>NC_092811.1:9722849-11151542 GCF_040954645.1 Diabrotica undecimpunctata | reverse complement strand
TTTACTTCGTTTCTACTTGGACATATTCTGCGAGAGCTTCTTCCGATTGTGTGCTTTTATATCTCAGGTAGCATTTGGGTTTTATTTCAGAGAGTTCTTTTACCTCGACAAAACCACGGTTTGGTGTGGTTTATCGCACTCGTGTTAATATTTCGCTTTCCAATTGCTTCTTCTGCTGCTTGATGCATTTCCTGATTTTTGCCAAGTATCTTCTAATCCCCATTCTGGTTGTAACTCGATCTCTTTTAGTTTGCTGGTAATCCTGTTCTCATAAAGGAGTTTTGTACTCTCTGCTGCTATCGACTCTATATTGTGTTTTTCGATGAGCATTGGGGTTTTCTGTTTCGTTGCAGACGTTCTAGTAGCATCTTGCATAAAACAAGGTTGAGATCGGTCCCCAGGTTAGCAGATGTTAGGGCTCTGACATAAAGTACTTGTGACGGTGTTATCACTCGATTTGTGATTATAAAATCTATCATTGATCGCTGGCCTCGATTATTGTTAAAAGTGTATTTATGTTGGTCTTTATGAGGAAAGTATGTGTTGTTGATTCTCATTTCATTTCTAGCGCAAAAGTCTATTAGTGCTTCGCCGTTTTCATTATTTATTTCTTCGTTGTACTTTTGTTTTATACCTGGTATGACATCGTTTCGGATCCGTGCATTAAGATCCTCAAATACGATAATTTTGTATTCAGCGTTTATGTTATCTGCGGTGTTTTGTAGTTGTTGATAGAAATTTTCAGTTTCTTCGGTGGGCTTAGATATGTCTGGGGCATATGTGTTTATCAGGTGT
This sequence comes from Diabrotica undecimpunctata, assembly GCF_040954645.1. Taxonomy (NCBI): domain Eukaryota; kingdom Metazoa; phylum Arthropoda; class Insecta; order Coleoptera; family Chrysomelidae; genus Diabrotica; species Diabrotica undecimpunctata. Next base: position 11,150,747 of record NC_092811.1, on the reverse strand, counting down.
GTTGTGATGTTACGCATTTTTACAGATTCTTAATAACCTATCGTTGATGTATTCGATATCTTCGTTGCTTTGCGTCTATTTATCGTGCAGCAAAATTCCGACTCCTGAATGTGCTCTTTCTTGTTTAGCTTTTCCGCTGTATATGACGGCGTGGGGTGGCGTCATATAATACCGGTCTTTGACATCGATTCACTACTCTGAATAAATTCGTTTCTAGTTATCATATATATTTAATCTAAGGTTTAAATTATTAACTGCATAAAAAACAAGTACCAAAATATAGACATTAAATGAGAAGTAAAAAATTAAAAGAATGTATGTCACTAAAAGATTCGATTCGTAATGATTGTTAAAATTTAATACAAGTCATAAGTGTCATCCGATTAATAACACTATTGAATTATCTTTTTAAATTTTTATAATAATTCTTGTGTCAAAATAATTTCATATCAATTATTTTTAAACATATTTAGTTTATATAATAATTAAATTTACTATCAAATATCAACTATTGTATGCGACAAAAAGAGTTCTTAGTAGAACATTTTTATATTTTATACACTCACAGCGGAAGAGTCAATTTGTGTACTTAACGAGGGGGTGGCCGTTAGGTATACAAAGACACACCTACAAAAACTGTTTGATGAACTGAAATTTGATTGAAAATATTATGAAATTGAACTGAATTGAGCTGCCGACAAGAGGCCAACCCTCACAGTTCGGCATCACCTTTGTCAGTGTCTGCGCAGTTGAGAACTACTCTCAAATTAATATATATGTACTTTCGGTTTAAATTTTTGATTGCGTTAGTAGGTAATTATTTTTCATTCTGGTCCTTAAATACCAATTATGTTTAGTTGGTATCTTTTTACGTTGAACATAGATACACGAGCTGGGATATATTTTATAAAAATATTTTTTTCTATATAAAACAATTTAAAACAATAGCTGAAGAGGTTAAATAAGATTCCATCGCATAATTATTAATTTATAACTAAGTTTACTAAAAATATTCATAGGAATTTCATACTGTATACATTTTGCAAAAAAACTTACAGGAATTGACAGATTATAGACTAATCGTACATTTCAGTAATATTTGTTAATGATTTGTTTTCCCACAAGAACGCAAGAGTTTCAGAACAATGAAAAAAACATTTATTTCTACAATTTCCCAAATTGAAAATGTTCGGTTCATTTTCTTAATTTTTGTAGGACACACTATATATAATCCTCAACAATCGCGGAAATTGTCAAATGTCACTCCCATGCGCAAACCGTAAAAAGATGGGAAGAAGGGAAAGGATGTAAACTTTCCAGGGTAACACTAAGTAACCTTGAAGAGTCAACACCAAAGAAGTACTTGGGAATGACCAGGAAAAACCTACGTTTGGCAGTTGGTTTTTTAACTGGTCATTGTCAACTAAGCAAACACCTCCATACACTGGGGCTAGCAGACACACCTCTATGTGGGAAGTGTGAACGAGAAGACGAAACTGTAGAGCATGTCCTATGTGAATGTCCAGAGTTATCGTTAATACGAGAGTACGCGTTCGGCGAGTCCTGGTCCACACCTGCCCACATAAGAGAGATGTCTCCTGGTGACTTGTCCACCTTCCTAGAATTGGCTGGATGGACAATGAGCTAAGGGTGACAGCTCCCTGGCAGGATGCACAATGGGTCAATTGTGGCCTAAGTGCTGTGAAACTTAACTCGCCCTCTCTACTCTACAGATACAGACAGATCCTCAACCATATTTCGATATTCATCTTATTTCTTTCATATCTCATTCAATTCAGTTCGATATATCTGCATTTTTCTAGGAATCTTGATAAATTGTATCGCAAGATTCTTCCTATATCCTAGTTTCAAGTTGTAAACTACGTTGAGTGCTGTTTTATGGATTTAAACTCATTTTGAGTCAGAGGTTTATCTTAAAAACAAAACCCAGTGCCTAACTTTGTTTCAAAAAGACCCCTTTTCAGTGTTTCATTTTAAATATTTTTTCAAACCACTTCGTTCGTTTTTTTTTATTCTCCTGTCAGATATCCTATTGATAAAAATTGTAGATTTTACCGCCAGGCCTGAAATTAATCAAGAAGTCGCCTTTTAATTCTGCTGAGGAACGGATCCTTCATGAAGTGTTTGCTAAAACATATCTTCTCGTACTGGGATTACTTAGATGTACTGTCAATACTGTGCCTTCCAGTGATGCCCAAAATTAGGTGACTAATTTAGTCGTCGTCAATTTCAGTCCATTTCCTTTATAGAAAAAAAAATAAGCTCTAGTATAAATATACATTTGAAAACTCCAGGGGGCACAAATCTATGATTGATTTTATAGTCACTAATAGAAAAAATATTCAAAAGCAGATTCTAGATATCCGAACTTTAAACTCAGCAGAGGCAGGGAGTGAACACAAAATAACACCAAAACATTTTCTACAGGAAATCACCGAGGAAAAATTCAATGTAGAATCACTGTGGAACGACTCTACAAGAGAAATATACCAAAGGAAGCTAGCACAGAAGATACAGCTGAAACAAATAGACGACATCGAAGATATAATCGCGAGCTAGGAGAAAATTAAAAACAACATTGAGGAAGCAGCAACAGAAGCTCTAGGAAAACGCCAAGTCATACTGAACAAAGGAAACAACATCAATACACCATGGTTCAGAAAATAAATAAAAGAGAAATGTAAAGAGAAACGAGAGGCCTACACGAAGTACAAAACATCCAATACTCCAGAATTCCGAGACACCTACAAAAGAATACGAAATGAAACAAAGCAGTTGGTAAGAAAAACAAAAAATGAACACCGGGAACAGTTTACAAAAAGGATGAAAAGCGACTTCTACGGTACACAAAAACAAATATGGAGATTCATAAGAAACCAATGGAAATAAATGGCAGAATTGAAGGAATACAATAACATAACAGCAAACGAATGGGAAAGATACCTGACGGAACTGTTTAAAGAAAGGGAAAATAATAGTCAAATAATAACACAATAAAGTACCTGAATTAAGACACGAAATAGAAATCAGTTTTCAGGAAGCAGAGATAGCCATAAATTCACTCAAAAATAGAATAGAAAGTCAAAAGGACCAGACGGAATAACCAACGAGCTTCTAAAACACGGAGGAGAAAGTATAACCCTTGAGATGACAAAACTTATACAAAAGAAAGAGCATAATGATACCAATGTTAACAATGTTAACAAAATCAATAAACTAACAACTTTATCAGATAAACAACAAGGATTCAGATCCGGAAGATCCAGCGTAGACGCCGTATTTGTACTGAGACAAATCACAGAAAAAGCCATCGAGTACAATAAACCACCATATCTATGTTTTATAGACCTGACAAAGGCTTTCGATCGCATCCAAGTCGAAGACGTCTTACACCTACTGTATAAAAGAAACATACCAATCAATATTATACAAACCATCGAAAACATCTACTTCCATAATCGAATACAGGCAAAGGTAAAAGGAAAACTAATACAGTGTATACCAGTACAAAGAGAAGTCAGACAGGGTGACTCGTTAAGCCTACTTCTCTTTAATATAATTATGAACGAAATAATACAAGCAGTACGTAAAGGTCATGGTTACAGAATAGGGAACAAAGAAATCCAAATATTATGTTCAACGACGCCGCATTAATCGCAAAGAGTAATTTTGCTATTAATTGCTAATGAGGCATTTACTATCAAAATTAAATTTTAAACAGTTTTATTTAAAGCTCAACGTAGAGACAATGACGAAACGTTTATTCTTTACTAGAAGGCTCTCGAATTATTTGTAAGCCTATAAAGTGATCTATTTTTGGTATGTGTTTACACTTTATAGTCTTTAACGAAATAGGTTGAGGAGGGGAGAATCGTTTGTCTCAAGTTGGTCATCCAGAATTTTGTCTGTGTTTTTAATTTGTTAATTTCCATAGATTCCAATAAAGATAGCTTAAGGCCTTCTACCCGCCTTCTACATACGCACTTCGCCATCTAAAAGGCGAAGTGCGTATGTAGAATCTGTTTTTCTATTATTGAAAGCCCTTTTATGTTCTGCTATTCGTTTATTAACAATTCTACCAATTTGACCGATGTAAGTTTTTGGGCAGTCGCCACATTTAAGTTTGTATACACTACTGTGTAAGTGCTGTATACAAACTATACGTTTATATATATTTGTATACAGTTTATCTAATAAATTAAATTGTTTTATACAGAGTAGTTTGATTCGATAAACATTATGTATCACTATTCACACGAATAAATATTTAAGAAGAACAGGAAATTCGTTTATATATATTTCTATTCAGATTTTTTCGTTTTATAAAATGTTACATCTAATTGTTAGAATTTGCCCTTTAATTGTAGATAACTACTTTTTCAGTGATATTTATATCTACATAGGAAATTCAAAAGATACGATTAATTAAAATTGCATTTCCTGCGTAACTGTACAAATGTTCACTAGAACATGCGAGAATTTGATCAGATATCTTTTAAGTTCGATATTGAATACATTGTAAGAGAATAATAACGATATAGCATCATGCACAATGCGGTAATTTGTGGAATTTTCATATAACTCTTGCCTGCTTCATTCTGCATTTTATTTCTAGAGGTTTTTTTATTAACGAGTCGTATAAAAAGCAACTAAGAAGATATATAACTAATTAGTATTGCGATAATATCATTACCGAATGTAATTCTATGATGAGGATGATTAGGGATACGATTCTTCCTAAAAGTCATCCATTTTATACTACCATATTTCCATTTCAGACCAGATTCCGCACTTTTGATTGCCATTATAGCTGATACTTTCTAAGAATACTCAGATACTTCTGAAGATGATTACCAAATGTAGAATTGACCATAAAAATGATTAGGATTATGATATTTCTTAAAAGCCATCCATTTGATCCTCTAAATGTTTCATTTCAGTCCGGATTCAGCACTTTTGATTACCACCATAGCTGTACTGTCTGATGATACTCACATCCTCCTGAGGATATATCGCCAAACTACACAACAACTACCACTGTGCCGACATGAGAGGCATCGCTGCGCGCCGTAAAACCAACACTGCATTCTAACTGTGGCTTCTACTATAGGGCTTAGTCAATCTTGTACGCTCTAATTATAATTAACAATGAACACTTATGAATTCTACATATCCTATTCTTCTTAAACTATTACTAAGTAACTTAAGAATCGTACCCTACAAGCTCCGAGTCAACAATGTACAGAAAACGTTTACATACTACCAAGTTTAGATTGCCCACTCATATTTCCCTTTTTATCATGTCGCAAATATATATGAAAATGTCCTTAACGTCAGCAAGAACAATTTTGTGATTGTGATCCGCCGTCTACATCGTTTAGATCTTTTGGTCGACCTCGTCGTCCTGGAAGCATAGCTCGATCTACCGCTGTTTCTATTCTGATCATCACTCGCTCTACTAAGGTTTCCACGGCCCTGTTTACGTTCTGTCCGGTTGCGGCACTCGTTTCCAAATAGGGCAATCTGAAAGATCGAGATATTTATTTGTATACTGTAAACATGCCGTCAGTAAAATATATACTGAATTAATAAATGCTGTATGTGGGGTGTACTGCATAGATTCAAACTGTGAAGTAACTTAATAACGTTTCAGGAAAACAATATCTCTTGGTAAATATCGGCGAAAGAAACTATTTTTATCTGTGTGTCCGTCCATGAAGAAAATAACACCTAATATATTTTAAGCGAAAACAATAACTATTAACTGACGCCAATGTAAAAGTAATACTTTTTCACCATAAATCTTTTATATGTGATAATTTTCACTACATGTTATTAGAAGTGATTTTCTTCGCGGTCGCGCATTTTTTTTTCGCCGCTCCTTTTTAGAAAATTCAATCTTCTCGAATATATGAACAGAATAAACTTTCTTGGCCTTCTTGGAGCAGTTACTTTTTTCGCCGCGCATTATTAGAAGTTACAGTTTTTGCTGTTCAAGTTTCGCGAATTCAATCAGTTGGTATCGCTGACACGGTTTATAATATAGTAGTAACCTGACCTGGGTCAACTTTAAGTGTTCAGTTATACAATAAATTAAAAACTACAATCCGTCTTTCTGCTAAAAAACTGAACATTTAAAATCAGTTGGGCTAATGTAGTGGAAGCCCAACACCACATTAGGTGTATGGAACGTAATAGGGATGTCCAAAAGGATAAATATGTGCGTATTAATGAGTTCATTAATAATTAAATATACATACTTATACGATTCGGCAAATTCCCTAGCTCTCCATTCGGTAATAACTCTTCTTTCTTCTAGATCTGCTTTATTTCCACACAAAACTACATCTGGTACCTCGCAGTAGGCATGTAACTAAAAGAATTCAAGAAATTTATCATGTGTGTACTAGTTTAATGAAACCAGCATACCAAATTATAAATTACTGATCTAAACTACCGATATTTACAAATATATGAAAATTGAAGCATAAAATGTAAAAGAAAACACAAAATAGACATACAGTGGAAACAAATACAGTAAATTAAATAAAAACTTTATAATAGGATTCTTTTTTAATAACTATTGTACTACAGCCACTTGCAAAAGATAGGGAAGCAATTAAAAAAGTGATCGCCAACCTTCGTTACAAGATGGCACAATAAAAAGAAGAAGTATTATATTAAGTAGAAAAAATTCAAAGTCCTGTGAGATCCCAAATTAACCAGGTTTGACTTTGATTATACAAAAATTACATTATTATACAGTCTTAAAATTCGAGATGAAAAAAACAAAAATTATAAAAATACAAGAAATATATTGTACACAAAATAATTCTTTAAAACAATCTAAACAGGGTACTAAATGTAAAATGCACCTAATTGTATTTATAAAAAGAAAAGAAAAATATAAAAAGCAAACTATGCAGTGTTTCATTAATCCAGAGTGCAGCAAAGCTAGCAAATAAAAAAAAAACTAAGGACAAAATGTTCAATTGGCCTCCTACCCTTAGTTGTTCTATCCAGTTTCGTATCTCGAGAAATGATTGTTCATTTGTGAGATCGAATAGGAGCAAAAATCCCATGGCATCTCTATAAAATGCCGTTGTGAGGCTGCGAAATCTGACAATAAAATTATGAAATTAATTGCATTCCTATTATTTTGTATATATCTAGAAAATGTGTTTTAAATATTTACTTTTACAATACCAAGACGAACTTTAATATACTTTTACTAGTATTGATCCCATCAATAAAGAGTATTCAAAACAAAATCGCATACAAAAATCACAAGAGCTTATATTTTATCATGTATCTAGAATATTATAGGTCCAAGTGCGAAATTTCTATAATGAGAGATATTAGAAAATAATAGAATGACTTCAATTAGTAACAGCATCAATACATTTTAAATAAAGGATAATATATGAATAGTAGATGTAGATCTTTGGGAATATGAAATGTCCAATAGATGAAAGATGTCTTATGAATGCTGAATTAGACAAAAAATGTTTCAATGGAGTAAATCAAGAGGATGAAGAAGTAAATACAAAAGAAAAAGATGAACAGCAAGTAAATAAAGATTATAAAATCTGATATTTTTAGTAACTAAATTCCAATCTAGTCCTAGTATGCCAATACCAGCATACAAGATATTATAAAACAAGTTAAGAAACTCTTTTTGTAAATTTGTAACTATTGTCAATATTAAGGTTCATCACAGTAATGGTTACTGTCTTATTCTTCTAGGTCTGGCTATATGATAGAAGGTCTAGGACAAAAAAATCTATTATCAATGGTTTATACTTGATTGGATCATTCTGTAGTTAGCAAATTATTCAATTTTGCCAAAATTAGAATTAGGAAACTTTTTCGTTGATTCCATACTTGTACTAGTTTCACATTATGTTATTTTAACATAAGTAGTAATTATTTTTGCAAATCATGTTTTAACATCAATTTTTAAAATAATCAAAATGTTGAAATCTTTAAGTATCAACTTCCTTGTTAATGGCTCTAATATATGTTTTTAATCTTTTACAGGAAACAGTTATATCAGTAATACCCAAAATATAACAAATTTGATTGTGGTACATGTCATCCCTAATTTTTTAATGAAATAACTTATTTAAAAGTGATTTGTTTACTAAGTACAGGTCACCTGGTAGGTTTACCTGTTGCATATACTATATCCAACAACTAAAAATACAGTTTAACTATTTATCTATTTTACCTAAAATTATTCAAGCAGTTTTTCTTACCTTTCTTGTCCAGCTGTATCCCAAAGTTGTAGATGAATTCTATGATTTCTGCCTTTTGACTGATATATCTGAAAAACTACTTGTTGTACTTCGTGTGACGTAAGTTAGACACTATCTTACCATTCTCTTTTCTCTAAAATCAATTCCAACTGTTGATATGAATCTTGAATGGAACACTCCATCTGTATATTGGTATAAAAAACTAGTTTTTCCTACTCCTGAATCTCCTAACGCAAGAAATTTTATTAGGTAATCGTATTCCATTCTGAGAAACTAATATTTTTATTTCCGATTATGCTACTGATAAATTCTTAAAAAAATAGATTTACCAAACAAATACATGTCAAATTTATATAGGTTAAAAAATTAATGATCTTCTACTTTGTATAATATGTGTATGTAACCTATAATTTACCCAGCACAAGTGTCAACTGTAAAATTTTGATGTATTATTTAAGTTCATTTTTAAATGTATTATATAGTATATAAATGTATTATGCAAAAGCTGCAAATCGTCTTGTCGATTAAATACATAATAATAATTTTATTCAATAGTACTGAAAGTTCATATTTAGTGGTTGACGACTTTTTCACAGCATAGACATAGACTCAAATGTTTTATTCCCTATGCTGTGATTTTTTGACATTGACATGTACGCGGTGTCAATAAACTTTCAATATTTTGTTATCATTGAATCAAACGTCACATTAACTAATGAATATAAATATTTTTGTGTCCGTTTTACGGACATTATCTAATAATCATTTGATTTTATGTAGAAATAATTAATTTTATAAGTTTTCAGACGAATTTATTTAAACACAATTAATAACTAATGGATTTTTATTTCAATATATGTTTTTAAACCGGCTGCAACACTTAACATTCCAACCAGAAACACATTTTGGGTTTAAAAATGTTTGTAGGAGAATTTAGCAAAATAGTCCATTGGGGACCGCTAACTGCTTTAGGTATTACATTTTATTCGCAGTTATTTTATTTAATTCTTTTTAATCCAAAGAATTTAAATTATTAATTCATAAATTTATTAAAAATCACCTTTTTAGGAATTATCAAGATTGTCACAGCCATGACTATTCACTGTTCAAATATGTGGTGGCCAAGAAGTACAATAGGTGGAAAACTTAATTTTTTAGTTTTTGTAGGATTCTCTGGTCTCACCTTATATAATTTTCTGTCTTCTATGTATCATGGTCCAGGCTATTTAATACTTAATTGGAGACCTGTAAGTTTAATAGATTACTGTAATTTGTGTCCATAAATTGTAAACCCAATAAACCCAAAATTTTTTTATCATTTATTTTTAGGATAAAGAAGAGCATTGCAAAAATTTACAGTTTTGTTTAGAATGTCAGGGATATAAAGCTCCTAGGTCACACCATTGTCGAAAGTGTAAGTAAACTATGTACATAATGTCTGTACAATAAAAAAAATACTTTTTTATTCTTCCATATTTTAATATATCCATTATATTATTATGAAATTTTAATCACCAGAATTAAATAGCAATGAGATTTCATTGAAATTTCTTGTATCAACAAAATACTATTGCTAATTTTATCATTTTTTATGCATATTAAATAGTTTTTTCTTATTTTTCCTGTTTGATTTTTATGTAATATATTATACCTCTTATTCCTAGTCTCTATCTGGCAGAATCAGGAAGTTAACATGATTTCTGGTGTACTTTCTTCGACTATTGATCCTATATATCTGCCATTGACAATCTTCTTATGGAACATGTTTCCAATATGTCTTTTGAGAAGCTCTTAGCTAGGTTATGGTCACTAATAATGTGAATGAAAGCAAATAATGGCTCAACATCATGTATTAAAAAGAAAATTTATATAACTCATAGGTTTAACTTTAATTTTGAAATGATACATGGTTCCGATGTTTTATATGCAGTTGTCAGTTAATTATTTTATTCTTTTAATAGCCTAATAGCTTTCACTGTGGCAGAACAAATGCTGGGAAAAATATTTCCAAATATTGACCTATGCACTTGCAAAACATTGTATCATGATAACACACTGACTGTAAAAGTCTATATTCTTTTGATAACTATATTTTGTTTTTGACAGGTGGTCGTTGTGTTTTAAAAATGGATCATCACTGCCCGTGGATCAATAATTGCGTGGGCTGGGGTAACCACGCACATTTCATCTTTTTCTTAACGTTCGCAACTGCCGGATGTCTGCAAGCCTCAGTGATATTGGGATGTTGTTTGTATAAATCCATACATAGAGTAAGGTACTTTTATCACGGAGATACATCAGTAAATTTTGGTCTGTATGGGATGATGTTATGTGTTCTTTCACTTGGCTTGTCCATTGGGGTGGTGGTAGCAGTAGGAATGCTTTTATTTTTTCAGGTAAGCTACAGCAACTTTAAGTATTGATGTGTTTTTATTAGATTGGTATAATTCAGTAGATAATGATTGTACAATAGCTATGTCAATTAATTTAAGATGATGCAAATTTGGTGGAATCACAGGCAACAACTACATAGACATGAGAATATTGAGGCAATCAATTTCCTTGATACTACTGCCGTTACTAAAACACTGAAGAAGACAACACCTTTGAACTAGTTTGAATGATAAAGAAAATCAGAGCATAGTGCTTTGTGTGTGTGTGTGTGCATGTGTAGAATAGTGCATCATTTCTTCATTTCGTTAGTTTAGATAAGAAAACCCATAGGAAAGCTCTTAATTAGAAGGAACATTAGTAATTTAGGTTATATAAAGTTGCTTATGGGTCATTTATGAACAGCCTAGGCTTATTAATAAAAAATATATATTTTTGGAAATTGCTCATATAAAAATTTAATATCGTACAGAGAAAATCATATTAACTTCATACTTTCATATTTAACAGATATAAATCAACAAAAATAAGTCAGTCATGTCAAATGAGATAAATGTAATTGTTAAACAATAAATAAACAACATAAGAATAAGAGTATCATCCTTAAGTAGATTCATCTAAGATATTGTTAATTTTTTTCGAACGATAACAATAATGTAACAACTAGAACAAAACTATGAGACTGATTCGGCAAAAATGTTGACATTAGCCTTCTACAAGCATGTACCACACTACACAATAGAAAATGGCGCCATCTGGCGGTGATACTCAGTACTTATCGGATCGCCGTCGTAGATATAAATTTTGATTACTATAACTTGAAATTCGGGACAGCGTATACTTGTTTGTAATATTTGTGCTAAAAAATAAATTTAAAATGAACTTCAAATTTTTTGCGTCCCTTAAGGATATTTAGAGGTGTCGCTGCACCCAGGGCACCCACTTTAGCCACGCTACCGTATTTATGAACTTTTTTTCTCCTTAGATTAGAGCTGTTATGAAAAATAGAACAGGTATAGAAGACTGGATTATGGAAAAAGCTGTTGGTCGTAGGAAAGGAACACAAGAACAATTTCGATTTCCATACGATATAGGGATATGGAGAAACATAAGTCAAGTAATAAACCTTAGTTGTCAGCCTGTTGGCGACGGTATTATGTCTTGGCCTGTCGCCGAAGGATGCCACGAGTTTTCGCTTACTGTAAGTATCGTTGAGTTTTATCTTGAGAGTTTATATTAGTCTTACTTAAGGGGGGGTTGAAAGTGGGGACTGAGCAATTACTGGGCTGGAGATAGGGTAAGCAAACAAACCGAAACGTCTGCGAACGGCCACTCTTGTTTTGGAGAGCTGGGTCGTAAGTAGTAAGTGAATAAAGGAGGGACTGGAAGGGGTAATTACAAAGAAAGAAATCAAAAAAATACTTACATAGATTTTCTGGGCAACAAACACAAGAAGGTTCCTAAACTATTTGAAATGCACGCACTGGCCGATGTATTTCCTTTAAGAAAGTTTTTGGGATCGGAATTGGACCAAAACACTGCAAAAAACACACAACTGTATCCCACAAAGGCTAGAATTGGTCTGAAGTGACCATGGAACACAAATATGGTCAATTCTTGGGAAGATTTGGGCTTCAGATTATCCTGGATGACAACAAACTGCAATCTTCAAAACCCGGTCACTCAATTTCTTCTTTAAATCATGTGGACGTCTCAAATGGTTGGAAACGCCCTCTTACAAATCCTTCAGATAGGGCACAGTACAAAACAATCGGTGATTAACTCAACAAAAACTGCCAAATAACATTTTGAGCACAAATTCACCTTTAAAATTGAAAAAATTGCCAGCTTTTAAGAATACAACCGAAATCTATCTCTTCCCAATCTCAATCTCAACTTGTCTGTTTCTCTTCGTCTCGGTTTACTCGACTTTCTTCACTTAAACTCCACACTGCTACTATACTACACATTTTCCATAACAAAAACGAACAAACAATAACGAATTTGACGAAAATCCGGACTAAACAATGAAACCAAACGCTTTGGCGTTCCATATTAGATTAATTTCATTCTCCCAAAACCGCTCTCTTGTCCGCATCAACGAAAAGATTTCTGTTTACTTAACGCGCAATATCCAATAGGCGGCATCATCATCAAACAGATGCAATTAAAATTATTATATACAGACCAGAAATGTTTATGTTATCAATCCCAACGACGCAAAAGGATTGAGAAAATATTTCGGTGTTTTAATACATACGAAAGGAAACCGAAATGTTACAACTTTCTTCCACGAATTCATATCTTTACTTAACTACATTACTCTTTTGTTTAAGGTTGAACAAATAGAACAGAAACAAGAAAAGAGGCTAAAATCTAGAGTTTATAAAATTGTTAAACCCGCTTCTGGATATTGGTTTCCTATAACTTTCGGCATAAGAGTTTGCTTAAATTACCCATTTAATGATGAGCCGAGAATAAAGTTAGATATTGGAGATTCTGTAGTAGTTACTAGATGGAGAAGGTAAGTAAATATACAAAATATTTGTAGATTTCATTATTTTATGGTATTGTTACATTAAACGCTCGGTAGTTTCATTGACATGTCCCAATTTCTCTGACTAATGATGCTAAGGTGTCGTTCGAGTCTTAATGAACAGAACATTAAAATGACTGAAGAATTCTTTAACTGTAATTTTTGAAACCGTGGAGGTTTCCTAGTCGGGATTGTATAGGATCATTTTCTCTCTTAAAATTAGATTATTAAAAAAATTATTCTACTGCTTTAAGTACTTTGTCTGCTTTTTCATTCCCTTCTATACTAATATGAGATGGAATCCAGATAATTGTGATCGCCCATTTTGGTGTATATGAGTAATTCTCCACTAAATGAGAAATATCTGCTCCAAGCTAATTTTATGTATAATACATGTTGGTTTTTTTTTGTATTTTTGGCACGTCACAGCATATTTAGTAATTTAAAAAAGGAATATTTAAATAAATGAACTTCAAACACCTCAAAACACAGTCCCCCGGTACATACCTTTTCCAGAATTACAAATCTTATCATAAGTATTTATTTTTCAAACAAATTCAAAATACAAAAAAAAGTTTCCAAAATATCCAAGTACATAAAAAAACTGGTATGCATCTTTAGACATTATATTTTTAACAAATTTTAATCAAAATATTTATATGCTAATGCTACCAAACCGCGTTGAGTCAAATTTTGTTTTGGTGCGGGATATTTGGGTCTGCTGGTGAACCCCACGTCTCAGCCGTTAGTGAAAACAGTCCCCTGGTAAGCTTTTTTGTACTATTTTAAGAGTTTTAATAACGACAATTTGTTTAGAATAATTGATTATCTATCAACATCCCTTGCCAACAATCCCCTACCATTTCATAGCACAGGGAACTAAAATTGTTTATTTTAATATTTTATTATTTGATGTGCCTATCTTCTGTTATCCTTTTCTTGCTAATTATAGCTTTGTTTTCTTAACGTTTATATTGAGTCCATATTGTTGACTGTAATACGTGATTTTGTTCATAAGAACTTGTAGTTCTTCTAAGTTGTCCGCAAATACTATGGTGTCATCGGCATATCTGATGTTTAGCCGGTAACCATTTAGTAGAATACCTTTTTCAGTTTCGTGCAAAGCTTCGATAAATATTCTTTCAGAGTATAGATTGAAGATTAGAGGAGACAAAATACAGCCTTGCCTCACTCCACGCATAATTCACATAGTCAGTGTGTTCACCTTCAACTCTGAGATTTGCTGAGTAAAGATTTCTAATTATTTTCAGATCTTGGTTGTTAATTCCTACTTCTTTAGTATTTGCTTTGTTTTTGTGGATTACTTTACGTTTTGGAGCTGAGAACTTGAATTTATCGCTTTAATTTATTTTTAGGCATTGGCTTTTTGGTGAAAAGATACAAGAAGTTCCGGTAGGACAGCCCGTTGAACGAATTAAGGGGTGGTTTCCTAGACGGTGTGCCGTTGAAGTAATTGAAAACAGCAATTCTCCAGCTTCCAACAACAGGCAGATTAATGGTCAACATTATAAGAAGAATAAATAAAAATATTTATTGTGTTGTGTGTTTTTTATCCCTTCTTTTTTGCTGCTGCGGAAAATTACGGAAGTATAGCTGTAATATAAACATATAGGAATTCTTAGTCTATAAACACCTGATAAGGGCGAGAAAAAAGTAATCATTTGTGTTATTTAGTAGAATTTTCACAAAAGCAATAAAATAAAATGCATGTAAACCCAGTGAAGTATAGGAATAGAATAATGAGAATGTTACTGAGGTGTATATGAAAATGTATCATTTACATTCAATTTAATTGGACCTCTTTAATAAAGAAAAAATATACTATGGCCTGTAATGGTGAGCCGCACTCGAAGTTTATAGGCTGTGGTCTAAAATGTATGTTCTTCTTAATGTTAATACTTAATGCAGAAAAGGGTTTGCATTTAAACATGTCAAGAAAAAGCTAATTCCAGATCACGCTGTATAAAGCCTGAATAAAGTTCATTATTACAAAAAAAGGGCAGCGATGGCTGCGCTTCTTGATAATACAACAGAATCTTGTTCTCATGTGTGCATCAGCAAGTTTCACATGCATTGAAAATTATATTGCGTAGTATGAAACAAATAATTACATGGATTATTACATAATTTATAAAAGGAGAGAAATGATGATGTGCCTCTTCATTAAAATTGATTCGTACATCTACAGACAGTAGTTATGAATACTGTAAATTTTTGAGTGTTGACACTGACACAGCGTCTGTATCGATACAGTGTATCAGCACAAAAGTGCTCCAGCGTTACATCGGGCGACGACCCAGCCGATTGATATAAATTCTCAATACAAAAAACGTAGCAGATACATGGTATTTCCTATACTAAGAAGTAGGGAGAGAGTTTCTAGCGCCACACGTGTTCGGGCACTGTATAGTGCTAAAAAGACATTAACACGTTCGCACCTAACCTATTGATACTAGACGTTCCTCAGAAACGGATATGGGTTTTTAGGTAAAAAACAGGAATATTGGATTAAAACTCGGACACATGGATTAGTATATAGATATTAAAACATTTTTTTTGGTTTACTTAGCCTGTCAGTATACTGGTAGTCAGGATATAGATGTACGTTTTTAACTATATACTAAATACCAGTATACTGGCAGGCTAATCTAGACAAAATAAACAACAATAATCGCTGTATAATTGGGAAAAAAATTTCTCTTATCAATTTTATCATTTTTTTTATTACAAAAGAAACATAATTATCATTCTAAACTTAAAACTATAAGAAATAAATTTATTGTTAGACTTGTGTATGGAACAATTTGTAGCAAGGAACTATGCATAGTCCTGGTGAGTCGGGGCAGCTGGGACAATAATAACGGGACCTTTTTCGGGCATTTTGCTTAGTGCAATATCGGGACCGTAACATACCACTTTTATTTTTTTCCGTGACAGGAACTTGTTCTGGGTAATGCATATTGTTTGCAGTTGTTTGTACCTGAATAGCCTTGTTATTGTCGATAAGGTCCATTACTATGCTCTCACGAAATTGCAAAAAAGAAGTTTTCTTATTCGATGCTCTCTTGTAGATGTAAAAGCTGGTCCAAATGCATATGTCTAATAGATGGACAAACAATTTTCTATACCACCGAAGTGTTTTTCTTGGTACCGAGTAATATGACAACATCTGGTCTGCTCGATCTATCCCAGACATGTGCTTATTGTAGTCAAGCACACAATCGGGTTTAATTTTCGTAGCACCTCGTTTACAAACAACCTCAGTCATAACGTGCTTATGCTTTGTGCTGATCATTCTGACATCACGCTTATCTTTCCATTTAGTAACCAATACGGGCCCTTTACGTTTCCATACAGCATCTCCTTTCTTTAGCTTCTTTTTTAACATGTCCTTGGGGTTTCCAGTTCTGTCTTCTCGTAGAGTTCCAACAACGTGTGTCTTTTCCTTGAATAGGGCTTCCGCCAATCCTACGCTGTTGTAGAAATTATCCATGTATAAAACATGACCTTTTCCGAAATAATCCTTCGTCAACTCTTTGACAATATCCGCCGTTTTCAAGGTACCTCTTCCGGTATATACAATAAAATTTAATATATATCCATCGTGTGTAGTGAGTTCGTATAGTTTAATTCCATACTTGTGACGTTTACTGGCTATGTATTGTCGAAAGATGAGACGACCACGCCACAAGATTATGGCCTCATCAATAGAGAGCTCTCTATTAGGGTATAGACAATTTTGTATATTTTTGCGTCCAAACTGCGCGTAACTGCGTCCAAAATAGTCCGAATCTTGTAAAGACGGTCCTCAGTATTAACATCAGTATGGTCTACGAATCGTAGCATTTTTAAAATCCCTAGAAATCTATCGCGGGCCATAGTTTTTCCAAAAACAGGGTGGTAGTAAATACTTTCCCTGCTCCAGTGTTTGGCAAGGGAAGGAAATTTTACGATGCCTCCCAAAACACACAAACCTAGGAATTTTTTGATTTCCTCATTAGAAACTTCTTTCCTTTTTCTTTGAAGTGTTGTAGATGTGGATACAGTGGGTCGTGTATTAGTTTCACATACAATTGTGTCGATTATATCGTTGTCGAAAAGCACATTAAAATAATCTATGGGTTTTGCATTGGCCGGAAGATTTACATTGATAGACGGTATTCCAGTAAAATCAAATTCTGTTACATCTTCTTCTACTTCGCCCCAACCATAATGTTCATCTGAAATGTATTTTGTAGATTTTTTCTGTGTCATAGTGGTATTTGTTGTCTTATTATGGCAAATATGTGGTTCATCTGTTAGATCAAAATGTTGTTCATCCCCAGATTAACTTTGACCGGACTCTGTATCTTCAGAACTATTTACACTAGTTTCGCTAAGATAAGTTTTATCAACTACAGAATCATCGTTAGAAAAATCGTCTTCGGACTCATTAAGATTTTCTGGGAGACTATCGAAACATTCTGCCTCTATTTTATTTGCTTCAATCTGTAATTCTTGTTCTGTTAACGGGCGATTGCTAGCATACTTTGAAAGTCTAGGTTTTTTCATACCACTTGGGCTAAAACAAAAAGAAAACAATTAATAATGCACAAACTATTGAACCACTCTGTACATAACTTTATTTTTCATCTAAATTTTATAATACTTTTAAGAACAATTAAAACATTTCAATATTATTTATTCGTCCAAGAAACATTCAAGTGTTTATAATGGGGCAATAAAAAAAATCTTGTAACTAAATAAAGTGAACAAAATTTAAGAATGCTAAATTTAACTTAAGAGTGAGATGTTTAAGTTCATACAATCAACTACATTTAAAGTAAAATCATATAAAAAAATTATCAAAAGTGGAATTAGTTGCACAAGTGCTTTTAATTAATCAGTAACTAAATAACACTAAAATATTAGACCAAAATTATTTTGTTTTATTACTAGCACTATTATGACTTATTCTATAAATGATATTTAATATTTCTTACCCTGGAATATTTGTATTATCCATATTTCATCAATAAAATTCACCAATATCACCATATAACCTTAAAATTATCACGTGCTCTAAATGTGTCAATAAAATTGTTTAGGAACGAACTACCAGTATACTGGCAAAGATTACAATATTAGAGACTACATACATATACGGCGTCTACATCTCGTTCCTTTACTCCTGGTCTGTGTGAATATATAAAGCATTGAAATTAGTAGAGCTGTGAGCCAGTAAAGTGGTAGTCAGTATATTACGGAAAACTCGAACTACCAGTATAGTGGTAGTCAGGTGCGAACGTGTTAAACTGTGGTTCGGGCCTTGGATTAAAACATTTGGCGTAAATTCAAAACGCATGTTGTGAATAATTTGCTACTAAAAACTTAGCAACCGAAAATGAATATAAGCACAAAGGAAAACCTTCTGTATAAATGCGAATATAATTGCGCATGCCCTTATGTCCAACTTTTCGATCGGAGATGTGAAACAATTCGAGTGTTACATGGTGGAGTAAATGTTTTATCGGTAGCTCATAAATACGCACACTTGACGTAATCTCAATGACAACGTACTACTTGGTGAGAACTACGTGCTCAAAAACGTTCAAACCCAATCTGTAATCTCACAAATAAAACAACTCATAAAAAAAATCCATTCCATTGCCTTTGTAACTGAACCTAGATTCTTACACAAACATAATTTGAATTAAGAAGTTATTGCAATAGATTATTTGAAATTAGACGCTTACACAAATATAATTCGAACTAGGATGTTATTGCAGTAGAACTTAGCAATTGATCCAATTCTATCGGAAGGTAAATAACCTCGTAATTAAAGTATATTATATACAGTGAAATTAGGAAGTTAAGATTCATGTGAGACTACAAATTAGGGGTTTAATTTGGGATTGAAAGGATAGGTTTTTATGTGTCATTTTATGACTATATCTGCTTTCCATTATATTAAAATGACAAAGCAGCAAAAAAATAAAACACATTATTATGTTGCTTATTTATTTCTATAATTTTCTTTGATAAAGTACTGATTTATTGTAACTTACATACCTTTTAAAATACTCTTCTTTAAACGAGCATATGCACATGGTAAACTCTAGCGTTTCTGCAATATTGCTCTTAATGATCATCACAAATTAGCATTTGTTGCCCAGAAGTAGAAGGTCACTGAAAATCTATAATAATGGAATATTATTACAATTAAGAATGTGTGAATATCATATATGTCTGCGGCCCACAGGTAGGATGTGAAGAACAGGAAAAAGAAGAATTTCGTAGTGCCCTTGATTGTAAGATACTCAAGATTCCTGTAGACGAAAAGTGTTTTATTGGAGGTGGTTTGAATGGACATATTGGTCAAGAAAGAGCTGGATTAGAAAGAGTTCATAGAGGTTTGGAGATGGGAATAAGAAATGTTAAAGGAAATAGTGTAATTGACTTTGTAGTAGCATGGGATTTGGCTATGTACGTTGTTTATGACGACCGAAGACCAGTATGTTACCTGTAGCAGCGAAAGAAGAGAAGGTCAGATGATTTGGTGCTGTGTAAAAGAAGCCAGCTATAGGAGATTATCAAGTGCAAAGTGATAAAGGGGGAGT
The DNA here is from genome assembly GCF_040954645.1 of Diabrotica undecimpunctata. Classification (NCBI taxonomy): domain Eukaryota; kingdom Metazoa; phylum Arthropoda; class Insecta; order Coleoptera; family Chrysomelidae; genus Diabrotica; species Diabrotica undecimpunctata. The sequence continues at coordinate 11,130,921 of NC_092811.1, read as the reverse complement.
GTGTAACTGGTCAACACCGACCGATCATAAAGGTAAGGCGGAAAGGAAAGCAAGTTGGACATCAGAAAGTAAAGTGGTGGAAGTTAAAGTACAAGGATTTGGCAAAAGTCTTTAAGAGCGTATTCACAAAATTTCGAGCCAATGCTTTTTAAATGCATTCATTTTTTTCGAATCCTAAAAAAACTAATAAGTATTTTTGAAAAATTTAAACGCAGAATGAAAGAATACATTATTACTGAGGGCCGAAAGTCCCTGAAAACTTCTATAATGTTTATTTTAATAAGTTACAGGGGTGAGAAAATTTAGTGATTTTTAATTTCAACTATCTCATTCAAAAAAACTTTTTGTTTATTCTAAGGGACTTTCGGCCCTCGGTAATAATATAGTCTTTCATTCTGCGTTTAAATTCTTCAAAAATATTTGTTAGTTTTCTCAGGATTCGAAAAAAATGATTGCATTTAAAAAGCATTGGCCCGAAATTTTGCGCTTACGCTCTTACGAGTATAGTGCTGGAAGAGTTTGACGAACAAGATAAAGTAAAGATGTTTCAAAACCTCGTGAACCTCGTAAATACGCATGCCCGAAAAAATAAATGGACCCTAAAAACATTTACCATTTTAATTTTATAGGAAATTAGGCGACAGGGTAGGATTTAATAGGATGTATTAAGTAGGATGCTAATGATGTCGAGTATTTCTAATAAACATGACATATTATGTTTCTCTAATCTTAAACATTCCAGTTAGTCATCGCATTTTTATTTTATCTCACATTGAAAGATGTAATAAAAATTTACGACTTCCGGTCTTCACTGTCGATAAGAATTGCTGTGTAAAAATGTAAAATATTTACATTGCACTAATTTGGCTTATAAATAAACCTTTTAAGAACTGAAAAAAATCTAGAGGACAAATAAATAAATAACAAATCAATGTATGATAGAAAAATAATAGGATTTTGATTTTAAATTCAGCAAAATATGTTTATACGAGACGAAAACCTCGAATTCCTTGGGAAAAATATTCCCATGAGATTTTTTGCATAATCACTTTCATAAAATACCGCAGAATAATGTTCAAGAGGTCGCTCATACAAAAAGTGGTCCTAATTTATTAAACAGTTTTGTATAAATCCATTTTTAGGTTGTGATAAGGTCCTCAAACAACTAAAAACAATGTTTTTAAATTAAATAAGCCCAAACTAAAGTATCAGAAACTGATAGAACAAGGTTTGGTGAATTCAAAAATAATTGTGTGTTTTTGAGCCTTCAATCATTTTTCGTTTTTTTTTTTCAGTTTTAAATTGTTTATAAGTTGAAAACGATAAACTTTAAAGAAGAATTATAATTAACATTTTTTATTCAGAATTATCCAAAAAATGATAAAATATTAAAAACGATTGTTCACAAAAAAAAAAATAAAAAATATTAAAGCATGCTCACTAACGCAAAAACTAGTTCGTCTCTGTCTCGCTACGATAACGCACTGAAGAGAACTGCATGTTTTTAGCAATGCCTGATACCGTTGTTTCGTTCGTAGATCGACGTCACTAAATGATTACGACAGGTCCACGACATTATGAATTATCTTTAAATTACTGGTGGGAAACCAACAAAGTTGTTAGTTGTGTCGGGTTGACCCAAGGATACTAAACACAGATAGGATTGATTTTGTCCTATGCTCTAATGTAAGAAATGCGTTGTGTTGAGTGTGACGTAGGCGTGGGGATTCGTGGTTGACATGTCTTATTGTTTTATACAGAATAGTTGTGCCTGCTGCCAATTTTTTTGTTGTACTAGCTATTTAACGGCCTTATAATAATATTTAATTATTGTTTCTGTATCAATTTACTTGTATAAACAAAATGGGTGGTAATAGATGTGCCATATATGGTTGTGACAATAATTTTAAGAGTGTAAAAACCAAGAATATGCCTGTTATTTTTCACAGTTTTCCAAAAGGAAAGGATTTAGTGTCGAAAACTGTAAGGGTTGAATAGGTTAACCGAAGCAGAAGAGCTGATAATTTTAATCCTGATTCTAGTAGAATATCTTCTGTTTATTTTACAAACAATGGCTATGAAAGAGATCTTCAAAATGAATTATTAGGTAAAATAAAAAGCAATAAAATGCCTATAAAATTTTTTTTAAGGTAACTTATTTTAGGTTTACCTACTAAACGCCTTTTAAAGAAAAGTGCAGTTCCAACACTTTGTTTATATAAACATACCTTTGACATACCTGTCTCTACTCGTGAATGTAGATTAGATGTTAGAAACAAAAAGCAACTTGTAGCAGAAATTACAAAGGTTGATTCAAATATTTTGAATATTGCATCTAATCAATATGAACATACTATTACTGAATATGAAATAATTTTTGAACAAGCTGGTGACAATATAGATTTAAAGCCTGAAGTAGATTTTGAAGCAAAAGACAACGAATTATTAAACAAGTATGAAAAATTAATAGCTGATCATTCCAATTTGAAGAAAAAGGGTCAAATGAAAATAAAAAGTTTAACAAGTCAGTTGAGGTATTCTAAAGCAAAAAATATGAATGTTCAGAAAAAATCAAAAAGATTTGAAATTTTGTTAAATAAAGTGTTAACCACAAACCAAATTGCACTTTTTTCTGAGTGTGGATCAATATATTAGTCCAAAAGTATTCCAAAAAGCCAATCTTAAAATTCCTTAAGAAAAAATAGAAGAACCTGATGTATCTAACAATAGTAGTTCTTTCTCTTACCAAGAATCATCTTCTAATCAGTCTGCCATCTCATATTGTGTTGTCAGTGATTTGCAGGAAACTACAGAAGATGCCTTAAAATACATCGCTGGGTATTTAGCAAAAAAATTTATAGATAGTTTACCTGATTTAGGTAATTTCACATACAAAGTTAGTAAACATAGTTATAGTTTACAATTATGCGTGCAGCAACTCTCTTATGGAGGTCTTATCAAGCCTACAGATGGGTGGTTCATAAAAATAAAATTATGGAATAAATATTATGAAAAATATATTGATACCTATAGGAAAAATAATTGAGTTGTTGGAAACATTTCAAAAAGGATTTTAAAAAAAGAAAAAGTGTTGCCATATGTGCTTACTAAAAACTTTTGTAAACTTAAAACAATAATTGGAATAAATTATAGAAATTTAAAATTCAAGGAAGCTGGAAATTTGAAGCAAAAAAACTTATCCGTGTTGGATTCAATTAGGTCAAAAATTAGAAAATTAAATAGAATTGTTCGGTAGGGAATGTTTCTAAAGCTTCCTAGTATTGTATACTGTTTAGTTTTACCTATGTATGTTTATGAAATAAATGGTTCAGTATTGAATAGTTTTATTTATCATCAAATGTTTTTGGATATTAATTTGTGCTCTGACTACGTAAGTAAAACACAGATTTATAGATTTTATTTACCAGAAATATTTACTTTGAGAGTAAACTGACATTTATTAATTTACTTATAAACAAGCAAATGCATTCATTTCCAAAATAAATTTTATTTGCCATGTAAAACAGATCATTAAGAATTTATAAGTCTGAAATGTCTTAGGTACTGTTAAAAATCTGAATATCTGCCATCTATTTACAAAAACAAAACGTAAATTTTTCGTTTTAAACTTTTTAATCTCAAATTAAGCTCATCTTCCGTAAAAGTTAATAGTAACAATAAGGTCGATAATTGTTGTCATCCCCACACCTACGTCACGGCCGCGTGTTGCAGTGAGAGACAAATTTGGGCGATGGAACTATCCTATGTAGTCAACCGTTCTTGGGATTGACCGAAGATTTTCCGGTGGCGCGGCGATGTAAGTTTTATAGTGTATTTTTATGTATGAGAGAGTAATAAAACAATAAATTATGTATGCAAATCCCTAAACTGTTGATACGGGTGACTCAATGAAAAACAGATATTTGTCAACAAGTTTACAGAAGTATATAGGAAAACAATTTTAAATTGAGTATGACCACCAGGTATAAAGGTTGGAGCAGAATAGAATACAATAGTTGTGAGGATTGAGATCACAGAAAATGTGATAGTGGGTTTTTCCATTTTGTATATAGGAAGGTCCAAGTGGCGTTTTCAAAATTCTTAACAGTTCACTAAAAGTAGGTACTTCAGTTGCAAGGTGCAGTTTATTGTGTATACTAGTGTTATGGAAAATTTGGAAGTGCCGTGTAAACGCCGAAAAATTGGTCCTCTAACAGTTAATGAAAAAACATTAATATTTAATTGTTTTAAATCATTTACAGACAAACATTTATGTGAAAGTGTTGATGAGACCGTTGAGTTAGTTAGCAGTACACTTGGTGTTGGGAAATCTACGATTTACAGAGTTATTAAAGAAGAGAAATGTGGTAGTTTTCAAATGCCACGTAATGCTCCAGGGAAACCAAAATTTCAAATAGAATATCATTTTAAAGAAGGACTTCGACGGAAAGTGCATGAATTCTTCTTTAGACAAGAATTTCCAACATTGGATAAAGTTCTTGTCTCAGTTCGAAATGATAAGGATTACCCAGAAATTAGTCGAAGTACGTTATGGAAACTTTTAAAAGAAATAGGCTTCCGCTGGAAAAAGAATCCCAAAAAGTCTATTTTATTAGAAAGAAGCGATATTGTCATATGGAGAAGACATTTTCTAAGAACCATAAAGGAAATGAGAAACCAAAAAAGAAAAATATTTTATCTTGATGAAACATGGATCAACGAGGGTCATACACCAAATAAATTTTGGCAGGATGAAACTGTTACAAGTCAAAGGCACGCTTTTGTAAATAACTTATCTACTGGTTTAAACCCACCATCAGGAAAGGGACGCAGGCTGATAATAGTACACATTGGCAGTTCAGACGGTTTTGTTGAAGGTGGTTTATTAACTTTTGAATCAACTCGTACCGGTGACTACCATGAAGACATGAACGCTGATGTCTTTCAAGAATGGTTCGAACAAATGATAGATCTTCTTCCTAAGAACTGTGTAATAGTAATGGATAATGCAAGTTATCACTCCAGACTTATAGAAGGACTGCCCACAACCAAGTGGTTAAAAAAAAGACTTGCAGAATTGGCTGAGTTCAAAAAATATTACGTACCATCCCGGATCTATAAGAAAGGAACTTTATTCGTTGTGTGCCCTTCATAAAGAAAAATTTAAAAAATACGAAATTGATGAAATTGCCAAAAATCGTGGAATGACAGTACTTAGATCCCCACCATATCATTGTGAATTAAACCCGATTGAACTGGTATGGGCACAGATAAAGAGTGAAGTTTCAAGAAAAAATACCACTTTTAAAATTCATGATGTTAAACAGTTATTTTTGGAGGCCGTAAATAATGTAAAACCTGAAAACTGGGAAAAGGCAGTAAATCACACTATTAAAGAAGAGGAAAAAATGTGGAAGCTGGACAATATTACTGATAAAATGATCGAGCCAGTTATTATAAATCTTGGTTCTGAAAGTTCATCTTCTGAATCTGATTTGGATTTGTAACAAGTAGCTGTAAGTTTTATATTAATATTTTTATTCATCTATTTAACATACCTTAGACGGTTTTAAAAACTCTTTTGTAATTTTTAAAAATTAAAAAAAATGTGAATTTTTTAAAACCCTTTTTAATGTAGGCCAGTCAGTGCTAATATAGTGTGTGATAAAAGAGGTCACTTTTGTTTACATACACATAACAATTTATAACACTGAAATAATTCATTTATTTTTTACAATTATTCAAAGTAATTTTTCAATTAATCTTGAGCACGCCCATGGAGTGGTCGGAGCTACCAGTTAAAATTATGCTAATTACTCTCTCGTTCATAAAAATAAACTATAGCGTAGTATTTAACAAGTTTATACCTCTATAGTTTTTTATCTCCTTTTTTGAATAGTAGAATTAGTTTGCTCATTTTCCATTCTTCCGGTATTTTATTGTGTTTTATAATTTTATTAAAAAAATTGGAAACAGAAAATTTCCAGTGGGTCAATCAATCACTGTTCTTCGTCATATTGTTCTTTGTTTGCCGTATTCTTTTGCAGATGGACCTTAATAAAACAAACTATTGGTGAGAAATGTCATATTTGTGCAAAAATCCCACAGACAGACTCTTATCTTTCTTTATAGTACAGATTTATTCTTCTCTTCTTGTCATGACGCCGTCTCCTTTCGAAGGTTGGCGATCCAAATGGCAATTGTAGTTTTGGAAACTGCTGCGCGAAAGATCTCTGCGGATGAGCGGTCGAACCATCTCCTCAGGTCTTTCAGCCACGAGTTCTGGCGTCTTCCTACTGATCTTTTGAACTGTACTTTTCCTTCCAGTATAACTTGAAGTAATTCATATCTTTCGCCTGTCAACACATGACCCAAGTATTGCATTTTCCTCTCTGCAGTTGTATTTTCCTATATCTCCCTATAAGAATGTATAAGAATAATAATAACGACACCAACGTTATATTATGGTTTTACTGAGAATTGACAATAAGATAACATGTCATAATCACATTCAATTACATTTTACAGATTTTTTATACATCTCACGTATGTCACATTTTAATTTCATTTTGTATTACATCGAATTTAATTGGTTTACAACCAACGTTGTGCAATTTTTAATAGTGCAGTATCTGTCAAAAATCTTAAGTCATGCTTGAAAACCTTCGACACTTTATATATTTCATAAAAGCTTTTAAAAATTACTTAGAGATAAAAATGATTAAAAACGATGAAATAAATTAATCAAAAGATTTCACAATATTAACTTAAAAAGTGAATCATTAGCTATACACTGCTTCACAAAGCTAATTTAATAAAAAAGATAAAAGCTGCTTGGATCAAGTTATTTTCTGTACAATTTTAAGTTTCCCTGCAATTCCAGGAAAAATACTTCCATAGCTTTAACTTAAAAAACCTTGTTTTAAAGTATCTTTAGTATAATCTCTTGTTTTCTTTCAAAATATAAATGTTCTGCCAAGTTTCAATTCTATTCAGGTTTGTACTCGTATTTTCCACTGTATATTAAGAGCCATTTAACCATAAATTTTGGGAATATAATTGAAATTTTCTAATAATCTGATTTCGCGCAGTGGTGATTGGTAACTTGACTTACGCTATATATCCGGTAAGTTCCGGACTGCAATGCTTTATTCTAGTTTTTTTCAATAAAAAAATGACTGCTGGCATCATTTTATTCCAACTTGTGATCATGTTCTCCTTTTGTAATTTTAATGGCGCCATCTACCCATCAAGTTAAGGACTAGGTTTTCTATTTATCTGAATTTGTGTTTGGGTCATTGGTAAAGTGATCTGCTCCATCTATCTAGTAAGTTCCGGACTAGAAACACTTTTTATTTATCTGAGTTTGCGCAATGGTGATTGGCAACTTAAGCTGTACTATATATCAAGGAAGTTAGAGACTGTAACGCTTTCTGTTTATTAAAGTGTTTCGTCTACTGACAGATCTTTTAATTTTACTTTTGTTTTTTTGTTTAAGAAAAAAATGTCCGTTGCCTTCACCTTATCTTAGTTTTCATTTTGATTTGGGCTTATCATGTTTTCTTTTGTATCTTCTAACCACTGAATTTAGGATTAGAAAGTTTTTTAGTTATCTGAATTTGTGCACTGGTGATTGACGTGAGTTGCGCCATCTATCTACTAAGTTCCGTACTATAACGCTTTCTATTTATCTGAGTTTGCGTAGTGGAAATTGGCAGCTTGAGCTGCGCCATGTATCCATCAATTTTGTGACTAAAACGAACTTTAATTATTCGAGTTGTCTGCTGTGCTGATTAGACTACTTAAACTGTGCAATCTACCGACCAAGATCCGAACTTTTTCCATTTACGAGATTACGCAGTGGTAATTAATGTATTCGTCCCTTTTAATTGGCTGGTTCAAGATGGGAGAAATTAATTTTAATAAATGTTAGGTTGTTATAAATGCTTTTAAAAGGTTTTTTTTATTGTTATGTTTAAAAACTTCTATATTTGTCATAAAACATGTTTTTGTACATGTTTGCTTTTATAAATAATTAAAAATCTCATTTATACAAGTAATCTGTTATTTCTGAAAAAAATACAACATATAAAGCTTTAGTTCTAATAAAAATTGAATTATTTATTGCATCTTTTTCTAGTGTGTTACATTTCTTGAAAATAAGCACTAAAATTGTGGCTTTGGCAGAAAAACTGTTGCTATACTATCTATATATTGACTTCTGTATTTCAACGCTTCAGATAATCTTACTGCGCATTGGTGATTGGCAACTTAAGCTGCGCAATCGTAACACCAAGTTTCGGACAGTAAGGCTTGTTTGACAGATCTTTCAAGAAAAAAATGTCTGATCGCTAAAACCTTGCAAATTTTCATTATATTCGGATGTGTGTTAAAATTTTTCTATTACATCATAAATAAGGCTGTCCAGCCAGTAAGTTTCAGACTATATAGCTATTTGCCCGAATTGACACAGTGATTACTGTTAATTTAGACCGTGCCATCAATTTTCAGACTCTATAGCACTTTTTTATCTGATTTTGCGCAATGAACTTAAGCTACGCCATCTATACTCCAAGTTCCGAACTGAAATGCGTTCTATTTACTTGAGTTACGCAGTACTTGGTGGTAATTCAGGCTGCGCCGTCTATCCACTACGTTTTAGACTATAAGACTTTTTATTGAAAGTGATAATGCTTATCACGTTTGTCAATTTGATTGCAATAATATGAGTTCGAGTCCCACGTTTTTGCATGTTATAAAATTAAAAATTCCATCGGCACCGTTATTCTCAGATTGTTCCAGAATTTTTGGTGAATCTAAATACAATTGCTGTATCACATTTGTACAAGTTTCATTTTTAATTAACATGGAAGACAGGAAAAGTTATGTAAATATGTAATTTTTAGGTTAGAATCCACTTAAATGTTTTCACTTTGTTAAAACCGAAGAAAATATTAAAAGACGAACACTTTTTTTATATTTGATTCTGATAAAAGAAGTTTCTTGGTTTTGACGCCAAAACGGTATCAATTTGACTTAAATCTGATAATTATGACAGCTAAAAATTGGTCTGATTGAATTTATCATGTATTCAAAGAACACAAATTTAGAAATGTGGGATATTATAAAGGAGCAGTACTAGAATCTACCATATTTCGTTCTCAATGAGAATTTATCGTTTGTTTTATTATTCTTTATTAAAAACTTATTTTAAATCAGGTTTTTATGAAGACTGAATTTACATTATGTATTCGGTTGGTATGAAAATTTAAAAATAGCTTTTTTCATGATATTTCAGCATTCTTAAACAGGCTTTGTTATTATTTATTATCAAAAATACTTTACCAACAATGAAAGCATTATCTTTGCGTTCATGATTACAGTACTTGACGTATTCATTGACAATTGACAGATGACGTGACTTAACCCACGTTATACTCCTCAATGTTCCCATTTCGTTTCCCCCGCTAAAAATATAATAAAAAAATTTCGAGTGTGTCTTAAGATTTTGGCCAGACCTTATCATACATAATATTATGTACAATCGCCAACAAAATAAATAACTCTTAAATATAAAACAATTAATTTATACATAAAAAAGAAAATAATTTATCTTATATCTATAATGGTGGAGGATTTCTAACTAAAATTTTGACTAGGCTTTAAGTTTCGTCGGTTCCATTGGTCTAGTTTTGATGTAAGGTGGGTTGGGCCAGGGCCAAATTTGTGGTAGGGAGGGTTCGTAGTTGTAGTTGTATTGGTGGCTTTCGATATATTTTCTCATGTCTGTTGGTTTTGGATACACTGAAGCGATACCTACAAAATAACACAATTATTCAACCTCATTTTGACTATTGCTCATCAATCTTATATTTATTTAACCTTAACAAATTTAACATGCTACAAAAATTACAGAACCGTGGAATGAGAATGATTCTTAAAACAAATCGCCGTACCCCAATTGGGACGATGTTAAATACTCTAAATTGGTCCTCTGTTGAAAATAGACTGTGTTATTTCACCATGATTTTGGTCTTTAAAATAGTAAATGGCTTATCACCTGAATATTTTCAAGAATTCATTTCTTTCAACAAAAGTATTCATTCTTATAATACCCGAGGTTTAGATGACATATATTTACCTAGAACTATGTATAAAAGTACGATGAATTCGCTCTTTTTTAAAAGCTTCCTTAAATTTAATCAGTTACCATATATCAAAAATTTATAGTGTACTTTCTTTATATTGTATGTATATTAGGTTTTTTTTTCTATTTAAATAAAGATCTATCTAATCTAACATAACTTTAACTGCATTATGTAGCCGTTTGCTAGCTTTAAATAGTTTTTGGTGGTCCAGTATCAAAAATTTTTAGTCATTGACCAAATGTGACAACGTTTTGAATTTTAATTTTGGTGATTTGTTTGATAATCGTGTTAAAATTAGTTTTTGTCGTGTACTGTTTGTGTATAATGATTATTTTAACACAATATTTAGCATATTTTGTCACATTCTCACTAAGTAGGTAAGTATTTACATATAAGCGATACCCGAGGATCCAGATGAAGGTTCCTGATCAAGGTACGGAAGTAATCTTCTTGTAGGTAAGAGTCCTTCCAAAAACGTTTGAGCCTTAAAGCCATCACAATGTACAGGGTGAGTATTTAGTGCGTAGTTTATTTAGAAAAATTGTAGTCAATGATATTCTCCATACTTGGAAAATATGTGGAAGTCTACAGGGCGATTCATTACTGCGTGGTGTAATTCATTTCATTCATCATCATCATCAGTGATGATGATGATGAGAGTATTTAACAAGTTATGACCATTTTTATTTCGATATCCCTATGAAATCAACACCATGTATATAAAGAAGTAATGCATAAACAATTATTTATTTTATATAATAAAGTAAACAATATATTGTAGTTTGTAAATTAAGTTTAATTGAAATCATTGACAAAAATTTATATACAGGGTGGACTACAAAACAAAATTACGATTTTCTCAATTTTTTTTAATGAATCACCCTATATTTTATTTTTTACAAGGCAAGAGATGAGGGTTCAGATAACGAAGAAGAAAGGCCAACGAAGAGTCGAAAACTCCCCAAAATTCCACCGAAAACAATAGATAACGATGATGAGACAAAACTGTGTAAATTAATAGACATGATGAACAATCTGGCAAGTGACATTAAAGAAATAAAGAGAACTCAAAACAGAAGTAATGAAGTAATAGAAAGACTTATTGCTGATATCCAGACTTTAAGAGAAGAAAATAAAGACCTGAAGAAAGAAAATATGGAAATTAAAAAGGAGTTAAATGAAGTCAAGGAAACTATTGAATTCATGGAAAAACAATGTAGTCATGAGTGGACTAGCAATTGAAACATACGATCAAAGCGTCTTAAAAGAGGGAATGAGCAACTTCATTAAACACAATTTGAAGATAGATGTTAAAATTAAAAATGCACACAAACTGGGAGAGAAAACCTGTCTGATTGAATTAGCAGAACATAAAGAGAAGGTAAAGATTATGAAAAATAAATCTAAACTAAGACATGTTGAAAAAGGAAAAGTATATCAATGATGATACTACAAATAAAGAGAGAGAAATTCAGAAAACAATTAGAAAACTTGCGCAAGAAGAAAAGGAGAGAGGAAAGGATGTAAGACTTGGTGGAAATAAAATATGGATCAACAAGGTCGGCTGGAAATGGGACAACAAAGAGAACAAACTAGTCAAAATGAGGACAAAAAACTAGTAAACAAATGTGCCGGAAATACTATGACAAACCAGGCAATGCCAATGGACATGAGTAGTTATAGAACAGGTAGTAAAGACAAAGATATATCCATAAATAATGACCAAGGACGTGAGCAACGTCCTTGGTTGTTATTTGGTTATGGGTTTATCCTAACAAGAAGGATAAACCCATAAAAATGCAGTCAGCAACGAGCGAGAATATAAACAGTAACTATTTAAAACCCACATTAAACAAGAAAGAGCTTAATGACACGGCCCACAATAACGCAGCAGTGCTAAAGACCAAAGGATGGACATTAGCAACATGGAATGTCAGAGGTCTCAACGGCAAAGAAGTCGAACTTGCTGAAGAATTTGAGAAAAATCAAATAGACTTGCTGGGTATAACAGAGACCAAAAAGAAGGGAAAAACACACAGTTTTTAGAAAATAGACACTTCCTCATCACCAGTGGAGTGCCACTTGGAGAAAGGGCAAAATAAGAGGTAGGTTGCCTGATACACAGTAACCTAATAAAGAATATTCAAGATTGGGAATGCATTTCCGAAAGAATTCTAAAGATAAGACTGGTAACTGCGGAACACAAACTATCATCGTTATGTATGGAATAAATGATGACGAAAGAGCAGCTAGCAAAGACCTATCCTGGGGTATCCTCACAACGTTCATTACATCCATTCCAGAGTGATCCGCATCTTCAACTTTTTTTTCTCTTCTATAATTAGTCCGGAAGGAGTTTTTTTTACAAACTGCAACCTTGTCGGCCTTAATTTTTTACGCTGCGTCCCTCTTTGCTTTGCTATAATAATCTTATAATGGATATAACGTGAAAAAGACATGGCTGATTTTGGTATTCTTGAATAAATACTTCACTGTTAACCTTTTTGAGATCACCAGTCATAACGAAAATTACTCAAATGTTAACTCACAAAGCAACACAACGAACGTTAACTTATCAAGCTTGAAAATCTTGGGTACACACGTTGTAGCGTTTTAAATTTGGTGGAATATTTTCGTTTTTCTGTTTGCAAATGAATTTTAAAACGATCAATATATTATGGCATTTTAAGTTGAGATTCTAAATATCAAGTTTTGGTATTCAGCTGTTTTTGTCTTTTGTCGTTAAAACGCAATAAACTGGAATATTTAAAAGTTGTTTCGAGTCCCCTAATATAATATTGCAAGTCAGGTATACGGTTTTTCTAAGAAGTATTAACTGAGAATATTTTTTTTTGTCTTTGTTTACATTAATATTCCCCTATTCTCTGTATGTATTGTAAGGTAAAAAATTTCCAGTTAACCAATTTAAAAGTAAATAATCAAGAAGTTTTTTTGTTGTTTCGTTGCTAAGAACGAGGTCAAAAAAGGGTAGATTGTTTGTTTTAAGTTTGTAGGCAAAAACTAGCTGTGAGACGTAAAGGGAAATTTATTTTGCGTTGAAATTTGTAAAATGTAAGGCATCGAAGAGTCGACATTTAAGCCCCAAGCAGAGCAGACAGAAGAGATTTTGAATCGCGAGTCGATTCAATTTTTTTTTTGTGTAATATCTTAAGACCGGTTAAGGTGATGATACTCTATGCAATGTGGCAGTTTAGATCAGAGTAATCACCCATAAGATTTGTGCAGTACACCGGCACTGATGAAATTTGGAAAATGTTTATATAGAATGTCCCCGTCGACAGCTTGATTTCCTCCATCAAGTTTCTGTTCCAATCGTTCCTGCCTACGTATGCAAAATGGTTTATTTTTATTCAAGTTGAGAGTTATGTCCTTTGCAGCTCCAGTCCCATAGATGTTAACAAGTTTTTTTTGCAAGTTAAGTGCTAAACAGTGAAATCAGGTAACAATTAACATTTTAATTTTAAAGTAAAGACAGACATTTTTTTGCTAAAACAATAATTGCTTTCATTAAAATTTAAAGCATTTGTAATAAATAATAAATTGTAAATTCTATGGTTTACCAGCTGTCATTTTAATTGTTTTTTTTTTATGTAATGTTAACATATGACAGCTAGCTTTGTTCTTTTCGATATTCATTTGTTTTGTTTGTTTAAAAAAAGGTTAATCTCTGTGCGATAACATTTGTAAGTTTTGTAGTATCTCCAATCTATTTGTAAACGGAGTTTGTAAACGGACACATGTAAGTTTTTTTTTTATTCTGTATTTGGCAACTATTTATATAATATATTTTTTATGCCACTTATATGTTTGATAACTGTTTGTTTGAGACAGAAATAAATGTTTGCTGTAGTTGTAAAACTACTTTGTTTCCTTTATTTTAGAATAATCTCCTAACCCTTTTATGTGTTTTTATTTTAGGGATATTTTTCCTAAATCCGGCAAGTTTAGGATTCTTCGAAGCGGCGTCCTTTCCTTTCAAATAGCTAGAGGTAACCTTGTCTGCCATATCTTATTTCATTTTGTCAAGGAGATTTATGTAAGTACCCTTTCATTTTTTTTTGTAGCTGCCCCCATCCGACCCATTTATTTCACTTATCCACGACCCCAGCACTCCAACTAACCCCTGAGTGCCCGTTCGCATAGTAGCGTTTATTTCGCTTGCCCTATCTTGACCCCCATTAGTTTCTTTCCCCAATTTTATAAGTACCCCTATTTTCTTACCTTATGGTAAGCAAAATAATTTCGTTACAACGTACCGTTTTGCTTGCGCAAGCGCGCTTAATTCAAGCATGCATAATTAAGATTCTTTCAATCCTCAAGCCGCTTGTAAAATCATAAAGCTTGCACCACATTTCTCTACAGACACGCAAGCGTACTTGTAAAAAAAATGGACAAGCTTGCATATGTATCTGTAGCAGTCTTTAAAATTATTTCGTACATTTCTTAATATACTTACGTTCTTTATAGGCATATTCCAATATTTCACACGCTATTTGCATGGAACACTCTCTGATCGATCCTAGAGGTGGATATAAACTACCTCTCTTAAGGTCATCGTCTGAAACGTTATTGGCTACTGTTTCTGAGGCTATCAAGAAAATTTGTTCGTTAATATGATGGATTCCTGCGAGGATTACTCCTAAAGCTACTCCCGGGAAGATGTAAGCGTTGTTGCCTTGGCCCGGTTGGAATATTTTGTCCTGATAGTGGACTTTGCCGAAGGGAGAGCCACTGGAGAATATCGCACGGCCCTGAAATAAAATATTTATCGCTATAAAATATTAAACCAGCAAATATACACTCAGATGCAAAAAAAACGCAACGGAGAAAATTTTGGTAAAATTCAAAGTATTTCAGTTTTTTTTTATTTTTGGACCTATTTTGATGATTTTTTTAGCACACTGTGTAAAAATTTATAAATTTTAATTTAGTATAGTGAGTTTTTTAATAAAATTTCGTATTTGACTTATACGGGGTTATTCGAAAGGTGGTTTTTTATCCTAATTTTGAAACATCCTGTGGAATAATTCCATTAGCGGATTTCCTGTTATTACCATTATCGTTTGTATTAATTTGTAATACGACGATGGGGGTTTTGGTGACTGATATCGAAGGAATGTCATATCGACATCCCAGAAGCACTGTATTTAAATAATGATTAAAAGCAACGACATGATCTTGGTTTTATTGAACAATGATAACAATAACAAAACATAAAAAAGACAACTTAAATGTAACTTAACCTAAGTAAGCAAATAACACAGAAAAACTACTAAAAAATAACTGAATACTTTGTATTGCCTTCCCTAGCCTTTATAACTGCCTGTACACGTTGGCTCATGCTGTCTATGAGGTTGCGAATATCAGCTTGCTGGGTGCTTTGCCATTACTCTTCTAGAGCCAAGCGAAGTTCGGTAATTGAGGGTGGTGCGACTTCGCGACCTCTAATATTTCTACCAAGCATGTACCAAACGTGCTCTATTGGGTTCAGATCTAGCGAACAAGCTGGCCAGTTCATTTTATTAATACCAACTTCCTCTAAATATTGCGTGACACACATTGCAGAGTGGGGTCGCGTAGTATCTTGCATTAATAGAAAATCATCGCGACTACGACGTTAAATATGGTTAGATTTATTTGTATGCGTTAGTTTTGAGATTTTAGCTGGGAATGAGTCAAGGTTATTCTACGATATAATTTGAAGCATGTTCTACAAGATTTTTGGGTTGTTCCTCGGTGATAACGGGTTAAAGAGGAAAAGTGGCATAGGAAGCCGGTACGATACATCGATCGAAGGTCGAAAATCAGGTTTGAAAGGGTTGCTATAAAGAGCAGACGTGTTTAGTTAGTCGAAAAAAAAAACCGGCAAATTTGTCAAAGAAAAAGTGATTTATACTCAGTAAGGTGTCACTTTTTTTGTTTGTAAGCCGTCTCTCATTTGAGATGTTTGTAGAACGGCGTTTTCAACAAATTTGAAAAATACCAGCATGGTTCCAGTTCTTTAAGAAGCAGATTTTCGAAGTTTATGTCTAGTGCCGCCAATTTCAACCTCAAATTGTTGTCCTAATTAAGAAGCCGTTTCAAAATACTTTTGGTAGTATGAAGATGAATTTGATCGCGTGGCAGAGAGTACAGTATATATATATCCAGGTCCTATCCCCAGAAATTAAGGTAAAAGTGCATTTTAGTGAAATCCAGGTAACTTTTTTTGTTTGAACTTTTACAGTAAAAATAGACATTTTGACAGACTTTAGACTTAACATGAAACAAAAATCACAATGCTTAGGAGACATGGTTGCAACCGAAAAATAGGGTTTTACGAAGATTCGCAAACGGAATTATTCCACAGAATGTTTCAAAGTCGTTTTAATTAACCCCATACAATAAGTCAAATATAAAAGTTTATCAAAAAACTCACTATACTAAATTAAAATTTATAAATTTTTACACAGTGTGCTAAAAAAATCATCAAAATAGGGCTAAAAATAAAAAAATTGAAATACTTTGAATTTGACCAAAATTTTCTCCGTTGCATTTTTTTTGCATCTGAGTATAGTAAGAAATAAGAAAGACAAATTTGTAGAATAAGCTACTATTAAAATAAATGCTTTTGGATGTTGCTTGGTAAAATGCTCAAAAGTTATTAAACCAAAATGTACAGTTATTATTTTTAAGGGGAACAAAAAGAGTCTTACCTCTGTATTAACGTACGCCTGTTCAGCGGTACATTCAGCTTTACTTGTCGGATTACTGAGAGCAAAAATAATTGGTCTTTCATTAAAAGCAGCCATATTCTTTAAAATTTCCGGTGTAAATGCACCTGCAGCAGCGGAAGCTCCTAGAAGAGAGTCAAATGTGAGTGTGAAATGGTACATATTTAAATTTTAATAAAAAAATGAAGTTTTTCAAAGGGATTACCATTTCATCAGACCGTTTTCGGCCTTATCAAACGATCATTAGTGAACACAGAAATAGCAATTAAAACTATCTACTTAAAAAATCTGTTTGCAATGAACGTTCTCTCACAGAGATGTTTAGACATGAACCAAGAAATTTACACCTGCTTTATTGATTTCGAAAAGGCCTTTGACAAAGTACAACATGAACCACTAAGACAAATTCTAATAAAGAAAAATATAGACAGCCGAGATATTCGAATTATATGCAACCTATATTGGAATCAAACAGCTAATGTGAAGGTTGAGGGTAGGCTAACAGAAGAAATTCAAATCCGTCGAGGAGTCCGGCAGGGATGCATCTTGTCGCCACTTTTATTTAATCTGTATAGTGAAGCTATTTGTGAACAAGCACTCGAGGAAGAAGATCTTGGTCTGATAATAAATGGTGAGACGATCAACAATATAAGGTATGCTGACGATACGGTTCTTCTAACGGGAACGCTAGTAGAACTACAACATCTCGTTCAAAGTCTCAATATATACTGTAACAGTTACGGCTTGAAAATTAATTTGAAAAAAACCAAATTTATGGTAATCACGAAATCAAAGAACATCAGAGCTAATCTTGTAATAGACAATACAACGATTGAGCGTGTGTCCTGTTATAAATATCTAGGTGCTTGGATCACAGACGATACTGATCAAACAAAAGAGATTAGATGTAGAATAGAAATCGCTAGATCAGTCTTTAATAGAATGCGCAAACTCTTTTGCAATCGTGATATCAATATAAAGTTACGAATACGAATGCTGCGGTGTTATGTCTTTTCTACCCTGTTGTATGGAGTAGAGGCTTGGACACTAAAACAGTTGACCACAAAAAACATCGAAGCTTTCGAGATGTGGTGCTATAGGCGCATTCTCAGAATATCATGGATGGACCGCGTCACTAACACGCAAGTACTCCAAACTTTAGACAAAAGATGCGAAATTCTAAATGAGATAAAAACTAGAAAGATGGAATACTTGGGGCACATTGTGAGAGGTGAAAAGTACGAACTTTTAAGAAATATCATGCAGGGCAAAATTAAGGGCAAAAGAAGTGTGGGAAGAAGAAAAATATCGTGGCTTCGTAATCTACGTGAATGGTTCGGGTGTAGTTCGATTGAACTTTTTAGGCGCGCTGCTAACAAAGTCGCAGTGGCCATGATGATTTCCAATCTCCGCTAGGAGTGGCACGAGAAGAAGAAGAAGACTTAAAAAATGTGTAATAACCTGCTAATTACATTTTAAATGTTTAAAATTAAAATTCAAACGACGAGGTCGATATTAAAAGGTTTAACCTTAAGGGAACATATTGAACCCTACTCGAAGCATACTATCACACTTTAACACCAGCCAGAGTTCAATTACGTCTTCTATATGTGTATGCAGACATTTCACCTTCAATCTACAACGTGAAGAAATGCTCAGCCGATTCAAGACGTAGTAGTGAAGTATAATTGCGCTGCAAATAATCGACCAAAGACAAGATCAGCGCCTACAAATGCCTAAAATTTGGAGTGCTCTAATGATATTACTTCTTTTTCCTTAGATTTCATTAACTACGTGGCATCCAACATGGCGGCTGTCATATGTCAATATTGAGGCTGTCAGATGTCAATATGGAGGTTGTCAGATGTCAATATGTCAGCTGCCAAAACGTAGTAAATCCAACATAGCGACTGTCAGCTGTCAACCCGTGGCTAATCTAACACGGCAGCAGTCAGATATTATCCGGAGTTTTTAAATACAAATCTATCATAAAGTAAGACTTTTTTCATAATTGCCTATTATTTTTTTTATATCATAATAATTTCTTGATACAAAATATTTAGAAATTCACTTTTCTTCATTAAAAAAACATACTTGTCACATTGTTGGAATAAAAATTGTACATGAAAATGTATTGTGCAAGAAGAATACGTCTGCGTCCAATGAGGATCACCAAGACATCTTCATGACGATTTCCAAAAAGTATTAAATATAGACTAAAGTGACGTTTACGTCGATAGGTTACAGTGGATGAAACACAGATTCACTGCTGTATATCCGAAACCAAAGAGCAGTGCATAAAAGCCGGATTTTCGGCACCAAAGAAAACAAGGATACCCATCGGTAGAAAAGCTCACGGTGATGACATTATTTTTTTGCCTTGGAAAAGGTAGGATCCTAACTGGAGAATACGACACCCAACTTCCGATAAAACTGGACGCCAAATATTAGTTAAAACTGCATATTCTGCATCTGCTCACAAAAATGTTTTAACAATGCGGAAATTAAATGATCTGTACTTTAAGGTGATGGAACATCCACTCTATTCCCCAGACTTGGTACCCTCAACTTCCTTTTATATTCAAAACTAAAACTATTTCTCACCGGTCAGCGCTTTTCGACCAATCAAGAAACCATTGCAGTTCTGTATGTATATTTTGCAAGAGAAACTCTATAGAGAGAAGAACAACCACAGTATTGGAGCAAACATTGCTTAGAGAAGATTATTTTATGAAAAATAAAACTTCTTTAATATAAATTGTCGTTTCTACCATCAAGCCAAGAACTTTTCAGATCACCATCGTATTCTTCTCCTTTTATCTTTTTAGACATCTCTAACAGGAAAAAGTATTTTCTAAATTCTATTTTTAACGGCAATATATTTTATTAAAAATACATTTTTAATGACCTAAAAACATCTAAAATTGTTATTCCAATTTACTAACTTACCTATTAATACCGACGGTTTAATTTCGTTAACAATGGCGGCGAAGTCTTTGATGGGAGCGTGATTTTTAGCGTAATACTTCTTGTGGCCATCCAAATTGCCTTCGGATCTTTCCAACGCTAACAATCCATCGATGTCAACCATCCAAATTTTGTCCCTGGCTTCTTCTGTACTTAATCCTTCATTTTCTAATGCTTTAACCGTCAAATCGGCAATACCTGTGAAAATTATTTAATAAATAAACTTCCGTAATGTACAACAAATCATTATAAAATGAAGTATAGAATATTGGCTTAAAATCTTAATTTTTTTTCCTTGGCAGATAATATTTCAATAGGTTAGGTCACATAGAGAGAATGAATGATATGGAGCCGCCAAAACATATTTATAACCAAAGAATAGATGGAGTGAGAAGGAGAGGCAGACCCAGAGTATTAAGGATCAGGTGGAGGAAGACTTACGAATGTTGGGAGTACGAAACTGGAAAGTTAAGGCGAAAAATAGGAGAGAATGGAGACTTATCCTTGAGCAGGGCAAGACCCACCATGGGTTGTGGAGCCAATGATGATCATGATGATAATATTGCAATGAATTTGTTCAGTTTTTACACTGCAATGAAAGCAGTTACTACTTATTTACTACTTAAACAATTGTAAAATGAATAGAATGTAATCTATAATATACACACTAAACTAACTCATAACATAACAATAACCGGTCTGAATACATTACAGCTACTGAATATTCAAGATATTCAGGAAACATTTAAATCTGCAGAAGGACGAGATGTGGCAATTAAGTTCCAGAAATTTGTCGATAAAACATAAGCAAATAAATTACGATCAAAATTTTATTATACATCTTCGCAGCAGTATCTCTTTAGACAACGTTTTTAATGTTGCTCTTATGACTGAAAGCACCTCCGGTGATCCTCCTTAATCCATTCCCTAACACCCTCTAAGCCCCTATGGTAGTTGTTTGAGGTGCACCTTTAACTTGGAGAATGTGAAAAAGTCACAGGGGGCGATATCTGGACTGTAGGATGGGTGCGACAATGTTGGCATGTATTTAATCGAGCAAAACTATAGGAGCATTTATCCAGTTACCAAAACTTTATTAGTTTAAGTTTTGTGGTTCAGAAACTAGTTGGAGGGAAAATTTTAGACTTAATTCGACATTTGTTTAAACTTACATGTAAAAATATAATGGTAAACAGCCAAATGAATAACTCAACTGAAGATATTAGTACTATTACTCAATTTATTACCGAAATGTATGTAAAGTTAACTAAAATTATTTTCCATTAAAAAAATCACGATCTCATAGTAAAGCTCCAATTTCTTGGTCTTTCCACCGTCAAGATAATTGCTGATGTTACAAAGGCATATATTGAGTATAAAAAGTTTAAGAAGCACTATAAATCAACAATATCATTAAAGAAAAAAACTGGCTTATGAGAATTTCTTTTCTAATTCAGAAAATATATCTCGTGACAGTTGGAAAGTTATAAATTATCAATAGTAATACCACTAGTGATTCAATTTTCGCGATAAGTCTGTCGATTTACTTCTAAACGAAAGTGAGTTGCTTGAAAACACCAAAAGTCCGTAGGACGAGTGGTGTTTTCTTTAAGAAACTCAGTTGAGTTTAGAAATAAAAGACAGACTTATAAGCTAAATTAAATCACGAGTAGAATAGAAAAACTACAAGAAGAATATACCAAGGCTGGCCTAGATATTAACCTCGCGAAAACAAAGTACCTATCTACAAGTGAAGAAGACATAGAAGATCTACAGATTGATGACAACGTAACAATCAAAGGAAAGGATAAATTCAAATACCTGGGGTTTATATTCACGAAAAAGGCAACAACAGAGGAAGAAATTACACAAAGATTAGGAGAAACAAGAACAGCAATCCGACAACTTAACTCAGTATGGTGGGATAGACACCTAAATATGAAGACAAAAACGCAGATTTATAAAACATTAGTGCGAAGTATTATGACATATGGGGCTGAAAATTGGATCATAAACAAGAAAACCAGCAGTAAGATAGTAGCAACAGAGATGGAATGCCTGCGAAGATGCTGCAGAGTAACAAGAATGGATAGGAGAAGTAATGACGAAATAAAGCAAAGAACATCAATAGAAACAGACATACTAACATATATACAACAAAAAAGACTAAAGTGGTATGGACATGTAAGAAGAACTAGCGACAGCAGATGGATAAAGAAAATAACCGAATGGAGCCCCATAGGAAGGAGGAAAAGAGGACGACCCCGAAAATCCTGGAGGAACGAAGTAGACGACGCCATGAGTAAGAGAGGACTAAACGATGGAGAATGGAACAACAGAGAGAGATGGAAACGGTTGAGCGAGGGAAGGCAGTGAATACTGCAGAATCCCTAAATATATATAAATCACGAGTGGTATTTTATTAGAATATTTCATGAACAAAGTGATAGGTCAAAAATTCAGTAGAATGAGAGGAAGGAATTTAATAAGCTCTCGCTTCCTTGAAGGTTATATCTTTGAAGGGATCAATATGTCTCTGATACTCACAGAAATATTTTTCTTGTACCAATTTTGCAGTAGTGTTCCATGTGGTTTTAATAACACTCTCCTTGTAATCACTACCATCAATTTTTCGCATGTTGAAGGCCCAGTCTTTTAGAATGAATGCTAGTCTTTCGTTGTTATTTTCTGCATCTAATTTGTAGTTGCGATCCACACAGAACATCATAAATTGTCTCCATATATAAGATTTAGATTTTCTTGTGTTACTCGGTATATTTTCTTCAATGTTTTGGTTTATAACTTCGTTTGAAGTACCACCGAAATGACTCATTTTGACGTATACAGCTACAATAATTTTTTTGGTAAACGTCAAACTTTGCTTTGCGATCGGTATCCATGGTTACGTCGTTGAAAACACGAAGCTGATAGACCAATCAGAATTGAAAGACAGTTGGTGTTTTCGCGATAACACAAGCTGTCTTTGGTGTGTGATTGGTCAGATTATGTGAAAATTTTAAGATGAGTGAAATAGTCACAGAAATAAATTTCAAAATAAAAAAGTCTGTGCAAGTGCGATTACAACAAACAATTTCAATAATTAGTTTATTTCAGTAGCTAAACATATTAGAAGTTCTTTTAATTCTACAAATGAAACCGTAGCCATAGATTTTTTGAAATATGTACACTCTCCTTACGACTCTTTATTTTTATTATCTATTAGTGATACTGAAATCAGCAATGTTTTGCATAGATTAAAAAATTCACACTGGCCGGATTTTTATTTCTTAAACTAAAAAATAATTGTTGAAACAATCGATATAATTATTATACAGAAAATTGTGAGAGATATAGTTGATGGCTTGGAGGAAGACCATTTTGTGTCTTTGACATTGTGTGACTTATCCAAAGCTTTTGACTGTGTTTCGCATGAATTACTGTTGGAAAAAATTAACAAATAAGGTATTAGAGGAAACGTTTTTAATCTATTTAGATCATACCTGACAAATAGAAAACAGGCAGTTTTTCTTAATAACAGCTATTCTGAGTCATTAACACTGTCGAATATGGGGTTCCTCAAGGTTCGATATTAGGACCCATTTTGTTTCTTATTTATCTAAACGATTTATTTCAATATACTTTTCCTATAAAATGTGTTTGCTTCGCAGATGATACAACTCTCGTTAATACTGATATTAATCAGCATAATTAAAAATAAAAATAGATAGTGATACCCAGAAAGCAAAAAACTGGTTTGTACATAATGGACTGAATCTAAATAAGGAGAAAAATCAGAATTTGATTTTTTGTTTCCGATTGGAAGTATATCTCAGGAAATAGTATTAAACCATTAGGAATCTTTCTAGATGATAATTTGGATTGGAGTGCTCATACAGATTACTTAAGTTCTAGACTTGCTACAAGTATATTTTGAATACGCAACTTAGTTTATATGATTCCTAAAAGTACCCTTCGAATGTGCTACTTTAAACTATTCCACAGCCATTTACAGTACGGAATAACTGTTTGGGGTAATTCTTCTCACGCAGATCGAGTTTTTAAACTACAAAAAAGAGTAGTGAGGATACTCGCAGGAGCAGAGTATATAGGACACTGTAAACCTTTATTTCTGGATTTAAGTATTATGCCAAAATAAAACGGGTTGTGCAATATATCACTGGAATTCTGATTACAAAGAATCATGTCGATTGCCCAATGAAGCTTCAATATATACTGCCGAGCTATCAGCTTTATTTCTTGCGTTAAAATATATAGCCTCTATTGGTATGAATAATTATATCATTCTGACTGATTGTAGAAGCATTATGGACAAACTCACTTCTATCAAAACCACAAAAAACCTAAA
Source organism: Diabrotica undecimpunctata (assembly GCF_040954645.1). Taxonomy (NCBI): domain Eukaryota; kingdom Metazoa; phylum Arthropoda; class Insecta; order Coleoptera; family Chrysomelidae; genus Diabrotica; species Diabrotica undecimpunctata. The sequence continues at coordinate 11,106,706 of NC_092811.1, read as the reverse complement.
CCATATTGAGATACAAATAAAGAAGTTACATTATGATATTATTTCCGCAGGTAGCTCGATTATTATTTGTTGGGTAAAAGGACACTCTGGAATATTAGGAAATGAAGAAATCGACAAATTAGCTAAATCTGCAGCTTTAACCAAACATAATATAAACAACATACTTCTTCCAGTAGCAGACATAGATAATATTAGTAGAAACAACTGCAAACAAAGATGGCAACGTTTATACAACCAAAGTACAACTGGAATAAACTTTAGAGCTTGTCAACCACTAATACCCAATGAGAGATGGTTCAAATATGAGACAAATAGGTTATTTATAAAAACAATAAACAGAATAAGATCAAACCACGCACTCACTCCTGCATACAAACATAGCATAGGTATTACTGATAATCCATATTGCTCCTGTGGTAAAGTGGGAGATCTGCAGCACTTTATATTGGAGTGTGGACAGTACAAACAAAGTATCAAAATGATGTATGAAAAACTAATTGAGCTAAATTGTTCATTGCCTGTCAATTTAAATACAATTATTTTTTCAAATAATAAGCAGATATTAAAATGTATCTACGAATACATAACATCCTGTAAATTTAAATTTTAAGTAGTTTTAGGTATTCAAATCAAAAATTGTAAATATGTCAAAAATTGTGTATACCAACATATTACTTCCTGTAAATTTATATTATAAATCGGCTTAGGTAATAAAATCAAAAATTGTAATTACCACAAATAGTCTGGCTAATTGGCTATGCCAAAGCCATTATACAATAAAAAAAAGTATTATGCCACTACCTTCACTCTATATATGGACCCTGTTCTGCAACAATGGTGTAACCCACAATTTGTTTACAAATGTAAAATACATGCCAACAAGTTTATTACGAGTGGTTTGACAAAAAGCAAAAATGGTAGAAGCCGTATCTGGTACTTTAGCGATATCTATTAACCAAAGTTCTAATCCACATTCGTCAAACTAGTGATAATGCATAAATCTACAACAACCAGGTAATCCACAGTGCGGTTTACATTGTTGTTGAAAAATATTCAATGGGTATATGTATCAACATAAACTACAATAATTCTTTTTCAAAACAGAACATGAATCAATTATTTTATTAGGACAAATTGGGTATAGATCTCAGTAATCATTTGTTTTATAATATGCTGTAGTTTACTATTTACACAAATAAACTTAGCGGTTGATACCCTGGTGCTATAAAATGTAGTGGGTTACGCCGTTGTTGCTTACTGCTGCATTATACACTGGGGGAAAAACTAAGACAAATTAAGTTAATTGCGTTATACAATACATGCGTTTTTATGCAATAAACGACAATTAGACCGAAATCATTAGACTGAAAGCAGTAAACCAAACTCATTGGACCGAAAAGCCCTTTACCGTAACCTCACTAGACCGAACAGCATTAGACCTACAGCATTTTCATCAGTTAAACAAATTAACATCGCAAGTTAACATCGAAAATGCAGGAAAGGACAGAAAACCTTTACTTGGAAAAATAGAACTGCCTCCACTGTGGCCAAATGGTAGACAGCTTTCTGCTGAAAAAATAAAAGACCTGAAAGACATCTTGGATTTGGTACCTACAGATGCAAAAGTCTTTTATAATTTCTTAGATAAAGTCGGAAGTGAAAATTTCATAGACGATGTAGAAGGACATGGACAGATGCCAGATTTTACTATTGATGAAGAGCAATTTGACGTTGTATATGAATAATAAAAATAACTGTATCTACTTTTTCTCAATAAAAATGCTTTCTGATTATCTTTTGTATCAAATTGTATTATAAACTATTTTGACACAATTAACTATGATCACTTACTCAATTTTGCAACAATCATGTAACCCAGTTTTTATTGTTTTTTTTATACCAAAAATTAAAGGTTATTGTTTTATTTCGATATTTTCCGTTTATATGTATTATTGTAAAAGACTAAAACATATTTAAAGAAAAAAATCTCAGCAAGGGAATTTTCTATGATAACGAAATACAAAAAGCTAATTATCTCAGAACAACATGCCGGTGGCTTACACCATTGTTGCAGAACAGGGTCCATATATGAGACACTGATTGAAATTCATGCCAACAAAGGTAAGTTTAGCATAAACTCCAACTTCCATGATCACGATACAAGATCTAGAGATGCTATTAGAGCACAAAGTTTTAGGTTGACAAAGATCATAAAAAATTCGACTGATGTTGGTTTGTATAACTTTTTGTCAGATGAAGTAAAAAGTCTTCACTTGTTATCTTTTAAGCTTAAAATCAAGTCACACTTTTTGAAACACTGTTTCTATTCAAAAGTACAGCTTTTACACGATAGTACTAGTTTGGTCAGGGTATTTGCCTGTTATGATGATATTTCATGTTTTTATATTTTTATTTAGTGTGTTTGTCGTTTCTTAAATTGTTAATATTAAATATCTGTTTGTAATGTATAAATTCTCAAAAATTTTATATGTATGTATGTAAAAATTGTCACTATTCCTTTGACTTGTCAAAAACAAAACTAATTTTTGTATATTGACTAAATAAATTCTATTCTATTCTATAGACAAGAACAAATTAGAATATTTTGGCCAAGTTATGAGAAATTTCTAATAGTACTATTGTAAAAAAGTCTTTATATGATCGTTTGGGAATTTATGAGGTTACACAAGATGATATTGTTGAACCATTAATAAGTTAGATAGTTAGTAATAACAAATTATTGAAATATTTTGTGAATAAATAGTAACTGTCTTTTACAGTTATTTCTTATTAGAATTAATTTTTATTTTCTTTATAATGCTTTTGTTTCATCTGTCACGGCGATTAAAAGTTCATATAGAAAGGAATATTTGGTAAAGTAAAGCGATCTACTATTCGACTCTCTAAAATTATCATATGTACTAAAAAAACGATTACAACTGGCTATATTATGCAGCGATTTATATAGCCTGTAAGGAAGACAAAAACTGATATATTGGAACTTAAAAAATAAAACTAATTCTTCTTATAAAAATATGTGGTTGTTTTTAAACATAGCAACAAATAAAAATTACCTATGGCCGCTTCTCCGGCTCCCAGGAACAGGAATTTGTTGTCACTGAGTTTTTTGTTTGTAAGTCTTTTGGAGGCCAATAATCCAGATACTGCCACACTGGCAGTGCCCTGCAAGAAAGCAACATTAAGCGTTTTGTAAATTATACATTGTTTTGTAGACAAAAACACTCTAATATTACAACATTAATTAATACTATAAAAGACTGTATTATTTTAAGTCAATTTCTCAATTTTACATGTTCACTTAAGTATTCGTCTTTCGCATTTAGACCTTGTTTTATTTGAACTACATATCTATGTGCGAAAGTATCTTTTTCTAGCTAGCTACCTTCTTCGGGAGTAGAAAGGTGTTGGACCTTGTCTTGTTTGTACCATATTTGCACGAATGTATCTTCTTCTAGCTAGCTAGCTTCTTCAGGAGTAGAAAGGGTGATGGATCTTGCCTTGTTTGGACCATCAGTGTGCGAATTTATCTCCCCCCTAGCTTCTTCAGGAGTAGGAAGGTTTGGCATGGTCTTGTTTGAACCAGGTGTGTACGAACATATCTTCTTCTAGCTAGCTAGCTTTTTCAGGAGTAAGAAAGTGTCGGACCTTGTTTTGTGTGGATCATCTGTGTGCGAATGTACCTTCTTCTAGCTAGCTAGCTTCATCAGGAACAGGAAGGTGTTGGACCTTCTCCTGTTTGGACCACCTGCGTGCAAATTTATCTTCTTATAGCTAGCTTCCTCAGGAGCAGGAAGATTTGACCTTGTTTTGTTTGGACCATCTGTCTGCGAATGTACTATCTTATTTCAGCTAGCTAGCTTATTCAGGAGCATCAATGTTATTGGTCAAGGTGATTCTAGTACTTAAAGCACAATAAGTATTTGCTGTGTTATGCCCAAAAGTTGGGGAAAATTTGTATGTTCTTCCCGTTCTGACAACAGTGTCACCAGACGCTCACTCAGACACTGAATAATGGGCATCCTGACTGGATAGTCCAATCTGAAGCCTTTATTTTCGTTGAAAACTCCGCCTCCTACAACCAAGACTTAGTAGGCCAAGGTATAAATAGTATAAATATACAAGGGCCAGTAAGTAGTATTAATGTTTTGTGCTACTCGATAAAAGTGTTGCATTTATATCTATTATTGCTCATATCTTTCTTTCTTGTTTTTCTTTCCCTATTCCGAGCTGAACTATCTGTGACGTAACTTCCTCGCAAATAGGTGCTTTCATCCCATTTATTGGTGCTTGGAATCCTCGGGAATCTCTACAGCTGGAGTAGGGGTCTATCGTATTGAATTCTGACTTTCTCCACAGCCACAGAGCTATAGTTTCCCCCTAACTATTTGCAACAATGAGAGGAATCTCTCGCATTATCAAGTAGCTGTGATGAGCACGATCTGCACCTCACTATTTACACCATCGGTTTTCTCCCTATCCCTATGTAAGTCGTGAAAAAAACACAATTTCACGATCTACTACGACAAGAGCTACATTGTGTGACCAGTAACACCAGAGATGAGTTTATCGCGATTGATTGTTGCAACACTTAGCCAATCGGATGCTCCTATTTCTCTGAATAATAATTCTAGTTGCTGACGAGATAAGTTGACTTAGCTAGAAAATAGGGGGAGCACCAGTTGTTTTCTTCTTCATCCGCCAGGATTATTGTAATATAACAGGCAGCACTGTTGTTTGATTCTTCCATTAGGTCCGGATTATTATAATCATTTGCTTCCTGGCGTACAAAAAATGTATACAACGATAAGCCTTGTCTCCGATAATGACCATGCTTCACCAAGCCTGACCCGTCCACCTCGGTGTTTAACTGATCCGACGGAATATGGCTTTGGTAACCAAAAGTGTCCCTCGACCATTAAACTGTGTAGGTCCAAACCCATCAAGAAGACACTTCAAACATCTTCACCGCTTCACAAAGTTTTCTAGAATAGAAATGGGGATTTTTAAAACAATCAAGTAATGTGGAAAGTCCGGTATCTTGTGCTTTTGGATTGGGGTTTTGACGTCAAGACCAGTTTCATCGACGTACACATGACTGTAGAGGCGTATGCACTACCAGACGAGAGAAGAGGTGGTGGATATTTGAGAGCAGTTAAAAATTTGGAACTTATTCCTGATGCCTACTTTGGGAAACTTCTTGCTTATAATATGACGAGGCGAATACAGGGAAAGACGGAGACATATACAAGGAAAGAATGGGAGTAGGATCCGAGTTAGAGATATGTGAATATTTAGACGGAACTAGATATCGATGGGAAATCTTTTTTATTATACATTTAGAGTAACCAGAATTCTCTTGGGCTGGATGGTGGTGTGAGATCGTGTAAATGACAATTGGTATCAGTAATGGCTAAAGGAAGTCAAATGGCAGATTATATCGTGTCAAAGCGTTCAGAAATAGTATCCACATGTATCACCGGCAAGTTTCTGAGAGACCATGCGAAATACGAATAAAAATCTAAACGAAAATTGTGAATAAATACACAAGCTGTATCATCTTAAGATATCTAAGAATACCAGACAAAGGAAGATCCTTCTGCTCTAAAATCTTATTTTTCTGAAAGATATTGGTGCAGTCAATAAGAATCTCTTAACAAATAGCATTAACTTGAAACGCTATAGATTTCATAATGTAGAAATTCTTAATATTAAAGTAAATAAAACCATTTTTAAATTGTTGCTTTACCTCTACCTCTAGATTTTATCAAGTAGACATTATTGCTTTAAACTTAATTGCAGGTCATAAAATTTTGACGTTGAGATTTTCGTGCAGGGTTGCCATATTGACTGGATAGTAGAAGGATATAGGGAATTATATAATAATGAAAATGTAAGTTATTATTATTATAAATTCATCTTTTCAGAGGTATATAGTGAATTGTGACGATAAAAAATATTTAAGTATAATGAAGAATCTGTATCAAATTTAAATTACTGAAAGTTGGATTTCTAAGTTGAGATTTTTCCACGCGGATTTGTTATTGGACTTTTCAGTGGTATGAGAATCACTTAGTACTACATTTACGGGTTTACTTTTAATGCTCTCGGTACTGAAGTAATTTCGTATAGCCCTTCTAATTTTTTTTTATTTTTCAATGATATTTCATATAATTATTTCATACAAATTTAATTTTATTAAAAAATATGTTTATAAGTGAAAATAGTTGAACTGTGATGGAAAATATCACTGAGAATGTCCAATAACTTCAAAGTCATGTTAATTAAAAAAAATACACATAAAAAATTACCTGAATATCGTCATTGAAAGTACAATACTGTTCTCGGTATTTGTAAAGGAATCTGAAGGCATTGTGGTTACCAAAATCTTCAAATTGAATTAAAGTGTTCTGACCATAGCGGGTCACGATTGCTTCCATGAATTCGTCCAGAAAGTCGTCGTACAATTTTCCGGTCGATCTCTTCTGACGAAGTCCAACATACAGAGGATCTTCAAGGAGATTCTGAAAGTCAGTATCATTCAAACAAAACGTATGGAGTATAGGAATAAATAAAAAGGACGGCAGTGTGTACTGTATTTAAAAAATTTAAGGTCCTGTAAGTCTTTCACAAACTGAGTAAGTTAAAATCGGATCTACCTACTGAAAACAATTTTCATTTACCTGATTATTGGTGCCGACGTCGAGTACTACCGGTAGACATTCATGAGGTTTAATTCCAGCTAAAGCTGTATACAAGGCCAGCTTTCCTACAGGAATCCCCATGCCGCAAGCACCAAGATCGCCGAGACCTAATATTCTTTCACCATCTGTGACGACCACAGCTTTTACATCTGGTTCGGGCCTGAAATATAACGCTTACAATATTTCCATTTATTAATTCATTTTAAGGTTAAGTTTAAGATAAATCGATGCAATATTAGCGATCATATAAAACTGCAATATCAGAAAACCAGTAGTACTATCCCATTCGGAAATTTGGTCGGTACTGAATCGTCTCAATTCCCATACATCATCACTAAAATTCCCCACGGGCTAAAAGTGTTCCACTTAAAATCCAATCTTTGATCAACCGGCTAATTACTTATATTTTCACATTGGACCTAATGGAAAACTACGGGGTACTGTGGGATAGACAGATTACCAGAAATACAAAGAAGAGAATTTATAACACCTTGGTACGCAGTATAATGACCTATGGAACAGAGAATTGGATAATAAATAAACTAAACAGGTCCAAAATCACAGCAACTGAAATGGAGTTCATGAGAAGAAGCTGCAGAGTGACAAAAATGGATCGCATCAGAAATGAGGAGATAAAACGAAGAATGGCAGTAGAACAAGACATACTCAGCTACATCGAAGAAAAACGTTTAATTTGGTATGGACATGTGAGAAGAACAGATCATACAAGGTGGATAGCAAAGATTTCGGATTGGAGCCCAATAAGAAGGAGGAAAAGAGGTAGACCCCGAAGATCATGGAGGGATGAAGTGGACGAGGCCATGGAAAGACGAGACCTTAGAGATGGAGAATGGCAGAACAGAAAGGACTGGAAACGTTGGCTGAAAGAAGGAAGGCGGCGACAGCTGTAAAAATCCTTGTATAGATAGATAGATAGGAAAACTACGATTTAAAAAACACAAGGATTCAGCTGATTATGTAGCAGACAGAGATTACCAGCCCGAAAAACCCTCTCAAAACAAAAATACGAATGCTTCATCATTCATAATAATCTTAGATTAAATTAGAATTAGAGATTAAATACCTTTTGTCGCGGAAGAAATTTCAATTTTAACAGAATGGGACAAAGAAATCTACAGTGTGCACATTGTGGCTACAAAATAATTTCTCAAAGCAAAATTCAATATGTAAAATATGGGATAGATGTTGTACTTACCAATTTTTAACGACATCGTAGACGTGCCCAATGTCATTAATCGTAATAAATAACCCTCTAGGTCTTCTGTAAATCAATCCAAACTTCTGGCAAGCCAACCCGACAGTAGGAGTGTAAACGATCGGCATCAACGTTTCAATATTTTCAGATAACAGCCTAAAGAAGAGTTTTTCGTTTCTGTCTTGTAATTCGGTGAGGTAGATGTATTTGTTTAAATCTTCTTGGTATCTTTCGACGGATATCCTACAGAGTTCTAGTTGTTGTTCTTGGGTCTTAAAACGGGCTGGCTGTAAACCGTGTATACCTAGTGCTTGACGTTCTTCTAATGTAAATCCTAACCCCTAAAAAAAAATTTGACATTATGTAGCAAAATGACAGGTAATGTTTGCAAAAATTAAGGCAAAAACACTTTTAGGCACTACCACTAATGTGTGATGAGTCCAGGATGGTTCTTTATGACTCAGACGGTCGCATCAAAACGTACAGAAGACGTGAGGAACGATATGCTGCTTGTATTCGACGAGCACGTGTTGCTTTTGGAGGAGGCTCGGTAATGTTTGGGCAGGCATTTCATTCGAAGGTAATGCCTTTTGCTGGGTTTGTGGGCTAAACTTTCGTTTTAATGCAAGATAACACGCGGCCAAACGTAGTCAGAATGGTAACGTAATATCTGGAAACCTTCAGTGTGCTAAAAATGAATTGGTCGGCTTAAAGCCCAGATTTGAACCCAATTGAGCAGGTTTGGGACCAACTCAAATGAGGAGTAAGAAACAGAATACCTGCTCCAATAAATCGTGAGCAGCTTCGGTTGGCGCTCATGGAATAATGGAAAGGTAGCATAAATAATTTAATCAATTCAATGCCAAGTCGAATGAGGAGTGTAATTCAAAATAGAGGTGGTAATACAGAATATTAAAAATCAAGACTTTAATGTATAAAGAAAATAAAAAAAAATTACATTGAACAAGAAGAAACGTAGTTTAGAATTTGATAATTAATAATTGTACTAATTGTCGATCGGATTAGCCAAGCGGGCTGGGCGACTGGCTTCTCCTTCGCTTCAATGCGAGAGATGTCAGTTCAATCCCCGGCTCGGTGTACAGAAAACAAAAAGGCTAACGCAGCAGTTTAAAATTCTAAAATGAATCTGCGGCTTAGTCTAGAATATGCTGGTATCTGATCGGCCTATGGTGGAGCAGTACGGCAAGAGATAAGGGCTTGCGGCTAGGTGATACTCCTCCATAGATCCCTACCGGAAGGGCGTCGAACGCCTAAATACCGGGTATATATATATATATATATATATATATATATATATATATATAATTGTACTAATATTTAATGTATTTCTTTATCGATTGTAATGTTACTGTATATTCTTGTAACGTAATGTAATAAAATTGTACCTGTATTAGTGACCTACGCTGTCGAGACACTTAAAGCTAAATAAATAAAAAAAAATCCTATATAGTTAATTTGGGGACAATTAAAATCAAGTAGAGGGCGTGCAAATACATTTCCTAAATTTGAAAAGAAGGTAATTGAGATTATTTACATGATTAGATTTGTTTTATTACTATGTATTTTATTGATAATTGACTACCAGCCACCTCAAGATGGTTAAATATTTACTTTTGTTGTAGATTAGCCATCGAGTCTAAGCTTTTATTGTAGCTTAAAAATAGGTGGTTTGTTGATTGCATATTAATATAAGTTTGATACCTTATTCAAACGAGGATCCCTTAGATGCTCAATTCCCATGACTTGGCCCGGAGAAATAACGTCCCCGGTAAGATGCCTCTTGTGTTGGTCCTCTGCATTTAAGGTTCTTGGTATCTGGTTGAGAATTGTCTTGTGACCAGCATTTGCTGTCACTGATCTAAAAGGAAATTCTGAATTATTATAAATATATAGTAAAAAATTAAAAGAAAGTCAGTATTATTATATAATACTATCTAGATAAATATTTCATAAAATAGGCACCATCTATTTATATTCGAATTAATATTAGTTGTAGCTGTCAACTACGTAGATTGTTAACTTCGATAAACCTCTGAATTTGGCACTATATAAGTTAAAAAAGGGGTATAATATAATTCATTTCACAGATTTTACCTGTGCAACTCCGTCAGATACAGGTAAATGCTTGGAAATACTATGTTTCTAAAATCTGTCAGAAATATCAAATGCTCAGCGCAATTTCTGATCGCAAAATACGTAATACTTTAACACTAGTTCGTTGCTAAAGAATAAAAACACAAAGCGAGTTTACAAGTCCAGTGTACTCGATGCACTCGCTCCGTTAGCTGCTTATAAAAAAAGCTCTGGAAAAAGCTGAACTGCCGACGATTTTACACGCCGTTCGCTGGCTTTTGTGCGAATGCGTATCACAGTAGCTTGTTCACAAGTGGCTAGTAGCATTAAAGGTCGTGGCATATTATCGTGCACGTTGCGTTTCTAGCACATAGCGTTTCCGAAAAATATAATTTAAATGATTTTAAATATGAACAACTCACACTGTCCGGAACGTATCGTATAAGACACCTAACGTTTCCGTTCAGTATATTCGAAAACAATATTTTACAGATGCCGACGGCTACGGAACGAGTCGAAAACTGTTGGTACCGATAGAAGTCCGTCGTTTTCCCCTCGTTGTTAATTTAGGTATTTGTTTGATTTTGATATAGAGTATTTAAAAAAAAAAAGGCTATTTTGTCATTTATGCATGTGTTTTCATTGCTTTGTGACAATTCAACACGGAAGTGATAAACAATTATGACTTTTGCACGGAAGTGATACCTCTTCTTTTTTAAAAAAATCTTTGTTTTGTTTACAGTTTAATAGTACAAGATAAAATGGATTTCGAAAAATTAATTGAACTCGTATGCGGTGAAGAAATTTTATATAACTACAATGATAAATGCTATCATGATGCAAATAAAAAAGAAAATATTTCAAGGGAAATCGCACGCAAATTAGGACAAAATGGTAAGTAGGTATCAAATAATACCGCAAATATTTAATCCGTCTAAAATGTATTAATTACACGAAATACATAGGAATTATTGTTGCCAGTCAAGTTTTCCAGCAGCACATTGAAAAAATGATTTAAAGTTGCCCCTTGCTGTGAAAGCTAATAATGAATTTTTGTCGCGAAAAGCAAGAACACACTAACTTAAAAATCGATGGAAAAAATTTTCTTTTTGCTGATGATACCAGTATTACCTGGAGGAACTCTAATATTGCAACTCTTCATGCAATTATAACTTCTGATCCTAAATCTAAACCTGGTCCGACTCTAATTTACTCTCTTTTAACGTGGATAAGACAGTAGCATTATCCTATAAAGGAGCTCTTTAACCATTGCTTCTTAATAACAGCCAGATCAGTATCGTTGATTCTGTAAAATTTCTTGGTATTTTTATAAGCAGCAACCTTAAATGGCCCCTTCATATAGATTTGTTAAGTAAGAAACTGGCCTCAGCCTGCTATGCAATAAGATCTGTTTCAAAGGAAATCAATTTAGCATCCTCCAAAATAACATATTTTTTTGTTCGAGTCTCATCTTCGATATGGCCTTCCTTTTTGGGGTTCTAGTACAGCTGCCCAATCTGATCTTATTTTTAAATTACAAAAAAGAGCAATACGGTATTTTTTGGCCTCAGTAGAATAACACATTGCTTTGAATGAAGCAGTGAAGAATTTTAACTCTTCCCACTTTATATATTTACAAATTGTTTGCTTAATTCGTGAATACCTGCATGTTTTTCCAGCTACTGACTACTACACCAGAAATTCAACCTTTGATGTGTATTTACCGATCCCGTCCGCTGAGTTATTAAAGAAATCTATATTATATTCGGCAAAAAAATTATACAACCATCTCCCTTTGCAACTTAAATCTACATCTTCTTTACTTAAGTTCCGTAAATTGACAAAAGCCTATCTATCTAAAAGACCAAATTATTCAGTGGAAGAGTTTCATAACGAATAACTAAGAAATTACTCTATGTTTAGGTACAAGCAACCAAAGTATTTTATATATATTTGGGTATCACTTGCAGCAACTTAAACTTATTTTATAGTTCGTATTGTTTTATTATGCAATTTGCATTTTAGCTAAATTTTGCAATGGATTGCATATTTTATTATCTTTTATTTTGTGATATTGACGATTTATGTAATTTTAGTAAATTTTAATTGTTGGTGTTATTATTTTGACTTTTTGTAAGCTTTGTCCATAAAATTGTACGAGCATATTTCTATTTTAAGTGTTTTTCAGTAACAAATCGGCAAAAAAGGGTGAAACGGATTATACAAAATCTAATTCTAATATTAAACTAAAAATAATATTTTAAACTAACAAAGTTACATTCATTAATTAAGAATTCACAAAAATAATCGCACACAAGCATACGCCCAACCTTCACCAATAACCTTGACTTTAAACAAAAACCTTGTATCAGTCTATTCATTCAGGAAGAAGCTGTGAATTTATTTCATTTGTGGTATCAGTTTTGAACGAAATACTGTTTGTTATTGGTATTTTACTTATTAAAGAAAGTGGTTTACAACAAATGTTATATACAGGGCGACAATTTGAAATATTTTTACTCTATATATCAAATTTTAAAATTTTTAAATCCTTTTTGAAGTTGCAATGATTCTTTAAGACGAGAAATTTATAAAAAAATAACATTGTTATTCTTGTAGAGATTATTTAGTTTTCATAAACAATTTGACAATAGTTTTGTACCAATTCGTCACGCGTCCTGATGACTAATGGGATATAATTATAATTATGAACGTTTTTTGAGTCCAACATTTCTTATGAAATTAAGCGTCTTCCAATGGCGTGAATTTCCGCTTGAAATATAATAAAATTATGTCAATCAATTGGCATAGAGCAATTGGCTGGCGACCAAGACTGCGCTCGTATTTGCACCGGTGGTCGTGGAATTTTTTCATACAACAAATAATATACAATGCATTGCAGACAAAAATATGACAAAAACCAAGAATGCAATAAAATAAAACATATTCATATTGGGACATTATATTATACAATCTACTCTTGAATTTGATAAAATTTAAATATTTGTGATAATAATAGATACATAGTCACCACTAATATATTATATAGATAATATTCATAAATGGCTTTTATCTAACCGGTCTTGTTTTAATAAAAGTAACGGGATCTGTTGTATAATATAATATACATATATCTTAAATACTTTCTAATCAGGAATATAAATTTAGGCTTGGCGACATACGGTTGAACTTTTATAACACTATAAGCACATGCGAAAGAATGCCGAAGGCGTTGCTGGGAATAGTCAATAATAGGATTTATTAAAAGTTCGACAATAAACTAGGCTTTAGAAACGACATGGGCACTAAAGTCTCATGCTCATGCAAAGAAATCTAGATATAAACCAGGATGCTTCATTTATTTTAAAAAGGCTTTCGACCGGGTTGAATACGACCAATTTATTAACATTGTAAAAAGAAAGAACATAGACACCTCTGCAACATCAGAATAATAACAATATTGGAATCAGAAAGTCAAAATAAGAATCGAAGATCAACTGCCAGAAGAGATATATTCTTAGGGGGGTATATATTGTCACCGTGTGTATTGTCGAAATGTTCTGGTCACTGTTGAAAAGAAAACCCTCATACTACTTACAGGAAAAGCAAACATTAAATACGAATAGGAATTAAATAGGAATACCATATAGAACACGAAGTCAGACAGGGATGCGTTCTTTTGCCATTACTGTTTAATTTATTTTTACTGTTTAATTTAATTTAGATTAGAACTGAGAGTAAGAGCACTGAGATGCAACGTGTTTTCGATACTGCAATATGGGCTTGAAAGCTGGACATTAAAGCAAGAACACATAAATAAGTTAGAGTCCTTTGAAATGTGGTGTTACAGGAGGATGCTTAGAATAGCATGGACACAGAAGAAAACTAACACGAAAGTATTGCGAGAAATGGGCAAAGAATGCGAAATAATAAACACAATAAAAATAAGAAAGTTACAATATCTGGGACACGTAAGTAGGGGACAGCGATATGGACTGCTAAGGCTGATAATACAGGGAAAGATAAGAGGAGGAAGGAGTATAGAAAGAAGGAGAGTGTCATGGTTGAAGAATTTAAGGGACTGGTTTAAATGCAGTTCTATAGAACTCTTCAGAGCAACAGTAGATAGAGTAAAGATAGTGATGATGATATATCCAACCTCCGATCGGGAGACGACACTTAAAGAAGAAGAAGTTTAATTTCTAATTTGACAAAATCTTTAAGAAAGCTCTAGAAGACCAAATATTTGGCTTAAAAGTAAACTGGGAGCTGGTCAATAATATCAAGTATACAGATGATACTTGCGCTTATCTAGCTAATCAACCACCTTCCTTCATTAGCTAATAAACTCGGAAATGCGACAAATCATCCATTAAGAGGAACGGCATTAGAGAGAGATGCGAATGATGCTGTAATTTTATGCGAAAATCTGCAAAATCTGACTTGAATATAAATGTGAATAAGTTCAAACGTATGATCTTTCGTCGAAATCCATATATGCTGCCTATATCTCTAAAGGATGCGATCTTTTAAGGCCAAGAAATAGGTGCGTCACGACCCCTTCCAATCCACCGACCAGGATACAGGCCTGCAAAGGTATTCCCGGACTTCATTACTGTAATGCGGTGGAGCGCCATCTTGTAGAAACCACATATTTTGTCTTATTGCAATATTCACTTCTTCCAAATACTGTTGTAAATCGTTTGCCAAAAACTGCAAAAAATTATCACCATTTAAATTGTTGGGAAGAAATACTGGGCCTAGTCGATTGTTATCCAGAATTCCTGCCCAAACATTAATTTTGAACGTCCTTTGGTGATGAGTCATTTTTTTGGCGTGAGGATTTTCGTCGGCCCAAATGTGCTCGTTATGATGGTTTGTTATTCCATTTTTCCTGAAGGTAGCCTCGTCGGTAAACAAAATATTTCTAATAAAATTAACATTTCGAGTGTTTTACATTAACAACCAATCGCAAAATCCAATCCTTTTAGGATAATCTTCAACCAATAACTCTTGAACCGTTGTTAAGTGATAGGGTTTAAGCAGCTGATCCTTCAAACGCCTCCAAATCCTTACGCGAGGAACATTTAGTTGAGCAGCTATTAGCCTTGTACTTGTTCCAGGGACCTTCAATGATTTCTAAAATGTCTTCATCAGTTGCATCCATTATTGGACGACCACTATTGCCAGCAACTTGCGGTTGGAATGTACCCGTTTCCGGTAAACGGCGATCAATGGTTAGAAATAATCGTCTATCGGGTGTATTTCGATTGGAGTATTTTACTACATAACGCCTTGTGGCTGCTGCACTATTTCCTTGACATTCACCTACGATATTCGCGATAGTTTATTGAAATCATATTTAATCTGTTTCAACTTACCCAAAGTTAAATGCATATCTGCCATTTCCTGAAATGTGTAGGCCATTGTGATATCAAAATTTTTAATATTAATCTTATCCACACAATAAATGATAGCTTCAATATTATTGACTGTTATTGATGGAACTGTGTGTAATTATTGTATTCGTAGTATCTAATTGTAATTTTATGGCCAACTAGGAAAAAACTAGTTTTCCGAAAAAGTGATAAACACAATTCATTTGATTTGAACGTACTCAAAAGTTTGGGGGGACTTAGAACTGCACACACCCCTTAAAATTTTTCTGTGCGCTTAGATTTTGTTGTTTCTTTTGTATGAAAAATGATTTCAGAAAGAAAGTAACGTGTCCATTTTTATTACAAAATGTCAAGTAGTTTAGGAGATAATGCAATAAAAAAAATTTTTGTTTTGTAACTTCAAAAGACTGTAACTTTTTTTGTATACACTTTTGTACTAAGGTAAGTTGGATTCAATCAATTTATTTTTGTCCCCGTAATAAGTGATTTAATTTATGACATAACTTTTTGAAACACTCTGTATGACCCATAACTAATGGAAGAATAAAAAATGGGGTTTGGAGGTAAATATAAACAAAACTGAATATATGTGTGTAAGAGGAAGAAGAAAAGATCTGATACTTAATGATGAAGAACGTATACAATATAACCAAACGTTCAAATGTTTGCACATGGAATTGACACTTGAAGGGACCCTGGATGAATCAATAAAAAACCGAAATATACAAAGAAGACAACGAACCTTGTGTTCACCACAAATTCTACGGTCGCGGTCGGCTGAGGACGTCTAAAGGACTGACAAAACTAAAGTAACATCGAAATGGTAGCGTCCATCAACGTCATGCCATCTCACACATTCCCACTGAGCTACTTGTGGCAAAACTGCATCTCGAAAGCCGGCGAAGCCTGGCTGTTAACGCAAACATTCAATAACACAAACACTACACGCTGGAAAGAACATAACATCCAGACAAACCTCCCACCTCTGATTCAACTGGCGACAGCATTCAAGATTCTCCACAACACGCGCCACGACAACTTACCACAGTGCCTCTTTCTGCCTTGTACTGTGCTAATCCAACAACATTCAAAGCAAACCTGAAGAACACAAGGTACTAAACGGAGACTTCACGTTTAATCCCATTCGTAATAAAGAATCCTATTCGTATCCACAAATGAACATTGCAGTCAAGGAAAACAAACCATAAAAGTTATGAAAGGGGTTCTGTAGAACCAAAATATCTCCAATGAAAACAAAAGAAAGATTTACCAGACCATTATACAAAGTATTGTCACATATGGTTCAGAAGTTTGGCCACTAAAAATACTTAGCCAAGGAAATGAACTCCTGGAGGAGGTTAGTTGGAAGATCACCTCAATAAAGAGTTATTTGTGAAAACACAATGATTGATCACGTAAAGTACAAACAACTGAAGTCGTACGGTTACGTGCAGAGAATGGAAGAAGATCGATCACCAAAGCAGATACTAGACTAGACACCAAAGGAAAGACGTAGAAGAGGTAATCCACGAACAAAATGCACAAAAACAAACCAAACTTAAACGTTTACCTAGGAAAAAAACGAATTTTTATGCACAGAAAATGAATATATTAAAAAATGACTGCTATACTTACTGAAATTTATCAACTGACTTTCGAGTTTGATATTAATCATTAATCCCTAGTTCCTTGTTGTTGGGCGTGATCATATAATTTTCTGTACACCGGCTTCACTACTAAAACTCTAGTTATCAACTTATGTCTGTTCACACCTTGCTTTATAGATGTTTTCAATAATGGATTAGTATCGATTAATAATACTAATATAATAATAGAATTACATTTACGATAATTGATTTTCCTGGGCTATATTTAGATGTCATACAAAAGGTTTATTCAAGGCGTGGTATTTCAATAATAATATGAGACATAAAAAAAAAACAAAAAGCTAAAATTATTTGTGAAACTTCATCGATTTTCAATGAGCAATTTTTGTTCTGGTATTAATGGCTTTGGTTACAACCAATTAGTTAGATTTGTGAAGTGAGTGTTATTACTATGTACTATGCTACAACATGAGCATAATAAATTTATTAATGCACGTGAGTGAGTTGGTTTTATTTACACCGTTTGTTATTGAACCAGTTTCATTTAGTTAAAAAATATTTCTATATAAACAAGGAGATGAAATCCTCAAAGTTCCACAGCAAACTCTTGTGCATCTTCGAAAGCTACTTTACTAAGGACTTTCCAAGTGTCCCACCAGGTCTGTATTATACAAACTTTTTTGTTTCTGGTTAGTAATTTTACAATTTAAGTTTACAGTTTATAATGTTTTGATAAAGTACATAAAATATGTTTATATTTTCTGAAAAAATAATACAATTTAGATCTAAATATATCGCTCCAATATCGCCCCAATACTCAACCCAATGTGTGGATGCCTTACCGTTAGGTCTATAAATATCGCACTTCACCCAACTTGCACAAAATGATGACTTAATGGTTCAAATTCCACTTATTTCGCGTCTTATATTGAATAAAACGTATTTTTATACTATTTTTGTCATCAAAATTTACCATTGCGGTATAGTTTCACGAAAAAGCCTGTAAAATGACTATATTGACATAAGCGTGCGGTATTATTTACTTATATAATATTTACTGTAAACTAATATTGATATTATTAGGACTTATCACACGCTGATTTCAAAGAATGAAAAATAAAACAATGTAACACAAGCCTCTATTTCCCTTGTAAAAAAAGTAAATAAATTATCAAGATCAAGTGCGTATCGTGTATCTAAAGTAAACATGCAGATACGCTAAACCATTTGCTAATAGACAAAAGAGAACAACAAACAAGATTTGTAAATAAAATTTTTATTACTCTTTGCTATATTGCTTAAATTTTTATTCAACATTCATTATTATAACGTATTCTATACACATTCCATACACATTTCTTTCTATCGATCTTCATTATTTATCATTGTGTAGAATAGTGGTTCTCAAACTTTTTTAGTCGCGGCACCCTTGTAGGGATAAAAATATTTCGAGGTACACCAACCCTTGAAGCGATTTGAAAAATGACAAAAAATACAATTTTGAAGCTCATTTGATTTCAATACAAACTTTATTTCAGATCAATAAAATACAGTACATTTGATATTCAAATATCCTTACTTAATGTGATGAATGAAACTGTTTCAATGATGTTTTCATATATCCTTTATAATTATGGAAATCTTTGTAAGTTTGACCCTCAAATCGATTGATGCTTGAAGTTTGCGTCTGTATTTAGTTTTAATGTAAGCATAAGCGGAGAAAGAAGACTCACAGGGATAAGTCGAGTGAAACACACAAGTTTTTTCACTGCAACCTTGACAACAACATTATTTTCTGAATATACCTGCATCCAGAACTTTTCTTCGCTTCCTTCACGGTATTTGAGTTTTAAACTGCTATGTTCGCTGATCTCAAATAGATTTTGAAAAACTTCATTTTTACGCAAGGCTTTGATTTTATCTAATTTTGCTCCTCCTTTACCTTGAAACGAAGTGGTGGTTTTATTTATTATTTCGAAGATGTCTGAAAGGTATCCCAATTTTAGCAGCCAATTGACATCTTTTAATTCTTGGATGAAAGCCTCATCTGTAAATGTGATAGTCAGTGGATCTTTTAGTTCAAATAGTCTCCCTAAAATTGTTCCCCTCGATATCCACCGGACCTCTATGTGGAGCAAAAGATTGAAGTGATCCATACCCATATCTTCAGCAGTGAGCTTTAAAAGGCATTCTTGAAGCAGACTTGCGGCATCTTTTTAGTTGCCAAAGAATGGCAATGTAAGATACAATGACTGCTGGAGGCATTTTCTGCCACTATCTTTATTCTAGACACCGCCCCTCTAATTTTACCATTGCCAACCATTGCAGCCGCTTCATCACTGCAAATATCCACACATTTACTCCACTCTATATCAGTTTTTCTTATATACTCGTGGATAACTTTGAAAATTTCTTCACCAGTGGCATAACTTTTAAGCTCTTCACACATAAGGAATTCTTCTTCTATTTTCATCCCGAATGGAAACCTCACAAACACAAGCAGAACAGCAAGTCCAACCGTCGGACTTTAATCAAGCTGTAAACTGAAAAATTCACAAGTTTTTAACATATTTATAAGCTCTCTCTCTACAAAGTCTGAAATAGTGTGAATTCTCTTGCTTATAGCGGTGTTTGACATCTGCACATTATCAATCTTCTTGGTCATATCTGGACGTAACATGCATTGTACGACATCCTTCACGCAAGGTTTAATCAGTTCCTCGGCAATGGTATGAGGTTTTCCAGCCTTTGCAATGTGGCATTTTCATTTTCATTTTTGTAGACTCTTTCCATCATGCGTGACCCTGCCTGAAGAGATGAAGCACGACGTTTGAAGGTTTCTTCGGCCTTATCGGCTAAACCAGAATGATTACTTTCCAAATGTCTTTTTAATTTAGATGGAACCAAGCACCCATTAGCAACATTCTGGTGCCTGCTCGTTGCCAACTTGAATAAAGCCATATAACGTGAGATAGCTAGGATCATACCTTCTTATTTTTCCCCAAATTTCTTTTTGGTAATGAACTTCCTTTCCACAAATTGAACATTTGCATCTTCTCCATCTCTGCTAGTTGTCAATGAATCAGTTGATTCAGATGCTTCAGTTACTTCACTATATTTCCTTTTCAAAGACCAAGAGAGGTATTTTCCAACCGTAATAGTGCAAGACATATTTTAAGGCAAAAATAGCAACAAAAGTACATAATACTATACATATTAATCGCTCTCACGATGAGCAAAATTATTATTTGGTTGATTTACTTACGGTCTTACATAAAAATCCTTGTCGAATCGAGAATATTGCCAGTTTCCATGATGCAAGTTCTGCGTATCGAGTTCGAGTTCGCGATTGTGATATTCCGTTGTGTGCCAAAGCTTTTTGTTCCATTCATGGGATTACAAAAAATAAAATGAATTATAAAGAAAAGCCTGGAACACATAGAAAACTGGGCGACTTAACAAAAGGTGTGGTATGTGACCACATCAAAAGTTGTAAGGATCGTCAGAGACACTATAGTCTGAAAGATACAAAAAAGACTTATTTACCAGAAGAGCTCACGATCAAAAAAATGTTTAACTTCTTTAAGGAAAATCATCTAAATGGTAAAGTCTCATCTGAAACATACAGAACAATTTTTAATACGTATTTTAATATTGCTTTTGGATACCCCACAAGTGACACATGCGCAACGTGTGATGAATTTCAAATAAAGTTTAAAAGTTTGATTGATACTGATGAACTTAGACAATTAACTCTTATGAACGATTTGCATAAAAGAAAGGTCGATGTCTTCTATTCAAGGAAAAGGCAAGCAAAAAAATCTGCAAAAAAAGCAACAAAAAGAAAGTCATCTGCATTGATTTTTCAAAAAAAAGGTTTAAATTCCGAAAATTACCGCTAACGATGTGTACTATAAATGCCAATTGTCTATGTATGCCTTTAATGTACATGTCCTCTCTTATGGTCAGTCTATTTTTTATTCCTATCATGAAGGAATGGCGAAAAAAGGATCAAAGGACGTTGCATCTTTTCTTCTCCATTTTATCAATATTTACTTACAAAGGCCATGTTGAAGAACTGCAAATCTTCTGTGACTCTGCCGGAGGACAAAATAAAAACTATTTTTCGATTTATTCATTTTGTAGTAAACAACAAAATTCATAATCTGAAAGAAATAAATATCACATTCCCTGTAAGAGGACTGTGGGATTTGAATTGTCCCTTTGAGGTCCCGGAAAAATTTGAAGAAGTCATTAGGCATTCCCTTGGGGTTTGAAGGAAAAAGTAGCATCATCTGATCATACTCGCCTTATCTACTACCGTTCAACATACAATGGACCAGTACTATCTGGAATAATACGAAAACGCTTTTACCAAAACTCAGCTTTAAGATGTGGAGAATTTTTGCTGTCTGTTCGGGTATACGATGGTAAGTTATAAGAAACTTTTAAATAACAATGAGATTTATTACTTTTTTTCAATTTTTGCTACAGATCCTTTACCAATTCCAAAGGCTGCTTTTGTTTCTGAAAAACCGTGAGTGATGCAGATTTTTTTGCAACAAAGCCGACTTTGTAAACCCAAAAACTGTAGTTATAATACTTTATAATAATGTTAATTTCTGTTTTATGTAAACTACTGTTTATAATCCCTTTTTTAAAATAAAAATAATTGGTTTTAAACATTAAAATTCAATTGACTCAGTTGTGACAAGAAATGACATATCTGGTTTTTCCCTGTACCCTTCAATTATGATCCGAAAGTATTATTAAAATATATTTTTCTAAAAATCATCTTATGGTGCTTCTTACACCTAATCCGAAAATATACTGATCATTCATATTTGTTGACAAACTATACGGAAAATAAATCATTCGATATCGATTGTGTAAATTGAATTTCAAGTTTATAGCAAGATAAATTTTATTAAAAAATTAACAAACATTTTTATCATATTTATAATGACCATATGTATTACTCGTAAAAAACAGATAAAATGTTATTTCCTATAAATACATATATTATCATTTTTTGTTAATATAATATGAAGTAATTCAATACGGTAGAACACAAAGATATTTAATTTTGATTTGTAGCGTTTAGCCAAACAGGTCGCCTTCATTTTGATTCTCTATTTAAAATTGGAATACTTCCAAATGTCCACAAATCTGTTTATACAGCAATTGACTATCTCGATTCAATTCAAAACGCTTTATAATACTAGTGCTATTGAGTTAATAGCACTTACTGCTTATTATTATTTATTGCTTGTTGATAATCTGTACTACTACTTCTAGATAGTGCATGTATGAAATTCAATAATAACTCATATCATCTTTTAAAATAAAATTTGATTGGAAAGTGCATGTAAGCGGTTTATGTGTTTATAGGAATATTCCACTGAGTACAGACGTCCTTTTTGGCCAATAATAACTTCATGCATGGTGTTTGATTTTATATCTTTTTATCTACTGTAAAAAGGTAGATAAAATTATTCTTCTACAAGTTTTCTATGTCTAAAGGCCCGTTTTCACGCTACGTCTTATTGTACGTTTTGTTGGATAGGACAAATCCTATACAATAAAACGTGGCATGTAAACAGCAAAACGTACGTCTTGTCGAATCGAAATGAAATCCAAGGTCAGATCGTAGAAATGATGGAAGAAGTATAGTTTTGCGAGAACTGATACGATAAAACGTTACGTGAAAATACATATTCAGACAAGTCGTCCGATCTTGACTTATTTGACAACTAGTTCCACTGCAGTTCGTTTCATTTTTCCCAAAAAAAAGAATAATAATGTCAGATTTGCGGCAATGCACCCACGATTTTCTCGAGGAATTTTTTGAATTGTATAAAAGTTTTTAAGTAGTTATGTTTTAAAACCAAGTATATTGCATTACAGGTTTCAGTAATTATTTGGCTTAACGCTGGTTTGGATATTATGATTGTGAACTCCAAGTCCTTGACGCTGCGTCCTGTTGTAAGATATCTGAGAGTTGCGGTGAGTCTTTCATGGGGTGTAATGGCTTTTCTCATGAGGTGTCTTATTTCAATATGTATGGTGTTACCAACTCTAGCAATTGACAATAGGCTGAGGTGTCCATTCGCAAATATTGCGCCAATCATCTGGTTCGCCTCTTTTAGTAACGAGACGTGGGAATACTGGCTTCTTTTTAGAAGCCCACTCTCTTGACCATCTTGTCTTTTCCCTCTTCATCCCCTTTTTCCTCAGTCGTAGTATCTTTATAGTTGAAAAAATAAAAGAAAGCAGCCGTGTTTCCTCCATAATAAAAAAACACTAAACAAACTCCACACAACTCAAGACTCTGAATTAGAAATGAGAATGAAAACGGAAGGGAAAACGTAGTGTGTATACACTGGACAAAACGTACATTTTGTCGTACGTTTTATATGACCCACAAAACGTACAATAAGACGTAGCGTGAAAACGGGCCATAAAACGGCATCTATGGTATACTTGGTATCTGTGCCCTCACGGTGGAATTAATAGTTTTATAATAAATTTAATTTTAGGAGGTCTATACCAGGGCTATCCAACGCAAGACCCGCAGGTCGCATGCGAAAGATATTTTTTGCGACCCGCGTATGGATACTATGCATTTAGAAAATATGTAAATCTATTTTATAAAAAAAATAAACACCGTAGGCAGAAAAATATAACTAGTTAAAGAATTTTTACTTTATCTGGCAACGCTGCATGTAAACCGTCCCTCCCCTCTGATGCATCGCTTGGCCGATGTAACAACTTGTCGGTGTCGTCATTTGGCATCAATACGAATGGTATTGGAGCGGTTGTAGATGTGACCAGTTTTTATGAGAGGTAATCGATAAAATACAGTAAAACTTGTAGCATTTCGTAACTGATGCTGACTTCGGAATCAACATGACGGCAACTGCTGTCTTTAGGCCAACTATCCGCCCCCTATCAAACTCGGTCTTCTTCTTATCGCGTCGTCTGCTTTTGAACATTGGCGATCCAAATGGTAGATGTAACTTTGGAAACAGCTGCACGAAAGATTTGATTCTGATCTTGTAAAAAATGTTTTCCGCTCGCTCAAACTCAGTTGATGGAAACTTGTGAGTCTTCGTACTGTGTGAATTGTAAGTTGTACTAAATTCTGATCGGTACTAGATTTAAAATTTAAAATTTAGTGGTTAACAAATTTAGAAAAAAAGAAATTGAATAAAAAACTAACGTCCGGTTCCACCAACGTGATCTAAGTAAAATCTTACCTAAGTTTTGCTTAGTTAAAAATATTTCTTAGTTGTAATTTGCGTTCCACCATACAAATTTTTACTTAACTTAACCAAGAAAAAACTTAAGTTCTCCGAAATACCAACTTTTGCAAAATTGTCAGAAATTCTTAAATTGTTGACTCGTTATTAATGCAGAAACAACAAAAAAAGAAGAAAAAGATGAACATTTGTGTCATTTTTGATGCTGTATTTAATCCAATGTCATTTCAATATTTATTGTAAATGTAAATGGTGACCTGTGTTCTTGTGTATTTTGATATTTTATTTTGTAGCTAGTATAAAATAAATATAATAGTTTAAACTATAGTAAAACATATTATACACACTATATTGTATATAACACACACGATAAACTACACACTTCGGTGCAATTTACAACAAAAAAATATAAAAATAAAAATGCTATCAACACAAGAACATCTACGTACGCTATGTATACACTATAAACTATTATATACTATCTACTACTTTTATATTATAGATTACTATACTACGATATTACTATAGATTAAATAAGATTATAAAAATAAAAAATCCAATTAGACCGAAAAAATGCGAGTTAACCCAACATCGACGATCAACAGATGAAATCAGTGTTACCAATGGCTGGGCATGGAAAGATGCACCTCCCTGTCAAAAATTATGCGATTTTGTCCAAAATTATGCGCTGTGTTGTAAAACGTGAGAAGCAATCAACAAACATCAAACAAACCTTATTTTTATGTCCTTACTGTCATCTGTCACTGTCATGTCCTGTCAGTTGTCATTGTAATAGTGATTGAAAATGGATTTAAAGCGTGTCACAGTCACGAAACATTTGCTAAAGTTAATGCTGTATAACTATAAATGTCAGGTCAGTACAAACATTTTGTTTTAAAAGAAAAAAGAAGACGCGGACTCTTCTTATAAACGTTGTAAACTGTGGCTTGGCCTTGGCTTTTTCTTTTGCTTTGCTGGATTATGCGAAATTGTGCGATTTTATGAAAATGCGAAAATTATGCGCTGGGAATTAAATTATGCGAAAATCGCATAATTATGCGCCGATTGGCAACACTGGATGAAATGTAACCTCACTTATGTGTCAATATATGACAGAAAATGAATTTCAATGCATGCTCAAGTTAAAATTTTTGCTTAAGTCGTCATAGTAGGTGACTTAAGCTTAAGCAAAAATATTTGTACTCAAGTAAATATTTTTAGTTGGTGGAACAAAACTCAACGGACTTAAGTGAAAATTATTTCTTAAGATCAAATTTTCACTTAAATCGCGTTGGTGGAACTGGGCGTAAAACCTAAACTGATAGGGCTGAAATTTATTGTTTTTGCCAAGATAAGCATGTATACAAAGTTTTATTAAAATAAAATATTTTATAATAAGTGTTCGGATTTAAATACAGTAAAACCTCCGTTAACCGAAATAATTGGGGGGAAGGCTGTTTCGGATAACAAGAATTTCCGTTAAATATAACATTGTTTTTATATTATTCTTGGTCAAAGTATTGGTGTTAAAAAATACTATGAGGTGATTTCATAATGTTTTCTAATAAGTAGATACAGAATAAAGTAATAAAATCACGGAAAATAAACAAGTTTAACATTCTTTTTTAAAGAAATCTTCTATTTTCTTTTGCGTTTTCGTTTGACAACGATGTTTGGCAGCTATATCTCTCCATCGTCCATTTGCAGAACGTCATGAGTTTGCCTCATTCGATTGTTCAACGAAACGTAAAGCAATCTAAAAAGGACAAAACTTTAGCAATGACAACAAAAATTAAGAACCTTGTCGTGTTCCTAACTAATTATGCCTACTGTATAAAATTCTTACCTCTAAGGCATTGAAAATCTCGTAGGAGGGCTCGTGCTGCCTGTTGTCTGTTGGGTCGTCATCTTCGGCGTCTGATATGCTCAGGTTGTCTGGATGAAGAGCCATATATTCACTTTCTGAATAATCGGCTGCTAACCACTCACGTATCTCGTCTTGGTTAATTTCGTTACATCCCAGCAAATTTTTATTAAAGTTTAATTTCTTCTGTCGTTCCTTTATCATTTTCTTCTTCGGGATCGTCAATCAAAATCCCATCAAAAAGTTTGTTCCAGCATTTGAAGATTTGATCTTGGCCTACAACTCAGCACACCAATAAACAACATGTTTCATTGTTAAAGATTTGAGAATTTCGGAAACACTTTTGGATTCATGCGTCTCCTGTAATAGCAGATGTCTTAAGAATGCTCCTCTATAATGTCTCTATTACTCCCTCGTCTAACGGCTGAATTAAGCTCGTGACATTCGGTGACAAAAATCTGACAATTGTCACCATTTTGTAGATTTTGAGGGTGAGTTGGCGCATTGCCAACAAGCAACAATGCTTGGATGGGAAGGTTGTTTGATTTTAAAAAGGATTTTACACTTGGGACGAATTCATTTTCGAACCATTCTAAAAATAAAATGGTCGACATCCATGAGATTTTTTGGCTTCTTTAAAATGATTTGATTTGGAAATGGCTTGATTTCCCAACACACATAGGCATCAATCGGTGAGTGAAATTAATGGAATTGTTTACGTTTTGCGATAAAAATTTACTTTTTATTGACGAAATTATTAAGACTGTCAGCCGTTTCGGTTAAGGGAGGTTTTACTGTACCACTTATATTTCCAAATAAGTTTAAAAACCAAGCACAACAAAATTAAAATTAGTAGGCTTTTGCAAACCCCTTTGCAAAGTCTAAGTCCTTCAACGTATATTATTATAAATTTACTAATAACAATATCTATTTTTACATACACAAATTTGTATCATATACTATCCTGTACCACTGTTATTTAATTGGATTTATGACGATGTGTTAATTTTGAGTATACTTCAATTATGTAAATAGCACACCAATGTGTGAAACTTAAAAAATGTATGTTATAATTATTTTTCTCAATCCGGCGCAGGATGGTACATAAATAACCGCTACATAAATGTAAAATTTCAAAGGAAACCACAAAAATGACCGCAGATGCATCATACAAAAATATAAAAGTCTATGAGAGCTAGATAACAAAATATCTCAAACTTAAATAATCTAACTAAAGATTATTTAAAAACTACTTGTAGACTCCGTATAAAAATTACTGATAGCACGATTTTTAGGATACCTGTCCAATAAAATGGGTGTCTCCATAATACATTAACGTATACTTAATTCATTATACAACGCTTCTAATAGCGGCTAATATATAATAGCTCCATAGCCGGATAAGAATGTCACAATTGCCCCAGGGGAAACTTGACCCCAAGGCATCACAAAATATGAAGATTCACCAAATTTAAGCACAAAATATTGACACAACCTCAAAATCATCATAACTCCAGTTATAAGAGTCCAAAACGGTTCATTCGAGATCTAAATTAAAGGTATTGATGTCGAATGATCGATCAAATGATTTTCAAAGTGGTACCGTCCCTCTAACTAAAATTATAACTCAAAAATTACGAAAAAATTGTGAAACGCCAGAGAATTGAAGGTTAGAATCAGATTTTAGTCTTTTAAATCAACATAACTCTGGTTTTAAGAGTCCAAAATGGTTCAAATGGGGGAGGGGGTCCAAATTAAAGGTATTGATGTCAGCTATTTACTAAAATAACTTTCAAAAGAGTAGCGAGTGTCTCTAACTAAAAATGTAACTTAATAAACGGCGAAAAAAACATCAAAAATACTGTTTTTTCGATTTTTAACTACCTTGTACTACTTTAAAAATTCTAAAAAAATTCGGGGAATGAGAGAACGGGTCGTTTAAACGTGCATGGCAAGATGACAATATAAAGAGTACTAAAAAATGCCACTAAAATACGTTTTTATGATGATGATAAGTCACACCGTTTGTCCAGTAAAGTAACGACTCCATCTAGGAAAAAAACTACCACCATTTGACATTTTAATTCATAATTTGTTCTTGAAACGATGTATTTAATTAATAATACTGTATTAATTACATATTAATATAATTAATAATTAATTTTAATAATACTTTTAAGGTAGAATATAATACAAAATAATTTAAAGCTTTATGTTAGTTTAGATTTAAAATCATATCGCAATCTGAACAAAGAAATCTGAACTACTGGCATTTCAACCTATGAGTCAATCATATTTTGTTTTTGAAACGATATGTTTAATTGATAATACAAAAAATATTAATTTCATATTAATATAATTATTAATAATGTGATTAATATTTTTAAGGTACGATTTATACAAAATAATTTAAAGTTTTATGTTTAGAGCCATTTTAAGAAGTCCACTAAGCAATCCAATTTCTATAATGAATTTCATATTAGAACCAGATATGCAACATAACTTTTTATGTATAGAAGAGAAGGTTAGGTACTAGTTCATCCAGTGGAAGTAGCAGTAGGTTAAAAAGATTCAACCGTTCTAATCTACAGCAACATTCTACGAGTATAACCTAATGAGAGATCAAAATTAAGACAACTTTGAAGATGACTTGCTAAATAAAGACAAAACTGAACTTTTGAAGTTGAAGATGTTTGAGCTAACCTTGTATAATATTTTAGTGTTATGGAAAAACCTGAAAAGAATCACTAAACATGTATTATTTTTTATTCGTTTATTAAATTTTCTTTACATAATTTAATTTATTCCTGACACCACAAATTGTATAATCAAAAGAGATATTAAAACATTATTGTGATTTCTTTGACAATTAATATTGGTGTTTTCCGAAATAAATTTTTATTTATCTTACAGATAGTAACCAATATAATTTGACGTGAAAAGACGGGTACATTTTATTTTATAAATAAATGTCTATCCTTTAGATAACTATCTATCAAATAGGACAATATTTATCTGGAGGTAAAAAGACCGGCCCTTTCATGCAAGAAGTTAATTATTTAAAAAATTTAATTTTTAATTCTTTTGAAAATTTTGTTGATCCTAAAAAATTGGCTATAGTCCTTTTCCATCATATTGATAGCACATTATGTATGCAAATCCTCAACAGGTCAAAAAACCAAAGGCGTCACCCTATACTTGTTTTGAAATAAATAAAAAAAATTAATATTTTAAGATGCCGTCAACAATTCATTATCTTTTAAAAAATCTTCTGTAAAATAAGTGTCCACTGTCCACTAATCTCACTATACCTTTTTTGTGCGTAAAAAACGTCGGTATATATGCCACACGATTATTGTTACTTATACACGGGTGATTAACGAGAGAATTCAATGTTTCACGAAATAAATTAATGTAAACAGTAATTTAAAGGTGATTATTGTTTTCTATACAAGTTATCGCCTGACACAAAAAGAATACCTTCTTTGAACGATTACCTGGAATTACTGATAAGGCTTCACTAATGATAGTTTAAGTAGTTTTTATGCCACATTACAGCTTATGCCAATAATATAAATTAGAAATTTTTTGCATCTTCCATTTAGTTTGTAGATGTACATTGTTCATGTCTTACCTACCTACGTTTTTGGTGTCGATATTTTGTTATTTGCATTTAAAAATGACGTCGACAACAGGTTTTATCCCGGTTAAGAGTAGTTTTAAAGGTTCCTTCAGTCTAAGAGAGAAAAATATAATATTAAATGTACACGATGCACTTGTACATCAACGCCCTTTAAGTAATGTTCGTGAAATCGTTAACATGTGTTCAAATATGACAGGGGTTGGAGAAGCAACAATTTATAGATTCTTAAAAGAAAGAAAAGGAGGAACTGTTTCATCTCCCAAGAAGAGTGGAGGGAGTAAACCCTTGGAAATTGAAGAAATACATAAAAACATGATAAGACGCAGCGTCCACTCATTTTTTTTTTTAACAAAGAATTTCCAACATTGGACAAAATCCAAACATTAATTAGAGAAAACGAAGAGTTACCAATCATAAGCAACAAGAAATTATGGGACTATTGAGAGAGATGGGATTTCGTTGGCAAAAGAATAGAAGAAAATCCGTTTTAATTGAAAAAGATTACATTGTATGTTGGAGACGAGATTATCTAAGAACTATTAAAAAGTACCGAGAAGAAGGGCAAACAATTTTTTATTTGGACGAGACGGCTAAATGAAGGTCATACTGTACCATATCTATGGGTTGATACAAATGTGAAAAGTTCCCGTCAGGCATTCATCGAAGGTGTATCTACTGGAATAATCAATATTCCCATTGGAAAAGGACGCAGACTCATAATAACCCATATTGGAAACGAATACGGTTTTGTCAATGGTGGATTATTAAATTTTGCCTCAAAATCAACCAAAGATTACCACGAGGAAATGACTGCTGACGTTTTTGAAGAATATTTTGAGCAAATGTTGGATTTAATTCCAAAAAATTCTGTCAGTCATAGATAATGCTAGTTACCATTCAAGACTAGCAGAAAAATTGCCAACAACGGCATGGAAAAAAGGAGAGATAATCGAATGGTTGGATAAACACGCAATTGAGTACAAGGAGAATTCGACAAAAAAGGAATTATTACCTATTGTAAGGCAACATAGAGCAGCTTATAAAAAATATATAATTGATGAAATGGCATTAAACCGTGATGTAATTATTTTACGTTTACCCCCATACCACTGTGATCTGAATCCGATAGAAAATATAAATGGTCTCAAGTAAAGTGTGAAGTCGGACGCAACAACAAAACTTTTAAATTAGAAGACTTACAACAATTATTAGAACATTCCTTATCCAAAGTAACTCCAGAAAATTGGAAAAATGCTGTTAGTCATGCTCACAAGGAAGAAAATAAAATGTGGAATTTGGATAATATGATGCAATGCTGGAACCGGTAATAATTAACATTGGAGTTGAAGATTCCTTCGATTCTGAAGAAAGCAGTGAATCTGAAATGGAATTTGATTAAAATAATATTCATTTTTTTACAAATCGGTCCCTGTTACGGCCACAAATTATTTTATATATAACCAATAAAATAAACATCTTACATTTCTTGTAAATTCATTAGTACCTGTTAATCTCCATCACTCCGACACTGGCAACTTTATTTAGGGATTAGTAACCTCAAAACTATTGTATTCTATTCTGCTTCAACCTTTATACCGGGTGGTCATACTCAATTTAAAATTGTTTTCCTATATACTTCTGTAAACTTGTTGACAAATATCTATTTTTCATTGAGTTACCCGTATCAACAGTTTAGGGATTTGCATGCATAATGTGCTATCAATATGATGGAAATGGACTATACGAATTTGGTGATCCTAAAAAATTGGCTGCGAATTTGGTGATCGGTAAAAAATATAATACAAAACTCGAGCTTTCCCAACAAATAAATTGCCAAACAAAAATTACGCAGATTTTATACGTAATTTTGCGGGGATTTCATCATTTTAACTCCTTGCTTGTAATGACGACATCCATATGCTCAAAAGTTAAAGGATCTGAAAAATAATTTTACCGTCCTAACCGAAGAATCCAAGAAAGTTGTACTCAGTATTGAGGAAAAACACAGTATACTTTAATCAGCAAAAATTCACAGTTTAACAAAAAAAACACTATTCGTCAATCAATACGAATTTGAGAAAAATAGTATTCGCAAATATTTCATTCAAAATCGACACGGTCCCAAGACGGAAGTTTTTTTTGGGACACGTCCAAACTTTTCTTTTAAAACTGTTTATTAAATAATTAAAAAAAAATCTAAAAAAAATTTTTGTTTACTTTAAACATCGGGAATGTGTTACAATTTTGATATGCATTGTATACAAAAACATAGTGTTAATCTTTAGTTCAGGTTAAGGTCACAGTAGCCTCATCGCCTTGAATAATAATTGCAAATAGATTAAAGTGAATTGATTTAATAGTTTGCTACTCCTCTCCAGACCTACAAGACACCGAAAATTGAGTGATAAATTCATACGGGAATAAAATGTTGCACAGGTACGTAATATATGGCTTAGTTGTTTATTTCTCAGTCAAATAGTTCTTCTCACTCTTTAGGTGATGTACTCTCATGGAACTATCAATAAGGCAAATTGAATTTTATCTACTGCTTTTCTAAATGTGTCTTAAGCTCAAAACTGTTTTCACTTTGATCTCTCATTCTAGTATCAGTTTTAAAAGTTCTTAGTTAGCATGTATTTTTTGTAGAAAAATATACCACAATTGCTAGGTCGTATGATCGCCCAAGTTCAGCTCATGGTGGCACCCTAATTCTTTCTACAAATAATGCTTTCTCTCCTATAACAAAATATGACTTTCTGTTAAATGAAGCCTTTTTGAGTTTTCACTGGTTTATAACAAGAATCTTAATCTATACATTATTTGCATTTATAGATCACCTGATTCTTCCACGGAACTATTTTTTCAGAACCTAAATTTGTTAGACGACCTGCCCAATAAAAGCAGAAAAATTCTATGCGGTGATTTGAATATTAATTGCTGTTGCTTGTGCTACCCAAGTATCCTTGGGTAAATGATCTTCGAAATAAAACTAATACAGCTCAAACATTTTCCCTTCCATATCCTGAAAATCTAAATGAATGCTTCGTTAATGTGAGTAAAAATATAACATCAACTATTTTGCCACAGCAAGATCCTATTTCCTATCTCCCCAATTCAAAAAAGCCTCGAATTCATTCTTTATAAGACCAGTTGATAAATCTGAACTGATCCAAACAATCAGTAGTATCAAAAGCAAATCTTCTTGTAGTACTAATGGACTATCCATAAAAATTTTCTTAAATCTCCCAAAAAATGTATTGGAAGTCCTAATTAATGATTCCTTTGAAAAAGGTATATTTCCAGAGTGCCTTAAGACAGCCATTATTATTCCTCTTCATAAAGGTGGTGAAAAATCGAATCTCTGCAACTATAGACCTATTACCTTACTACCAGTCCTATCCAAAATTATTGAGAGACTTATAAAAGTCGGACTTATATGCTTTCTTGTCGAAAACAACATTTTATCACAAAGTCAGTTCGGCTTTTTATCTAATAAATGTACCAGCGATGCTGTGTTTTCTGTACTACATAAAGTCTATCAGGCACTAAACAATAATCTTTACACTGCCACTGTTTTTTGTGACTATGCCAAAGCTTTTGATTGTGTAAATCACGACATTTTGATAAAAAAACTAAATTTCTACGGAGTTCGAGGTATTTCTTTGAATTGGTTCCAATCTTACTTGAGGAATAGGAAACAACTACTTAGAGCAAATGATACTGACACTAGTCACAAAAGCATTGTATGTGGAGTATCACAAGGTTCAGTACTGGGTCGTCTACTTTTCCTTATCTTTATAAATGACATCATCTATTTTAAAAGTCGATGAAATTTTTTTTCTTTTTGCTGATGATAGTATCACCTGGAGGAACTCTAATATTGCAACTCTTCAGACAACTATAACTTCTGATCTACTTCAAATAAAAACCTGGTCCGACTCTAATTTACTCTCTTTTAACGTGGACAAAACAATAGCATTTTCCTATAAAGGAGCTCTTCAACCCTTACTTCTTAATAACAGCCATATCAGTACCATTGATTCTGTAAAATTTCTTGGTATTTTTATAGACAGCAACTTTAAATGGTCCCCTCATATCGATTTGTTAAGT
Source organism: Diabrotica undecimpunctata (assembly GCF_040954645.1). NCBI lineage: Eukaryota > Metazoa > Arthropoda > Insecta > Coleoptera > Chrysomelidae > Diabrotica > Diabrotica undecimpunctata. The sequence goes on along the minus strand of NC_092811.1, from coordinate 11,072,789 downwards.
AAGAAACTAGTCTCAGCCTGCTATGCAATAAGATCTGTTTCGAAGGAAATCAATTTAGCATCTTCCAAAATAACATATTTTTCTTTGTTCGAGTCTCATCTTCGATATGGCCTTCCTTTTTGGGGTGTCTGCCCAATCTGATGTTATTTTTAAATTAAAAAAAAAAAACAATACGGTATCTTTTTGGCCTCAGTACAATAAAACATTGGAAGAAGCTACTTCAAAAATCACGGGATTTTATTTCTTCCCTCTTTATATATTTTAGAAACTGTTTGCTTAATTCGTAAACACCTACATACATGTTTTTCCAGCAAGGCCTAATCATGATTAATCCACCAGAAATTCAAGCTTTGATGTGTATTTACCGATCCCGTCCAGTGAGTTAGTAAAGAAATCTGTATTATATTCGGCAAAAAAATTATACAACCATCTCCCTTTGAAACTTAAATCTACAACTTCATTCCTAAAGTTCCGTAAATTGACAAAAGCCTTTTATCTGAAAGACCATATTATTAGTACCAGTACGTTTAGGTACAAGTATTTTTATATATATTTGGGTATCACATGCAGCAACTTAAACTTATTAGTTCCTGCTCGTTTCGTTCGGTTCCCTCGGTTCCTATACCTGCTCGGTAACGAATTGAGGGCCGACCCTTATGATCTGGCGGATATAAAATTTGTAAGATTTAAGCCTTCTTGGCTGAGTATTAAAAGGAATCGAAAATGAGTGACATCTAAGTAGTTATTCATTTAATTTTAATAAGTTTTTCAGGAAAATTTATTTTAATTTAATCATTTGTTTAACATTATTTAATAATTATTTAATCATTATTTAATATTGTTCTGAAGCTATTTTCTTGTGGCATTTTAAATTAGATACTATTTTATTGGCAATAAGCCACAATTGAAGGTTAAAATAAGTTTATTGACGTTTCAATTTTCACCTCGGAAATCGTTTTCAAAATACCGTCAATAAACTTATTTTAACCTTCAATTGTGGCTTATTCCCAATAAAATACTATCTCATTATTTAATATTTAGTTTTAGTATTTTGGTTATTGTTGGGATATTCTATTTTTGTTAAATTTTTGTAGAAATGTGGACATCCCGTGAATAAATAAATAGCTTCAACAAAGATTCCTTTTATCTTCAAGATTAACAGAACACAAATCGATTTGTGGCTACCGTACGAAACGTTGTGATGTTCTTATATAATTATAATTCATTGGACACAAAATCTAATTATAATATTCATATATATTTAGGAGTTTGTTAACATTTTGTCCTTGGACAATTAAATCATTGACAGGACCTTAGCCAAAAAATGCGTCCTAAATTTAGACTAAATAATCGTTTAGCTATTTACCATTAAATTATTTAATCTGTGGTTATATCTTACAAAATAAAATATAAAAGTAAACACGTTTTGACATTGAATAAAATTCGAGATTTCCTGATAATAATGATAGTATAGCATACATATATTTAAATTTATGAAAATTCAGATACGAATTATCTGATTAGCAATGTTTTATATCGCAAATTAAATAAAAAGGAATTTTGATTGTGATGAGTTCCAGAAAGTGTGAAATATAATTTTCTTACGAAAAATAATTATTTTTTTTTAATATTCATTATTAACTTGAAACGTACTGATGATAATAAGGCAATAAAAGATAAAAACAATTGGCGGTGCGGTCGCTAGCCTTCAGTAATGAAAATAGTATCATCACAGTAAGGTCTTGAGAGCTTTTCGCAGAAAGGACCATTACAAAAAATATGATTTTCTATTAAATCATTATTATTTACTAACCAGATTTATAATTGCAAAAGGAAATATGGCGCTTCATAAGAGGTCAAAAAACGGAGGTAAAGAAACTAATAGAACCAAAACACATAGAAAAGGATACATGGATTGACTACCACAATGAAGAACATAATATGAATGTACAAGAAGTTCGTAAAATAATTGAAAAGCTGAAGAACAGAAAAGCAGCAACTAAAGACGGGATACCAAACGAATTACTGAAATTTTGTGGAGCAGCAATGACAGAACAATTAACAATATTAATTAATAAAATTATAAAACACAATAAAATACCGGAAGAATGGAGAACGAGCGAACTAATTCTACTATTTAAAAAAGCAGATAAAAACAGCCAGAAAACTACAAAAGTATAAATTTGTTAAATACTACGCTAGTGCCGATTGTTCGAACGCTAATCAAAACTTGATTGTAATCAAATATTTAATTGCAATAAAATACGTCATACGTAATATGATTTATTTTATTCAATTTTATTATTTTGTGTTATAATTTAAAATAAACCATAATTAAACTCTGCCTGATGTTAATTTCATGTTTTTATTTACAAATCAATAATAAACAATTTTTAATAAATTTGACAGCTGCTGACGGATTTGCTTGTAATTAAATATTTGATTACAATCAAGTTTTGATAAGCATTCGAACAAACCGCCCCTAAACTTACAATTAAACTTTTCATCATCATCATCATCACTGGCTCGACAACCCTCTTTGGATCTTGGCCTGTTCCAGGATTCTTCTCCATTCTGATCTGTTTCGTGCATTTTTTCTCCAGTTTTTTATTTTTAAGGTTGTTATATCATTAAGTATCTCAGTTTCGGTCTTCCTCTTGTTCTTTTTCCTACTGGCATCTGTTTGAATATTTTGTTTGGTATTTCGCCTTCTTCCATTCTTTCTACATGTCCTATCCAACGCAGCCGTCCTATTTTAATGAATGTGATAATATCCGGATCCTGGTATATTTTGTATAGTTCAGAGTTGTATCGTCTTCGCCATATTCCGTTTTCTTTTGTGCCCTTATATATGTGTCGCAAGATTTTTCTTTCGAAGGTGGCTAACAACGTTTCCTCTCTTTTAGTGAGTGTCCAGGTTTCTGAGCCATATGTGAGTACCGGTCTTATTAGGGTTTTATATATTTGGCATTTTGTCTTTCTTGCGACGTTATCTGATCTTAGGTGTCTAATTAAGCCATGGTAACATTTATTTGCAATAAATATTCGCCTCTTCACTTCCTCCGTAACGTTATTATCAGACGTGACTAGGGATCCCAAGTATATAAAGTTTTTTACCCCCTCTATGTTGTATTCTCCTATTGTTATATTTTGTGGCTGCCTTATTTCTGCGTTTTTACTTACCTGCATATATTTTGTTTTGGTCTGATTGATTTTAAGACCACTATTTTGTGCAGCTCGTTCTATTTGGTTGTATGCCTCTATCATTTCTCTTCTTGATCTTGCGATTATGTCAACATCATCTGCAAATGCTAGTATTTGCACGCTTTTATTAATGATTGTTCCTCGTGTATTGACTGTTGTGTCCCTCAGTATTTTCTCGAGTACGATGTTGAACAAGATGCATGATAGAGCGTCTCCCTGGCGTAGTCCCTTTTTCACATCTATTGTTTCCGTTAATTCATTTTGTATCCGGATTCTACTTTCTACTTTTAGAGATTCTTTTATCAGTTCTATTAGTTGTGTTGGTATATTAAATTCTTTCATTGCTTTTATTAAGAATTCTCGGTTTATATTGTCATATGCGCTTTCAAAGTCTATGAAGAGATGATGTGTTTCGATGTTATATTCACTTGTTTTTTCGAGGATCTGTCGCAGAACAAATATCTGGTCTATTGTTGACTTCTGTCTACAGAAGCCACTTTGGTATTTGCCAACTATTTTTTCAGCGTGTGGTCTAAGTCTTTCATAAATGACATTGGACATTATTTTGTATGCTGCATTCAGCAGCGTGATTCCACGGTAGTTTCCACATTCTAACTGATTTCCTTTTTTATGTAATGGTACAATAATACCGCTATTCCACTCCGTTGGTAGCTGTTTATTCGACCATATCTTTGTTATCAATTCATGTATTGTTTTTTGTAGTGCGTCTCCTCCTTCCTTTAGTAACTCCGATGCTATTTGGTCCGATCCCGGTGCTTTATTGTTCTTTAATTTTTCTACTGCTGTTCTAATCTCGGCTATTGTTGGTGGAGTCTTTTCTCTGTTGTCTGCTTGGTCTAATGGTATGTCAGGTGTCGTCTCTCTCTGATCTCCTTCAAACTTTTCCGTAAAATGTTCTGTCCATCTACTTAGTATCTCTTGCTGTTCTGTCAATATATTACCTTCCTTATCTCTACACATCGTTGTTCTCGGTTTGAAGTCTTTTCTGCTTTTGTTTAGTCTCTGATAAAATTTTCTTGTCTCTGTTGATTTACTTAGTTCTTGTAGTTCTTGAAGTTCTTTGTTCATATATTCTCTCTTTTTTCTTCGGTGAGTTTTCTTTTCTTCTTTGCGTAGTCGTTTATATTCTTCCTCTGCTTGTCGGGTTCTGTGCCCCTGTTGCATCAGTAAATATGCTCTGTTTTTTTTGTCTGTGATGATCTGACATTCCTTGTCAAACCAGTCATTCGTTCTTGTTTTTCTTTCTCTACCTTTTATGCCTAGTACTTCTTTAGCTGCCTCTTTTATGATGTCTCTGCATTCTTCCCACTCTTTATTTAGGTTTTCATGTGTTATTCTGTTTTCTAGTTTGTTGTTTATCTTTTCTTTATACTCTTTATTTTTGTTTGTTTCTTTGAGTCTTTCTACCTTGTATCGTTCATGTTTAGAGCCTCTTTCCTTTTTGATGTTTGAAATTCTAGCCCTTACCCTACTTTCGACCAGGTAGTGATCACAATCCGCATTTGCCCCTCTTCTGGTGCGGACGTTTATTATATTCGATTGGTGTCTCGAGTCTACAATAACATGATCTATCATATTTACTGTAAGTCCATCCGGGGATTTCCAGGTACCTTTGTGTATATCTTTGCGAGCGAAGTTAATTTAATTAAGAATTAAAATTTTACAAGTGCTAATAAATCAGAGGATAAGTTTAGCAGATGAACAACAGGGTTTTGGTAGTAGAAGATCGTGTACAGATGTAATATTTGTAATAAATCAAATTACTGAGAAATCGATAGACTATAATAGATCAGCATTTCTATGTCTGATTGACCTAAAGAAAGCATTTGACAGAGTAAGACTCAAAGATGTAATCCACATTCTGTATAACAGAGAAGTTCCCCTAAATATTATAAAAACTATCGAAAATATCTACCAAAACAACAAAATGGAAGTCAGAATAGATGCACAACTTACAGAACCTATAAAATAGGCAGCGGAACAAGACAAGTGGACTCATTGAGCCCCATGCTTTTCAATTTAATCATGGATGAAATCATCAAAAGCGTTAACAAAGGAAGAGGATACAGAATGGGAAACAAAGAAATAAAAATACTCTGTTACGCAGACGACGCAATATTGATAGCCCAAGATGAAGATAGTCTGCAAAGACTGGTCCACAGATTTAACATAAGAGCAAATCTCATCAACGACAATCTCATCTCGGCTTCGGGCGGATGAGTTAGTAAGTGGTATGGCACTTCTTTCTCCTGTTGTTGAGAAATTGGTTCCAAAGGCGGATGAACCTATTAGTGGTCAACGGCATAAAGATGTAGAAGGCAACGGGAAACCACTGCATTAATGATCGTCAGATTTCCCTAGAACAATAACCATGGAACCACGGTCAATCACATGGCCCCTAGTCCGCGGCGGACCTTTAATAGTCGAGGGGTGCTAAGAATCTCCGCGAGGAGGAGCCACCCGAATGTGGCAACTAACTATATAGAGAAAAAATCCTTTTTAAATTTCGGGACATAGAATGTGAGGAGTTTGTTCGAACAAGGAAAGACGCACAACACGATTCAGGAAATGAACAGACTGAACCTAGAAATATTAGGCATAAGCGAAATGCGCTGGCCTGGTTCCGGTAAAACATTGGTCATGGATAAAACGATATACTACTCCGGAAATGACACCCGAAATCATCTATATGGAGTTGGAACAATTATCTGCAGGAGAATCCAAGCAGCCGTTGTAAATTTTGTTCCCTTTTCGGATAAAATGCTATTATTACAAATACAGGCTAAGCCAGTGAACATTAAGTGTATGCTCCAACTGCAGATAAATCAGAAGCTGAAATAGAACATTTTTATGAAAAACTCAAACAACTTCTACAATACACAAGAAAGGAAGAAATTACAGTAATAATGGGTGATTTAAATGCAAAAATAGAAATAATCCAAGTTGACATTATATTAGGTGATTATGGTTTAGAAATAAGGAATGCTAGAAGCAACAGATTGGCTCAATTTTGTCAAGAAGAAAACCTGGCGATTATGAACACATGATTTCGATTACTACCCCGTAGACTGTATACCTGGAGGTCACCACAGGATAATGAACAAAATTGCATTAGAAATCAGATCGACTTTATTCTAACCAATCTAAGATTTAGAAATTCCATTGTAAGCGTTAAGACTTTTCCTGGAGCAGATGTCCCTTCAGACCATAACCTCCTTGTCTCAAAAATGAAACTAGTAGTAAAAAAGATAATAAAATCCAAAAGTTCTAAGGTGAATACTCAGTTACTCAAGATAAATGAAATCTATGCTGAGGCTTCAACTTGTATCAATCAAGAAATGAAGAAATTAACATCAGAAATGAAAAACACTGAGAATGTGAACATTATGTGGAGTAAAATCAAAGATTCTGTTATAAAAACACAGAAAGAAACTCTACAAAAGAAAACAGAAAGCCGAAAACGTTGAATGACTCAAGAAATACTGGAAATCATGGAACAAAGAAGAAAATATAGAAACAAAAACCCAAATAAGTACAGAACAAAATAAAAGGGCTAAGGAAACGTGGATGATGGAAACATGCATCGAAGTGGAAGAATTGCAGAAAAAGCATGATCATTATAATTTACATAAAAAAGTGAAAGAATTATCTGGAAAATCACGAACAAATACACCTAACCGATTAATTGACAAAAACAATAAACCTATTATTAACCCAATTGAAATAAAACAAGTATGGACTAAATATATTGAAGATCTTATCATGGACACAAGAACGGAACCAGCACAAATTGATAACGAGGAAGCTCCAATAATATTAAAATCTTAAGTCCAACATGCTATAAACAACATAAATGTTCCTGTAAACAAAGGAACAAACAATGTAATTCATTTAATTATTCACATAATTATTTATGAGAAAGACAAATCATTTTGCTGATAATAGTAAGAAAAAACAAGCTCAGCAAGCTGGTACAGAGTCCTGGAATGGATATCATAAATTAATGAAAAAAAAAACAGTAAAAAACAATGGTGGTAACATGGGAAGTGCTTTTTTAAAAGTTTTTAAATGGGCCTAACATATGAATAATATCTAACAAATTTCAGCAATACTTTTTGCAACAATTTAATCAATTAATCAGTAAAATAAATCACAACTTATAGATTGAAGTATTATTTTAAAAATGCTAATTTTGATAAATTGTAAAATATTTCAACAATCCATTGTAAATAAGTTATCAATCAATTATCATACCTTTGTTTGATAATTATGATTATTAAATAAATCATATGACTCACATATTATAATATAGACTTGGAGAAAGAAAAACTATATTGATATTCCTCAAAATAATTCTACTACATTATAAATTAAATAGAACTAGATTTAGTAATAATTGAGAAATTTGATAGGAGAACTGAGGAAAATAATTGCATGCCCAAACAAGCATTAGGGAAGTAGATTAGTCGAGTCCTCTTATATTCAGTGTGACCATGGAAAAATCATCAAAAAGAGAAACAAAAACCAAACGGAATAAAATGAAATAGAGATGATACAAATATGTTATGATATGCAACATACTTAAGATATGTTAAGATGCTTGGCAGAGCAATCAGTTGTATGGGGAAGAAAGCTTCATGTAATTTTCATATATTTAATAAACAAGTTCAAATGTTAAACGTGAATCTTGGCAGATGAACAAGAACATCTACAAACTGACATTAATAAAATACTAAAAACACATTAAAATTACTGTGAATGTCTATATAAAAACAATCTTCATTTCATTTGGATGTATTTTTACACAACAATAAAAATCATGGATATTTATTATTTTTTCCTTGGGTTTTATACAATTAAGACAATTTCATATTTTTGTTATCACTGCAGGTACAAATTTCCTATACTTATCCTGCCATTTTTTACTTTCATAATTTTTGTTCATTTTTTTTAATACTTTTACTACCTACTTTCAAAAAAAATTCAAATTTAAGCTCTTTCAGGCAAATAGGTAATTCGCAAAGATTTGCATTTTTAATATTTACCCTTATAATTACCGTAGACGTTATTTTTCAACATTTTTACTTTTTAAGAAAAACTATAATGAGCACAAAAAATACAAGAAAAAAATTATGATACAAAAAATGTTTAGGGATTGCAAACATGCAATAAAATATTATTTAAAATCATACATTTTTTCAAAACAGCTGAGAAATGCACAGCTGGCTATACAATTAAATTAAGTAAGTATCTAAAAATAAATTTTACAACAGACTAGAATAATGAAATTGAAATAATAAAAAATGATAAAATTAGTATATAAATGTGGTTAATTCTTGTAAATAACATCATATTAACAGTTTTTAAACATAATGTGTAGGGAATTGAATGAAGGGTCATTCATTTTTTATAAAATATTTGTGAAAAGCCTCAGTAATTAAGTGCGTATTTAAATTCCTAAAAACTTTTTGTGAATTAACTGTCATTGTGAAATTGCACCTTAAATAATGTCATTGTAGTTCAAATAATCATTGCAAATAAAAACCAATATCAATTATAAATAAAAATTCCTTTAATTTTGATTCAAATTACTATTGTAAATATTGGATTTCTGTTTTGTATTTCTGTATTGGAAATCTAATAAAATCTGCCTTCAACTTCACTTTATATCGATTTTTAGGAACATTATCTAAGTAGAATGTATCATTATAATTGATTTTTAAGCTGTTAAAGAGACAGCATTGTTATTATTTTTATAAGCTTTATATAACAACACATTGTCTGCATAAAAATCATAATTTTGAATACTCTGACAAGCTTTTTTACAAAATAAAGATTAAAATGACTTACCTGAGCGATCGAGGTATAAAAGACAACATTTTTAAGAAGCCGACAAAAGAGTCATACGATTTTTTTCGGAGTTTTAAATAAAATTTATGGACGCGAGTTAGAAGCACAGCAAACACTGGGAACACAGAATTTTATTGGCACAGGTAGTTCGATCGTTATATTACATCACCGACACAGCTGACTTCTTTGGACAAAAATGACAGGTAGCTAACGTCATGTGGACAGACAAGCATTTCTTCCCGATTAAATGAAAAGTGGACTACATTCATGTAGGGCAAAATGGAATAATTTATTGATTAGTCTTAAGAGTACATTTGGACGTATTTTATTGTAAGAATTGTATTTTAACACTATCATCTAAAAAAAATAAGTAGGAAAGATATTGATGCGGATAAATGGTACGCCCAAATTTATGCAGTATATATGACATTTTTGAGAAAATGCATTTCAGGCTAAACTGAAAGTACCTATTAACATTTAAAAGACAAATGTAAGTGTAGACAATAACTAAAAACATAGGATTTTCTAGATCTGTAAATATAAAACAAACAACTCTAGCTTTCTGCTTTTTCATGAAGATAAACTTAAATCATTAAACTAGTAATATTAACTGTACCAGTAAAAATTAAAATGTAGAAAAAGCAAGCTGAACGTTTTTTTTTTACAAAACAATTTGCAGAAAGTAATAAAAATTTAATACAGCAATTAAAATTACTATTCCAGAGTGGAAAAATCGTTTAAGTCAACATTTACTGAAACTGCTGATATCTAGATTGTAGTAGAGCAATCAAGGAACAGTAGCACGCACAGAAGTGAGCTGAGAATGCATAGCATGGTTCATACAATGTGAAAATATTTTCATGTAAGATTTGTCAGATGCAGTTTAAATTTAAACAGCAAATTAGGGGGCTATATTGCATGAAAACACTACCTCTTTCGAGTATGATATTTGTAACAAGAAATTTAAATTAAAGCAGCAACCTGTTAGTCACATCAAAAGTCATAATGAAGGACCATTCAACTGCATCTTTTGTGACAAAACATTTAAGTTTAAAGAGCAATTGCTGATTCACTCAACAGTTTATGAGGAAAAGAGACCCTTTAAGTGGGACACATATGATAAAGCTTTCAAGCTGAAGCATCAATTGGACTTATATGCAAGGATACACAATGACTTAAAGTCATATATATGTGAGGTGCTGAATTTAAACTAAAATTAAAAAATCTGCTAGAAAGATCTGAACAAGAAAATATCGGCCAAAATCTGGATATACTTAATGAATCCCGCCATGGTCACAGCAAATGGTCATAGCAAATGAAGTTTTGCAATCAGAAAAAGGATTGGATGACCGATAAAATACTAGACTTTATTCAATAAAGAGGCAAGTGGAAAAATAAAGATGAGACGCATATAGAGAAATATATCGACAATTAACAAATAATATACGAAATTAAGCGAGCAAAAGACAACTAAAAAGAAAACATGACGAGTTTGGACATCTACGAATACTGGTTCTAGTATTTTTAGAGAAAACCATTAAACAAAGAAAAAATAAAAAATCTTCAGCCCCTGACCAAATATCATCAAACTGGCTGAAACTTCTAGATGACCATAATGTCTCAGAACTAAAAAAAATTATGACTACATATACGAAACTGGAATAATGCCACAAATATGGTTGGAATCTACATTAAAGTAGACACTCTCTACACTCCCAAAAAAACCTAATACATCATCATGTAAAGACTTTAGACTATATAGTCTTGTGAGTCACTCTCTCAAACTGTTTCTCAAGATAATTCTTAATAGAATTAAGCAGAAGTGGAAGAAACAAAAAATTCGCTTTTAGAGTAGGATTGGGAACAAGGGAAGCTTTGTTCTCAATGCTAACATTACTTCAAAGATCAAAGGAAGTACAGAAACCAATTTACGTCTGATTTATACATTTTGAAAAGGCGTTTGATAGGGTCCAACATGATAGGCTGTTTGAGTATTAAGAAATGATTGGAATATATGACAAAGATCTGAGACTTTTACAACATCTATATTGGAATCAAGAAGCTGCTATTCTGGTTGGCGGCGAACAAACAGACAATATTTTCATTCAAAGAGATGTCAGACAAGGTTATGTGTTATCCCCAACTTTGTTTAACTCGGAAATAATATTTAACAAAGCCTTGGAAGGACAATGTGGAGTTCGAATTGAGAAAGAAACTATTAACATCAGATAAGCAGATGACACGGCGATCATGGCTGAAAGTATCGAAGATCTTCAATTACTTATAGATCTGGTTACTAGAGAATGCCCCAATAATGGACTAAGCATAAATACATCAAAGACAAAGTTACTTGTGCTTAGTAAACAAGACGTTGTCCCTATGCAACTAATTGTCAATAATGATTTCAAGTTAAATTAAGAGGCAATCTGGCAAATGTGCATTTCAGCACACTTATCCTAATTGAAATCAAACTGAATAAAAGTATAGCTTTAGTTTTGGTGTTTCTCAGTTTTTTAGTAAAATTTGCAGAAGATACTGCGAGAAAATATAGAGCAAGCGATAGAAGGCAAAATCGGGGAGGATCAGGCAGGCTTCACGGCAGGAAGATCATGCATAAACCACATATAGGTACACACTGGAAAAAAAAGCAAAAAATAGAGATATACATTTGGCATTTGTGGACCTGAGAAAGGCGTATGACTCTGTACCAAGGTCAGAACTATGGGAGGCAATGTACAAATTAGAAATACAGACCGAACTCATAGAAGCTACAAAAGCTCTATATAAAGAAAATAAAGTGTCCATTAAAATGGGAACAAGAATCATAGGAGACTTCACCACAACAAAAGGGCTCCTGCAGAGTTGTTCCACATCTCCAACCTTCTTTAAAATATACTTAGAGAAAGCCTTGACTACATGGAAAAGAAAATGCGAAGGCATGGGAGTAGCGGTACGAAACGAATACCTATATACGTTAAGCTTTGCAGACGATCAAGTAGTGATTGCACAAGACCAAGAAGACCTCAGTTACATGATGAAGAAACTACAAGAAGAATATACTAAGGCTGGCCTAAATATTAACCTCGCGAAAACAGAGTATCCATCTACAAGTGAAGACGACATAGAAGATCTACAGATTGACGACAACGTAACAATCAAAGGAAAGGATAAATTCAAATACTTGGGGTTTATAATCACGAAAAGGCAACAACAGAGGAAGAAATTAAGCAGAGATTAGGACAAACAAGAACAGCAATCCGACAACTTAAGTCAGTATGGTGGGATAGACACCTAAATATGAAGACAAAAACACAGATTTATCAAACATTAGTGCGAAATATTATGACATATGGGGCTAAAAATTGGATTATAAACAAGATAAACAGCAGTAAGATAGTAGCAACGAAGATCGAATGCCTGCGAAGATGCTAGAGAGTAACAAGAATGGATAGGAGAAGTAATGACGAAATAAAGCAAAGAACATCAATAGAAACAGACATACTAACATATATAGAAAAAAAAACTAAAGTGGTATGGACATGTAAAAAGAACTAGCGACAGTAAATGGATAAAGAGAATATACGAATGGAGCTCCATAGGAAGGAGGAAAAGAGGACGACCCCGAAGATCTTGGAGGAACGAAGTAGACAACGCCATGAGTAAGAGAGGCCTAAACGATGGAGAATGGGACAACAGAGAGAGATGGAATCGGTTGAGTGAGGGAAAGCAGTGAATACTGTAGAATCCCTGAATAGATATATTTATGGAAATCAGATGCAATTATAAGTTTGATGAAAAAAATAAAGAAACATACGTTCATATGGTATTCATTGATCTTGGGAAAGCATATGAGAGTTCCTCGAGTGATTCTGTGATGGGCACTCAACAAGAAAGGCTCGGTGCTTAGTCCTTATATATTCTCATTAGTTCTGGATCAATCAAACGGGCAATAGAATATGCAGTCCATTTAAGACGACAAAGGGACTACTACAGGGTTGCTCCACATCCCCCACCCTGTTCAAAATATTCCTGGAAAAAACCCTGAAACCATGGAAAAGAAAGTGCGAAGGAATGGGTATACCAGTAAGGAACGAATATCTATATACGCTAAGTTTTGCCGACGACCAAATAGTGATCGCACAAGACGAGGATGACCTCAGTTTTATGATGAGAAAACTGGAGCAGGAATATACAAAGAATGGGATGGAAATAAACCTAAAGAAAACTGAATACCTAACAACGGAGAATACAGAAATAAAACAGCTGGAAATAGACGAAGGTAAACAAATCAAAGGAACAGACAAGTATAAGTATTTAGGTTTCATAATATCAAACAAAGGAACAACGGAGGAAGATATAAAAAATAGACTAGGACAAATAAGAGACTGCATACGAAAATTGAACCCGGTACTATGGGATAAGAACATCAGCATGAAAACAAAGAAAAACAATCTATAATACCATGACAAGAAGTATCCTCACTTATGGGTGTGAAAATTGGACAATAAATAAGAAAACCAAAAACAAAATAAGAGCAACAGAGATGGAATTCCTAAGAAGAAGCTGCAGAGTAACAAGAAGAGATAGAATAAATAACATGGAGATTAAGAGGAGAATGGGAATGAACTCCGACATAATAGACTACATCGAACAGAAGAGGTTAACCTGGTACGGACATGTCAGAAGAGCAGACCAAAATCGGTGGATAAATAGAATAATAGAGTGGAGCCCGATAGGAAGAAGAAAGAGAGGCAGACCCCGAAGATCTTTCAGAGATAAGGTGGACGAAGCAATGAGTAGAAGAAACCTACAGGAAGGGGACTGGCTAAACAGGAAAAATTTAGGAAAACGGTTGAGTGAAGGAATACAGTGAAAACTGTGGAAATCCTTGTATATATATATATATATATATATATATATATATATATATATATATATATATATATATATATATGTTTGTTTTGAGGTTTCCGCGGGAGCTATATGTGCTGTCACTATTTTTCCGGGTTTGATTCCGCGTTGTAAAATGCTGGTTTTCCTGAAAACCATTGTTTTGGCGACGTTTCGGCAAGGTCTCACTTGCCATTCTCAAGCCTGGTGGATCTACTTCTCGTCGTTACTCGATTAGTACTTAAGTAGTACCAGTACTAATCGAGTAACGACGAGAAGTAGATCCACCAGGCTTGAGAATGGCAAGTGAGACCTTGCCGAAACGTCGCCAAAACAATGGTTTTCAGGAAAACCAGCATTTTACAACGCGGAGTCAAACCCGGAAAAATAGTGACAGCATATATATATATATATATATATATATATATATTTCTTTGTAGTACCAATTGACTTCTGGACGAAAAGTATTCCCATTTGGCATCCGTGAATATTCACGGGCCACAATATACAGCGAATTCTGTTGCGGTACCAATTGGCATCAATCGCTGTTGCGGTTTCTTTGGCATCGATTGGCTTTGGACCTTTAGCACCCATTGGTTTATGACTCAAGTCGACAATAATACCTAAAGGTTTCGGTGGAATTCTACCTGAGTCAATTCATCTGTTCAGTCATTGTAATATTTTGTTGTCGAAACGGATGTTTAAAAATTTAACTTGTTAGAGTATATTATAAAGTTATCTTTATCTATAAATTGTAGGCAGGTAGTTATTGCTTTTTTCGAGATTGAATATTTTTCTTTTAAAATTATGACAGCTTCAAATTTGATTTAATTTGCTAAATACTTTTATTTTACATTTTTTAAGCTCAGTAATTTAAAAATGTTTTATCGTCTTTTAACAACTTCTAGTCTGATTATTCCCTGAGTAAAAGAGCTCTGTTGTAATGAATTATTTGGTATAAAGAAATTCTGGTATAGTAGGATTAAATGTTAAAATTAAATGTTACAATGATTGTAACTTCATGTCTTGGACTGTTACGTCGCATTATGGGCTATATGGGCTGTATTTTCTCGTTCTTGTTCGTATTTCTCTTCGATTTGCATTTTCGATGACACTTTCCAATATTTTAGCAAATTCAAAGTCCATGAAAAATACTTAGAAAGCAAACAAAAGTACTTATAAGAGTATACGACCATTTGATAACACTCACTGTGAAAATTTTTGCAAGTGAAGATGTTTAAGACAACAGGCACATTATTGCCGAACGCAAAGTGCACATAACTTTCTCCTTTATTTTTTGGTATCTGACTTCTTACAACTGTGTGTATTTTTCTTTCCTCTGTCCATACTTCTCGTACGTCACTGAATCTGGTTTAATGTGGTATTATATAATAATAGATGCACAATCAAAACGAACCAGATTCTTTTACATTAAAAAGAGATAAAATATTATGTCCATATACTATGAAAAGCAATAATTAAAAAAGAGTCGTATTTTAACACATATTTGTTTTTCTTTAACCGTTTGTTAATAAATAATATATCAAAATTTATTCGACATAATGTATGTTTTATTTTAAGGCTGTAACATAAAAATAAGAATTACCTGTTATGAAGGCACTACATAGGTAATTATTATCTGTACCTAACAAAAACCAATTTTATCAAAATCAACCTAGTTTGAAATATATGGAGTCTCGATTATATCTCATGGTTGTGTTTGCCCTACGTAGAAAAAAATAAAATAAAATTACTGAAATCTCTTGGGAATTGAAGTACTCAAGAATTGAAAAGATGTTGAAATTACTGTAACTTTGAAGAAGTTGAAAATCAAATGTTTAAAGGTACACTTCTTTTAAACAAAATTCAGAATCAGTATTTTATCTCTTAACTTCATTAGAAGTGAATAATAAAGAAGTTATATACATACAAAAGGTTTTTGTAAGAAACACAGTTGCAAACATATAATTTACAAAATTTCTTGGTCTCTCTTTTTAAAATGGCGATACATAGCTTTCAACGTAAACAAAGTTTTAGGAGTAGTGTCCACTTAATAGCTTCTAATGGTAATAGTGGGTTAGGGACAATTAAAACCTAGTTAATGTTTAAAATTTGCCAATGTTTTTACTTTATTTTAAGTCTTTATCAAGGCTATACATGGCACATACCTATAATGGTACATAAAATGATCCATTGTGACGTTTGGGTTCACCATTGGAAAGTTGTCCGTTCTGCTTTGGGGACTGTGTCCTCTGACTATAAAATATAAGCGAAAAATTGCAATACACTCTTAACTGCTCAACATATCAAGGTGTTATAGCAGGTGTTCCGGGTGCAATGCTGCCATGTTCACATGTACAGCGTGGAAAACAAGAGTCATTTGCTGTCGGTTAAGGTTACCGAAAACCCAAGCAAAGCTTAACTTTTTGGATCAATAGCAACAACTACTCCAGTGACTCCAATAGTGAACATGGCAGCATTGCACGCGGAACACCTGCTATAACACCTTGATGTGTTGAGCAGTTAAGAGTGTATTGCATTTATACTAATTGAACATCTTTGGGATATGTTAGATAGATGTGTCCCGAGGCGCCCACATCCACCTCAAATCCTTCAACAACTAAAAGAAACTCTAATCGAAGAATGGGAAAATATAGGTACCTCAACAAGATATCGACAGGCTTATACGCAGCATGCCACGTAGATTTCAAGCACTAATTCGCGCTGGTGAAAAATACACAAGATATTAAGAATCAATTTTTCTTCATATCCTTACGTTAGAGATGTGGAACAACTGCTTATTCCATTTCATTTGTTGTAGTGTTTTCAAGTTGTTATGATTATCTTCAAAATGGTATGTAGAAATGGTTTTAATTTATTAAATTTATTTGAACAAAACATGATTCCTTTATTCAGGTAATAAGATTTCTATATTATTAAAATTATTAAGACGCAAATATGTGTGAGGCAAAATTAATAACAAACTATGAACGAATAAATAAACGAAACACAAATATAGAGATATCAGCAGGAGTGGTGAGAAAAGCAAAGAATAGTAGAAGGCAGGAGAGTAATAATATCCCAGTTAAAGACAAAAAATGATCCAGAAATTGAAATTTAATAAGACACTTTAATAAAATATAGGTAGAAGAGCGAGCACTAAATCCTACATATCTGATCTACCCGAAAATGTATTACTTTGCTATACTATAAAATACTAGTTATGTTTGGATCAACAGAAACAACTACTCCGAGGGCTAATACCCCTACCGGCATTGAATTATACTATTGATCCTATAGTCGCAGAACAACACAACCCATCAAGTGTGAAACGCCAAACAGCTGTTTCGGTCCGCCAGACCTCATCAGTGACGCTTGGCTTCTCCATTGGAAAGTTGTTCGTTCTGCTTAAGGGTACAAGGTCCTCTGAATCTCAAATGTAGATGAGAATGCAATCCACTCTTAACTGATCAACATTTAATATGTCATCACAGGTGTTTCGTGTGCAATGCTGCCAGGTCACCCATGTACAGCTTGGAACAACAAGAGCCATTTGCTGATCGGTTTAGGTCACTGAAACCCAACCAATTATGTTTGGATCAACAGAAACAACTACTCCGAGGGCTAATACCCCTACCGGCATTGAATTATACTATTGATCCAATGGTCGCAGAACAACACAACCCATCAAGTGTGAAACGCCAAACAGCTGTTTCGGTCCGCCAGACCTTATCTGTGACGCTTGGCTTCTCCATTGGAAAGTTGTCCGTTCTGCTTAAGGGGACAAGGTCCTCTGAATCTCAAATGTAAATGAGAATGCAATCCACTCTTAACTGATCAACATTTAATATGTCATCACAGGTGTTCCGTGTGCAATGCCGCCAGGTCACCCATGTACAGCTTGGAACAACAAGAGCCATTTGCTGATCGGTTTTAGGTCACCGAAACCCAATTAATTATATTTAGATCAACAGAAACAACTACTCAGAGGGCTAATACCCCTACCGGCATTGAATTATACTATTGATCCTATAGTCGCAGAACAACACAACCCATCAAGTGTGAAACGCCAAACAGCTGTTTCGGTCCGCCAGACCTGATCAGTGACGCTTGGCTTCTCCATTGAAAAGTGTTCGTTCTGCTTAAGGGGACAAGGTCCTCTGAATCTCAAATGTAAATGAGAATGCAATCCACTCTTAACTGATCAACATTTAATATGTCATCACAGGTGTTCCGTGTGCAATGCTGCCAGGTCACCCATGTACAGCTTGGAACAACAAGAGCCATTTGCTGATCGGTTTAGGTCACCGAAACCCAACCAATTATGATTGGATCAACAGAAACAACTACTCCGTGGGCTAATACCCCTACCGGCATTGAATTATACTATTGATCCAATGGTCGCAGAACAACACAACCCATCAAGTGTGAAACGCCAAACAGCTGTTTCGGTCCGCCAGACCTCATCAGTGACGCTTGGCTTCTCCATTGGAAAGTTGTTCGTTCTGCTTAAGGGTACAAGGTCCTCTGAATCTCAAATGTAGATGAGAATGCAATCCACTCTTAACTGATCAACATTTAATATGTCATCACAGGTGTTTCGTGTGCAATGCTGCCAGGTCACCCATGTACAGCTTGGAACAACAAGAGCCATTTGCTGATCGGTTTAGGTCACTGAAACCCAACCAATTATGTTTGGATCAACAGAAACAACTACTCCGAGGGCTAATACCCCTACCGGCATTGAATTATACTATTGATCCAATGGTCGCAGAACAACACAACCCATCAAGTGTGAAACGCCAAACAGCTGTTTCGGTCCGCCAGACCTTATCTGTGACGCTTGGCTTCTCCATTGGAAAGTTGTCCGTTCTGCTTAAGGGGACAAGGTCCTCTGAATCTCAAATGTAAATGAGAATGCAATCCACTCTTAACTGATCAACATTTAATATGTCATCACAGGTGTTCCGTGTGCAATGCCGCCAGGTCACCCATGTACAGCTTGGAACAACAAGAGCCATTTGCTGATCGGTTTTAGGTCACCGAAACCCAATTAATTATATTTAGATCAACAGAAACAACTACTCAGAGGGCTAATACCCCTACCGGCATTGAATTATACTATTGATCCTATAGTCGCAGAACAACACAACCCATCAAGTGTGAAACGCCAAACAGCTGTTTCGGTCCGCCAGACCTGATCAGTGACGCTTGGCTTCTCCATTGAAAAGTGTTCGTTCTGCTTAAGGGGACAAGGTCCTCTGAATCTCAAATGTAAATGAGAATGCAATCCACTCTTAACTGATCAACATTTAATATGTCATCACAGGTGTTCCGTGTGCAATGCTGCCAGGTCACCCATGTACAGCTTGGAACAACAAGAGCCATTTGCTGATCGGTTTAGGTCACCGAAACCCAACCAATTATGATTGGATCAACAGAAACAACTACTTCGTGGGCTAATACCCCTACCGGCATTGAATTATACTATTGATCCAATGGTCGCAGAACAACACAACCCATCAAGTGTGAAACGCCAAACAGCTGTTTCGGTCCGCCAGACCTTATCTGTGACGCTTGGCTTCTCCATTGGAAAGTTGTCCGTTCTGCTTAAGGGGACAAGGTCCTCTGAATCTCAAATGTAAATGAGAATGCAATCCACTCTTAACTGATCAACATTTAATATGTCATCACAGGTGTTCCGTGTGCAATGCTGCTAGGTCACCTATGTGATCAGTTAAGAGTGGATTGCATTCTCATTTACATTTGAGATTCAGAGGACCTTGTCCCCTTAAGCAGAACGGACAACTTTCCAATGGAGAAGCCAAGCGTCACTGATGAGGTCTGGCGGACCGAAACTGCTGTTTGGCGTTTCACACTTGATGGGTTGTGTTGATCTGCGACCATTGGATCAATAGTATAACTCAATGCCAGTAGGTGTATTACCCCTCGGAGTAGTGGTTTTTGTTGATCCAAACATAATTGGTTGGGTTTCGGTGACCTAAACCGATCAGCAAAGGGCTCTTGTTGTTCCAAGTTGTACATGGGTGACCTGGCAGCATTGCACACGGAACACCGGTGATGACATATTAAATGTTGATCAGTTAAGAATGGATTGCATTCTCATTTACATTTGAGATGCAGAGGACCTTGTCCCCTTAAGCAGAACGGACAACTTTCCAATGGAGAAGCCAAGCGTCACTGATGAGGTCTGGCGGACCGCAACAACTGTTTGGCGTTTCACACTTGATGGGTTGTGTTGTGCTGCGACCATTGGATCAATAGTATAATTCAATGCCGGTAGGGGTATTAGCCCTCGGAGTAGTTGTTTCTGTTGATCTAAACATAATTAATTGGGTTTCGGCGGCCTAAACCGATCAGCAAATGGCTCTTGTTGTTCCAAGCTGTACATGGGTGACCTGGCAGCATTGCACACGGAACACCTGTGATGACATATTAAATGTTGATCAGTTAAGAGTGGATTACATTCTCATTTACATTTGAGATTCAGAGGACCTTGTCCCCTTAAGCAGAACGGACAACTTTCCAATGGAGAAGCCAAGCGTCACTGATAAGGTCTGGCGGACCGAAACAGCTGTTTGGCGTTTCACACTTGATGGGTTGTGTTGTTCTGCGACCATTGGATCAATAGTATAATTCAATGCCGGTAGGGGTATTTGCCCACGGAGTAGTTGTTTCTGTTGATCCAATCATAATTGGTTGGGTTTCGGTGACCTAAACCGATCAGCAAATGGCTCTTGTTGTTCCAAGCTGTACATGGGTGACCTGGCAGCATTGCACACGGAACACCTGTGATGACATATTAAATGTTGATCAGTTAAGAGTGGATTGCATTCTCATTTACATATAAAATACTAGCTTTTATCCTCGATTCGATTGTGATGGCGTCTTCTGCCGAGAAGTATCCCTTGAAAATACAACTTTTTTTAATAAAATGTATCATCTGTGCTTATTTGTGTCCCTGTCAAAATTGCAAAAATAATCAATATGATCGGTTAAAAAGTTAAACAGGGAATGCGAAAAAAAACAAGCCGACAAACACCTTACACTCACATTTATAATATTAGCTAATATTTTCACAGAAAAAAAGACAAAGCATAACCAGAGATAGATAAAAACTAAGCATCTTAACGAAAGAATCTTATTAAAACAGCGCCAAACCACATTTTCAAAATTCACAACATTTTTAATGCATTTACAACCCCTAACATTAAATGCTTTTTAATACACAACGTTTTAGCAATGTGCTTCAAAAAATTATACACATGGCGCTGAGAAATAAGGTTATAAAACCTTTCAAAAAGAATAAAAGACTGCAGATAACAAGAAAGTAAGATAAAACCAATAATATATTGTAAATTCAGAAACTAAACAAAAAATATCCATTCTAAGAATTAAACTCAAACGCGAATCGACCAGATGTTACTCGAACCTTTATAAACCTGGAATCTAAGACAATCTAAGTGACTAACTGGCTTCCAAAATCGTATCACATCCTGTAGATGCCAATTGAACCGCTAAGCTGTAACGACATGAATATCGCTTCAACTCAATATACACAAATCGATGGTGGCGCTGCTTATTTTTTGCCTCGAACTACGATTTATTTACGAATCAAAAAACGGTCCAATTGGATTCCGGGTTCATATCGCGTATAGAGCCTTATAATATCATCCACTATGCGTTTCTGATATTATTTTGAAGAGGTCAATTGGCATCCGAATACCGGATGCCAATTGACCAGCGGAAGCCAATTGAACCTACAACTTTACATGTGGGAAGTCAATTGTTACCGTAAATAAATATATATATATATATATATATATATATATATATATATATATATATATATATATATATATATATATATATATATATATATATATATATATATATATATATATATATAGTTCCGGATCAAATAACAGCGAAACAACAGGGTAATAATATATATAATAATAATAATAATAAATAAATACCTATTATTCTTTCTTCTTTCTATCACTGGAGTCATCCCGAAGAACCTTCTAGAAAACATAAGAAAGCTGGGTCTAAATGAACATCTATATAAGATCATGCAGAAAGCTGTGCTACTTTCGACGTCCAGATGCGTTCGAAAATTTTTGGGAGATACACCGATGTACCAAGTCACCTAGGACTCGATAACATGGAAAGAGTCCCACCAGAGCTCAATCCTTTTGATACCGTAGGTATCTGGGATGAGTGAATTTTCCCCTTAGAGGGAGTGTGAACCGTATGGCTAAATCTGGATAATAATAATAACAGTAAAACAAGGGGTGCTTAATGTATGCTGATGTAGTCTTAGTAAGAAATAGAGAAAGCGACTTAGAACAAAAGGAGAC
This sequence comes from Diabrotica undecimpunctata, assembly GCF_040954645.1. Lineage (NCBI taxonomy): Eukaryota > Metazoa > Arthropoda > Insecta > Coleoptera > Chrysomelidae > Diabrotica > Diabrotica undecimpunctata. The sequence continues at coordinate 11,050,440 of NC_092811.1, read as the reverse complement.
AAGCTCTTGAGGAAAAAGGTTTAAAACTAAGTAGGACAAAAACAGAGTATTTGGAATGTTCATTTAAAGATGGAGTTACTACAAATATAATGATTGTGAAAAGTAATATGTAGCTTTAGGTACCTAGGATCGGTGTTACATAGTAATTGGGGAATAGATGGAGATGCATGCAATAGAATTATTTGAAGAGTAGAAGCTGAAGACCAGCTATGATGTACAGAACTGAATGTTGGTCAGTTAAAAAGAAAGAGGAACAACGATAGCATGTGGTGGAAATGAGAATGCTTAGATGGATAAGTGGAGTGACAAAAAAGGATAAAATTAGGAATGAGTATATTAGGGGAAGTCCACGGGTGGCTCCAATTATTGCCAAGATAAGAGCAATAGGTTAAGATGATTTGGTCATCATGATTAACGTAGAGACGTTAATCATCCAATACGAAGAATTGCTGATCTGCGGATTCCCTGGAGTAGTAGGAGGGGAAGACACCGGGGGGGGGGGGGGGGAGACGCTAAGACAGGACATGTCGGTAAAGGATATTAATATGGATATGACCCAAGATAGACACTTATGGAGACATGTAATTAGGGAAGCCGACCCGGCATAAGGATAAAGACAAAGAGAATGATGATTATAAAAAAATTAAAAAATTGAATTCTGGGAGTTAGGGTATTTTGCCTATCTTAATGGGGGGTATCCTTTCTCCTCCTATATAATTTTTGGTATTCTTCTTTAATACTTTATGAGTTGGACCGAGTCTGTGTATTAGTCGGTAATCGATTCTTCATTGATTTTTTTAACAAACTCTCTCATTTTGGCATCAATTGGTCTTACCTATACAAACATCCATTATCCCTCTACACTTGGGGTCCTAGGGAAAGTAAAGGATATACAAACAAAAACAACACATGGGAAAATCTAAATACTGTATTTCCGAAATATCTACTTATACATTAAATATGGATTATAATAACAATATAACATAAATTATTTATTACTTAGTAACTTATTAGAGTTTGGGGAATGCATAAACCGCAGGTAACGCAGGTTGGTAGTCCGTATCATACATCTGAGCTTTGATGAAAGCTTCTTTGTCTTTTGGTTCGGGAAGAACCGTTGCGTTTCCTAAAAAAATAATATTTAGTTTATAAAAATATAAGTTTATAATAAGTGTCAGTTGAATAAAAAAAAATAAACAAAATAAATTGTAAATTTAGTAAATTTTAATTGTTATTGTTATTTTTTGACTTTTTGTGAGCTTTCTCCATAGAATTGTACAATTTTCAGTGACAATAAAGCATATTTCTATTCTAATCTAACCACAAAGTGGTAGCTTTACGAATACATATCCGAATATAATAAAAAAAAACAAAAAACATATATAAACAGTTTGTTTTTTTTTTGGTCGATCCCTTCTTTATCTCACCCTAGTTCTATTACCCTCATATAATCCATTCTGCTGATTTGTTTGTTCCATTATCTTTTTTCTGTTCAACATTCATTATTTATATTTTGAGAGTTTTCATTTGACACACCACTTGACCGGTCTTTCTTGCTTACTCTATTTCTCGTTATATCCCTCTGGGAATGCACAGTGAATTATGAAAGTTAAAGTTGATATTCGGTCAATTTTTTAGGCTAGTGACCTAGATTATCTCGGAAACCACTTCACCAACAAAATGGGAGCATACGCGCAAATTGATCCGCTAATTGAAGGCTTTCGTTTGACATATATCTTAACCTTGAATGACAAATATGTTTATTTTACTATTGCTATAAGTAAAGTTGTAATGTAAATTTTTTGACTTTGTCTTTTATTTTACTATTTTTATTCTAAAAATAGTTGGCGTCCAATTCTTCTTTCAACTCTTCAATCAACTAAATATCCTATTTAATCTTTATTTTTCATTTTCAATCTTCATTTATTTCAGTTATATTTCCTGTATTTGACTCCAGTCTGTTCTATGTCACAGACATGGAACATATAAATTTCTATGCCTCACTTCAGTGGACAAAGGTTATTTGTCAGTTGACAACTGTGCCCTGTCATGTCACACTTCAATGCTGAAGAAAGGAAGAATAGTATTTATATTGTATTTTGCTTTTTAAGCTGGTGCTTCATTTGAATATTCATTTACATATTAAATATTCTCTGGGATAAGTTATATTTAATATTTAACCAATATCTGTCTTTTTACCTCTTTCGCACATGTTTCTTTAAACATATAATTCGGCCATTATTATTATAATTGAACTAATTTGCCATTTTCTATTTAATATTGTAATTATTTTTAATTTTCATATGGCAAGAAAATATTTTAAAACACATGCAGTAGGGCTAACACATGGTTAATATTTTTAGTGTTTTTGGCATAATTTTTATCAACCTTTTTAGCTGAAGAATTCTGCAGCATATGCTCGACCACGCAGCAAAAACCCAATGGCCACCTGAAGATCAAAGTACCTAAATTCAACTACATCATCAGCAAGTTATCCTGTGAAGCCAACATCAGCAAAAAACCTCTACATTCTTCAATCCTCTGAAGCCAACAAGTGATCCAGTGATGGCATAAGTATCATATTTTATATTTGTAAAGCTTATAGGCCAGATTTGTTTTGATTAATTTTAATCTATTATTAAAATTTTGAATTTTTATAAAATATTTGTTTATGTATAATAAAAATATGATTAGTTAATATCTTAGTTTATTTGTCCTAGCCATTTGTCATATGTCATCTTTACTTCTAAGATAAGACGTTCTCACACCTGAGACACTGAGCTAAACGAGGTCTAACAATTAGCTCCCAAAGAAAGTTGTTTTATTGTTCTACATTGGCTCCTAACTTTCGGTGGTAGTTATATTGGCACCCAACGTTTCTGATAGGTCGTTCAAAGGTCACATAGTATAAAATAACATCTTCTTATTCGTTATACAAGATTACGATGCCGCTGTTCATATTCTTGTACTAAAAATATTCCGAAATAAAAACACAAACTATTCAAGTTATTTTAAACGATATTTCATTTGATTTATTCAAAATCCGTCTACAGTCTCCTCCCGAATGAACTGTAAAACTTAATAAATTGTTGGTACAACTGAACTACGACACGTATTTATACTAAGTGTATTACTTGCCATAAGATCCCATTTAAAATTATCTTACAAAATGGGGACCGTTTGTAATTTTTAATGATGGTGTCACAAAAACAACATAAAAACTATTAAGGGGTGATTAGTTCAGCTACCCAAAAATTTGTTTTAGACAAGTATGTATCGAAATCGTCTCGATGTCCATCAGTCTGCTTGTTTGTGTAATAAATCTTGAACGAAGAGTCCTAGGGTCTTGAAACTTTGTACACAAGTTTCTCTTTGTGTAAGGAAGGACCATATTAAATTGTGTCAATAGGTTGTATAAATCTTCTCATCTACTGACGCCGTTTTTGTTTGTTGATGCCAAAATGCTAGATTTGTGAAACTTGGTACACTTGATGTTGCTCTTCTACTGGTATTATACTGAATTTAGGATCAATAGGTCTTCTTCTTGTCATATCCTTATGCTTCTAGTATTTTGAAACTTGGTAGATAGATTCCTCTTAGTTTTACGTTAAAGAATACTGTGGGGCCATCCGTTGTATCCGTTTATTAACTTATGTGTTATGGTTCAGAAAATAGTTAAGATTTTAAGTTAAGTTTTTCCTTGTAAAACTTTATATTCGTTGTAACTAGTTAACTAAATTCTATTGACTTACTAAAATTAAACTACAAACTACAATAAATATTATTACATCAAAGTCTTACCTTCTTCATAAGCGTACTCGAGAAGTCGCGTTGCGATTCTTAGCGAACACGCAACGATGCTCTCCAGTGGTGGGTATATTCTTCCATTTTCGAGATTATCTTCCGTTACCAAATTGGCGAGTGCCTGAAATACATAAGTTTTAAAATATTGCCTATTGTGAAATATGCGTGGAACACGTACGTACAAGTGAGAGGAGCAAAGGGGAGTATTAGAGAATTAATTGAGGGTGATTAATCGTAGTATATAGGTAAAATAAGACACCTTTGTCGATCATAAATAAAAGAGAGTCGTAAGAAAGAGTGGTAGCAAAATAAAAAGTCTGACTGGATAATGAATGAAAGTTTTCTATGATTAGTTAAAAATGATTTATATATGAGGATCTGTTGAAGCTCGGAGAACTTCTGTAATAGTTAATTAAAGAGGTAAGACTTCTACAATTCGCTTATATGTATTTCGTACTTTTGAGAACTCATCAGAGCGCCTCAGTAGGAAGCCCTAAACGTGAAATCAATTTTTTTTCCCGTTAAAGGAAGCAATAATGAAATAACTTCCTAAAAAGGCATACAGCGACATCTAAAAATAACGCAAGAAGTAAAAAATCAGAAGATTTCTACTAATTATTCGAAACCAAAATTCAGATTCTTACCAAAATCTGCGCTGTCAATTTTCAAACAACAAAGACGAGGTCAGACTACCTTCCCGCTCTCTCTACTGCTATTTTACAACCATTCGGCCAATGAATATCCAGTCGCGAACATTTTTTGTGCCATGAATATATTACAAAGATGTTTCAAGAGAGGAGAAAGCAATAATCTCTAAAAGCAATCCAAGAGCAAATAAGAAACGGTGTATGAAAAACTAAGTTTTGGAACTAGAAATGATGCTGGGGATAATATAATTGAGCTGGAAATTGCACTAGTATTTATACAACAACTGTATGTCTCACCTTGACGTATAGGATCTGTTCACGAACAGTTCAGGGCATTGTAGATACCTGTTTAGGACCTTTTCGAGACAGGTCTACACAATAACCACCACTGTCGTATAATTCACAGAAAAACAACAAAACAGTCCATGAATGAATTGTTGAGACCATAGCCCAAATACAAGAAATAGGTTCACGACTAAGGGCATGCTAAAAGAGCAAGAGGAACAATAAACTTTAATTCACATTTTAACTTGCAAAGTTTTTTCCGAAGCTATTGACCGACCAACAAAAACAACACCAAATTCAAGTTTGCCAGAGAATTCTTAAATCCACTAATGGTGATGAAAACTTGCTGCAAACGCATCATCACTAGAGAATCGTCTCGAATGAGGTCAAGAATCTCTCCTGCGTCTAAGAAAGTACAAAAGTGTTTCCATGGCCTTGAAATGCCGAGAAGTTTTCTAGGCGCTTCGCTGTGTCTGGGCCATGAATTATGATAACGGTTATATGTAGCATTTTAGCAATTTATGTATACAAACAGCATAAGCGTGATTCATCAACCTCCATACTCACCAGACCTAACCCCTCCTGCCTTTGTATTGTTTCTCATATTCAAGAGATCTTTGAAAATACATATTTGACACGATCAACAACATTAAACAAAGTAGCAAGAGGAGCTCAACAGCATTCGACAAGAACACTCCTCAGGGTAAATTTAGTGATGCAAATAACGTTGGAAGAAGTGTATACGTTGCCAATGGGAGTATTTTAAGGAAACAGTAAGAAACGGTTTATAATATTTATAAACAAAGTTTTTAGACATGAGTTGGAACTTCTTAACGATCCCTTGTTTTATCAATTCAAGGTGTGACACCTTTTGTTTTTCAATAGTTTGCCTAATTTGTTCCTAATTATCACTTTTATCATTTATTTTAACCTAATTTTATTGTCAAGATAAACAACCAAACAAGATTAATTGTCAGCGATGGTCCAAAAATGTGGAGGGACTTAAATATAGTTATAAAATAAAAATTAAATTCATAGAAGCAATTTTCTTACTAATTCTAATAAGTAGTTAAAGCAATCTTAAAAATTCGACAGTAAATCAATTACGCTTACCTCTGCTGCAACCAGGAAGTGTTCTTCGCTGATTTTTTGGATTCCAGCAGTGACTGTGGCCAATCCTACTCCAGGGAATATGTATGAGTTGTTACCTTGTCCCGGGTAAAACGTCTTTCCATCTAGAGTAACTGGATCGAATGGACTACCACTCGCAAAGATGGCAGTACCCTGAAAACAGTTGAAATCTTTCAGCAAAAAATTAAGAGAAGACTATATTAACTTTTATAAACCTTTATTGATCGAAATATGTAGCTAGACTCATTAATAAAACAGTTTTTAATTGGCAAGAAAATGTTGAATCTGTTATAAAAATTGAATTGATATCAACTAAACAAAAATTTAAATATTAGCGCCATATGTCATTTACCGGAAGTTAGGATTGGTACAATGTAAAACTGTCAATTGTATTCACTTTTGGAAGTCAGTCTTTACTGTATACTCAACTGGTTCGTTTCATTTAAAGTTTTAACAGTAACTAGTGGTATACAAGGTTTTAATAATAAGCATTTAGGATTCTCCACAAGCAGATGATGAATCTGTTATAAAAATTCATCTAGCTATCATAGTTTATCAGTACATGTATATATGCAGTGTAAGCATACTACAATTATTAATTAAAGACAATTATTTACTTACATTTGTTTCTCTGTAGGCTTCTTCAGCTGTACATTCCGCTTTATTCGTAGGATTGCTCAAAGCGAAGATCACAGGTCGTTTGTTATTTTTGGCCATTTCGCGCAATATTTCTGAGGTAAAAGCGCCACCGACGGCCGCGGCTCCAATTAAGATTGAGGGTTTGATGCTCTTTACGACTTCGGTCAATGTTTTTACAGGTGAGTGCTCGTGTGCATAGAGTTCCTTGTGGTGGTTAATTCCTATAAAATTGAACACCGTGTAGTAAATTGTAAAACATTATATGTATATATATATATATATATATATATACATATATATATATATATATATATATATATATATATATATATATATATATATATATATATATATATATATATATATAAAGTTTTTTTTATACCAAGTGCAAAAATCCAAATAAGCTAATGGCAAGGTTAAGTTGAGAAGCTTATCGAGAAAGCAACTTAAAACAATTAAAGCAATGTTGCCAGATAGTCATTAGAAGTATAGAACACAAAGATAAACATAGTAACTAAAGACATTGTTGGTAGTGGATTATTAGTAAGGTAAGTCTCAGTACTAAGTAACAGTTGAAGTGAGTTGTTGTGCTTGAACACCCTTATCTCTTTCCGATACCTACTAAATTCTCTCGTGAAGAGTCTTGTCCTGGCATTGTCTCCTTGCTTGCTATGGAATTCAACAACACAACTCTTAACTCCCATTTCACTGTTATCTTTACTTTTTTTCGCTGTTGAACTGTTAACACACAGCTTATTAACAACGATACAGATCAGACTGAATTAGTATCACTGACTAACTGATAGATCAATTTAAAATTAACCGAATTTAAATAGTAAGAATAAAAAAATATATATTAACGTAATTGACTGACCTATTTGATCTTTATTGCAATGCACAAAATAGTACAAAACATGTTTATCATTAAAACGTTTATTATTCCAAAATTAATTTATCATTATCTAAATAAAATGTGCTTATCTGAAGTGGGTGGAATTTTGGCGTCAACAAAATGATATTGTCTTATATAAGGCATATTCGAAGTATAATTACTACAAACATCTTGAGTATTCACACATTTATAGCTGTATTAGATGGAAGTCTCTTGTAACTGCTCTCTTGTAACCCTTCTTTACGTAATACATCATAGTCTCACTCACTCCTAGTTAGAGGAGCAATTTCTAAACTCCGAAAAGTATAAATCGATAATGCCTGAATAATATAAAGAAGCTGCAGTGATAAAACTGGAATAAAAGCAGGTAATAACAGTTTAATTACAGCTTTAACATACTAATGTATGACTTAAAAATCAAGAAGGACATCTTATCCTGCTATAACTGATAAACTTAACTACCAGTAATGAAAGAAGTCTATTTTATACAATTTTTCTATTTTTCTAGTAGTTTTAAGTTTACTAGGCTTAAGCATTAACATATATTACAAATAAATAGATCTCTAGGGCTTGGCAATATAGCTGTAGAGTTACTTAAAGCAGGAGGTCCACTCCTAATAGAACGAATAACTTTTCTAATGAATCAATGCTACCAACAAATTAAAGTACCATCTGAATGGAAAACCGCTCACCAAGTGTCCATCTTTAAAAAGGGTAATCGGAAAGATCCTAACTGCTACAGAGGATTAAGTGTCCTACCTACTTTAGGGAGATTGTTTGAAAAGATAATAGAACCAACAATTAATAAAAAAAAGAATAGCGGTTGGTACCGCAGTACATCTAGCCTTCATCGACCTAGAAAAGGCGTATGATAGAGTTCCAAGACTTAAATTGTGACAAACTTTACAAAACATCGGCATTAGTCCATACCTTTTAGGAACAATCACAGAAGTATACAGGGATAACACTACCTACCTAAAAATCGGAAATAGACTATCAGAGCCAATAAAAGTAACTAAAGGACTAAGACAAGGATGCAGTATGTCACCCTTACTGTTTAATTTATATATTGAGGCAGCCCTCCAAAATTGGGGAAAACACTGTCAGGGAATGAGAATCCCCATTGGAAATGACGTACTGTTCTCCCTGAACTTTGCTAATGACCAAGTCGCCCTAGCTCAAGATTCTTATGATCTAGAATTTATGATAAAGCGTCTATACAGAGAATATGTAAAATGGGGGTTACAAGTCAGCATGAAGAAAACAGAATATTTGGTTATCAATTCAGGTGCAAGGTTTGAAGTGTTGATAGATGAGGACGTGGAAATCAAACAAGTGGACAAATTTAAATATTTAGGTGCACTCATTGATAAGAACGGCTTGGGAGAAACCGAAATTAAACACCGAATTCATCAGGGATGTAAAATTGTAGGATGTCTGAACTCCTAATGGTGAAATCGCAACATTACCAAAAGGAACAAAAAAAGAATAGGGCAAACCATGTTTGAATCAGTTCTTTCTTATGGCTCTAAAGTATGGACAATTAATGCAGACCTGAAGAGAAGATTGTTGGCAGTTGAAATCGATTATTTAAGAAGTGCTAGAACATCCAGGCTGGAAAGGAAGACCAACGAATCGATAAGAAATAACATGAATACTACAGAAACGGTCATTGACATAATAGAAAGAAGAGGTTTAAAATGGTTTGGACACCTATTGGGAATGTCTGACGAAAGTTGGCTCGAAAAACTTCACAGATGGAAGCACCCTGGAAGAAGAAAAAGAGGTAGACCTCGACGCTCATGAAATGCAGGAATTAGAAGAGCGATGGAATCGAGAGGTTTGTAGGAAGAGCATGCCTTGGACCGGGAGGATTGGCGAAGGAAAAGAGCATGTATTGTATTTACAAATTGGATCCTGTAATATATACAGATAAATAGAGATAAATGTATAAATTAATTGTAGTTTATTACCTCCTTCAGGTCTGTCCTTAACGATTAATCCTTTAGAGTCTACCATCCATATTTTCTTCCGGGCGTCATTCTCACTAGTACCTTCCTTTATCATTGCCATGGTACACAATTGGGCGATACCCAGATTTGCTTCTCCTGCACCTTGGAATACTATCACATGATCGGAAAGTCTGAAAATATAAGGATATAAAAATATTTTCGATTCAATTATGCACAATCAAATATAATTCATTCAATGGTCCTTAATATAATTGGCGTTAAAGGTATAATGAATTGTATTGTCAAATGTATGTGAAAATTGTCGATGCTAGATAAAAGTTTTCAATTGTACATCGAAATTGTCAAATTGTCAATTAAGAGCAATTAAATATACTCCGTTCAATGATTGGTAACAACATTTGCGTCGTGAACTGTTATATTATAAATTGGTATCAATCATATTACCAACAACTGTGAGTTGCGCGTCAAAATTGTTACATTTATGTGAAAATTATCAAATTTACGTAAAAATTGTCAATTATATGTCAAAACTGTGAATTCTTCACTGCTATATTATGTAATGATATTAATTGTATTACCAACAACTGTCAGTTGAACGACAAAATTGTTAGATTTACGTGGAACTTATCAAAATTGACATCAAAATTGCCTATTGTATGACAAAATTATCGATTCTACATAAAAATTGTCAATTGTATGCCAAAATTGTCAATTTTAAATCGAAATTACGGAAGTCATTCTTATATCTTAAGTCATTTTAATAAATATCATATAATTAAATGTAATAATGTGTTGTCTGGTGTGTTGCCTATATGCGGGGCATCTAAATTATGGTCAGTATTGTGGCTGTAATATTATAATAACCTATAAGATCTCTCCGCTATTTTACACTCGTTTTTTGACATTAAGAATTTAAATTAACGGCATCTTTGTTTTCCAACTGCTCCCGAGTTCGTTATGACTGACTACGTTGTCATTCATTCATGGGCATTCAAAATTATGGACTTCTTTGATCATCAGCTGTTTCGAGAGAATTCATTCTCGTTATATAAGCCAACATAAGAGAGATATGAAGATTATTATTGGTAATTTGACGCATCAGTGCGAATTCTTCTAAGTGATAATTATTAATGTAATTAGTAATATTTGTAATTAAGCCAGTTTTTGAGTTAAATAAAGTTAGATAAACCACGTTGTGCTTCACTTAATCTCTGAACCCACAGAAAAATGTAAAATATACTAAGGAAATTTATCTCTTTTTAAAGAAAAGTATATACGATAAAAATTTACAAAATTCATGCCTATATTAGAGATAGACTATGCAGACAAATATCTTAATTTTCCTTACCTAGTTTTTGTGATTCTCAAAGAAGCCAATAGACCAGCTACGGCTACACTAGCGGTACCCTGAATGTCGTCATTGAAAGTACAATAGTTGTTTCTGTACTTTTCCAACAACCTGAACGCGTTCGAGTTACCGAAATCTTCGAATTGGATCAAAGTATTCTGGCCCCATCGGCGAACTACTGCTTCCATGAATTCGTCGAGGAGCTCGTCGTACTGTTGTCCTGTGACTCTTCTTTGTCTCAAACCTGTACAATAACAAAATTTGTTAATATTTAATGCTAGACAGAGGAATGTGGTACTTTAAATCGACTTAATACAGCATCGGCAATATTTATATTGAGATTATGCACGAGTAAAAGAGAAGAGAAACTTTTACGTGGATGTGGTAGAAGTAATTAATGGAGAATTTCAAATCGTAAAATTTACATCAATTGCCTAAATAAATGTTAAAATTGAAAAATCCAAATGTCTTTGAGTGCAGGAATTTAAACAGGAAACAAAAAAGTTGCTAAAAATCTTCTTTTGTGTCGATTTTTACTTTGCTAGTCAGTGGATACTCAAGGTACTAATTAGGTAATTAGTAACCTAAAATAATTATTAAGATAAGTAGTAACCTATGATAATTAGTAACCTAATTAATTTCGATAAGATCTATATAAAAACTATACAGAAAGCTTGATTTACAACCAAAAAAGTTACTAAAAACTTTATCAGAGTCTTCTTTTTATGCCGATTTTTACTTTGTAGTCAGACGATACCCAAGATACTCATTTAGACAAATTAACTTTAAAGAAACTGAAACAATGCATCAATGACAGTCTAGATAGATGTCAAACTACATCACACTAACATATGAGAACTAGAACGCATTTGTCAAACACTGTTTATGGGGGCAAGTAAAAAAAGCGATTACTATAACAATAAACAAGAAAGAAAAAACTGAATGACAGATGCAATTTTGAAAATGATAAATGAGAGAAAAAAATATGACAATACCAAGAGATACAAGAAAAATAACAGATCAAACAACTACAACTTTAATATGCATAAAAACTACGTACCTATATACAAAGGATCTTTCAGATGAGTCTCGTTGTTGGTTCCTACGTCTATCGTAATCGGGAGACATTGATGGGGCTTTATTCCTGCCAAAGCTGTGTATAGAGACAGCTTTCCAACGGGGATTCCCATGCCACAGGCTCCTTGGTCTCCTAAACCTAAGATACGTTCACCGTCGGTGACTACTATTGCGCGGACATCTGATTCGGGCCTAAAAATTAAATAACAAGCTTAGTAAACATAAACACGAGCAATTTGGTATCTGAATAGAAGAGTATGGGGCGCTTTGGCCAGACAGAGATTTGAACTACTCTGACATCACTGTCGGTAAGCGTTGAATCTGTATTACCGACCAAAACCATTTGCAAACTGTCAATTGACACTTTGGAAAAGAGAGGAGTAAGGAGAGGATGCGTTAAATGAAAGGGGAGGCGACAACGATTACGGTGGTGAATATCTTACAAAAAATATACCCACCGTCTGCCGAAAGATGACACCAACTCTGCCGAAAGCTATTTCTTCTTTACATTCTTTGTTCAAGAGACCTTCTTTTTGCGGTTGTTATAAGCATTAATTGTGTATTTCTTTTGTACTAAAAGATATCTAGTTTGCTAAAAGACTATTATTTCTTCTTTCTATACTTGTTTAAGGTGCTTTTCTTACAAATACCTTTTTTGCGATTCTTATAACCATTTTACATTAAGAATTCTTTTATACTGAAAGATACCTAGTCTGCCGAAAGACTATTTCTTCTTTAAATTCTTTGTTCAAGGTGCTCTTATGTCAGAGACCTTTTTGCGGTTTTTATAGTCATTTTTTGATGATTTTTGTACGCGGAATCTTGCCTAAATATACGGGGAGAATCAAAACTAACACAAGGTCTCTTAATAATTTAACAAGGTTTATATATATTTTCGAAACTGCAACAATGTTATAAAGCATGTTGATAAACAGAAAATGGATTTCTAATAGAAAAATATTGGGTATTTACACGTACGCGGTCTTGTATAATCAGCATGGCTTATGTATTTAAGCGACTTACTAGAATTATCATGGACGTATAAACATAGATGGACACAGCAATAAGATACCTTAAACGCACACTGTTTTGAAGCTTTGATATTCCTGGACAAGAGGGTAAAGGGGAGTAAAACGGGTATCGATAGACTGTGATACTTCCTCAATGAACATAAGCGTGCTTGAATTTTTACTCGCGGGGATAATTATTCAGACGTTAATAATTGGAAGTAGTAATAATGTATAAAAACACGTTTTTATAGAAAAAATAAAATACAATTTTATTTGCTTTAAAATTATTACAATAAAATATAGTTGAGCTCAAGTTAATTTTTAATAGGTATCAAATAATCCTACGATAAAAAAAACAATTAAAAAATATACATTTGTCAAATTTAAGTACACACCTCTATATATATAGGTATGTACTTAAATTTGACATATGACGTATATTTATTGATAATTGTATTAAAACATATTTTTTAAAATTGTGACAAATTTGTTTTAATACAATATGAATAGATTCCTCGTAGTAAGGGTTTCTGCTACAAAAATATTTATTGATCATTCCAAAGCTGGCATTTGACATAAAATTATTTGCAAATATACCTACTTATTAAAAAGTAGGCGTGAAAATGTATAAATTATTGGAAAGCTATTTAGCGAACAGAAATATTAAAGTAAAAATGGTAAATAGACATAATAGAAGACGTTGGTACAGAAATAAATTTTTATTGATTGCGAAATAAAACAGTCTTAGTAAGAACGCTTCTTATGCGCACGGTGTTAGCATCTAAAGTAGTCCTCGTTTCATGATGAATTTCAATTTTAAAATATTTCTCAAGAACCAATTTTAAAAGTTGCATAGAGTGACTATCGATTGCATCTTCATCATACATATGGTCACCAAAATGCTCATAAATTGATTTTGGGACATGTATGGTTTTATTAATCAAAATATTCATAAGGTTTTTAACTCGTCTGTTGTAGATATTTATAGTTTTATTAAAATATCTGAAATATTTTTCAGCTTCCTTACAAGTTTTAATAACCAAAAATGATGCTTTTGAAAGGTTTTTATACTGTTTTCTCTGTTGAAGTTTGGAGTAAGTTTCATCATTAATCAATATTATTTGGAAACCTACATAGAAAAATAAATGAGTTTTATTCATTTCACTAATTTATTTGAATTCATGAGAAATATTAAATTATAAAGCTACTAAACAGATCTTTTTAATCAGATGATGTCTACTTACAATTTAAAAATGTCTATACTAATTTCATGAACTAATATCTTGTTCAATACATTAATGAATATGGATAAACCCAATGGTACACCTATGAAAGACATATTTTAAAATGTAAACAAACAAGCTTCCTCAGTTCCTCATCTTAATAATGTAAACAAACAGTACTTACAAATTAAATGAGACATTGGGATGTAAATATTTCGTTTTTTTGCAAATGCAATACTGTAGCACCATTATTATAATATGTTTATTTCACTATTTACAAATATCACTTAAAATACAGCCAAAATATCGAAAAACAACTTTTCCTCATCTTGGGTAAAAAGTAAACAAACATGGACATGACATGGAACAGCATTTGATTAACGTAGAGCCACATAAGACAGAGAAATGTAAACACCGTTGCCATTAATAAATAGTTTTCAGTGCTTCTACATATAAAATAATTGGTTGATATCTGTTTTATACGCTATTATTAAATGATATGCAGACTATGTGCACACTTGATGTTTTAATTACAATTAAATATATTAATATAAGTAATAAATTATTATTTTGGTTTGATAATACCTGTAGAGTATAAAATAAATATAGTAATATTTTCAGCGATACGTGAATAAGATATTTTAATAAAAAAACGTGACAACATTTGAAGGTGCTGAGAATGTAACCTAGTCAAATAATTTTGGCTTCACATTTTTATGTAAATAACTGAGTCCATCTGTGTTTATACGTCCATGAGAATTATAAATAGATAAAAACATTAGTTAGTCATGTGCTAACACAACTTTAATGTAGAAATCTACTTTTGTTTACAATCTTTCAACCAGACCTGGGTTGAACTATAATTGTCAAGTTATTCAATTAAGAAGGAAAAAGTACCATCCATACTTTTTGAAAGTAAGTACAAATTGAAGAATCGGTTGGCTTAGCGTAGCGAGAGCACACCATAAGAAAAAGAATGTCTAGGTGGAGAGACTTTTGTGGATAGTAACACAGCATCATTTTAACATTATTTAAAAGTAAGATATATCACATAAAAAATTTGTCAAACAAACTTACCAATTTTTCATAATTTCGTAAACGTTTCCTTTGTCGTAAATTGTAACATACATGCCCCTCGGTCTTCTGTAAACCAATCCAAAGTTTTGACAAGCTAATCCTACGACTGGTGTATATACTAAGGGCATAATATCCGTTACATATTTCCTGACGAAGCTGTAGAATAGTTTTTCATTACGGTCCTACAAGTTGAACATTTGTCAAAAAAATTGAAATATTTAAATCTACCTAAATTTAAGAGCAAAGAAAGATCCAGAATTATTTTTGGACGTTTCTTTGCGTACGTTTTTACTGGAGCGTGTGTTGCGATCATCGTTGAGCGATCGTCGCTGAGTAATGATCGCTAAGCAATGATCGCAAGCGGAGTGTTTTTACTGGTGGTAACAAGTGTGAACAAGTGGTTTTGTTGCAGCGATGAGCGTATGTAAAAGAAAACAATTCTTGTTAAAATACCTGTTAGCAGAAGAAAGAGACGACGAAGGAATGTTAGAAATGTTAAGTGTTCCAAAATTAGAAAAATATGCAATATTTAAAAGAAGACAAGAAGAAGAATCTTCAAAATTTTGATAAACAACCATTTATTCGGAGATGATGTTAACTTTCCACAATTATTCCGTTTGAATGAACTTCAGTTTGGTTTTGTGTTAAGTTTAGTAAAACAGGATATGAAAAAGTCGTCTACAAACTGTATTCCATATCCAGTGTCTCCAGAAGAGAATCTCTCAAATCAAAAACTGTCAAAATCACATACACAAGCCAGTGGCGGCTTTTGGGGGTAGGCAGGATAGGCCGGGCCTACCCAATAATTTTAAGAGCTTTAAAATTGAAACACATATATTCAAAAATTATGTTAATGCATGTAAATAACTTTTAAATGTACTAAATCACTCAATACATTAGCGTCCGTTAAAACAACTAAGTTATTATATTACCACAGAAAGCATCGAATCGTATTCAGGCATTTTAAATATCATTAATAGGCCCGATAGGAACTGGCCGACCCAGCTCACATAAGATCCCCGTACAAAAAGCGTTTGAAGTTAAGCAGCTTGCCGGACAACGATTTATATTGTCATGTTTATGCTTGCTGTTTAGGCACCAGACGATCGGGCCTACGATGATCATCGTTGTCACTTGTAACGTAATTATCGAATTGTAATATAAATTTTCTTTTAAATTATGATAAAAAAATATGTAACATAATCTATAATTGTAACATATTTTTAAACAAACAACACAATTGCAAACAAGTGCACGGTTGCCCAAATAAATTTAAAAAAATTCGTAAAATTCGAAGAAAAAAAATCACATTTGCATGATTTCTATATCGCCTGATTGTATGCAACTTATATATTTGAGATTGTTTTATAACTGATACATAAAAATGAGTTTTTATGACGTTTTACCAGGTTGCAGTAATAGTAATGTTGTTAGTGAGCGTTTGGACATTGTTGTTTCACTATTGGAATCGCCATTATCTAGAAGAACTGAAATTGATAGAAAAAAATTATTATGAATGAAAGGCTTACTCCAACATTGCGTATTGACCAAAAAGATGGGAAAAAGGTGCGTACTTTTAATTGCTCTTGGTATGATGTCTACAAATGGTTGTCTGGAAGTATTACGAAAAACAGACTATATTGTTGGCCGTGTTTCTTATTTTCTAATAAGAAATGTGTATAGAATTGTGAAGGATACTTTGATTTAAAAAATATGTCTGCCTCCTTATTCCAGTTGCAAGGAACATTTAAGTAATTTCCTGTCCTTTAAGGATATACAGAAGAGGGCGTTTTCTGTTCGCGATTTGCTAGATGAAAAATCAAAAATCGCAAAAATTAGATACAACGCAGTAGTTAAAATGAACAGAGAAATCATTAAAAAATTAGTTAGGGGGGGGGGGGGTCATGACTCCGTGACCTCTCCCTCTGGATCCGTCACTGATTACACATAGTTATGTAATTTGCTGGCTTGGCCTACCCAAAATTTTACCACACCAGCCGCCACGTCACAAGCCACTATAGTCGCTCAGCGTTTGCAACTGTGTCCTGTGTCTGTGTGTCTGGTGTTGGTCTGGTCTCGGACCAGTCTCCAACGATCGACGATAGATGGCTCCAGCTCCAGCGACAGACGCTTCACTGCTTCAGTCAAAACGGCGCCGTAACAGACCACGCAAGCGGTACACCGTACACCGACGATCGCTTAGCGATGATCGCAACGCCAACCAGACGCTCCAGTCCAGTAAAAACGTACCTTGAGATAGAAGCAGTCAAGATATTTGTTAAAAATTAGATAATCACCGTTTTTTTTTCTATAGAAATATGATATCTGGTGCAAACGACAGGCGATTAGTCCGAATTAACAAACACGAATTATCGAGCTTTAAATTCGTTTTTTGAATACTGGAAGCGAAAATGTAAACAATAAAGAATTTCTAAAAATACGAACTTACCAAAGGCCTATCAGGTACAAATACTTGTTTAAATTATCGTCTAATCTGTCCAAACATTTTTTACAATGATCGATTTGTTGTTCCTGTGTTTTTACTACGGGAGGTAGCAATCCATGAATTCCCAGCTGTTGTCTCTCTTCGAAGGTGAATGCCAAACCCTGTAACAAAAATAAAACCGTTTGAACATTTCGTAATAAAAGCAACCAGTATGTTTTGTTGGTGTGTGAAATTCTAAAAATGTCATATTTATCATCGACAACAATTCCAAATGTTAATAAAAATAAACTCTTGGATGTTTGTTTATTTTGTGTTAAATCATTTTATAAGTTTATGTTTATATAATAAATTTTGTAATATATGTTTAATGGATAGGAATTTTTATTACACACTTAAAATTTTTGCACTGCAATAACACACGTTAGTGTGTCCTTGATTTTTAAAGTTTTGCTTCCTATAATTTGGGAAACCCCCATTTTATTCAAAATACATTATACAAA
This sequence comes from Diabrotica undecimpunctata, assembly GCF_040954645.1. Classification (NCBI taxonomy): domain Eukaryota; kingdom Metazoa; phylum Arthropoda; class Insecta; order Coleoptera; family Chrysomelidae; genus Diabrotica; species Diabrotica undecimpunctata. The sequence continues at coordinate 11,032,388 of NC_092811.1, read as the reverse complement.
TAAAATTAATTTTGTGCCAAAATTGTGTACACTTTCAAAATTGATATAAAGAGAGTGAAACAGAGAAAATAATGTATGCTAATAATGTAGTATTAGAAGGAAATACTGGATTTAAAACAAAAATTGGAACAGTGGGGACTTCTTCTTAGCGGTGCTTGTCCGTTCCGAACGTTGGCGATCATTCTGGCTATGATGACTTTGTTGGTTGCTACATACAGTGTGTAAAAGCCAAATGGAATAAATTCATTATTTAGGTTACTGTACATATTTATAAAAAATCCCGAAACACGTCAAATTTAAATTATAACTTGACATTCTTTAACGTGAAAATGCAACCTCTACCTTCAAACCCCTTAGAATGACAGGTACAACCCCCAATTTTTAAAATAGGAAGTATAGGCTTGTGATAAATCGTTTGAAAGGTCTTTTCATTCTCCATTCAAAAATGTTGTCGCTTTCAAGTTTATTAAGATTAATTAAGATAAAATTAATTAAAATCATGTGATTACCGAAATTCGCTAAAATATACTCAAAACTTATTTCCCGTTTAGGTCTTGATAATGAGAAAGTGAACAAAAACCATAGCAATGTGGTTTTTAGATGGTAACCATTAAAAAACTTTAAAGAATTTCCGTGGCAACGTTATTTTAACACGCATTAGTAAATTGTTTTGTTTAAGTTGTCAGTATTTTAATTTAAGTAAAAAGTTCGTTCAATTCAATTCTGAAAAATGGTTAGATTAACGGAAATGCATAAAATAACAGTTTTACAAATGATTGGTTACGGAGATAACACCCGAACACAACAGGAAGTAACTCGCTTATTTCATGAGAAATTTCCTAATTTATCGCCTATATCCCAAGGAACAATAAGTAAAATAGAGAAGCAGTTTCGCGAGTTTGGTCATGTAAGGCAGATAAAAAAAGCAGCTGCCAATGCACTGAGTGATGAACTCAAATTAGATGTGTTGCTTGAGTTTCAGGAAAATCCACATACATCGAGTAGACAGGCATCCACTACATTCAATGCTAGCCATACATCGATAGTAAACAGATTAAAAGAAAATAAATTGCATCCCTATAAGATGATACCTACTCAGGAGCTCATGAAAGACGATTTTGATAGGAGAACTTTTTTTTGTGAGCAAATGATGGACATGTTGGATAACAATTTTATCCAATTAGAAGTCGTTATGTTTTCTGATGAGTGTACTTTTTCACTTAACGGTCATGCTAATCAACAAAATTGCCGCTACTGGGCCACGGAAAATCCTCACTGGATGAAAGAAGAACACACTCAATACCCTCAAAAGGTTAATGTTTGGGCAGGGATTGTAGGAAACAATATCATTGGTCCCTTTTTCATTGAGGGCAACTTGAATGGCAACAATTATTTGGCACTACTTCAACATTATGTCATTCCAATGTTGGCAAATTTATATCCTGATCCAGGAAACCCTCAAGTTCCAGCGAATACGATATCGTTTCAGCAGGATGGAGCACCACCACATTACTAACTTAATGTCCGGCAGTACCTCTATACAATATTTCCCAATCGGTGGATAGGGAGGCGAGGATCGATTGAATGGCCAGCGCGATCACCTGATCTTACATTATTAGATTTCTTTTTATGGGGATATGTGAAGAGCCATGTGTACAAAACTAAACCTTCTGATTTAAATGACTTAAAAGAACGAATAACGCTTGCCATTAGGTCGATCACGCCTGTTATGTTAAATAATGTTAGAAGACAGTTTTATTTGAGATTAGGATGTTGCCAAGACGTTCGCGGTGAACATTTTGAACATCTACTTCATTAACATTCATAGTTCTTTTTCGTGTTCTACATTTTATTACGTTTTGCATTACATTTTAGTTTTTGATTGTATTGTAGCGAATTTCGGTAACCACATGATTTTAATTTATTTTATCTTAATTAACCTTAATAAACTTGAAAGCGACAACATTTTTGAATGGAGAATGAAAAGACCTTTCAAACGATATATCACAAGCCTATACTTCCTATTTTAAAAATTGGGGGTTGTACCTGTCATTCTAAGGGGTTGAAGGTAGGGGTTGCATTTTCACGTTAAAGAATGTCAAGTAATAATTTAAATTCGACGTGTTTCGGGATTTTTTATAAATATGTACAGTAACCTAAATAATGAATTTATTCCATTTGGCTTTTACACACTGTAGAATAGCTGTGTTGAGGTCTTTCTATACCATGCTCTCAGGTTAGCAAGCCAGTATATTCTTCTTCGTCCTGGGGCAATAGTAAGAATTATGTTTGTTTATTGATTATTGTTATAGTTATGTGAAAAAGATTCATCAAAGCGTGGACTTTTGAAACTTCCTAATATTGCAGTCAAGAGTTAAAAAAATATATAATGCAGAGAAGGAAGTATCTTTGTATAAGTTTATTTTCATTGAGGAAACATGGACCTTTCAAAATGCAACAATAGATAGTTCATGGCAAAATGAAGACAAAAGAAGCGTCAGAATTATAAAAACAGATAGTAAAAGGTTAGTCACATTGGCCAATTCGTCAATTACATTTTATTATTATCCGAATTGGATTTATTAAGTTTATAAAACTTTTCATTTTTTTTACAGATAGAATATAATCAATTCTGGTAATGAGAATGGATTTATTGACGGTGCACAAGCGATATATTCTTCGAAAACTAAAATATATATTATTACTATGGAGAAATGAATAAAGATGACTTATACACTGGTTTGAATAGCAGCAGGGCCGCCCAGAGCCAGGCTGGGCCCCGGGGATGAGACCCGGCCGGGCCCCCCTCCCCCAAACCCAGTTGAACGAAAATTCCCAAAAATCTGATAACTCATAAACTGGGATATGTAATAGTGAACACTCATGCTATTGACACAGGAAGGAAGTGTGGCAGTGGCCGATAGAGCGAGCTTCCGATCAGGGGCTCCCACGCGCAATGTATTCCCGATATATTTTTATTAATTGTAACTTATGCAAAGAAATAATTTCTTGCATATTGCCTTTTCCAAATGCATAATATTCCTTATAATAATTTCATAATTAAAACCGCAAGCAAATTCAATCTGTTGTAAAATATTTTAATAAAAAGAATTTTTTTAAATTTGCTAATGGCCGGGCCCGGGCCTCGGGGATTTTGCCCCCCTGTCCCCCCCCCTCTGGTCGGGCCTGAATAGCAGTTATTAAAGTACAACCTTCGATAATTATTATGGACAATGCTTTAAAATTTTACAGTCAAGTTTCATAGTTCTTAAAATGAAAAGTTCGTGAATCATTCCGTAGATTTTCTCTTGTTAAATCTGCTTTTCGTAAATGAATCTGTATTTGAACCTTCTTTTCACGTTCTAATCACATAACTCCTTATACATATTTTCAAATTTAATTCAACACAAATCTTCTCGCGCTGTCTTCAACTAACGATTTTTAAATTGTTGTTGAATATTTTCATCTAACACTTCAATTTCTAGTCAGTTCACGCTCGGATTTTTCTTTATAAAGATCATATATCTTACACAAAGTAAGCACATAATAATTTACTTCACTCCATTGATTAAAATTCCAGCTAATTCATCTTCTAAGGCTTTTTGATAGATACGTAAACATACACATTTCCAGAAGGTATGTTGAAAAATCATAGGTGAGACAATACATCCTTGTCTCACACCTTTTTATAATAATTTCTTCCGGATAAGAATTTTAAGATTCAGCTAAGCTGTTTGCTAAACTCCAGTAGTGCTTAATGTGTTATTTGTAATTAATAATAATAGCGCTTTCTGGTACAACTTATCTGTAAAATTAAAAGTTTATTCTTTACAACGAAATATTCATATATAACATACCTAATCACCGAAAGTAATAGCTAATTTAATTTCACGGAGGTGAAATCCGATTTAATTAAAATGTTGACACACTTGTCAGCAACAATAGCAAGGATGATTTTTAAAATTATTAGATATTTTTTAGAAGTATAATTAAAGTAGATGATAAGCAGAATTCCACGTTAAGTAACAAATAGAATACCTCTCTAGATAACTTAATAATCTTCGAAATCGTACTATCAACATGAGTATGTAAGACTTTTTAAAACACGATTTCTTAATAAATAGCTGATACAATTTTAAGTTGTATGAACTATAGTAAAATGAATTAAGGAAAGAATATAAAAATTAAATATTTTGTACAGCTGAATACGCTATTTAGCTTCTCTGCACCTAAAGCCGCGTTTACACGGTGACAATTGGCGAGACAAATTGTCATTGGACAATTGTCATCACGTGGTTGCGGATTGTCGGAGGCAAGTCCAGTTGAACGAGAAGATGTTTATACGGGGCTAACTATTGCCATGGCAGTAGACAGCTAAAACATGGCCGACTGCTCGTCATCTGTTGTGTCCGGCGAGGGAACTGGTAAAAAACACATACTGGCCTACACCGTTCACACGGCGCCAATTGTCGCGACAATTGAGATTTCGAGTGGTGGGGGGCTCACTGGGCGCAGCTCATTGTCCTCAGTCTACTCCCGGAGACAACTGAATTTTGGGCCAATTGTGAGGGCAGTTGGCAAGGCAATTGGTCTGAAGTGTTTAGACGAAGACAATAATTTCATGCCAGTCAGTTGTCTTCTGACAATTGTCTCGCCAATTGTCATCGTGTAAACGCGGCTTAACAAGATCGTTTGTGAAATATAATGCAATCAAAACATCAATGAACAGGAAAGCATCCAGAGCAGAGCAAATAAACAGGGAACTTAAAAGATATGGTACAAATCCAAATTATGATTATATCTGACCAGAAAGTGCTTTATAAAATTCGTAGACATTTTTTAACACGAATTCCATTTGATTTTCGCTCCCTATAAGAGAACTGTTTGACATTTAATCAAAATACACGTTTTTCCATTGTTCTGTTTATCATTAGTTACAATTAGGAACAATATCAGTGATAATACACAGCATCAGCTCTTCTGGATAAATTAGGGGCTATATGCCTTATTTTTACCGTTTCAGCAATTTTCGGCAAGGTCAGATTTGTCATTAACAAGTAAGAACGGAATTTAGTTACATAAAGAGAGGTCCAAATAAACTTTGAGAACTGTATTTGTTCATCAACGCTCTCGTTCAGAATCACACCTCGTCTATACCATAGTACCACAATTGTAGCAAGTGACTCATATTTTCAATGTAGACCTCTGCTGGTTTGAGGGAAAAGGAAATCGATGAGTCATAGGCCTGCGGTTATTATAAAAAAAAATAATTAGGATTTTAGAACGAATTGATTAACATAAAAATTATTTTCTTATTTTCTAGATGCCATAGATAAAGAAAAGTAATTCTTGTTAAATATATTTTTTGGGACAAACTTTCTATTCGTTTAAATCAACAAACTTGACTTGATGACTTGATTCAAGGATTAAATTTAATTCCTATTGTCTAATGAGATTTAATGGCATGCGATTAGAAACAGGGTCGTCTAGTAACTTTTACAATAGGTAAAACTGAATTACTTATTTGGTAACTTAACTGAATATTTATTTCTATAAAATATAAAAAATATAATAATAAAACACTGAAAACTTCGTTTTCAAAACTTCCATAACATTTATTATAATATCTTATCACTGCAGCTGTTTCGGCAGAGTGCTTTTCTTAAGTGATCTATTTTTGGCATGCTTAAGTTAATTTCCATAGATTCTAATAAAGATAGATTAAGGCCTTTATATTGGATATGAAGAATTTGAAATTTGTCATTAAAAGAATGATTATGATCTAGAAGGTGAAATGCGTATGTAGAATCTGTTTTTCTATTTTTGAAAGTCCTTTTATGTTATGCTATACGTTTGTTAAAAATTCTACCAGTTTGTCCGATGTAAGTTTTTGGGCAGTCGCCACATTTAAGTTTGTATACACCACTGTGTAAGTGCTTTTTATTTTAGCTCTTGTTGTTTTTAATATATTTATCTAAGTTGTTATTTGTTTCAAAAGCTGGTGTAATTTCTTTCTTTGTTTATGTGTTTGGCTACTTTGAATTTAATAATCAAATATATACCGATTTTAATTTAAGTTTGTTTGTTTGGTTTTTTTTTTAAGAAACAAAACATGATTTGAAAAAAGGGTACAATTTTATTAGTTCATTAGTTATAAGCATTTAAACTTCTTCTTCTTCAAGTGCCACCTTCGTTCCGAAGGTTGGCGATCATCAGGGCTATACGTATTTTCGAAACTGCTGACCGAAACAATTCGTTGCTGCTACAGCTATACCATTCCCGTAGATTCTTTAGCCAGGAGTTTCGTCTTCTTCCTATGGACCTTTTTCCTGCTATTTTCCCTTGCATAATTATTCGAAGCAGTTCATATCTTTCGCCTCTTGTAATGTGTCCCAGGTATTGCAGTTTTCGTTTTTTGATCGTAAATATGACTTCCTTTTCTTTATTCATTCTTCTCAAGACCTCCACATTTGTGACTCTCTCGGTCCATGATATTCTCAGGATTCTGCGATACATCCACAGTTCAAATGCCTCTAATTTTTTGGTATCAATCTTTTTCAACGTCCATGACTCCATTCCGTAGAACAGCACAGAAAGTACGTAACATCTCATCAGGCGAAGTTTCATTTCAAGGCTCAAATCTCTTCCGCAGAACACTCTCTTCATTTTAGTGAATATGGGTCTGGCTTTTTCTATTCTTATTTTGATTTCTGCTGAGCTATCGTTGTCTTCATTTATAAAAGTGCCTAAATATTTGTATTTGCTAACTCGATCGATAATTTCATTGTGTAAATATAAATTTTGGACATTTTGTGTTGATTTCGATATTACCATAAATTTAAGCATTTAAACAATAAATTGTTAACAACACATTCCTGTCCAAAAATTCGGATTATCATGTAGAAGATTGGGATTTAGCGGCCCAAAATACATAAAAATCGGTTGTAAATCTCATGAACCTCAATCGGCTATGAAACCCTCCTTTGCCCCTAGACTATTAAACCATCAAACCGTAGTTTTTGAACCGATTAAAACAATATTTACTATTTGATCTACGCCCTTTGAACCGTTACATCTGGTCGAAAATCTAAATAAATTTGTAAACAATACCTAATTGACTTTTGTAAAACGATATCGTTAAAAAATGCTACGATAACGTTTACCACAAATAAAGGAACATTTGAAAGACAACGATCGTGAAAAGTGACACAAGGTCACCTATTCATTTGATCTAAGGTTATTAGCACTATCGGTAAAAGTACAATCTCCTGCGATAATATATTATTTAATTATTATCAACTGTGAAACCATAAACAATGTATGTATTCAAAATTATTAACGCTTACTATGTGTTTATTTAGTGAGGGTAAAAAATGTTTGCTCGAAATTTCCTTTACAAGTTTTTTCCATTCGTCTTTATTCCTCGATCTCTTTTTGACAACTCCATCTCAGGCCAATTATTTCATGATCTCTTGTTACAGTTCTTCTCCAGTTATTATCCGTCTTCCTCTTCTTCTTTTTTCGTTTGTTTGGTATTCGAGACTGTCTGGTTATATTATTTTTGTCGTTCCTTAGCGTATGTCCAATCCATTTGCATTTTAGATTTTAGATTTACTTATTTTTGTGTTTACTTGACTTTGTAGTAATCCTTTCCGGTAGGGACTACAAGGAGATACTTGGTGTTTATAAATAATAGGAGTATGACATTGCCGCATCAGTTTCAAGACTGCGCAATGTGGTTATACATGTCAAATAAGTTTGGCAAGGGGGATATACCCCTTCGCGAACGTATCAAATATTCTTAGTGTTAATGATTGGATAATTTTAGTTCATTTTACATAGCTATAAGCAGAAATATCTGACTTCTCAGCAACGAGACATAAAAAAAGATTCAAATCACTTGTTTGTAATAAAAAACCATTTTCTTCGATTTTTGCATCTTATCTTATCTTATCTTTACTTTGCAAACACTCCCCAATACATTCTAACTAAAGCAATTATTTCTAACGCTGAAATCGCCCTCGGAATAATTTTCAAAATCTTAGTCGATAGCATTTAATGGCACAAATGCCCAAATAATGCCAAATCCCTTAATTTTAATATTTTCCACGATTAATTTACATATCTCGTTCAATTTCTGAGAAAAAAATAATTCCTGCAAACAAAGCCAACGCTACTGTCAAATGATACCAGCGTATTTTTAGTTAATTATCTCCAAATTTAAAATAAACATTTAAGAGTGGGAACTACCATTTTGTGGTAAATTTTACAATGAGTCACTGTTAAGATTAGGAAAATACCAACTATCAAGTTTGTTAAAAATGTGGTAAGCAGACGCAGTATGATTTACTGATAAATTTACCTTATTTAAAAAAACAGGTTGAAAAATTGGAATTATACAAGCTGTATAATACGAGGCTTCCACTATAAGTACGAGACATTTCCCATGGTAAATAACATTGGCATATTGAAAATCCATACGAAAAATTTCGATTTGCTGGGCCATCCTGCATCCTGTTTACCTTGGACAGCAATTAAATTGTAACGCAGAAAGTCACGGCGAAATTAGATATAGGATAGAGCAGGCTAGAGCGGCTTTTAGAAGAATGTCCAAGAACAGAGACCTAAACTTGGCATTGAGGATCCGCCTACTTCGCTGCTACGTGTTCTCGATCTTACTTTATGGTGTCGCGTCCTGGACTGTGAATAAAATCGATATAAATCGCCTTGAGGCTTTTGAAATGTGGTGCTACAGAAGAATTTTAAAAGTTTCCTGGGTGGAGAAGATTCGAAATTCCACAATACTAGAACGTCTCAGTAAGACTACTGAGAGATGCATCAAGCAGAGAAAGCTGGAGTATTTCGGACATGTAATGAGAAGTCCCAAATATAGGTTGCTACAAAATATCATGCAGGGAAAAATAGCAGGCAAACGCAGTCGAGGACGAAGAAGAACCTCATGGTTGAAGAACTTGCGAGATTGGTATGGTGTTGATATAAGCACGCTATTTAGGGTGGCAGTGAATAAAATTAAGTTAGCTATGATGGTAACCAATGTTCTGAGAGGGCATGGTACATGAAGAAGAAGAATCCTGCATACAGTCCTGACTTAGCACCGTGTGATTTCTTTGCATTTTCACGAATAAAAAATAAACTACGCGGTAAATTAGATGATATAAACACAGAATATGTTTTTTATTGAAAAATTAACATAAATTGATTAACACACATGAAAATCGACTATCCAAACCAATACTAAAATACAAACCAAAAGAAAGAAGGCAATAAAGAAGAATGTATGGTCTTACCATTAAATTACAATCATTTATTTATATCAGGTCTACAGAAAAGTCAAGGTAAATCTTACGTTGTATTGTTATTTTCGAAGTATTTCCCTCTTATCCAAACTGAAAGAATAGGGCTATTATCGTCTGGATAGATGTATTTTCTGGATAGATTTCCTCCACAGTAGCAATCATTATGTTTTGTCATATATCGCGGTAAGCTATTACAATAAATAAGGATATAACTGCATTGTAAAAACTTATCCAAGTTCAAACGTTCATTGAAAACTATCTGACCGATTCATTGGTGATACGCATCTTTCAGCAAATCTTGTAGTAGCTGGTCCATAAAGCCTTTAGCCATAGTTGTAAGATTTAAGGCTTTCTCGTCTGAAAAACACGTTATTTTCTTAGTTTCTTCTGATAATTAATTTTTTTTTTTCACTCATATTTCATTTTTTACTCGCGATCAGTACCTACTGTACTATTAAATTATCGTTAGACATTTTGGGCTGTCCTGGAGCTAGTCTTTTACTCACCAACACTTCTAGATATCGAAAACCGTAATTGTATTTAATCGGTAATGGGTTACCACTGTTCTAATGAACCAGCCCTAATCCAGCATAGAAAAGCTAAAGAATACTGTTATGTTTCGTCATTTTTCAATCAACGAATCTACGTACCATTTCAATATTAACCCACATGGAGGTTACAATTTATTGAGCCTACCTCCCCAAAAGTAGCTCTGGGAGGACTCTTTCGTGCTAGGAGACATGGTATGCTGGAGCTTGTTCTTAAATTTTCTTATGCATCTAGAAATCGCGAGGTGTGCATGGTCTTATAAAGATGTTCATTAAACCAAGCTGTTTGATGTCCTCCAGGTTCTTCGGAGAGACACCAATTGGTCATCAATAGAACACCAATAGAGAAGATAATAGCTCTCATTTGTCATCTTTTGGCGTTGTTGGTTTATTAATTATCATGAGATCCGGTCGATAATGGTTAGTCTGAGAACACAGTACGGTTCCAGTATAGCCTGTGGTTGTCATTTTCAAGTGTACTACCAGAGACGTATTAATAATACAAGAGATGGTTCGTTTCGAGGAATCCCAGTTTTTTAGTTATCTCTTAATGGAGTTTTCCCCTGACATGTCGTTCCTTACAATCAATTGCAACAAATGCCTGGCAATTCCCTGTAGGATTTTGGATGATTTCTTGGATTTAACTTCCTTTTTTTGATTGCACCGCTGTTTCACAAAACTCTATCCTGATGACAACCAATAGCTCGACGCTGTATTGTTAATCTGTGCCTAGGCACTGTTTTAATATATTAAAGAACCCTTTATTCACTAGATATAAATATATTTTGTGGTTAGATAAAAAGTTCGCAGTTTTTATTTTTCTAAAAATTGTACTACTGTTTGATGATGAAAACAAGTAAAGTTTTACTTAGATCTCTCAACAAATTTGTATCTTTATAGCTGTTGAAGTTGTCTTAAAGTTAACATCACGTGAAGGATGTTCAAAAAGTACATTTAACACTCATAGAGCAAAGGATATGGTTTAGGAAAATCGTTGATTAACCAAGAGAGGTTTAGTAAAAGCTCTAGGATTTTACTAAACAATAGAAATATTTAGAGTATTTTAGAAGGGTTAAAAATGCTTTTGGGATGATACTTGGGTTTACCAGTATGATCTTAAGGTGCTAAGGAGTGGTTTGAACCCGGTGTTTGCGGTCACAAATGTATTAAAATTCAGAGAGATTATTTCAGCAAAATTCTATATTACAGTTTTCGTAACTAAAAATGGGACTGTCAATATATGCAATATCGATTCCTGAGTAAATATTGCTAACAATAACTATTATTTTTTACTAAAATTACTGGCAGTACAATTAACCAACAGGAAAATTCCCTCTGAAACATAATTACTGTTTGATAATGCAAATGATAATTTATATATGGAAAAAACAAATTAACGTGGCTAAAACCTTTTTATATCCAATTTAGCTATCGATTTAGACCAACTAAAAGAAGTTGCTAGCAATAATACTAAACAAATTGTAAAGCAAAGCTATTATTTTCAACTGTGAAACGATTTCTTTTCTTCCAGTCTATACTTACACGAATGTTAATAGCTGTAATTAGTTTAATAGATTTTCAGGTTCGTTAATTATAAAAACTTGTTTGTACAACATGAATAACAATAATAGTTACGTAAAGTTGTACGGTATGTCTCTTCTAAAAAGACGTAGATCCGTTATTTCTGAATATTTGTTGTTCTTACATGATTTCTATTAGTTTTTCCATTCTCTACTTGTAATATTTATCCAATGGTTCCTCTTAATGCTCTTAATGTTCGCGTCGACCCTGTTTCTAATGTCTACGTACTTTATATGTGATTTCTGAGATTGCTTTTCTTTTCTGATAGTAGCTTTCTAGCTTTCTAGAGAAGAGATGATTTATACGTAAACGATATCGACACAATTAAACTTATCCATGATTTTTATTTGGTCAAGAGGAAAAAAACAGTCCAAGTTCTAGCTGCCAATCTCTTTGATCCCAACTAACCGCAGACAACAATTTGTAATGCAAATTCATGTATGTTGCAATAAAGATCAGAACATATCCACGGAATATCTTGTAATTTTAAACCGTAATCGCAGATAAATAATTTTAAAAAATCAATAAAATTAAACCATTGGATGCTGAAAGAATGTGTTAGCAATCACCATATCTATCACCAATGATTGGGAAAAGCAATAATTTTAAGTAGGTACCTAGGATCGGCATTATAGAGTAATGGGGAAATAGCTGAAGATGCATGCAGTAGAGTTGTCTAATTTATTGTCTTATATCGAAAATTATAGGCAAATCGATCGATATACAAAACCATCCAAGTGTAAACCCTCTATAGCCCCGTGTGTACTCAAGGCAACAAGGGAGTTTTCGATGCAGAAAACTTTTTTAAAACAATTTCCGACTCTAAGATGTCCTCTGTTGATTTCAGGCAACATTTGGTTATATATTTTAATACACTTAGTGCCATCTATGAACCTATGACGAAACCTATATGGAAATTTTTAACAGTATGTCAAATGCGCATGGCTGCCTTATTAGTTTGTATTTTCGATCGTGATTTATTGTTATAAATTGTGTACAATTTATATAAAAATACACAGAGGCATTATATCAGCATTTAGATATTGATTGCCGTTGAAATTTGTTTATTTTATTGTGTTGTTTCAGTAATGTGATAAAAAACAGGTATGTTGCTTTGAATCCACACTGGACCATATCATTTTAAATTATTTTTTTAGGATGGATACAAAAACGTTCTACGGGAAAAGCAGTAAATATCCGTTATTGTTTGTAAAAGTTCCCAACAAATCCGAGGAATCCAAAGACTCTGACTTTAAAGAGAGTGATAATGAATTTTCCATAGGCACTTAGATATCAATCGATCCAGGATCAAATGAAATGGAAAATAAAGACGATTTGTACGAAGCAAATTTAGATTAGGATACCAATTTAGATTTAGACCAAGATGAAGATGAGGATGATACCGATAAAACAGAAAAACAAATTGAACAAAATGTGTTCAAAAGGTCAAAAATGATCTAAAAAAACATTCAGTAGAAGACTGGTCCCCGAACAATATTTCCAATTCCAGAATGGAAAGGTAATTTACCGACATGCAAATTATTAGAACCGGAATCCCCTCTACATTATTTTAAAAAGATGATATCTACCAATATGCTGGAAAACATAGTAGAACAAAGTAATTTGTATGTACTGCAAAAGAATATAAATAAACCATTAAATATGACACTAGCAGAATTAAACCAATTTATTGGATCTGTTCTACTGATGTCAATATATGGCTTGCCAAGGTCGCCAAGGACAAGATCATTTTGGCAAAAGGAAACACGTGTTGCTCAAATAGTTGACACTATATCTAGGAATCGCTGGGAAGAAATAAAAACTAAAATTCATTTCAATAATAACGAAAATATGGTCAACAATAATGATAAGTTATACAAAATTAGACCATTCATCAACGGTCTAGTTCAAAATTTTCAGAGTATTCCAATGAGTGAAAAATTGTGTATTGATGAACAAATGATACCATTCAAAGGGGCACATTCTTTAAAACAATATATGAAGAACAAACCCAAAAAATGGAGATACAAGGCATTTGTTTTGTGTGATAGCAATGGTATTGTTTATAACTGGGAATTATATACAGGAACTAATGTAGTAATAAGATTATGTGAGATAGTCGAACAAAACAAATTCTATAAAGTATATTTTGACAACTGGTTCAATAGCATTCAGTTGCAGATTGAAATGGAAAAACGTGGACTGCAATGTTTGGGAACTGTTCGTCCAAACAGATTGCCTAATTGCCATTTTTCTGATGACAAGAATATGAAGAAACAGGGCAGAGGTACTGTAGAAGAAAAGCACGCTACAGTAGATGGCATTAGACTAACAGCGTTAAAGTGGTACGATAATAAACCGGTTCATTTTCTTAGTACATTTGTTGGTTCTGAGTCTACTTCGTTAGTGAAGAGGTGGGATAAGAAACAAAAATCAAGAATTGATGTATACTGTCCAAATGCAGTGCAATGTTATAATAAATTTATGGGAGGTGTCGATCTTATGGATTCACTAATTGCTCTTTACAGAACAGACATAAGATCTAAAAAGTGGTATCTAAAAATATTTTTTCACCTTCTGGATTTAGCTGTTGTTAACAGCTGGTTGTTGTATCGTCGTGATTGCGATTACTTTGAAATTGAAAAGAAAAACCAGTTGCCTTTGTTACAGTTTAAGTCCCACTTATGTAGCGTACTGTTAGCAAGAACTGACCAGATCAAAAACAAAGGACGTCCCAGGCTCAGTGAAATTGAGAACGAAATTGTAAAAAAACAGAAGAGAGGACCTACTGCTATTGTACCACCAAAGGAAGTTAGGCTTGACCAAAACTCCCACTGGCCAGTATTTTCTGAAAAAAAGGGAAGATGCAAAAAACCAGGATGCTGTAGTACTCTTAAAGTAATGTGCGATAAATGTAAAGTTGCTTTATGTTTTACAACTACAAATAATTGTTTTTTTGATTGGAATCATAAATAAGTCTATAACTTAATTCGTTAGTTTTTGCTGCCCACAATTGCCTGAGGGCAACAGTCCCAAAACTCTCGCCAAGTTTACAAAAAAGTCGGGCAATAGAGGGTTAACGAAACATATTGAGCATCGTTCGTATGACTTATGAGCCAACCAAAGCAGTCCATTTCTAATTCTCCAACAAAAGTAACAACATAATTCTATAGAAAAAATCAAAAATTCTAACCAATATTGACGGGGTTTATGCTTACAGTTAACAGATGACCAGCCACTATCTTCAGTGGAGACTTAATTTTGTTGAAATAGAGAAGAATTTACTGAAGAATTAGTTTTTTTATTTATATTTTAACCACGGCGTATGTTATAGTATGCTATTTCATAAATAGCATTCAGTATGGGAGAAGAAATATATAAAAATTATTTAAATATTAGCATATACTTAACCACCATGGACAGGTATGTTGTAAATAAAAAAAAATTGTATGGGAATATGCAATGGGCAATTTTTATTAATTAATTGCATTTATTTTCTACATACCAACATTATTCACGAATGCAAAACAAATTTGCAATTCACCTTGACTACGTAATTCTACTTTCCTAGACCGATGAATAAAATTAATTAAACTCGCTGGTTAAGTTAATATGCACCACAGAAAATCATAGTATACACAGGAAATCGAATGGATTATTTATAGATGTGTGGAAAAATCTAAAATTGCGATTAGCCAAAGTTTAAATCGAATTACACAGATTGTGCAATCAAAATACGCAATAAAAAAAAATTAAAAGAATATCTGCCAATAAGAGATTCGATTCGTAAAGATTCTCAAAATTTAAAAGCCATAAATGTCATCCGATTAATGGCGATATTAAATCATTTGTTTAAATTTTTATGACACTTCCGATTTTAAAATAATTTCATATAAATACAATTATTATTTTTAAACATTTTATTCAGTTTATATAATAATTAAATTTACTATCAAATAATATTAATTTATATTTTATTATTAATTTAATATTTCGTCTGAATATGAAAGGTCTGTCAGCAGTAAACAACTTACGCTTTGTTAATACATTAAATATGGCGTTAGGAGCTAACATAATAATTTATTGAATTATTTTATTTGCAATTTGCATTTGTTTATTTGCAATCAAACTCTATGTTAGAGTTTTAATTAAATTGTCTGTGTGCTTCAACTTAGCAGTGAAAACAGAGTTTGGAAGTGATGAGACATCTACCGGAATTTTGCTACAACTACATTAGTTGCGAAGGATGAAATTGTGATGTTTCGTGTGCGTGGTATATTTGTTTCGAAGATAAAGCAAAAAATATGTGTTTTAGGACGCTGCCTGGTGGAACACTTGATTCAAAAGTGTTGGATTTAGTGATATGTCTGACAAACAAGCTACTACTACTACTATCGGTTTACAGCGTTCTCCGACGCCTTCCGACTCCTAACCGCCATTCTTCTCTATTTAACCATAGGCCTGGAGGGATTTCTCTTTCCTCTAGTTCTTTTTCAATTCCCTCTCTCCAGCTTCTTCTCGACCTTCCTCTTTTTCTTCTTCCTTGTGGTGTCCACGTCAAAATCTGTTTCGGAATCCTGTCATCTGGCATTCTCTGTACATGGTCGTACCATATTAACTGTTTTGTTTTTATGTCATCAACTATTGTATGCTTGACTCCCATCATTTCTCGTATTCTCTCATTTGGTATCCGATCTCTTCTTGATTTGCCTGCTGCTCTTCTCCAGAAGTCAATTTCTGTTGTTAGTAACAGTTTCTCTGTTCTTTGTTTCATTGGCCAAACTTCACTGCCATATGTGATTACACTTTTAAGTACGGTGTTGTATATGAGTTGTTTGTTCACTTTAGATATTGTTTGGTCCCACAGAATGCCGTTCATCATGGATATGGCTTTTCTACCCTGTATGTTTCTGTCTTTTATAGCAGCATCGAGTGTTCCATCTTGAGTTATCTTCATACCCAAACAAGCTTCTATTGGATACTTATGGTTTGACTATAAGGTAGAAGCTACTTGATAGCGTGTTTTTTGTAACTTAAAGAGTATTGTTGGATGCCACACTCCATTGAAAGGCTGGAAGATATTTCTTTCCTTCAAGGCTTTTAATAATTTCATTAGCTACCCTATGCATTTGCTGCTTTGTCAAGTGGTTTTCACGAAAGTCTAATTGATAAGTTGGAATATTTTTTAGTAACGGACGTTCTTCTTTTATTCTATTTAATAGCAGCCTACGTATAATTTGAATTAATATTGTTTTCAGTTTATTTATCCTGGTTGCCACTTTTATCTTGTGTA
Source organism: Diabrotica undecimpunctata (assembly GCF_040954645.1). NCBI lineage: Eukaryota > Metazoa > Arthropoda > Insecta > Coleoptera > Chrysomelidae > Diabrotica > Diabrotica undecimpunctata. The sequence goes on along the minus strand of NC_092811.1, from coordinate 11,015,649 downwards.
TAAATTCTTTTTTACTTGCCATTTCTTTTAGGATGATTGTATTTTAATTTGGATTCGCGAAAGAGATCAAAGGAATTCAAATTACTCAAACAGAAAGTGCGTTTCATTCCTCAATCCTTCCCTTTCTGCACTCTCTCGTTGATAAGCGCAAGTACAGTGTAGGCCCAGGTAATTTGATTAGATTTCTATGCATACACTAATTATGATTTTATGTTTCAGGACATCCTACAAAAAACACAAAAAACGGCTTCGGTCACCAAAAAATTTACAAAATTACTATCAAAAACGGGCGAAAACCACAAAAAAATATTAACAAAAACCATAAAAACCCAGGAAAGTGGGGCCCAACCCCTTGAGCATCAAGAGACTTGAGGCCCAAGTAAGCAATTTTAGATTCGCGGTAAGTCACATGAAGATAACAGGAATAAAGCGACTAATTCTAGCCCCAATTTTAATCGGATAGGGTACCTTATGTTGGAGTTCTATTACCCAGGGCTCCCACATGAAGAGAATTTGGCTGATACTTGTGCCCCTATCGCGGATCAGAGTGCTATAGTGGGGAAAGGGGTGATCTGGAGCATTGGAGCGCGGTGGAATGACCTAGACCGAGTCAATACACCTCGCTCCAATGAATTGTTACACCCGAACGTAATTCTTAGGGGTGAACATGTCTCACAGGCTGGGTTTAATTAAATTGCTTACTTGCTTGCTTCCTGCACTCTCCCTTGCACTGTTGCCATCAACATGAATATCTCATACTTTAAAGAATGACTACCACAGAAATAAAATTACATTGATTAAAAAGTATTTACTATTTATTTTGCAAATCTCTCAATCATAATGGTAGATTTTAACATCTAAACTTGTATATTGAAATAAATTATTGAAAAATTGTTTTACCACTGGCAGTTTATGGGATATAAATATGATGAGGATGGAAAAAGATTAATCAAAAGCTGTAGCATTTGAAATTTATTGGAATCCCCTCGTATATGTGTTAAATTGAAATCCCCTTATATATGCATTATAATAACGAAGAATTTTTTCAATGTTTCTTAGTTCGTATCCTTCAATTTAAAACCCAAATAATCTTTCGTTCTTTTTAGGTCGCCGCCGTCGATAATAAATCATTTTATTGTTTGTTTATGTCACAGGCGCAAATTTCTTCGATATTTCGTTGTTCAAACCGCCCGATATTGCGTTTTCAAATTAAGAATTTACGTCTTAATTTCCGTTGTGTCTTGTTTATGTGTCTTAAACCCAAAGTGTTTTGTTTATTCCCACTTATGCGATCAATTTTTTAAGATAATTTCGTCACTTTCGTTGGAGCCGCGGTGAAGAGCGGTGGTCTTCAGCGTTATATCCAAATTTTACGTCAAATTTGAAATGTTCTTCGTTGTTCGTCTTTTTTTATAAAAAATATGTAAAATATAGTAGCAGTTTAATGGTTCAGTTACAGTTTTAAGTAAGTTTTGAAATGTTGCCATTGTATCCAGTTGTACCTTTTCCTGTTTTTAAGAAGCCAAGTCCAGTTTAGTTTCCAAGGTTTGTGTTCCAGTGATCCATCTTCCTTTTTGTTCGTGTGTCAGAGATTCCCAGCCATTGTTGAGTTTTTAAGAAGTCCAGTTTACAGCGCAAGTGTAATTTTTGTGAAATCCAGGTAACTTTCAAATTTTAAAGTAAAGACAGACATTTTTTTAATAAGAAGAATTTGCTTTCATAACAAAAAAGATTTGTAATAATTAATAAATTGTAAAATTTTAGGGTTTGACTTTAGCTGTCAATTTATTTGTTCAGTTTTTTTTTAATTTAATGTTAACTCACGACAGCTCGTTTGATTATTTTTGATTTTAGTTTGTTTTATTTAAAAAAAAAAAGGTTAATCTCTGTGCGGTAAATTTATTAAGTTTATAATAGTATCTCCAACTCCTGGAATTTGTAAACAGATGAAACATGTAAGTCTTTTTTGTATTTTTGTATTTTGCGACTACTGTTGTATTATTTTTTCACTGTCTATTTTGTAACTGTTTGTGGTGACACAAAAATAAATGTTAAATTTTGTTTCTTAACATTTTGTTTATTCCTTTTTAACTAACCCTTTTTGAGTTTTATTTGAAAAAGATATGTTTTTTATGTTTAATAATTATATCTCCAGTTACAACTAGCTGTTGTGATGGATATAATTAGGCACCTCAAAGTGGCGCTCTATATAAATTACTAGAGGTGTTTCCTGTTTGTTTCTGTTTTGTTTGTCCCAAGAGATATGTATAAATACCCCTTTATTTCATATTTTCTGTAGTTGCCCCAATCCTACCCCCTTGTCTTTTACTTATCCACGACCCCAGCTCTCCTACCAAAACCTGAGTGCCGTTCGCATATGTTTCGATTATTTTGCTTGCCCTTCTCCACCCCCAGTAGTTTCTATCCCCAATTTTCTAGCCCTATTAGTAATACCCTATGGTAGGCAAAATATTTTCGTTACAAAGCATATACTGCATTTGAAAAAAAAACGAAGGTATTAAGAATGATAAAACCACTTTTTTCAATATTTACGTCACAATAACGTATTTTTTGGTAAAACTCATAAAATATGATTTGTTATGTAGTTTTTTGTCCAATAAAATTGTGGAAAATGTTGTTACCGCTTACCCGAACAGGAAACCCCGCAGTTGACTGTAATTTATAGATTTATATTAAACCGAAAGGAAGGTAAGTTAGTTCATAGATAAAAATAGATACAACACATGAGAGGGGGCGAGCACTTGCTTAATAAAGATGTAAAATTTAAAAATTAACTTTACAACCACGAATTTATCAACATTTAATATAAAGTTATGAGAAAGGAAATAGTTTGTATTTGTAAATTGGTGTAAAAATGTTTCGACTGTGTATATTTTGTCGATATAACCCAGAAAAAGACATAGTGATCTTGACGTAAGATTTTATAAGCTTTCTATAAAAATATTAAGGACGACATTTACATGCATATTGTATTCTTATATAATAGAGGTAGTTATTAATTTACCAACATTTGGAAACTATTAGAATGGAATTAGATTGCATAATTTTTACTACTTTTATACAACAAAGATTATCCAGCGAAATATTTGTCAAATTATGTGTCACACACATAAAATTAAGGGGCTTGTGATACTGGAAGGGAGGCTGTTGACAAATGACAGATGTCTATATCGTTAAAAGATGACTAAAACAAAAATCGACCTGTTTGAGCATTTTCACAAAATCCAACAAAAAGTGCCAAATATCAGTTTTGAGTTAGCCAACCCTGTTCTTTTTTTGTGTATTTGTCCTGTAAGCGACCGTCTTTTTTGTTTAAAAAAATGACGAGTCTACCTTTGCGTAACTTCTCCATAGAAACGAAATGTTTTCTAGGTCACTTAAAACACGTAAACCGTTTGTTTTTATCTATAAATCTTTTTCACTAAAATTGTATAGTCATGTTTCCTACAAAACAGTCCAAAGTTTGAAATAAATGCAAATGCGTCAGGTAAATGATTGAAATAGTTTTGTATTTATTCGGTGTGATCATATTAACGATGACTCAGACGTTCAGCTGGGTTCAGTTAAAAAAAAAAAAAATCCAAGGAAACGGAAAAGAAAGCAGTCAAGGTAATGCACGTTGCGGCTACGTATCCGTGAGTTCAAGATATATTCTAGAATTTACGTAATTTATCAAAGATGTTGTCTCTTATGGTAATAATACGTTATATATGCCAAAAAACAATTATTTCAAGATTCTAAAGATATCATTATTATCAAATTAAACGACACAAATTGACAAATGCATACAATAATGTAATTAACATAATTGGCGATAATGAAGACAAAACCCATATTACAATTTAGATTTAGACGAATCAAATTTAGACGCTTCATCAATCAAAATAACAATTTGGATAACAGTGTTGCAGGAGAGAAAAAAATTTAACTTGCCACACCACCAAGTACTAGTGCCCCAAATGGAGATACAGGAGAAGGTAGTACAGGAGTAAAAACAAAGAGAGCTACAAATAAAGTTCAAACAGTCCCTTCTAAGCAATCAAGGATTGTTAGAGAAACAAGGAAGATTTGCAGAAATGCTGGTCAACTATATGTCACAGAAAGTGATAAAGAGGTACGGGGTAAATTTTGTTACGATTTATTACCACGCCGATTGAATGTGGTATAAGATTTGAAGCGGCTAAACGACAAGTGTTGTTTTCTGCTTTATGGTCTTTAGGAAGTCATGAAAGTCGAGCAGACCATAAATTGATGGAGAATTCAATCAAATATTTAAAGTATGTTTTATGAAAACTTTTGATATCACAGAAGGGTATATGAAGGTGCAACTTATTAAAATGCTCACTAATTCAGGTCAAACAACTATAACTATTGACAATCGAGGTAAACATTCACTGGTAACAAAAACTACACAGGAAAGAAAATATAAAATCAATCATATAAACTCGTTTCCAAGATATGAAAGCCATTGACATGCCAAAAGACATGTTGAAAAAAAGTATCTTCCATCTCATTTAAATATTTCAGTTTTGTATTGTTCTGAAGCTATTTTCTTGTGGCATTTTAAATTAATTACTATTTAAATGGGAATAAGCCACAATTAAAGGTTAAAATACGTTTATTGACGTTTCAATTTCCACTTCGGAAATCGTTCTCAAAATACAAACATTAATATTTTCTCAAATAAATGTTCTCAAAATACAAATGTTTGTATTTTGAGAACGATTTCCGAAGTGGAAATTGAAACGTCAATAAACGTATTTTAACCTTTAATTGTGACTTATTCCCATTTAATTAGTAATTAATTTCAGTTTTGTATTTACTTTACAAAGAATCAGTAACGGATCAGTGTCCTACAATGTAAATAGAAATATTTTTAAAGAAATGAATAAGTTCCCATAATAATACATGCAACACGTGCGACACATTCAAGCTAAAATCTAAATTATGTAAAGATGAAGTAGAAAGGACAAGATCTGGTAACGGAATGGAACAGACATAAAAAAGTAGCTGACAAACATTTTGAAGCAAAATCAAATGATAAAGCCGATGCAATAAAAAAACCTTTCAATTAAAAATGGTAACCTTTGATTTGCAACAAGTCTTAAAAACTCAGGACACAGGAGTAGCTAAAAAATGAACCAACACATATTTTGTCATGAAATAAAAAACAAAATGCTTAGGAGTAACGGTTGCAGTCGAAAAATAAGGTTTTACGAAAATCCACTAACGAAATTATTCCACAGGATGTTTCAAAGTTAGGATAAAAAACCACTTTTCGATTAACCCCGTATAATAAGTCAAATACAAAATTTTATTAAAAACTCACTATACTAAATTAAAATTTATAAATTTTTACACAGTGTGCTAAAAAAATCATCAAAATAGGGCTAAAAATAAAAAAGCTGAAATAGGTACTTTGAATTTGACCAAAATTTTCTCCGTTGCATTTTTTTTGTATCTGAGTATAATGTATATGCCAAAGAAATGTACTTAAAAACAAAAGATAATGAAAAAAATAAATTTGTGTGGCATGATATACAATGGATGTGATTTTTCTTCTTCTTCCTACTTCATAAATAGGCTTAATGCCTGTTTTACTTCGGTTTTGGGCGATTTGTCTCTTGATATACGTACTATTATATTTTCTGTCATTCTTTCGATGTGTTGATTCCATTCCACTTTTCTTCTTTTGGCCCACACGTTTATTTCCTCTATACCACATCTCGCTCGTATTTCCCCACTTCTTACTCTGTCTCTTAGAGTTTGGTTTGTTATTTTTCGTAAGACTTTCATTTCTGTTGTTTCCAGTAGTCTTTGTGTTTTCGCCGTATCTGCTCTTGTTTCCGCTGTGTACGTCATTATCGGTCTTATTGTTGATTTATATACCCTGGTTTTCGTTTCCGTTGTGAGGTATTTGTTTCTCCAGATTGTGTTGTTGAGACATCCTGCTGCTCTGTTTGCCATGTTCACTTGTTTTTGTACTTCTTCTTCCACTTTTCCGTAGCTTGATAGTTTTATTCCCAAGTAGTCAGTTTCCATCACTTGTTTTATTATTTTATTATTTACGACTATGATATCACTATCGTTTTAGTTTTCTCTGTTGAGATCTCCATGTTGTATATGAGCGCCGTATCTTCGAATTTTTTAATTAACCTTTGTAGGTGATCTTCATTTTCGGCTGTTATTATGGCGTCGTCTGCGTAGCATATTATCCTTATTTCCTTTTCTCCCATTCTATATCATCTTCTTTTTTTCACTTTCTTTACGATTTCATCCATTATCAGATTAAATATTAATGGGCTCAGCGAATCTCCTTGTCTAATGCCAGTTTCATATTTGATAGGTTGCGATAGTTTTCCTTTACATCTTACCATAGCTATGTTATCTTTATATATATTCTCAATGGTTTTTACTAAATCCAGTGATATTCCCTTTTCATATAATAAATGTATCGCGTCCCGAATTCTCACTCTATCAAACGCTTTCTTCAAATCTATCAGACACATATATGCTGGTTTGTTGTATTCCAGCGACTTTTCTTTTATTTGTCTTATTACAAAAACTGCATCCGTGCATGATCTTCCTGTCCGAAATCCTTGCTGTTTCTCTTACAGAGATATTCGTTCGTTTATTTTTGTCGCTATTATTCTTGTTGTCAATTTGAGTGCTGTATTTAATAGATTTATTGCTCGATAATTATTGGGGTCTTTCTTATCTCCTTTTTTTGAAGAACATCACCATGATCGCTCTCCTCCATTCATCCGGTATTCTGTTCGTGATTATTTTATTAATAAGAAGTTGCAGTTGTTGTACAAGATGATCACCTCCATATTTTAAGAGTTCATTTGGTATTTGATCTTCTCCTGGTGACTTTCTGTTTTTTAATTTGTTTATTCCTTCTTTCACATCGTTTTGGGAGATTTCGGTCTTTTCCTCAGTTATTATATTTGGCGTTTCTGGTAAAGGTTCTTCGTTTTGTTTTTTAAACATTTCTGTCAGGAAGGCCACCCATGTATCCTCTTGTATGTGATTTTTGAAAGAAGACTGTATGTGTACCCTGTTGTATAAAACATCTCTAGAATTAGATGATCCTTTTCATTACGTCATTGTTTTGGAGATACTGTTTTAATTTTTTAAACGCTTTATTATGACAGACACCATGATACATAAAAGCGAGTTTAAGTTATTGTATCATGGACAGATACTGTTCAATAGATCGATTATTCGTTTATTTTGATAATAAATTGTGTTATAGTTTATTTCACGAAAAATGGTTGAGTGCTTAATGATTGCAATAAAACCCGACCGCAAGTACCCCAGCTTAGTCAACATTAGTTGAGCAGGTAAGTATTCAGGTAAAATTGAAGCTACTGTGGAGTGTCGTTATCTTGTTTGTATAATAAATTCCTGGTAATATAAAAACGATTAAAAAATCGTATAAAATTATAAAAACGATTAGAATACATTTTATTTCATAAAGTTGTAAACATTTTAACAGTGAGTTTCACTATCAATGGTTGATCTTTTAATGACCACAATAAATTTGTTGATCGTTAAGTATTTCCTGGAATAATTATACAGGTTCGCTCTATTCTGTATAATTTGTAAAAGTATAAAAAACCGATGAGAAGTTTTTAAATATACATTTTGTTTCATTTAGTTGAAAGTGTTACAAGTGTTACCAGTGTTATACCTATAAAACAGCATTGTGTGGCGTCCGTGGAAAAACATTAAGAAAAGCATTTATCTGTTGACGCTAGAGAAATCGTAAAAACAATATATAGTTCTTTACTTACAAGAGGACTTACTGCTAATACTGCTGCCAGTGAAATATCTGATTTAACGAAAATACCTCTAACCACAGTGAAAAGAATTACATCAAATCCCATTAAGTCAAGAAGGAAGCGTAAGGATGCCGGTTCTACCAAATGTATTGACGAAAGTGATAAGGACTTAATAAGAGGAAAAATTTACACAATGTACGAAGAGCAACGGATACCTACATTAGATGCTTTAAAACAACGGCTTACTAATGATGATACACAAATAAACTGTAGCCGCATTAGTCTTTGGAGGATTTTGTCTAAAATGGGCTTCAGATATCGTACAATTGACAAAAGGCAAGTGCTTATGGAGTCTCATCGTTTACAAAAGTGGCGTACTGAATATATAACTTCCATAAGAAAGTACCGTACAGAAGATCGACCAATAATTTATCTGGACGAGACATGGTTTGACACACATGAAACACCATCCAAAGGATGGTCCGATTCTTCCAACAGGTGTCAAACAAAAGCTCCATCGAACAAAGGGAAAATAATAACAATTTTACATGCAGGATCAGAAAATGGTTGGGTTCCAAATGCCTTATGGCTTTCTGCAAAGAACATTAAAGACTCCTGCGTGGATTAATATGAGGATACAACGGCAGAGCTTTTTGATCAATTGTTTAAGAATTGTCTTATATCTAACCTTCCTCAAAATAGTGTGATAGTAATGGACAATGCAAAATACCACAGTCGTCAATTACATAAGTCTCCAAGTGCAAATAACACGAAAATTGAAATTCAAAACTACCTGTTAGAAAACGATTTATATTTTGAAGAAAGTTATTTAAAAAATGAACTGTTAGAAGTGTTTTAAAATCATTTTCTATTAAAAAAGTATATGTTTGTGACGCATTGGCCGAGGACATGGGACATACAGTGTTACGGCTTCCGCCCTACTATTGTTTATTTAATCCCATAGAGCATATGTGGCACCAACTAAAGTCAAATGTTAGGTCACAAAATGTTTCTCCGACTTTAAGTGGTAGTGTAGTCGAATTAATAAGGAAATGTGTTGCTGATATCTCCCCAGAAAGTTGGAAAAATTCAGTATACCATGTAATGAACGTAGAAAATTCATATGTTACTTTGAATCACATAATTAAACCAATTGTTATTAATCTTGAAGAGGATAGCGACAGCGAAACAGAATTACGTATTTAGGAATTCATAAATATATTTTGGTTATTTTGGGTATATTTTTTTGTAAATATTAACTTGTATATATTTTTCTATATTTTTTTTTCAATTCATCTATTTTTTGTACATTGTATATTACGTACGTTTGTATGTATATACTATAAATAGAACTATTATTACTGTACATTTTTAATGATATCCGATTAGGAAGAGCAAAAACTTTTAAACACGCCAGTTTTTTTCTGACAGTCCTAAGCCTGTAAAAAGTGTGAAGGAAAGTACCTTTCTGAATTTAGATCCATATACTACAATTATTCACGTAGAAAAAAAACTACTTTCTTCATGTTAAAAATTATTCAATTATCAAGTATATTCACTTGAACAACCTGAAAATACCTTATGAAATAATTTAATAAATTTTTATAATCGTGTATTACACAGCTACCAATTATATTAAAAAAAATATATTTTATTACTACCAAAATATATTAAATAACAAACTTTCTGAAGTGCGACCCTGTGTACTTCGGTAGTTTATTGAGAGACTCTTGTATACACAATAGGATCAACTCAGGTAACCATTAAGCACTCAACCATTTTTCGTGAAACAAACTATACAGTTGTATATAAAGAGATTGAAAACTGAAATGCCAAAGATAAAACTTTTAAACAATAGCGAAAAATATTGAGTAATAATTGTAGGCAAGCCCATTTTATTAATGTGCTTACCTACTTATATATAATAGATAATCTAGTAAGATGATAAATATCAAAGTCATATATTTTTAATTTGGCAATCTTAATAGCTTTAACATTAAAAATTTAATGGATTTTAACTAAAACAAGGCATTTAACACTAACAGGCATGGGAATGAGTAGATAGAATTTTTAGTAGTACACAGTATAAAAGATAATTGATTAAAGTTTATTTTTATATATCCAGTTATCTAATTATATGGGAATTTGTTAAAAGTAGGTAGTTTTTTTTGAAGGTATAAAGTTTGTGTTTTTGTATAATTGCTTCCGTATATTATAATAAAATAAATATCCACATTTTAAACTTAACAATTTTAGAAAACTTTTGTTTTCAACAATTCCACAAAATTTATTTTAAATTATTTTCACTACAGCTGTTTCGACCAGAGTGCCATTCTCACGTGATCTAATTTTGATATGTGTTTACACTTTATAGTCTCTAACTGAATAAGTTGAGGAGAGGAAAACTGTTCGTCTCAAGTTGGTCATTTAGAATTATGTCTGTATTTTTTCGTTTGTTGTTTTCTATAGATTCTAATAAAAATAACTTAAGGCCTTTATTTTGAATGTGAAGAATTTAAAATTCGTCATTCTTATGACCTAGAAGGTGAAGTGCGTAGGTAGAGTTTGTTTTTCGATTATTGAAAGCCCTTTTATGTTCTGATTTGCGTTTGATAAAAGTTCTATCAGTTTGACCGATGTAAGTCGCCACATTTGTATACACCACTGTGTAAGTACTTTTTCTTTTGGCTATTGTTGTTTTTAATATATTTGCCTAAGTTGTTGTTTGTTCTAAAAGCTGATGTTATTCCTTTCTTTCTTATGTGTTTGGCTATTTTTGTTGATATCTTGCCTGTAAATGTAATCGAGCAGAAGGTACTGGATTTTTTCTCTGGTGGTGGAAATACTAATTTCAGGGCTTTCTTATGTAGTGTTTGATTTAAAATTTTATTTATTGTGTGTTTGTTGTACCCATTATTTACTGCTATTTGCTTAATGATATTCAGTTCTATCTCAAAGTTATTTTTCGACATAAGAATTTTTATTAATCTATATAACATACTATTGTAGGAAGCCCATTTATGTTGTGTAGGATGGGATGATGGATTGTGTATAGTCGTGTCAGTATGGGTAGGTTTATGAAATACGGAGAACTCATGTTTGTTTTAAGTCTGACAATTTTTAAATCTAGAAAATGTATGGATTGAATCTGTTCTGTTTCTATTGTGAATTTAATATAACTATGGAGTGAATTAATATACGATAAGAATTGGTCAAGTTGTCTGTTAGTTCCTGTAAAACATACCAGTACATCATATACGTATCTCCACCAATACAAAAACTGTTTGAATATGGGATGTTTAGAAATCTTTGTTTCTAGATGGTCCATAAAAATATCTGATACCAATGGGCTTAGAGGATTACCCATTATAAGTCCTGCACTGTTATTTGTATCTATTTGATTATTAAATTCAAAGTAGTCCTGGCTTATGCAAATTTCAAGAAGATCTAAAATTTCAGACGTAATGATAGGATTTCTAATATTATAGTCAAAAGTTTCTGTAAAAGGAATACTAGCAAAAAGGTTTTTGACGTCAAATAAAATTAATTTTGAGTTGATAGGAAATTGAAAATGTTTTATTTTTTTAACTAGTTCTATCATATTTTTTACGGTAAATTGAGGTGGAAACATCGGTCAAACTGGTAGAAAATTTATCAAACGTATAGCATAACATAAATGTATGCATCATACATCAAATATACCGCTTTCAAAATTATCCAACGAAAACTTAACTTCTTTTTTAAAAAAATATTGTAAATTGAATATTTCAAGTGAAAGGACTCTAAAGAGAAACCATGTCAACTCGTACTCCTCAGTTATAGATAATACAAAAACTAATTTTAGTGACAATTACTTCTACGTGTGTGTTGACGAAACTACTGATTCGCTTCTGCTAGATGCTAAACAAATTCTTAAAAACAACGTTCTTCAGCAGCAACTTTCATTCATTAAATCAAATTTTTAATTGCTTTAAACAACTATTACTCAATTAGAATCATCAAAGTTGTTTTTGGCAGAAAGCATAGCCTTAATAAAAGAAATTAGATTAGATTGTCAAAATGTTAAAGGTGACACTGGAAAAGATATTTTTCAAAAATTTCAAACAATAATTAAAACAAACAATGGTTTTCAGAAACTGATTGAGGTAATTGACGTTCTTTTTGGTAATTTTTGCGAAGAAATAGATTTAAAACCAAACAATTTTGTGAATGTAAAATATGCTCCTATTAAATCCATTGATGTGGAAAGAAGTTTTTCAATTTACAAATATATGTACACAGATTGTGAACAGAAGCCATAAGTTTTTATTGAAAAATTTTGAAAAACATTTTGAAAAGCATTCTCAATTTACAAATATATGTACACAGATAGAAGACATAAGTTTTTATTGAAAAATTTTGAAAAACATTTTGAAAAGCATTCTCAATTTACAAATATATGTACACAGATAGAAGAAAGTTTTTATTGAAAAAATTTGAAAAGCATTCTCAATTTACAAATATATGTACACAGATAGAAGCCATAAGTTTTTATTGAAAAATTTTGAAAAACATTTTGAAAAGCATTCTCAATTTACAAATATATGTACACAGATAGAAGCCATAAGTTTTTATTGAGAAATTTTGAAAAACATTTTGAAAAGCATTCTCAATTTACAAATATATGTACACAGATAGAAGCCATAAGTTTTTATTGAAAAATTTTGAAAAACATTTGGTCATTTATTGTTGCCAGAATTCTAAGGAATAGTATTTCATTTCATTAAAATTATTTAGTACATTGCAATTACCTACTTGTTTTTAAATGTATTTATATTGTTTTCTAATTATTAAAATAAACGTTAATTTATAATACCATTATTAAATATGTTTCAACTCACAGTAAGCATATTTTCTAAAAACAGTGCATATTTAATGCATATTTTAGGTTTAGTCATAACCATTTCAGTTTAGAACTAATAAAAAGAATGATCCACATAGCCAATATTGTTCTATGGAGTAGAGTACAAGAATGGACAATAAAAGTACTTAAGGATGAACCGAATTGAAGCATTAGAAATGCGAGTAAAAAAAAAGAGAGTTACGAAAGATTGTTAAATGTGGGAAAAGTATCTTATTAACAAGAGATACATAAGAAAAACTGCAAAATTGAATCTTAAGAGAAAAACCAGAAGGTTGAAAAGGTGTAGGTAGAATCGAAATACACAGGAAACACAGTATAACTTTTTTCTATTATAGAAGACCATAAAGTCTTTGCTATCACCAACGTCCGATCATTCTGATATGGTACAAAAATAAGATTTCACATACAATGACTTTTAAAATTTCAATTTTTGTGAACAACCTTTGTGGACACACTGTAGGTGATAATTTATAGAAAAATACAGAACAATAGGTCAAGTCAATAAGGTGAAGTAGCTGAATGACGTACACCTGAGAGACAATGCTAATACAAACAAATCTTAGAAATTATTGGTTTAGATGAATTGTAATAAGGAAAAATAAGATGTTTAAAGAGTGGAAGCGAGTAATACTAAAAAAAGGAATCACTGACAAGTAAAATAGCACACAATGTAAAAAATACAATACATAAAACAGTTATTAAAAATAATACGCGACAAAAGCAAAGTATTTACCTGTAATTTAGGAAAACACGAAAGAAAATTTTTAATTTGCATAGAGAGAAAATTAAAGATTCAATTAATTGAGATTCAAGTCATTTTATAATTGGTAATGCATATTTATAGAAGCAAAGTCCTTTAAACAAGTAAAATATGAAAAAATCTGTAAAAATATTATTTTTGAAACCAAAGTAAATTTTATACAATACATCTTAAACAACAAAAAAATGTAGTAATAAAATAATCTCTGGTATCATAGTTTACTACATCTGGGAATGTTTTACCAAACATATTTGTTTATTTTTAGAAAACCGCTCAAGAAACAACCGGCAATAATACATATTACAAAAACAAACATCTTACCTTATTTAAAGCGGGAGTCCTCAGCCTCTCGAGTCCGGAAACGCCGCCTGGTACGAGGTGCTCTCCATTTCCCCAATTTCCAACCCGATCTCTTTCCATCGTTACGTTTGATTTGTTTATTGGGAGTGGGCTAGAACTGCAACAAAAAGGAGACCGTACTGATTTATCGTGCGACAGATATCATACTGATTTTTAGTTTAGTGTAATGAATAGAAATTTAGCTTATCGGTAGAAGTGCTAGACCTGCGCAACATGTCGTAACGATCAGCTGACGGCGGTGAGCGACGCCCCACAACGCGGCGACGCCTGGCGTACAAGCCTTCGTCATGATCGCGTAACTGCGGAGCCGAGGTAGTAGGTGAAAGGAAAAGCTATTAGGATTGGCTTAGGTAATAACGCTTATATCAGTCACTGGGTCAGTAAAATAGCAAAGTAGTAAATTAAAAATGCCAGAAGAGAATAAGCCGAATTTATGTTTGTGATCAATTTTAATAACGCACATACAGGGTTTTTCCAAAGTAATCTGAAATATTTTACGGGAAATTCCTCGTTCAATTTTAGGATTCAAAGATTCTATGAACTTGTTTAATATGCTTCGTCGTTTATGATACAAAGATGGTTAAAAACAAAATTAAAAATTTATTATTGACTGATTTGAAAATAATTGATAGCGCAAAGTGACGAAGAATTTCAAAATTATTTTAAATTGTCTTTTCTCAAATGTTGTAGTAGTTTTAAAAAATCAATAATGCATAAATACTTATTAACAAGCCCGTAAGATTCTTAGAAATGTTCAAAATATCCTATCCATACTGCAGCAATCTCTAAAACTGCCGCTCTAAAACTGTTCCTGAAAATAATCCATAATAGGATCTATAGGAAATTAGACGTAGACATCAGTAACACTCAGATGGGATTCAGAAAAGGGCTGGGTACAAGGGAGGCTCTGTTTGCAATGAACGTTCTCTCACAGAGATGCTTAGACATGAACCAAGAAATTTACACCTGCTTTATTGATTTCGAAAAGGCCTTTGACAAAGTACAACATGAACCACTAAGACAAATTCTAATAAAGAAAAATATAGACAGCCGAGATATTCGAATTATATGCAACCTATATTGGAATCAAACAGCAAATGTGAAGGTTGAGGTTAGGCTAACAGAAGAAATTCAAATCCGTCGAGGAGTCCGGCAGGGATGCATCTTGTCGCCACTTTTATTTAATCTGTATAGTGAAGCTATTTGTGAACAAGCACTCGAGGAAGAAGATCTTGGTCTGATAATAAATGGTGAAACGATCAACAATATAAGGTATGCTGACGATACGGTTCTCCTAACGGGAACGCTAGTAGAACTACAACATCTCGTTCAAAGTCTCAATATATACTGTAACAGTTACGGCTTGAAAATTAATTTGAAAAAAACTAAATTTATGGTAATCACGAAATCAAAGAACATCAGAGCTAATCTTGTAATAAACAATACAACGATTGAGCGTGTGTCCTGTTATAAATATCTAGGTGCTTGGATCACAGACGATACTGATCAAACAAAAGAGATTAGATGTAGAATAGAAATCGCTAGATCAGTCTTTAATAGAATGCGCAAATTCTTTTGCAATCGTGATATCAATATAAAGTTACGAATACGAATGCTGCGGTGTTATGTCTTTTCTACCCTGTTGTATGGAGTAGAGGCTTGGACACTAAAACAGTTGACCACAAAAAACATCGAAGCTTTCGAGATGTGGTGCTATAGGCGCATTCTCAGAATATCATGGATGGACCGCGTCACTAACACGCAAGTACCCCAAACTTTAGACAAAAGATGCGAAATTCTAAATGAGATAAAAACTAGAAAGATGGAATACTTGGGGCACATTGTGAGAGGTGAAAAGTACGAACTTTTAAGAAATATCATGCAGGGCAAAATTAAGGGCAAAAGAAGTGTGGGAAGAAGAAAAATATCGTGGCTTCGTAATCTACGTGAATGGTTCGGGTGTAGTTCGATTGAACTTTTTAGGCGCGCTGCTAACAAAGTCGCAGTGGCCATGATGATTTCCAATCTCCGCTAGGAGTGGCACGAGAAGAAGAAGACTGCAGCAATGTGGCATATCTGCAACATTAGATTTTTGAATTTTTTAATATTGACGGAACTTTTTTGACGATATTTTGTTGTTTTTTACCAAGAAAGACAACATAAATACATAGTATATCTTTCTTTTTGTTGAATTTAAAAAAATCATACATTAAAGGGTTAAAAAATCGGTTTTTGCTATGAAAATCAAGGAAAAAACTTATATTGAACGGTACAGAAGAGAGTGTTTGTTGCGAAGTCAATTTTTGAGAATGGTAACAATTCTTAGATTAGAAAGACGAAGCATTTTCGATTTAGATGAAACCTGGGTAAACGAAAATCATACCGTTTCAAAAGTATTGGCAGATAAAAATATTACAAGTTCTCGACAAGTCTTTCTAGAAGGATATTCTACTGTTTTAAATGCTCCCGTAGGAAAAAGTCGAAGATTAACAATTACGCACATTGGTAACGAACATGATTTTGTGGAGAATGGTTTATTTGAGTTCGTTTCAAAATCTAGTAAAAATTATCCACTTATATTGTTTCCAATAACGCCAGCTATCACTCAAAATTAGTATACAGTTGCCGACGGTCTCATGGAAAAAAGTAGATAAGTAGATAGTAATTGACTGGCTCAGACAGACAGACAGACAATGCTTAAAACGGAATTATTACGAATTGCAAGGCAACATAAATCGTACAATACCAAATATGCCATTGACAAAATGGCAAAAACAAAAAGGAATAACGGTATTACGTTTGCCACCTTATCATTTTCCACTAAATCCAATAGAGTTGGTATGGGCTCAAGTAAAAGGTGAAGTGGCCAGACAAAATACAAAAACAACTGTTATTAAATTCCATGAAAAACATAACGAAAGCTAACTGAACCAATGCCGTAAACCACGTAAAAAAAGAGGAAGATTGTGGACTGTTAATATTAACTATGAAGAACTTTGTCAATTATAGATATCAATACCGCTTTAACATTATTTTATTTAACATATAAACCTGTTCCTCTTTGAATCTCCAACACTGACCCATGCTTTTCATACTTGTTATTGAGCGTTCCACGTTAAGAAAATAACATTGCGGAGATAGGGCCATGTATCTCTTATGGACGATAGAAGCGCGGCGATGCCACGACGAACACAAGCACGATTCAGGGTTGTATTATTTGTATTTTCGTTTCCACAGGCATGAATTAAAATTAACGTTTTTTAACGTAATTGACAAAAAGTGCCAATTCGAAACAAGAGATAAAAAGTAGGGAAAATAATTTTAATTAAATAAATAGTATTTACAAAAGTTAATTTATTTTATATTATTTTAATTATAGTAACGACAGTTTATTTAACGACGTGGTGAGGATACCATATGCCATGAATCATGAAAATCAGTAGAAAATATTGCTCAGCTAAATCATGCATTTTTCCGGCTATTCAAGATAAGCAATTAAACAGACCGCTTTGTGTAGCGCGGTTATCCAGCTATCCGTTGGAATACATATATTTAATTACTAATTGCAACTTAAAATAATACGGTGTGCGTATGTCAGCAATTTTATGTCATTCTCTGACTACATAATGATAATAAGGCTTTGTGGTTCTTTAGTAGTTACTCTGACTTTACAGTTAAATGTTAATTGAAAATGGAAATTCAAAAATTAGGCCAAGGGAATATCTTGGACATCCGTGCAAAACAAATTGTTTTAAATGTATTTAATTATCATCTAAATTTAAGAAGTGGTGAAAGCGTTAGAAAGAAGTTTAACCGATAAAGTAAGTGCAATGACGGGAGTAAGTTTTAGTACTATTTCTAAAATACGCAAAGAAGCTGCGGAAGGAGAACTAAGGCCTATAAAAAAAACAAGAAAACGTACCAAAACTAGAGTGAACAGTGGAAAGTTCACTTACGATGCAGTAGTTTATACGCGGCTAAGTGCCATCGTACATAGCTTTTTCTTTAAAAATTTACTGCCGACATTGAACAAAGTTCTTGTACTGGTTAAAAAAGACAAAGATTTAGCAAACATGCCACGCACAACAATGTGGAGAATGCCCCATGAAATGAACTTTGTTTTTTGCAAACTAGGAGTAAAGTCAAGTATGATTGAACGGCCCGATCTTCTAAAATGGAGGCATCAGTATTTGCGTGAGATAAAAAAATTTCGTTCTCAAGGATACACCGTCGTTTATTTGGACGAAACTGGGGTGAATGTTGGACATAGTGTTTCCAAAGAATGGAAGGACCTCTCAGTGACTTCAACCAGGGATGCGTTTGTTAACAGGCCTAAAACAGCCGACACAACGAGGCCCCCGATTTGTTATAGTGCATGCGAGTAGCAGATTGGGCTTTGTAGAAGGTGCTGCTTTTTTGTTTCTAGCTAAAAAAAACTCAGCGGACTATCATGATGAGATGGACGGTCCTATATTTGAACAATGGTTTAAGGAAAAGCTGCTTCCTAGTCTTCCAGAGAAAACTGTTGTGGTGATGGACAACGCGTGCATGAGAGTTTTGGCAACACTGATCTCTATAAACGCAATGTTATTTTCTTAACTTGAAACAAAGTATTCATTGATTTGTATTGTTATTTCTATGTGAACAGGATGAAGACTCTTTAAAAAATAATATCTACTAAATGATTTCAGTTTGATCACTTCACTTGCTGTTTGCAGATTAGCGAAGATTTGCATTCGTAATGAGCTACCAGTTACAAACAAATAAAGTATAAATATTTAGGAAAATCCGAACTTTAAAAAATACGCAACGGAAATAACAGCCCAGTAAGATCAGGCGAATAAAGAGGATATTAGGAAATTTAATATATACCAATTTACTAACAATAAAATTTCTCAACTTGCAGGAACTTGTGAAAATGTTAAAACGGTCCGATTTTGTAAAATTATTTCGAAGGAGATGAGGCAACAGAACAAAAGAAATATTCTTTGTTGATAACGTGACCGAAAATTGCGCTTGATAAAAAAGGTGTAACTTGTTTAAAGAAAGAACATTAAAAGAAGATTATTAGATCATCTATTAATAATGTTTAGTAGTATGTTTTCTTAGGATCTAAATCTCCCAAAATATTGTGTTTTTCTTTTATTTATCTACCAGTTGTGTTAATTTATATCACCACCACCACCACAATTCATACGCATTTGATCTTGTTTGCTATATATTTGTCTATATATATGTCTCTTCTATTCGTAGCTTCATTAATATCACTTGACATGATTCTTTTTGTTTTCATTTTCTTCTTCATCTCTTGGAAATCCACTTCGAAGTTTTTATTAATCATCATTCTGGCTTTACTATTCCGCGTGGGTCCGAGACTCCTCAAGAATTACTCTCCAGTCGTCCCTATCCTTCGCCTTTCTCCGGCAAGCACGTATTCCCATATTTCTCATGTCTTCATCGATGTTATCAAGGAACTTTGTTCTGGGTCTTCCTCTTCTTCTATGACCAATGGGTTTCTGACCGAAGTTTTTATTGGTAGTCTGACATCTGTCATTTTTCGCATCAGGTATTTTCACTATTGGAATCTGTAAGTGATGTACCTTTATTCATTATTTCTTTGATTCTGTCCGTTTCTGCATGTACACCTCCAATACTTTTTTGTGTGTTTTTATCCCATAATAATGAATTTAACTGACTTCTGAAAGTGTGTACTTTGTCTGTTTTCTGCAATATATACTTTTTCTACTGTTTTCGTCTTAAGTCCGTGTCACTTTCAAGTATCTGTAATGATTTGCTTCATGGTCACGCTTCCAACAATGTTTAGATGTTGTTTTGCAGAGTCGAATGCCATATACCTTATTTTCATTCATTCATTTTCAGAGCGGAGCGACTTAGTTCTTCCACTAGTTTTCTATAAGAACAGTATACCTTTTGCTTATTTTACCCACAGTACCATTTTATTCAGGCAAAATCATCGCCCTGGGAGCTAGATATTTTTGAAAAATCCAGGCTTTTTGTGTGATGGTCAGATCTCGACCATTTGAGCTATCCATCTTTCTTCTTTCTGATGTTTGTTTTCAAATCTTGGCAAGCTGTTGATAGCTTACCTGAAACAATTACTTGACTGTTCGACCTGCCCTATGTTTACGTAGCCAGGACAATCGTTAAATTAAAGCCGGCAAGAGGGTAAAATTATATTCAGATAGAATCTTTAAAAGTGCTTTGTGCAACTTAAAATATGATATAAAATTAATGGAAAGCTGATAAATACCATCACATACGCAGATGACGTAGTTATATTGAGCGATGACTGAAATTGATTGATAGATACGCAAAGATACACATTTAAAAATAGATATACAACAAATCAGATGTTTTGCAGACAGTCTTGAAGGTCTGCAAACACTTGTCTCCAGGGTGGCAAAAGTAAGTAGCAGGTTTGGGCTTGATTTTAAAATCAAAAAACCAAATACATAGTTATAAGCAAAAACAGAATACCACCTGGTCAACAACCTATAACACAAATCACCAACTTTTATTATCTGGGTGCAAACTTAAATGAACAGTGGGACCAATCGACGGAAATTAAGATAAGGATCGAGAAGGCAAGATCAGCTTTCGAAAAAATGAAAAAAATCTTTAACAGCCACGATATAAAATTGGAAATAAAAGTTCGTTTACTAAAATGCTACGTATTCTCCGTTCTTTTATATGGCGTGGAGTCATGGACCTTAACTGAAGCATCACTGAAGAGACTCCAAGCATTTGAGATGTGGTGCTATAGACGCATGTTGAGGATTTCCTGGATATACAGAGTTACCAACGAAGAAGTACTACATAGAATGGGTAAAGAGCGCGAACTAGTCGTAACCATAAAACGTCGCAAACTAGAATACTTGTGCCATATAATGCGCAATGAACAATGATTAGACCTACTTCGGACCATACTTCAAGGAAAAGTGCATGGGAAAAGAGGTCCAGGGCGAAGAAGAATATCCTGGCTGCATAACCTGCGAAAATGGTTTAACTTAACCACTACCGGACTTTTCAGAGCAGCAGTCAACAAAGTCAGAATAGCCATGTTAGTGTCCAACATACGTAACGGATAGGCACCATAAGAAGAAGAAGAAGACATTAAATACAAAAAGTATCCAATTTTAAATATCTAGGTTATTATATTACCGAAAAACACATTATAAAAGGTTACATAGAGTCAGTTGTCTTATATGGTGTAGAAGCATGGACCTTGAAAATATCTACTATTAACCGCTTAGAGGCTTTTGAAATGTAGTTGTATAGACGAACACTAAAAATGATGATGACAAATAAAGCAGTTCCCAACAGAGCGGAATCTACTCCTCAGCTGACTGTAATATTCTTCGACTAAATATGATGGATAAAATCGAAGATCGCAAAGGAATTAGTAAAAAACAAGTCTCGTGGTTAAAGAATGTCAGAGAAAGGACCGGAGAATGGAACAACTGTTCAGAATAGATCAAGATAGCGATAGTCTTGTCGTGTTAATCACCAACGTCAAGGGAACTTGATAAGGCACGTTAAGAAAAAGAATCATGGATTTCAGCTCTTCTATGTTTGGGAAAGCGTCCATCCATTTTAAAACCTTTTCCATTCTAGTTGTTTACATATAAAGTAATCAATTCCACTTCAGTTATTTAGGTTTTTGTATCAATCTAAGTTTATGAATGCTTTTACAAATTTCTTTGTTTGTACTAACGACTAAAAAACTAAACTATTTGCTGTATTAAATACTTACAAAATCTCATTGTGTTTGGTGTTTGGTTGGTGATTGATGTTTGGTGATGTTTCGATGTTTTTTTCATTCTGATCGTCCTTGTTAAACCAATTCCACGAACCCAGCATGATTTAAGAGCTTAATTGTATCGGTATAGCAAGAGAGATAGGTTGGACACCCTGTATTCCAATGGAAAATGAGCGCTACAAGACAAGGAATAAAAATCAATGAGTTAATAAAGATGTGCGTGATGATGATGAAAACCCCATAGAACCAGAGAAGCTAATTACAACATATCCGTTATTAAATGTAAATCCAAAACCAACAGTAAATCTGGAAAGAGATCTTTACAATACCTCCAAAAATATTAACGTAATATGCATTAGCACGTTCACAAGCAGAAATCGGGAAATCTCCAACCTAACCTAACCTAACCTTTTCTCAGTTCTCAGTCTCAGTGAAAGACCACAAGGATATGAAAAGAAAGAACAAAGAAATACAGCACAATGGGAATAATAAATAATGTTAGTATTTACACATATTCATCTACAAGATAAAAATATATGGCTAGTGCATTTCTAATCTAAACTTACTTTTATTATTTGTAAAGGTTGTTAAAGTAAAAGGTCGTCAATTTCTTCTTTTAAGACACTGTAATAGGTATACAGTTTTCTTATAAGTACCATACGGTAATTTCTTCGTTCTGTACCAATAAATATACAACACTCAACGTCTTATTCAAACTAACCTTGTTTTGCAAAGAAATTAATTTCTCTTTAATATGAAGTAAATTATAAAAATGTCATACATGACACTTACAGTTCGTATTTACTCTCATCGAATGAGTATATAATGCAGACTGGTATCAAATTTTTTAATTTTCTCTATTTTAGTCTGATTTTCTATTGTGTTAAACATTTTATGACATCGATCATCGTTCTCATATTCTTTCATAGTTAGGGCCTCTAAATATACTATTTATATATAAATTTCTACGGTATTATTATTATAAATCAAATAGAACAAGTACTAAAACAGAAACAGCAGGGTGCATCCTCAGAAAACCCTTTTAAATATACAGAATATGTTGAGAACGGAGATGGAGATCATCGACCTCAGAGACCTTCGACATAGAAAACATTGATCTGGAGAAAATATGTAATCTAACAGTACGTGCTCTAAACGACACCGTAGGAAGATCTTGCAATAAATAAAACAAAAATCGGATAAAATAAGTCTTAAAAAGAAAGAAAGGGTATTGGAATGGTTTGATGATATGCAAAGTATAGATGAAAAAAATGTTTTGCAAACAGAAATGTCTCACATAGGTTAGTGCAAGAAAGAAAAAGGATTTAGCAATAGCAAATCTAAACTAATAGAATGAAGCTAAGAACTTCTACATCGCGGTAAAGGATTTCAACCAAGGACTAATTCATGTAAAGATACAGAGCTAAGAATTTAAGGAGAGAAAAATGAGGTGATTGCTGAGTTTGAAATGGGCTGAATGTTTCAAGGATCTACTTCACATTGAGAAGCAAGCTATAGAGCAAAAACCGGTAATTGTGACACTAGAACTGCAATTTCATCAGTCGAGGTACTAGAGGGAGCAATCATGAAGCTGAAAAGCGGAAGTGTCTGGAGAACATCAACTGGTAGCAGAGATAGATTTTTAAATCAGGTAGTCAGTGTTTGATCATTGCTCTTCATAAGTTGCTTTACAATCTCTGGGTCAATGAAAAATTCCCTATGAATGGAGAATAGAGAAAACTGTATAGTAGATAAAGAAGGTTATATGTACATACATACGAATAAATATTAGAAGAGTATCAGTTTGTATACCATCCTGGTAGATATACTGTTTATCAGAGCTTTCTTATGTGTCAAGCCGAGGAAACGTGCTTGGAGTACGATGCATATGCTGTTTATAGATTTCTATAATATGTTTGATAAAAGGTAAACTTATATACATAATGCAAATCTTTGAGGTACCGATGAAAGAGTTATAACGGTCGCAAGCTGACGTGTACGTAGGAGAAAACTCGAGTGGAACTTTTTTGATAAATAAGGGACTGCAACACGAGATTCTCCGCCTGGTGGCATTTTTAATGTGGCCTTAATAGGACTGAAATTAAGTGGAATTATTGGACTAGTTTCTCAAGACCTTGCATTGCTGAAAGAAGTGCTGTTTGAGATTAAAGAAAGTGAGTCGTTTAGGCTAAAAATAAACAAGAAGAAAACCAAACACTTAAGATTGTCTGCAGATTAAACCAGAAGAAACTGCCAAACGTTACTTTGAGCATTTTATCTTCCAACGAGCTACGAGTATTAAGCCTCAAGGGTACCAGATTGACTCGTAGATCACAAAAGGGATTATGGGGGAAAACTGGGCGTACTTTCACAATATAAAGGTACTAAAGTCTACGTTGCTCTCCAGAGGAACTGTAATTAAGTTGTACAAAACTTGGACAAGACCAGTTATCACCTTTTCATTCCAACTCCATTCGAATTTATGAAACAAACTACTTCGAAGGATCTAGGGGGTCGATACGGGAAGATATTACGTGAAGAACAAGAAGTTATTTTGAACTTTAGGAGTTTATCGGGAAGGAATATATAGTTACAATAAATTGAGAAGACTTGCCTAGCTAGGTCACCTAAAGATAAAGCTATAGGATAGTTGGGGATGTGAAGGACGATTTGAGAGCAAGGCAGTTGGTAGAGAGATCGCAAAGAGTAGAGTAGACTGAAGGCGAATTAGGGAAGAGACCAAAAACCATCAGTTATAGCACCTAAGATGATTATAGCGTCATGGGCCATTAAACAAATAAATAACACGATTTTTTTGCGATCTGTACAGAATTGCTAAAAAATCTATGTGGCTCTTAATTGCTAAGGTAATTTCTGTGTTAATTACGGACTAAGTCCTGCAATGTCCAGTTCTTGTACCATATTTTTGGAGGTGTTTCAATTGGTCTCGATGTCTTGGATTTTTCAGACCTTGCAATTTTTGCTGGCCTTTCATCGTCCATTCTACTGATGTGGTCTCTTGACTCCCTGCGTCTGTGTCTAGCCTATCTTACGATATCCAGGACACAACACTGTTCTCTTGTAAACTCATTCTTTTTTTGGTCCCTAAGAGTGTAACTAGCAATGAATCTTATCGTTCGTATTTCAGCTGATCTTCGGAGCTTCTTGGTTGTAGCTATTTCCGCTCTGGTTTCAATCGCATAAGAAACTTTTAAAATGCACCACATTTCGAAAGCCTCAAGGCCTCATGTGCTTGTGCATCTAAATAATGTCACGTAGGTAGCTAGATATCATTGTTGTTCTGTTAGTCCGTACTTTGGGATTTCTGCTACTGGTTAATGTTGACTCCTAGATTTTGGAAGTTCATAACTTTGGCTCAACACTTTGGCCGCTAGTTTAGATCTTCTAGATTCTCTATAAATCATGAGATTTCGTATATTCTCAATAATATAACCATATTAAATTTGTGTGCAATGTTTTTGGACCTGTATAGTAATCTGTGATTAATTCGACCGTTACTTGATGGAAGTTCATTTTATCAAGCAATAAAATAACGAAAACTTTGCAAAAGGTACTCTGCCTTAAGTGTTTTATTGCTTGTACAGTAATCAGAACAAATTTTTTACCCCATCAGAGTAATTACTCTTGAAATACAAATTTCTCGAATATGTGATATAAGCAACCGGTAGTTGAGACTTAAAATTGGATTCTACTTCCCTCGAAAAACAGATAATTTTAATCATAGATACATAAAAGTTTTTAACGGCTGACCCACTAAGCAATTTTCTCCCAATTAAGGAAAAATTTCGTGAAGGTAACGACGCTAATTTGATTTTCACAATAGCCGTTACCGCAACGAACGTTTGAAGAACACGGTTACCGCAACAATTTAAGGCAAATCTGTCAAGAGCCAGACTAAAGAGTGTTCCAATTAACAATTAATCGAACGACTAACTGTATCTGATGGCCTTCACGGCTTCTAAATTACTTTTGCGTAGAAAAGTCCGTTACTTCAATGACTCGGATTTTGATCAATGGGTAATTTACGATTATTGTTATTTTTTGCCTTTTTTTTTTGGTATTATACAGAGAGTGTACCTTTATTTTGTTTTACATGTACATGTTCTATAAAGTTTTGTATCGTAAACTATACCGGAATAATTATTATGCAATTAAACTTTTGTTTATGATTTCAATTTTCTTATTTTTCTTCTTTTACGGCCTATTCCTTTTTTTTTCTTGAAACCCTTTTCCCTTTTTGTGATAGCATTTTGTTTTCGTTTAGGTTCGAGTTTATAAACAAATTTGAAATAGCTGGCATTTGACACACCAGTCAAAGCCATTAAAGGTTTTGAGAATACAGGAATGAATATTTCCATATAATCCTGAAACTTTTACCGATGAAGACTTTGCTCCAGTTGAATCATTCATACAAGAAACAGATAAAAAGACACTAGACCCAGAGAAAAAAAGAGGATTTGATAAGGAGAAGAATAATAAGGAAGTTAAGGGGAATAAGGAAAGTTCGACACATGACAAAAAGTTTAAAGTATCTTTTGTTGACATAATTCCACTACTAGGATGCTCAAAAGATGACTCAGTTGGAAACAAAAGATCCAACCACAAAAGCAACAGGAAGCAACATTCCGAAATAATGACATCAACACCAATGAAGTTACTTCTAGAAGAAAAACAGCGGAAGAAGGAAGAGCAAATGAGAAATAAATCCAGCAAAGGAACCAAACGAAAAATAGGCATCGAAGAGTCCAGTCCTCCGCGAATAGTTCCAAAAAGAAATTGTATAAGAACACAGAAGATTTATTTCAGATATATCATCTGAAGATGAGGATGATGACGATGACCGTGATAGGGACATTACCGAAGATATTTGCACAATTTGTGGCGAATTCGGTAAAAACAGAGAACTCTGGATCCAATGCAGCATTTGCGGCCAATGGGCACGCAAAGACTGTGCCAGTTTCAGAGGCAAAATTTACATTTACGATTTCTGCATTTAATTACTTTTTAAATGGGGGTAATAGTGGCTAAGGATTGAAGTTTTATTTACGTTAACAGTATAATTTTTAAAGCTATGTAGCGGTATAAATAAATCAAAATGCTTAGGCGGCCACTATCCCCCCCCTTTCCCCTAACCGCCAGAAAATTTAACATTTTAATTTCCCCGAAAAATAAAAAATGCATGGTAATTACAGCAAATTTACTAAGATGTAAATTGGAGCTGGAAGGTCAGATAATAAAACAAGTGATGGGGTTTAAATATCTAAATATCACATTATTTAGCTACGGAAAGCTCGAATCTGAAGTGGAAGATCAAGTGAATAGACCAAACAGAGCCGCAGGGTGCCTGAATAAAACAATACCTATGGAGAAAGAAAAATATCCGGAAGGAAATGAAAGGCAGAATTTATAAAACAGTCATCAGACCAATAATGACATACGCGGCAGAAACACAACTTGACATAGAGAGGACAAAAAGGATGTTAGATACAGCAGAGATGAACACTATATACTTGATGGTAAGACACTATGGGAAAGAGCTAGCAGTACATATACGAAGTAGATGCGAGGTGGAGAACAGCGAGAACTGGGTAAGAAATAGAAGAGTAGAATAGAACGATCATATAAGCCGAATTACAACAAATTGAATAATAAAGACGTCAAGAGATGGTTCCCCAATAGAAAGACCACGAAAACGATGGAATGACAACTTACTGGAGGCACAGTGAAAACAGACAGTTATGTCTACATAAAAAAAAAAGAAGAAAACATACGACATAAGTTCAAGACAGTAGAATGTACTACAGTAGTGACTATAATCTTAAATTCTAAAACAACGTATGCTGTAGTCATGCAGCCGTTGTGTACTTGTAGATTAGAGGGGAGACATTTAAATAATAACTTTATAATTTCGGTTTTCTATATCACCGAAAATCTTCTGTAATTGTTGTCATGGATACATTATTTATTAGATAATTTAAATAAAATGTATAATAGCTTTAGATAAGATGTTATACAACATTAAAGAAAATACCAACAAGTAATTATTGTTCTTTAATTAAATAATAATATTTGTTTTGTAAGATAAGTGTACAAACAATCAATATTTTTGTGTTATTCTAAATAGATCAAATATTTGCATTCCAAGCAGTACAGTCGATTGTCCAAGAGAATATTATTTCAATATCGGGAATGTAAATGGATTGTTAAACGTTTATAATCGATCAAAAATAAAACAGGAAAGCAAACAAGAATATCATCTGGAGTGCTCGTTATTTTTAATGGATTTTTAGTCTACAAACGAAGTGAAATGTTATGTTAAAATTATTTTATAAAACTCACAAAAAGCGGAGCAAAAATAAATTTATGTAAGACAAAACTGGATATGGCATTGAAAGCAAATTCTCTTATTATTTTCTATTTTTGGTCTAGCCGTATTAATTATGCAAAGTAAATCTTCCAGAAAAGTTGTCTATGTTTCCAACTTATTTGATCTAAAAATCTAATCTAAAGCATAAAAACTCAGAAAATGTGTAACTTGCAAAATGACGCACAAATTATTGGTAATTATATTGACAAGATAATGTAAAAATTTGTGTACTTCGAAATAATGAGCTGAGGGAGATACGAAGGGAAAAACTTTTTTTTTTGGAGACAATTCCACAAATAGTTGTCCTTTCTTCTTCTTGTTTTTTTTTTTCGTTATAAACAATTCTGCTAGTTAATTGTTGGATTGATACCTCTCTGGGAGATACGTAGGTGGTGCAATAACACCACCCGATATTACGAAAACGTGATAAGAATCTTCTTCTTCTTCTACTTCTTGGTGATTTTCAGATCTGTTTAATTTTGAAACTGCCTCTGGTTAATTTCCTGGGAGGTAGATTGCCAACTAGAAAATTTTACAAGGAAATCAAGCAATGCACCCAAGGATACATAACAAGATCAACAGTTTGCAAGGACAAAAATGGGGCAATTATCAGCGAGAAAGAGGAAATAATGAAAAGGTGGAAGAGCTTTTTCAAGAGCTGTTAAACCCAGAAAAAGAACAAAACGAAGATGAAGAGATAATTCACCACACAGCAGAACAACTAGTTGAGCAACCAACATTGGAAGAAACGATAAACGTCATAAAACATCTAAAAAATAACAAAGCACCTGGCACAGATGGAATAACTGCAGAACTGATAAAGAATGGTGGACATGCGCTATGGAGGCGTATCCATAAATTAATCGACCGCATATGGACACTAGAAGTCATCCCAGAAGATTGGAAAGTAGGAATCATACTTCCTATGTACAAAGGGGGAGACAAACGACTCTGCAAAAATTATAGGGGCATAACAGTTTTAAATGTCATCTACAAGATATTATCAGGAATTATATATAGCCGCCTGGAATCGTTTTCGGAGGAGATTATTGGTGAATACCAATGTGGCTTCAGACCAAAGAGGTCAACTATAGACCAAATACATATGTTAAGAGGTATACATGAAAAATGTGTTGAATATAACATACCTATTTACAACTTGTATATCGATTTCAAATAGGCGTTTGATGGAGTAGATCGACAAAAGATGTTAAAGCAACTATCTATGTTAGGGATACCCAATAAGTTGGTTAAACTTATACGAATGACTCTGGAGGGTTCCAAAGCTATGGTGAGAATAGATGGAGATATGACGCAGGCCTTTGATATTGAAAATGGAGTTAGACAAGGGGATGCCTTATCAACAACACTTTTTAATCTAACTTTAGAAGCTGTTGTTAGAAAACTGGATGTAAACGGCTGTATTAATACAAGATCTATGCAAATATGCGCATATGCGGATGATGTTGCCATAATAAGCCGCAACAAAAGGGTATTGAGCGAAAAAGCTATAGAACTGAAACGAGAAGCTGCTACGTTTGGTCTATATATAAATGAAAGCAAAACAAAATATATGGAGTGCACAAAATCGAAAGAACATGAGAATCTGAAGGTAGACAACCATACCTACAAATATGCCTCCACTTTCCCCTACCTAGGCTCAATAATAAATGACAACAACAACATCAGTCAAGAAATACAAGCACGGATTCTTAGCGGTAATAAGTGCTTTTATGCATACAAAGACTTAATGAAAAGTAAGTTACTGAATCGTGAGTCTAAGCTGAGAATCTACAAAACAGTAATTAGACCAGTGGTCACATATGGATGTGAAACGTGGACCCTCTCAACCACTGATGAAAATCAACTGAGAATATTTGAGCGCAAAATACTAAGGAAGATATTTGGACCAACCCAATGCAGCGATAGTTCGTGGAGAATTAAAATGAACCACGAGCTGGATGAACTAATGCAGAGCGCAGATATTGTCAGATTTGTAAAATCACAAAGACTAAACTGGCTTGGTCACCTAGAAAGAATGCCAGATAATCGAGCTGTAAAAGTAGTCCAGAGATGGAAGCCCCAAGGAAACAGAACAAGAGGAAGGCCCCGTAAAAGATGGATAGACGACGTAGAGAGGGATCTTAAAACCATGAACATCAGGCAGTGGCGAAGGAAAGTATCCGACAGGGCAGAATGGAAGAACATTGTTAAGCAGGCCAAGACTCACAAAGGGTTGTAGCGCCATTAGAAGAAGAAGAAGAGATTGCCAACTATCCCTCCATCTTTTAGGTGGTCTTCCGGGAGGTCTTGAACCGGGCGGATTGTTTTCTAGGGCAATTTTTGGGAGTCTATTCTCATCCATTCGTCTTACATGATTGTACCACATCCTTTTACGCTGCCTTCCACAACGTACAATATCTTGAATTTTACACTACTCTGACGTTTATGTTTCCCATCATGTATCTTCTTGTTTTGCCAACTATTGTTCTTAAGGTTTTCATTTCGGCAACCCTTAGCATCTGTTTCGTTTTGTTGGTATCTTCGCGCACCGATCTGAATTGCATCACCTATTCTATGAGGTTGTTCTCAACCACTAACTTACATCTGAGCGGATCTTTTGCTATTGTCATACATTTAGTTTTGGTTTAGTTTTAGATAAGAATCTACGATCTCGTATTGGCAGACCGCCGACTGATGGTGCGCGAGATAACTGAAACAGTAGGGATCTAATCCGAAAGATTTTCTACGTTGTTTCCTACCCATCGTTCGGAAAGATGATGGCCACTATTTTCTGGAATTCACAAGAGGTGATCTACATCGACTATCTGGAGAAGGTGAAAAGGATCACAGGGCCCTACTACGCCGAATTATTGGGCCGAGTCGGTCCAATTTCAATTGGCGAAGAAAAAAGTATTCTTTCACCACGATAACGCATTGACTCAGACCTCCGCCTTCGATATAGCTAAATTAGTCGAATTGGGCTACGAACTGTTACTCTATCCATCGTATTCTCCAGATTTGACTCCGTGTGACTTTTTTTGTTTCCAAACTTAAAAAGGGCACTCACCGGGCAGAAATTTACCTACTTTGCAGACCTCAAAAAAACGTAATTTTCAGAAGGGTTAAAGAAGTTGGAGCATCGCTGGTTAAAGTGTATCGAGCTAAAATGAGACTATGTTGAGAAATAAATCTTCACTTTTCCAAAATTTTCGTTTTTCTTTTGTAACTAAGTAGTCACTTCATCTTTTGAGCAGTTGGCCCATATTTCTACGATCTGTTATCTCTCGCTAATTTGTCGACCTTGGTCTCTTCTATTCTATTTATGTGGTTATTCTATTCTTTTTTTCTATTTCTCCGTTATATTTTCTCTTGATGGTCTTCACTCCTCTTTCGGTCCCCTCTTCCTCCATTTCCATTAGCTCTTTGTGTTGTAGCTGTATTCTTGTTTGTGATGCTTACGTCATTATTGGTTTGACACTAGCTTCATAAATGCTTAATTCCATTCCAGTGTTAATATGTCGGTTTCGTCATATAATTTAGTAAGAAAGTAAGTCTATTTGCTTTTTGTAGATGATTTCTCACTTCTCTTTCCAAATATCCATGGCTGAACAGTAAAATCCAAAGGTATCTTATTTCCATTAGTTATTCAATGCTGACGGCATCCATTTCTAATTTATATCTGGTTGGTTCTTAACTAGCAAATATTGTTTTGGTTTTCTCAGTTGAGATTGTTTTATTTTTCTTTCTTAACGTATTTGATGATTTCATCCACGATTAAATTGATCATAGTATTACTTAATGAATCTCCCTGTCATATTATATTGTCTATGTCTATATATTCAGTAAGATGTCCATCTATTTTGATTTCCAAATTGTTGTATTGATGATACACGTTAATAACTTCATTATTATACAAAAGATGAATGTTATCTTTTAGTCTTATTCTGTAGAATGTTTTCTTCAAGTCGTTCATGCATCAAAAAGCTGGTCTATTATTCTCTACCATCTATTATATTATATTATTATTAGAATATTTTTGTTTATCTGCGACAATTCTGTAATTTATTCATTCTTGTAATTTTGCGACTGGTATTTAACTGTAAATACCATCTGAGTTGTTATCTCTGTCATTTTCTAGCAGTTTTTACTCTTCTTTTTCTTGGGAAGCAGGATTAGTTGTTCTGAAGGCGAAATGGCGAAAACCAATGATCATCCACTGTTCAGTCCTGATCTTACATCGAGTGCCTTTTTTTCGTCCATCATAAATAAACTACGAGTTCAACGTTTTTTAGTGAATTATGAATTTTCGTGAAGATCAATTTAAAATACAGCGCCGAGTAGCCAAGTGGACATTGTTAAGAGTAGAGACTTTGAGAATAATAAAGTATTTGGGGAGCATTGGGTCTAGGAGAGTTCGTATCTGGCTCCACCAGGTGCCAATCCGCATCAGATTTTACTTTAAAGACAAGCATGCCTGTTTGGTTTTGGAGTTACCCTATCCAAGTGGAAAAGGAAGCTAACACAAGAATTGTATTATTTCTCATCGAAAGTATTTTAAAATATAAGAGAATTATTTTAAATGTTAAATATTTGTTTTATTTCTATATTATTATATCAAACTTTCTGTAACAATTAATTGTTTTGTCTGACATGGACGCCTAATTGTTAATTTCTGTTAATCTCTGAATAACGTAAAATTCAAACAATGATCCAAATATCAATTAAAATAAAACCTGCTTTTCCACATTAAACGATTATTTTAAATGCCTTTATAGACGCACGTAAACATAAAGAATAAAATCGAGCAGGTAATTAACTTTTAATTGCAGCTTAATTACAACACGTAGGTTAGCTCCTTTTACTATTATCTTAATTCTTTTTAAATTACATTTAAGTAATTCGTTAGAATATGTTTTTTCTCAGAAAAAAATTCTTGATACCTTGGAAATTAACCGGACAATTAGATTTTTATGCATTTTTTCGTTTTTAGATAAAAACTTCATTTTTGTGAATTTTATTTTATGCCTTATTAGCGACGTTTTTTTCTTCTTTCAACCTGTTAAGATGATTTTTACGAACAACAACAGTTCTACACAAACTTTTTCTTAATGTGAAATAATGTCTTAAATTAAGTAGCATTATTTTAAGTTTATTTTGGTATTTTAAGTGTTTATAAGTTTGGCAATAGTTTTATTTTCGTTCTCCGAAGAACGGAGAATTGGTTATATCGCAAATGCTTTGGAATTTTTCCCGAAAGATTTCGGGAAACAGGACAATAAACTAGTAGGCCAGGAAATGAAGCTGAAAAAATGGCAAAACCTCGCATTTTTGTCGCCCAGCATCGATTTGTACAAAAATTTGGGATTAGGCTCAAGTTCATTTTCTATATTGAGCCGCTGTACGCTTTTGGATTTTTAAGGGTGAAAACTACCCCTAGTTGTAAGAAATTATAAAATACCATTTGAAACTTTAATATAGTCAACATTTGGATTTTATTAGTTGAATAATGATTGTTTTATGCTTTAGGATATAATATCATAATATTTCAATCCTTAAAAACCACCCTTAATAACAGTGCAATTTATATAATTAATTTAATAGATCTATACAGTAAAAAAAGTAGAATTACGGCTTACATGAGCAGATATTTCTTCTTTTCTGTCTTTTGATTTGTATAGAGAAAGTGGAACATATTATTTATAACGTATTACTGCGAAAAAACCGGTTCTATACATTAAAAATGCTCTTTTACACTCCCAAGGGGCTATTCAAATTTTTCGAAAAAAAAAAAAAAAATTTAAATGATTTTTAGGGTTTTTTGAACTGATATAAGACTATGTAAATTAAATTCCGCAAGATCACTTAGTTTTTAAGTGGGGTGAGTTTAAAGGGCTCGAATAAGAGGGTGTTTGCTCGTAAATAAAAGTTTTAAACAGCTATACCTTGCTAAACATTCACTGTAAAGAAAATTTATGCACAGGAAAATTTTAGTTAATAAAAAAGCTACAATTTAGTACTGTATAATTTTTTTCGTATATCCAGTATTTTTGAAGATATTTCGAAGAAAAGGCAAAAAATACGGAATTGCAAAAAAAAATTCTCTTTAAAATCAAATTTTTCTAAAATTAGGCCTTTTAAATGAGTCAAGCTTCTTGGATGTATTGATACATATATAAAAAGAATTAAAGAAGGGTGAAGATCAATTTCAATTAGGAGGGTACTTAGGGGGCTGTTTTCACTGAAATGTTTCGTAGAAAAAAGTAGGTACCGACCTTATTTTGATCATAAGTCGCTCAATATTTATGCTAGAACATTTTTTTTTTAGTTCTAATTGTATACTTGACTAAAGATTCCAAACATTTTCCTCGAAAAATACAAAGTGTTTTCGTTATTTGGCTTTGAATATTTCAAATTATGGAATTGACGAAAAAAGCAAATCTTTAACATGCCGTATCTCGGTTTGTATTGGTCGTAGAAAAACTATAAAAAAAGGATTTTGTTTGTGTTTCCAAAAGATACATTTTTATATGTACAGTATTTTTGATTAAATGCATATTTTTCGAGTCATTTTCAAAAAACCCTCTAAAAAAGTCGATTTGTTCGTCGAAAAACTGTTACTTTCAATCGCGAATAACTCAAAAAATACCAGTTTTACGAAGAAAACGTAAAGAACATTTTTTCTTAGAACTATATTTCCATCAATTTCCATTAAAATGTTTTGAAAAATTCCCACCCCCAAGGTTTTAGAGTACAGCGGCATGATATAGAAAATGATCCTTGGGCTATTCCCTAGCTTCTATAAAAATTTTAAGTAAATCCATTCTGGACGAAAAAATTGCAAGCCAAAATGTTTCATTTCCTGGACTAAAGGAGGCCAGATTAAAGTTAAAGCATCTTCAATGTAACGTATGATTATTACATTTAAAACTTTTTTTGCTACGCCCATGACTACTAAAACAACATGGCGTCATACCCTAGTCTCTCAATTGCGAAAACTTGGCGCCGTATTGTTCCCTTTAGCGACATTTGTCTTGTTGAAAGAATTTGTTGACTCCTCTTGCCAGCCACAAGATTATGTAGTGCCATTTGCACCATTTGTTGGAGAAACATTTTTTGTCTAAAGCAAGATAATGCTGGTCCGTACATTGCAAGATGTGAGTATGGGATATTCTGAGATGACGTATTCGACATAACCATTTTGAGTTTCAAATCATAGGCTATTGATTATGTTAAAACAAAAAATAGAGTTAAAAGGAACCACAGCGTTCATTGTTTCTATGGTAATGGATCCCCAAATATAAAAGAACCGCGGAGTGCTACCATTTAGAGGTGTGCGTTTTTGAGAAAGTAGTGAATTTTTACTTGCTCTAGGTGCATTTTGGTGAATTTTATGCACTTTTAGTGAACAGGGAATTAAGCAGGGAATTTGGCAACTTGTTTATTTATTGTTTGGCAAATTGTTCGTTAACTGGTTGAGTGGAGCAATGACTGAATGAAGTGCTGAAGTTTTTAGAGCTATATGCTAGTGAGAGATTGTTGTGGGATTCTTCACATACAGACCACAAAAAAACCCAAAACACCCGATGTGTTTAAAAAGATCAGCATAAATTTGGAAAATACCTCAATAGAAGAACTGAAATCGATAAAGAAGTCGCCAAAATAATGGCGACTTATTTATTGCAATATTACCTTAATTTGGTCCTTTAAATTGATATTAATTGCTCTAAAAACTTCCGGCACAATCAGTTAAAAAATAATTGTGCGGATTCCTCACAAGTCAATTGAAAAAGTTTGTCATATTTCCTCTGAAAAAAAAAATGTTTGAAGCCAGTTTCAGATTATTATCCAAATAAAGACTTTTTCGACATCGACGTTTTTTTTCTACCTCATTTGTTTTTAAAACGTTTAGATAATTTTGCAAACTTAAAACATACAGAGCTGCTGCCGCAGTAATTTCTATGCTCTCCATTGCTGATGGTACACTGATACAACTCTTGTGGTAGCTGTATGTAAACAGTCATTTGTCTTAAATACAGCCGTGGAATTCTTTTGGGTAGGACATTGGTCAACGCGAGCAGCAGCAATGGCTGCATGTAAAGGGGATATAACAACTGTACTTGTCCAAACAGTGACTCTATAGGTATTTAGCAGAACGCAATCGATTCTTTCAGGCTTCAACTTTGAGGTAGATATATTAAAAAAAAGCACCCTTTTATCAATATTGTCATTTTAAAAAACCGTTTGAAAAAGAGCTAACTTTTTAGTTTATAAACATTTATAATAACATTGGTTAAAATACAAACAAGTCATTTGTCTATGATCAGCTGGTATTTGAATGTGAGCAACAACGAGCCATCTACTAACTATGTATGTATTCTGTAAGAATTTCAATATGAAAATATCGATAAAACAGACACAAATTAAAGATCTTGAAGGTAAATAAATACCACAAAAAACCAGAATTTAAACAAAAGAATAGTCGGTGCAGAGTTCAATGCTATCTTAGCAACTCACGTTGTGAAACACAAGATATTATAAAAATATAATCTTAATAGTTGATGGTGGCTAATTATAATAAAAACATTGTATTGTTCGAAACGTATCCTTAGATTATATAACTGCGTGATGTACTTTAAACATCCAGGAGATAAAAAGCTAAATCTGTACAATTGATTAAAATTTGTTATATTATGTATTTGGAATAATAAATAATAAACTGATAATGGTATTATGTAATGCAATTTTTACACCGTTTTACAAACCTAAACTAAAGTTTAAAGTTATCATACAATGCATAAATAAATACGTATTTTATGTTTGGTAGTTCCTGGCCACGAATTTTCTATCCAAGTATGTTGTGAAACCTGCCAGTTTGAATGAATAAAAAAATAATAGCATTCATTAGTTGAGGACATGAGTTTATGAGACCCTGGGAAAAAAAGAAACAATAATAAACGAGCGAATTAATTCTAATATTCAAAAAAGGAAATAAAAAACAGTCAGAAAACTACAGAGGTATAAACTTGCAACTAAAATTTTACCAAGTAGACCAGAGTAGAGTATAATAGAACAGCATTTCTCTGATTGACCCAAAAACAGGGTTTGACAGAGTAAGACTCAAAGATGTAATCCATCTACTGTATAAAAGAGAAGTTCCCCTAAATATTATCAAAACTATCAAAAACATCTACCAAAACAACAAAATGGGGGTCATAATAGATGGACAACTTACAGCACCTATAGAAATATAATATATAGGCAGTGTAATAAGAAAAGAGTATGCTCTTAAATTTAATCATGGATAAAATCATCAATAGCGTTACTCTGATCTGCAGACGACGAAATATTGATAGCCCAAGATGAAGATAGTCAGCAAAGACTGGTCCACAGATTTATCATAAGAGCAAAATAATTTAATATGACAATTTCATCTCAGAAAACTAAAACAATAGTAGTCATTAAAGAACCAACCAGATGTAAAAAGTAATGGAAATAAAATACCTGGGAATTACACTGTCCAGCCAAGGAGACCTGGACAAAGGAGTGAGAGATCAAGTACAGAAAGCAAATAGACTGGCAGGATGCCTTAATAACACTGGCGAAACAGACACATTAACACAAAGATGAAGTCAAGAATTTATAAAGCCAATAATGACATATGCCTCAGAAATAAGACTCGACACAGCTGCAACGCAAAGGCTACTGGAACGGCAGTAGCCTTTGCGTTGTAGCTGTGGGGTCTTATTGAGACATCCCTGACAGATCCATGAGAGTACTAAGAAGAATTACAGGAAATAGAGAGGAAATGAGAGATCGAAAGAGAATAACCACATAAGCAGAATGGAGAAGGCCCGTGTTAAAAATGTCAAAATAGCAAGAGATAAGTTACCAATCGGCAAAAGAAGTATCGGATGATCACGCAAAAGATGGAGTGACAACCTTCCATAGAGGTATTAATCCGCCAATGAACAAGCAGAATTGCTTATAATGAGGAAGAAGAAGAAGAAGAAGTAATAGCAAATATAAAACAGACGAAAACAAAGAAGGAGGATCTATACGGACCAAAACGGATTTCAAGCAAAGGCATCAGCAATCTTAGGAAAGTTTATCAGTCAAATTGAGATGCAACAATATGAGAATCTGTGACATATACCAATCATATACCATGTGAGAAATGACCATATACCAATACAAAAATTTATGAGAGGCTCTTACAAAGCGACATCATCAAAGAGTAGGAAAGTAACAAGGACAGATCAATCAAACATTTGTAGACCATCCGGCCACCTTAAAAATGGGTAATTTTTGATGTCTTATATCTCCTAAACTTTTGTCCGATTTAAGTGAGTTTTTTAATATGTTATAGCCTTATTCCTTGACAATATCGTTATACTAATATGGTTGCTAAACAGTTAAATTTTCATTGTATACCGGGTGTATGAATTCAACTGTGTTTTTTTCTTAAAGTTTGCATCACCCTGTGGGATATTCTAGCATTTATAAAATATTGAAATTAAAACTATAGCCTCATGTTTTCTTCACGTTTTATTTTTTGATTCATTCGCTTATGTTGGATAACACAAAAGTTAGGTAGTTTAACAACTAGCCATGTTTTTCATCAAGACAGACGATTTAACTCACCAGCAAAATTAACCCCACAAACTTTATTATTGTTTTGTTTACATCACCTGTGACAGTTTGTTTCCTAAGTTTGTGTCATCGAAGGTTTTTTGACATATAGTCGTTGTACGACATTGTTGCAAATCTGTTTCCGTGAATAACAATTCTTTTGTAATTAAAATTAACAATTAAAATTGTAATTTTATATCATTGTGAGCGAATATTGTTTAAGTTGAAATTTTAGTGATTATTTTTTGTTTGTGATTTTAAAAATACCACTCCTTCCAACTGATGCTGCTAGGGCAGTGGCTTTAGTTGATGCTGGTTACAGTCAACGTCATATCGCTGGTATACTCGATGTACACAGAACTACGGTACAAGATGCCATTTCGGGAGACAGGACACTTCAGTTCGAGATGACCGCTTCATTGTCACTAAAGTATTGAAAAATCGCTTTTGCATCGCTCCTGAAGATCGTAGGTCTCTTCTTGAGGTGAGAAACGTTAGTGTGAGTAGACAAACGATTAGAAGAAGACTGTCAGAAATCTGTCAGACTGCTCCCACAACACCGTAGAGCTAGACTTCATTTTGCGCGAGAATATGCTAACTGGATTATGGCGGAATGGAAGAATATACTGTTCTTAGATGAGAGCAGAATAGCCCTAAAAGGTCCAGATGGACGCCAACGTGTCTATAGGCGTCAAAATGAAAGGTTTGCTGCATGCGCTATAACCGAAACAGTGGCTTACCGAGGAGGGTCAATAATGATTGGGGGAGGTATACCTTACGAAGCGCGTACTGATCTTGTTGTGTTCGGTAGAGGCAGTGTAAATGCCCAAGTATACGTGCAAGAAGTTCTCCAAGACCATGTCATGCCTTTTGCACCATTCATTGGTGATAACTTTGGACTAATGCATGACAATGCACGTTGCCATACAGTAAGATCTACCCGTGAGTACCTTAATGAGGTCGGGATTCAAGTTCTACCATGACCAGCACACAGTCCCGATCTTAACCAAATTGAGCATATCTGGGACAACCTTAAAAGACGGGTAAGAGCAAGAGTACCAGCCCCTTCATCCTTTGAAGAGCTGAAGACAGCTGCGGTATAGGAGTGGCACAATATCCCCCAATCTGATATCCAGGATATCATGAATGGATTGCCAAACCGGCTCCAAGAAGGGCTAGACGCGGTAACACCCATTATTGATACCTAATTTTTTTTCAATTATATTAATTTGAAGTAATTACTATTTAAATGGGAATAAGCCACAATTAAAGGTTAAAGTACGTTTATTGACGTTTCAATTTCCACTTCGGAAATCGTTCTCAAAATACAAACATTAGTAAATTACAATTTACTAATGTTTGTATTTTGAGAACGATTTCCGAAGTGGAAATTGAAACGTCAATAAACGTACTTTAACCTTTAATTGTGGCTTATTCCCATTTAAATAGTAATTACTTTAAAATGCCACAAGAAAATAGCTTCAGAACAATAATATTAATTTGAGTTTTCTTCGTAGATTTTATTCATTGGATTTTTACTATAACAAATGACTTTTTTTCAAAAAGATTATTTTTTCTCTTCCGCGGAGATAAAAATTGATAAAAAACATGTACAGTTGTTAAAGCTCCTAACTTTTGTATTATCCAACATAAGCGAATCAATCAAAAAACAGAATGTTCAGAAAGCATGAGGCTATAGTTACGATTTAATTTCAGTATTCTACAAATGCTAGAATACTCCACAGGGTGATGCAAACTTTAAGAAAAAAACAGTTTGATTCGTACACCCGGTATACAATGAAAATTTACCTGTTTAGCAACAATATTATTATAAAGATATTGTCAAGGAATAAGGCTATAACATATTAAAAAAATCACTTAAATCGGACAACAGGTTTAGGAGATATAAGAAATCAAAAATTACCCATTTTTAAGGTGGCCGGTTAATTTTGGCCAAGTGTATGATCCAAAAAGGAATTTTCTGAGAAATTAAGGGAAAGGTATGTCCAATATTGAGCCAATAAACTTGATATAGATAGATAGACAATACAAAGATATACATATGTTTCTTTTTAGTTTTAAATTACTTTTTTACGTTTTAAAAATGGTTTTTTGATGACCATATAAACTTGAAATCAAAGCGAATATTAATTGTAAACAGATGGCTTTTTTATCTCATATACAGTTAAATTCCCCAACACTCAGTGGTTTTTTACCACTATTTTTTTCATGCCATACAAAATCATTTATGTTTTTAAATAACATGCACATAAAATCAGAATTTGGTGTTTATTGAGAGTAAACTAAATTAAAGACCAAATACTTGTCAGGATAGAATGCCAGGATAGCATGATGAGATTTTTTCCTGTTTTTTCCCTCATAATTTACTATGGAATCACTAACAGGAGAATTTTACTGTCATCATGGCATGTGTTTGTCTTTTTAAAGACGAATCACATGCTATGATTTTTTTTTGATGCACGGATATTCTCAAGTTAAAGTTGATTTCATGTAATCGAATGAACTACAATAAAGTCGTCCCAGGAACGCAACTCAGCAATATTGGCAATATCATTTTCAAGTCGTCTATTTTAAAATATACAATATATGTCTGAATTGACAATATGAATGAGTCAGATAGCCTAAAATTCTTTTTTATTAGTAAAGATAATGTAATTTTGCTAAGTTTTTTTTAAAGCTGAATTATACTTGAATCAAATGCTAATTTTGCAATTGTTTACAAAGAGAATGATAATTATAGTGTTCCGTATTTAGTGCAGTATTTAATTTATTTATTTAAGTTGTCATATTGATAAAAATATGTTTGTATTTGTTTTTAGGCGACATTAACCACTTATCTGTTAATGTTTGAGAATGATTATCTGTTTTGATGATAAGTTTTCACAATTAACAGAAATATTAAATATGTAGTTGAAATTTATATTTACTTGTTGACATTCTTCCTTTCTATTTGTAATTTCGTATTTGTTTACTTATTATAGTCAATTTTTACCCACAAAAGTTATTTAATTTATTAGCTTAAAAACACTGAAATTTTGCAACAAAGCATAATTAACTTTAGACATTATTCAAAATTAATTTTAAGTAATTTTCAGGATTCTACTATATATATATATATATATATATATATATATATATATATATATATATATATATATATATATATATATACTCTTCTTTCATTTAAGCGTTGAAGAATCCTCCTAATTTTATTAGTTTGTGTCTTAAAGCTCTACAAAAATTGTTCGTAAATTTGGAAAAAAACTAATTGATTTGTTTAAAAACTATTCAATGAATC
The DNA here is from genome assembly GCF_040954645.1 of Diabrotica undecimpunctata. Taxonomy (NCBI): domain Eukaryota; kingdom Metazoa; phylum Arthropoda; class Insecta; order Coleoptera; family Chrysomelidae; genus Diabrotica; species Diabrotica undecimpunctata. The sequence goes on along the minus strand of NC_092811.1, from coordinate 10,973,699 downwards.
GTTTCGAAATTTTTATTACATATTCTCCACTGAGTAGATTTGTAAAGTCACAAAGACTAAACTGGCTTGGTCACCTAGAAAGAATGCCAGATAATCGAGCTGTAAAAGTAGTCCAGAGATGGAAGCCCCAAGGAAACAGAACAAGAGGAAGGCCCCGTAAACGATGGATAGACGACGTAGAGAGGGATCTTAAAACCATGAACATCAGGCAGTGGCGAAGGAAAGTATCCGACAGGGCAGAATGGAAGAACATTATTAAGCAGGTCAAGACTCACAAAGGGTTGTAGCGCCATTAGAAGAAGAAGATTCTCCACTGAGTACAACTTGAATCTCTTGTATAATAAAAAAGACCCCGCTGGATATTATAAAAACAAATGAAAACGTCTATCGAACAATATAATATGAATGGAATAAGATAGGGATAAAAATAAAACCTATATTTAGTAACAGATTTATCAATTACCAATCACAGCATCCACCTCATATGAAAGTAAATTTTATACTCTAAAAAACCAGAATAAGCAAATTATCACACACTAATAACGTCAATAAAGGATTAATGAAACTAAAAAACATTTTATTGGAGAATTTTTACCCAATTAAACTAATAAACAAATTTTTATTTAACAACCCTAATAATAGAATGATTGACATATAATAAGTTAAACAACAGAACCAAAATATGTCATCATTAACACCCAAACTAACTAAAGTCTTTGCTAACTATTCTGAGATTAAAATTGCAACTAAATATATAAAAACCCTGGCATCATTGTATACAAAAACTAAATCACCTATTAGCATTATGGAAAGCTCAAATGTAGTTTATAAAATACTATGCTAAAGTTGTGATATATTGTATATAGGACACACATCCAGAAATCTAACAGGCAGAGTGACATCACATAAAACTGACCTCAGAAATAATAAAAAATACATACATTACGCATTTACTTTCAATTAGACCAAAATATTGAGACATTAAACAAATTAAACAAAAGAAAATTCCTAGAAATGATAGATAAAAATAAATATCAATGTTAAGAATACCAAGCATTTTTAGAATTATTGGAGTTAATACTAGAATTAGATAGACTCTTTTCTAATGATATAAATCCTTATCTCGTGAATAGATCAATTTGCTTTCAGCAAGATGGTGCACATCCTCATTATCTTTCAATCGGTGGTGAGTTTATCAACAATACATTTAAAAATCGTTGGATTGGAAGCAGAGGAGTTATCGAATAGCCAGCAAAATACCAGGATTTGACGCCTCTAGATTAGTTATTTAAAAATCAAAGTGTATGTAAATAGGCCACGGACATACGATTACATAGATTTTTGAAATCAGTATTTCAAAAGCTTTTAAATGAGGTGCCACATGATGTACTTTTCCATTTAAAAAAATCAAAGTTATGATTGTCGTCTGAAGAGGGATCGCGTAAAGTTCGAAACATTGATGGTATAATATACTACGATTATTTTTAAAATCGACTTGTCCGAGCGTTTGGCTTACTTGCTAAAAATAAATAAGTCATTAGTGGGGGTAGCTCTTATTCCAGCGCATGGCACAAATTCAAGTAATAATTTAGAATTTTTGGAATAAGTCCCAAATAAGAAAAAATAAAATATGTTGTAAAAAACTCTGAAGTGCCACCGAAATATCAAGTCATTATCTATAGATTTACAAAGTATTTACTAAACAATCAATAATAATTAAAAGTAATCACAAACATGATATAATGAACTGTTTTGATTTCAAATTTAAAGTGACTCTAATTCTTTATGAAGTGTTTTAGTAATTGTGTAAAACATTTGCAATACAAAAAGTTTTTAAGATATATTTGATCAAATTGTTTTATAAACGCTCAAAATTATTTTATTAATATTTACTATTAACACGATCGTGAATCAGAAACATCAAAAATCTATACTATAGGATCTAGAGTGCCTAAAGGTAGTGTTCTGGGTCCTGTTATGGTCCTAATGTTAGTCACAGATAATAATCCTGCAACAGCTACCGAATCTCTTCAAAGGCATATTAGGGACATTGAAAAGTGGACAAAGAGATGGCGATAGAACTTCGTTCCTATTGGTCATAGAAGGTCTTTTTTTTTAATATGAGTTTTTTTACCAGCTATCCAATGGTTGTACGTACAAGTATGTAGCTTGAAAAATATAGAAGTTATTACAATTGTTGCGTAAAAAATATACTCCTTTTTCAAACGTTTATTTTGTAAATAATTTCGATGAAAACGCAATATGCATTTAACTTCTGAGATAGTTTAAGTCTTAAAGAATCCTATGAAATTTTCTAAATGTGTCTGGCATCATTAATAGAGCCAGTTCAATAGTTTAAATATTTAGCCTCAGGGATAAATAAATTGACATAAAAAAATGATATAAACATTGTTTATGTAAAATATAAGGGAAAAACTTATAGACAAAAAATCAAATTGTGACCATAAATTATTGTTTAAAAAACTCAAGGTAAAAATACGAATACTTTTTCATCTATTAGTCATCTAGTAACCCCCACCTATGTCTTAAAAGCTTCAGATATCTGCGAAAAATTTTGCCGTGAAATCGATGATTTTTACATAACCAGACTGTGCTATTTAACTTTAGACAACCTCGTTGACTTAGAATCAGAAATCCACGAAGCATTTGCAATAAAACAGAATTGTGTTGGAATATTTTTTGATATAAGCAAAGCATATGATACAGTTTGGAAATATTCAATCATTAAAACACTCAGCAACTGGTTAATAAGGGGTAACATATTAAAATACATTTCAAATTTTCTTGAAAACAGACAATTTCAAGTTCGAGTTGACGGAACATATTCTCAAACAAAAATTCAACAAAATGGTATACCACAAGGATCAAATTTAAGCACAACTTTATTCTTAGTAGCAATAAATTCGATATTAACACAAATTGAAAACCCCGTCAAAGCTAGATCATACGCTTACGACCTAGTTATTTTCTGTAGAGGAAAAAACATAGCAACGATTCACAATCACATTCAAAAAGCGTTAACACACATTGAGAAATGGTCAGCTACAAGTGGACTTCAGTTTAACACTACAAAAACGAAAGCAATCTGTTTCTCAAAGAGAAATCAAATCCAAACAAAAGAATTATATCTACACGAACAAAAACTAGATTACGTAGAAGAAATCAGATTCTTGGGTATGACGTTTGATAAAAAATTAACTTGGAAGACACATATTCAACAGCTGAAAAATCCTGTCTACCTGGTATAAATTTACTACGATCACTTGCCTTTAAAAACTGGGGTGCCGATTATTCAAGTTTAATACTTATTTACAAATCCATAATTCGATCAAAACTTGACTATGGAGCCATCGTCTACAACTCCTCCAAAAAAACACATTTGAAGTCACTGGATATTATCCAAAATAGATGTCTACGTATTTCTTTAGGTGCTCACTACACAAGTCCCATTCAAAGTCTCTATTGGGAAAGTGGAGAACTTCCTCTTTCTTTCAGAAGACAATATCTAAGCCTAACATATGCAGCGGCAGTGTCATCAAACCGAAATAATCCAGTACTGCATAACGTTTTTGCTGATCGATTTACAAATAAATTTCAACAAACACATAAAATTGATCATCCTTTTTACTTTCGTATACAATCATACTTATCCAAATTAAATTTTCAATTTCCAAAAACCTATGATACCTCTTCAATCCACAACCCAGCACCATGGACAATATCTATTCCTGATATCGACATCAGTCTAACAAACCTAAGAAAATCAGAGAAATCATCAACCGTCATTAAACAAAAGTGTTATACACTATTAAACAGATATGGCAATACCTACAACGTATACACCGATGCGTCAAAAAATGAAGACAGAGTTGGAGCAGCAATTTATTCGGAAGACTCCTCAGTTAGTTTCAAATTGCCATCAATTACAACCATCTTTTCGGCTGGAATATTTGCAATTCTAAAAGCACTATTGTTAATACAAAACAAAAACAAAGAAAGATGTATAATAATCACAGATTCTTTAAGTTCATTATCCTCACTGATTCAATTGTACTGTGACAACCCCCTTCTACTTCTTATTAAAAAAGAACTTAACAACATTGCAAATAAGAACATCCAAGTTCACTTTTTATGGGTACCTTCTCATATAGGAATTGAAGGTAACGAAGTTGTAGATAAACTGGCTAAAAACGCACCAACTAACCCGATGTCCGAAGAAAGTAATATATTGGTACAAAACGATTTAAAACCATACTTAAAACAAAAAATAATTCAAAAATGGCAACAAACTTGGAACAACACTCCATCAAGGCTATACGAAGTCAACAAACATTCACATCTTTGGAAACCAAAAATAAAAGACAGGAGAGAGCAAGTGATACTTACCCGTCTCCGTATCGGCCATACACGACTTACTCATGACTATTTATTACAGCGCAAAAATAAACCAGTGTGTGAAGTGTGCAACAGTGTTCTAACGGTAAAACATTTTTTAATACAGTGTCCCAAATATAATAGTGAACGACTCAAATATAACATACCCAACTCCCTAAGAGATGCCCTAGAAGAAAATACAGACACCCGAAAAATATTTTCCTATCTTAAAGACTGCCAACTTCTTCAAAAGATCTAAAATGAACATTGTAACACACAAAGATATTATTATTATTATTATTGTAAACTAATGTATATTTTACTTATTGTATCTATATTGTATTAATCTTAATACGCTAATGACCCTGCGTGGTTGATGCGTTATTAAAATAAAAAAAAAGACTGTGCTATTTATATTTCGAACCACAAAGACGCTTATTATTAGAATGTTTATAACTAATAGATTACTGAATATACGTTAAAAAAAATAACACGATCGTATACAATCTAAGTCCCCTTGTAGTGCTGTTGAATGGATTAACAGAACTGTTGGATAAAGAAGAAGCGAATCTACAGCCAAGTTAGCTCTCTACTGATAGACTGGAAGCCCATACCCCTCACATAAGTAAGATTATGCGTTCGAACAAGACAATGAGATGGCGACCACGGCAAGAAAGAGGACAACGAATTTATGGAAAGTGAGGAGGATACTTCGAATTTAATGTCACGTCATTCAGCATGATGAAAACGGTGGTGATGAAAAGAAACGACTGGCGAAGGTCAAAGTTTAACTAAGGTTGTAGCACTTGTGATGATGATGATGTTTCTTATTTAACTTTTCTTAAAACATTCATTTTTTTATTTACATCGTTTACCAAATAAAGTGTCGCAATATCTCACCAATGATTCAATTCTGTCATTGTATGTTATGTTCAACCAGCAAATTTTGGATTAGTGTGATTATGTTTAGTGAACAATGTTCAATTAAATAAATAATTAACGTCACTACAAAGTACTATTTTAAAGAGTTAATTTTTTGTTGTTTGAGTAAATATTTTTTACTCAAGCTATAAAACTTGAAGTCATAATAACCTTATAATGTTACATGTGCAACGAGTTAAATGACGAAATTCAAAGTTTTATTAATAACATCCTTAACCTATTGCAAATAAAGCAACAATTCTCATTAAGATGTTCTTGTAACCTTCAGCGATAGCAGCCGACCTTCATGAGTTTCATTATCACTTGTTATCATACATTAGTCATTATTGAAGAAGAAAGGTTACGTGAAGTATACGATCAGGAAGCTCAATGACACATTTAAAAATTTAACGGTAACTATCAGTTTGAATGAAACGAATTATATTCCTTTGAGGCATTCTTCTTTTGGTGCCTATTTATTTCGAATATTGGCGATCATTCTGGCTATAATTATTTTATTAACTGATGCTCTAAATAGATTAGTTGCTGTTGTGGAGAACCATTTCCTCAAGTTTTTTAACCATGATATTCTTCTCCCAATTTCTCGCTTTCCAAATACTTTGCCTTGAAGGATTATTTTCAGTAATCTGTATTTAGTGCCGTTTTGAGGCATAAGACATAAGAAAGAAGCTAAACCATAGTCAGAAAAATAAAAATGGAACACTGGGACGGAAGTCTATAAGAATATAATCCTGCAGCAAGCCGAATTCAGGCCAGGAAAATCATGTCCTGCACAAGCATTTACACTCACTGAATGCATGTGGCATTGGTTGATTTGTCGGCGGCTTACGACACCATAAACAACAAAGTGCTGTTATCAAACACCTTCAAAATCACTAGAGATATTAATCTTAACAAAGATAATCGCATCTGTAATACAGAAAAGAAGAGAAATTGGAGAAACCAAAAAACGGCTTGTTCCAATGCATAGATAGATTAATTGATAATTCCCGTCATCATCTGCAAATTGCAAGCTGTAGTACCATCTTTTCTATTATTTTCCAGATATTAAAAAACCCCTCCAAATGAATCTTAAAGGACGTAGGGGCAATGCAACAACCTTGGCGAAGTTCTTTAGTCACCTTTATCTTTTTTGTCACTTTTTGTCCAATCTTTATTGAACTCGTCATTAGGTCCTCTTGCACCTGCCACATTTTGCTAATGGGACACTGTCATATGTTTTTTGAAGGACAATAAATATCAAGTGTTTCTCCACACGCTTTTCTATTGTTTGCTTTAGGCAAAAACATATTGCCTATACAAGAACGACCACTACGAAAGCCACTCTGATGCTCAACATTTTCCCAACAACTTTCAATTCGGCTTTTAATTATCTTCCCATACATTCTATATATTGAGTTGGTTACCCTGAATCCCCGTTAATTTAGACCATCTTTTATGTAGCCTTTTCTTTACGTTATCGTAGGCTTTATTCCACATTTCATTCTTGGCTCTATTTACTGATTTTTTTAATAACTGTTGCAGATCGTAAATGTTGCTTTTCGGTTCGCTAGCCATTTATTGTACATATATGTATGGTTCGTATTAATTGGTAAGGAGTAATAAACATTGTTTAATTTAAAATTCAGCCTCATTCGATATCTGGGTAGACTCGATTTCAAAACATTGCAGATAGGGGTAGAAAAGAATTAGAAAAAAGAGCTAAGAATCTTCTAGAGGCCGCAGGATATATGGGATTACAGATAAATATAAATAAAACAAAATACATGGAGCTGAAGAATAAGTAAAAGAAAAGCAGAAAACTAAATATGGAAATTGCATTAGGAAGAGAAATTCTGGAAATTGAAGAGGTGGAGGATTACAAGTATCTGGGAGTTCTTGTGACAAATAAATGTGAAGAAGAAGAGGAAATAGACAATCTACAATAAATCTACGAATAGCAAAAGGAAACAGGTGTGCAGGCAGTTTGCAAAGAATAATAAAATCAAAATCATCATTCAATCAAATCAAATAAGACATGGGTGTTAACAAACAAAACTACAACAGAAATATGGAAACGAAGAATATTAAGAAGACTTTTTGGAGGAAAGTTGAAGAACAAATGCTGAAACTTATGAAATGTTCGGTGAAGGGAGAATAAGCGATTTTGTCAAAGCTAGAAGATTGCAGTGACTAGGTCATCTTGTTAAAATGGATAATGGTAGAGAGGTAAAGAACATGACATGGAGAACCCCGGAAGATAAAATGAAAAGAGGCAGACCGAGGAGAAGATGGAGGGAAGCAGTTGCGGACGATCTACAAGAAAATAAGATAGAAAATTGGAGGAAAGAAGCTAGAGATAGAACGAGATGGAAGAAAATTACTAAGCTATGGGCCTGAAACGGTCTGCTACAATCTTTTATATAATATATTCTCGTATATTCTGTAAATATTAAGTAAATTGTAAAGATTGAAATAAAAAATGGTAGGAGTACAAAAAATATATGGCAAAGAACACAATCACTAACATTTTTCAAAATGGGGACGAACATGAAGAGAATATAATCTAAATAAACAAATTCCACAGTTTCGTATACAAATATGTAACAATCAATATTTTATATCCTTTCTATATAAAATACAAAACTCACAGTTACCAATTTTGGCGATATTATTTTCCTAGAACTCAGTAGATAAATGTTTAATCCGCTCAACAATGTTTTTTGACCTCGGAGGCGAATTAGTGTGCCCGGGACGCGAATATAAGAATATAAGCTTGGTATTACAGATATGGGTGGTATTGTATCCAAACTATAAAACTATAAACAGTGTGTAACCTAAACAGTCAAATTAAAATTGGCTCAACAATTCACCCTGTAATCATGTTGTTGTATTAACCATCAACACCCTAACCCTAAGTCTTTAAAAGCAAACCAAAAACAACCACATATGGATGAAAAATTCTGTTGAAAATTATAAACTAAATTACCGGTCAAGCTCAAGGACTATGGGGCGGCTAAACGAATGAAATTGGATGATTTCTATAATGTTTAAAATGAAAGTTATTAAAATCCATATTGGGCTAAAACTTACCGTTCTAGTGTACGGTCTGTGACACTGCAAAAATTATCGCGAACCGAAAATGTTGCCGAATATCTGTCGTACAAACACCTCTTACATAAACCACCGAAAAGTTCGTATCTGTTTAATAATTTTAATTTGCCGAACATGATATTTATATCAAAATAGTTTGGAAGATCATGTGTACATTGATTGATAAAAATGTTAATTGTAATGTGTTCGCATGACCGTGTGCATATTTGTATATAAACAAGAAAAAAAATAGCAAGATTAGCGTTTAATAGCAAACAGTATGTATTGCTAGGTTTAGATGATAGCGGATGAACAAATATTATCTGTTTTAGGTAATATACAAGAAAATGGAATAATAACAATACATAAGCATATATTATTCTTCTTCTTTTTACTGTTCTTTATGAACATAAGTGCTTTTTCATTCTGCGGCTTATTCCTAGACTTCAAATTTATTGGTTTCAGAGACTGTCTGATACTCGTCCCATTGATCTCCTCCCAGCTGATGATTTACCTCCTGCTACATTTACTACCCTCTATTTTTAGTCAGTAAGATATTCTATAGTATTACTAAAGTAATACTATAGTATACTGTATACAATAACTATATTATTACTAAAGAAACGTGCTTTGTGTTTCACTTAAATGTACAAAGTATTACTAATAAGGTAGATGAATTAAATGCATTTTTTAAAGATAATAAGTATGACATTTTTTGTGTTTCGGAACACTGGTTCTTCTTTCTAAGTGTCGTCTCCGCAACGAAGGTTGGTTACCATAGTAGGGGAGACCGGGGAGAGTTCGGACCATTTTTAAAAATTAATTTTTATTAGAAAAGTGTATTGATATATTTACCTTTTAAAGTAGTTAACTTAAGCTTCCAAGGTTCAGGCATAACCAATCAAGAGCAGAATATATCAAATCAATAAATTAACAACAAAAATAAAAAAATATTGCAGGGGGTCATTTGTCCGAAGTCTCCCCAGAAACGGGGAGACTTCGGACTAGGAACTGGGAGACTTCGGACAGTACTGGGAGACTTCGGACAGTACAACATATGTTACTTATAAAAATGTATTTAAAAAAAATAGACATGTTTAGATATTAAAAAATTAATGCAATGAATAATCTTCTAAATCTGTATTAAAATAGATCATATTTTCATATCTTTGACGTGTATCTTTCAAGGGCTTCGGTAAAATACATTTTATGTCTTCAAATATAACAAAAGCATCTTCTTCAGTGGAGATAAACCGATTAGAAGTGGCATGTTTTTTATAAAATTTTACGTCGTATCCTTTTATCTGTTTTTCCTGAATTTCTGCAACATAGTGCCGAAATGTAGCTGGTGTTTTTCCATAAACTCTGGCAATTATAAACTGACCATTTGCAATATTTGTTTCTTCTGTATCCACTTCGTCATCTTGCTCTATGAAGTCAGAGGATTTTTCATTGCTCATTATGTCTTCAGAGGAAGAAGAAGAAGATGTTTCAACAATTTTTTTAGTGACTTTCTGTCTTTTTTTAGGATTTACTTTCCTTGTAACAGATCGTTTTAGTTTCCTGTTGGCAATTTCGTCTTTTTCTGGAGTATCCGTGGCAATGATACATTTGCCCTTAGGCCTCCCTCTATTTGATGTTTTACGTTCTGGCGCCTTGGGAAACGGTCTAACCATTTCTGGAGAAATGATGTTTGGAGAAGTTGAGTGACTCGGAGAAACTAAAACTTTGCTTGGCCCCGGTTTGGACAAGCTATCAAAATCTCTTTTTCCGAGTTCCGGTTCTGTAGTAGGCATTGGTCTATCTGTCACGTAAGAAGATAAGAACTCTTCTTCTCCGAATATATTCCTGTCAAAAGGCCAAATACCTGTACACTTGAAACCACTTTTAATATTAACTGGATTGGCAGCTCTGTCCCAAGCAGAAGAACAAATAGCAGGCAAGTCATATATAGAAAGTGTCTGACCAGGATTAGACAACATCCAGGAATTAGCACCATCATTAAAAAACTTTTTGAAAGGACCAAACACTGTTTGGTCCAAAGGTTGTAACTTATTAGAAGTATGAGGTGGTAGTGTCAAAACAGTAATTCCATTTTCTTTGCAGTAATCAAGTCCCTCCACTGAGAGATGGGACTCGTGGTTATCCATGATTAGTAAAATTTTATTAGTATCAGAGCAGAGTGTATTTTTGACAACATGTTTAAGTACTTTCAAAAAATTATCACTTGTCATCCATCCTGAAGGAGATACTAATCCTAAAGCAACTTGAGGAACCCCTTTCATCATGCGGTTTTCATCAAAACGTTGCCGTGGGAATACCCATATAGGAGGCAATGCTTTTCCATCAGCAGAAATTATGCCCACTTGTGTAACTAATTCTCCACGTTCACGTGAGGTCACCTGCCCTATTTGATGTTGACCTTTTCTTCCAATTATTTTAGGTACACGCTGAACTGTAGTAACCCCAGTCTAAAAAATAAGTGATATTAATTATCAAAATAACTAAACAAAATTGTTAATTGACTCACTTCATCTAAATTGAAAATCGCTGAAGATCCAAAAGAATGACGACGTAAAACTTCTTCTAATTTATTTTGAAACGTCTCAACAGTAACTTTGTTAAAACTCGTCATTCTAGCGAGACTAGTGGCTTCAGGTGTTCTAATAGATAGTACAGGATGACGTTTCATGAAACCTGAAAACCAGTCTGTTCCAGCTTCTTCATTTTCGCTCCATGTAGTAGGCATTTTAACATGGTTTTTCTTGGCAAATTCAAAAGCTAAACGTCTTGCAGCTTTAGGCGTTAGTCCATGAAACATGGAAGAACAATCTAATAAATATTTTTCAAGCATTTTTTCCATTATATCGGTAAACACTTGAGATTGCTTGAAATTTGGAGAGAATGTTACGTTGTCTATACCCACAGCTCTAGCTTTCTTTATGTAATCTAGAAGACTAGATTTAGGAACGCCGTAGGTTTTGGCGCTATTCCGAATGCTCAATTTGCCGTCAAGCACCTCTGATGTGGCATTTTTCATAGTGTCTGCAGAAAATTGTCGTTCTGTTACCCTTGTATATGTACGGGGCATTATGAGCTGTAAGAGAAAAATAGAATAACTACAGATCAGGGGAGACTTCGGACACACAGGGGAGAGTTCGGACACTGTGTCCGAACTCTCCCCTAATGCAAACATTGGTAATACAATGGGTTTATAAAAAAACTTACCTAAATATTGCAACAACATAAACGCAAATTAATGAAATAAGTATAGTAGATTACAGCACCAAAGTTTTATACGTGGTAAGTCTATGTATTTTAAAATATATCTTCTGGATTGCACCGATATTTTTAGAACAAAACTCGACAAAACACTTCACAATAGATAACTCTGTGACTACGACCGAAATCACAGCTGTCAATACATAACCTATAATTATGTACAAATAAGGTTGTGTTTACCAAATGACAACAGTGCATCTTCAAAAATGTGCGAAATTCAAATGTGTCTCTCAATTAGGTTTTAGAAAAAAATACCCAACAACTAAAGCTTTGATAAATTGCGTTAGGCTTTCACGGCCATCGTCTAACTTATTAAACTGTTTATTCGGGCTGTTGGGCCGTTGTCTTCTGTTGAGATTTGTTCTCGACGTTTCGCCAACACTAGGGGTTGGCATCTTCTGGAGATGTTGATGCTTCGCTTGTAAGCAGAAACTGACGACGCGTTGTACTACGGAGGCAATATTTATAATTCCCACTCGCCTCCCCTCCACTGGTTTCGGCTTGAGGGGGCGTGTCGTTGTTTATAGTAGCTTTTCTATCTCCGTGTTTGGCGGGAAGGGCGTTTGTGGATTTTAATACTGGTATCCATGTTTTGTTGATTTTTAGTCCTTCTTCTATCCTATTGAAATTGTTTGGGTGCTTGTATATTTCCACCGCTTCCCGATATAACCGTGGGTAGTACTGTGAAGTTTTGTCCAGCATCTGTGTTTCTTCAAATAGTATTCGATGTTCTCCGCTTCCCAAAGCGTGTTCGGCAACGGCAGATTTGTCGATATGTCCTAAACGACAATGGCTTTTATGTTCATTTATCCTGGTGTTGGTGTGTCTTTTTGTGGTTCCCACATATACCATTCCACATGTGCATGGTATTCGGTATACTCCGGCCGTTGCTAATGGGTCGCGTTTGTCTTTTACCGATCTTAAACAATCCTTGATCTTCTTTGTAGGTCTGAAGATGGTCTTTATGTTGGCTTTCTTGAGTATTCGCCCAATTATGTCCGTTACCCCCGATATATAGAAAAAAACAGAGTCTACCAAGTAGTAAATTCTCAATCTTTTTTGAACCTATGTTCACCGCCTTACGGCAATATGAGTGACTGCCCTCCCCTAAATAATGTTGTCACGCAGGTGGCAACATGCGAAGAAGAATTTTACCAACCTCCGATGACGACTCCTCTTATTCGCCCGAGTCCGAGGACGAAAAAAACAGCGAAGATGATATGGACGCAGCCATCCCCGACGAAGCTTTGAACGCTGAGTCGGACGCACCGCTGAACGCTCAGTCGGACGACTATCTGAACGTCGAGTCGGACGTACCATTGAACGCCGTAGCCCCGCCCCTAGACGACAATAACGTCGAGATGGAAGCACTATCTAAACAGCTGAAGAGACAGCGTGCCCCAGAAGTAGACGAAGACGAAGAAGAAAGAAAAAAAGCAAAAGAAATGGAAGCCATAGAAAGAGCAAAGGAACTAAGTAGGTCAGTCAATGCACTGACCGAACAGATGAAAGAGATGAAAAGAGAAATGCGTGCCAGGGAAGAGAAACTTCTTAGCCAGCTAAACGAGCTAAGAAAAGAAAATCAGGAGAAAGATCGGGAGGTCAAGAGACTCACCGACAAGATATTCGAGTTAATGGACGCATTAACTCAGCAACGCAACGAGGCAAAACTCGTTAAAGAAAAAGCAGAGGCATTCCAAGAACCACCTAAAGAAAAACCAGCCAAGTCGAATTCGGTGAAAAAAACGAATTCGAAAAAAGTAACTCAAAAAGAAGTTACAGTGATACCAATCACCACTAGTGACGACGCTATGGAACTGGAAGCTGAAGACGAATGGCACTCCACCTGCAACACCGAGTGGAAAACAGTCGAAACAAAAAAACCAAGACAAAGCGCTGCGGAAAAGCAAACCCAGCTGATCCAAAAGCGAAACGAAGAGGCAATGTCAAAAACAATAAAATCAAGGCAGGAGAACAGACAAACTCCTGAAAATAAAAAAGAATCAACGACAAAGGAGTCGCAACCTCCTACCAAAAAAGTTGATGCAAAGAAAAAGGAGGCGCAAACTCCTACCAAAAATGTTGGCAACATGGAGTCACAACCTCCAACCAAAAAAGTTGAAGGAAAAGCGACCCCAGAGATCACACCCGAAGTGGTCTCCACTCCAAAACAACAGAAACCACCGGCGATAATTTTAAAATCAGTCGGAGAACACCAAAAGATACTGCAGCAAGCAGCATCCATGAAGATTATCTCGGCAAACAAATTTGCCAGATCTGGAAGGTCTATAGTCATCCAGACTAAGACCAGGGAGGATTACCTGAAAATGGTAAGACTTCTAGAGTCTTACACGCCAAAGATCGATTTTATCGCGTATCCTATTGATACCGATAAAATGAAGAGAGTCATCATTAGAGGACTATCGGCAAAAACCGATACGAATCTAATTTTAAATGAAATAATAAGCAAAGGAGTGGAGGCCACCAAGGTTGTAAATATGATCTCCAGAAAACCGGACAAGAAACCTCTTCCAATGTTTTTAGTCACAATAAAAGCAGAAGAGGACACCAAAATCAAAAACATATCTGACCTATGTTATATGAGGATCAGCATTGAAGACGAGATGAAGTCAAGACAGGAAACAATCCAATGTTTCAACTGCCAAGGCTTCTACCACAGTTCCAAATCTTGCCACTGTGGATCTAGATGTGTAAAGTGCGGAGGAAATCACCTTAGTAGCGAATGCGAAAAGGATAGAGAAACAGACCCAAAATGCGCTAACTGCGAGCAAGCGCATACAGCAAACTACCGCGGATGCCCAAGAGCTCCAAAGAAGAAAGCCGCCCCACAACAACAAAGGGCAAGGCCAATCAGCGCAAACAATACCAACAAAGGAGTCAGCTACGCTCAGGCTACCAAACAGCCTGAAAGCGTACCCACTGAAAACACTGCCACAAACGAAGCAGCAGCACTAATAGCAAAATTCAACGCCGATCTAAATGCTAAAATGGCACATGTCACCAGCATGCTAGATCAAGTTCAACAAGTAATGACAGCCATAGGAAACATAGGTCAGAAATGTTAGTACACCAAACGGAAGATCTTCGCATTGGGTCATGGAACTCCGGCGGATTATCCAAAAAAATCAACCTTCTGGACGAAATGATAAATAGATTAGAGCTCGATATCGTAGCCCTACAAGAAACCAAATTAGTGGAAAGGAAGAAAACAAAATTTCCCGGCTACGATATCTACAGGACGGATCACAGAGCACTATCAGGTGGAACAGCCATAATTGTGAAAAAAGAAATCGAACACGAACACATCCCAACACCAGATGGACTGGTCACAATGGAAGCCACACTCATAAGAATAAAAGCGAACAACGACTCATTAAAAATAGTGTCTGCATATGTCAGACCAAATGAACCGATCCTAGATGAAGACTTGAGCCTAATATTAAACTCAGAAGAGCCAACAATAATAATAGGAGACCTTAATGCGAGATCTCCCAATTGGCACGACAGGACGACCAATAATAACGGACGACGACTATGCAACCACTTGGAAAATAGACCAAATACGTACGTGATCGGACCAACTGAACCGACATGCTTTCACGGACAACTTCCCACTCATCTAGACATTGCAATCCTACACAACGTGGGTCAACAATATGAGATACACTCTCTTAACGAAGGCGATTCAACACATAACTTAATCGTACTGACCCTGGGCGCAATAGAAACAAACTATTTGCAGCCCCACAACAGGAAAAAGACTAGTTGGCCTAACTACAGAAGAATTGTGAGCGAGAACATCGGTAATATCCCCACAATCAACAACATAACAGAATTAGAGGACAGTGTAATAAAACTAGAGGAAACAATTAACAATGCTATCGATGCCAGCTCCAAAACCGAAACAATAACCAGACAAAAAGGAAGATTTAGGGATATAAGCACAGAACTTAAAAACCTAATCAAACAGAAAAACCGTAAAAGAAGAAGAGCCTACCGCACAAGAACGGTAGAAGACAAAAGGATTGCAAATGAGCTAGACAGGGAAGTGAAAAAACAACTTCAAAATCATCGAAATGAAAGCTGGGACTCCTATATCGAAGAGCTAAATCCAAACAAATCTGCGTTCTGGAAACTATCAAAAATTCTACGTAAAGACAAAAAACCCATACCCCCTCTACACGGAGTAAACGGGATTGTCTACACAGAAATAGAAAAAGCAGAAGTCCTAAAAGACGAAATAGAAAGGGCGTGTAGAAACAACGAACACCCCAACGAAGATATAGACTTCGAAGAAGAGGTAGAGAGGACAGCAAGAAGACTAAAAAGGACAAAAGGCAGAATAGGGATACTTCATACATCTCCCGAAGAAATAAAAGAACTTATAAAGCAGACCAATGCCAAAAAAGCCCCTGGTCCAGACAACATCACAAACAGGGCGCTGAAAAACCTACCAAAAAAAGCTATTGTTTATATTACCAACATCATAAACAATATGCTGAAGCTAAGATATTTTCCAGACAGATGGAAGGAAGCTCACATAATCATGATTGCAAAGCCAGGGAAAAATGGCACATTTCCTCAAAATTACAGACCAATCAGCCTACTATCATCTATAAGCAAGATTGCGGAAAGAGTAATTCTAAAAAGATTGAATGAAGAATCTCAAGCATTACACACCATTCCAGAAGCTCAATTCGGTTTCAGAAGTGAACACTCCTGTGAACTACAGGCATTAAGACTCACAGAATTTATAACCAAAGGTTTCAACGAAAAGGCCTACACAGCAACCGCATTTCTGGACGTCAGTAAAGCATTTGACAGAGTCTGGCACAAAGGACTCATCTATAAAATGAACTCATTGGGATACAGCGAGGCGATGACATGTCTCCTTGCGTCATACCTTGCTAACAGAAGGTTCCGAATTCGTATAGGGGCAACCCTGTCTGAAGTCGGAACCCTGGAAGCGGGTGTGCCTCAGGGTGCTGTGTTATCACCATACCTGTACACCATCTATACGGCCGACACGCCAACAGAACCCGGATCTCTGTTAAGTCTTTACGCAGACGATACAGCAATAGCGGTTAGCTGGAGAAACCCGGATCATGCAGCTAATCATCTGCAAAGAGCACTAAATAGATTTCAACGATGGTGCATAAAATGGAAAATAGCCTTAAACCCAGACAAAACTCAGGCTGTAATGTTTAGTCATAGAAAAAGTGTACCAAACCGAGAAATCACGATAGACAACACCCCAGTTGAATGGACCAACCAGGCAAGATACCTAGGAGTGTTACTCGATAAGAAGCTAACATTCACAGAACATATCAACCAACAGGTATATAAAGCCAAAGCGCTGAAAAGTCAGCTCTCAACGCTCATAGGAAGAAGAAGCAAACTTAGATTTAAAACCAAAATCAGGGTTGCAAACAGCATCATCATGCCAGTCCTAACGTACGCCTCGGCAGCTTGGGGACATACCTGCAAGTCAAACAGGATGAAGATTCAGAGATCTCAGAACCAAATCATTCGAGATGCACTAAAAATACCAAAATACGTACCTTTAAGGTACGTATTCAGAGACTCAGGACAAACCAGGATACTACGGACGCTTGACGAAAGAGCCTACGATATATTCAACGGACTTACAAACCACCCTAGTAGGATGCTAAGAGAGCTGACAAACTACAACGAAAACATCAGGACGGTACACAGAAGACCAAAACAGCAAATTGCAAGATATAGGGAGAACCCAAACGAATAATCAAAGGATGCAATGGTGCATAGTCGTCATAACCTCAAGATCAAGATAAATAGGAGACCAACCAAAAAAAACACTCTGGCGAGAGGGTACGCTTTTCTTTTAGGTTTTTAGGTTTTTTAGGTAGAATTAAGTCCAATATACACCGGGGTGAGTGAGAGCAGTATACACTTGGGAATGCTCACCCCAACACACGCACACAAATAGGATAAGGAAAAAAAAGGAAAGAATTGGGACCCAGGCATATTATAGTTCCGAAGCTCCAAGGAAGTCCACAAAAAACAAAAAAAAAAAAAAACAAAAAAACAAAAAACAAAAAAATATATAAAACGGTCTCACTATTTGAATCACTCGGATTCATCCAGTACTTAAACATTTGTCACTTTTTCGTAAATTCACTTCAATGACCAAATATGGAGGGCCCATCAGGCCCCACATATACCGTTACAACGGACTAGGCCCCTAAGGCGGATCAGATGAACACTGATATTCTCGCGAAATCCGAGCACTGAGGTCTTGTGCGGCATACAAGGGCTCAGTGGCCGGACCCTACTCGGATGCTCGGCCGGCGAGGAGAACAAAATTTATTTTGCCAAATCGGCGGCCGAGTGACCGAGCACACACTCTTTTCCGGACATAGAGTCGTCAGCCACGGCTGGGGGCTCTATGGTCGGAACACACGCTTTTTTCTTTTGTTTTAGGGACTCAAGTCCCGAAGTCATGATAGAGTAACTTCAATAGAGTCAGTAATGTAAATAGGGAGAAAAGCCTAGATGTGGCTACCCCTACAGTTAGGTGGCATAACCACAGTAATTAAAAACAGAGGGTGTTCCATTACCCAGGACACCTTACGTAACTTTCAAATCACTAAGATCATAAGCCTCCTCACGTAAGTCACACGATGAGGAGGGGTGGAGGAAAAACCTGGGGGTCAGATAGGTACCACTTCGACTAGCGAGGTGAGACCGGTTTGATCTTCGGACATGTGGATCCCATTCTTAGATTGGTATACACATGTTCCTAGGGGCAGGGTTGATCACTGCGTGTGTGTGTGTGTGACGCGTCGTCAGTTTCTGCTTACAAGCGAAGCATCAACATCTCCAGAAGATGCCAACCCCTAGTGTTGGCGAAACGTCGAGAACAAATCTCAACAGAAGACAACGGCCCAACAGCCCGAATAAACAGTTTAATAAGTTAACTAAAGCTTTATTAGAAGTAATAGAACATATTGTTCACGGTCTTAATGCAGGTGAACCTGCTAATGGATTAATGTGTGACCTTACAACAGCTTTTGATTGTATAGATATTCAAACACTATTGATAAAATTGGAGTACATACTATGGAATAAGAGGTACCATACTCGACCTTTTAAAATTATAGCTTAGGTACAGGAAGAACGCAGATTGTTACATTTGATTGAGTACCACAAGGATCAGTTTTGGGACCTCTGCTATTCTTGATATATATAAATGATTTACCAAGTGCGTTGGAAAAAACCAACTGTGTTTTTTTGCAGATGACACAACTTTATTATGTAGAGGTAAAACTGATTACAGTCAGGAAATATTAGAAAAATCTAAATCCTGGTTTAACTGTAACAAACTTAAGTTAAACGAGCAGAAAACTCAGACAATAGTATTTAGTTTCAATAGATGGATTAAACCATCTGAACCAGTAAATTTACTATATTGAAGGATTGTGTAAGAAGTTCGCCTCACAGATTTTTGCCATTTGCAGATTGGCTACTTCTGTGAGTCGAGATATTCTTAGGTCAGTTTATTTTAGATTGGAATGGACTGGAAGTCCAAAAACATCTACCGCTCATGAAGATCGTACGCTTTTGGAGAGATTAGAAAAGAATCCTTTTGAAGATGCGAAAATTGCAAGAATTATGTCACAGTTTCTGGGATGAAAGACAACAACTTGACTCAGAATTAAAGCATCGGGTGTTAGGTACCAAACTACAGCAAAAAACAAGCTCTTACACCACAACAGAAGCAATTGTCGCCAAAGTGACCAATCACGACACAGATTGTCACTTTGGCCGGCCAATCACAAAGATCGTTATTAACTGCTTTGTCATTGGCCTCCCGGCGGAATATTGCTGAGAATTCTCAAACACTAAGTGTATAAAAGAGCAGCATATCTTCCGATCGGGATCTAGTCGTCATATACTACTAGCCCTGCTAAACCTTGTTGGGCCTGGTGTCGCTACCATACTACTTTGAGTTTTATTATTCCAGTAACCTGATATCGTCGAAGACGTCGAATAAAAGAAGACTTCATCCATTTAGAAAATAAACTTCGAAGCACAAGAACCGGTGTGTTGTAAAGCAATTACAAGCGGGCTTGTAATTGCTTTTCCGATCAGTGGTCGAGCTTCGATAACACTTCGTCGCCAGAAACCTTATGCAAATAGTAACCATCCTTACAGGATCGAAAATACTGTTTACGAAAGGTAGTGACACGAAGCGACGGACAGTAGGAAGAGTTGACACTGCCGGCATTCTTGTGCCTCTCTCGAGGAGAGCGAACGCGGCTACACGAGGTGAGAAGGCCGGCATCTCTGTGGAACTCGAGGCATACACCACGCAGCAGAATACTTCTTCTTCTTAAAGTGCCTATCCGTTCCGGATGTTGGCGATCATCACGGCTATCTTTACTTTATTTATTGCAGCGCGGAACAGTTCAGTGGTAGTCGTGTTATACCACTTTCGTAAATTTTGAAGCCAGGAAATGCGTCTTCTTCCCGGTCCTCTCTTACCATTTACTTTCCCTTGGAGAATCAGCTGGAGACGGCAGTAACGTTCTTGATTTCTCATTGCATGTCCTAGATATTCCAACTTTTTAGTTTTGACGGTCATGAGAATTTCACATTCTTTCCCCATTCTACGCAGGATCTCCACATTAGTAACTCTGTCAACCCTGGATATACGTAAGATGCGCCTATAACACCACATTTCGAAAGCTTCGAGCCGATTCATAGATGCAACAGTCAGTGTCCACGCTTCCATTCCGTAGAGCAGAACTGTGAATATGTAGCAGTTCAATAGACGGCATTTTGTTTTTAATGATATGTCTCGACTGTTGAAAATGGTTCTCATTCTAACGAATGCTGCTTTTGCTTTTATTATTCGCTGTTTAATTTCTGTTGAGTGGTCCCATTGGCTATTTAAATTGGTGCCTAGATATTGTCGTCTCCGGTGTAATTAATAAACGTATGAAAAACTGATTGCAACTTGGTGCAAGTTTCCATGTTTATTAATTTGTCCAACTATTGCGCAATATGGTGTTATATTGCGTAGTTGGCCGGTACGCTCTTATTGTGGCATTATCTTGAAGAGACAATGCCATTGTGGTTTTATTAGGTGGTGGAAATAAAACACATTCTTTCTAAGAAGAAAAAAACTCAGCTTCAGAGTCTTAGAAAGAAACAGAGCCCTTCGAGCAAAGTGCTCTAGGGAGCTACCCTACACGGGTAAAACACACACTATACACTGTACTGACTTGACTAACTTGAGATCCGAAAATATCCCATATTTAAAGATAAATTAACTTTTATATGAAACTTTTTCATTTCTCAACCAATTAAATTTAATTATAAGTTCCAGAAGGAAGGGCGATGAACATCGAAGTGCGTGATTGGTGGCACTTGATGACATCCCCCCTGCTTTGGAGACTCTGAGGCTGATAAAAAAAAGATGATTTTATTAAAAAAACTTAAGAAAACAATTTTTTTACAAATCACATGTAGAAAAGAAAAAAAAATGCATAAAATATATTAAATATAACATGAAATATATCAAAATGAATATGTCTATATTGTCAAATTACTTACAAGTCCTCTAACACACACTACACTCGCGTACACTCGCGTAGCGCGCACTTACACTGCACAAAAACACTCACAGGCGGTGATCGGTGTTGTGGACAGCATCTGCAGGTCCATCCTCGACGACGTGCTCTTCTACGGCGGCTTCGTCCTCTCTAGCTGTACATTTCCCATCTGCATGTCGCCGGTGTGTCGTAGGCGAGTTTGCCGGGCCTCCGTGGTGCTCTGGACCACATAATGGTAGGGCAGGCAGTGACTGGCTACTGCGGAGACATCCATTGCATCAGGTACTTAGCATCAAGTAGGCTGGCTCGTCGGAGATATGGCACATCGACGGTTTCAGGGCTGCAGAAGGTGGATATCGGCATGTTAGTTTGGTGTACTAACATCCGATGCTTCTCCCCGCTGTTTTCTTGAGTGGTTTTGATGCAGGCATCGTGTTGGAACTTTTTGCGATTTTCGATCGCGGAGCATGAGAACTCTAACATCTCGGAGTCGTGGTAGAGTTCGTTGAAGGTTGGGCGCCATGTCGTCTCCGGTGTAATTAATAAACGTATGAAAAACTGATTGCAACTTGGTGCAAGTTTCCATGTTTATTAATTTGTCCAACTATTGCGCAATATGGTGTTATATTGCGTAGTTGGCCGGTACGCTCTTATTGTGGCATTATCTTGAAGAGACAATGCCATTGTGGTTTTATTAGGTGGTGGAAATAAAACACATTCTTTCTAAGAAGAAAAAAACTCAGCTTCAGAGTCTTAGAAAGAAACAGAGCCCTTCGAGCAAAGTGCTCTAGGGAGCTACCCTACACGGGTAAAACACACACTATACACTGTACTGACTTGACTAACTTGAGATCCGAAAATGTCCCATATTTAAAGATAAATTAACTTTTATATGAAACTTTTTCATTTCTCAACCAATTAAATTTAATTATAAGTTCCAGAAGGAAGGGCGATGAACATCGAAGTGCGTGATTGGTGGCACTTGATGACAATATGTATATTGCTTGACTCTTTCGATATTCTGTTTTTTGATTGTAAGTTGAGCGTTTAGTATTGGTTTTTTACTAATTGTCATAAATTTGGTTTTCTTTATGTTAAGAGCTAGTCCGTATTTGTTGCTGACTTCTGTTATGCGATTTGTTAATATCTGTAAGTCATTCAGATTATCGGCAAAAACTATAGTGTCATCTGCATATCTAATGTTATTCAACCATTCACCGTTTATTAGTATTCCTTTCGCACAACCGTCTAAAGCTTCCTTAAATACCCATTCAGAATAAATGTTGAACAACAATGGAGACAAAATACAGCCCTGTCGTACTCCACGTTCTATTGCAATTTTATCAGTTAACTGGACTTCTATTTTGATTTTGGCCGTTTGATTGTAGTAAATGTTTCTGATAATTCTAAGATCTTTGTTGTCAATTCCAATTTCTTGCATTAGAGTCATTAATTTGTCATGTTTTACTCTGTCAAATGCCTTCTGGTAATCTATAAAGCATACGTACATGTCACAATTCACATCCCTGGTTTGTTGGACAGACTTATCTGAATATTCTAGAAAATATCATGTTTCCCAGTGTAGAACAGTTGTACCCAGAAAATAATTTTATCCTTCAACTAGATAATTGTCTTGTTCATACTGCAAATATAATAAACCAGTGGCTCCAGAATAACAACATCGAAAGTTTACCATGGCCCAGCTACAGTCCAGATTTAAACCCAATCGAGAATGTGTGGAGGGATATTATAAAACGGTTGTATCGGCGTAGTTTTATACCTCAAAATACTGAAGAGCTGTGGCACGGTATATAACAACTTTGGAAAGAGCTCTCTGAAGAAGACAGTTTCATAGTTTCTTTCACGCAAATGGACCGAAAACTACAATTTAGTATAGTTTTTGTCTTCCAGACCCTCGCTTTCTTTCGAGAGTTTCTTGTTCCCTCCATTTTTTATTAATAGAAAAACTGTGGTTATGCTTATGGTAAAATGTTTTGCCCAGTTATCTTTTAATTTGGTTACAATTCTTGCTTTAATATATTGTTGAGTTAAGTCGTTTGTTTCATTCTTTAACAATAATAAAAATAATAACAACAACCCTATTTTATGTAAAAACTATCATTTATATACTCTTTATAAAATGCTGGAATTGAAAACAATAATAAAATTTAGACCTTAATAATTATTATAATTTATGAATTACCATATGTAATCCATATGTTTGTTGTTTGTTTGTTTATTTTATTATTTGTCTGTCATAACTAATATAATGTCAGACCAATCAAATACACTGCCCAAAATGATCAAATCTTACTAAGAGTCGTATCAGTTTTTTTAGGAACCAGCTGTACATAAAAGGAAAACTAATATTAAATGTCAGGAGGGAAAGAATCAAACTAAGAAGAAAGAAGCTAAACTGGTGAGCATAGATCTGGAAGAAACAAATAACCAAATAGTACTCTGAGAAACGGTGTAACAGCAAACAAAATAAAACATCTAATAAAATCAATCAAAACACAAAAGAGCTTACGGAAGACGAAGATGAATCGAATATAATAGAACAACAGCAGAATACACACGAATAAGCAAAGAAATATCAAAAGAGAAAAGGAAATATGTAGGAAAATACAATACAGAAACTATTTCGGAAGTAATAGCACATAATAAAAGTCGAAATCAGAACAGGACATAAGGCTAAGGACATTTATCTGCGAAATAATTTCAAAATTGGAAAAATATTTGAAATGTTGCAGTTTTCTATTATTGAAAGAACTTTTGTGTTCTGTTATACGTTTGTTAAAAGTTCGACCAGTTTGACCGATGTAAGTTTTTGGGCATTCATCACTTGTAAGTTTGTTTAACCTATTGTTAAGTGTTTTTTCCTTTAGATCTTGTTTTTCTCAATATATTTGTTTTAAGTTGTTATTCGTTCTGAAGGCTCGTGTTATTCCTTTCTTTTAATGTGTTTGGCTATTTTTGTTGATATCTTGCCTGTATATGTAATCGAGCAGAAAGTGTTGGATTTTTTTTCTGGTGGTGGAAAAACTAATGTCAGGTCTTTCTTATGCAGTTTTAATGAAGAAAAATCAAGCTAATAGAGTGCTCATTTGAAATCCTTATATGGTTACTGGCTAAGTAACTTGTTAGCATGGACCAGATCTTGGGTTGAATTTTTAGAGCCAAAAACCGGTTGGCTTAGTTTCAGTATTATTAATTGTAAACGCTTTTCTTGTTTATTTTTATCTTTTGAAAATGAACTCACATTTGCAAACAATTAATCAATTACATATTCTACTTAAGAGTTTGATAATAGTTGGCAAACTGTGACTAATAAGTCATTATATAGGTTTATTATTTTCTGATTCATTTCTCTGTAAATTTTACGACCATTTCGTGACATTCCGGACTGTGATTATTACATTAGTATTGCATACTGTATATTTATAATACGAGTAAATTTAATTTGCAAAATTGTGCATAACTGACCAACTCAATACGTCGATAATCCAATGTTATCTGTAGCTTTTTTTAATGTACATCGCATGATCTTCATGTACTGGTATCACCTCCATAACGAACACCAAAGTTCTTTTGTATCAACGATATAATAAATTAGTAGTATCACGCATGATTCGTATGATATTATGTTTTAATTATTGCAGATTTTTATTTGGCAATTTGGAAAACTTTGTTTTGGTGTAATTTGGAATGCAATTAAATATTTGTTCTCTTGATGTGCATGTCCATTTTCACAAAGAAATCTTGATTGTTCCTCGGAAAGTTCTTCTTCTTCTTCTACGTTTATATAGGCTTCTTCTTCTTCGTTTTTTTTTGTTTTCGATTATATAATCATTTACCCAGTACATGTAAGGTTATGCTCGTCTTGCTCTAGGCAATGCAAAACCAGGGATAAATTTCTACTTCTGTTTACTGCTAATTGACAGCTGGGTGATACTGAAAGATCACCTTTTCCATTTGTTTATCTTCTTCCTATAATAGAGGGGGAGGAAGTGTTACGTACATTTAAGGTTAGATTAGACTTTTCTCGTTTGGGAGTAGCTTCCAAACATTGTCACATTAGGTTTATGGGTAATGCTACTTTCGGTTAGGATTAAGGATTTTAAGGACGTAAATTTTTGTATGTTAGTATATTTCCAGTATTTTTTTAAATTTATTTTATTTTTTTAATTTTGACAAGTAAAAAAAAATTTGTTGAATTTGAAAAAAATTGATTAATTTATTAATTATTTTTATAACTTTGTCAGAGGGTTTATATAGAATACTATGTAAAGATATTGGACTCTCTATTCCTGCTTTTAATAGTTCTAAATACAGATCCATATTTTTGTGTTTGTTTATGGGACATTCAAATAAGATATGGATCACTGTTCCAATGGTTCCGCATTCACATATCGGTGTTTCTATTTTACCTATTTTGTAGAGGTAGCAAGGCGTTTTGCAATGTCCACTACGTAAACGATTAATATTTGTTATAGTATTTCTGTCCATATACCCACATTTGGCATACCATGGTTTTATGGGGAAATCATACTGCAATATGCAATAGTTTGGATCTTTATCTTTAATTTGGGAATGCCATTCATTTATATAGGCAAACCGCTTGTTTTCTTTGACGTCACCTCCTACCCTCCTCCTTCTTCTTCTTTTCCTAGGTTCATTCATGCAGTTATCCATCGTTTGATATTATGTTGGTTACCATATTAGCTATCGTGATTTTACAGATAGCAGCTCTCCATACGGATGTAGCCAATTTTCTCTAATATCGTCTTAGATTTTTTAGCCATATTGTTCTTCTTTTACCAGAACTACGTTTACCTTTGATCTTTCCCTGAATGATGAAAATCCCTAAATTTGACATTTTCCAAATATTATTGAAACCATGTTTTTGTTTAGCTATTTTAGAAGTAGTGGGTGTGAATATAAAATCAGTTCTATAAAAATGAAATAAAATAAAAATGAATTTCAACATTACACAAAAAGTGATAAATTCGATCGGAAACACTCGGGTTTCAATCGTCAAACAGGGGTAAATATAATTTTAATCTTTGTCTATTAAGTGAAATCATAATGTGAGTTATCTTTGTTAGATATCTCAGATTATAAATTCCCTTCACATATCAGTTGGCCCATATATGGAATTTGCAGTTAAAGTCGATTACCATAAACAAATTATACTCTGCACGTTTTTATAAGTTCCCTATTAATTAATATGGCATGTTTTTTATTTATTTTCAACAATAAAAAAATTTCACTAAACCCTGGCTAATGTTCACTATTACTCACTTATGTCAACACACGTTGATTTTTTCATAATTACGTTAAATCCAGAGGTAGTTATGGAAAAATGACGTCAAAACAACAATATTGTCAGTTAATGTCTAATGTTTTTTGTAGTATTGTAAAGCTTTTTGCTGTTTGTAGATTGTACAATGGGTCGAGCTAACGTTATCGATAAGAAAATTTATTCATCATTATTAGATTTTTTAATTCTGGAAAATCCATTTCGGAAATCTCGAATATGTTGCAATTGTCACGCTATAGTGTAAGAAATATAGTCAGAAGGCACAAAACTACAGATTCGGTCGTCACAAAACTTAGAAATGTACGAAAAAGTAAAATAACCGAAACAGATCGAAAGGCATTAAGACGCATTATAGTGAAAAATCGACGAGCAAACTATATGAAGTTAAGTGGTTTATGGAGTGACGTTATTGGAAGACACGTTTCTAGATCCACATGTCACCAAGAGGCCCAAATCCAAATGTAAGTACCAAATTAGGATTTGGTACTTACAAAGTAAGTTTTACAGTTGGAAAGATTAGTACGAATTGTTTTTAATAAATTTTAATTTATTTTAGGCTAAGGAAAAGCCACTTTTAACATTACAACAAAAGAAAAATAGACTAAGATGGTTAAAAGAGCATAAATATTGGACTCAGCAGCATTGGGATTCAATACAATGAAGTAATGCGACCAGATCCACATCTGAAATCCACATCTGAATCTTACTCAATCCACATCTGAATCCAGCTCATAAAATTAATGACTTACTTGACAGTTTTAATTTGGTACAGATTATTGATGGGCCAACTCATATAACCCCTACATCGCAGACTCTGATTGATTATATAATTGTCTCAAACAAAAATAGAATAAGCTCCTTTGGTGTGTGTTCTCTTGACCACATAACAGACCATGAGCTTATTTATTGTGACGTCAATATCTTCCCAGAAAAACCAGCCCCAATTTTTAAGACAGTTAGAAATTTCAAACACTTTGATGTAAATCTTTTTTTACTTGATTTAAACTGTACTTTGTTTGCCAACATCTATCACATTGAAAACATCAATGATAAAGTAAAATTCTTAAGCAGCTCCATTTTGGCTCTCTTCGACAAACATGCTCCTTTTAAAAAGATTAAAGTCACTAAAAATTATAATCCTTGGCTAACAGATAATGTGAAACTTCTTATGTCACTAAGAGATCAGGCTAAAAAAAAGTGGCAGAAAACTAAGGAGGTAGCTCACCTTACCTACTACAAAATGATTAGAAATTATACAACATTAGCATGTGAGAATGAAAAAAAAGCTTTCTTTCAACACAAACTTCATGTGGGTGGGATAAAAAATACTTGGAAAAATTTACAACTCATTAATATTGGTAAGACAGAACACACAATTCCAGAAACATTAAAAGAACCCTATGAGATTAATCAGTACTACACATCTTGCATCCCACATCTAACAATCAATCAAAATACAATTGACAATTATTTAAATACTGTACCTAATCGCGAACAATTTACCTTTGCTCCAGTATCTTGTGATCTAGTGCAAAAATTGTTATATACTATTAAATCTAATGCTCTAGGTTCAGACGGTTTAAACTTAAAAATGTTGCTTCAATGTTGCCCATTAATCATTCCTTATATAACGCATATAATGAATTGTTGCCTCTCAAGTAAATATTTTCCAGATGAATGGAAAAAAGCATTAATTAGACCCATACCTAAATGTAACAATCCAACCGAATATAAGGATCTTAGACCTATTAGTATTCTGCCTACTTTATCAAAAGTGTTAGAACGCATTATGCAAATGCAGCTTGGTGATTATATTTCTAACAATAATATCTTAACTGATTTTCAGTCCGGGTTTAGGCCATTTCACAACTGTGAAACAGCACTCCTTAAAATAACTGATGACATTTTGAGAGAAAGAGATGTGGGTAAGGTTACCATTTTAGTTTTGATCGATTTCTCTAAGGCATTCGACACTCTCAATCATTCACTACTCTGTGCAATTTTGAAGTCAATCGGCTTTTCCATAGATGCATTGAATATGGTTAAGTCATACTTGCATCACAGGAAACAGAGCGTCAAAGTAGACGAAAGAATCTCTGATTTTCTAAACATTTTGTCAGGTGTACCTCAGGGCTCAATCTTAGGTCCAATCTTATTTACTTTATACACCACCAATATTGGTACCTCCTTGAATACCTGTAAATTTCATCTCTATGCAGATGATACACAAATTTACCACTCATTTTACCCAGTTGACAGAGCAAGTGCTATTGAGATTGTTAATCAAGATATTAAATCATTGATTGCTTGGGCAGGAAATCATGCATTAAATATAAATTCTAAAAAAACTAATCTGGTGGTTTTTGGTCCAAACAGGGTGTGTTTGGAAATGAGTAACATCATTGAAATAGTTGTTAATAATGAAATCATTAAACCTGTAACTAGTGCAAAAAATCTAGGTTTAACTTTAGATAATCACCTCAAATTTACAAAACATGTAATAAGAACAATTTACCATAATCGCCGCTATCTGTCATACAAAGTAAAAAGAATATTGTGCGAAAATCTGGTACTATCAAAATTTAACTATGGAGATGTTGTGTATGGGCCTTGTATTAGTTCAGATGATAGGAGAAGAATTCAGGTGGTTCAAAATTCGTGTCTTCGTCTGATCTGTGATGTAAGAAGACACCAGCCTATTTCTCACAAATTAAAACATGTTAAATGGTTGAACATGGAAAAGAGAAGATTTCTACATGCTGCTTGTCTTTTTCACAAAATTATCAAAAACTCTCTACCAGCATATCTTTTTAAAAAAATTATATACAGAACTGACATACATAATGTTAATACAAGATATAAAAATACAATTACAGCTCCGCCACATCGTACAGAACAATTCAAAAATTCATTTACATATCAAATATCAAAAGTATATAATGGATTAGCTAAAGAATTAAAATTAAAATCGATTATATCTTTTAAGAAATCTCTTAAATCTAAATTGCTAAGTGAGTAACACATGTGCAACTATTTGATGACCTGTTATGAAGTATGTATAAACTGTGTGATAGTTTTTGTACAATATTTAAATGTTAAATGTTTCTATTGGTTATGGTTTTTAATTGATTGTTACATAACATGCAAAAAAATATATTATATTTTTTTTTTCTCTCTTGCTTAAGATGAAAAGCAGAGGTACTGATTTCTTGAAATCAGCACCAACTGATCTTCGGCATTTTTTCTTTCTTTCTTTCTTTCTTTCTTATTGGATTTTATGCATATATAAATTATATATTTTGTGTATTGTATGAATTTGAAGGAAAAATAAAGACCTTTATTATTATTATTATTATTATTAGATTTTAAGTGTGTGTTGGAGACAGTAGGAGTCGCGTCATTCGCAGGAAAAATGAAGCCTTCCATCCCGACTGTCTGAAGAGAAAAGTCAAATTTCCTACATCTGTCATGATCTGGGGAAGCATGTCGTCTAAAGGTGTGGGAAAGTTACATTTTATCGATGAAATTGTAAACACGGACAAATATTTGAATATTTTAGAAGAATCTCTTTTACCGATTATGGAACACCGCACCGTTTAACATCACCGGAAGATTTTGTCTTCCAACAGGACGGCCCAAGTTTTCAAACCTCAAAAAAGAGTTTAAAATGGATTGAAGACCATGGCATACCACTTCTGGAATGGGTTTCTAATAGTCCCGACTTGTCCCCGATAGAGACTTTGTGGCGCGAAATGAAAAAAGGAAAAATTGCAAGAAATATGGGATTCGTTTACATTAGAATTTTGTTATAACTTGGTAAAAACTATGCCCCGAAGAATTGTAAATGTCATTAAAAATAAAGGGGATGTAACTCAGTGATAAACTTTCACATTTTTTTTGTTAATATTACACATTCTATGCGTTTTTTTAAATTTAATATTATTCTGTTTAATCAATAGTTTTCATTACGTTATAAAATATTTTTTATAATTAGGAAATTCAAAAATGTTTATCGATGCATTAAAACTTCTAAAATGTATGTTGCGCTTTTATTTTTGTTCTCTAAAATTTAATTTTCTAATTAATCTAACGTTGGGCCAACTGATATGGGAAGGGGCTCGTATTCCCATATTAATAGAAGAAAAATGATATTTACCTAAAACGTCGTACGATAAATGAGAAACTTATTATTATGATGAAATTTGTATTTTTGTGATAGTTTTTTATGAAGTTATTTTTATTTTTGAACAGAAATATGTGAAATTCAGTTTTGACCTATCCAGGTCAAGTATGGTATATAGAAAACTATTAAAACCTTTTAACTGATAACCTTATCAGTATTGTTAGGTGGCAAAAAGGGGTCAATCCGTCTGTTAGAAAAGAGATAAATATATCGGCAAATTTGAATTTCATCATTATTCTGTAGACATAACTAAGTTTTAGTGTTTATTGCCCTTATTTTCTCTTTAACGGAAAACACGCTAAGTTTCAATTTTTTCTTATTTTTATTTATTTTTTATGTTATTACTTTATGTTGTAGGGGAGAGTGCGGTCCCTAAAAAATATTTTTTTTTCCTTTGTAAGTAATTTTTTTCACGAGTTAAAATAACTCGAATACAGGTGCCAGACAATACCAAATTCACTGAAAAAATTAAATCTTTATTATCTTTAACAACTATATCTTGTAGACGAATTATTCATAAAAATATTATGCCCCGGCCCCATTATAATGGGGCAAACCGGGTAAACCGGACTACTAAATGTGGCAAAGTGGGGGCAAATAATACAATATAACTAAGTACAATTTAGTGCAGTTTATCATAATCACTTTAAACTATCTGACTTTAAAATGTACTTTTATTGTTAAGAAAATAAATACTCAAGTCGTCAGAGACGAAAATGCCACTGAATCCCTAAAAATCATAGGAACAAGCTGAATTTTGCCAAGAATATTAATTTTGGGATCTCAAAAAACTGCAAAACCGAACTTCCCCCTAAAACCCCCCTCGTATGGGTGTAAAAACGCAAAAAAATCAATTGACCAAGAATCTATATGTCGTAGAAAAAAATGTTTCAAATAAAAAATATAGCTGAGATCATTCTAAATCAAAATGGTTATTAGCACTTTTTGTGTAGAATGAACCGTTCTCTCAGAAACAACGCTTGAAGCGTTGAATCCCAAAATTAATATTCTCGGCAAAATTCAGCTTGTTCGTATGAGTTTTAGGGGTCAACCCTCTGACGACTGGACTATTATTAAATGCAAACGTTTATTAAGAAACAGATTGGCTCCCGTGGGACATGGTAGATAGCTCAGTTAATTAGAGCATAGGCACGGATCGCTTAGATCGTGGGTTCAAACTCCACCCGGCACCAGTTGTTTAGGCATATATTAATTTGGTTGGTCTTTATTATGGCTATTAATTCAAGCTTAAAATTTACCTACTCTGTTACGATGTTCTAAGATCTAAAGTAACGTTTAATAAATAGCAATAGGCTAATGGATAACTGCGAGACTTGCAAGACTCTTGCTGCAAGAATAAGACCAAGACCAGGTGTATTGGTGCAAGATCAAGACCAAGACTGTCTAAGCCTCGTCTTATTCTTGTATTTGAACAACACTACTCATATTAAATTAGAAATACTATCTTTCCTGGATATTCGTTTTAGAATACACTCGATAATTCTCTTAGTCCACGTGCTATCGTCCATTTTTGCAACATACCCTACCCGATTCTACTTTAAAGTAGCTGTTTATTACTGTTTCTTTAGCCGCCATTGTTAGTCAATTTGGAATGAATAGAGCAATAATTAATCCCCTAAGGATGCTCGTTAACAAAATCATTAAACGTTCGGTAAAAACTGGGTATTTCGATATTCCCTTGTATGGGTTTATAATATTACTTAAATTATTCTAATTTCTTTTCTCTGTAATTTTGAACGTTTCTGCTCTGGTACACTTATATAAAAAAATAATACAAATTAGGTACTTGAAAAAAGTTAATTACAAGGGTTGTGTGTGTGCTTGGGATGTTGACTGCGAAACCTATGGTTTCATTCGCCTAATCATGTTTGACTTTGATTCTTGACAATGAATAAAATACAATCTATTAATATTTAAAATTTACATTAATAATTTTTTAAAAACAATATAACTACGGTAATAAATTCTACATTATACAATTGGTGAACTTACAAAAATCATATATTTTTTATACATTTTTATACAATTTTTTTTATTTATTAATTTTTTATTTATTTATTTATTTTTTTTTATTTATTAATTTTTTTTACTTATTTATTTTTATTTATTTATTTATTTTTTTATTTATGTACAAGTTTTGGTATACATTGGTCTTTATAAACTATTGTTTCATATTCTTATTTTTAAAGTTCAATTGCAAGGGTTGTATGTCTACATATAGAAAAATGTTACACCCAGCACAAAAATGAACCTACCTTTATTTCTGGCAATGAATAAAAAATGAACATGAATTAGCACGTAATTCCTCCGGGTATTTGAAGAATCAATATCTAATTTTTAGGATACATCATAATATACGTTAAATAAGTAGTTTAATAATCGATTCCTTAATGTTCTTTGTAGCATGCAATAATGATTAATGTAATTTGGGGAAGATCGATATCTTTGGTACGATAAAATAAAATCCCTTTATTTCTTAGTTTATGGAGATTGTACTTGCGAGGGCGTGTTCTCGCATATCTTCATTAAAGAGCGTTGATACATCATTTTGTTTTTTTCCTTTGTTTTTAATTTAATAGTTATTTGGTCGATTTTGTTGTGTATTTTTGTATTTTCTCATTGCTTGAGTAGATACTGAGTTCTGTTTAACGTCTTCATTTTTTTGCCTATTAAGTTTTGTAGTGCATTTCACTCTTTTACGCAATCTTATTTGGCGTGCTGGATTCGAAAGTTATTTCTTTATGCCATTATCCAAATTTCACATTCATATAACATAGAAACCTCCACTCATCCCAAACTCCAGCTGGAATGTGTGATGGGTGGATCGAGTAGCCTATTGAGTATGGCTGCCACTGCCATGGTCCTTCGAAGTGTAGGGGGTTGTACAAAAAGTTAACGAAAGGATTGACAGATTGAGAGCTCTTTCTTGATTCGGTGGGTGGTGGTGCATGGCTTATTTCGACATCCCAAAGGCCCGTCGGTGGAGCCTGCTCTTGCTGCACGCGCTTTTTACTGTCGGTGTACACAAAATTTTTCTTAGAGGGACAGGCGGCTTCTAGCCGCACGAGATTAAGCAATAACAGGTCTGTGATGCCCTTAGATGTTCTGGGCCGCACGCGCACTACACTGAAGGAATCAGCCTGTTTTCCTTGGCCGAGCGACCCGGGTATCCCGCTGAACCTCCTTCATGCTAGGGATTGGGGCTTACAATTGTTCCCCGTGAACAAGGAATTCACAGTAAGCGCGAGTCATAAGCTCGCGTTGATTACGTCTTTACCCTTTGTACACACCGCCTGTCGCTACTACGATTGAAAAAACTTATTTTTATGAAAGCACAAAGAAGAAAAGCCGGATTGTTTATTTCACGACGACCTGGCAAACGACAAAGGAATAACGATTTACAAGAATCCTCTACGAACCCTTTATACCCCAAGCGCTCTCAAAATTGCTAACACAAGAACTGGATAAAATGAAAGCCGATGTAATAGCGATTCAATAGATGAGATGGACTGGTTCAGGAATTATCGAGAGAAAAGACGGATATACAATATATACTACAGCGGACATAACACCCGACAAGAGTTTGGCAGTGTTTCTACAAGAGTTTCTACGTCTCAAAATTCTTTAAATATAGCTTACTTAGTGTACACGCCCACACGGAAGAAAAGGAAGACGAAAAAGATGAATTCTACGACACCTTAGACAAAGAATATGTCCACGTCATGATGTGAAAATCATTGCTGGATACCTTAATACAAAAAGTGACAAATAGCAATTTTTCCAGCCAACTATAGGATATGAGGGCTTGCATAAAGAGTCCAATGATAATGAATTGAGACTAATAAACTTTGTATGCATCAAAAACATGATAGTAGGAGGAACGAGATTTCTCCATAAAATGATACACAAATGAACATGGAAATGCCCTGACAACAAAACCGTTGACCAGATAGATAACATCCTGATAGATGCAAGTAATTCTTCCGATCGCATGGACGTCAGAAGCTACCGAGGTCCAAATATAGATTAGTGACCACTTTTTTGTAATGGCAAAAATCAGAGGAAGAATATCAAACCTAAAGAAGGATGAACATGACAGAAGAGTGAAACAAGACAGAATTAATGTTGATAATCTGCGAATTGAAACCGTTGCGAGAGAGTATAGAAAAAAAAATGGATGAGGAAATGCAGAGCCTGGAGGGGGCGGAAATGTGAAGGAATTGTAGACAAAATGTAGAAATAACTGAGAAGGTTACGGAAATATTTGGGAAAACCAAATCAGTTAAACAGAACGAATGGTTTGACAAGGAGTGTCAAGAAGCAACAGATAACAAAAATAGAGCATATCTAAAGACAAATCAAGCTGGATGCACAGGAAGAGTAAAAAAAGAATACCGAAACCTAAGAAGAGAAGAAAAACGATTACATAGAATAAAAACAAAGGCAATTTGAAGAAAAGCAGTTAGAAAACATAGAATGGGATTTTTGATTGAAGAAGGAGCTCACCACAAATAGATTCTTCTCTTCCAGGTAATTCAATAAATTGTCGCCTCAATTGTTTCTTGACCCGCAGTAAAAAATATCCGTGTTTCTTCATAATTGTTTGTTCCTAATTTTGCTTAGAAAATTATTAAATTAATAAACTGGAATATAAAAAAGCGATATTGGTCATATTCTCACTATAAACCCTTACTGAGAATTCATCTGTATTTATAATTTTTTATATTTGTACGGTTTCATGGAGTGAATTATAATGTATTTTGGTCGTTACGTGCTAATACCCATAATTTACTGACACGGAGGGTCAACTAGTTAGTTTTATCATTCTAACAGCTTAATAGGTAAGAAACAATTTTATGGTCCGTTTAAGTATGGCGCAATAATTGTCTGTCGTCTTCATATTTTATCTGGATACATAAATATGTATACTCAAACACTACTATAAAATCACCTTAGTTTCTCTTCCTGTATGGGTAGTTGGAAAGTTTTAGCGTACCTTATACCGCGATATGAAAGTCTACGAAAACGACACGATACGAATTATGATCTTTAATTAGGAATAAAATAAAAAATAATTGTAAAATTATTGTTACAGAAAAAGTAAACGATATTTACAATAAATTGCGAAAATATAGACACGCATGCCAAACAAATAATTGATTTCGTATGTGACATCGAAGTTTTTGATTATTTTTCTTTAAAAGAAGAAGAATATAAAAAATTTCGAACACAATTTTAAAGAGTTACTGGAGACTATAATCTATATTCCAAATTCCTATTTAAAGAGGCAGTGGAGGAATCCCAAGACAGTGTCAAGATGAACGACCTAAATATGAAAGGCATCAGGTATGCCGATGATACTGTGTGAAAAATAAGCAGATTTTGACTTGAGTCTAAAACGACCCATCGACAAAACCAACCAGGTTTGTGAGCAATTCAGTATGAATATAAGCAATTACTATTTTTATTGGGAATAAGTAACAATTTAAAAAAAATCCAAATCCAAAAAGGTTGAAATAATATTTTACAAAAAAGTAAAAAGACAGGGAGAATAAGATCAAAAAATAACTAGGTGAAGACTAAGATAAGTTATTGATGTAGAAAACCAAGTAATACTATGTTATGCCTACACGACACGAACTAGAACAACTTATGAAGAGAAATTAATAAGAACCAATACGCTTATTTTCGTCCCTTCAAACTGAGTCCAATTTGAGAAACCTCATAAGTTATAATTTTACCAATAACCTATCTACAGCGGTATGATTTGGCGATGTATTAGAAAAACACCAAGTCAATGACTAAAGGCGTTTCTCCTATGCAGCGCGCATGTTGTTATAATTTGGCGCAATAATGCCAATAATTTTCAGTCAAGTTCAATCTTGTGTTGTGAATGCACATAGATAAATGTGTAGTGCATACGAATACAGTAGTAATCATATTGTGGATTAGCTAGAGTCAAAGAAAACGGATACATCAATTAGAAGGAGAAGAATGTTCCTGCAGTTCCTTCTCCATCCTCCAAAGATTGCAAGTTGATAATTTGTTCTATTCTAATAAGAAGTTTTCATTGAAAATAATTGTTTGTTGACCTCTAAATGTGTTAATATGTACTTAATTTTTAGGTGAAGGAAAAAGTGCTGTTCATTGATGAGTAGCGACGAAAAAATGCAGATTTTCTAACCATTGACTTGACTACAAAAAATGAGCAAGATTATTACTTATAAAGCCTAATTTCCGCAACTGAAGTTAAGCAACGAAGTAGAAGAAAAGAGCTTGGGGAGTCTTGAAAACCTAATAGAAGTAATACTCCATATCAACCCCCAATAAAAAAATTACCGTTTGTAAATTATGAAAAAGTACCCCAGGTAATGCAATTGCTGGTATTATTACAGATGCTATTCGTGAACATATTAAATCATATTCCACAAAGTTAGCTCACTATACTAGCAAGGAAAAGTATTATTTTAATGATAAATGAGATATTACTCTTATGTACACAATGTTTACAGAAAAATTTCCGGAATATGCCATTATTATTGTTATTCGCGGATGTTATGCGCGGAATCAAGTGGCAAAAATAATCCAAGGAATCAGAAGGTTCGACTAAAAATAAGCCAATTCATGCATTTTCACCTCTCCTACGTGAACTCAAACTTGGTTGTAGCAACTTCTGTGTGTTGTGTCCTTCTATTAACGGTTAGCCAATCACACCTTCAGGCTTAACAATAATAAAAAAGTACACGAATATTGTCTGAAACATTGGCATATACCAGTGGAAAGACTCCAATTAATTATAAGAATATTGTTGATATACAAAAACTACAACGTTATATCATAGAATAACCGAACACACATAGAAGCGACACAACGGTCCAAAAGCGTGTACCATTTTTGTATACGCATGCCCGATTCTGGTTGTTTAACTGTCAAAAACACGTACTTATTCTTTAATTCTGGTTGTTTTCGATAGTCCGTAGGCGTCCAAAAAAAGAGAAAATTTAGTGTGATTTTTAATTTCAAATATCTCATTCAAAAAAACTTTTTGTTTATTCTAAGGGACTTTCGGCCCTCGGTAATAATGTAATCTTTCATTCTGTGTTTAAATGTTTCAAAAATATTTG
The DNA here is from genome assembly GCF_040954645.1 of Diabrotica undecimpunctata. Lineage (NCBI taxonomy): Eukaryota > Metazoa > Arthropoda > Insecta > Coleoptera > Chrysomelidae > Diabrotica > Diabrotica undecimpunctata. The sequence continues at coordinate 10,935,737 of NC_092811.1, read as the reverse complement.
TTAGTTTTCTCAGGATTCCAAAAAAATGTTAAAAAGCATTGGCCCGAAATTTTGCGCCTACGCTCTTAAACGAAACAAAGAAATTACTAAAATGCTCAAACTAAAAATTGTTGGAAACATAATTAGACCGATAATAATTGGGAAAATCTTAAAATTACAACAGAACAAGACTTCAAAATTGCAAAAACATGGTTGCAAATAAACAAACTTACATTAAATTATGAAAAAACTAAATAGGTACTCATCTACTTTTTGCTATATACAAAAGTTGTCTGCCAATTTTTAATTCGTTAAATATAAATAAAAAAGATCAAATATATGGATCGAAGTACATAAAATATTTAGAGTTTTAAATGGGAATTACAAATAAAAAATATTAAAACTTTATTTGTTGCATATCTCAATATTTAGTGACATTTTTGTGACTTAGTCAGGAGAAAACTGTAAATTTATTAAGATTAGATATTGACAAAAGTTAAATATTTCATTACTTATAATATACTTAGAATATATTAATACTCTTATAGTTGTAAGTAATAAAGTATTATTTATAAATACAGAAAAAGTTCTTTGTTTAAAATTTGTTCTGTTAAAAATTTGTAGTGCCAAAGTGTGGATAGAAGCTTGCAGACGAGAAGATTTGTTATTCAAAATGGATTCACTTTATAATAATTATAGGATTTGTGAACTGCATTTTGAAGATAATGTTATTGTAAAAGGAAATAGAAGAAAAACATTGGCGCATGACGCAGTACCTTCAATGATCTTTGTTATTTATATTTAACGAATTAAAAATTGGCAGACAACTTTTGTATATAGCAAAAAGTAGATGAGTACCTATTTAGTTTTTTCATAATTTAATGTAAGTTTGTTTATTTGCAACCATGTTTTTGTAATTTTGAAGTCTTGTTCTGTTGTAATTTTAGGATTTTTAGTAATTTCTTTGTTTCGCTTAAGAGCGTAGGCGCAAAATTTCGGGCCAATGCTTTTTAAATACAATCATTTTTTTCGAATCCTGAGAAAACTAACAAATATTTTTGAAAAATTTAAACACAAAATGAAAGATTACATTATTACCGAGGGCCGAAAGTCCCTTAAAATAAACAAAAAGTTTTTTTGAATGAGATATTTGAAATTAAAAATCACACTAAATTTTCTCTTTTTTTTTCACCCCTGTAACTTATTAAAATAAACATTATAGAAGTTTTCAGCGACTTTCGGCCCTCAGTAATAATGTCGTCTTTCATTCTGCGTTTAAATTTTTCAAAAATACTTATCAGTTTTTTCAGGATTCGAAAAAAATGAATGCATTTAAAAAACATTGGCCCGAAATTTTGCGCCTACGCTCTTAAGAATTTATATTGTGTGATATGCCCACTGACTATTAATTTTCTGGTTGTTAGCTGTCATTGGCGGCTTGGCCACGTAACTTCAAAGGACTGTCGCTTCTCTGTGTTCGGTTGTTCTCTGGTTATATACCGAATGTAGAAAATATCCAGGGTTCAAAGGGGTAGTGAAGCGCAATATAAGATGCTGTTTCCAGTTAGCATTCTCTAGCCTCTCCTACTCAATCCCTATACTCACCTCCACGAAGTGCGGCTTGGGCTGCACGGGTGAACCCTGGAAAACCTAAGGAACCTTGCTGGAGATTGGGTAACCAACCCCAATGCAAGGCAGGGTCGGGGCTGACGAGGAAGGGAGAAATGGTCCTCCGAAAAAGGGGTTGGTGAGCAAGGTTAGCAGCCTACCTACTGTCAAAAAAAATCAATGCTCAGAGAACCGAACAGAAGCCTCGGAATTGGACGGATACACAGATGACGAACCACGCAAGAAAAAGGACAAAGAGACCAAATAATCTACGAATTGGCATTTGGATCATCGCATCGTGGAACAAACGGGAACAGGAAGTTGTGCAGGAATTGGAGCTCCATAAAATTGATATATGTGCCCTGAACGAAACAAAAAAGAGGGAAAGGAAGTGCCAATAGAAACAAATTTATATTCCTGTACAGCGGAGTAGATAAAAGCAAACGAGCTCAGGCAGCCGTATGCCTCTTAATGCACAATAAATATAGTAACGATATTCAAGAAATAAGATACATCAACGAACACATGATGCTGGTTTGCCTTAAACTTCACCAGACGATACTTAATATTATCCCCGTATATGCGCCGGATAACAGCAAAAACAATAGCCGGTAGTAAAACAATAATTCTCGGCGATCTAAACGCCAGAGTAGGCAACATACCTGTGGCTGGAGTTACACAAAGATTTAACGAAGAAACGCTCAACGACAACGGAGAAAGACTTCTAGAACTTTGTTTAATGAATAACCTCCGAATTAACAACACATACTTTGACCACCCAATACAACATAAGATCACCTGGTCAGATACAAGAGGACGTAACTCTATGATTGACTACATTCTAACAAACAGACAAATACACCCCAAGAATATAATAGATGGTACTCTATTATATTCTTGGGGTGTATTTGCGGCGCACTCTATCTTCCGCCAATGGTACTAGGAAAAATAAATATAGCAATCACCACACAAGGCAAGCGAAATACAAAAGTAGAAGAAAAGTTAAACAAAGAAAGCTTAGAAGAAGAACGGACACAAAACTTGCATAGAAACAGACTAACGGAAAAGCTAAACAGCCATAACCTAGAGACTAAAAAGAATATAGAAGAAACCTGGAAAATTATTAAAAAATGTATCCTACAAGCAGCGGAAGAAGCTTTAGGTAAAAGAAAAGTTAACAGAAATAAACGGGAATACAAAACTCCATGGTACGATGAAAGGGTGAAAACACTAGCAAATGAAAAGAAACAAGCTTTCCTAACATACAAAGGAGTGAAGACACCGGAAGCACGAGAAGACTACGTGAGAATCAGGAATAGAGTAAACCAAGAAATAGATAACATTCAAAAAGGACACTGGGAGAAATTTACCAAAGATATGGAATACGACCTCTATGGATCCTAGAAAAAGGTGTGGAAGATGATAAGGAGACAAAAAACAGAAATGAATGATGATTTTACCTATTAGAAATGAATGAATTTGTACGCATAGATAACATTACGGAGGAACAATGGACTGAGCATTTCACGAAATTATATGGAGAAGTAGAAGAAGAGAACAGAGAAACAATCATTAACGAAACCCACGATAGAGTACTAATATCAGAAGAAGAGCTACAAGAACGAATAAAAAAAACAGAAAAGCACCTGGTCCTGATAAGATATGTCCCTTAAACAGGGAGACTCGAGAACTCCTGAAAATTATAGAGGCATTAGTCTGATGAATAGTACATTAAAATTGTTAACGGCAGTCATAAAAGATAAAATCGAGGAAAAAGCGAACATGGCAGATGAACAACAAGGCTTCCGGAAGAACCGCATCACATAGACGCAATTTTTATTATCAGAAAAATAATAGAGAAGTCTATTGGATAAGGAAAACCAGCATACATGTTTTTTGTAGATTTAAAAAGTACTTTTGACAGGGTGAAGAGAAATGACATATTAAATTTATTACAAGCTGAACAAATAGACCATCAGATAATAAGGACAATTAATGAAATTAACAAGAACAACAAGATCAGAGTTATAATGCCAACAGGGGAACAGAATGCATAGAACTAAAAGGAGGAATCCGCCAAGGAGACTGGCTCAGCCCATTGTTATTCAATATGGTGATGAATCAAATAATTCACGAAGTAAGAAAACAACACGGATACCACTTGGGAGCGCATAAAATCACGATATTATGCTATGCCGATGATGCAGTACTAATTGCTGATAACAAAGATGACCTACAAAGGCAGCTCCACACCTTCAATATCACAGCAAACAAACTTAATATGAGAATATCAGTAGAAAAAACTAAATGTATAGTGATCAGTACAGAGCCGCGCAGATGCAAACTAGAAATAGACGGCAAAATTGTAGACCAAGTAATGAAATTCAATTACCTAGGAGTAGAGATCACTAGTGACAGGGAGATAAGAACAGAGACCACAAGGCAAGCATCAAAAGCGGCAAGAGTAAGTGGTTGTATCCGAGAAATCATATGGAGAAACAAATATCTGACCACGGAAAGAAAAATGAAAGTATACAAGACAACAGTAAGACCAATCCTAACATATGCAGCGTAGACAAGGACCGATACAAGAAAGAACGAAACAACAAATCAACAATATCGAAATGAAAGTATTAAGATCAATAGCGGGCATATCATTAAGAGACAGACAAACCAACAGAAGTATACGCGAACAATGCAAAATTCAAAATATTAACAGGTGGATAAAAACAAGAAAAAAAAAACTGGAACGAACATGTAAACCGAATGGGACCAGATAGATTAGCGAACATCTGTAAAAACAACAAGCCGTATAGCAGAAGACCCGTTGGAAGGCCGCCAAAAAGGTGGAAAGGTAATGTACAGTCAACAACGACTAAAACAGAATAAGAAGCGGACAAAGAGGAGTAATCCTAGTCGCACGAAGAAGAAGAAGAAGAAAATATCCAGGATTATTATAATGAATTGTTCAACTGGCCCACAACATCCAATAATATACCTGACGAAGATGAATAATCACACTTTTTTTTTGAGTTGTAATATTTTTTATACTTTTTAATATAAATTATAGTACTTGTGAATTTTGCTTATAAAGTTTAGTTTCAGGTGAGGCTGAACAATTTATTTGAGAAACCCCGTAAGTCAATCAAGTTTGAGCTTATATAGATTTTATTCTCAATCTTTTTTTCAAAAAGTATTGAAGTGAAAAAGTCAAGAAACAGTGTATAAATGGAATTAGGTCAGTTTTTAACATGTAGAAATCTTCGTGTTTTTCTCGCACGGGCTTTTTAGTTTTTCGAAAGTTTTAGTTTTGTAACTTATGGGGTTTCTTAAATAAGTGATTCAATTATTAAGTAACGTAAGTCTCTAATTAACAAAATATACTTTTTCAAAAATACCTAATAAAATATTTACCCGTTATGGTTTTTTTCCACATTATCCATATTACCACAACACACTTGTGTTACGACGCTCGCGGTGTTCCCCATCACGACAGATTCGTTCACAATTAACTGCGACCATTTCAATTATTTCCTCACGAAAACATAATCATTGTACTAGGAATCACAACCGTTAAAAACTTTGACGGATTTAAGCATCTAACGAATAGCATTGAAAGCGAAGGAAGATCGCGTTCATCGGCGGTCTCGTTTTCACTTTTCATTAATAATATATTATTCCATCGATTTCGCAATTAAATTGGGGAAATAAAACTATAGTTCGGAACTAATTATGTATGGAATAGTTGATAATAGTTTCGTATTGTACGTTTACGGTACCTAATAATATTCTTTTCGGACGCGACCTTGATAAAAATGAAGATAGATAGATACCTACAGGTTGAAGCGTATATTTTATATAGTCATGCTAAAAAGTGATAGTAATGTAATATTGTGTTTAAGACCTTGCTCCAGAAATCCAACTTTTTATCGATTTTAAGGGAAGCATATTGTTTGTATTATCTCTTCATATTTCAACATAGTAGAATAATTATTTAAAAAATTGCGGGACGACTTGCCACATTTTTTTAAATCACACTTATAATATATACATATATATATATATATATATATATATATATATATATATATATATATATATATATGAGCCGCTCAGAGGAAAAGTGGTATAACCGCATATAACTTAACTTTTGGTAAATACAGATTTTGCATGTTAACGAACTAAAAAATCTCAGTAAGTTAACTTACGGAGCCAGTTGTGACGGATTCTTGACAAGAATTTGTTGAAATTTATATGGGATGCAGAATTACAATGATTAAAGTTCGTTGTTCCCATGTAATTAGATGTTACTTCCAGAATACCATTTCACCAACAAACATTTGTGACGAGTTTAGCAAAAAATATAAGCAACAGAGGGCAAAAGTAAAAGACATGGTGATTAAAGCAAAAAAGAAGAGTGGGGAGGATTTTGGGAATAAGCTGGAGAAGGACCACCACACTAACCAAAAACTATTTTACAAAACTCTGAGAAGTCTAAGAACAGAGAACAGACAACAAACACCAAAACAAAGATGGCCACATCCTCTGCGAGAACGAAAATATTATGAACAGGTGGAGAGAATATTTCGAAGACCTTTTGACTCAAAAAGACTATAATAATAAAATAGACAACACTGAAGAAAACCCATATGAGAACCCAAACCAAAACGAAATAACAATAGAAGAAATAAGAGAAATAATACTCAGGCTCAAAAGAGGAAAGGCAGCTGGCTATGATAAGATAACTGCGGAAATGCTAAAAAATATGGGAAAAAATGGAAATGAAATGCTTAGAAAAGTTTGCAATAAAGCATGGAATGAGAACAAGATCCCAAAAGACTGGGAAGTGGGCGTTATTCTACCCATTTTCAAAAAAGGTGACAGACGAGAATGCAGCAACTACAGAGGTATAACTCTCCTGAGTATCCCTTCCAAAGTTTACGAACGAGTACTGGAGAAAAGACTACTACAAGAAGTAGACCATAAGCTGGAGCAGTCACAGAGCGGTTTCACGAAGGGAAGAAGCATCCATGACCATGTTTTTACACTCAAGCATCTAATACAAAATGTACGAAATACAAGCACGGAACTATACCAAGCCTTCATAGACCTCGAAAAAGCATTTGATAGAACACCGCGAACCGAAATAGACAAAAGCCTCAGAAACAGAGAAGTAGACAGCAAACTCAGAAAAGCTATTATGAGCCTATACAAGAACACAAGAAACAGAGTAAGAACAGATAATATGGAATCAGAAGAGTTTAGAGTCAATGATGGCTTACGACAAGGAGGTGTACTAGGCCCCATCCTGTTCAATATTGTACTAGATGATGTAATGAAGGAAACTAGAGAAGAAACATCGAGAATATTTGTTGGACATAGAAACCTGGAAATGATACAGATAGCGGAGTGCGTATTTGCAGATGACCTCGTCGTATTTGGAAGAAACGAGGACGCACTTAAGAGAAACCTCCAGATATGGAGAGATAAACTTGAAAAACGTAACCTGAGAATTAATGAAAGTAAAACCAAGGTCATGGTATGTGGGAAAACAGACCAACATACAAACATTAAAATCAATAACTATACTTTAGAACAAGTCGAAACCTTTAAATACCTGGGAGTGCAACTAGAGAGTAGGGGTACACAAGAAGCAGAGATAATTGAATAGCAAACGCTTCCCGGATATACCACGCAATTAAGAGCACATTCCTATCGAAAAAAGAAGTATCCCAAAAAGCAAAGATAGCTATCTACAACACAGTTTTTGTACCTATCTTAACATTTGGATGTGAAAGCTGGACGCACACCACCAGACTAAAAAATAAACTGCAAAGTATTACAATGAAGTATCTAAGAAGAGTACTAGGGGTGACCAGAATGGACAGGATACGGAACGATGAAATAAGAAAACGCTTTAAAGTCCAATCAATAGAGAAGAAAATCGAAGAAGCCCAACTAAGATGGTACGGCCACATGGTAAGGATGGATAAAAAAAGCCAAGTGAAACAAGTGTGGGAAGCGAGAAGAACCTTGAAAAGACCGAGGGGCAGACCCATGAAGACCTGGGACGATGAAATTGCCGCCATCCTAGACAGGAGAGGAGTCATCAAGGAGCAAGCGAAGAAACTGGCAAGCAACAAGAAGAATTGGAGGAAGTTTGTATATGAAACCTAAAAATAGACTTTACACCCAACACCTTAGGGTAGAAGGGTTATTCATTATATATATATATATATATATATATATATATATATATATATATATATATATATATATATATATATATTATTGATTCCATTGAAAGTGTACGCAATTTTCTTTCAGTTTACCTTTCAGTTTCAAATGCGACAATTTTTGTAAAAGTTTATTTTATAATTTGAACAAAGAAGTTTTAAGGAAAATTACCTAACAGAAACAGAAATGAATATTGCTACTAAACAAACGTAAAGAGGTATTTTAAGAAAATTCGTATTAAAAACCAATATTACTCTTCATCTTCTTCATAGTCAGACAAATGTTGATGTTCCACATCAACAGCATCATGAACCGTTACTAAGTCAATGAAAAACTGGTGCAGAACAGGGGGAATCCACTGAAGACGTTCTAGCATATCTTTATTATTTGCTGCAGTAACTGGCCTGGGAGAATAATACAGTCGGTCCATTGAAAAAGAGGTGCAGGGTCTTTCTTTGGCTGATTTCTTTAAACCCAAACTTTTAAATTGCTCAATATCACTCAAGGTTCCCTTGTACAAAATTACTTTGGGAGAATTGCCAAACTGTAGCCACTGAACTTGTAACCATCTAAAAGGCATTTTATCGGCGTTCACCTTTCGCTTTGTGACAGACTTTTCCAACGTTTGAGTTGACCAAAAATCATCTCGTTGCATTTCGTATACATAAAACTTGTATTTGTAGAAATTGTAGAAACATGCATTTTAAATCATGTTACAATATAATATATAATATTAAAGTACTTACCATCTAACACCGTCTATATCAGAGTTGTATTCGTCGCTTTCAACATCATTGTTCGTAACTTTTTTATTTAAAGGTGTGTCTGCATTTTTCTTTGGTGATTTTCTGTTTCGACTAGTCTGAGATTCGTTAATTCTGTAAACAAAAAACAACGAATAGACTCTACATCCAATATAAAAGCAGCAAGAGCAACGAAAATTGATAATCACAATAACGACAAGAAACACGAGGTACGCAGGAAGTAATAATATAAGGAAGTAATAATATATAAAATACATAGACATTATGTACAAAGGTGCTTCTCGTGGCGTCAGTAAGTTCAGTGTATGAGACGCACACTGGCAGTTAACGTGTTAATATCATTAATAATTTTCATTTTAAAATATTTTTTTGAAAAGTATTTCCACACATACGTCACGACCCGATATAGCATTGCAAAAGACACGGTTATTTTGATAAATCGTTATATATAAATTTGAAGTACGGAAAACACGATTTATTGTATTATTAGAGTTAAAGTCGGCATGTAATTTGATTAGTGCCAATAAAATTGTTAACGTAGTAATTTTGGCCCTGCCACTTCATTTATCATTACGTACCTCTAACAAGTTAATATAATACTTTGTGAAACTATTGCATTTTATTATCAAATCAGCTGCAAAACTAACCACCTAAGGACTAAAACACTGTTTAGTCCTTAGGTCCACAATGGTTTAACTCCATATAAAACAATATTTTAAATATGCCACAAGAAAACAGTTTCAGAATCATTGTAAGTTGTAACTTAGTTAATAAAAGTGTTGTTACTTTTTTAGTTGTCCAATATTGATCCAAATATAATTACTTTGGCCCGTTAATTTACACATACCTAATTGTGGAAGCTGAGGAGTCGCTACATAAGCTCTCTTCTGTCCGTATTCTCAGGCGTTTATTCAATGCAACTCTTAATTCCCTAGAAGGTTTCCTCTTTCGGTCTCTTCTCGTGGCATTGAGTGCTGCAACTCTAAAAATACTATATTTAAATTCATTCAATAAAATAACTGATTTTATAAAGTATAGTTTATTTCACGAAAAATGGTTGAGTGCTTAATGATTGCAATTAAACCCGACCGCAAGTACCCCAGCTTAGTCAACATTAGTTGAGCAGGTAAGTATTCAGGTAAAATTTAAGCTACTGTGGAGTGTCGTTATCTTGTTTGTATAATAAATTCCTGGTAATATAAAAACGATTAAAAAATCGTATAAAATTATAAAAACGATAAGAATACATTTTATTTCATAAAGTTGTAAACATTTTAACAGTGAGTTTCACTATCAATGGTTGATCTTTTAATGACCACAATAAATTTGTTGATCGTTAAGTATTTCCTGGAATAATTATACAGGTTCCCTCTATTCTGTATAATTTGTAAAAGTATAAAAAACCGATGAGAAATTTTTAAATATACATTTTGTTTCATTTAGTTGAAAGTGTTACAAGTGTTACCAGTGTTATACCTATAAAACAGCATTGTGTGGCGTCCGTGGAAAAACATTAAGGAAAAGCATTTATCTGTTGACGCTAGAGAAATCGTAAAAACAATATATAGTTCTTCAACGAAAATACCTCTAACCACAGTGAAAAGAATTACATCAAATCCCATTAAGTCAAGAAGGAAGCCGGAAGATGCCGGTTTTACCAAATGTATTGACGAAAGTGATAAGGACTTAATAAGAGGAAAAATTTACACAATGTACAAAGAGCAACGGATACACAAATAAACTGTAGCCGCATTAGTCTTTGGAGGATTTTGTCTAAAATGGGCTTCAGATATCGTACAATTGACAAAAGGCAAGTGCTTATGGAGTCACATCGTTTACAAAAGTGGCGTACTGAATATATACCTTCCATAAGAAAGTGCCGTACAGAAGATCGACCAATAATTTATCTGGACGAGACATGGTTTGACACTCATGAAACACCATCCAAAGGATGGTCCGATTCTTCCAAGAGGTGTCAAACAAAAGCTCCATCAAACAAAGGGAAAATAATAACAATTTTACATGCAGGATCAGAAAATGGTTGGGTTCCAAATGCCTTATGGCTTTCTGCAAAGAACATTAAAGACTCCTGTGTGGACTACCATGAGGATACAACGGCAAAGCTTTTTGAGCAATGGTTTAAGAATTGTCTTATACCTAATCTTCCTCAAAATAGTGTGATAGTAATGAACAATGCAAGTTACAACAGTCGTCAATTACATAAGTCTCCAAGTGCAAATAACACCAAAATTGAAATTCAAAACTACCTGTTAGAAAACGATATACATTTTAAAGAAAGTTATTTAAAAAATGAACTGTTAGAAGTGTTAAAATCATTTTCTATTAAAAAAGTATATGTTTGTGACGAATTGGCCGAGGACATGGGACATACAGTGTTACGGCTTCCGCCCTACTATTGTTTATTTAATCCCATAGAGCATATGTGGCACCAACTAAAGTCAAATATTAGGTCACAAAATGTTTCTCCGACTTTAAGTGGTAGTGTAGTCGAATTAATAAGGAAATGTGTTGATGATATCGTAGCGTAATAAACGTAGAAAATTCATATGTTACTTTGAATCACATAATTAAACCAATTGTTATTAATCTTGAAGAGGATAGCGACAGCGAAACAGAATTAGGTATTTAGGAATTCATAAATATATTTTGGTTATTTTGGGTATTTTTTTGTAAATATTAACTTGTATATATTTTTCTATATTTTTTTTTCAATTCATCTATTTTTTGTACATTATGTATTCGTTTGTATGTATATACTGTAAATAGAACTATTATTACTGTACATTTTTAACGATATTAGATTAGGAAGAGCAAAAACTTTTAAACACGCCAGTTTTTTGCTGACAGTCCTAAGCCTGTAAAAAGTGTGAAGGAAAGTACCTTTCTGAATTTAGATCCATATACTACAATTATTCACGTAGAACAAAAAAACTACTTTCTTCATGTTAAAAATTGTTCAATTATCAAGTATATTCACTTGAACAACCTGAAAATACCATATGAAATAATTTAATAAATTTTTATAATCGTGTATTACACAGCTACCAATGAAATATATTAAATAACAAACTTTCTGAAGTGCGACCCTGTGTACTTCGGTAGTTTATTGAGAGACTCTTGTATACACAATAGGATCAACTCAGGTAACCTCAACCATTTTTCGTGAAACAAACTATACATGCACTTACTTCTCAATTATATCACTATCTTCTGTATCATTTTCTTTTTGCAAGGTACTACTACTACTAGTACTGCTATGTGTAGAACCTGTGTCAGAAATATCTATTGACTTGTTAATCTCTTTTGTGCTTGATACTTTGGATTTTTTGGCTTTATTTACACTTTGTCCTTTTAATTTAGAGTCATTTTGAGTTGTTGTATTCCTAGAATACAAATAAACAAAAATAAGTAATAATATGTTATTTCTGCGTTTTGGTCACCTTCTGACAGCACTTAAAACACAGTTCGATTAAATAACATCTGTGGCGTATCAATGAGGGTTTTGGGGGTTAAACCCTTTCCCCAGAGCATATAAAGTAAAAAATATGTAAAGAATATTAGGAAAATGTAACTTGTCTTTACACACAATACAAAAAATCAAAGAATTCAAAACGCTAATTTAATAATTAAATTAGAGTTTTGAATTTATTATATTAAAAATAACGTCAGAAAAGGAAAGAAACATGGATATTAAAATTAAATTACCACCTTAAATATGTAGGATACAATAATTACTGTATAAATGCGCAATAAGTATTATTGTGTATTTGTATTATTGTCAGAAATAACGCTTAAATTTGGCAACATTGCAAGCCGAATAATTACACAGCAATGAAGAAATGTGGCGCAAGCCTTTGTGTATCGGGTGAAAGACTTTGGGGAATTACCCCATTCTCTTTTATAGTTTTAGTTTTAGGTTCTTTGCTTTGCATTTGTGTAAAAAATATAGAAAGCAAAGATTAAATCCTGAAATAGCAAACAAGGTAAGTTTAGTAGGCATGTTCATAGATAAAGAATATATATTACTGAATAGATAGGAAACTGTGTAGGTTATTTCTGGACAATGCGCCATCTGGCGGCCTTAGGAAATCAACATCTTTTTAAAAAATCTTCTCGTAATTCTACAAATATAAAGATTAATATTGAGGGTTTGATTACAAAAATAAAACAAACGTTGGTTCTTTTTCTACTTTATCTTCTTTTTTACGTTTTTATATAAACATTAATTACATGTATTTAAATGTAGTTGGTTAAACAGTGGCTATTCTGTAGTTTCTATAAATTACAACACAGAAACAGAGAAGGAAAAGCATCACATTTCAAGGTGGACTTATACCTCAATCCAACATAGCGGGTTTCTGGTCCAAAATGAATTGTGCAAGTCTTCTCTGCCAATTTTGTTAATCCAAATATCATAAAGCTAAAAAATAAATAGTTTGTTTTTATTATTTTCTGTGAAATTATGTTACATAGTATATTTCTAGAGGTGCTTTACAAAAGGACAAATAAACAAAAGTTTTGTAGAAAAAGTTCTTGAAACATTGAAGAATTGCCACATTTTTAATGGCGATAATTTTAATTCCTAAAAAACTTTTACCTAATTCTATATCGGCAACAATTCTAATACACATCATAACGTGAAAGAAAGAAGTTTGGGACAACATCGGACATTTTAAGGCAATTATTAAAAAATAAATAAAATCTTATATCAGCATTTTCTACTTACCGCCCCATCTTTTGGAAAAATATGCATTTGAGCATCCTTATTGTAATTATTACAACCATTAACGCAACAGTTAAAAACCGTATTTATTTAAATATGATGGCAAAAAAACAAACAATTATTTAATCGCAAATAATACAACTCAAAACACTGTGTCGAAACCACAATAAAAATGGCGTACTTGTTTTGTTGGTTGCGGTATTGCGCAGTCACGAAGCTTTGCTATGAATGCTACGCCCTCTGGTGTCCTTAGGAAATACAAATTTCAGAGGACTGTCACTCCCATAAGAGATACCCGGGCATGGGCATGTTAACATATGTAATTAATTACAGGTTAACTTGAACGAAAATACAAGCTGAATATAGCCGCAAATGTCAACCATAGAACAAAATATTTCAGTTTGGCATTGTTGAAATGTTGTTTCGTCGAGAAAATGTCGAGAAAATTACCTATCTCCTATCTGGTACTAGTATAATAAGAAGGAACGATGTATATGGAGATGAAATTTATATCAATGAATTCTGCTTTACTTACTGATAATTGTACAATGATTTTTATTATCTGGGAAACGTTCTTTTTATGTAATTTCCATTTAAAATGTCTTATTTTTAAAAGCCATGCCATTATTTACCATGAAACAACAAGAAATGGCAGGAATGACAACTGTTTCATTTTATTCTTACCTACTTTAAAGAGAAAATTACTGCTTTTTTTACCAGGGTTAGGTTAGATTTGGTAAGGTTTGGTTACGTTGGGTTAGCTTTATTATCATTGGTTTATGTTCTTAATAATAAAATGTAAAGAAAAATATGAAATTTTTCAAATAATACAAATTGCCAGCTTCCCAGTCGGATTTTAAGTTATGTTGGGTTATATTGTTTTACATTTTTCAATTATAAAGTATCGAGGAAAATATTAAATTTTAAGTAAATAAATATTGTGGAATTTCAGAGTCATTTATGTATATATGATACTTTAAAGTATTTAAATAAATCAATACCACGGAATAAATAACAATCAGAATGTCCACTCTCAGATGCCGCTTTTGAAGTTTGTCAGCATGCGATCGCCATATTTTAAACGGAAACAAAAACTCGAACGTCTTATTTCACCGATATTAGCACGAAAATAAACAAAATCGCCTTTATCTCGAAACTTACTTATTCTGACTTACAGCAACCTTGCACTGAGTGTGCTATATTATGTCTATAGTTATGCACACCAGATAAAATGTCACTGAACAGTACTGGTTCCGTTTAAGACATGGCTGATTCCGTCTGCGCGTACTTATTTTTTCAAGCAGAGTGGTCATTCTGGTTGTTTATTATTCTGTGTCAATACTGTGGGATTCCCAGGCAGACTTTTAACCGTTGGTACAGAATCTAGAAATTTTCATGGAATCAATCTAATATGCTCTGTGAACGTATATTTCCTCTATGAAATTTCCTTACGGCTGCGTTGCCGTGCAGACGATAAAAGACAATTTCATATGAAAATAAGGATATATTTTCATTAAAGTGTATAGCATGGAGGAACGTAAGGAATAGCATTTTCAACCCGTTTCTTGTTTGTTCGTCACCAAAGAAAGCTGTAACAGAGTGCAGTGGGTGTATACTAAAATTTATTGAAAGTTTTGCGTTGTGCTTAAATAAATTTAGTGCCCAAGAACTTCTGATTAAACATAGTGTGCCGGTAGAGAAAATGTGTATGTTGTGTTAAACCATTAAAAATGTTGTGTTAAAACATTTAAAGCCAAATAGGCAGTTCGTAATTTCTTCTAAGATGATGGTTAGCTGGTACTCGTTTTGCACTTGTTATTAAGATTGCACCCATCTGTTTATATTAAGGTAAGTAATTTTCATGAAATTTTTAGATCTTTTCAAGGTTACGGGTACTACAACGTAGGTCACTAGCAACGATGTCGAATGTACATAAAATTTAACTTCTTGCGCATGTCCGCCATATTGTTTTGAAATATTAAAAATCTTGATTATTTTAAACAATTTTACGCATTTTTTCATAATTTAACAGTTAAAGTCAGTGATTTTTATTATGTTTTAGTTACTTTTTTTTTATTAAGACATACATACTCTTCTTTGCTTTTGCGTAAATTTTTTTGGTTAACATTACTTTATTTGATTTTCTTTGTATTTCTTGATTTTGGGCACTTTTACTAGTTTTCAACAAAGAAAACACCACAAAAAATTGGGCCTTTTTGAGGCGTAACTATAAATATCTTACTAAATAATTACCAAATATCTTATGTCAGTACTATTATTGACATTGGTAATGAAAATACAGTACAAATGATTTGGTTGACTGACTGGAGTTGGCTGATATATCCCCCAACAATGGATGCTGCGTTCTGTAAGTTTTTTGCGTTATTCTCCACTGTTGTAGGACAGCAAGGAAAGATTTTAAAAAACATTCCGAAAACCTAAATCATAAAAAATGTTTAGAAAAAGCGGCTAATTTTTTAGCAACATGCACTGGAGAAAAGGACAATACCCAATTAATGCTTAATAATTTCAAAAAACAAATAGGGAATCCCTTAAACCCACAATTTAAGATGGCTATTTTTCTTGCTAAAATGGGGCAGTCTTTTAGAGGTCAACGCTATTTTTTACCTTTCGATTTTAATGTCCCACCACAAAGAGGGGGAGAAAACTTCAATAAAATAGCTGATTTTACAAAATACATGTACTTACTTCTCAATTTTATCACTACCTTCTGCATCTTTTTCTTTCTGCTTGGTACTTCCGCTATGTGTAGAATTTGTGTCAGAAATATCTATAACTTGTATAATCTCTTTTGTGCTTGATACTTTGGTTTTATTGGCATTATTTGCATTTTGGACTTTAAAGTTAGAGTAATTTTGAGGTTTTGTATCCCTATAATACATACAAACAAAAATAAATAGTGATATAAACAGTGTGTGTTACTTCTGCATTTTGGTCAGATTAAATAATGGGATGACTATTTAACCTGCTGAATTAATAGCAATATTGGAAGCTCTTAAATATATTTTAAACTATCAAAATAACAGAAATAAAAATATAACATACATAGGTCACAAATAATATGTAAAAAAAAAATGTTGGCAGATTTGGACAAAAATAATTCTTGCACAATCAATAAGATCCACCAAAACAACATTAAATCAAGAACTATTTACATGTAAATGTGACTGAATATTAAAAAAATACTTACTTAAAAATATCCTTCAACAAAATTTTAATTTCTCTCCTGAAAACATATTTTGGATTTATGACATTCTCATCCTCTTCTATATTTACTGGCTTTTGCTGTTTCCTTCTTGATGCAGCAATGGTTTTAGAAAATTTAGCTGGGTGATTGTCAGATTCATCTTCAGAAGAAATATATATAGAAGAACATATCCGTTTTCGTTTTGGATTTATGACATTCTCATCCTCTTCTATATTTACTGGCTTTTGCTGTTTCCTTCTTGATGCAGCAATGGTTTTAGAAAATTTAGCTGGGTGATTGTCAGATTCATCTTCAGAAGAAATATATATAGAATATATCCGTTTTCGTTTATTTCTTTCACCACGCAATCGTAGACTTAAATTTTTTTTAATTGTAGGTCTTTTTCTTAAAATGTTATTTCTATTGTATTTATTTTTCTTTGATGATTTGCACTTTTCCTTTTCAGAATTATCAGAGTCTTCACTGCTTAATTTATTTTGACTTCCGTTATTTTTGTTTTTGTAATTTTCTTTTTCAGAAATACTACATGAATAACTAAAATCTTTTTTGCCTTTTTTTTGTGAATTGGAACTGTGATCACTTTCATGGTCTGAATTACTAAATGCATCACTATTTTTTGTATTATCCTTCTTGGATGTACCGTTTAGATCACTTTCATGGTCTGAATTACTAGATGCATCACTATTTATTGTATTTTCCTTCTCTTGTTTATCGTTTATTTTGTCACTTTTGTCCCCTAAAACATCACTTATACGTTTTTTGTTATTTGTATTGTCACATTTTTGTTTATTGATAGTTTCATCATTTTTTTCTTGAAAACTTTTAGGAGATTTTTTATTAGTTATATTTGTTGAATTCGTGTCATTTTCTTCCTCAACATCACTTGTCGTAATTTCAATAGTTTGATCAAGTTCATCTGTATCAATTGATCCTTGTTCATCATCATCATTTTCAGAATGATTATGTCCGTTTTGATTTATTGAATTGTCTTTTACTGCATCAATATCATCTTCAATACTGTTTTCATCTATTACAATAGTTTTCTCTTTAGATATATCCTTTGCATTTTCAGTACCTTCAAAATTACTACCTGAATCCTCATCATCACTGCCTTTGTCTTCTTCATTATTATTCCCAGATTTCTCAGGATCCTTATTATTTTTATTTATATTATTCTTCTCTTGTAGAAATTGTTTAGAATAACACTTTTCATCATTAGCATTTTTTGAAGTTATATTTTGTATACCAGATGTAGTAGAAAATTCAGCACTTTCAACAGAATAAAAGGAAGCGGGTGATTGCAAATTATCTTCAACATCTGATTGAACTCCACTAGTTTCTGAAGAATTATCAACTTGACGTTTATTTTTAATAGTCTTGGATTGACCAGTTTTATTTTTTAATTCACTAGATGATTTATTTGAATCTGAAGTAAATTCTTCGTGGGGGTTTTCTGTTTCTTTTGGTTCTGATTCAGACTCATGATCTTTCTCTTGAAGGTGTAATTCACTCTGAGCATCAGCAAAAATCTGTGGAGACAGTGTTTCTGAACTCACATCTTCAGATTCTTCTTCACCCTGATCTTTATTTTCTGTTTCATCAGCATCCAAGATGCGTTTCGTGTTTATATTTGATTTAAGATTTTTTGGAGTATCCATTGAAGATTTATGTTTTTGTTTCTGTGAATTATTTGAATCTTCTTCTGAACTGTTATGGTCAAAAAGATTTTCCCTAATTATTTCGAACCAGCTATGTTTTCCAGGTTCATATATTCCTTTAATATCCTTAAATATTATGCCCTTAAATTTTTGTTTTTTTACTTCGGCTATCATTTCTGCACAGTCTTTTTCTTGGTAGATGTTTTTCATTTCTGAAAACAATACATGATTTGGAATTTCCTTAAAATTATTTTTCAAATATTTTTTTCTTTCACACAAAGGTTCTTTCATTAAACTTGCTTCTCCAAAAAACAAACAATCAATAACAAAAAGACAAAAGCTTACTTTTTGAAGTTTCTCACTTTCTATAACTCTTTCCAATGGTATAGAGATTTTAGATTTATCTGTAAGAACAAGCTCTCCATCTACAATACAATCTTCAATAGAAGGAAAGGCAGTGTTCATGTATTTTTCCAAATCAACTATCTTTTCCAATGGGATTTGTTTTAAATTGTTTGAAAAATATTTAAAACTGCTGCCAGACTTGTGAATTTGGATTCTATCACCACCATATGTAATCTCTGCACAAACTCCATTTGTGCACTTTTTAAAAACATCTTCTACTGATGTACAATCTTCTGCTAACATTGGCAACACAGGTACCATTAAGTTTCTATTCATTAATATTTTAATCTTCTGATTGTTATCCAAAATAAATTTAGAAAGAACATCATCTATATTATTACAAGTTTGATATAATTTATAGGCACTTTCATCAACTGTATCTAATATTAATCTTGGGCTAGCATCTATTTGTAGGTCGCCTTCAATTATATGTATCACAGTAACAAGATCATTTACTGTACAGTTTACAAGGAAATTTTTAAAAAGCCCTACGATTTTATTATCCTCATCTAAATTATCTAATTTTGATAAGAAGTCATTTACATGGTAAACAGTCAAATTACTTTTTTTGGCAGGAGGTAAAATTGTGCTTTTGTTAAAAAAGTATTTAATAGTCTCTGCCATATCATATTCTTGGTTAAAATATCTCAATATAATATTTTTGTCTGTATTGAATATCCTACTGAATATTTTGATTAAATGGTTATGATCTAAGTATTCAAAATTATAATGTATAACACTTGGCATCAATAACTGATACCAAAGAATCTTATTATCTTTACTACAGTCCACAAATGCCTTAGCAAACTTTTCCAAATGTTCAGTTTTTTCTTGTCTAGTGTCAGAATTGGCTATATCTGCAACTAATTTTCGGAATTCTTTAAATGAGGCATATTTATTTTGTTTTTTGACATCATCTTTATTAGATTTATTCATGGTCTCTTGATCTTTTTGGGATTCACTAACACTTTCTTCATCTATGTTATCTTCTTTTGGCTGTTTTCGTCTGACAGAAGTACTTGTAATATTGCCATGAAAATCATCACACTTTTTTGTGTACTTAAGAATATACTGTTGATGTTCTTCATCTAAAAGCTCCCAACCTAAAACATCCTCAGGGTCTTCAATTCGCCGAGTCGAGGCACGCTGATTTAAAAACACTTTGAACAAACATTTGATGTGATACCATAGTTTCCGTTTACTTTGTTCAAAAGGATTGAAAGTTATTTTTGCTATTCTCCAGTCTCCTTCAGAACATTTATTTTTGCAATGTTTACATGTAGCTTGTCCATTTTTAGCTTGTTCCACCTCAAAAGGTTTCTCGTCCTCTTTATATTCAGAATCGGACATAATAAAAATAAGCAGACTTCAATGTTAATTATTTTTTATCTTACACATGTATTACACCACATCAATTTTAAAATTAGAATATTTAATTTACTATTTACAATTTACATAACCCTAAAAACCCTTTTAAATGAAATGAACAACAAATCAAAACAAATGAATAAATGAAAGAAACATGTTGCCAACTTCACACTTGTTTCTTTAAATGTAAGGCCTATGTAAGACGCGTAAATGTAAGGTAATAAATTTAATGTAAATAAATTATATAATAATTATTAGTGTGAAATAAATTAGTTATATTGTAAAAAATAAAGACTTTAAAAATAAACTAAGTATTAGAACATTTTTATAATAAATAAAGTTCATAAATTAGACAAATAAATATACTACTAAAGTTTATTTTGATGTTTCGATTTTTTTTATATGCTTAAACTACACGCTATTAAATATGACAAAAAATAAAAATCGGTTGCCTGTAAAGTCGGTTTTACGGGCGAAGATTTTACGTGACAACGTCTTTTTCTCGGTAGAATATTTATTGATATGAATATTATTAAATTGCACAATAGGAACAAGGAATTGAATGAAAATAAGAATTGCACAAATTTTAACTATAGAAATATATTTTGTTTACTAAAACATTGTACATGTAAACTTAAACTTAACTAATTTCTATTTGAGTGATTTTGTTGAGGATAGGACGATGATAGGA
The DNA here is from genome assembly GCF_040954645.1 of Diabrotica undecimpunctata. Classification (NCBI taxonomy): domain Eukaryota; kingdom Metazoa; phylum Arthropoda; class Insecta; order Coleoptera; family Chrysomelidae; genus Diabrotica; species Diabrotica undecimpunctata. Next base: position 10,915,054 of record NC_092811.1, on the reverse strand, counting down.
GAAATAGCATCGCACCAGCGGACCGATCATGTTTGAGTGGGAGAGAGACGCAAGGCATTCGCCGGTCCGGCGGGCCTATCTCTCGTTCGGTGACTCATCGTAACAGACGTGAGCGGGCGTTACACTTTTTCATGAGTGACTCCGAGCCACAACCTAATTTAAGACGTTGTCACGTCAAAAGGTCTGAAACTGTTGTTTTGTGACATGTTCAAGTTAAAAAATGTTGTATTTTTATGGGATTAAACCACAATTTATTATATTAAAAATACTTTTTACATTTGTTTTTGACGTTTCAATTTCGACTCTGAAAATCGTTTTTAAAAGAAGATTCTTTTAAAATAAGTAGAAATAATTTCTAACAACAGCTCCTTATTACATATAAATAAATGTAAATAAATATACCACCAACCTACAGTTTATAACATCTGTAACTGTATTAAAACAATTTTTTATTTACGTATTTAAAGTGAAAGCGTTGTCAATTTAAACTAAGAAGAAGAAATGTTTGTTATGACAGTATGTGACAGATTAAGTTGGTTTAAGGTTAACATTAGAAAAATAAATGATTTTAAAACAAGCTAAATAAGCAGCGTAATTTTGATATTGCAATCGATATTATCAAATATACAACTTTAAAATCGCCTTTAGTTAATAATCTGTGATAAAAATCTGGAGTTTAGGAGTTAAGTTTTGATTATACAGTGCTGAATTAAGTATTTTAATTATTTACTTTCTGTTTAAACATACGGTATGTCTGACGAAGATGACCAAGTAGAAGAAAAACCCTTTGCAATAGAAAGGGCTAAACAGGGCCGTGCTTTGTGTAAAAAATGCAAAAAACATTGTTTACAAGGGGAATGGCGCATCGCAAAGTTAGTACCGAACCCTTTTGGAGATGGAAAAATGAAATCCTGGCATCATATCGACTGTCTGTTTGAACAATTTTTAAAGCAGCGTAAAACAACTAAACGTATCGAAGGCCCAGAAGAAATTGATGGATGGGATGATTTAGATAAAGATTTGCAAGATAATATCCTGAAGCAGATTGAAGAATGTGATAAATTTCATGGTAAAGCACCAACAACTCCTAGTAAAAAGAAAAAAACTCAAGCTTCTCCTACTAAACCGTCTGCTGTGGATTCAAATAAAGAAAAAGATAAACATATCAAGAATGAGGTAATAAGTGATAAAAAAGAGTTATTTAAGGATTTTAGGAAGTTGGTACTTGATATTGCAATGCATGATAGTCATCTAGATAAAACAAGTTGCATAAAAAAAGTATTTTCTGAGATGTTTCCTGATTCTTCTTTTAAAGATCAAATAATACTTTGGAGCAGATTACTATTACCTGGAGTAGTACAAAGAGTATATAATTTAAAAAGTAAGCAGCTCATTAAGTTATTTAGTAGGATTTTCGTAACAGATCAAAGTGATATGTTAGAACATCTGGAATTAGGTGATATTGGTGAAACTATCCATAAATTTTTTGAAGAAAGTAGCAAGGTCAAACCAAACAAAAAAAGTAAGCTAACAGTTAAAGAAGTAGATGTGTTTTTAAATAGGTTATCTACTCTTACCAAAGAAGATGATCAAATAGAGCATTTTAAATCTTTGATTCCAAAATGCAAATCAAATGATCTTAAAATGATCATAAGGCTAATTAAAGGTGACTTAAGAATGGGCGCTGGTGCTAAAACTGTTTTAGATGCTGTTCATGTTGATGCTTATCAATCTTACCAAACTTCAAGAGATTTGGCTCTTGTTATAAATGAATTCATGTCTAACAGTAAAAAACACAAAGCAGATGTTGTACTGATGACACCTGTTTTACCAATGCTTGCAGAAGCTTGTAAATCCGTAGAACAAGCTATAAATAAGTGTCCCAATGGGATGTACTCAGAGATTAAGTATGATGGGGAAAGAGTTCAGGTCCACAAACAAGGATCAACATTTAAATACTTTTCTAGATCTCTCAAACCTGTTTTAGCACACAAAATTGCGCATTTCAAAGAGTATATTCCTAAAGCATTTCCAAATGCCAATGATTTAATTTTAGATAGTGAGATACTTATGATGGATACTGTGAGTGGAAATCCTCTACCTTTTGGAACCTTAGGAGTTCACAAACAGACTGAGTTCAAAGATGCCACTGTGTGCCTTTTTGTTTTTGACTGCATTTATTTTAACGGAAGAAGTTTAATCAAACAACCACTCAGTGAGAGGAAGAAAATTTTACAGGATAATATGATTGAAATACCAAATCGAATAATGTTTTCTGAAATGCAGGAGATCAACAAAAAAAGTGAGTTAGCAAAGATGATTGCTAAAGTTTTAAAACAAGGACTGGAGGGATTAGTTTTGAAAGATTTACAGAGCATATATGAACCAGGAAAGAGGCACTGGCTAAAAGTTAAAAAGGATTATTTGTTTGGGGGTGCTATGGCTGATAGTGCAGATTTAATAGTATTAGGAGCTTGGTATGGGACAGGAAAGAAAGGAGGTATGATGTCTGTATTTCTTATGGGCTGTTATAATCCTGATGCTGATATCTTTTGTACTGTAACAAAAGTTCACACAGGTCATGATGATAAAACCTTAGAAAAGTTACAAAACGAGTTAGATATGATTAAGATAAGTCAGGACCAATCTAGAGTTCCTAAATGGTTAAAATGTACAAAAACTATGATTCCAGATTTCGTAGCTAGAGATCCCAGAAAGCAACCGGTTTGGGAAATTACTGGTGCTGAATTTTCGAAAAACGTTGTTCATACAGCAAATGGCATTTCAATCCGTTTTCCTAGAGTAACAAAAATACGAGATGACAAGGATCATAAGACTGCAACCAATTTACATGAACTGGTTAAGCTGTATAATGCTTCTGCAGAAAATATAGATATAAGCTTATTGACCAAAGATATGGATAGTTCTCAAAATGACAAACCTGCTGAATCACCAAAAAAGAGAAAAAACACAGATAGTAGTGAAAAAACTCCTAATAAGAAACAGAAGACTATTGAAAAGAAAGAGAAGACTGGCAAACAAGAAAAAATTCCAAAGCAAGAGAGTAATTCTGCAAAGAAAACTAATAAAAATAAAACAACTATATTCAAGGGAGTAAAAGCTGTTTTAGAAGACGAAATGAAGAAAGATGATCATGCTGACATTGTTAAGTAAGTATTGTTTGTTGAGTAATAGTTTATATTTGTGTATGTGGTAGTTGTACTATTTTACAGCTTGTGGGTATAGATAGGTCACGCTGTAGTCAATTGTATATTTTTTATGTTATAGTGTGTGCCTTGTTACTAAGTAAAGTTGAAAGAATCGCTTATTATATCATTCACTATATTACGATTACTTTTCTGAACTTAGTACAAAAATTTATAAAAATTTACTATAGAATGAAGTAAATTTTGAGAAAATTGAATTTTATTTCATTTTATATGGTTTTAGACAACATTTCAAATAAAAAAAAAATTATTTCCTACACGTTGCTGCATCTGAGTTATTATAAATGATTATAAGCTTAAAATTTACCTTTTTAAACCAATTTTACACTATATAAAATACATTTTTTAATCAATAAAATAATTAATTTTTTAATAGAAACCTTCCTCTTCATTTTGCTGCTTTCAGAATTCACATAGAGCTAATAGTTTACACATACTAATGTTGTATATTATTTGTAAAAATTCTGTATTGCTGATTGATTTTTATTTAATTACAATATTTTTATATCTTTTAGACATTTCATTGATCACGGAGGGGACATTCTATTAGATGAAGAACAAAAAGTAGCAACACATGTTTTGCATTATTACAATCTAATCAGAGAACCGTTGGTGGTATGTCCGTACACTGCCAGACATGTAACCTTTGAATGGATCGAAGATTCAATAGAGGCGGGATCTTTGTGTGACTATCGCATGTACACAGTGAGGTGGAACCCAGATGGATGAAAATCTGGTTCATCATAGGACCTATTCAAAGTTTGTTAATAGCAGTAAATCTGTGATTTCATATATTTGAAAGCACTTTTTATCTATTTTTGTATTCTTCTCAAAATCTCAGTATTATCAGTAATCATTTATAATTCCACATTTCACGTTTTGACTTTTTGTATACGCTGTGCTGAATTGGTATGTAAAAGTCATCAAAAACATGTAACAATTCAGCAGTTTGATTTTACTTTTTATGACAAAGTAATTTGTATGGAACATTTTTACTGTTATTGCCTTTTTTGATCATGTATTTAATTCTTATTGAGTTTTATTATGGTTTTTAAGTACAATATATCGAAAGTTAAGTTAAACAGCAACTTTGAATCACCAAGAAGATGTCTTTCGCTGTTCGGTTTTCTACTTTCGTTAAAAAGACAAATCTAAACATTTTTAATTCTCTTGAAATCAAATGGTTACACTCAAGTTATTTCTTACTGTAAAGGATTATTTGTCTATATTTTGCTCACCAGTTTTGGATTTTGTTATCTTATCTCATCGTTGGTGTTCTTAATTTGCTTTCACTTGATATTAATTCTAGTAGAAGATTTAAAGGAATCGTTGACAAATTTTCAATCATATTTTTAACCATTTAAATTATTAGAAAAAGTATTGATACATGGGTAAACCTGTTAGTTGGTTCTTGGCGGTATTTTAATTTAATATGGTGTTAAAGGAAAATTAATTATTTGTTCATAATGTATGTCGATGTATTAAACATCTGAGTTGACTTTCTCGTCATCTTATGTTGCTAGAAAGACAACTCAGGCGTTTGTCACATCGTCATTGATAATGTCTTGCGCAGATCAAAACCCACAGGAAGAAGTAATTCCAGACCACTTGTTATCGTGGAAATCAATGTATCGTTACCAATTTCATCCATAAAAGCGGCCACTCCTTGTGTAGTTTTCGTCATTTTCCGTGTACAAGCGTAAACCAATTTATTTCTTGTTGGAACAAAATCCATATATAAGATGGTTTTAGATTCGATTGTGCTAAAAAAATATATTTGTATACTTTTTTCATCATTTTTATTAAGTTGAAGACAATTTTTATGTTATATCTGAATCCAATAAAATAGATTTAAGATTTTAATATATATTTATTATTTTAAAAGTTTAAAATACTATGTTTAGCAAATTTTTTACCTTAAATATCCTTTAATATATTCTAACAGATATACGTGCATACTATTGTAAATAATATATTGTTACACATTGTTACAAAAAATATATTTATTAATAGATAAAATATTATGTATATATATTTATTTTCCTTATTATTTTTAACAAAATATATAGAACGGTGGAATTCCGCGCGGTGGGTAAATCCGCGCAATAAAGTAACTAGTAAACTATTACATGTGATAAATTGCAAGCCCATTTCTAGTAAGTATCAATTCTCACTGCATTCTTGTGGTTCAACACGCTGCGCATTTTCTCATAAAATTTAGTATGTTATGAACTTGTTCAGAGTGAGGTTTACTTTCATAGACAAACGTTTAATTTTTCGCAGATCCTGTAGCTTTATATCTTTTAACCTTTCTCTCCACAATCGATTTGGAGATAGGATCCATTCCAAACCAAAAAGTATCGTTGAAAATATCACTTTCTTCCGAGTATGATCTTTTTCTATGAGCTCAGCCTATTAGTAATGATATTTTTTCTTGTTAATTAAGATGAGCCATTAAAAAAAAACACTTTTACAAGTCAAATTTTTCTTTATAGATGAAGATTAATCTGCTTGAATAAATTTAACAGTTGAACTGATGTATATTTTAAGAAGTAGCTACCAAATGGATGAAGTACAAAAAATTACAATAAAAATAGTCCACTTTTTGGTTACTTATTTATTCATAAAGAAAAGTTTTAATTGTTTTGTCAGAAATAATAAAAATGTCAAAATTCGTCAGTAAGGCTACAGCAAAAATTCAGTAAAAGTTACAATCAGTCTCTAATGTTCTTCTTTTAATATAATTATCAAATTGATCTTCAATTTCAGGAGTCATATGATTTTTCCAATCCCCTACTTCACCCTTTCGAATAAAGTGATAACCCGCTTTCTCAAAATATTTCTTTCCTCCTTTTTTATCTAAAAGTACCTCACAATTACAAGCCTTATTTTCTTTCATATTTGAAAACTGAAGAAATTTGTTGAGAGATTCTACATCATCCTCAGACACATCTTTTTCCAAAAATTGTGCAATTTTTCTTATAGCTGCCCGACTGTCTTTCTTCATTTGCTCGTACTGGATGAATAGAACGTTTTCCTCCTGTCGTTTTTTCCAGAACTCCGACACGTGGTCAAAGAAATCTCCGTAAATGACAGATCCGTTGAGGAATAATTCACAGAATGTTTCGAAGGTGACGTTAAAGCCATGTAAAAGTTTGACGTGATAGTAGAATGAAACGCAGGTGTCCTTTGGATTCCTCGTACAGTATATTATCTGAAACAATGTAACAATTATGAGTTTATTCAAATCGTAAATAATAGACGATATATAAAAACACACCAAAGAAAATGGTGCCAGTAGAAAAAACATGATCATAAGCTCGACTTTTTTCCCACACTGTGATATACACAAAGCGATATGGATTATACACCATACACAAAAAAGGAGATATCTTTGAATGCTTTAACCACAGAGGAAATCACCGTTTGGCTCCATATGCAGAACGGATAGTAGGAAAATACCAGGCTGGTTTCATAGATAGTAAATCGACAATGTGTGTCAACAATTCCTTTGCACAAATTAGAATAGGAGGCAAAACTTCAAAGGCTTTCGGCATAAGCACCGGACTCAGACAGGAAGACCCGCTGTCCCCATTACTATTTAACCTAGCATTGGAATATGCAATGCGAAAAATCTATGCCAGAGTCAAACCAGACATAACTGCCAGAGGAGCAAAGATTATTCTCGCATTTGCAGATGATGTAGATGCAGTAGCACAGACAACACTGGAAGTTAAGGATATAGTATCGAACTTTGAAGAAGGAACACTAAGCGTAGGCCTGAAAATAAACGAAGAAAAAACTAAATACATGGTCGTATCAAAAAAGGAACGACAGCGAATAAGACAAAACATTACCATAAACGATCATAATTTTGAGGTGGTCAAAGAATTCAAATACCTAGAAGCAACAATTACCAGTGAAAACACAGGAGAACGGGAGGTTGAAATACGAATACTGGCGGGGAATAAATCATTCTTTGCCATTCAACATCTAATGAGGTCAAAGCTTCTCTCAAGGCGTGCCAAAATCCAAATGTACAAAACCATAATACGACCAGCAGTGACATATGGAAGTGAAACATGGACATTGAGAAAGAAAGAAATCAATAAGCTATTAGTATGGGAACGCAAAATCCTGCGAATTATATATGGTCCTTGCAGGGACAGCGTGACAAATGAATGGAGGAGCAGATACAACAATGAAATAGAGACTCTCTTCGGGAAAGGAAACATCGTAAGTTACATAAAAGCCAATAGATTAAGATGGGCAGGCCACGTGGTACGGAGTGATGACGACAGACTGATTAGCAATGTGTTTTGGGAAAGACCAGATGGTAGAAGATCGACAGGAAGGCCTAGAAAAAGATGGAAAGACACAGTCAGGGAAGACCTGGAGAAGATGGAAGTAAGGCCATGGGAAATAATAGCACAGGATCGGAATCAATGGAAGGCAATAGTAAACGCGGCAAAAACTCACGAAGAGTTGTAAAAGCCAATGATGATGATGAAATCGACAATTCACCAGATTGTAACCTTGAAACAAATTTTAGAAAAAACACTTGAATATGGCTTAGGTAATCATCACATATGGACATATAAGGACAAAAGAACCAAAATGACTATCTACAGAACACTGATTAGACCCGTAGTAACCTATGGATGTGAAACTTGGGTAATGACGAAAAAAGATGAAGCCCAACTCAGGACATTCGAGAGAAAAATACTGAGGAAAGTATATGGCCCGGTACAAGAGGAAGATGGCACATGGAGAATCAGGAGAAACGACGAGGTTAATGAGTTAAATGAAGGTTATGACATTGTAAGATTTGTGAAAAGTCAAAGACTGTCATGGCTGGGACATGTGCAGAGACAAAGCGATGCAAAAACAACTAAGAAAATGTTACAATGGAAGCCCATAGGAAGGCGAAAAAAAGGAAGGCCCAGAACGAGATGGTTGGATGACGTGGAAGACGACCTGAAAACAATGAACATAAGACAATGGAGAAGAAGGGCACAAGAGAGATCTGAATGGAAGGACATAGCCAGACAGGCAAAGACCCATCCAGGGTTATGATGCCAAAAGAAGAAGAAGAAGAATCATCACATATTTATAGACTACAAAGCAGCCCACGACTCTGTGAATAGAAGGGAAATATTCAAAGCAAAGAGCTAGGAATACCAAATCAGCTGGTAAATTTAACAAAACTAACTCTTGAAAAAGTTAAATATAGAGTACGAATTCAGGGGGACCTGTCTAAAGCTTTTAAAACAAATAACAGAATTCAGGGGGACCTGTCTAAAGCTTTTAAAACAAATAACAGGCTTCGCCAGGGAGACCCTCTCTCCTGTATACCTACTGTTTAATCTGGCGCTGGAAAAGTTGGAAAAATATGTCTAACAGAGAAAAGAAAATACGAAAACGGTAATATACAGAAAATAGAGAAAAATCTTCAAAAAAACGATATAAGAGAAGCGTATAAATATCTACGTAATTTAAGATAAGAATACAACTCCCGAACAAATTTATACGGAAATCAAGAAGGGCAGATAACCAGTGATAGAAACAAAATCAATCTGGAAAACCTATTATCAAACTATTTTACGGAAGCAAAATTAATGAAGAGCATGTGAGTATGCAGCAAATTGAGAGAGTTACCGAAAATATAGAACCTGCGACAATAGAAGAGGTAAAACAAGCAATACGAGCACAAAGGCTTTAGGTATTGACAATCTCCCCTCTGAACTATATAAATTTGGTGAAGAAAACCTAGTAGGACAAATGCATGCGCTGATAATTAGGAATTCTAATGGTGAAAAGATCCTAGCGACTGAAAAACCGGGATTATATGCCCAATATATAAAAAAGGGGATAAATTGTAATGCGAACATTATCCATGACCCTCTTGTGCACAGCGTACAAAGTTTTTACCACCGACTCTAATGTCCTGTACTCATAAGGGACTCAACGTCGTCCAAATCTGTCGCTCTAGGAGAGGTATGTGATCAGTGATCATACATATGTTCACAATCAAGCAGTGCGTTTGCATAGCTTTTGCCCTGTTGACATCGTTGTGCCGTGTTGAAAAGTGATCTGTCTACACTACATTGGAAGTTAAAAATAATAATACGGAATTATTCATTTGTGACATGTAATAAGACAAATACAAGAACGGAGTTTTACCCACTGCACTATTATACAACGTAGACTTAATGGTTTTCTTTCAATTATCTTTATTTTCTTTTTTGCGTCGTCCCCTTGAAGAAATTGAAACAGTTTCTTTATAATTTTTACTCATGATTAAATATTTAAGGCATAATAGTTCCTCTTAAAAGAAAGGTTTAAAGAAACTTTATAATTTAAAAAGTTAATATAATTAAATACCTTAAAGTTACAACGAGTTTTTCTTCGGGTGCAATCCCACCCATTACTGAATTTTCACATGGTAATAGGTATTCTTTTAATAAAGTTAACAGTTCATCAAAATATGTTAAATTCATTCGGAAATAGGTAAAAAACTTTGGAGGGTATTTTCTCAATTTGGGGTACGGAGTCATAAAAGAACCCACGATCAATCTATCATTATTTAAAGGGTGCACCCACCATCTTTTATTGTTTTTGCCTTGCTCTGAATCTACGGTGTAACAAACAAATACATGCTAACTCCTCTAACTTCACAACTGTACCGGCTTTCGACATTCTGGTAAACCGCGGTGCTAAGCACTGTCATGTGTACGATACCACTTTTTCTAACGTGCGTTCAACGCGGCGTCAAGCGGCTTCCCACGATCGGCGATATTGCGGACCAGCTCGCACCCACGCACCGTGGGAAATGTCTCATCCGTGGTAGCACAGGCATATCTGTGCTGGTACGTGTATTCATCGAAAGTCGGTAACATCAAAGGTGCGGTACATGCCCGTGCGACGCGATCCGAACGCGTCCGTGTTTTAACAAACGACAAGTGCAAGTCCGAAGTTCATTCGCTGACACGAGTAGTTGTGTGTAGTGTTGTCAAAGTTGTTTTGCAGTTTTTTTTGCTAGTTTTTTGCTAGAAAATGGAATAGACAAACGAAGTTAGTTTTGATTTTTTAAATTTGTATCAAAATGAACCAAGTTTATCGAATTCTACGGCGTTAGAGCATAAGAACCGAAACGATCTATACGATGCATGGAACCCAATAAAAAATCAATTGAAGAATAGTACTATTTCGGTTAAAGACTTAAAAAGAAGAGAGACAATTTAGTCTCGACATGCAGAAGGCAAAAAAACAAAAGTAGAGACGACAAACTGTCACTGCGTTGCCGTCTGTGCTCATCGTGCGCGATGATCTGTATAATCGCCGATCGTGGGAAGCCGCTATAAAGCCTTCATGAGTACAGGCCACCGAACTACAGGCCCTAACAATTAAATGAAAATATTGTCGTGGAATATCAAACCGGTTTGATTGACATTGTACAAGATTGATCAAACTTGATGACATCAAACTTCCGATGAAATTAACGATTATGTTTTTGGAATGTTGTGCCTACTTACCTTAGGTTTAGTTGTTTCAAGTTCAACTGGAAGTAACTGCAATGGGAGATGACTCTTAATACATCTTGGAGAAGGTAGACTGTTCACATAGTCGACTGAATTGGTGAAGATATGTTTAAATTGATCGGTATATTCAAAAAGAGCAACAGACATCCTAAAATAACAAAATAATAAATAAATTAGTAAATAATTATTATTAAAATAATACTGGTATTGGCTTTTGACTACCCAATTATGTTTTATTGCTTAAGTACATACCATTATTTAAGAAAAGTTTTACTGGGTGGCTCTAATAATTTGATCACCCCACTATTTTAAGAGCATCTAGCATTCTGCACACAAAATATTATTTCGGTTAGGTTTAGAGGTACTATTAATATATTTATTCCTTTGACAAAAATTAAATATTAATTTAAGTTTGTAATAACAGTCGACTTTTGCGTTCGTATAAAAATTATTAGGATTATAATAAAGCTTACTCTATTAATGGGGCTCGAAGCTGCTGTACAGTCGATTGAGCTTTCTGAAAATCCAGGTTATTATTTAGCAACCATATCATTTCCTGGCACCACGTTGAACCTGATCCATGAAAACAATTCATTAATAAAAACTAATATATATATATATATATATATATATATATATATATATATATATATATATATATATATACATATAATCAAAAAAATACGACCGTTGATAAATTTAAAATATATTCAATGGTTGAATTGGCAAATGAAAGTCGTCAACTACTTTATTGATTTATTCGAATACGTTTCGCTTTTATTTTTAAAAGCATTATCAGTTCACTACAAATAAAAAAGATTTTAGAATATAAGTAAACAATCAACAGGGTTCATACTTACAAAAACAATTTGTAGGTTTTTTTAGATGTTATGAAAACTCTACGATAACTTAACATTAAAGATTAACAACTAAACGAGAGAAACGAAACAAAAAAATACAAGAAAAACTGTAAGAACACTATTGTTCATTTAATTTTAACCGATGGCTTCATTTGAATGTTGGCTTAAGCTCTTTCGAGGGTCAAACCACACTAATCTTTTCGATTGTTTTCTATCAGCTCTAGGATGTCATAATTACAGGGAGGAGGTACCATTATTGAGGGAATTAGCGAGCGGAACGGGGACAGACCTTTTTTTAAAAAAGGATTCCTTTTTTCTTTTTCTTTAAAAAACAAACAAACAAAAATAATGGAAAGAAGAATGGGAATGAAGTTACTGTCTTGTACGGGGGTTTTTTATTTGTTTTGTATGATGAGAGAGTGATATATCTGGCTCAAGTTAATCGGCACTTTTTGTGAAAAGTTTAACTCACTTTTAGTCTTAAACGAAGTTCAATACATATTATTGTTAAAACAAGACTATTATTAGCTTACATAACTGTCAAACAAGGTCCATAGGCAACTTGCCGTTATCAATAAATAAAGATTATTGAAAAAAATATGAGTGATGTGTTAATTTTGTCCAGGAGTTTATGTAGGTTCTCTGAAGCCAAGGGAAGTAAAAGTCCGTCTGATGTTTTTACTTAGCAAAATAGTTGAAACCTGGGGCTTTTTCAGAAGGAACGTCTTTAAGGACGGTCTCTATTCACGTGAAAGGGCGACAATTTTCTGTCTCGATCGATTCTCATTACAGGGTTTTTACATGGTTGCTTTTGATGACGTAACAATATGAGATGAGTTTGTGTTGAAAGTTTTTATCATCTCCAAGTTTAAGTTTTCTACTGTCTCAGTCCATTTTTGCTGTGGTGTATCACTATTTTGAAACCATACCAGAAAATATTCTTTTTGATAACTTCTGGGCATGCTCTTCTTGGTTCTACTTATCGCTGTCCCAATAAAACGAGCATAGTTCTTACTGACGAGGTATCGAAAAGCGAACTTTTCCCAGTTTGCTCGTGTAAAATTTCATCTAAGACTTGGAATTGACTTTATAGGGACTAGGGAAATTTATATGCCCAGCTCTACAATGACTGGTTGATATGGCTGTGTGGAAAACCTGGGAGAACACTGCTTGTGGCCACTAGAGGGGCGTTGTTATAGTCGCTTGATACAAAACAGAGGTCATGGTTGTACTCTCTGTTCCATGCGGCTGATGAGATATAAATGCTTATCTTCAGTTCACTGTGCTAAGGCATCCCCAATTATGCAATTTTTCCTGTATTTACACTGTTCATGATCACTATTGAATTCGCCTATATACACCGCTGTATGGGGGTACGTTTCTAGAACGTGAGTTGGCCACTGGTTTCTGGAGGTTTATAGACGTTAGTGATGCCGATTTTTGTAAGAAATGCCGCACTCCTAAGAAAACTTAGGAGTGCGGCCTACTGATATGACGAATGGAAGGCCGAGAAAGTAAATATGGTGGGAAAATTGGAGAAAGTTGGTTCTTGGTTGAAAAAGAAAAGAAACTATGAGTTCGATTTTGATTGTGGAGAAAAGAAGGCAGTTAACCTCCAAAAAAAAATGTGCCAGCCAGAGGTTTGAATAAAACAAGTTAGATAATGTCCTTTATGATGACCTGTCTTCAAAAAATATTTTCATGTAATTATTTAAAATAAATTTTTCAATAAACATTAAAAGATGAGAGTTAAGAACCAACAAAGAGCAGCGTAGAGCAACTCATTTTGAATTTTGTCTCAATATCAAATAGACATATTTTACATATACATTTATTTATTCAACTAAAACTACTTTAAATAATTACCTGTTCTTGGATAACTAATCAACCAGACATCATCCTTTCTAACTGGAGCACCCAAAATTTGCGGAGCATAATTTTCGAAAAACGCCGGTAACATGCACTTACCGGGATTAAATTCCCAAAGGGCATGTTTTATTCCCAAATGCGCGTCTGTTATTTCTCCGCATTTACCTTCTAACGGTTTTTTCGTTATCACTTTCATAGTTAAGGTAATTGCACTCAACTGGACTGTCGATAGATGCATAGTTTTGCAAGTGTAGGTATGTGCATTTCTATTTGAAATTACTTTCACTGAATTTCTTAATTTACTTATACTAAGAAAGTGGTTTGTAGTTATACTTATTGCTAGCTATAATAGTTATACGTTAGTATTTGGATATTTATAAATTAATTATATATCAAACAACGTATGATATAGAGAGGTCGGCAACATTTTTCGGACGGTGGGCGATTTTCAAAATAAAAATTTTTATGCAGGGCTTCACATTTAAATGTAAATTAAATAGTGCTTTGATAAGGTCCAGATTCATAGCTGGAAACCTACAACACACAAAAGTTTCTATTTTACAGTATTAACACCGACCGTATTAACACCTTAAATAAACTTTTATTACAGATTTCTTTCATTGAAAAAAGATGAATTATCATAAATAGTGGAAGTGTATACTAAACCCATACAATTTTGGGTAGTATATATTTGAAAGGCCACGGGAAAGAACGATCAGAATCACATTTTGTACAAATCGAATTTTAAAGTTTAATGACGTTTATTTTAGTTTAGAAAAATTAAATACAACATTTTTAATTATCACTTTATACTTTTTAAGACCTTTTGTAAATAAAATAAATTTTTAAGACTTTTTAATACACAAATGAAAAAAAAATAGTTTGCTAATAATATGTATGTGCTTAAAATCTTTAAATTTTTAATTAAGGAGCTGGACTCTGATCTATTTTGCTCGTTAAATATCGATCGTCGACCAATTCCACTTCACTACCTTCATTTGTCGGGCATGGGAAACTAGTCATTGGTAAAAGGAATGCTCTTCAGGTTTGTCAGGAATTGTGTTTGGTGCAATAACTCATGCAACTTAGCAGTCTTAAAAGGCAGAGGTTCATTATTTAGCTTCTTTAATGGAACAGGTTCCAATTTTCTCAGGCTGCAGGATATACCTAGACCAAAATAGTGATCTTTGTGTAACACAAACCATGGGTGTTTTTTTAATTTTTGGAATCCTGATAGGCCTGGTTGCCGTAGGACATTTTGGCACATAAAGATGGAACAAATATTCGGCCGATGTTTGAAAGTTAACTTCATCCGCACAATTTATTACCTTGAATGGTGATGGTTTACTGCGACTATTCTTTAATACATCTCTCCATTCCTCCGGTATTTCCGTATAAGATTTAGAATTGACAAGACTCATGTCCTTATCGCATTCTAGGTAAGAGTGTCCACGTATAGGAAATATCATTTTCACTAGGTCGAATCGGTTAAGCTTGTGCACTACATAGTGGAGAAAGCGAATTACGGTAAAATTTTTTTTGACCTCCGCACGAATCACAAAAAATTATTATGTGGCGTATGTTTGAGTCCAAAATATACAAAAGAAAGTAAATTAAAGTACATTCTTGTCGGCAACAGGAGAGAGAAGCAAGAAATAAAATTCTCTCATTCTCTCTCCTGTTGCCGACAAGAATGTAGCGTAGAATCTTTTTAAATAATTTTAAACTGTTGGTCCTTGTTCTAGTGTAGTGTTATGTACAATGTATGTTTCAATTACATGTTTATTACATTCTGTGCTTGCTGGATAGCCCAAATTTGACGAAATGTCCCTGATGATGCTGTAGAAAGCGAAAGTACTTGGGCAAGATTTGATTATTAAAATTGTGCTCGATATTTGCCTTTAATTTTCAAAGTACAAAAGAAAGTGTTCCAACATTGAACAGACATCATCGGCACCCTTTCGGGCAACACTTTCGTCGTACTTATAAAATACTGAAGTTGCATTTGACAGAACATGAATATTAAAATGATTAAATGATATGAAGTTGTGTTGGCGGCGATAGTAAACATCAGATGTTGAGATGTTGGGAGTGGGAAGGTTTTTTTTGTAATATATCGTTATGGCTTCCATTGTCTCGTTTTTTCGTGATTCTTTTCTATAATTTTTTTTAGCGAGTAAAACTACTTTTTTGTAAATGGATCATCTTCTCACGCACTAGTGTCTGCAGTGTTGTTGTCAATCATTTTTTGTTTCTTCATCGGTGCATTTAGCCATTTTATCCGTAGTAATTGCAATGTTAGCTTTAAAACTGGAACCAGATATCGTAAAACATATTAAGATAGGACATCTGAGGTGAATAAGGCATGTAATGCGGATAGAACAAAATGACCCAGCTAGAAAAACGCTCCTTGATATAGATCCGTTGTTCAGAGAAGAAAAGGAAGACCCAGAACAAGGTTCCGTAATAACATCAATGAAGACATGAGAAAAATGGAAATACGTGCTTGGCGGAGGAAGGCGATGGATAGGGACGACTGGAGAGAAATTCTTGAGGAGGCTAGGACCCAGGCAAGGTTGTAAAGTAAGAATGATGATGAGGGCCATGTCTTAATTTTCGTCATTGCAATAATGCTGCTAAAAATAAGCTAGTAATAATACAATATTATATTTTTTTATTGAGTAAAGAATATAATAAATACATGCTTTATAATCGCAAATATCATCCTGTTCCTAGCACCTCTTACTAACTTTAAACGGACAAAAAATCACTAACACCAAAATTTTCTAATACATTACATTGCTATAGAAACAACAGTTTTTTCGTTGTACACCATTTTTTGTTGTATTCACAACTGAAAGAAGGCTATGAAAAGAACCATAGTAGCTATATTATTAATTTATAGTAGCTATTTATAATCCTATGGGGTTTTCATCTTACTTATACGCTAATAAAAAAACTATTTAATCAAGCATTTGAGATTTCTACAATCTGCCATTTTATAATTTACATCTACACCGTCGATATATTTATTTCTTTTTGATATTTTTGCAGACCCACTCCATCCCTTCCCGCACACCAACGCCTTGAGTAGCGGTGCACGATTGAATTTGCCAGGACCGGTCTTTGATCGTGGGCAATCCCAGAGTTCTGGCAATTTCGGCAGCTGATAAGGAATCGGGAAGATCTTGTTTGTTTGCGTAAACTAGGAGAGGTACATCTAGAAGCTTGTCATCGCTCAAAAGCTCGTATAACTCGATACCTGTTTCTTCGAGACGTTTTTTGTCTGCGGAATCTACGACATATATCTGAAAATCAAGATGATAGCTGTTAATATTCATATTAGCATATTTCGTTAATAAAAAAGCATGACCATAAGCGAGAATAATGTGCACACATATATTCAGATAAAGCAAGTGCGATAAATTGCCAATAAACAAATAAAAACAAAACTTACAATCGATTTCATACTAGATCAGCTCCAAACTAACTATTTGCCTCAACAAAGATGTATAGCTGCAGTCACTGAATAGTTTATATCTTAATTTTTACATTGTAATACTGTAAAATCGCAGTACCATACGAATTTGCTAAATGTCAAAGGGCTTGTCAAAAATTTCGCGCGTATTAAAAAATAAAATAAAAACCTATCAAACGCGTCCAAAAAGGAATTGCCAAACTCGAAGAACAGCAAAAACTTCTTTCTATAATTTTCATTTTGTTACATTTGTCAATTTCGTTTCTTGTCTAATATCTTTAGACCATAGTAGAGAGTTAAGAATGTTTACCGCTTTTTCTCCCTACTGCGTTCCCTTTTCGATGTCTCTTTTGGTAGTGCCTTCTTTAGATATTATGGATCCGAGATATTTATATTCATTGCATGTTTTGTGTTTCTAATTTCTAACTCTGGATCTTCTTCTTCATCTCCTATTATAAGATACTCTGTCTTTGATATATTGTGTTTATTCCCTTTCTTGAATATTGAGCTATCCAACATTCCAATCATCAGGGATGTTTTGTCCTCTTAAGCATTTGTTAAATAGTTGAACCAACATCTCATCCTACATCTACATACCTACATCTATCCCCTGTCAGTAAGACCTCATAATGGTGTTTCCACTGTTTCAGATCTATTAACTGTAAGTTAGATTTTTTCCTTTCCTTCCCTCCGGAGAGACTTTATCACCTTCCACGCTTGCCCAACTCTTGTTCCACCCATATACCTATCCACCCCTGCACATTTTCAATCCCACATCTCATTTTTACTTTTCACTACTTTTCTTTTTACATCTCGATTTAATTTTTTATATATCTTGTAATATCTTGTAAATTCAAGAAGGTACTGACTTGTTCAGAGTTCGATCTTCAACTGAGACTAAGGTTTACTAAGTGCTACGTGTGGTCAGTGCTGCTATATGGCGTAGAGGGCTGGACACTCAAAACGAGGGATATAAACAGATTAGAAGCTTTCGAAATGTGGCTCTATCGCCGTATCCTAAAAATACCATGGACAGCGAAAATCACAAATATAGATGTCCTTAAAAGAATAAACCAAGAACGCCAACTTTTCGAAACCATCAAGAAAAGGAAAACGGCGTATCTAGGTCACATCATGCGAAATGAAAAATACCAGTTCCTCCAACTTATAATCCAGGGTAAAATTGAAGGCAAGAGAGGAATGGGACGCAAGAAAATGTCCTGACTCCGAAACATAAGGCAATGGACAGGGATTAACGACATACAATCTCTGGTACATATTGCAAGAAATAGAGAATTAATGGAAAATGTGATCGCTAACATCCGTTAGTGGATTTGCATCAGAAGAAGAAGAAGATATCTTGTAATCATCCTCCTTTCTCGTTGACATCCATTTCTGATAAGCAGTTTTCTTCTTGTTTATTACCGTTTGCATATTCTCCGACCACCATTCTTGATTTTTTGTTTCACGTTTATCTTTATACCCCAAAGCTTCACTTGCAGCCTCATGAATGCATTTTTAAGTTGCTGGTATAATTCTTCCGCTGATATATTTTCTCGATCCACATTTTGTAATTTTGTGGCCAGTCGTAATTTGTAAAGAAATTTCGTTGAATCTTCTTTTAAGCTTTTTAGGTTATATTTAGGGTGAATGACTGTAAATTCTATAAGAGAAACACTCGCTCATAAATGTTTATTTAGGTGCTGGTATTAATTTTATGCGAAAATAAGTTATATGTAAATTTATCAATTAATATAAATATGGTGTGTGTATGCAATCAAATTACGGTACCTGTGATGTTGATCTAATACTTCTTCTTCTTCCACAGTGCACTGGAGGGAAAGTCAGATTCGGCAGAATCTTCTTAAAGCCGCGTCGTCAGGTTTGCACAAAAATACTGAAGTGTTTAGCGCGCTGATTTATACAAGACTAAAAACTGAGGTGCGTGTCGTCTCGTAGCTTTGCTCCCTTAAGACTTTTAGGGGGGCGGACTGTACAGGTCCGTATTAATTCACGATTATAGGACATACACACACGTTAATTAAAGAATTAAATATAAAAATAAAATAATAAAAATTATTAATAAAAACTAAGAATATGTGTGGAGGGACGTAACATAGGGGATGTTACTTCTTGTCCCTTTTCTATATTCTGTATTAATTTATAATTTCTGTATAAATTAAACGATGGTCGGATCCACATTCTGATCCACGATATACCCTACGTCAGTTGTTTTCAGCTGGGAAGTTTGACGTTGGATTACATAGTCGATTATCGAGCGAGGATTCCTAGTAGGTTGTATCCATGTAAATTTGTGGATGTCTCTATGTTGAAAAAATCCATTCATAATTTTGAGAGACATTGTTTCACAAAAATCTCTAAGACGCATTTAGTTGTCATTGGTTATTTGTTCACTATATCTTCTTAAAACTCTGTTATTTTCTTCTCTCCCTACTCTGCCGTTTAAATCTCCTAGTATAAAGATTTCACAGTTTTCTTTAACTTAAGAGAGTATTTCATTCATCTTGTTATAGAAATCGTCTTTACTTTCTGGATCTGCAGCTTCGTTTGGGGCATACACTCCGACAATTACGATGTTGTGTCCATTCTTTTTTATTTCCAGTATTAGTAGTTGTTCATTTACTTCAGTCCACGATTTACTATTGTTTTTAAGATTTTTGTGAATGGCGGCGCAATAGAGACTCCTCTCTTAGCTCTATTATCTTTACTCACTCCACTGTAGATATGTATATATTCTCCTATGTCTTCATTTCCTTTTCCCTTTTTCTTGGTCTCGGTGAGAATACGTATATTTATTTTTCTTTGCGCTAATTCTTTGAATATTTCTACTTGTTTGGTTGTAAGTCCTTGTACATTCCATGTAGCCAATATTATT
Organism: Diabrotica undecimpunctata; assembly: GCF_040954645.1. Classification (NCBI taxonomy): domain Eukaryota; kingdom Metazoa; phylum Arthropoda; class Insecta; order Coleoptera; family Chrysomelidae; genus Diabrotica; species Diabrotica undecimpunctata. The sequence goes on along the minus strand of NC_092811.1, from coordinate 10,895,183 downwards.
TTCCTTTTCCGTTGCATTAGTCGTCTTTGTTTTGATCCATCCTTTATATTCTGAGGCTTTTGGTCGAAATTTTTAGCATTTATTTCTTTTGACAAGGGATGAGTTGCTAGCCCATCGCCTCAACCCTCCTCCTTTATCCGGGCTTGGGGCCTGCACCGGCATTTACTGAACTATTCAATCCACCCCGCACTTACCGGAGGCGGAGTTAGGTTTTTTTAATTTTAATCAACCTATTCTGTCCGGGTTCGCCACTGGTAAAGTCACTTTGACGTAAAATGTGCGTTTAAACGAGCCGATTAAAAAAATCGGCTACTAGATTTGTAATAAGGGTGTAAACTATTCAATGGCCGTAGCTATAAGTCTTTTTTATTACTCGATGGTGTGGTACATAATAGACGAGATTTGATACCAGATAAAAAATTAATGAAATAAACAACGCTTACCGAAGTGTCGATATTTAACAATAACAATGTGCGTGTTAAATGCAACGAGAAAACCGCTAGTATAGAGATATTGTCCATGTAAAAAGCCTCATATTCACGATAGAGTATTATGTGGATAATAATTAAAATATAAATAATTACCAAGACATCGGTGTTCTCAAAATAATTCTTCCAATATGGGCGGATTTTCCTTTGGCCCCCAATATCCCATACATTCAACTTAAATCCATCTGAATTAACTGATTTTATATTAAAACCCGCTGTCGGTGTTATATTTGTGATATCCTCTGAAGCCAACGTTTTTAAAATTGTAGTTTTACCAGCATTATCCAAACCAAGTAATAATAAGCGGAGTTCTTTTTCTGGAGCAGTTCGAAGTTTTCTTAAAATTGACAGCAGGCCCTACAATGAAAACAATGTTTTTACATTTTAATTTTAAAAACATAGGAAGAAAGTTTTGCATTACTGTATATTTTACAGGGGCAATTTTAATATATTATGGTACCTATGTATATGAAGAAATACTCACGCCTACGTCATGAGGAACCAAATTTAGCATAGTATTTCGCAAAAATTGTCTAACTTTAAATTCCAATAATTTATCCAATAAAAACTGCCATTTGTCAAAAATGTCAAAATTTATGTTTGTGATTTTATGTTGTAATGAAGTTTCTATGGAAACTTACGTTATCCACTAATAACAAACAATGAATTTTTTGCAAAATATTAGCTACATTTGACGATATCTTTAAATTCCATTGTTTTTTATGTTACGTACCATAGTTCATGAATTGATGATGCTATAAATCTATCAATAAGCCTACTCTGGAAGATTTAACTTGCAAAATTAAAGCAGGTTGTTGTGTTTAATCACCAAGTACTTGGTCAATGAAAACAAATTCAAAGCAAAAATAATCAATAATGAAGATTTACAGTAGGGGTTTTAATTTATTCGGGGAGATTACGGAACCCATTCTGAATAATTTCACACTGGTAGTTGAATTTGAGGTTATAAAAAAGGTAAACATTTAAATTTTTGTGCTTTTTGAGTTCTTGTAAATAAGTTTAAAGAAGTTAAACATACTATTTTTTGTGTTAAATGAGCTAAATTTAAATTCAAAAGAGTTTTTGGTTAATATCAATAAATTACAGTAAACTATAATTTCTATTTGATTAGGAGTGAGAGGAAATAGACATAATTGTCTTTTATTTTTAATTAATTTGTAACAATTTTTCTGTTTACATTTTTAAATGGTACTTTTCTATGCACATGGGACTATATATTTTTGTATTCTATTGCAGAAAGTATTTTGATACCTCAAATAATTGTTGCAATATTTTTAGGTATGTTTAAATTTCAGTTACTCCATATTTCATACAGACAAAGAGTGTTTCCTTTATGTACATGAAGGTGTGATTGACCTAGTCAAAGCGTTTGAAGGTGATGTTGTAATGGTTGGTTCCAATGATGATTTTTACCTTTTTATGAAAGATACAGGGGAGCTACTATTAGGTGACTTAAACCATTTACAGGAATCCATACAGACACATTACGAAAACCATTTTCCTGATAAAACTATTAAAGATATTGTTTGTGGATCTAAGATTATTGTCATTTATGCAACAGATGGTACAGTGTGTAAAGTTATTGACAGTGTTTCACAGACTCTCAAGTTTAAATGTAATAATATTGTTGATGTTAAGTGTGGAAAAGAACATTGTTTAATACTGGATGAAATTGGGAATGTTTACTCATTTGGCGTAGGCAGGTATGTCAAGATATTTTTGTTCTGTAACACATTTCTTAATGTCTGTTAGTATTGTAACATTTAAAAGAAGAATTATATCTTACAATATGGTGGCAGTAATTTTAATTTACGATCATTCATTTTAAATATTTATTTAGCTATTTCATCAGTAATCCATTTTTTAAAATGTAACTTTGAATCTAAAGTTGCCTTTAAGCATTGCAAATGTATAACTTTTTCTGTGAACAGTTTCTAATATCAGCTTTTGTGTAAGAGATTGATGAAAGTTTTTCTGTTAGTTGCAAATTGACAGTGCTCTTAACAATTACACCATATTCAAGATCTACAATATGTGTAAAATAATTCATGAATTAAATAAAATATATTTATTTTCTAAAATAATTTAGTTACAATATGATATAAATGTTTTTAGGTTACTATAATTATTTTTGTTTTTAGCCGTGGGCAGCTAGGTCATGGCAAACTGAACGAAGAGCCAGAGCCAGTATTAATAGAAGCTTTAGCTGGCATTAAGATCAAGAAAATAGCAGCTGGTGGCTGGCATTCATGTGCTATCAGTGAAGATGGTGTTTTATATGCATGGGGTTGGAATTGTAATGGGCAGATAGGATTAGGAAAAACAGAGGAAGAAGATGGATATGTTGCGGTTATGGCACAACCGCAAGTTGTAGAAATTTCTAATGAAGACTTGAATGCCCTTTATGTTGCCTGTGGGGCTCGACATACTATTGTTTATACAGGTAAGTAGAAATTCATAATCCTCTTTAGCTTTAGAGCATCATTTAGCAATTAACTTGTTATACTGCATACTTTGTATGCACAGATCTTTAATTTCCATTGTTAAACAATAAAAAAAAAACAATTACTTTGTCTCCATATGACATATGTAATTTTTTTGGTTTCTCTTTAGTTAAGGCCCAGGTGCTTTACTCTGTTATTGAGTATGAAGCTAGGGAGGAAAATATTTTCATTCTCAGCTGTTGCACTTGTGGATAAGAAAAATTAACTAGCATTCCAGTGGTGACTGTTTCCCAGAAGTTCGTAAATATACTGCTTATAAGGGGCTTGGTATCTTCCAAGACTAGCTCCCACTTTTCAGAGCATACTTGTCACAGCTGTCTGAAAGGTTTACAAAATTTTTTCGGGACGAATGTGTTGAGGTATTTCACCAGTCTCCACCAGAATTCTCTTGACAAAAGGAACAGGCATAAACATAGAAAAAGTGATGCCCCACTTAAAAAATAAATGTTGTATTTACCTTTCTCAAGTTTTGATATGCACACCAAATAATAATATCTGTCGTCTTAATCGTTAAAATGTTATTCCTTTGAAATAAAAAAAACCTGATTTTTATATAAAATATTCATCTTTAATTTCTGTACTTAATATTCCCTTCATATCGCATTGTTACAACCTTAACAAGAAATAATAATAGATGGTTATAATTGGTAGTAAAATGTCAAGGTTAGTTTTTTTAATATCTTCAATACTTCTGAAGTAATTGTTATGTTTCTGTCTCATAATTAACTTGCAATCATTTTAATGGAAGCAAAATATAATTTATTCAATCTTTCAATAAGTTCACACGTACTTGTCAGGAATACAAGTAATTGAACATAGAATAGAACCAGTCAAATAAACGTACACACTAGATTGGAATTCCTTTCATCAAAGGCTCATCTGTTTCTTATAACGGGTGTCCCACAATTCACGCAAGATTTGAATGTGCCGTCATTTGTGCAGTGAAGTGTTGGCAACAAAAAACAGAAACATTCTGACAGCTGACAGCTTAGGGTTAGTAAAAATAAATGAAGCGTTACATGAGAAAACTACACATTTTCATTGTTGAACAAAAATATAGTCAAAATATTGATTTAACTTCAACTGTCACGAGAGTAATTAAAAAATTCAAGGATACCGGATCAGTAATGCTAAACACACTGATCGTCCAAAAACAAGCCGCCTAAATATTAATATCAAAAGTCCAAGAATATCAATTGGGCATCATGGACAAGAATTACAAACTTCAAGAGGCTCTCTACAGTGTATACTCACTAAATATCTGGATCTCCATGCTTACAAAGTTCAATTGACACAAGAACTGAAGTCAAGCAGTGACTATTATTGGTGCTCGATATCTCAACATGATAACAGACTTCTTTCAGTCTAGATTGATGTGGACAATATCTGGTTTGGAGCATGTGATTTGGAATTTGTGGAACAAAATGGTCCCACATGCCATAAAGCCCTGAAACAATTTAGTTACTGCATGAGAATTTTCCTGGTCGTGTACTATCTATAAAATCAATAATAGATCATCAACCAAAGCAGATTCAGAAGTCAATCAATCAAAGCAGATTCTAGATATCCAAACTTTAAACTCAGCAGACGCAGGGAGTGAACACAAACTAGTACTAGCAAAAATAAGAACTACAATAACACCAAAACATTTTTTACAGGAAATCACTGAAGAAAGATTCAATGTAGAATCACTGTGAAACGACTCCACAAGAGAAATGTACAGCTATAAGAGCATGCAATATAAAAGACATAAATGGATGGGTGACAAAACGGAAACAGAAGTAGAATGAACACATAGTATGAATAGCATGAGATAAGTCACCAAATGAACGAAGAAGTATTGGCAGACCAAGAAAGATGGTGCGATAATTTAAACAATTTAGGAGGCTAATATTGAAGAAGAAACAGGCTTTAAAGCCTACATACAAGAAGGAATATCAAGAAGTGTACTATCTCATTGCGGTTAACAGGATTGGCTCCCTAGATCGTATGATTTAACACCATTGGATTTCTTTTTATGGGGTTATTTGAAGTCAAAGATTTATGCCAACAAGCCTACAACCATTCGTGCATTGAAGCAGAAGTTTCAATGATGCATCAACGAAATTTAGCCACATTCATGCAAAATGGTATGCTGTACCTAACGCTATCGTGTTTATTTTATGATTCAATAAAAAATTACAATCTACAGAAAAAAAAACGGATGTGGTAGTCCAGTGGGACTGCCGGTAGAAGTTATACTTCTATACACGCGTTCGCCGTTACAAATTTATATGGGAGTCAATCTGCACAATCATTACATATTTAATGCTATAGGTAAGAGAGAGCAGAAAGAGAAAAAGAATTAGGTATATAGGTATATGGTACATCGTTTGCTGTATATAAACATTTGACCTGTAATAGGAGTATAGTAAATGAAGGATTGTATCAATATGTTAATGAAAATATATATTTTTATTTTCATATATGTATAAAAGGAGTTGAATGCAAATAAAATTTTTTTACGAATACTCTGCAATAAAATTCATTGTTTATTTTGTTATTAATATAAAAATTACAATACAATACACTACAACATAATTCAATATAATAATACAATACAAATTAAAATGCAATATCCATAAGTATTTAAAATTGCCAATATACATAACTTACTTTACGAAGATAAAAATAAAAAACCAACAACTCGGATTATGTTGTAAATTTTCATTTTATTTTAAAATTTAGCATTTTTGCGTATATTACATATATTTAATAACATTAACGTGAGGTTTTTAAATATTTCAAAAATAAAAAAGGAAATTCATATTGGAATTCGAACTCACGTACATCAGCGTATGAACCAAACACGTAAAAGATTTGCCAATTAGACGTGATACTAACGGATTTCAAAATTGACAGTTGTCTGTCATACAGTGATTATTTTGAAATACAAAAGCCTAAAATAATTATGAACATTTAATAAATAATACAAAACATATCACATAAATAATAATATTAATATATATTATATTATATTATATTATATATATATATATATATATATATATATATATAAATATATATCATATATAATATAATATATTTATAATATTAAATATATATACAAAAGGAACATTTTTATTCTCGAGAGAGGAAGAGAGAGAAAATATATCTTATGTCTTTCTCTTACTCATTATCTTACATATGTAATGGTTTCACAGATTCACTCCCGTGCAAATTTCCAACGCCGACCGTGCGTATAGAAGTATAACTTCAAAAAACAGTGTTTTCTATTCAATTCGAATCTTGTATAAATTTTGGCGACACCCAATATAATAAGGTTCTCAAACTACTTTTATATGAGATTAAGCCACAATTATTTGAAATGACATAAAACAAAAATAACTTCGGTTATAAATTTTCCCAGAATTTTTATAATAATCTTATATTGTGGCTTAATCCATATAAACAATAATACCCATTATTATGATGTGATAATGTGGGATAATGTGAATAGACCATTAATTTACAAAATCCTTTTTATTTGCAGATGATAAACAATTGTACGGCTGCGGATGGAACAAATACCACCAGCTAAAAACTTGTGACGACAAAAACATTTTCGAATTGACTCACCTGCATAACTTCGAAGATTATAGCGTCCTGGACCTCCAATGTGGACCATGGAGTTCAGCAGCTATTTGCGAATAAGTAGTTTCGGTAGACTTAGTCGACTTTAAGTTTTATTTTTACCAAATTTTATTAAGACTGAAAAGTATTTAGGAGTTGAGATCTTATTTACCAGTTACAAATGTTGGATTGTACTATATTGTAAAAACCTTTACTTTGTTTATATTTAATGTAAATTGTTAGCTGTATTTATTTACCCGGTGCGTACACATAGTATGATTTATATGTTTAGCCAAAATATAATAAACAGTTTTAAACAAAAGGTTGTTTTATTGGTTGCCTATTTGATGTCCACCTCGACAAGAGTTTTAACAAAGAATGTATATATGTCGTACGCAATCGGTGTAACACGTTATTCCGTGGAAAGCCTAGTTATTACATGTATTGCCGACAAACGCTGTATTACAATCATTATTACTTTGTTTGACTGCCATTTCAAGGACTGCCGTCTACTCTTTAGGCAAACGGTGTTACAGCTTATTTCAAATCGAGTGGCGAGCCCTTCCACGAAATAGTTAATGGCGCAGACAATAGAATATCTATGATCAGACCCATGCAGTGGCGTTGCAATATTAAAATCGGTAAAGAAAACCAAATAGCCGAAATAAAAAGACGCATACAATTGTCTTGGGTACCTTTCAGCAAGCTAAGCTTTATCTTGAAGAATAAATATATACTTCTTCTAGTTCTATGACCGTTGTCGATCGTTGGATCGATGTTGGCTACCATATTCGCTATCGTAACTTTATTGACAGCAGCTCTAAATAACGATGTAGTTGATTTTCCATACCATTGCCTTAGATTTTTGAGCCATGATGTTCTTCTTCTACCAGGACCACGATTACCTTGGATCTTTCCCTGAATGATCAGATGTAAAAGATCATATTTTTCAGGGTGTCTCATAATGTGACCGAAGTATTCCAGCTTGCGTTTCTTTATTATATTGACCAGTTGTGTTGTTTGGTTCAGCCGTCTAAGGACCTCCTCATATTTTCATTAGTTGTCTGTATACCCACATCTCAAAGGCTGTCAAGCGTTTAAGTATAGCCTCAGTTAGAGTCCACGCTTCCACTCCATACAGCAGGACAGGAAAGATGTAGCAAGATGTCATTCGAACTCTAAGGTCAATGCTAAGATCGTGACTGCAAAGTACGTTTCTCATTTTTACAAAGGCAGCTCGGGCTTGTTCTATTCGGCTTTTAATTTCTGCGGTTGGATCCCAGCTCTCATTGATATTACTGCCGAGATACATGAGTTTCTCTACTCTGTCCAGTGTGGCATCTCCGACTTTTATATATACCCCCATCCTGTATATAATTTTGTTTGCTAACTATCATATATTTAGTTTTCTTAATGTTGAGTTTTAATCCATACTGATCACAAGTCTGTTTTATTTTGTTCATTAGATTGAAGGTCTTCGCCGCAATTAGCAAGCACTAAGTATCGTCGGCATATCTAATATTGTTGACGGTTACTCCATTCACAATAATACCTTCGGTTGTCTCCATTAAGGCTTCCTTAAATATTTCCTCCGAATATAAGTTAAAAAGTAAAGGCGACAATATACAGCCTTGTCTCACTCCTCTTTTTATATTTATTTCATCCGACAGTTCTTGTTCAACCTTTATTCTTGCCACTTGATGCCAGTATAGATTTGTAATTATTCGTAGATCTTTATTGTCCAATCCAGCTGTTTCCAATATTTCTAGCATTTTGTTATGTCGGACTTTGTCAAAAGCCTTTTCAAAAAAGATATACCAATGTGTCTAAAACGTAGAGTTTATGACAAATGTATTTTGCCTGTCACTACATATGGATTGGAGATCATGGCCTTTAGAAAGAAAACCTTATAGCAGCTCAGTACAAACCAAAGAACGATGGAGAGGGCCGTGCTAAGGATTAGTTTGAGAGACAGGATTCGCAATATCGACATTCGTGAAAGAACAAAGATTCCTGATGTCGCAGAACGTATAGAAAGGCTCAAGTGGCAATGGGTCGGACATGTTGCCCGAGATAATCCCGAAAAATGGACACAGAGATTACCAAACTGGAGACCAAGAGAGAACAGGCGAGGAGTAGGCAGGCCACAGAAGAGGTGGGCAGGTGATATCAGAATGATAGACTGTCTAAACAAGAAAAAGTAAAAAACAATCAAAGATTAACTCTGCCTGTATTAATGTGGGGTGAATTGAATAGCTCTATAACCGATGCAGGCGGTACCAAGTCCGGATAAAAGAGGAGGGACAGAGGAGTACCACCTCTAAAAAAAAACAGGGTTCAGCTGACCCGGCTGATAGCACCCTGTGAGGGTCCCTGCCTGGGTACAGGTGAAAACCGGTCAACGGTCTTAAGAGTAGAGGATGGCTGGAAAAGTCACAATGGTCGAGAGGGCGGAAGAACCAACACCATCTGATCCAGAATGGACAGTTGAAGAAAAGGTCCTCTAAACGGGGGTTCTGACGTTAGGCATTAGCAACCCAACACACAGAAAAACGTAAGGGTAAGAAGAACGAAAATCGAAAGATGAAAAAGCCAATCAATCAATCAAAACGAAGAAAAGATAGAACATTCATATGTGCAACGTGGAATATAGGCGACGGAAGTGATCAAGGAGTTAAGAGAAAGCAACATCGACATACTAGTAACAACAGAAACCAAAAAGAAAGGAAATGGAACGGAAACAATAGAAGACCATATCCACTGCTGTAGCGGAATTAATAAGGAATGTAGAGCAAAGGCAGGAGTGGGAATACTAATCAAAAATAAGTGGAAGAACAGGGTTAGAACATGGGAGCCAATCGACGAGAGGATAATTCATATAGACAAATACGGTTAAGAGACAGTGATAGTCAGAGTATATATGCACCAACAAACGATTCCCCGAGAGTAGAAAAAGAAAATTTCACGGAACAACTTCAACACCAAAAAGATCTTATCAAGAAGAACGTGGAGATAATTATAACAGGAGACCTTGTGGGGAGATTTGGAGTGGATGAACAAAACGATAACGGAGAACATCTGATTGAATTATGCGAACTAAACAACCTAAAAATAACCAACGGATTCTTCAGACATAAAAATATTCATAAATATACATGGACGCAAGAAACACGAAAGCTGAAATCGATAATAGACTACTTAATGTTCAAACAAGATACCACAATAAAGATAAAAGATGTGAGAGTCAGAAGAGGAGCAGAATGTGGAACTGACCACAAACTACTGACAGCAAAAATGGGCATTAATTGGAAACATAAAAAGACCCTCTCTACATAAGAACTGCTGAACACTATAACAGAAAAACAATACAAAAATACAAACAACGTCTAGAGCAAAAATTAATAGAATTCAGATACGGCAACATCGAAGAAATATACGAGCATATAAAGGCGAGTATAAAACAAGCAGCATTTGAAGCCCTTGGAGAGAAAGAACATATAACGAATAAACAGCACTATTATGAAATAAATGAACCAACAAAAAGAATAATTGAAGAAAAAAAGCAACTATGCAGAAAATGACTGATTACAAACAACGATGAAGTTTATAAAGAATATAGAGAAAAAGATAGGGAAGTGAAAAACAAATAACACAACAAAAGAATGAAGAATGAGAAAGAACCTGCTTAAATATTGAAATATACATAGGAGGTACGAGAACTTCGGAGTCATGGAAAGGACTAAGAGGATTGAAACAAAACTCAAAAGAAAAAATTAAATTGAGAAATATACAGGACAAAGAATGGAAGGACTACTACAAGCAACAGAACAAAGACCACAATTTATTGGAAAAGAAAACAGGCGAAGACGAAGCAGATCCCCACAACAAGAAATAGAAATAACAGATAGGGAAATGAGAACCGCCATAAAAGCAATCATAAATAAGAAAGCACCGGAACCTGGAGGCATCTCACCTGAGCTTATAAAATACGGCTCAAAAAAATTACACCGGATGATAAAATGGATATTTCAGAAAGCCATAAATGGAGAACAGCTCCCAAAGGAATGAACGGAGGCATATATGACATATATATTTAAGAAAGGATATAGAAAACGATGCAAAAACTACAGAGGAATAAGCATAATATCACCAATAGGAAGATTATATGGGAAGATACTGCGAGAAAATATAGAACAAGCAGTAAAAGGCAAAATCGGAGAGGATCAGGCAGGGTTTACGGCAGGAAGATCATGCATAGACCACATATACACACTGGAACAACTGTTGTAAAAGAAAAAAGCAAAAAACAGAGATACACATTTGTCATTTGTTGACCTGCGAAAGGCGTATGATTTTGTACCAAGGTCAGAACTATGGGAGGCAATGTACAAATTAGAAATACAGATGGAACTCATAGAAGCTACGAAATCTCTGTATAAAGAAAATAAAGTGTCCATTAAAATGGGAAAAATCATAGGAGACTTCACCACAACAAAATGACTCCTGCAGGTTCTTCCACATCTCCAACCCTATTCAAAATATACTTAGAGAAAGCCTTGACTACATGGAAAATAAAATGCGAAGGCATGGGAGTACCGGTACGAAACGAATTCCTATATACGTTAAGCTTTGCAGACGATCAAGTAGTGATTGCACAAGACCAACAAGACCTCAGTTACATAATGAAGAAACTTCAAGAAGAATATACCAAGGCTGGCCTAGATATTAACCTCGCGAAAACAGAGTACCTATCTACAAGTGAAGAAGACATAGAAGATCTACAGATTGGTGACAACGTAACAATCAAAGGAAAGGATACATTCAAATACTTGGGGTTTATAATCACGAAAAAGGCAACAACAGAGAAAGAAATTGCACAAAGATTAGGACAAACAAGAACAGCAATCCGACAACTTAACTCAGTATGGTGGGATAGACACCTAAATATGAAGACAAAAATACAGATTTATAAAACATTAGTGCGAAGTATTATGACATATGGAGCTGAAAATTGGATTATAAACAAGAAAAACAGCAGTAAGATAGTAGCAACAGAGATGGAATGCCTGCGAAGATGCTGCAGTGTAACAAGAACGCATAAGAGAAGTAATGACGAAATAAAGCAAAGAACATCAATAGAGACAGACATACTAACATAGAACAAAAAAGACTAAAGTGGTATGGACATGTAAGAAGAACTAGCGACAGCAGATGGATAAAGAGAATAACCGAATGGAGCCCCATAGGAAGGAGGAAAAGAGGACAACCCCGAAAATCCTGGAGGAACGAAGTGGACGACGCCATGAGTAAGAGAGGCCTAAACGATGGAGAATGGGAAAACAGAGAGAGATGGAAACGGTTGAGCGAGGGAAGGCAGTGAATACTGTTGAATCCCTGAATGTATATATATATATATATATATATATATATATATAATCAATGATTTCTTCAGAAAGTGTGAGCACAGTATGTATTTACATACGTCCATAATTAATCTACCTTAGTTGCAGCAGTTACATTAAATTTATAAGCTTCCATATTCCATATAAACAATAAATTTGTTTTAGTTGGGCGAAATGGGCGTTTCATTTGCATATTAATCTGGGTAGCACTTTACTCATAAAATTTAAGAATATTGTCGGCTACTGTTAGCAAAACAATGCCATATACATAATCACTTTCGGTAATCCGACACTTCTTTGGTTCATACCTGTCAGATTATGAAGGAACAACTTTTTTTAAAACTTGAAAATTAGCGGAAACTAACATATCACCACTACTACAACATTTTTAACAGGTAAATGATTTTTAACTTACTATTTAACAATATCTGTAACTGATACCTATCTATTATTCACTATTTACAGACCTTCTCGAATGGAAAACTGACTATTTCGTGATTATAATAGAGTAATAAACGACTGAATCAATTTTTAAACGAAACTCTAGTTGTGTGGAGGATGTTTAATGTTTTATACTACAAGAATTATTAAAGGTCTGTGGAATCGATAACATAGAGGTCGATTTTTTTTATTTAACGTTGTTTGCGTGATCTGTTTAAGTGTACCTATGTTTTACGGATGTATATAAATATCTCGATTTCAAAAGGAAGTCAATTAGTTTAATGGAGTATGTAGTAGTAGGCTACTATATTATGTCATACAAAGGAAAACTCAAACAATTACGACTTAGATAAAAAAAACTTGTTCTAAATTACAAATGTCAACTCATTTAGCAAATTCAAAAATTACCACCATAAAATAATACGTGAAATGTGAATTATAATTTCTTCTTCGTCTTCGTCCTCTTTATAAGCAATTCTGCTCTTGTTCATTGGCGGATTAATACCTATATGGAAGGTTGTGACTCCATCTTTTGCGCGGTCGTCCGATACTTCTTCCAGGCCCGACCAGTGGCGGGGTAGGGGGGGTAGGGGGGGGGCAAAATCCCCGGGGCCCGGCCGTTAGCGAATTTAAAAAAATTCCTTTTATTAAAATATTTTACAACAGATTGAATTTGCTTGCGATTTTAATTATGAAATTATTATAAGGAATATTATGCATTTGGAAAAGGCAATATGCAAGAAATTATTTCTTTGCATAAGTTACAATTAATAAAAATATATCGGGAATACATTGCGCGTGGGAGCCCCTGATCGGAAGCTCGCTCTATCGGCCACTGCCACACGATTCGCAGAAGCGCTGACCTTGGCGCGACGTCTGTTTGTTTACAAGTTTACGTTCTGACTCACTTCTTCTTCTTCTTCTTTTGGCATCATAACCCTGGATGGGTCTTTGCCTGTCTGGCTATGTCCTTCCATTTAGATCTCTCTTGTGCCCTTCTTCTCCATTGTCTTATGTTCATTGTTTTCAGGTCGTCTTCCACGTCATCCAACCATCTCGTTCTAGGCCTTCCTGTTTTTCGCCTTCCTATGGGTTTCCATTGTAACATTTTCTTTGTTGTTTTTGCATCGTTTTGTCTCTGCACATGTCCCAGCCATGACAGTCTTTGACTTTTCACAAATCTTACAATGTCATAACCTTCATTTAACTCATTAACCTCGTCGTTTCTCCTGATTCTCCATGTGCCATCTTCCTCTTGTAACGGGCCATATACTTTCCTCAGTATTTTTCTCTCGAATGTCCTGAGTTGGGCTTCATCTTTTTTCGTCATTACCCAAGTTTCACATCCATAGGTTACTACGGGTCTAATCAGTGTTCTGTAGATAGTCATTTTGGTTCTTTTGTCTAATAATTTCGATGTCATCAATCTTTTATTAGCATAGTATGTACGATTCCCGCTGGAAATACGTGCATTAATTTCGCTACTTACGGAGTTGTTCTGATTGATTTCTGTGCCGAGATATGTAAAGGCATCCACTCGTTCGATAGTATAGTTGTCTATTGTGATATTATTTTCATTGTCAGTTATTCTTTTGACTGTCATATACTTCGTTTTTGCTTCGTTTATTTTGAGACCTCTTTTTCTTGCTTCAGGATCAATTTGTTTGAACACTTCCATTAGTCGTGGCTTATTCCTACTTATTATGCAGTAATTTGTACTGATTTGGTGTTTATATGGCCGGTTATATTGGTTTTTCTGATGACTGCCTTAAGAACTAGGTTGAATAGCATGGTTGATAGGGCATCTCCCTGTCTTACTCCCATGTTGATGTTAAACAAGGGAGTCAGTTCTCCATCTACTCTGACTGCGGCTTTTGAACCCTGCAATGACATTTTTATGAGGCTGATGTATTTCTTAGGTATACCTAGATTACAAAGGTCTTCCAGCATTTTGTCTCTTTTCACACTATCAAAAGCTTGTTTAAAGTCTATATACATATTATATAGGTCTATGTCGTATTCATAAGCTTTTTCTTGTATCGTTCTTAGTATGAATATGTTATCTGTAGTGGCTCTATTTGGTCTGAATCCATTTTGATAATCACCAATTATATTTTCGAAGTATTCTAATAATCTATTGTAGATTATACCAGAAAGAATTTTGTATATTACATTTAGCAATGTAATTGGCCTATAATTCTGGCATTCCCTCTTATCTCCTTTTTTATATATTGGCTGTATGAGGCCAACTGTCCATTCCTCTGGCATTTGCTCCTTCGTCCATATTAATGTTATTAGGTAATGGATTCTTTCCCAGAGTTCGGATCCTCCATGCTTTAATAATTCTGCCGAAATTCCGTCCGTTCCTGGCGCTTTATTATTTTTTTGTTTATTTATTATCTGAACTACTTCTTCATAACTTGGATTTTCGATGTGCAGCTCCGCCGTATAATATATTGTCTCGTTCTGATCATTTTCGTTGTCTGCATTTAGATTTTCTTCGAAATATTGTTTCCATCTCATTATAATTTTTTGCTTCTCTGTTAGTAGTTCTCCGTCCTTGTCTTTGCATATCGTTAGTTTTGGTCTAAATGACTGTGTGCTTTCTTTTATGCATTTATAGAATTTTCTGCTTTCGCGTCTGTTGTTATGCTTTACGATTTCTTGTACTTGTTTTTTCATAGCCTCTCTTTTCTTTCTTCTGCATATTCTAGTGGCTTGTATTCTTTTTTCGTTATAAATCTCACTGCTATTTCTTGTATTTCTTTGAAGTTGGTTAAGCCTAGCTTGCCTTTTTTCCTCTACTGCAGTTCTGCATTCATCATCCTACCAATCCGCATTTCTTTGCCTTTTGGCTTTTCCGACAGTTTCCTCGGCTGACTCCGTTATAATTGTTTTTAATTGTCTCCATTCCTCCTCTGCAGTATCTTCCTCTCTAGTTCGGTTGAGTTTTATTTGGAGAGCATTTCTGTAATCTTGTCTTTTTGTTGCGCTTTTGAATCCTTCGACATTCCATTTTTTGATTTGAATATTTTTCCCTTTTGCTACTGTCGCTATTTTCTGTCGTAATTTTGCCCCTACAAGATAGTGATCTGAGTCAGAGTTCGCCCCGCGATACGTTCTGACATTAGTTATGTCTGTTGCCCATCTTTTTGAGATGAGTATATGGTCAATTTGATTGGCTTCGTTAGTTCCTGGTATTTTCCATGTTCCTTTATGGATATCTTTTCTCTGAAAGTTAGTACTGACAACTACGTAATTATTTGCTGCTGCGAACTGTGCCACCCTGAGTCCATTTTGACTGGTTTCAGTGTGCAAACTGTGTTTCCCAAATATATTTGCAAACGTTTCTTCTTTCCCCAGTTTAGCATTAAAATCGCCTAACGTTATAACAGCATCGTGTCTTTGGATTTTATCACATACATCCTGTAGTTCTCCGTAGAATCTTTCAACGTCTTCTTCATCAGCCTCTTCCGTCGGTGCATATACATTAACCATTGTCACGTTATGAAATTTACCTTTAAATCTTATGGTGCAAATTCTATCTGATATTGGTGTAAATGCGATAATGGCTTTCCGCAGTTTTTTGGTTACCATAAACCCTACTCCTCTTTCCCCTTGTCTCATTTCATTTCCGGAGTACTATAGTGAGAATTTATTCTTATGAATTTCTCCCTGGCTCTTCCATCTGATTTCCTGCAGTGCCAATATTTCAACTCCGTATTTTTCAAGTTCTTCTGCCATACTTATCATAGCTCCTGCCTTTAAGAAGGTTCGCGCGTTCCAGGTTCCAAATTTTAAATCCATAATCATGTCCATTTTTCTGTGCTGAGTTCGTCGTTGTGAGGGTTGTTACCCCTTCGCTTAACCCCCTTTTCATCGGAGGACCAAGGCTCCCTTCTTCGTCTGCCCTGACCCCACCTTCCACTGGGGTTGGCTACCCAGTCTCCAGTGGGGTTGCTCAGGTTACCGGTGTGTACCAGATTGGAGGTGAAGATAGGAATTAAGTAGGAGAGGCTAAGTGATGCCAACAGGATACGACATCATGTATTGCGCTTCACTACCCCTTTACACACCTCCTGACTCACTACCATTCCCATATACCCCCTTCGTCACAGGTTTCAATTGCAATTTTCGGCAGTTCGAATTTAAATAGGACGTTGAACACAGCTTTGGTGTTATTTTGTTGTTTAATTTCAGTTTTTATAATCTGTACAATTTATTCAGTTGCAGCCCGAAAAGATGGGAGCTTCTGAAAGAGATAGTAGGATCTTCACTGCACTCATTGTCTGATACGAGGTGGAGTGCTAGAGTAGAATGTGTGAAATCAATAGCGGCACACATAGGCAAAATCATTGAGGCAGTTTCATCATTGTTGAATCTTAACGTAACTGTTGAAACGAGAGCCACAATCAATGGGGTTTTAGAATATCTTAACACCTTCAAGTGCATCCTCATGGCGTCAATTTGGGTGAAAGTGTTGGTACCCATCAACTACAGAAATCAACTACTTCAAACTATGGACGCTACTTTGGATGTTGAGAGTAGTAATATAGAGAGCCTAATTGATGATTTAAGTGCCTTAAGAAATAACTGGGACAAGATATTGTCTGAATGCAAACATGTTGCAAATGCTTATGGTATCGAACCGGAACTCTCCACTTCCCGTGTGAGAAAGAGGAAGACTTTTCACGATGAAACAGCTACAGAAGATGTAATGTTAAATTTATCCCCGGAAGAACGCTTCAAAACAGAAGTTTTTTACACAATAATTGATGTTTTGGTTGCCAACCTGAAAACGAGGTTCACAGCACTGAGAGAAATCGAAATGAAATTTTCATTTTTATGGAAGTATAACGAAATGGACGAGAATACGATCTCAGAAAGTTGTGTAAGATTCGCCGAAGAGTACAATTCAGATGTAAGCAGGGATCTAGTTGATGAAATGATTTACTTGAAAACTGTTAGTAAATCAAACATCTCAGATACGTCGCTGAAACCAGCAAAACTTTTGAACAAGCTCGTGTCCCTTAATGTGACAAATCTTTTCCCCAATGTGTACATTGCTCTTCGCATATTCTGTTGCCTACCAGTATCCGTTGCTCAGGCCGAGAGATCATTTAGTGTTTTGAGCCGAATTAAGAATTGTTTATGATCTACTATGGGTCAACAACGATTATCTGATTTGGGACTGTTAAGCATAGAGTCGAAACTTGAAAAAACTCTTGATTTCGACCACGTGATCCAAAACTTTGCGGATATGAAAGCAAGAAAAGTTATGTTGTAACTAACAGTTCTATTGTAAATTATCAAAAACAAAGTTTAATTGTTAAAACTGTTTTAATTTTCTTCCTTCCTGTGTCAATAGCATGAGTGTTCACTATTGCATATCCCAGTTTATGAGTTATCAGATTTTTGGGAATTTTCGTTCAACTGGGTTTGGGGGGGGGCCGGCCGGGTCTCATCCCCGGGGCCCGGTCTGGCTCTGGGCGGCCCTGACTTCTTCTGCCGATGGGTGACTTATCTCTTGCTATTTTAAAGACACGGGTCTCCTAAATTCTGCTTATGTAATTATTCCAGTCTTTTTTATATTTTGTTTCCATTCATTTGTCCATTGGTGTACGTTACATTTTTTTTTCTAATGTCTTCACTTCTCTTTAGATCTCTCAGCGTATTTCCTGTAATCCTGTGTCTGTTTCGCCATATAGTGTTATTAAGGCCAGTCTATTTGCTTTGTGTACTTGATCTCTCACTTCTTTGTCCAGGTCTCAATAGCTAGACAGTGTAATTCCCAGGTATTTAATTTCCATTACTTGTTGAATACTGATGCCATCAATTTCTATTTTACATCTGGTTGGTTCTTTCCTGACTACTATTGTTTTAGTTTTCTGAGATGAGATCGTCATATTAAATTTTTTTTTCTCTTATGTTAAAGCTGTGAGCCAGCCTTTGCAGACTATCTTCATCTTGGGCTATCAATATTGCGTCTTCTGCGTAACAGAGTATTTTGATTTCTTTACTGTAAGTTGTCCATCTAATCTGACTTCAATTTTGTTGTTTTGGTAGATGTTTTCGATGAAGCCACCATCTACACATCCGAAATGCTAGATTTAAAGTTTGCTCTTTCTCACGCTTTGACAAAGGAAATGAAGAACTGTGTAATATTTACAGACAGTAAAAGTGCAGTAGAAAGATTATGTGTAACAAATAAATCCAAGCAATTGACTCATCTTGATATAGAGATTTTAAAAGTGTACTACGAGGTTTCAAAGCTCGGAGGAGAAGTTATTATCGCATGGATCAAAGGCCATTCTGGGATAAAGGCTAATATATCTAATAGCAGATTGGCTTTGGCAAAAGAAGAATTATCAAGCGGAGAAACCATAGACAACAATATTCTACCGGTGTCAGATATAGATGTATGTAGTAAACTAAGTTAAATGTAAAGACAGATAAAAGTATTTCAAAGGGAATTCCGAAATTAAAAATAGACAAATGTGAGACTTTTAAGAAAACAAATAAAAATAAAGGAGAATCTATTGCTAAGAAGACAATGACAACCAAGGTTAAAAAGAAAAGTGCTAAGAAAGAGGAAGCTTTTAGTTCATCTGAAGACTATGAAGAATTCATTTTAGATGATGATTCTAACATGGAATGTGATATTGGGGAAGAGGAAGCAGAATGTATGTTTTGTACTGGACTCTTCTCTGAAGATACCTCGGGCGAACAATGGATTCAGTGCTCAAAGTGTTTTAAGTGGGCTCACACCGACTGCACCAATATAGACAAAAAAGACACATATATTTGTGATTTCTGCCTCGATGGCTAATTTTATCCCGTTATCCTAATATCCTTGTTTTGCTCTAAAATATTCATAAATTAATTGACGTATTAAAACTAATATTAGGGTTAAAAAAAGTATCCGATATTAGGGCACTTTACTATAGGTAAGCATAAATGAGTACCTACCTACTATTTCATCGTCCGTGCTTCTATATTATAAAAATTAATTTGAATAGCTTTTTGTGGGAATTCTAAAAACAAAAATTGATTGATAAATTAGAGAGGCATACAATTTTTCCAGAGAAATCAATGTAAAACAATTTTTACTTAATTAAATTTATTACTAAACATGTCTTGTAACATAAATAACCAAAAAATTTATCAACTTTTAAAATAAACACAATTTTCAAAATTCCCAAGATTTTATAGCAGGACAATACGAATACGAGAGATCGCTGTCGGTTGAGTGTGTCTGTCCGCTGTTTTGTTCATCCATCTCTTACCACATAGATGGCGCAGACAGTTGTGGTTACATATATGCCACGCTGTTGCCTAGTTTAAATTTTTTCCGGCATGCATCCGGTATGTCCGGTATTCCACTATTAACAGGCAATAATGCGGTAATAAATTACTAGGAAAACTTTAAATAAACTAAATAAACTGTTTAAAATATATTTACTACATTATAAAAATGTAATAGTATTTATAAAATACTAATATTTATATACAAAACACTTTTATTTCATTTCTTTAAAACTTTAATACATGCCCAGTTATCGGGCCACCATTTTGTAGGCGTATCCAAGGTACATGACATGGACAAGGACAACCCACTCAAGTTTCAGACTCACTGATAATACGAGGATCGTCTCGCATTTCTGTTATCCCGCTACTAAATTTAGTAAATCATTTAAGGGGGTATGTTCACGCCGCAGTTAAAATGAGTGGCATTCAAATAAACTAACGTTTAACAATTCTTTGAGTAGATGGCAGCACGTGCATCATATTCTAATTTTTTAATTTTCCCGAAATTTACTTCTCTGAACAGCGACATAGTTGCCAGTGAGGGCAAGTACTGGGAGTTATAATATAATACGATCGGTACAGTTCGCTCTCAATCGGCAGTCTGCGGCAGTCTTGTTCAATGTAAGTTGATATTAGTAGAAGTTTCAGAAATTTTTATTTTCGGATTGGATCATTCCATATATTTTTTTAATTTTGAATCGTGTTTTGTTATTTATTTACCTTTGAGGTTGCTGTTTTGATTTTGAGTGTTGTTTTGTTAGTTTTATAAACATTTTAAATAGTGTATACCAGTCTTGTTTCCTAATATTGAAGAAAATAGATATTAATAGTACTTTGTAGTATATGTTAATGATACAGAGCCCCTATTTATTGAAAAGATTGAGCGAGATGAAGAACTTTGGGCTCGAATGATAGAAAAACTCAATAGTTTTTTTTTATAACTGTTTTTTACCGAAAATGGTCGATAGAAACAAAAAATGTCAGAAAAAAAATCATTAAATTTCTGATATGCTTTGTTTTTTTTAACATTTCTAAGTATTGAAACTAGATGTAAACACTAAAAAGTGTATTTATTGATACGTGTGGAACGTCCCGCAGCTACTTTCCATAAACCTCATAATTTATTAACCCAGCAGCGGTCGCTAAGGGCCGATCAGTTCCTTGCTTAGGTAATTTTACATTTTTCTTGGCAACAAGGTTATTGAATTTATATTTATTTTCAGTCGGTAAACCAAAACCTTCCGTTGCTAAATCAATTTCTTCTTTATTTTGAAATTCACTCTGTAAAAAGCTCATTAGCCCACTCAATCTTGTTTCTAAAGATGTAACTTCTGCAGTTTCTCCACAACAAACAAGATGTTATAGTCGAATGGTATGTTTTGTCAAACCTGACTCAATAAGAGGATACAATATCGCCGAAAACTTGTCAGCAGGTTTTGTCTAAGGTCTCAAGTGAACGAAGTTGACTCTCAATCATATCATAAAGAGCAGAAATCTTACAAGGACTACTAGAAACTCGACTGAAAATTATCTTTAAGAGCTCTCTAATGTAAACTTCAATCTGGAGATCCTCTCTGCCAAACCTAGGTTACAAACTCTTAATAATTTTTCAACTCGATTGGAGGTAATTTAAATTTGCGCTTACCTTTTACAATTCATGACTCAAAGTACCTTGCACTGTATTTATCCGTTGCCTCCATCTCACTGATTATCTCTTCTTCGGAAACTTCTTCGAATATACTTTTAAGTACCGCACTTTCCACTTCACAAAGCTCATTGTACTTTACTTGTAAGGCTTACAACTTACAAGTAAAGCTATTGTAACAAACTGTCCAAAACATTGACAATTTTCGTAAATGCACTATACGAAGTACCGTTCTGCTTTTTCTATCTGATTTCATTTTCCGAGGTTAACTTTGGCCGACCCTTACGGCAAAAACAAAATTATTTGCCAGAAAAAAAGTTTGCACTAAAATAAGCGAAAACAACTAACTTCCCGTATATAAGTCCTGTCACGTCCCGCAGTTATTTTTCACGAAAGATGCGGGGTTCGAAATAATACAAAATTAAATTTTAAACAAAAAACCTGCTTTTGTATTAAATTACACAAGTGTGGTTTTATTACAGCTTGCTCTTGTGGTAAAAAATCGACTAACTATATATATGCAATTCTAATACATATTATCAACAGTTATTGATATGATACATGATACTCAATACATTCTCAGACGAAAAAGGTCGTAAAATTTAATTATCTTACACCAGCACTTAGCCGGATGTGCTGACTGGGAATTTTTTTAGTAAACATATTAATTACTTGATATTTTTTATACTACTACATACACACAAAACGTTCATTCATTTGGAAATATTTATGACAATTCTGAATTCTTTATCTGCCCAAAAATATTTATTCCAAACTGATAAAGAAATTTGGAATTGTTTGAAAAGCAGGTAAATAATAATCAAAAAAGGAATTATGGTAATTAGACCATTTATTTATAAGAACAGTATTTTTAAGAAATCTAAAATATGTTAGTCAGTTGAAAAACAGCGTCACTACAATAATAACTTTTTTCATATCAAATGTTAACAGTGGAAGTTTTTTCCTCAGAAAATTTCAGATTTTCATCTGATTTCTAATTATGACTCAAGTTCTTGATAATTGAAAGTCAAACGAAGCCAAAATATTAACTGGGAGGGGCCGCTTTGCTAAACAAAACCACGTGATTCGTATTACCATGGTTACTGCATAACAAATAGACAATTGGCATAACCACAAAACTAGGTTTTAATGTTTTGCAGATTTTTCTTAAATTCGGCAAACACGCATTTGTCGCTATGTAATACATCACTGCTGCCTTCTACTAAATGACACGTGAACTTATTTTCCCATCTATTAAGTGATAGCCGAACTAATTTCTCACTATCAAAATGCCAACTTATAATGGTAACATCAACAAAATCCCTAGTTTGCAGCTTTTAATTGTAATTTTATCTTTAGGTACAGTTAATTTAAAAATTAGGGCAGTATGGATAACGAACATTTGCTTAAAATAAAGGTTTTTGGATAGTTAATCATTTAACGTAGTTATTTTGTACCTAAGTTCAAAAATTATTACACAATACCAATTTTTAGGCACGTTACCAAGTAAGTTATGACATCGATTTATTTAAGTACAGTTATAAAAAAATTACTGCTTTCTTTGGAAATTTTAACTAGATATCATTAAAATAGAAGGTGTACAGTTTACGTACATAATCATAAGTTGAAGATTTGTTTTGAAATAGTGACGATAACTGTACCTAAAAAGTATATAAATTTTAACATTGTGACATACCACCTTAAGGTTTGTTCCAACACGCCACTTTTGTACGGTTTTAAAACGATCACGAAACTGTTTTGAATTGATTTTTGCGCGTGCGTCGATTTTGCACCGTTAGCGTACGATGCCAAAAACCAAAAAAAATTGTTAATCGGGTTATTTAGTTGAGTATCAAAAGTTTAATTTAATATTTTGAAATAGAAGCATATTATAATATTTATAATGATTGATTTATTTATTGTAATTTAATTAATTTATGTATAATTTAGCTTGATTGTTTGCGCTATCTATACAGTAAGAATCAGACGTAAGAATCAGACTACTACAACTAAAAAAGAAGGAAACTGTAATGGGCATGCTAAAGTCGGAAACAAATTAGTAATGCGTCTCGGCAAACGACGGAGGAAAGGACGATCTCCTCACAGTTCTGTTATCCGAATGCGAAATCTTGCAGTGAGTTCAAAATTTGTTCCATAACTTCCTTGAATTGTTTTCATGTTTTTATTAAGTCTGCTTTCTAGTTTGGTTTATATTCTCTATTTTTGTTTGTATTTTTGAGTCCCTTTACATTGTATCGTTCATGTTTAGAATCTATTTTCTTTTTTAAATGTTAAAAATTCTGACCCTTACCCTACTTTCGATTCAGTAGTGATCAGAACCCGCATTTGCTCCTCTTCTGGTGCGAACTTTTATTATATTGAATTGGTGTCTTGAGTCTAGTATAGCCTGATCTATCATATTTACTATAAGTCCGTCTAGTGATTTGCAGGTGCCTTAGTTTTTATCTTTTCAGCGAATTTAATTATACAATCGATTCAAAAAAAGCTGCTATGAAAAAAGACATTTTTGAAATCAGATCATCAAAAATTTTAAAATTCGTTATTTCTCAAGCAGCAATTTTTTATTTGGTTGGGCTGTGTTATCTATCATTCCTGTTCCATACTACGCAAAATAAACGTTTACTTTGTATTCCAGTTCTTCCTTTGACATAATATTTAGTTTTTTATTGACGTTTATAAAATGAAAGTATTTGCTTCGTTGTGTAGTTGCAGAAATCTGATCAGTGGCGGATCTAGAAATTTTTGTCGGGGGGGGGGTCATGGGTCTTGAGGGTGATGTTGATACAGGATTTAGATTTTTGCACCTTTCAGTGGCTGATCCCCAGAAATTTTTTGTCTGGGGGGGATATCAATTTGTAACAACATTCATTTATTCTTTATTGCTATACGAAGTGGAAACATGGACTCTAGGAATTACAAGTATGAGCCGTATAGAAGCCTTTGGAATGTATGTTTTTCGAAGAATGCTGAAGATTTCGTGGACAGAGCACGTGACCAATAACGAGGTGCTGAGAAGAATGGCTGAGAGAGAACTCCTAAATATTGTAAACAATAGAAAAACGAGTTATCTAGGACATATTCATAGAGAAGAAAAATATAACTTATTACGACTCATAATGGAAGGGAAAGTAGAAGGAAAAAGAGGTCCAGGAAGAAAAAATGCCCCTGGCTGAAGAATGTAAGAGACTGGACAGGCATGGACACACATTCGATACTAAGAACAGCTCAAGATAAAGAGCAATTTGCTGTAGTTATAGCAACCCTTTCGTAATGAAGAAGAAACCTTAAGAATAAGTGTAAACAGCATTTTATTTAAGTTAATTTATTCAACAAAAAACATAATATAATTAAGGAATAGTTATTTCTATAATTAGGCATATTAGGCTATAAGTGCACGAATCGTCAGCAACAGCCGGTGGAAAATAAAAGTCCAGCAACGAGTGGTAAATAAAAGTTCAGTAATTAAAAATACTATATAAAAAGTAAATATTATATAATTTTATAAAAATGTATTCTTTTCGCCTATCCGATTTAGCACATCGCTCTATGATTGCATTAACATCTAGAGAAATTTCAGGATGCACCTTGATGAGTGCTAAACCAGTTAACAGAAGTTCTATTTCTAAGCCAAGTCTTTGGACGCTTAAGCGTAGAACGCTCTGTTGTTGCTGCACTGACTGGCAGTGTAATTAATATTTGCAGAAATATTCTGATATTTCGATACATACCTATGAATCTCGCAGTTTTCTAATATTTCTAAAATACAATCAGAAAGTTTTCCATTATTTTGCACCACTCTTTTCCACTTTTGAATCCACAGTGAAAACTCTTTTTCTACTGTGGAATATGCAGTAAGTAGTTGGTCCAATAATATCCTGGAAGGTGGAAGTTAAGATATTATCTAAAAGGGGCAAATAAATAAATCTTCGGAAATATTCTTCGCAAGAGTTAGCAGATTTGTTTTGACGACAGGTTTGACGAGAAACTATACGAAGCATCTTCAATTCAATGTCTAGCTGTTTAGCTATTTGTTTACTTCATAGTAAAGCTTGCTAAAAACAGATTCAGCATTTGATCTTTTATTTTGAAGAATGTATTTAGTGTCCTCTATGGCCTCAGTAGCCTACTTAAGATCTAATTTTGGTGACTGAAGAAGACGACTAAGTGATACAGTTGTACCTAAAACATCACTAAGACAAACTACTGTTTCACAGTTTCACAAATGCCTTGGACAGCAGCACCCAGTTCCTTTATTTGTATTCACTAACGTATCAGACAGAGCTAATGCAACAACAATATTCACTTTGATATTTATAGATAAATTATAAAATATAGCACACACTCTCAACAATTATAATACATATATTCAAATTACAAACAACCAATTCGTAGACAAAACTGAAGATAAGAAATACCTAATACAAAATAAAAATGTGCTGATTTCGTGTGAAAGGTCATGTCATGTACATTGAATGAGCAATAATGTGATTAAAGTAATTCATGATATTTAATTTTGTTTTGGGGGTGGTCATTGGGGGCCCCCTTGGATCCGCCACTGTATATAGTCGACTTCCGCTCAGTCAACGCATTATTAATGTGAATCAAAATTAATTTTATAGACTAGATCTAATGTATTATTTTTATTATTGTAAGCAGAGATATAATATTCTATTGTTACAATGATCGAATTCGTGATGGGCACGTGATTTCGGCTATATTCCACCAGTTACGGTGCGTGTTTTCGGATGACTTATTTCATTTAATATTAATTTGCCAGAGTTTTATCTTTATGGAACATGCATATCCATTCAATTACATCATCACTCAAATTCTACTTGCTCATAGAATTATGACCTGTTGGAATCTAGACAATGGAATAACGCACCCGCCAAAATTTACACTGCCAAACTCAGATATGCAACCAGTAATACATTGATAAAATGCGTTAGGCTTTCAAGTCCATCGTCTAACTTGTTAAACTGTTTGTTCGGGCTGTTAGGCCGTTGTCTTCTGAGATTAGTTCTCGACGTTTTGTCAACACTAGGGGTTGGCATCTTCTTGAGTTGTTACTGCTTCGCTTGTAAGCTGAAACTGACGAGAACTGTTTCGCTTGTAAGCCGAAACGTCGAGAACTAATCTCAGAAGACAACGGCCTAACAGCCCGAACAAACAGTTTAACAAGTTAGACGATGGACGTGAAAGCCTAACGCATTTTATCAATGTATTACTGGTTGCATATCTGAGGTTGGCAGTTTAAATTTTGGCGGGTGCGTTATTCCATTGTCTAGATCAGCGGTTCTCAACCTTTTTTACCTTTTTAACTCCTTCACCAAACTTTTCTGGCTTGTAACAAAAATGTCTATATTTTTCATGACTTTTACACTTAATTGCATTTCTTTGTTGTAGTTATTTATTTTCTCGGTAATTTACCTATTTTGGACAATTTTTCCACAGTGTGATCTTCATATCTACTCTTTTATGTTTTAAAACTAACTATTTAACAACTTTCTCTATCTTTTACGCTCTAATAACTGCTTTTTAGTCTTTTTGAACTTTCATATGTGGTGACTTTTTGCCTATTTTAGTTTATTCCCTTCATTTGGACACCATAATTGTTGTTTTCTCCTGTAATACATGCAATTTTGTTACATATTTACCTCATTTCTACATCGCATTAAACACAGATATTTTCACCATATTAGAACACAAATTTACCTTTCAAATTAATTCGGCAAACTAATATTAGTGTTGAGAAGTTACGAAATTGGCCTAAGTATGAAGTCATTCTTTTTTTAATTGTTGTTATATAAATTCTAACTCTCTGTTTATGGCGTTTTTTTTTATAATACTGTTCGATTCGTTACGTGTTGTGTCCGTGATATTCCAAGCATTTTGCCATAAAGCTACATTTCAAGGGTCTCATAGTATTTCATTTCAATGTCCAGGATTCAACTCCATACTGAAAGATTGACTAAACAACATTGTAAAGTAAAACTTATTCTAACTTGCTGGTATTTAGGTCAATGCAATAGTTTTCCTGGTTTTGATAATTACCATTCAGATTTATTATCGATTTCATTTCTTCACTTGCATTAATAACTATGTCTAATATATTTTGTGAGTTTTTAATTCTTTCTTCTAACAGTGTTCTCTTCTCTAGTGCTTGTTTGAATATACATTCAGAGTACAAGTTGAAGAGTAATGGAGATATGACGCCTCTTCGTACATACGAGGGTGGATTGATATAAAACTGGCCTTTGATAGAAAAAACAAGTTTTTTTGAAGTAGATACACTTAGTAAGACGAAGTTTCAGCGACGACTACATCATTTGTTGCGAAACGGCGTCCTCCGTACCATTTTTTTAGGTTTGGAAACAGAAAAAAATCGCTGGCGGCAAGATCTGGGGAATACCGTGGGTATTCAACCAATTCATAGCCCAATTTGTGTAATTTAGCCATGGCGACGGCCGATCGGTGAGCCGGTGCATTGTCTTGGTGAAAGAGCACTTTTTGCGTTCCAAACCGGGGCGTTTTCGACACAATTCGGCATCGAATCGATCCAATAATGCTGCGTAGTACTCACCATTGATTGTTTTTCCTTTTTCCAAGTAGTCGATGTGGCTGATGCCCTTCGCATCCCAGAAAACAGTCGTCATCACTTTGCCGGCCCAATGTGCACTCTTTGCCTTCTTCGGCGGCCCTTCGCCGCGTTTGGACCACTGTCTCGACTGTTCTTTGGTTTCCGGTGTATAATAATGCACCCAGGTTCCATCAACGGTGATAAATCGGTGAAAAAAATCCTTCGAATGGCGCCGTGTCATGCCAAAAGCGTCTCCGAAGTGGTCACACGTTTTTGCATTTAATCGATTGTCAACAAACGCGGCACACATCGCGCGGATAGCCTTTTCATGTCCAAATGATGGTGAATGATGTTGTATACGCGTCCGTAGGAAATGTTTAGGATCTCTATTAACTCGCGGAGCTTAATTTGACGATCTGCCATAATCATGTCATGGATTTTGTTGATCATTTTCGGCGTGGTGACTTCATTTGGCCTCCCGGGACGCTCATCATCAAAAACATTCGTACGACCACAACCAAATTCAGCTTCTCAAAATTTTACTGGTGCTAACGAAGATGCAACCTCACCATAAACTTTATCCAGGTCGGCTTTCATTTGCACATTCGTTTTACCCTTTTTGTAGAGGAACTTAATCACCGAACGATACTCGACTTTTTCCATTTCTCCGAAAACACAAAATTTGCTTGCTTTTGACGGCTGTAAAAACCAAACTAATTGTTTTTAAAACTTAAAATTTTGACAGACGTCGTGTCATGAATGGCAAATGTCAACACCGAAACCAATTCGATATCAAGTAGCGCCATCTATCAAAGGCTAGTTTAATATCAATCTATCCTCGCATATGGATATTTTGATATATACCATTGTTGGAATATTTTAAGATTGCTTCTTGTTTCCAATGAAGGTTTTAAATTATGCGACTTCGTCTCACCTTATCTAATTTAATTCACCTATACGTGCTTGAAATTGTAGATAAAAGGAAATAAGGAATTGGGAGATGAATAAAAAAACATGTAAAAATGAATATGCTCATTATTTAGTGCAAAAAAGACATAACAAGTAGTCAATACTTTTGGTTATTAAAAAGGACTGATTGTTCAAGCTATTTTTCCAATTAGGTACATTTACTTAAAGCTACTAACCACTTATTTTATTTACAAAAAAATTATTGCGATCTACCAAGAAATAATAGGTCCTGCATTAGAATTTGATCACTTGAAATATCATTGAGAAAAAAATGCTTAACTTTTATATTTTTATTTCATTGTAAATGTTTTCAGTTGACATTAAGGATGGCGGTACATATACAGTTGTATTACAGGATGAATGTCGAAAGTTTCGAATAGGATTGTAATGCACACCAGCTATGTTAACTAAACGATCAATGAAGAAAGAGTATTAGAATACAAGTTATGACAGACTTCAAATTTCAACTGTCAAAATTTGTACTTACTTGGAACATTTTTCATGTTATAAAGGTTTAGGTGACCTTTTCTTTTGCAATGCTATTTGCGTCCTGATGAAAAAATAGTGTTTAGCCAAAGCCATCTTTTGAAAACTGTTATTTGGTCTATGTCCATTCAGAAACAATGTTTAATATTTAGTATGCTGAAATATAAGACAATGAAGGAAAAGTATTAGAAAACTGCAACACTGTACGTGACATATATGTAGATGGCATCACTAATAATTAGGTATACTAGTCTTCAAACGTCAACTGTCAAAATTTGAATTCACTTTCTAATAGAAAAAATAGTATTGGAGCAAAGAAATCGTTTAAAAACTACTACTAAACTATGCTTCTTTGGTAACAAACTTCAAGGTGTGCCACGCAAAAAAACAAAACAATATGGTAAGTGTATTACATCAATACATCACTGGGCATGCAATAAATGTAGTTTGCCCCACTACTAACAAGTTATACCAATCTTTAAGTGTCAACTGTCAAATTGTGAACTTATTTGGACCATTTTACAAAGCTTCTTCGGAAACAAAGTTTAGTTTGTGGTATACTGGAAAATAAGACAGTGAAGGAAAAATATGAGAACATTATATCACTTTACATGACATATATAACGATGGTTGCCACTAATAACAAGGTATACTAACGTCAACTGTCAAAATTTGAACTTATTTGGACCATTAAAGTTATAGAGGCAAGTGAAACGTCCTTCTGATGGGAAAAATAGTGATGAGGCAAAAAAAAACAATTTTAAAACTGTTATTCTGATTATACCATCTGTGGAGACAAATTTAATATTGGTTTGTTAAAAAACAATGCAGTGAAGGAAAAATATGAGAACTCCACATCATTGGACATACCATATATAAAGACGGTGCCACTTATAATAAGGAATACCAACTTTCAAACCTCCACTGTCAAAATTTGAACTTAATTGAACGATGTTAAAGTTATAGAGGTTTAAGTGAAACGTCCTTTGCAAATTTTAAGTCATTTCTGATGAGAAAAATAGTGTTGAGGCAAAAGAATCGTTTGAAAACTATTATTCGCACTATGACTTGTTTGGAAACAAAGTTTAGGATGTCGTGTGCTGGGAAACAAGAAAAAATATTAGACCATCCCATCACTGGATATAACATAAATAAAGATGGTGCAAATAATAACAAGGTATACCAACTTTCAAACATCAACTCTTAAAACTTGAACTCTTGGACTCAATAGGACCAAGTTACTGGAGGTTTAAATGATACTTTCTTTGCTTACGAAACTTACACACTTTACGAAATTTTGATTGATTCTTGATGAAAAGAAACCTTATGGAGCAAAGTAATCATTTAACAACTGTTCGGATTTTGTTTCTTCGGAAACAAAGTTTAATATGTATTTTGCTGACAAATAAGACAGTAGTCGTAAAAAAAGTCGACAAAATGACTTTGGTCGATCCTAAGTGGAATCTTAAAAGTAATGTGATTTAACAAAGCAACATTTTTATGTCTAATCGATTTAAAGGAATATGAAGACATTATTGTATAGGAAATCTATACAAACAATTTTATTTCGGCACTAAAAAGCAAATTAATAGATGCAATAACATACGAATTACAAGACTAATTAGGCCAAGACAATCAAGCATTTGTATTGAATATCACGATGAATGAAAATATAAAAAATACAAGAACATAGTGAGTAACAGAAAAAAAGTAATATGTAAATGGCATGCTATATCCATAAATCCAATACCACAGGAGTTTTTAAGAAACTTTTCAAGTAAAGAAGTAATACAATAGTTGTAAAAAACACAAAATAAATGAAGATACTATTGGTAACTTGTCTTTAGTTTTTTTTATATGGTAGCCCCATTTACCACAGTGAAAAATGTTTTTCGTAACACACATTTGTCGATCGGATTAACAATTCGACTTTTGGCTATGTTATGTGTTCTTTGTGTTGCTGTATAGAGTGAAGACATCATCATCATTCTGGCTTCACAACCATGCGTGGATCCTAACCTCCTCAAGAATTTCTTTCCAGTCGTCCCTATCCATCGCCTTCCTGATGTCATCAAGGAACCTCTTTTCGGGTCTTCTTCTTCTTCTCTGACTAATGGGTCCTTTAAGGAGAGAGTAGAGACATGGAAGCATGGAAAAAACAGATCGTCGATAGATTGATCGATAGAATAAGCTGGGTGAACAGAGTTACAAACCACTTAAGGAGCGTTATTGTAGATATTAATAGTTTACCGGGTGGTCCAATAAGCCGATCTCTCGGCTGTATATCAGAAACTATTCATGTTATAACTTTAGGAGAAAAAATTCCTCAGTAAAAGTGGCCAAGAAAAATCGCTGGAAATAACTTTCAAGGTTCTGGGTTAACCGGTAGGGGGCGTAACCTGTGAAGAAAACTTTGAAAACAAGTTTTTTGGGAAATATGCCCAATTATACCAAGTGTTAAATAAGTAAACTAGAAAGAGGCCTAAATTCTGCACAAAGTTGTTCAAGTACTTTTTTTTATTTTTTCAAATAAAGGGTGGGGGAGAGTGGGAAAATATTTGTGGATAAATACCTATAACTTTGGTTTGGATCAACCGATTTTAACGAAATTAGTGTCAATAGAAAGAGTGTGGATGAATTAATTTATATCTACTATACAATAATTGCACTTAGTTTTAATTGTCATGTGTAGAGGGTACTTTCGAATAGAAAAAATTAAAATTTGTTTTTCTTCAAAATGTTTAATAGAAACACCTATTTATTGTAAATTACAATGGAACTGGATTAAATTCGTAACAAAATGGCGCAAACCGCATGTTGATAGCTTTTGTCGAACTCGAGATACGAATAAAAACGCATAAACATAAGTAAGTATAGTATTGACTCACCCTGTATTATAAATTAAATTAAAAAATAAGTCAGTACGTACTTTCAAATTTTTGTATAGCAGAAGAATCTTAATGTTAATACCTATTTTGACCATTGTTATTTCATATGATTAAAAATAATTTTTTCGAAACTAAGTAGGCTAAGACAATGAATTTGACGGGGAGTTCATATTGTTTATTTATTGACAGCAGTCAAAACATTGGTAAGAAGTGTTATATTATAATTCGAATTGAAGATTGCACTTTTTTTCAATAGATATTAATATTGGTAATATTAGTAATTAATTATCAGTACTAATAATTTGTGATGAGTATATCAAATGCAGAATGCAGAATTGTATAATATGATTGGAGTTTATTTCGAATGTCACCAAAATGCCGCTATTGCCTCACGTATATATTCTGTAGGATATCCTGACAGGAGAGATTATGGCAAAGAAGTATTTGAAAGAAATGCAAGAAGATTAAGAGAAACTGGTAGTTTTCATAGTCCTTGTTTTAAACGACGTAGTAGAGGTATGACCGAAGATAATTCAATCAATATTTTTGCTTTAATTCAACACAATCTAGATATAAGTATAAAAACATATTTGGATTTTCTGGAAAATCAGTTACCCGTTTTATTGAAAGATATTTCCTTACAAACAAGATATGATAATACAACATGACGGGTGTCCTGCACACTTTTCCAGACGAGTTCGAGATTGTTTGTATGCAAGTTATCCAAATAAATGGATTGGAAGGGGAAGTATATTTTCATGGCCAGCTAGATCTCCAGACTTAACATGTCTGGACTTTTATCTGTGGGGAAGATTGAAGGACTTAGTGTACCAAACTCGACCAAACATGCGAGACGACATAAAACAGCGCATTATAAACGCAATAAATAGTATATCAACAGCTGAGATTGAAGCAGCTGTTATGTCTACGCGCGAAAGATTACATCTTTGTGTGGACATCGATAGAAAACAATTTGAACATTTAATTGGACATTAAGTTTTAATGATCGAGATATTTGTATGATCTTTCACATATTTAATTTTAAGTTATAATACGGGGTGAGTCAATACTATACTTACTTATGTTTATGCGTTTTTATTCCTATCTCGAGTTCGACAAAAGCTATCAACATGCAGTTTGCGCCATTTTGTTACGAATTTAATCCAGTTCCATTGTAATTTACAATAAATACGTGTTTCCATTAAACATTTTGAAGAAAAACAAATTTGAATTTTTTCTATTCGAATGTACTCTCTACCCATGACAATTAAAACTAAATGCAATTGTTTTATAGTAGATGTAAATTAAATCATCCACACTCTTTCTAATGACACTAATTTCATTAAAATCGGTTGATCCAAACCAAAGTTATAGGTATTTATCCACAAATAGTTTCCTACTCTCCCCCACCCTTTATTTGAAAAAATAAAAAAAAGTACTTGAACAACTTTGTGCGGAATTTAGGCCTCTTTCTAGTTTACTTATTTAACACTTGGTATAATTGGGCATATTTCACAAAAAGCTGGTTTTCAAATTTTTCTTCACAGGTTACGCCCCCTAGCGGTTAACATAGAAACTTGAAAGTTATTTCCAGCGATTTCTCTTGGCCACTTTTACTAAGGAATTTGTTCTCCTAAAGTTATAACATGAATCATTTCTGATATATAGCCGAGATATCGGCTTATTGGACCACCCAGTACATGCACTCCATGCATGCATGTATCCCTTTTGTACCATTGTTTAAGAGCAATACCAAGAGCAAGAGTTTTTATCGTCAATGGAAATTAGACCTGAAAGTTTCTAGATATTGTAAAATATAATTGAGCACTATAATAATAATGGACGATAAAATCCAATCAATGAACATTTTTTATACCAAAAAAGAACACAAGTAGAAGACTCAATATCACAACCGACGCAATACCTTAACTTGATTTTACAATAGTAAAAATAAAACAGTTTTGATTTCCCAATGATTATTTCAAATTTCATAATTCTAGTTTGTAAATATACTCTTTTTTCAAATTTCTGATTCGTTGTTAACCTACAACTACAATAATCGTTGAAGAATCTAATATAGCGCATCAGCTCGACATAAAAGAATATGTCATTTTTACACAGAGAGAGACGTGTGCAAGAACAATGTCGTTTAAAAATCAATAGACATATATTGTTTGTTTATACGTATGAAAAATAAATTCGACTCGAATATTCAACTAAAACTAAAATTGTAATAAGATTTATATAGAGTGTAATACTATTCGAGAAACGTGTTAAATTTTTTTGAATTAGTGTTGTATTTGTGCCAAACTTTAATATATTTTCGAAGTATTACCAATTACCACATAGACTGTTATAAATGAACGTCGGATCGGTACCCATCCAAGAAGACGCAGTCGTCCGTATACGAGTATGATAAACGACTCTCTGTTAAAACAGACGGACGAAGCTAACTTTACCCAGCAACAAAGCATTTACGCATCTCACATGTTATGTATACTTCATCTAATTTACATACCGTTCCACGTCATCCTCGTCATAGTCCGTGAGGTCACATGATACCAACAAGAAATATTTAGGCGGTAGGTGTGTTCTTTTTTAGAATCACTTTGCCGAGTACACTGGCATTACAGCCACTAGACATATTTTATTATATACGCGTAGAAATAATATTTAAAGATTTCTATTAATGTTAACTTAAAGAAATACATAATAATATGTTGCATTTAATTTGTATAAATGCATTATAAAGCGTTTTTATAAAGAACATTTGTACGGAACACACTCTGAAATCGAACGAAGGTGATATTTTTGCATAAATTGGAATATTTTTGCATAAATAAACACTTATTTGACAGTTGCGGTGTTGACACTTTTTATTTTACATTTTACATAACATAAAATAAATATCTATGTATTCCATTTTACATCTTTATACGACGCATTCAAGCGGCTCAAATTTTTTTTAACACGATTATTTTTTAACTCTTGTTTTGTTTCTATTTATTTACATTAAATATTAATTTGTTTTGTTGTATAATCCACTTTTGCAATAATTATGTGACCTATTTGATTTAAAATGGATTCAGGATTTTTGTATACTTTGGCAACTATGTCAACTTCGATCTCTGTCAATGATAATGACGTGTAACGGTAAGTAAATTAGATGGACTGTATAGAGATTGTCCCATAACTAATGTAGATGATTAGAAAGATTTACTAAAGAAGGGAAATATGTTTAAATGATGTTCTAATTTAACACCATTCAGCTCTTTATAGCATGCGCACGCGAACGTTATAAAGAAAATAGACTCGCTTCGACTCTGAAGTTAGAAATAACCTCAAAAATTTGTCGACTTTTGACACTGATCAATCAGCGTCATCAATGATGTATCAACACTGATGTGGATAATTAAAAAAGAGCATTCATACATAAAATAGAAACATAATAACAGAAGAAAAGGAAGATCTTTGGAATATGCTAAATTAATCTATTAATTTAATTCATCCAGCTCTTTCAGCCCTTGCACATGCGCATGTTACAAAGAAAACCTAAGAAAACAAACTCACTTATACTCTTAAGTTACACATAACCTAAAAATCTTCCAGATATTGTCCACAACCTTTTGATGGTGCCACAGTTTTTTAATTGAGCAGATATTGGATTAAAAATTGTGAATTTTTTTATTATAGTGGAATTTTTGTGAATTTACGATTAGTTTTGCATTATGAATATTTAAGAGGAAGTTCTGAAATGAAAAATAGTGCTATCTGCAACAAGTCTTGGAATGAAGCTTTGGATGAAGTAGTAGATAAAAATGAGGAATGGAAAGTTTGTGTTACAAAAGTATAGGGAATGGCTGAACATGAATTTGAGAACACACAGTAGATTCTAATCCTATATCTTCGTTGCAAAATTTAAGGTTACCCATTTATTATAAAGTTGTGTAGGGAGTGCTATATGTGCACCTTACTGGATTCGATCACTGTTAAACGAATTTTTGTTAGAAATTAGTAAATATGTAATATATATAAAACATTTTTGACAGTTAATTTTATTTCTCCTATAAAAATATTTGGGACTGTTTGGAAGTCAAGAAAATGACCATCTGATTGGTGTACCTCAATTTATATTCCGCTACACAAAAAAGGAACTACTACCAGATCTGAAAACTACCGCAC
Source organism: Diabrotica undecimpunctata (assembly GCF_040954645.1). Lineage (NCBI taxonomy): Eukaryota > Metazoa > Arthropoda > Insecta > Coleoptera > Chrysomelidae > Diabrotica > Diabrotica undecimpunctata. The sequence continues at coordinate 10,858,636 of NC_092811.1, read as the reverse complement.
ACTGTCACTAATAACACATGCTAGTAAAATCTTGTTGCATATCATCAAAAACAGATTAAAAACCTATCTACATTATTAAATTCCTCAGGAACGAGGGTTGTAAAGGATAAAAGTACACGAGAACAAATCCTGAACCTGAGACATTGAAAAGTCTAGAGAATTTCAAGTATCTATGATTATATGCTTTGTTGACTACCAAAAGGCATTTGATTGTGTGAGCTGGATAAATCTGTGGTCCATTTTAATAGAAATGGGCACACCAATGCACCTGGTGACCCTTATTAAAAATCTGTACCAGTTCAATATAGCAACAGTACGACTAGATCATAAGTTCTCAAAACCAATTCAAGACCGAGAGAAGTGTTAGACAAGGATGCGTGTTGTCACCTGACTTATTCAACATGTCATGAGGATGGCTTTAGGTGGATGGGCCGTTGGAGTAACAGTAGCTGGTAGGAAAATCTCAAATTTAAGATTTGCTGATGGCACTACACTTATAGTAGCAAATGAGCAAGAAATGTTTAATATTCTGCAAAGAGTTGAGTACGAAAGCAATAAAGTTGGTCTGAAAATAATAAAGAAAAGACAAAAATTATGGTGGTCGACAGATTCCACACTATTTAACTGAGTAACATGTTACAGGAATACCAGAGAGTGGACAGTTTTGTCTATCTTGAGTCTGGTATAACTAACGATGGAAACTGAAGTAGAAGTTCGGAGACGTATTAGAAATACGAAAGACAGACATATCTCTCAAAATATCAAGATGAGACTGTTGAATGCCCTTGTATTCTCAATATTTCTATACGGGGCAGAGACTTAAACTCTTCGCTCACGCGAGCGCTAGAAAATAGATGCCTTTGAGATGTGGTGCTGGAGAAGAATGCTGCGCATACCTTAGACAGCTCATAGGACAGACGTTTTCATTCTAAACCAACTCTTAAAAGGCTAAGATTAAAAAAAGGCTGTCCAGAATATGTCTTCAACGTATTCTGCAATTTTTCGGTCACGTGGTTCGCAGCGGTGACGATAGTTGGGAGAGATTAATTGTTTCTGGAAACGTTTTGGGGAGAAGATCAAGAGGACGATCAACAACTAGATGGTCCGACTAAATTAAGAATTCAACTGGAAACTTATTCTGCGAAGCTCTCAGAGCAGCTGAAGATTGAGACTAATTGAGAAAAATAATTAGGAATATTGAAAGAAATCACGATTCTCAGTAATGGGGGAACGACAAGAGAGAGATAAAAATGTTGATATAAGAATTATTCAAAAAACAAATTGTACTTCACTGTTATTAGTGGTATACTCTCAAATTTTACGACTTCCTATATTCAAATTATTTTAGGAAATAAAGCATATTTTAGGCAATGAAGTATTTAGTATTACTATCTATTTAATGTAAAGGATTGGCAAAAATTTAATATCATATTAATAAAAAAAATTGAATCGACACTGACACTTTTAGTCAGTACAACAAAACTTTGAAAATTTCTCTCATATGTAACAATGTTCTGACACATGGCTCCCTCTGGATCAATTATCTACAGATATACTTAACCAAGCTTTTACTCATTTAATATCTAATATATAATACAGGGGTAAAAGATAATATCGTTGCTTAAAAAATACATAGATTTAATATTGTACATAGTCGAGCAAGAGCATATCTCTGAATTTCAGTCAAGGCGTAAAGTATTGTGATGATCTAGGTACATTGGGCAGCTAGAAAATATAGAATTTGAAGGAAATCGATAGCAGAAAAGTTTTTTGATCTACCAACTTAACAATTTCTTGAAAACAGTTTTACTTATAGGACCTGCTACAATTCTGTAAGGACCTGCTGTTCAACAAGTAATTTAACAATACATGGTAAATAACATTCCTTTTAAACTATGATATTTTCATGGTTAAAAACAGTAAAATTGCTGGTTTCTCGAATGCATGTTACTTTTGTGGATATTTATTTTTTTTATCAACATTAAAAACATTGGCCAAAATAAATAAAATTATTGTTTCTCTATCTTAGCTCGGTGGATCCAGAAATCTTTCCTTCTATTTTTCATCTATATATCTGGTTTTTTAAGCATGCACTTGAACTAACTGATCATATAAAACTATGATCAAGTTCCAAATCAATTTGCACAGATGAAACAATATGTTTTAGTTTATTTTTAGGTATTCATCCATTTCAAAGTTGATTTTCTTTTAACAGAATATATTCATAGATTTTTCGACAAAATATGATTCCTCATATTCAAGAAGTTGTATTTAAGCTTTGAATTAAACTAAATTTTGTAGACTGTGTGTCTACATTAAATTATTGCGTTATTTTTTCTTGTACGGATAACATAAACATACGGTAGAAGGATAACTTGGTGTAGAGAGTCGGTCTATATGGTGGTTTTCGTCTTTTGAATTTGTATTTTTTAGTTAGCAATTTCCATAATTTATGAAAGTTCAAAGCATCACAAGCGTGTTCAGTTGAGTGTAAATAAGTTGACGAGACCTGCTTATTCCTTAGAGCTAGTTTGTGTTCATTTAGTCTGGTGGATAATCATGTGTTAGTTTGTCCTATGTGTTTTTGGTTACAAGTTCTGCAAAATATACTGTACAGACCTAGATTTTTCAATGGAAATATATACTTAGCATTTCTTAGCGTTGATCCCGCTTGTAATGGTGTATATGCAGTTAATACGTTATATTCATATTGTAATTATACTGTAATAAACTCATGACGATGGTTAACGTTAAACTAACTTGATATATAATAGATAACACTTTTTACAGCTTTTACAGCTGTACTTTGAATTTAAATGTTAACAAATTTGACAGTTTATTTATGATAAGCCTTTTTGAACAGCAAAAAATTAGTTTTTTGACTATTTTTTGTCTGTCAGAAATCAGCAAAAGTTCGGAAGTCAATTCTGATCGTCCCTGTATTTGCTTTGATAATGTATATATACGAAAGACCAAACGTATGGAAGAAAAATACAGAGTACGGTCTATAGGTTCACAAAACAATGTATCATTATAATATTAGGCTAGTTTCTACTTTCAAATGATTTATTTAGAAGTCCTTGTACTTAACTTGTATGACATTGCAGTATAGCTAGATCAAAAAGCTTTTCTATTGCCGATATTGTTTTAAACCAAAACTCAGTCTACGTTTATCATAAATACTTAATATCTAAGCTCAGGAATTTTCATTATCGTTCTTGAAAATATATTACAATTGTCTCAATTGACTAGTATATATAGCAAATATTACAACATTTATATTCTTATTTTACGTTAGAATCTAGACATTGTCTTGAATTATTGTGCCATGTGAAGAAATTTTAAAAGAAAATAAGGAACCAAGATAGTTTTTGATAAGTTCCTTTATTGTTTTTATACGTATATAGATAATAGACAATATATATGAGTATTTAAATGCATAAAGGTATTGAAACAATATTTAACATCAATAATGATGTTATTTTTATAAAGAATGTATTCCACTAGTCATAGTTTCTCTTATTTCTTAGCCGTGTATCAAAACTCAAAACCTGTGGGCATTTATATATTATATTAGAGTACATATTCAAAAAGAGCTGTATACTGTGTTGTATTATCACCTGCTAACTGTCAGCTGTCACCCATTAATGTCAACTATGAAAAGTCAACATTAAAAATATTAACAAGCTATCTGGTGCAGTTTTTAGCGTTTTAAAAACTTACGTGTTTCTTTCTTGTTACTTTTTTTGACATTGTTTAAGAAGCACAAGAAAATATTAAAAATGATGAGCGAAGGATGGAAAGGAGCAACAAACAGAGAAAAAGAACCGGTTTATAATGAATGTAACATAAAAAACTGAGAGCATCAGGAATGAATGAATGGAAAATCTTATAGGAAAAAATGGTGCTAAATAGAACACCTATAAGAAAGAAACGCAGATGAAGGTCACGCAATAAATCGAAGCTGTTCATGACAGATTAAAAAACTGTATAATAATAACATGGGTACGCAAATCACTGAAACTACAAACCTGGGAAAAGTGACTCAAATAAAACAAACCACATTCACTGTTCATTTTCCTAAGACAATATACGTTTGTCATAAATTATTCTGTATAACGATATACAAGGTCGAAATACTTATAACATGGTGGCAATTAAGACAAAATATAAAATATTCTTCTAAACGTATACTTGTACTAGAGAAAAGTAGTAAAGAAAGCACTGGAGTAATTGTATAACATAATATATACATATTAAATAATTGTAAAAAGTAGCTTAAACGAATATTTAGTAAAAAAATATATTTTACTACTCTCCTAGCACTAGGTACGCCAACATAACCTACATAGGTTCATCAATCAATAAATCGATAAAATCGAAGTAAATATGATTGATTGTGTCTAAATGGAAAAATAATACGAGAAAAATTAAAAAATTGAATTTATATTATTTAATGAATTGTCAGGCTAAAACAGCTTCCGAAATACGATATGACAACATGAAAGAGGAGTACAATGTCAGAATACATATAAAATGACAGTAAAAAGAGAAGAATATTACAAAAACACCGATTAATTGTTTTTGAATAGGAGGAAATTTAGTAGATTATTACGTTTGTTTAGGGAAAACAATAATTAAAACTCCGTTTTGTATCTGTGGAGCAAAAGATGCATTCAAATCCTATTTCATGCATCTTTTTCCCATCCACATACTAGTTTAGAAGTCATCATTCTGGCTTTATCGATGTTATCAAGTAACCTTGTTCTGTGTCTTCCTCTTCTTCTCTGAGGAATAGGTCTATTAAGGAGCGTTTTTCTAGCTGGGTCATTTTATTCCATCCGCACTTTCTTACAGCGTTTTCCGTTCTCTTAACAATATTGATATCATCAACATAGGCAAGCATTTGCACTGATTTATTATATATTGGACCAATGGTACTTTTTCCAGCGCCAGATTGAACAGTATACAGGAGATAGGGTCTCCCCGCATTATTTGTTTTAAAAGGTTCAGACAGCTCCCCCTGAATTCGTACTCTACATTCAACTTTTTCAATCAAATTGTCAATCAATCAAGATATATATGCATGTTTTATTGACTATAATAAAGCATTCGATAAAGTACGACATAAACAATTAATTAACGTCCTGAAATCGAAGAAGATTGACTACAACGACCTCGGGAGCATATCAAATTTATTATATAAACAGCGAGCAAAAGTACGTGTTAACGAACAGTTGTCAGAATAAATTGAAATTAGACGTGGACAGGGATGCGTATTGTCGCCAATTCTTTTTAATGCCTATTCCGAAGAGATCTTGAAAAACGCTCTTGAGGGTGAAACAGCTGGAATAAATGTAAATGGAGTTCCCATTAACAACATTAGATATGCGGACGCTGGGAACAGTGATTAACTCCACAAATGATTACATTCAGGAGATCAAAATCAGAATAGAAAAGGCTAGAGCAAATTTCAACAAAATGAGAAGAGTGCTATGTACAAGGGATTTAAAATTGGAGCTAAGAGTTAGGTTGGCGAGGTGCTATATTTTTTCGACTTTGTTTTATGGAATGGAATCTTGGACCTTGAATGCGACATCAATGACAAAACTGGAATCATTCGAGCTGTTTGTATATAGAAGAATTCTGAAAATATCGTGGACAGAACATGTCACAAATAAAGACTTTCTGAGAAGGATGAATAAAGAAATAAAAATTTTATAGAAAACACAATTAAAACAAGAAAATTGGAATATCTCAGACATATTACACGTGGAGAGAAATACACCTTGCTCCAACTGATCATGCAGGGAAAGATCCAAGAAAAGAGAAGTATAGACAGTGGAGACAGTGGTACGGATGTACATCAAACATTTTGAGAGCAGTCTCACAAGTCCGAATAGCTATGATGATTGCCGACCTCCGCCGCGGAGATGCACTCGAAGAAGAAGAATTCAACTTTTTCAATAGTTAGTTATGTTAACTTTACCAAATCATTTGGTATTCCTGGCTCTTTCATTGCTTTGAATATTTCTCTTCTATTCACAGAGTCGTAGGCTGCTTTGCAGTCTGTAAATATGGGATGAGTGTTTTTTTTTCTACATAATATTCCAGTGTTTTTCTAAAACTTGTTTTTATTTACCACCTCTGAAACCAGCCTGGTATTTTCATACTATCCGTTCTGCATATGGCGCCATACGGTGACATAGTACTGTAGAAAATATTTTATACGCTGCATTTAGAAGCGTAATTCCTCTGTGGTTAGAGCATTCAAGCAGTTTAGAAGTCACCCCTTTTATAGGGATAGAGAAAAAGTCGATGACTGATACAGATTCGGCATAAAAAGTTATGTGGGGAAAAATTTGAAACTATAAGTTTCTTAGTAAGTAAGAAGAAAATTTAGGTGCAATATTCTCTGTACTTATTAACATACATTAGCCTCGTGAAAGAGTATACAGGAAGAAAATACGTTAAAACTATTTCACACATTTTATTTCGATCCATAACCTGTTTAAGTTTTAGGTATTTAAGAATAAAACACTAAATCACAAATTTTCAATGTTTCGTTCTTAGATAAAATGAACCTTCATCAAGTAACGGTCGAATACATCAATTATTATAAGTATTTGTTGGTTAGTTGTTATATTTTGTTCAATATATTGTTTAAAGTTTTTAAATTTCAGTTTGTTCCAATTTCGTACTGTATTTATATGTTTGATCTTATGAGAATCTATGAGATATTTAAAATCTACAAAAAAGTTGATTGCAAGTTACGTTTTGAAATTTATACAACATAAAATAACTTAGTTTAGTATTTAAACATATAAAAGTTTTACCAAAAACTATTTTAGTCCCTTTTAGGCCTTAAACTTAATAATAAAAAGCAGATGATTAACTTTTAACTTTATCAGAAGATAACCTTTGAAGAGAAACATCTACGCATCGAGGTTGATTATCAATCTTCTGATAAGCGAGATCTATATAAGCATCTAGAAGGCCCGATTTTTAAAAAATGTACAACGTGAAGAAATTTAGGAACAGGGGAATGTAGCGAAACAGAGTACTTGTATGCATGAAGGTAGAAGGCAGATCTACTGTGAGAGGATTCTTGATTCGTTAGGTTGTATCGGTGTTGTCTAAATTATGTGCCTTTATCAAAATGTTATTCTTACTTTATCCTATAGTATAAGTTTAAAATAAGTATGTGATTTGTGACGATGTCTTGCAAAGAGATTTGAAAATATGCTAATGGAATAGTCAATCAGCTGTTTGGGTCCATTTTTGAGACTCAGAACTGGACATTCTAATTATTTAAACACAAATATATATAAAACCATTAATAATACTGTTGGGTTTTTACTCGAAACAATTATTATAAAAGTCTTTGGATCAAAATATAAACTAAAAACATTTAGTTATTTAGCTTTGTGTGTCTTTCTATAAGATTAATACAATCAAAACTATAACAGATATATACTGACGCCGAATTTGAATTTAGTATTAAAAGTAATGCAGGAGCAAATTAAACAAATCTATAAAATTGTGTATAGCGAGAAAATGAATGGATGGAAAAAGAATGGAACAACAAGGGTATCAACGTCGACGGATCATACTTAAACCACTTGAGATTCGCAGATGACATAGTTTTAATAGCCGACAATATCCAGGAACTAAATGATATGTTACAACAATTGAATGCAGTTTCAGGAGCGGTAGACTTAAAAATGAACTACAGCAAAACAAAAATACTGAGCCGAGACCAGACAAATATAACAATACAAAATCGTACCATAGAAAATGTTGAACATTATGTATATCTAGGTCATGTCATCAAACTGGGAAAACCAACTCAAGATGCTGAAATTAAAAGAACACAACTGGCATGGGGCGTTTTCGGCAAACCAGGATATATCTTGAAAAACACCTCCATTTCTGTAAACTTAAAAGAAAATGGTGTATAACACATGCATACTACCAGTTTGTACCTACGGCTTGGAGACAGTAGCCCTTGATACTTGAGATATTGTGGAAGAAATTACAAAAATGAAATGGCGCTGGGCAGGTCACGTAGCCCGATATAATGATAACAGGTGGACACGGAGAATTCTAGAATGGAGACCAAGGACGACAACACAAGTGGCAGGCAAACAGTGGATTAGATTGGCGCAAGATATAGAAAGCTGGAAGCAATTGGGAGAGACCTACATTCAGGAGTGGATGGAAAATGGTTGACAAAGAGATAGCGAGAAAATATATATTCTCTCTACTTACTATTGTAAATTATTTGTGGAAGTCAATATGTAGGTAGAAATTACATGTATATTTCCTTTTTATATTGATACAGGTAAAGTAATTTACATTGGTGACATCTAATGCGACTATTTCTATGAAATTTCTATACGGTGCACAAAATTCAAGCAAGATTTGAAGTTGCCGCAAAAAACAAAAACAGTTTGACAGCTGACAGCTTTGGGTCAGTAAAAATGGAGGTTTACACGAGAGAACAACGTGTTTTCATTGTTGAACAATATTTTTAAAATAATAGAAAGTAACTTCGTCAACTATGAAGAGAGTAGTTGAAAAATTCAGGGAGACTGGATCAATTGGTGATGATCCATCTAAAAATAAGGTGCTCAAATATAAATATCGAAGCAGTACTTGAGAGTATTGGTGAAAGTTATACGGTGCACAAAATTCAAGCAAGATTTGAAGTTGCCGCAAAAAACAAAAACAGTTTGACAGCTGACAGCTTTGGGTCAGTAAAAATGGAGGTTTACACGAGAGAACAACGTGTTTTCATTGTTGAACAATATTTTTAAAATAATAGAAAGTAACTTCGTCAACTATGAAGAGAGTAGTTAAACAATTCAGGGAGACTGGATCAATTGGTGATGATCCATCTAAAAATAAGGCGCTCAAATGTAAATATCGAAGCAGTACTTGAGAGTATTGGTGAAAGTATAAGAACATAAATTCGGCGTCGAGGACAAGAATTGCACATTTCAATAACAGCGTATACTCATTGAAGATCGCGTATCCATGCTTATAACGTTTAATTGACACAACAACTGAAGCCTTATGTCCATGCACAGTGAAGAGAGTTTGTTGAATGGATTATTGAATATCAACTAGTGGATGTTGATTTTTTAAGCAAAATCATCCTAAACGATGGCACATTTTCATCGTGATGGTTTTGTTAATCCTCAAAATTTCTACTTTTGGGGTTCTAAAAACCCACATGTGACTGTCGACGAACAAAAAGGTATCCACAACGTGTCAATGTTTGGTGCGGATTTTGGGCTGGAACCATCATTTGACCATATCTTAGATGTAAAATAAGTAACATCGAGTGGTACATTAAAAATTTACTGTAAAGTATCGAAAAAAGTCGCAGACCTATTTAGGTATTTAAAACACTACACAGCGTAAGGTTTGAACCACAAACTCAGTAAAATATTCACATGAAGTGAGAGTGCTCACTTACTGAGCCACGGGGTGATTCAAATCATCGTTTTTTGTTATGTTAATTAAATTTTTTGTGGAAATAGACTAATCTACTAATTTTTTGACTAACAGATAATAGATGGACAAAGCGGATACTGGAATGGAGACCAAGAGATGATGCCTACCGAAGCAGAGGTCGTCCACCAACACGTTGGACTGACGATCTAAAACGTTGTCATAGGAATTGGATGCAAGAGGCACAAGATCGAAATAGATGGAAAATTATGAGGGAGATCTATGTCCAGCAGTGGATAAGCGAAGATTGAATGATGATGATGATGACTAATTTTTTGATGAATTTTACTTTTTGTATATTGTTCTGATTCTTCAGTATTAGTCTCTTAGTGTTTTTTTTTGCATTTATGATCTGGAAATAATCTTCTAAAGTTTTTTACATTTTGTAACTCATTCTTTTCGTATTTTTATTCGAATACTCGAAGTGTGTATTCCAGAACACTATATATCTTAACTTATTGTCAATTGGCATATGCTCTACTTTGTCTCTACCACTACTCCCACTATATTCCCGAATTTATAAATTTCCTAGTCCTTTAGTGGATCCTGACCGCTTGGACATTTTATTCTACCAAATGTAGATAATAATATTTCATCTAATATATCATCCAAGAAGTTTCAGACCTGATATAGATGGCGACATTAGTATCGAATATATATATGGTTTATAAAATACCAATCTTCAAATGTCATCTTCAAAAATTCGAGTTCAATAGCATAAATCCATTTGGTTTAGTAAGTACTACAAACTTCATCTGTCAAAACTCGAGCTCGATAGAACAATAGTTCATAAATTGTATAATAGTTCCGCAATTTGCAAAGTAACGAAAGAATTGTACTTTCCTATTCAAATGATTGCTACCAGTTAGAAAAAATATTACTCAAGCTAGACAATGGCTTTATATATGATACTTGAACTCTGCTTGATTGATAAAAAATGATTAAGAGGTAGTATGCTTAGTTTCAGCGAGGTGATAAAGACTCAAATAATGCTGAGCACTTTATTCGTCCAAATTCGGCAGTTGTTACAGTAAATATAAAAAAATATAGTAAGCAGTTTTAACTGATTGTAAATTGAAGTTGTCTGAGATAGCAAAGGAGTTAAAGATATTAGAAGGTAGTGTGTTCATCCTTTTTCATTAATATATGTCTGTGTCTATTTGCTTCTATGACTCTCATGGAGTTTTCATAGTGTAATCATAGTCATAGGAGTGTAATCCTGGATTTAATAAATGCCTGGCCTTTTGGTAGATCATGGCCACGTGATATTTCTCCTCAATCTATCTCATAATATTCCAGCAACAAAATTACTTAGGAAGTGCCTAGCGTGATGTACAGATGGCGCCACTACTAACAAATTTATATGGTTTACATTGAACTTTAAACGTCAAATGTCAAAATGTGGGTGCCTCAGGCCAAATCCATATGGATTAGAAAGTTTTTCAAACATCAAATGTCAAAATTCTACAAGAAATTTTAAACGTGTTGCATTGTATTTCATTAAAGCATTTGAAAAGTGGATATATCGAAAAATACTTAGAAAACCTTTAACTACAAATCAATCTAATGCTCAAGTATACATAAGAGCAAATACTTTACCATCTGCAACAATCAGCAACAATACTCTCTAAAGAACACACATAAATATAAATAAATTAACAGCACAGTTATAGGAAAACAGATTTTTTAAGAATAATTTCCAACTTTAGGAGACCACACAAAGCACCTCGAAGAAGAAGAACTTTGGTGTGGCGTGTATTTAGAATTTTCCGCTCTAGATGTGTATTTTTGCTGGATATTTTGGCATAAAAGTATTTGTATTCACGCAAATAAATGCCTAAGTGTCCTCAAATAGGTGGGAACTCCATCTGAGTGAGTTTGGCGGCTGTGGAAGAAAGAAAATCATGTATGACACACATGCGACTGCATTTGGATTTTTAAATTAGTATCCTCGTAGTAAACCGTGCACAAAATTAAATGTTTGTTTTTAAAACAATGTTTTTAACATAGTTACCTAAGAGTACCAAAAACAATTAAATCAATAATGCCCTGAATAAAAATTATTACATAATAAAAATTAATATCTGAAAAGTATAATATCCAACATAAAACGGCTACGATTTTTCCGTTTTAATGCTACAAACTTACGCAGTTTCTAGTTACCAACAAATATTTATGTCCAGTTTCTGATTCTCAAAAATTAAACGGCCAAGTTCTCTTTTTAAACAGCTGTATTAACGTCCAAACGTCTCTGTTGTTATAAAACGTGATTTCTGCTAATACTTATCCAAACTGAAACAAAAAAAACATACTTTGGCTTCTATATATGTTATTTACTCTTACTTATCTAAATGATCTTATTTCTGACAGCTCTCAGAGTTTGCTATTTCCTTCTAAATGTAGAAGAAAGCGGATTTTCAAACGGTAACTCTACCATTCGTTAATTGCTAATTGTTACAGTGGTATAAAATTAACCAAACGGTTACCAAATGGTATAAAATTTTGAGATATGAAATGTCTAAGATCGATTCAAAACCGGGTTTGTAGTATTGAAATAACTAATGGAGTAAAATCTATGTTATCTCACTTTTTACTAATATTAATGGTTGAAAAAGTCTGGTGGTGTTTTGCCGTTTATGTAATTATTCCCACCACGTAACAACTATAGATATCTAACTATATTGTACGTATAAATACATTCTCATGTAACGGGAAGTGTTCCAAAATTTCTACAAGGTAACAAAAAATTGTGTTCATTGGAAAGTTTTGCTTTTTCAGATCTAATATTTAGGTTTATTTATTATTATTGGTATCAGTTATTTAAGTTGAGTGTTGTGGGGGCGTATGCTTCAGGATGGCATGAAATTAGAACCCTTAAGTCTATATAAGAGGGCTGTTTACGGGTTATGAGGGATTTCATAAAATAAATTTTATTATTATGTCTGCATCAACGAAAAAGTTGTAAAAGACACTTTGATAAACGCCAAAAATTCAAAAAACTATATCACATATAAACACATTTTTACTGAATTAACTTCAAACAGTTTTTACTGCATTAAAAATGCCTCCACTAAGAATTTTTGTCGTAACAATAACCATTTTCATACTAGAATCTTTGAAAATGTGAATATTTTCAATAAACACAATTTTTTGTAAATATCTAAAGTAAGTCAGACCCAACTTGCTCCAGAAATATACTAATTTAAATCAAATAAACGAAATTAGTTCATCAAACACAGCTAAATTATAATTTGGTTTGTCTCTAGTGTACCATACTTATAAAAAAGTGATCTTGTTGCAAAAAGATGCATATTTTACTGGTCAATCAGCAATAGGTTTTGAGATAAACAAAATTAAATATAAATGTTAATTTTATTACTGTAATAAACTTCCGAACATACTGTATTGTCAGTGGAATTGTCTAATAATTTATCAGTGTTTTTTATTACTTCGCTAATGCTTCTAGTTAAGAAACTTTATATTCCATTTAAATTAAATATTATATCACATTTATAATATAAATTATAAAATTAAATATAAAAAAGTGTATTTTGTCTACTAACGACTGTGTCCATTATACATACATATAAGAAAAATGGTGGTAAAATAAAACTCTTTAACCGCGATTGTATTCTTCTCGCTATAGGCCCAGTATGGACAGTGGGAGTGTGACGTCACAACTGTCAATTACTTTCCAAACAAAAGTTAAAATGCCCAATCTCAAGACTTTTTAATTTCTATAAAGTTAACATTTTGCTTCCTCTGCTGCTTTTTCTTTTAAGTATAGTGTTTTTTACGATAATACCATTATAATTTAGTGTTCTATTTCTATGAAATATAGTTTAAAAGTTTAAATTAACGACATTCTAACCTTACTTTATTGATACATGCATTTTATTGCTATTTTTATAAAACAACATGCTTTATTATTTACACAACCTTGTAAAATTTTTGTAGTAAGTAACTATTAGAATAGACAGATGTCAATAAAATCTACGTCATCACTTCCACAGTCCATTATATCTACAAAATAGAGGCAGGCCCTCTATTTGACAGATCGACAATGTTGCCACATATAATGTAACGGTCTGATGAATTAAAGACGGCCGTGAGTACACATTATGATAACTTGATCAATTGGAATATTAAATGAACTGTTGAAAAAATGTCTGATACCGAAATATGCCATGATCAATATAATTTACTATTACCGAATGGTTTTTAATAAATACTTTGCTACGCCTTGCGGTTGCTTTTATATTTACCATCTGCATAAATAACAATACAGTAAAACATTTAAATTAAACAAAACGAAGATGTTAGAAAAATATAGCTTGAATTTTTCATTTATTTCAGTTTTCTGGATTCTAATGGTAGGCATATTTCTTAAAGCATGTTTTGGACTGACTTAAAAGTAGGTAAATATTTCTACATCATATATCTATATGATTTTTCATCTAAAATAAACATTAGACGTATCTATAAATAATAAAGTACAGTATAGTTTATCACCCTGTGTTCTATTTACAACATTGTTCCCTTTTATCATCTAACCAGTCTTCCTAAGTACTATGTAGGAGCATATCCTAAATTTTTTCTTTGCAAGAATAAGTGTATTTCTCTAAACGTAGGCCTATCAGAATCTTTCCTCCTCCAACATTCTAACATTAAATCGTATATATCCTTGTGGGTCGTAGGACGAGGTAGGTATTTGAATTGCCCATCATCACAGTGTAAGCGTGCTAAGTTCTCCATCACCTCGGGATCGGTGAGGAATTCGTACGGCTGTCGGCGACAAAGCGTTAGGATTTCCCATAGTGTGACGGCGAATGCCCAAACGTCACTTTTCGTTGTGTACCTACAAAAGTATAATTTACATTAGTATTGCACATGCAACAATAGCCACAATTAAATAATTTGGTTGGGTTTACCGAAAGTACAAGGTGATTATAGCCGCAAATGTCAAACATGGAACAAAAAATTTCGGTTTAGCAGTGTTGGCATGTTTTAATAATAGAGAGTTATTGCAAAGTTAACAGTGCCTGCGTTGCACTATTTACACTGCGCTATTTTGACGTACGGGTGACACATCACAAATAGAGATATTGCTTGAGCTTATGCATACGTTGTTGCGTTATTTACGTTGTTTATGTTTTCTTTTCATTTGTTCGCAAAATATTGAAAATGGATCATAATTTAGAAGCACTTATTTAACAAATGCTCATGATGATGATGTAGAGTTTATCATTTTAAATAACATTGTGGGAGAACACGTATTACATCCACAAAATCAAGAATTTAATTTAGAAAACATGTTGCAAACAGATGTAAAAATACATTTTAGGTTTAGCAGATAAGAGATTCCTACATTTGCAAGAGCTTTACGCCTACCAGATTTTATTCGTACCAATACTAGAAACTCTGTTAGTGGTAAAGGCATTTGCATTCTACATTACTTGAGTGATGAGAAGGCTCGCATATCCCAGCAGGCTTAAAGATCTTCAGCTTTTATTCAATTTGTCACCTCAATCATTATCTCAAATTATTAATTATATTGTTGCATTATGCTACTGTCTGATGTACTCATTTTAGTAAATTATTACCAATAAACTTGGTTTAGATAAAAGACAAATAACATACATAACCTGAGAAAGAAAATAGCGCAACGAATTCCGCACAGCGTAACGGCTCCCCTAATAACGGCAGGCCGTATTTTCAATAACTCAGCGTAAGCCAAATATCACATCTGCGCATGCTCTACTGTCAAAATAACGCGTGCTGTAATACAGCAACTGCAAAATTGACTCTGCAATATCTCTCTATTGTATATGCTGTATGCTTCAAATATAAAGAGATAAAACTTTAGAAAAGTACATTTTGATTATATTATGTTATGAATTCTGCAAATTTTGATTTATATAAAACAAGAATGTGTAAATATTTGTTTCTTTGGAGATTAATTGCAATTAATTATTAGAATTTTTTTTTGGCAATTGCCCTTTTATAGATTAGGGAATAGATTTGGCAATCGTCAAATCAGCAGTAGCCAGATTGCAACAGATACTTGCAATTAATCTATAAAGACACAAATTTGCAGAATTAATAAAATAATATATTCAAAATGTACTTTTTAAATTCTTCCTTTATATTTAAAGCATAGAACATATGCATTATAAAAACATCCCGACATTGCCAAACCGAAATGTTTTATTTCATGGTTGATATTTGCTGCTATATTCAGCTTGTACTTTCGGTAAACTCATTTTATTTTATTATACTCAGATTTCAAGTTATTGGGTATAAATCAAGAAGCTCTCAATATTTTGTATGGAGTGACGGTACCAGACAGACAGACAGACGTAGAGAGAGAGAGAGAGAGAGAGAGGATGAAATAAATATTAAAATAGAAATAAAAATTGTCCGTCTGTCCGTCCAATATCCGTCCGTCCGAGGCCCTCTAAATATTATAGCAGTTAAAACAGATACCGAAAAACTGATGAAATATACAGATACGGAAGAACTGATGATAGATTAAGTTTGTTTCAGCATTAAAATTAATGCGTTAATTACTATTGTAATTAAAGCATTAATTACTATTATGCTGTGTGGGACAATTAAATTAACAAATTAGCAAATAAATTAATTAAAAGTCGTTGTTATGTATATGTTTTTAATGTCAATTTAATAAAAATTCTTTGTATTAATTATTTATTAGTTATTATTAATATTTAGCTATTAAATTTTTAAATTAGAGTAAAGATAAAAGTAGAGATAAAAAAGGCCAAGGAAAAGTGGTTAACAGACCAATGCATAGAAATAGAAGAGTATGACAGAAAATAAGACAACTTTAATATGCATAAAAAAATAAAAGAACTAACAAATACCAAAAAGCGAGCACACTATGGGATACTCAAAGATGATAATGGTAAATTCATTGCAGACATCAAAGATAAACTAAGATTTTGGCAAGAATATATAATGAAACTATTCGACGATGATAGAATTATACAAGAAGACCCACAGGAACAAATAGTAAAACAAACAAACCGAAAATAATAATATACGAATTAAAACAGGCAATTAGAAATGCAAAGAACGCAAATTCAGTAAACCCAGATCAGATACCCACTGAGCTAATTAAATGCATTGACGAAGAAAAACTGCATATACTTTAGATCTGTTCAACAAAGTATATACAACAGGAGTAATACCCGAAGATTGGTTGCTGTCCACCTTTGTAACACTACCAAAGTCAGTACATGCGACATAATGCTCCCAGTACAGAACAATTTCCTTAATAAACCACACACTTAAAATATTTCTCAAAATAATACATGGAAGACTATACAAAAAATTAGAAGAAGATACAGATGACACCCAGTTTGGATTCAGAGGAGGACTAGGAACGAGAGAGGCTCTGTTCGCTTTTAACGTTCTCGCGCAAACACGACTAGATATGAACCAGGATTTCTATGTCTGCTTTATAGATTATCAAAAGGCTTTTGATAGAGTACGACATCAAAAACTCATAAAACTGTTAAAAGAAAAGAATGTGGATAGTCAAGATATACGGGTTATTATCAATCTGTACTGGAATCAAAAACAAAGGTTAGAATCGAAAATGTCGATACACAAACTATAGAAATCAAAAGAGTTGTTAGACATGGTTGCGTGCTGTCACTATTGTTATTCAATCTGTACAGCGAAGCTATTTTTAAGGAAGCAATATCAGAGGAACAACAGGGTATATCAATAAACGGAAAAATCTACAACAACATAAGATTCGCAGACGACACTGCTGTTTTTGCAGACAGTCTAGAAGCACTGCAACGCTTAGTAAATGGATTTAATCAAGTCAGTATCAAATATGGACTACAAATCAACGTTAAGAAAACCAAGTGCATGACTATTTCTAAGCAACATACAGTAGGAAGGCTAGATATCGAAAGAACACACGTAGAAAGAGTGAATAACTACAAATATCTGGGAACCTGGGTAAATGAAAACAATGTCCAAGGTAGAGAAATAAGGACACGTATTAAAATTGCAAGACAAGAATTTATAAAAATTAAAACAATGTTTGTTAATCGAGACCTTCCTCTGGAGCTGGAAGGAAAAGGAGAATGGAAAGCTGGACACTAAAAGTGGATAATATAAAGGAGTTGGAATCATTTGAGATGTGGTGCTATAGAAGGATTTTGAAAATACCATGTAACCAACGAGTTACAAATGCAGAAGTGTTAAGAAGGATACAAAATGATTGCGAGGTCATAAAGAACATAAAACAAATCTGGAATATTTAGGCCACATTACCAGAGGTGCGAAATATGGGATATTAAGGCTCATAATGCAAGGTAAAATCAAGGGTAAAAGATCTATAGGAAGACGAAGAATTTCCTGGCTAAGAAACCTAAGAGAGTGGTATAGTTGCAGCTCAGTAGATTTTTCAGAGCAGCTGTCAATAAGGTACGGATAGCTGTGATGATAGCCAATCTCCGATAGGAGAAGGAACTACAGGAAGAAAAAGACCGTTGACATTGACAGTTAGTGACGTTGAATTAAAGAAAAATAAAATATAAACAGTAATTCATATTTTTTTAAGTTTGAAGAAGGTTAATACAATATGGTGTTTATAATTATTTAGTTAAGACTTGATTTTCCACAAAACGACGTTTATTTGAGAAGTTGCAAGAAAAAAGCGTTATAGTATGTGTTACGTCCCTCCACACATATTCTTAGTTTTTATTAATAATTTTTATTATTTTATTTTTATATTTAATTCTTTAATTAACGTGTGTGTATGTCTTGTCAATCGTGAATTAACACGGACCTGTACAGTCCGCCCCCTAAAAGTCTTGAGGGAGCAGGGCTACGAGACGACACGCACTTCAATCTTAGTTTAGTCTTGTATAAATCAGCGCGATAAACACTTCAGTATTTTTGTGTAACCTGACCACGCGGCTGAGAAGATTCTGTCCCATCCGAGTCAACCCCAGTGCACTGTGGGAGAAGAAGAAGTTACATCAACATCACAGGTACCGTAATTTGATTACATACACACACAATATTTATATTAATTGATAAATTTACATATAACTTATTTTCATATTAAAATTATACCAACACCTAAATAAACAATTATGAGTGGGTGTTTCTCTTATAGAATTTAAAGCTCATTCATTGTGGTCCTTCGAGCCGGATTTGAACCAGCGACCTTATTTAGGTGCTGGTATAATTTTAATATGAAAATAAGTTATATGTAAATTTATACCAGCACCTAAATAAACAATTATGAGTAAGTGTTTCTCTTATAGAATTTAAAGCTCATTCAGTATGTCCTGTACCTGCCTTTTGCTATATTTAAAAGGTTTTAATTTTGTCTCTCTATCTATCGTTAATAAATCTACATAGAATTCGTTAAGTTTTCGAGTAGTACTTACCTAGTCTGATAAACACTTTCCCAGGCCATCCATCTAATCGGCAACGGCGTATTACCATCAACCTTATAATAATCACTAATGTAAAGTTCGTTGTATGTACCGAAGTCACAAATTTTAATCTGGTAACCCTTTCCTATCAAACAGTTTCTCGTCGCCAAGTCTCTGTGAACGAAATTTAAAGTTTCTAAATAGTGCATCCCAGAGGCGACTTGAACTCCCATGTAGAGAAGGCAATCGAACGACAGCGACTTGAGTCCGTACGGCAGCGTGGAAGTGTTGGAGGCGGCCACGTGGGTTCTTAAGAACTGGCAGAGGTCTCCGTGGTCGAGATACTCCATTATGACGCACAGTGGTTCATCTTGACTGCAGACGCCGAGAACTCTAGCTATGTTCGGGTCTTCTAAGGCTGCTAGTATTCGGACATCTCGGTAGAAGTCTTTCCTGCAAAATAATTAGTGAAACGATTAAAACTAATTACTATTTAAATTTACAATTAAAACTTCTAAAACACCTATATAATACTTTTTGATATCTATATTCTTAAATAAAAAAATTTAACCAAAAACAAGCTTAAATGACATAAAACTAGCTGTAAGACGGTACTCTTAGACGTAGAAACTCTTCAACAACATATTGTTACGGGTCGAAGCTGCCCCCCTAAGGCTGACCCGTTCTAGGTTTCCTGATGGTGAGTTTCTTGATTTGCGTCGTACCTAGGGTGCTTACAGGAGCTTCGTACGTGTCCTATTTCGCCACAATTCCAGCATCTGATGGTCTTCGTTTTCTTGTATGTCATGCTTTTCATCATATTAACGAGCTGGTCAAGTTTATCTTCATCTCCTTCCTCTTTTACAGTCCTAACTTTACTGTACCCGCCAGAGGCCTGCGTAGCTGACTCGTATTCGAGGGCGGCGGAGAGGACATCAACCAGCGTCTTGTGACGAGCTAATCGCAGTGTTCTCTGCATTTCATGATCACGAAGACCATCAATAAACGTTTGAACGGCCAATTTTTCCATCATGTCTTCGGGAGCTGTTGGATAAGCATATCGTACTAATCTGGCAATATCTACCTCATATTCTTGAAGAGCCTCATCTTTCTTCTGTCTACGATTTTTAAGCTGCGACTGATATACATGCTCCAAATGTTCGTGGCCATATCGCATATTTAACCTCTTCTTCAGTTGTTCGAAATCATCGGTCTCCTCTACGGCTATGGTCTGAAGCACATCTAAAACATCTCCTCGAAGAGCGATAGTCAGGTTTACAGCCTTTTCTTTTTCAGACCATCCATTCGCTCTTGCGGCTGATTCGAACTGTTTCATGTAGTTGATCCATGATGATTTTCCGTCGAAAGTTGGGACTTTAACATGAATAGAACCTCCACTTCCTTCAAATTTCGGCCGTGTCTCCAACTTACATTTCGTCTCGTCTTCTTTTGTCTCCACTGCAATCGGATTGTTTCCTCTCTCTGCTGTCCCTGTTTCTTCCATCTTCCTTTCCATCTCTTTCAACTTTTCTTCGAAGGCCAACTTATCGGCAGCAACTTGGTTTTTTAACGAAGATATTCTATCGTCGAGGGCAGACATCTCAGAAGTGACTTTAGAGATTTCCGAAGAGATGTTAGCAGAGACTTTGCTTTCCAGCGAAGAAATCTCGTTAGAAACTTTGTCTTCCAACGAAGCGATGTCGCCGGAAACTTTGGCTACATCAGAAGAAACTTTCGAAATATCGTCAGAAACTTTGTTCTCTAATGATGCGATGTCACCAGAAACTTTCGAAATATCGCCAGAAACTTTGTTCTCCAATGATGCGATATCACCAGAAACTTTCGCAATCGACGAGATAACAGCAACATGCTTGTCTTCAAATATATAAGTTTCCGGATCCAAACCTTCTTCTTTTAAAGCGTTCTTTAGTCGTTGGACTAAATCAGCCTTTTTCCCGGTAGAAGCTAATTCCCTATCTTCAAGATGCCTTCTTAAATCCGTAACTGTGAGCTCATAAATCGTAGTCATTTTCACAATTTATTTTATATCCCACTTCTGACACCAGTGTAATGAAATTTATTTATGTATAATTAGTTATAATGTCTTTACTAATTTATTATATTGTTCCTACTTTAATTTATTAAAAAGCACGATAACTTATATTAATTTATTTAACTACTCAATAATACATAATTTATTTAAAGGCGAACGTGACAGTTAAATGTGAAGACTCGCGCCCGCGATTTAATTGTCACGTTCGCCTTTAAATAAATTATGTATTATTGAGTAGGTAAATAAATTAATATAAGTTATCGTGCTTTTTAATAAATTAAAGTAGGAACAATATAATAAATTAGTAAAGACATTATAACTAATTATACATAAATAAATTTCATTACAATATAAAAAACAGGAAATATTTCAACAGACTGTTTGCAGGTTATGGTTAAAAAATATAGAGATGTAGATATAAAAAAATCGTTCTCGTCTTTAATTGACATCGAGAAATTCTTTGACCGGGTCAATCAAAATATTAAATGGAACAAAATATTGGCAAATAACAATTTGGGTTCCATAATGGCCTAGGAACAAAGGAGGCATTATTTTGCATTAGAGTATTGTTACAAAAAGCTGTGGATTTCGTAAAAATATCTATGTATGCTTCATAGATTAAAAAATTCGATCAAATGAAACACACCAAACTATTTCAATGCTTGAAATCGTTTTCTTCTTCCTTCTTGTATGTCGGCTTTAAAGCCCGTTTCTTCTTCAATATTAGCCCCCTCCATCTTTTTCTTGGATACGGCGTCTACGAAGGATCTTCCGGATCTGAATCCTTATTGTTCATCTGATAAAGTTGTTAGTTTATTTATTTTGTTGGTTAGGACTTTTGTGGTAAGCTTAAGTGCGGTGTTCAGTAGATTTATAGCTCTATAATTGTTGGGGTCTTCTTTATCTCCTTTCTTGAACATTGTTATCATTATGCTGTTTCTCCATGCGTCTGGTATCTTATAGTGCAATATTAGTTTTTGTATTATAAGTTTTGGGTTATACTTTCTCCTCCGTGTTTTAGAAACTAGTTGGTTATTCCGTCTGGTCCTGGTGACTTTCTATTTTTGAGTGAATACTATCTCTACTTCCTGAAATCTGATTTAGACGAGAAAACAAGGCGCAAAGAACCGATATAAATACTTGAAATCGAACAACATAAATAAATATGTTATGCGACTTATAATGAATTTATAATACAAAGAAATAGCTGTAGTTAGATTACATCATCGTAGTCAGAATCGAAGAAGAGGTCACAAACGATATAAGATACATTGATGTCACGACCATTATGGCGGATAGAGTGTCGAAGGTGAGGCGTAGATATAAACATCAAAAAGATAAAAAGGAAGGCTATAGGTAAAATTACACCCACACCGATAGCGATTAAGAGTATTTGGTAAGTTTACTAAACAATAAAATCACAAGCGACGAAGAAGTAAAGGCTTAATAACAATGGCATGTAGACAATGCGTTTGCTAAATAGAAACCCACACCAACAAGGATGTCGGATGGATGCTAAAGGTCGATAAACTAAATACAATAGAGGCGTTTGACATGTGGGACTACCAGAGAAAGCTGAAAATTGGCTTGAACTATACACACCAGCGATGAATAAGTTCTCAAACTGCCAAAAATAAAGGTCGAGAAATTCTAAACATCGTCAAAACGAGGAAAGTTAGCTATTTTGGACATGTAGTGAGAAGCAGTAAATATCATTTTCCTCGCCTAATTATCCAGTAAAGTAAGAAATGTAGACGGAAAGAGATCGACTGATCGGAAAAGGCTCTCACGGTTGCGGAGTATAAGAGGTTGGACTGGGCTGGGTGTAGAGCAACTTTTCCGTGCAGCAAACAATCGACAAAGGTTTTATTGCATTATCATGGGGATAGTCAACGCTTGAACACAGACACAGCACACAAGTATGTTTTAGCAACTTTCCGTAATTCTGTTGTTACTGCAACAGCAATCACTGCTGAGTATTGAAATCTTTCTACATTTGGAATAGGTATAGTCCAATTTTTATATTATCAACAATTGTTTCTTGAAAGTAGTACATAGTTAGTTTTCTCATTGATCTTTTTTGTATTTTTTGTTTCTTGTAGAAAAGAATCTACCGTCTAGGTAGCGCAATGGACGGTGCGGTAATCTTGCGAGAAAGTGTCGATGGATGCATAATTCAAAGATAACCGTGCACGGGATTTTTTTATCAATAGAAATTCTCCTCTTAGCTGAGTAGTATCAATCGAGGATTCATGGTAATAAAGTATTTATTCAACACATTATACAAAAACTTCAGTCTTGAAAAAGGCGTAACGAATTCTGAAAGATAGAATGGAAAAACGAAAAAGAAAGAATGTAACAAATGATCCTCACTACATGTTTTTATGAATCTATGTAGGTTTTGGTGGATTATTCGGTCATATACCGAATAATAGAGGTAACATCTAAAAAAAGGCTTAAGTGGTAACCGTAGGCTCCTCCGTATATAGATCGAGTGGTTTGGACAGTACCAAAACAATATAAATGATCTTCAGGGAACTTTAACAAGACAATAAAAAATAATAAGACAAGACTTTTTAGCAATCAAAGCAGAAAAACAACAAAAAGGCAAAGTCTAAACATGTTTTCATTTTCATCAAATATATTTTTAGATATTCCTCATTTATATTCGCTTTAAGACTTAAATTACATTCTACTTTAATGCTCTATATTTAAAATTGTCTTACCTTTCCTTATCCGTAGCTGTTTCTCCCAAAAACTTGATAGCTACTAATCTGGTTTCGGTAGACATGTTTGAAGAAAATTCGTTTATTCCATCTGCTTCAGCAATATAAACCTAAAGAGATCACACAATTAGACATGAACAAAATAAACAAAAATACTTGTACACAAAAAACCATATTTTGTCTGCAATATAGAACACTTTTTTCTTTGTTCCTTTTTTTATCACTCGTAGTCCTGTGTATCCCATGTGTTCTATTTGTTTCTTTTAGTCACTGATTGGTAGTATATTATAGTGACCATAAGTGTAGAACTGAATTGATCTACTAATTTTGGTGGCTGAGGGACCGTAATAGGTTTTGATGAAGACTCCAGACAGGAAGTCGAAAGCTCCACATGACCAAACTTGACCCGCCACATCCCAGAAACTTTATAGACTAAATGTATAATAATAAATACAATTTTGATTTTAATGCTGTCTTAAATCACAAATAGGATTTCTCATGATTTATTGAAAAATATTTTTCCGAAAAGCCTGATTGCAGTATCGAACAATTAGTGTGAAAAGCCGATAGAAAAGCGATAAATATTGACATGGAAACTGTTCATTCTACACTCATAGTCTAGGTAATCAGAAGGTTGCTGCTGAGTGGGTTTCCAAGACCAGAAGCCTATTATTACCGCATTTTATGCACTATGTACAAGAAGGTGATACGTTTTTCCCCAAATTGTCATGAGTAATAAGTCTTGGTGTCACAAAAACGTTAGAATAATCAACGAAAGCATCTTAACTGTCTCAACCTACTTCAGGAAAAGTAATTGTGGCTGTATCTTTTATTACGGCTCTACTATTGAAAGATTTTACAAAACAGGATACCTTGAAATTCTTACGTGTCAGCATTACGACTATTCGTCCTGAAAAGCTTCACAAACGATGTCATTCTTCTGCATGGCAATGTACGATCACATGCAACTCACACAGTCCAGGATTCGATTGGTTACGTAAAGTGGAAAGTCTAATAACATCCACTTTATAATGCAGACTTATCACCCAGTGTTTAGCACGTGTTCGGTCCACTAAAACAGTCACCAAAACGGCGCCGATTCAGTTCGGATGCAGAGGTAGATTTTTTTTATTAAAGAATAGTTAAATAAACTGCCGAACATATTTTATGAGTTTGATATTCATAGAATGATTATACAATCACATAACATTAACGCAAACTTATTTTTAATTGGTAAAACTAAAAGCACGGTTTCTAAACATGTTTTTGGGCTCTCTTACCATTTTGACTATTGAATTTAATTTTATTTTTAGTAACATTAAAGAAAGTAAAGCATTTACCGTTCCAAAAGCCCCTTCAGACAATTTGGACAACATTCTGAGTCGATGCCTTGGGAATTCCATAATCGTAGTACCGTCCAATCTTTTTCTTAATGCTGTAATAGCTTCTTGTTGGGTTGGAGACTACAAGCAAATCATACCGTTAATACAAATCAACCAAAACAGAAAAATCAAGAATCAAAAAATGTTTTATGATATAAAAAAAGTTGTGTCGTTGCTAAAAATTACCTTAAAGAATGTAAATTAAATAAAACACATTAAAATTGGAAAATAAAACGTACCTGTCTTCCTCTATCGTCGTTATGGGTACTTTTGATGGACATTCGTGGTCCTTTCGATGTTACACTATTAAGCCTGCTTCTTGAAACAGGTAAAGTGTTTTGCTCTGACTCTGAAAGTAACGGTAAATTGCTTCCTTCTGGGATGACATAGTCGTAGTTATCTAAAAAAAAAAGAATAACATTTGTAATTATAATAAATAGACTCGACTGCTCAACGAGCGGCAGACTTACTCTTACCTGCCGCAATAGGATATTTCTTCATCGTCCCTTGGATCGTATTCTGCATTTCCATGACCACAGGACTATAGCTGTAGTAAGGAGCAAATTTCATCGCTTGATATGGTTCTTGATATTCGTTGCTTTCGGATATATTGCCAGGGTGAGGCAGTGGAAGGGTCGACCTAAGACTAGACTTCATTGTTCCGTGACTCATTCGGTAGTCGTCGATTTCTGTTACTCCGTACGCTTCGATGGAGCTACCTTTTTCACTCAGACCTATTAAATTAAAAAAGTAGAGTTACTTAAATTTTTTAAAAAGATTTTAAAGAATATCACTAATATATATATATATATATATATATATATATATATATATATATATATATATATATATATATATATATACATAATCCAGAAATTAAGACCTTTATTCTTCTTCTTCAAGTGCCGTCTCCATCAATGGAGGTTAGCGGTTATGGTGGCAAACGTTGGTGGCCTTTATATTTTATATTTTTATATTTACAAGGAATTTATTTCTGCGCAATTTTTAAATCTCTTCTGTTGTGATATTATGTTTTTAGGCAACCAGGACTACTATCGTGGGTATTGTTGGTTGCCTAAGATGTAGAGACGATCATTATTATCGTCATGTCATGGCATTATTGATACGTGTGTATTTAATGTATCTTAAAATAAAATATTATAAAAAGCCGTTGTAAAGGTTAATAATATTCGAAATTTTAATATATTAACATCTTAGTGAGATAAATTTTATTATTTTTGCCTCGGATACGTAGAACCATATTTGTCAGACTTATTTTCTTGCCACACTTTATTAGTTTTGTTTTTGTTCTGGCACCAGAGTAGAATTTTCAAAAACTATTTTTTATTATTAAAAAATGTTTCAAATCTTCTAAAATAAGGGAATAACTCTTTCAATCCCTCCAGAAACTGAATACGAAATGAAAAAAAGAGAGGCAAAACAAGTCGTTGGGAGAAATCGTCCAGCTTTGGCCTCTGCGTTTGCTTATATATGTAAAATATTATTGTGGCGAAATCAGATGTATACCGCCAGAGAAATGACCTGCAATTTCAACTTGGTTCACCGAACACGGGCTTCTTGACGCATTTTAAATATTCTAGAACTATAAAACTGGATTATAAAGAATACCCAGAAGTGTTTCTTGATTATTACTTATGTATATATAGGCCGGTTATTGTGATGGAGTTGTAGTTTTGAACAACTTTTAAAAAAATATTGATCTTGTGAGATTAATTCTCATTAATATATAGAATAATAAACACTGTACACTATAAATAAAGATAAACAAATTAAAGGTAAAAATAGAATATAACAAAATATTGGTATACTTACACTTACCGTACACAGATTCTGGCTGAAGGTGAGGTATGGTATTGTTGGGGAAGCCGATATTAGACGAATTAGGACTTCGGAAGAATTTCCTATTTCTAAATCTATATATGAGCAAAACGAAAGCTCCGATAATTAGTATTGCAAGGATAAGCCCTAAAAAATAAAATTAAAAATATTACTGTTGTGTTTATTATCTAAGTTATTTATCTAAAACTATCAAAAAATACTAATTTTGTTTTCGCACAATTCAATAGACATTTAAAAACTTTGTACGAGATTGTGCTAAACTGAAAATTTGTTAACGCAAACTTAACTAAACTTATAACAAATATAGATAATTTGCTTATTATGTCTGTCTGTCTGTCTGTCCGTAACGAAAACCATAGCGCCACCTCTCCACAAGAACTACTACTATCTCTGTAGCAAATGACGATCTCTGTAGCAAATGTTCTTAAAATGACGGAAAAAACAAACATGGCGGCATTGTCAAAAGAGCATTACAAAATATCTCTGTTGTTATTGGTCCGATTGGAGCATGTTATGAGTTTAATAAAAAGAGAAAGAAAATATAATGAACCCATAGTTACATACAAGATATCACAGGGCATTATGGATGAAAATAGATTTCCTATAAGACAAATTTTTATTTTATAGACTTAAAGAAGGCCTCTGGCTAAGTACAAAATAAAAATCTGATCGAATTCTAACACGCGACATATCAAACCAAAGGGACGGATATACCGATTATACTAAGATAGAAAAAAAAAACAAACAAGGCGATTACCAAAAGGACACTACACAGTATTTTCATTATTAATGAACCTACAGAGACATACGAGATATCATAGGGTACTATGTATAAAAAAAGATTAATTTTAAGACAAATTTTGTTTTACTGACTCAAAGAAGGCCTCTGGCTAAGTACGAACTAAACAAATGATCGAATCCTAACATACGACATAGCAAATGAAAGGAGAGGAAATAAAGAATATATTAAGATAGAAAAAATCAGTCAGTTTTTAGTTGTTACCACCCGTGGAGAAACGATGACGACTATTAGACCTAAGTCTGTTTGTTACTAAGTAGCAAACACGAGACTGTAGCTTATTTGTAGTGTACTGTTTTGTGCGTCTTAAAACGTTTTATTTTTCATTTTTCTTTCAAAAGCACTAAAGTAGAACAACACGTTCTAAAATCCTAATTAGAATCGGGCCACATTTAACTAGAATATATAAATTACTTTAATAAGTGTGTCTCACCATAACTAAGGAGATTTTCCGCCTGGAAGGCCTCATGGAGTGTGGGAGGACGAGGAGGTTAAGCATATGCCTATGCCCTTCACTCCAGAAGAACTCGGAACTTTGGGTACACTTAAAATGCGCAAGGCTTCAGGGATACTAGACTAGACTAGACAGGGTACCGCCAAAGGAATGGAGCAGGCATTTATTCTGAAGTATTTGAAAGCACTGCTTACCGCGCAACGATTTCCAGAATCTTGGAGGACATCAAAGCTGTTTCTCATTCCAAAGAGCGGAGACAAGTATGTCTCTATTTGTCTCCTTCTATGCATTGCAAAATCATATGAAAGATTGATCAGAGGGAGACTGGATAGGTTCATTGCGAAGTCGGGAGCCATATCTCAGAGATAATACGGCTTTCGGGAGGGATACAGTGCGGTGGATGCGATAGTTGGCGTCTATTGGACGTTGTGCAGGGAGAGCACAAATGCATTCAGCTCACTGAAATGGAGGATCGCTGACATAGACTTGCTGAGAAATAGATGCTGTCTAAGATACCTGACAATGGCAGAAAAAGAAGTTGCAGTCGACGTCGACGATCCTGGGACCGATACACAAGAATACAGGGATGGTACCACTCACTTCGCATTCTCTCATTCGCTGATGACTTCGCTATACTGGTAGTTGAGGAGGATAGCGATGAGTTTCTCTTTAACATCCAGATGGCAAATGATCGGATCGTGTGAACCACTGGATTAGATAACGTGGACTAGAACTGGCGACCCAGAAAACGGAAGCGATATTCCTCAAAGGATTAAGAGGCCGGCTCGAAATTCCCCTAAATGCGCAGGACAGAGGGTTATACCAAAATCGAAGATACAATAACTCGATGTCACGATACATCAAGACGGAGAGAGCATGTGCGAGCGGTCACCAACAAGGCTGCGGAAAGTCTTGCTGTGCTGGATGGATCATGGCCGACATTGGCGGGCCTAAAATCCGAAAGCAGGAGGACCCTTCACTCTGTTGCAGTGTGTGCAGTCAATCGTCCTAATGGCATATTAAGACCGTTATGAGCACGAAAGAAAATGTTTAGAAAGCTCCAAGATAAGTCAAAGGAAATAGAGAACGTTGAAAGAATCGATATCAGCACAGAAAAGAGTCTATGGTCGGGTAAGTAGAGAGGTAGTTTGTAAAGGTCTGTTGACCTTGTCTTCGAGTATTTTGGTATACGATATTGTTGGATTGAGCTGCCACCCACAATTTGATATCAAGCGAAAGTATTATACAGTGTGTCCGTAAAGTACGGAATAAATTCTATATTTCCTAAACGAAAAGCCTTTTTAAAAAAATCTAAAACACGTCGATTTTTAAATTTAATGTTCTACATTTTACAATAAAATTTCATTATACAATGTGATACACATTACAGTGATGACGTCATCGGCTCTTTTTTAAATGTAACACCCTGTATTTTAGGACATTTTTAGATCGATAAAAATGAGCTGATTTCAAAAAAGTATAATACTCGGGTCTAATGGATATAATTTGAAAGATATGCGTTTGGAAAATAAATTATTTATTATCAATTGCAAAAAAGTAGCCTACTTCTAGTTTTTGGTAAACTGTAATTATTTTTAGTAACGTTCAATAACAATTAAGTAGTACAATGATTGTATTAATTCGTGAATGTTCTGTATTATTGCTTAGAATTAATTTTAAGTAGAAATGAATTTGAGTGTAAAGCAAAGAATTGAAATACTCATGATGATTAGGTATGGAGACAAATCTCGAACGCAGTCAACAGTAAGTAAGATTGAAAAGAAATTTCGAGAAACTGGTACGGTTGAAAATGCACGCAAATCAGGTCGTCCCTCTGTAGTAGGTTAGTAGTAATCTCGATGTTTGCAAAACAACGGTACACAAAGTACGTAAAAGTAAGTAAAATGCACAGTTGTACAGGAATTAAACGAGGATGATCCACATAAAAGAATACAATTTTGGTTTTAATCCCCCTCTTGGTTTAAAATATTATTTTTTCTGATGAGGCTACATTCAAATTAAATCGCGAGGTCAACCGTCAGAATTGTAGATACTTGGCAAAGGAAAACTCCAACTGGATGCGGAAACATCAGACACAATACCCGCAAAAGGTAAACGTATGGGGTGGCATTGTAAGAAATAAAATCATTGCACCCTACTATTTCGAAGGTAATTTAAACGGGCCAGCATAACTTCAGTTTTTAAGTGGGTATCTCATACCTAATTTAGTTAATTTATTCCCCATGCTTTTTTAATGATTTTTCCATGTCTATAAAGCTCAGATATATTTCTTTATTTTTCTTTAAGGCTTTTTCTATTACTTGTTGCATGGTGAATATATGGTCTTGTGTGTTGTGTCCTTTTCTGAATCCACTTTGTACGTCCTCTAATGTATGTTCTATTTCTTTTCTGATTTTCCTTTCTATTATGGTTTCGTATACTTTTGCTGCTACACATAGTAGTGATATACATCTATAGTTCTTACAGTCTCTTGTGTTTCCTTTCTTGTATATAGGTATAATTAGCATTTTTCCATTCTCTGGGTATTACTTTTCTCTTCCATATTAGGTTATATGTGTATAACAATTTTTCTTTTGCTTTTACTCCTATATATTTCATCATTTCGGGTGCCACTTAATCGCTTCCTGGTGCTTTTCCAATCTTTATCTTTCTTATTGCTTTTTCCAGTTCTTCTTTTTCTATAGTTTCTAGATTTTTCGTGTTTCTCATGGATACTCTCTTGTTGTGGCTTTCCTTCTCCATTGTATTCGCTTGATTTCCATTCAGTATCAGCTGGAAATGTTCCCTCCATCTTTCTATTATTGTCTTATCGTCGTTTATTATTGTTCCTTCCTTGTTCATTATTTGTTTCAGTTTCGTTTCTTTGTTGCTTCTTAGGTTTTTCAGTGTTCTGTAAAATAATTTTCTGTGCTGTTTTCTTCCATTTTTTCCCCGAATTTTTCCCAACTTTTCTTTTTCTCTTTCTTAATTATCTGTTTAACTTTTGTTCTTCGTCTCTTATAATTTTCATATTTTTGCTGTGTTTTGTCTTGTATGTATTCTTTCCATAATTTCTTTTTTTCTTTTATTTCTCTTTTCACTTCATCGTTCCACCAAGTTGTTTGTTTCCCTCTGTTGTTATTTCTTATAGTTCCACATATTGATTTGGCTGTTTTTATCATCGCATTTTTAAATATTCCCCTTTCTTCTTCTTTGTCTCTGTTATTTCATGTTCATTGTCCATCTCTTTCTCTAGCCCCTCTGAGTATCTTATTTTCGTTGTGTCTTCCCTTAGTTTATAAATTTTTATTATTTCTTTGTGTTTTCTGTTTATGTTTTCATTTTTTTTTTCTTTTGCTTTTGAATGTGGTTTCTAGTAGATAGTGTCACTACCAATTTCATAACTCTTTTTAACCTTACGAGCTCATTTTAATCGATCTAAAAATGTCCTAAAATACAGGGTGTTACGTTTAAAAAAAGAGCCGATGACGTCATCACTGTAATATATATCACATTCTATAACGAAATTTTATTGTAAAATGTAGAACATTAAATTAAAAAATCGACGTGTTTTAGATTTTTTTAAAAAGGCTTTTCATTTGGGAAATATCGAATTTACTCCATACTTTACGGACACACTGTTTAACAACACTTCTCACAACTATCAGATCCAAAAAGTGTAAACATGAATATGCCATCGAGACCAAGTAAGTCAACTGTCAAATTTATATTCTTTTCCCACCACAAATTAAAAATATATTTCAAAAAATAAATTTTTTAAAAACGATTTTCGGATTGTCCAAAGTCTAAAAATTCTGCTTTAATCTTTCTGCTTTAATTTTATCCATAAAGCAGAAATATCTTTGAAACATCCAAATATTTAGTAGTTTAGTATAAATTTAAAATTTTTGTGTTTTCAGTATCTCCCTAAATTACTTTAGCAGTGTATTAACATTAACTATCACTATAAAAATGCATATTCGTTATTAACAGTGAGTCTTTTCATATTTCCATAAATCTACCATTCCCATTAGGTATTGAAAAGCCTCTTTATGGATTACACTATTACCTTCAAACCATAATACGCACCTATCAGTATAATAGCTATTATCGTCGGTTCATTGATTTCATTGGGGACCGGAATTTCAATTTTGTGATCGTGTTTGTCGCCATCAGGCAGATCCACTTCCGGTGCCACTGTGCTGGGCTCTGGTTCGACGCTGTAGTTTCCATGGGCGACAACAGAATCAAAAGAAATCTCGCTAATTAAAATCCATTTTGATGCAAAATATAGGCGCAGTTTGACGAATCTGCCGACTCTGTGGTGCAGTTTTATAGATACGTTTCTGGAATTTTCGAATATTCTGTCTTCGATGTATTCGTACGTGATTGGCTCACCTCTGCCGAAATGTTTGCCTCCTATGCTAAAAACAACTTTGGCCATAGAAAATACCTAAAAAAAAATAACAAACAATAGTTAGACGATCCATAATCATTTTCTCTATAGTCATAGTCATAGTCATCTTTATTGATCCTTTAAGACATTCAAAATAAATGTATAGGATACGTCACTACAGAATTTGGTATAAAAAACATTAGTGTGTATAATACAATACTCACAGTGTAAAAGAAATTGACAAAACATAAAATATATAAAATAACATTTTTACAAGTAAAATATGAAGCTATTGCAGTTTGTCCTCAAGATATTCATTTATAGAATAATATGCTTTTCTTAAGAGTAAATCTTTAACATTTTTTTTAAATTTAGAGATAAGTGGTATTTCTTTCACAGTTTTTGGCAAATGATTGTATAAGGTCAGTCCCATATATCTGAAGCAATTTTGAAATTTGGATGTTCTGTGTTTAGGAACTCGTAAAGATTCAGCACTTCTTGTATTGTAGTAGTGATTGTCTGAATTTACTGGAAATGTATTGATTTCCTCTTTGACATAAAGTAAACATTTATAGATATATAGGCAGTAGAAAGTTAAAATTTGATGTTTAATAAAAACTGGTTTACAAGACTGTTGATAATCCAAATTAAAAATTTTACGGATAATTTTTTGTTGGTTAATGAACACTTTGTTACTATCTACTGAGTTCCCCCACAAAATTACATTGTAGCACATGTGGCTGTAAGCAAGGCTATAATAAACGTTCATTAATGCCGAGATGGGTAGTGTGTTTTTAATTCTAGATATAGCATAAAAAGCTTTATTCAATTTCATGTTCACTGAATTCACTTGCTCTGACCATTTGAGATTACAATCAATGAATACACCCAAAAACTTTGTAGAGTGAGTGGAAGATAACATATTGTTTCTATCGTGGATGGTTAAGATATAGTCATATTTAGATGAGTTGTATGAATGAAAATAAATAATTTGCGTCTTGTCAATGTTTAATATTAGTCTGTTGGTATTACACCAGCGTATAAAGCAGTCAACAACAGTCTTCATTGTCATTTTTAATTCCTCTAGTGTACGTGCAGAGACTATTAACGAGGTATCATCAGCAAACATTGATATTATAAGTGCCCTTATGTGATCTGGTAGGTCATTAATAAAAATTAGGAATAATAATGGTCCCAGTACGGATCCCTGTGGTACTCCTTTATTTGTCGTGTATGGTTCTGAGCTTGATTCTTTCATCTTAACAACACTCTTCCTGTCACTTAAGAAATTTATTATCCATTCTAGAAATATCCCTCTAAAACCAACGTTATATAATTTATTGCGAATAAATGGTATATCTAAGCAGTCAAAAGCACGTGATAGATCAAAAAATAGTCCTGCCACGTGGTTTCTACTATCTAATTCATCATAAATACGCTCAAACAAGCTGCATGCAGCCGTGAGTGTTGCCTTTTTTTATCTAAAGCCGTGTTGGGTTGGAGTTAATAAATTGTATTCTTCTATAAAATTTAACATTCTGTTGTATACAACCTTCTCTATTACTTTTGAAATTATGCTAAGGACAGATACTGGTCTATAATTTGAAATATCATGAGGGTCATTCTTTTTGAAGATTGGAATAACTTTTGCCATTTTAAATATGGATGGAAATTGGCTGGTTGTTATTGAGAGATTAACTAAATGGGTTAAAGGAATCGATATATGATCACTTATCAGTTTTATTATTTTTACAGATATGTTATCAATACCAGTACTAGGCTTATTTTTTAGTTGATCGATTGTATTTTTTATTTCAATTGGAGTTACCGGTAAAAAGAAAAATGTTTTGTTACACATTTTTGAGGTAGTACAAGAAGAAGGTAACGATGTGCCAAAATGAGTTTGAAGATTGTGTTCTGTAATTGTAGCAAAATATGAGGCAAACGAATTAGCAATATCACAAGACTTGGTAATAATTTTACTATCATAATGTAGAATAATATCAGTCCTGTTCTTTTGCCTACCAGTTTCACTGTTTACTAAATTCCAAATTGTTTTTGGTATGTTGTAAGATTGATTAATTAAGTCACTATGAAAGTTTTTTTTGTATTTATTAATAGAGAATTATATTCTTTTTTTGCCTGTTTATAGGTATCTTGAGACTCGAGACTCCCTATATTTTTTGCTATCCAGTGTAGATTTTTTAGTTTTTCACTAGCGTGTCTTACCTCATTTGTTACCCATGTAGCCTTATTTGTTTTGTGTGCTTTATACCGTGTTTTTATTGGACAATATAAATTTAGATTGTAATCTAAAATGCTAACAAATGAATTTGTGGCATATTCAGCATTCAATTGTGAATAAACTTCATCAAAAACTGTAGAAGAAATCTCTGCTTTAAACATCAGCATATTTTCATCTGACATATCCCTGTAACTGATGGGTTTTTTATCTTTTTTCGATACTTTATTGGCTTGCAAATTTACACTAAGTGAAAATACTTTATGGTCACTGAAGTGACCCTCGAACACATTTGATTTATAAAGATGTGGTTCGATATTTGTCAATATGTAATCCAATTTTGTATATGATGTTTTACCTACTTTATCTACGAAAACTCTTGTAGGAGCCTCAGATGTGACTCTCAGATTATAACTTACTAAAAACTCGTTAAAAGATTGCTTATTATTAGACATGACAAGATAATCAATGTTTAGATCCCCACAAATATAAATATCATGATATGACTTACTGCATAGCTCCAATATATTATGTAATTATAGTTTTAAAACTATAAAAACTTAAACTTATAATTCCAGAAATAAAAAAATATAAAGATATTTTTTCTTACCTGTACTTCTTTGGTAAACTGATTATTGCAATAAATATGTACAGCAGAAAATTCCCTAACCCTATCAAATTCAGCTACTATTTCGACGGGCTTGTTGTGTCTAGTTTCATTCTTCCATCCGACCCAAGTCTGCCCGTCGTAGAAGTCGGTTTTGAAATCATCGTGGCCAAACTTGCCGTCGGTAAGCTGGCCAAGGCCTTCCCTTAGATTGTTGCCATCCCATTCGCCATCATATCTGAAATATAGTAGTTATAAATACATAGTTTTTTGTTCACGTTTTATAACAGAAAAAGATAATTAAGTATATTAAAAATATGTTTGTAGCTATTTTATTTGTAGGTTAGAATAGATTCAAGGGATTAAACGTTTAAGAATTAGCATGATTGGCATAAGCGAACTGAGAAGAGATGAACTGGAACATGTGAACAGGATGAAGGCATACTGTACTACTCTGGGAGTGAAGAAAACGATACAGTCACGGAGTTAAAAAATACGTTAAATTTTTTATACCTGTTAGTAAAAGAATAGTATTGATCTAATTAAATAGCAGAACATTTAATGTAAATAATATTCAGGTATACGGCACTACCGCAGAAAATAAATACGACAATGAAGTAGAATATTTTTTATAAACATTGTTCTGAAGCTATTTTCTTGTGACATCTTAAAGTAATTGCTATTTTATTGGGAATAAGCCACAGTTGAAGTTAAAATAAGTTGAAGTTTTAATTTCGGAAATAGTTCTCAAAATACAAACATTAATTAACTAGCGGACCCAACAGACTTCGTTCTGTCAAATAGATTTAGAATGTGGCAGTTTATTTTTTTAATTCTCGTGAACAGAACCGTCACCATGATGATAGGGCGGTGTGTGAGGGTTAGCTCGGGTGACCTAAGTATCTTCGCCTCCACGAACTTTGGCCATCCTTTTGGACCCACTAAAAACCCCGACTGGGATGTCTGCCAGAGGGCTTCAAACTAAGAGGAGAACTTAAGGTTCAAACCTGATTGAAAAATAATCTAAAGGGATAGTGGGAACCCAAAGGTGACAAATATTTATAAAGTGGGTGCTTCAATGACAAAACATAGAGATAATTAATTATTTATTATTATTAACATAGGGTTAATAACCGATGTAATAAAGAATAATGAAATAAAACGTATATAAGTATTTTCAGTAATCTGTTTTATTTTTATTGTAGTGCTTTATGATATACAATGCTTTTTGTTTGATTACCTGGTGAATATACAAACAAATCTGATGGTTTTCCAGTACTGAACAGGCAACATACAATTGACCATGTGAGAAACATGGGTTTTCTAGATTAATACCACAAACACCTAATGATTGCCCCTGGAACTCTTATTTATGGTCATAGCAAAAGCAAGCCGCACTGGAAATTGTAGTCGTTTAAATTCAAATGGTACATCAGTCGGAATCATTGGGATGCGTGGTATCAAAACGTCTTCTCCTTTATACTTTCCTTTCAGTATAGTTGCTTCTATCACGTTATTCAATAATTTTTTATCGCTAACCGTGT
Source organism: Diabrotica undecimpunctata (assembly GCF_040954645.1). Classification (NCBI taxonomy): domain Eukaryota; kingdom Metazoa; phylum Arthropoda; class Insecta; order Coleoptera; family Chrysomelidae; genus Diabrotica; species Diabrotica undecimpunctata. The sequence continues at coordinate 10,821,626 of NC_092811.1, read as the reverse complement.
GCCGTTGCAAAAAACGCGGTTGGTTGATATTTCTCAACATTATAACTAGCGATCCAACCTTTAATTAAAGAATATGAGGTGGCAATCTTGGTAAATCCAGCGAGTTTAAAAAATCAGGCGGATAGTTGACGACTTCATCTTGGTTAGTAGCCGAATCAACTGATTTACATCTCCTAAATTCGCCTGTAATTTGTTCTTGAATTTTGAAATTTAATTCATTTACATCTATGATTTTTGCAGCCAATATAGCCCGTTCGCTAAACCAATCATGGTTGCTGTAATTTTGAGCAACATCTGGAAACACCTTTTGAATAAGTTCATCTTTTGATCGAGTTAACTGACAAAAACTTTGAGGAAAGTTAATGCAACCAGTCAAGGTGTCTAAAGAAAATTTGCCATTACCAATGTCAATGAGTTGTTTAGAAAATATGTCTCCAGATTGGTCATTTTGCAACTCGACACGCATATTCTTGCTTAAGTGTAATACCTTGACATGTTTCCATAAATTGGAGGACTTTAAACATGCATTGAGTTCATCAGCTGGCGTTGATCGTGGAATCACTGAAAATCTATGGTGATTTATTGTAGATCTTGTAATGTTCTATCTAAATAAAGCCTCCAAAAAATTTTTTATGTGCCATCGTGCATTCATCCCAAACAATCAATTCACATTGCTGCAAAACCTTTGCCATTGCAGAGTTCTTCGAAATATTGCAGGTTAGAGTTTCGTTGCTTTGTATGTTTAATGACAATTTTAGTGCTGAATGGGCTGTTCGACCACCTTCAAGCAAAGTTGCTGCGATTCCCGACGAAGCGAGTGCAAGTGCAATTTTATTTTGTGAGCGAATTGTGGCTAATATCAATGAAATCAAAAAAGTTTTTCCTGTACCACCAGGTGCATCTAAGAAGTAAATCCCTCCTCTTTTATCATTTATTACTTTCATAAGTGTATCAAATATACCTACATACTTCTGTTTTTCATTCAATAGTGGAAGATTTGTTTGAATTAATTCTTTATAAGAAAATATTTGTATGGGAAAAAGAAAAGGGCTGTTTTAGAGTTTTCCTGGAAATTATTGGAAATTTTTCTCGCCGTAAAAACCATTCTTAGACTTCAAGGACCATTTTAAAAAAAGAATTGGTAAGATTGGTCCATGCGTTGTTGAGTTATACGCTTACCAACACATTTTGCGATTAATTTTTATATTATAGATGACGAGTGTACTGAGATATAGGCAACTTAAAATACACAATTCAGTATTATAGTATCTCAAATAACCTACCACATTTTCAACGATAACTGCATTAAGTTGAGTTACTGTAATCTTCGTTGCATAATCATCATATTTTTTAAATAATGTTTGTCGTATATTGTGTTACTACAGTTTTCTTTGCAAAATATCTAGATAGTGCTGTGTCTTCTTTGAGTTACTATTTACTTGTTTGCATTTTCGTAAATAACTTTTTAAGGTAATGCACTTACATAAATATTTGCTTGAGTTTTGTGTGAAGAGTGTTTGAAGTTTAAAATATGAATAGAATTAAACGTATATTTTAGTTATCTAAGAAAATTTGTGAACAACCTGACCCTGGTAAGTGTAGATACAAAAACAATAATATTATTACTTTGGTAACACTTCAAATTTCCTTTCGCCATCATAAAAGCTATTAATACCTAGTAGGTATTTTTATATCTGAATTCTTATGACTATCAGAAATATCATCAAATATAGTTCAGGAGCCATATAGTTTTAAGTCTTGTTTCTAATTCTCACAGAGCTATCTTCACCAATATCCGCGAAACCAACACGTGATTCTATCATGATAACTGAGGTGTGGAATAAAATTATCAATTATGCAGAGAAGCAATGTCTTTTCAACTATCAAGATATCGAAAATTCCGACTGTTCTGATGAGAATCCACACTATGTTCCTACTGATGATAATGCTGAATCAGAAGGTGAAAAACAACATAGTAGTAATAAACCTAAACTAAAAAAAAATGGCAATGACAAACACGAAAGGAAGAAATCGTGTAAGAAATCAACAGGAGTGGAAAGACAATAAGGTTAAAAAAGAACTTAATTTAGGAAATAAACATAAAAATAGAGCAGGCAAAATATTTCCATCTAGGATCATGAAAGCACCATGCAACGAGAATTGCAGAAATGGATACACGGAAAAAATTTCGGAAAATAACAGGCAAAAAATCTTTGAAAATTATTGGGGACTAGGAGATCATACCAGACAATCGGATTTCATCACAAAATGTGTGCATCAAAGAGAAAAGAAACATGTAATAAAGAAAACTGAGTCAAGGCGCAATGTTTCCCGAGAATATAATTTTATGCTTAATAATAAAAAAATAAAAACTTGTAAAACGATGTTTTTAAACAAGCTGCATATTTCGGAAACCTGGGTTACAACTGCCTTGAAAAAATTGGAGAAGGTGGCACTTTAGAAAAGGATATGCGGGGACGCCATACTGTAACACCCAATAATATTGTAGAAGATATTAAGGAAAGTGTGACAACTCATATTAAATTGTTTCCATTAGTTCCTTCTCAGTATAATAGAAAACATTCAAAGAAAATGTATTTGGAAGATGGTTTAAATATTAGTAAAATGTACAGAATGTACAAAGAGCATATTGGAACCAATTCAGTACAGATTGCAAGTGAACGGCAATATCGTAAAATTTTCAATTCAGAATTCAATATAACATTCTTTAAACCAAAAAAGAATCAGTGTGAACTATGCACGGGTTGTACAGATGCTGATAATGACATAAAATTGAAATTGCAAGAAAATATGATCAACACTTAGATAACAAAGTTGCAGTCCGAAAATTGAAAGATGTGGATAAGGAACTAGCTACTGAGGATAAAACTTGTGTTGCGTGTTTTGACCTGCAAAAGGTATTAGTTAGCCTTCAATTAGAAGTAAGTACATTTTATTATAAAAGTAAAACTGCAACCTATAATTTTACAGTCTACGACATAAGTAACAATAAAGGATTTTGTTACGTTTGGTATGAAGAGGTCGCGAAACGGGGACCAAATGAAATTAGTAGTTGCTTGTTAGACTTTCTGAGGATACAAAAAACTAAAGATGTTGAAAGTGTCATCTTATACTCCGACAATTGTGGTGGCAAAATAAAAACCGTTTTATTTTCTCCATGTTTGCATATGCTACTAAAATTCTGAACATAAAGATAACACATAGGTTTTTGGAGAAGAGGCATACTCAGAATGAAGGAAATAGTATGCTTGCAGTAATAGAGACAGCTAAAAAGTGACAGGGTGCTGTCTATACCCCAGTCAAGGGATCACATTAATAAAAATGGCGAAAGTAACTGGCCAACCATACATAGTAAAAGAAATGTCCCAAGCAGACTTTATAAAATTTTCTGACATGGTAAAAAATCAGAACTGGAGAATGGACGAAACTTTTAATCCAGGAAAAATTAATAAAATGCTGGAATTGTCGTGGCTACCACAAGAACCTAATACTGTTTAATTTAAATACGATTTTGCAGAAACCCCAAGAATTCTATGTCTGAAAAAAAGTAGGCGTAGTCAACTTCAAACTTATTCCACTGAGTTGCCGAAACTTTATACTTCTCCTCTAACTGTTGATAGTAAGAAATTGAAAGGTTTATTAGAGCTCTGCAGAGGTGATCCATCTTCAATACTGCGTTTGTACCATAACTTTTTTTTTCTTTACGGTCAAAGGAGGGAACACAGACGAAGGATGATATACATCATGACTCTAAAAGTTGCAATAGCAGCTAATCTGAAGAACATGACTTTGAGTAGAAATAAATGTAACCTATTTTGTGAGATTTAAGATATAATTATAAAGTTCATATTAGAATGTGTCTTTCAAAATGATGTTATGTCATATTTTCCCTAAATTGTTCCAACGAAAATTGTAATTCATATAAAAAAAAAAACAGAATATATCAAGAAAAAATATAATTATTTGGTGTTTATACTTGTAAATAGGGCAAAAATACGCATTATTACAACATCATTATCATTATTACAACTTATTATGCAAGGCAAAATCCGAGGAAAGCGAAATGTGGGAAGACAAAGAATATCCTGGCTTAAGAACTTAAGGGAATGATTTGAATGCAGTAGTGCAGAACTTTTTAGAGCGACAGTCAACAGAGTCTGCATAGCTATGATGATTTCCAACCTTCGATAGAAGATGGAACTTAAACAAGAAGATACTTGTAAATTAATTTTCTCAAAACTATCTAAAAGGACTTACTACAGGCTTCGTTACATGAATCGAATTGTAAAAGTGAATTGGATTTACTTAAAATACTCTTTTCTTCTACCATTCATATAACCACTGAAAACTTTTAATACCATAACTTAATACATAAAATCTATTAAGCCACGGTTTAACTATTCTTATTGTGTTCCGTATCTTTTGTCCTTTCTAATTATACCCCTGTCGACCCTTAAACCCTTTGACTATTAATTACTTCCAAACTGATTATTTTTCAGGTGTATCGCTTACGCGTCTGCCTATATTTATAAAGTAATTGGTGATAAATTTCCGAACAAAACCTGGCTTAATGTACCTATAAAGAATAAAATGGGAACGTACCAAGCGTATTGATCGAAACTTTCCTACATAATCTCCAATAATCCTCCAAAACCGCTACCTATATTTGTTATAACCCTATACTCGCGACTTTGCCACAATTTATTGTTCCCTCATATTGCTACCCTCACATTCTGACACGGATACAGTTTTGCAGCTATAGAAGTAGCAATGTTTCCGCTAAGTATAAGTGAAATTCAAATTTAAGACGTATGAATATTTATTACTCTTTCGTACTTCGTCGTTATTGTGTAATCTATTTAGTAGCGAAAACGATAGAAATTTCGGATCTTGCTGTCGTATTAACCAGGTAAAATTAGATGGCTTTGTTTTCAATTTCGACGAACGAAGCAGCAGGGCGACCCGCTCTAAGAATTTCAACCAGTGGTAGATTATATCGCATTGTTAAATAAGAGTAAAAATAAATCTCTAAAACTGAAAAAAAAAAAATTATTGGGAATGGTCAAACAATATAAATATTTTGTTAACATATAACTGTTATATTCTCCCCAGAACTGACACTTCTTAAGAATGATCTTTATTATAGATATTTTTATTAAGATTATCATTCTTATCAAGAAAGTAGAAATTTTCGGATTTTTAGTTTCGTCATTTATTATCAGATGTCGCTATAGTCCGGATAGGACAACTCCTATCCGAACTCGGGAACCCGGAGGCTGGAGTGCCACAGGGAGCGGTACTGTCACCTCTACTGTACACGATATACACAGCAGACATACCTAGAACACCAGGTACACCAGTGGCTCACCCAGAATTTGTCTTAGGGGGGGGGTTTGAAATTTTTTTTATGCTACCTTCATTTTGAGTCCCTAAAATTTGGGTTTTAGTTTAATTTAAAGTACTAAAGATAGCGGTGCCAAAGATTCAGGTATCTATTATCCTGCCTAGCAACTAAAACCACCCTCTCTTACTTGTACGCAGTTGATTGTCGCACGTACCGTACTCCGAAAGTGGGGTGGCCACTGTAAGGCTGACGACATTTTTGGAACACTCCCTTCTCGTATCTAGATCTTATCTATTGTTCTGAAGCTATTTTCTTGTGGCATTTTAAAGTAATCACTATTTTAATGGGAATAAGCCACAATTGAAGGTTAAAATAAGGTTATTGACGTTTGACATTAATCCAACTTGTAAATACAATACATTTTGGAGACGGCTATCGCCGTATTCCCGTTTTCCTCCGCCAATCCTCCCGGTCCAAGGCATGCCTCTCCTCCAAACCTCTCGATTCCATCGCTCTTTTAATTCTTTCATTCCATGATCGTCGAGGTCTACCTCTTTTGTTCTTCCAAGGGGCTTCCATTTGTGAAGTTTTTGGGGCCAACGTTCGTCAGGCATTCTCAATAGATGTCCAAACCATTTTGAACCTCTTCTTTCTATTCTGTCAATGACCGTTTCTGTAGCATTCATGTTATTTCTTATAGATTCTTTGGTCTTCCTTTCCTGCCTTGATGCTCTAGCACTTCTTCTCAAATAATCCATTTCAACTGCCAACAATCTTCTCTCCAGGTCTGCATTAATTGTCCATACTTCAGAGCCATAACAAAGAACTGATTCAACCATGGTTTGCTCTATTCTTTTTTTGTTCCTTTTGGAAATGTTGTGATCCCACCATAAGGAGTTCAGACATCCTACAATTTAACGTCCCTGATTAATTCGTGTTTAATTTCGGATTCTTCCAAGCCGTTCTTAGGAATGAGTGGACCTAAATATTTAAAATTTTCCACTTGTTTGATTTCCACGTCCTCGTCTATCAACACTTCAAACCTTGCATCTGAATTGATAACTAAGTAAATATTCTGTTTTCTTCATGCTGACTTGTAACCCCCATTTTAAATATTCTCTCTATAGACGCTTTATCATAAATTCTAGATCATAAGAATCTTGAGCTAGGATGACTTGGTCATACGCAAAGTTCAGGGAGAACAGTACGTCATTTTCTATGGGGATTCCCATTCCCTGGCAGGGGTTTTTCCAATTTTGGAGGGCTACCTCAATATATAAATTAAACAGTTAGAGTAACATACTGCATCCTTGTTTTAGTCCTATAGTTACTTTTATTGGCTCTGATAGTCTATATCCGATTTTTAGGTAAGTAGTGTTATCCCTGTATACTTCTGTGATTATTCCTAAAAGGTATGTATTAATGTCGAGTTGTTGTTAAGCTTGCCACAATTTAAGTCTTGGAACTGTATCATATGCCTTTTCTAGGTCGATAAAGGCTAGATGTACTTCGGTACTAACCGCTATTCTTTTTTCTATTAATTGTTGGAGTATAAACAAATTATCAGTGCAAGATCAAAGATCAAAAATTCAAACGTCAATAAACTTATTTTAACCTTCAATTGCTACTTATTCCCATTAAAATAGTAATTAGATCTTATCTCTGTCGTTAGCTCGGTCGGTGTTTCTCTTCTTCTTCTTTCTTTTTATTGACTGCTCGGATGTAATTGTGAACACTATTCCATCACTCCGTATTTCCCTCACCTTCACGATCATCTCTTTTACAGTCACAGGGTTCATACCTATTTATTTATACATTCTGTTTCTCTCCACTGTACATCTATTACACTCCAACGTTGTGTGAGTAACAATGTTGGAATATTCGCAGTATATGCATTTATCTGTATCTGTCTTTCTAAACCTATGAAGATACGCCCTAAGACAATCTACCCAGTCCCTTAGGCTCGGGATCAGCATCTTTGTCCACTGAGCAACATCTTCCTTGTTGTTCCACTCTTCTTTCCATCTTTCCATTGATCTTTCCCTTTCTTCTTTTTTTTATAGCTGTTGTCAAATCCTTCCTTCTCCTATAGAGATGTCCCTTTTCTACTGCTAATACAGGCAGAGGAACACAACCCGTGATAGTCCACAAGGCCGCCGCAGATACAGTCCTGTAGGCGCATGCTACTCGCAACAGACTCGTTCTGTCAACTTTTTCATAAGCCTAATATTAGATATCGATATCTAAATATAATGAAAAATATTATTAATTATTGTGTATTAATTATTGTGTATTTATACAATAATACAATAATTATTTTGTTCTACATATTTAAAGTGGTAATTTAATTATTCAATCAGCGTTTTGGATTTTTTGTATTATGTGTGAAAGACAAGTTACGTTTTCCTACTATTCTTTATATATTGTTTACTTTATATGCCCTGGGGGGGGGGGTTTAACCCCCAAAACCTCCCCTGGGTGCGCCACAGAGGTACACTACTAAGCCTCTATGCTGATGACACAGCGATAGCGGCCAAACACAGAAATGTAGACATAGCGGTAAACAACTTACAAACAGCGCTAGACGACATAGAAGAATGGAGTTTAAAATGGAAAATCGCTATAAACTCCGAAAAGACACAGGCTGTACTTTTCAAAAAGAGGCACCAACAACCATAAGAACAGGTAACTGTGCAAGACAATCCCATCGAGTGGAAAAGTGAAGCAAAATACCTCGGAGTAACCATGGAGAAAGGCTTAACGTTTAGTAAACATGTAGAAGCTACAGTACAAAAAGCCAACATGGCAAGAGCATCAATAAGAGGCCTAGCAGGAAGAAAAAGCAAAAATAAGATTAATAAATAGTATAATTCTTCCCATACTAACATATGCATCTCTCGCATGGGGACACATATGCAATACATCAAAAAAGAAAATACAAGCGGCACATAACGACAGCCTAAGAGAAGCAGTCAACGTACCGGGATACGTAGCAGAAAGATTCCTCTTTAGAGAAATACAACAAATCAGAGTGACTGACAGGTTGAAAGAAAAAGCTAAGACAAAGTTCGCGGAGATAGAGAACCACCCCAGCCACATATTGCGAGAGATATTAAGGTATGACGCTTTCCACAGACGGAAGCACAAAAGACCCAAACAACAAATAGTAGAATAAAATCATAATACTAGAGAGAAAATCAACAATCACACCAGAGAGAAAACAAAACACCAGAGAGAAAACACTTCAAAAAACAACAACAACGCACAATGAAGATAGTTCGTAGCTCATAACCCTCGTGGACAATCGCAACGTACAGCGTGGATCCAGTTAATTTTATGTAGATAATTTATTATATTAATATACACTAATTCTGATTTTATGTTTCAGGCATCCTACAAAAAAAATCCAAAAAACAACAAAAAAAGGCTTCGGCCTCCACAAAAAAATCAAAAAACTACTAACAAAAACCCACTAAAAACTCGGGCATGTAGGGCCCAACCCCTTGAGTACCAAGTCGCCGAACTGAGCCTAGCTCAGAGCGGAGACTTGAGGCCCAGGTAAGCAATTTTAGTTCGCGTATAAGTCACATTAAGATAACAGGAATATAGCGACAATGCGCTGTCCTGAGTTTTGAATTCGGTTAGGAAACCATGTTGAGGTTCTATTACCCAGGATCTCCACATGAAGAGCATTTGGCTGATAGTTGTGCCCCTATCGCGCATCAGAGTGCTATAGGGGGGAAAGGGATGGTCTGGAGCATTGGATCACAGTGGAGTGACTAGTGTTCTTACTTGAGTTAATACACCTCGCTCCAATGAATTGTTATACCCGAACGTAATTCTTAGAGGTAAACATTTCTCACAGGCTGGGTTTAATTAAATTGCTTGCTTGCTTGTCGCTATAACGTCCATATTGAAGCCATTTTATTGTTGCTTCTTTTGACGAAAAATATTTGTTTTCACGTTTAGAGCCTCTGTAGCAGTTGCTCTGATGATTCCTGCTACTGGTTGCTATCCCTTTAATAAAAATATTTTTTCCTCAGAAGATTTCGTAGGAGCTGAAGTTGCGGAAGTCAGTGATGTATCGCAGCAAGCAGCGAGATACCACAACTGATAATTGTATAAATTGCAGTACACTCTCTAATTCCGAAATTCTTTCTACATCATCATTGCCCAATGTTCAACCACAACTCAACAATAAGTGTCAACCTGTTTTAACTACCGAAAAACAAACTTCCAAAATTGTAATTATTTCCGATGCAAAACTTACTCCGGAACAAATTCGTCCATACCCAAAGGCCGTGAGAAAGTTCAAAGAAAGGAAGAAAGAAAATAATTTTAATCATTCTGACCGCTACACCAGAAAAAAATAGATTGGAAAATGTAATAAGAGAAAATGAGGAAAAAGAGGAACGGGCTCAGGAAAGAAAGGCAAGCAATATAGAAAAGAAAAAATCCAAATCCCATATTCGCATAATCCCATAAAGTTTTTGATGGATGAGGAGACATCAGAAAGCGACATTGAGAATTATTGTGAAGAATCAGATAATAGTCTTATGGAAGTTGAGACTGAAGATGGTAAAGATTTTGGATTGGTTCTTACGAATATCTAGAAAGGGGATTTTGTTCTCATTAAATTTGATACAAAAAAAAACACTCAAATTCTTCGTTGGTTAGATCGAAAAGGAACTAGAAGAGTCAGAATTTTTAATAATTTTTTTAAAAATGACGCCGCGACAAGATTTTCTATTTCCAGATCAGAAGGATGAGAATCATATTTCTGCAAACGATATTATGAGAAAATTGCCAGATCCTGAAAAAAAAAAAAATTGGGACAGCCAGATCTAGCTCCATTTTTAGGTTTTCCGTTAATGGGTAAAACATGGGATAATTCAACGTATTATGTTAAATAAATATTAAAAATTGCACTTATAAAAAAATGTTATTATTTTATTTCCATCAAAACCTTTGTCCATATGTGCCCCGTAGAAAATATTGTCTTGTCCACATGTGCCTCCCTTAGGGGCACGTAATGTAATGTAATGTAATAAAATTGTACCTGTGTCAGTGACTTACGCTGTCGAGACACCTAAAGCTAAATAAAAAAAAGTTTTTAAAGCTTTTATCAACTTACAAACTATTAATGTATATTTTTTTAAATTATCTTTTACACAAATCATCTCTTGATAATAACAAATACACAAAAAAAGAATTATCTAATTTTGTGCAGTCCTTTTAATGTTATGTGCCTACAAACATTTCGGTAATTTATTTATATTTATATAGACATAGATTAGAAACCTTTATATATAGTAGTAGTGGAATAATTGTTATTATATCTTAGATTAATGAGGCAGATAACCTTTAAATAAAATTATGTCGTTTTTTGTTATTCTTTATACATATTTTTATCTAAATATTGATTTCTTCGGAACAAAAACTAGTTTATACTACCAACTTTTAGAGTAACGACCTCGAAAGACTTTAATTATTGTTCCCTCCCTTCCTTTATTAATAAAAAAACTTATGTTAATAACTTATTAACGATCAAAAATAAGGTATATATTTAGAAAGATTAATAATTAACTACGAGACAATAACTATACCCTCTGAGTCATGCAAAGATGTAATTAACTCTATTAAAATTGTTTGTCAAAGAGATAAACGACTTTTTCTACAAAAGCCGCTTTTATGTCTTCAAAGTAAAACCTAACACGAGTTTAATGCTTCAAATAAAAATTTTATTAACCTTATAAAATATATATTATGTGCCCTTTTCAGATCAGCAAATTTTATACCTTTATGTAGGTTGTAATGTAATACATTCAAGGATATATTCGATCTTTATATCAATCAATATTTACAATGATTATTATTAATGTGACTGCCAATAAATAGTTTTATTAAAATTATAAGAGTAATGGAAAAAATAACAATAACAATATTATGGTGGCTTATTCTGTTATAGGCTTATAATAGCCAGGGCCGAGCCGTGCCGGGGTGCAAAGGGGTTCGTGGCACCCGGGCGGCGCTCGCTTGGGGCGGCAAAATTTACCCAAAAATATAAAAATATAAATATTTTTAATAAAAAATAAAATCAAAACGCCAAGCAAGCAAAGTGCAAAAAAAACTGGCCAAATAGTTGCTATTCAGAAGATAGCGAGGCCTTTCCCTGTGATGTATAATATACAGTTTAATAAAAACAATAGTACCAAAATTGTGCGTAGCTAGCGCTGACCGATGCTATTACCAAAGAATATAGACGCTTAGCGTCTATATTCTTTGGTAATACTTGCCTCGGGCTTCACAAAAACACGAAACTAGTAAGGGCCATTTCGAAAGTGTTAAGAAATGGGATGAATTAAAAAATCAATTGAAAAAGGTTTAACTGTCGATTTGAATCAGAATTTATTTCAAATAGAAAAAAAAAATGGACATTTGTTTTAGAAAGAACAGAAGATTTGTGATTCAAATTTTGGCTGGACAAAATTTAGCTTTTAGGGGCAACAGTCAAAAACTATACGAAAAAGGTAATGGCAATTTTATGAAATTAATTGAGACAATTGCAAAATTTGATAGTGTCATGGCTGACCATATTGGCAGGATTCAAAAAGATGGCAAAAAAGGCACATTATTTGGGCGATAAATCCAAAATGAAATAATCACCTTAGTTGGAGAAAAAGTTAAAAAAATATAATTGAATCTTTAAAAATGTGCAAATATTTTTCAATTATCCTTGATTATCCACCTGACATTAGTCATCAAGAACAAATCACAATTTTTGCTAGATTTGTTTTTGTTAATGATTTTTCTAAAACTGTAGGGGTTTGAGAACATTTTTTAGGATTCTGCGAAGTTAGCAACATTATTGGTCAAGGTTTAACTGATTTCATATTAAATTTTGTAAAGGAATCTGATATTAATATTGGACAGAATCAGATGATTGTCGAGCCAAAGACGATGACGATAACAAAAACGAAAACTGGAGATGCAAAAAGTTGGAATCTCATCTTTTTGTTTATTTGTTATGTTTTTTTTTAAACATCACTTAACCCGGCAACTGTGTTGTGGGGTGAAAATCACTCACGTCGTTCATTAGCGCTTGTTAAAATAGTGGCAACATCGCCAGATTCATCTGGCGCCACGAGTACCTTCCCATAATATAAGATCTTGTATTGCATCATAAATTTCAGTATATAAATAAGATTTGAACGAGTGGTGTCGCGTTCTTTGGATTTTTGGGTGATTTTAACCCCACCTTACAGTTGAAATGCAGTAATATTCAGTTTTTGGGTAATTTTAACCCCACAACACCGGTTAATTATTAACAGGTAAGTTCTTATACCAGCACAATTTACCTTTACTTTTTTAACAGAAACATAATTTAATTGGTACGAATATTAAAAATTGATTTTTAATTTCAGACATATAGAAATATGTGTAGTTGGGAGAAAGAACAAGAAGCTCTCTTGAAGCTTTGGCAGGATGAATTAACTGGACCAGAGGTAGGATCAGAAAGCGAATCTGAAAATGAAAGTCAGCAGGTTAGCCTTCGTCCCAGTGAGGATGTTTTAGAAAACCAACTTCAATCAGTGGAAAATTGTCAGCCTGGAAATTCTAATCAGGAAAATCAATCATCGTCGGAAGATTCTTCTAAAGACAAGACTTTTGATCGATTTGTATCCAGTTGTCAACAATATTTTATTCCTAGTGGATACTTGACGATCGATGAAAAATTAGAATCTTTTCGGGGACGATGTTCCTTTCGGCAATATATCTCCAATAATCCGTCCAAATATGGCATTAAAATATTTGCCTTAGTGGATGCCAAAACACTCTACATTTTAAATTTAGAGGTATATGTTGGCTCACAGCCTGAAGGACCTTTTCAATTTAGTAATAGACCGTTTGATGTAGTAAACATGCTTGTAAATCCAATCCGTGGTACTAAACGCAACATTACATTCGACAACTGGTTTACCAGCATACCGCTAATGGAACATTTGCTTAATGAACATCGGTTAACATCTGTTGGAACTATTCGTGAAAACAAGAGGGAAATACCGACAATCTTTTTGAATTCCAAAAACAGTGCCGAAAACCACGCAATTTTCGGATTTAAAAAAAGACATTTCTTTGGTGCCCTTTGTCCCGAAGAAAAATAAAATAGTGTTAGTAGCTTCTTCACTTCATCATGATACAGAATTTGACCCCAAATCAAATAAACCTGAGATTATTGACTTTTATAATCACACAAAAGGTGGCGCAGATATGGTTGACGAAATGTCTGCGTTATATAATGTGTCTCGTAATAGCAAGCGATGGCCTCTAACAATTTTTTTTCACTGCTTAATAATGCAGGAATAAATAGTTATGTTATTTATCAATATAACAAGCCAACTGACAAACTAAAACGCAGATTTTTTTTAAAAGAACTTGGTTTGGCACTAATTAAACCATATATTGAAAAAAGAGGTAACAATCAAAGAATACTATCAGACATAAGAGCGAAACTAAAAATAAATGATAGCGGAGAGGACTCTCAAGGACCTCCAAACAGGAAACAACGAACAACATCCAGATGTGGAGTGTATTCCCGTGGAAAGGACATAAAGTGCAAAAACAAATGTGTCAAATGTGACATTTTTCTCTGTCTTGAACATTGTGTATATTTTTGTTCTAAATGTGCAAATAATTGTTAATTGTGCTATTTAAACAAAAGTTCACAGTTACTTTTTATAAAATTTGTATTTTTTTTTATTCTGAATCTCTAATAAAAATTTTGGTAACAAAAATTGTGGTAGTGGTTTAAATATAAACTAAATTTTAGTATATTTTTTAAATCGTTGAATTTTTAACGGAAATTTTTTAAATGATTTAACTTTGAAAAAGATTATATAACAATATAACCATGATTTAAAATCTTAAGGTTGCATGTAAAAATAAAATAGTTTATCAATTTTATAAATAAAAAAAAATGGGATGATAATTACCCCAACACACAGCTCCTGTCAGAAAATTTCAAAAAGAATAACCCTATCTTAATTCTTAATAAATTTTATTTTAAATTTAATTGTTCAAATTAAATATTAACCGGAATATCATGAATAAACAACATTCTCAGAATGTTGTTTATTCATAAATTATATTCAACCAGTATTACTTCCCCTATCGTTACAGACATCATGTTATTTTAATAATGACTTAATTGGGCCACAATTTATGCATTAAAAATTTATTTGAATGTTCCTATAAATGACAGTTAATAAGTAGTTGTATTTCTCAATGCGATGTATTTAAGACAAAGCCAGTGGCGTATTTTGTACTACATTTTCCCTATTAAATCTGCTTTGGCATTATTCAGAGGGAAAATGTTTGTTGCAATCAAATCAGAAACTCGTAGATTATAATAAAATACTACAAAAATGAAGATCTGAAATGAAGTATTTTAATACCTCTGTTTAAAAAGAGAGAAGAAAAAGATACAGGAAACTTTACTTCGTTTTTTCTTTTCTGAATAACCATTACAAAATTCTTAAACTCTTCTTCTTCTTCTTCTTCTTCTTCTTAATAATATGACAATTCGCACTTTCCATACGGCTGATCTAAAGAGACCAGAGGCGTTGTTAGCTAAGCTCTCAAATTGTTCACACATGAGATGTGTCTTCTTCCACAACCCTTTCTACCCTATCTTCTTCCTTATATTATTAATTGCAGTAAGTAATGCTTGTCCTTCATAATATGTTCCAGGTATTACAATTTTCTAATTTTAATAGTATTTAAAACCTCTTTTTCTCTTCCCATTCTTCTCAACACCTTTCTATTTCTCCATATTGTTTTATTCAGGCAAACTGCGTCTTTGTTTGCTCTATTCACTTGATCTTCCACTTTAGTTTCGAGCTTTCCGTAGCTAAATAATGTGATGCCTAGATATTTAAACTTGTTCTATTATCTGACCTTCCATTTTACTTCCATCTGACAGCAATTTACATCTTAGTAAATTTGCTGTTGTAACCACGCATTTTGTCTTTTTTGGAGAAATTAACACGTTAAATTTTCTGACGGTTGTATTAAATTGGTGCAGCATACGTTGTAAATCATCATCACTTTGAGAAAGTAGTATTGCATCGTCTGCAAAGCATATTATTTTAAGTTGTTTTTCTCCCCTTTGGCATCCTTTTTTAGTTCTTACTTTTTTTTATTATTTCATCCATAATCAGGTTTAACAATTGAGCACGCAGGGAATACAAGACTCAGGTTTCAATAGAACAAAACAGAATTCCTCAAGAATGGAGATCAAGCATCCTAATACCCCTCTTCAAAAAAGGTGACAAATCGGATCCGGAAAAGTACAGAGGAATTAATTTATTAAACGCAATGGCCCTTAATTTATAATGAGAAAAGTGAAAGAGAAATCATTAGAATACAACAAACCGGCATATCTATGTTTCGTGGACCTTAAGAAAATGGACGTTATCCACTTATTGTACGCAAGAGAGATACCTCTAGGAATAATTAAAATGGTCGAAAATATCTACAAAAACAACACAATAAAAGTAAAAGTGGAAGAAAAACTAAACGACCCTATTGAAGCTGACAATGGGATAAGACAGGGGGATTCCCTGAGAGAAAATACCTGATGAGAAAAATGACAGATAAACTACCAATAAAAACTTTGTTTCAGAAACCCATTGGTGAAAGAAGAAGAAGAAGACCCAGAACAAGGTTCCTTAATAACATCGATGAAGACGAGAAATATGGGACTACGTACTTGGCAGAGATGAAGATGAAGAGATGAAGAAGAAAATGAAAACAAAAAGAATCATGTCAAATATTAATGAAACTACGAATAGAAGAGACATATAGACAGTGTATAGAGAGAGTAGTATTAGTATTTCGTCGTCTGCATAGCAGATTATTTTAAGTTGTTTTTCTTCCATTTGGTATCCTTTTTTTAAATAGTAATTTAGCTGGCCAAATTTACATGCATCGGTTTACCGAAAGACGAATTCCTAATGCTTGAACCTTTGTGAATGTTTCTCAACGAGTAGTAGTATTAGGGTTCTGTTATACCGAAAAAAAAAAGTGGAAAAACAAAAACTATCTGTCGATTAAATGTAGAAGACGACATTTTAGACGCTGTGGAGAATAATAATAAGTGTAAGTACACTAACAGTGACTAAAATGGTTGCAATGTTAAAAAATTTCAAAAACAACTTCTACATCTACACTTCTATAAGAGAGTACAAGGTTTACACCAAGGTGATCTTCCTTGAAGATTAACATTTTGTAGGTGGTTTCAATTTTTAGAATTTCCATCCAAAGTGAAACGGCTGAAGCATGTTTCACGAGAAATAATGTATATAATTTTCATTATTGCAACGTATGGGGTGACGAGAACCCTTATTTAATAAGTAGGAAAAGTTTTCGATGAAAATTTATCATAAATTTATGGACTGGAATAACTAACAATCGTTTGATAGGACCATATGAATTACCCAGAACACTAAATGGAGGGGCTTACTATAATTCCTTGCAAAATGTTTTGCCGGTACTTCTTAAAGATGTGCCTTAAAGAAAGCGCCTGTAAACACATCGTAAAATATAGTTTTTCATTTTACCAGAACTGTTAATAACATTCTTGATATCAGTTATCCTCGTCGTTGGATTAGTAGGAATGGATCCATTCTGTAGCCACCACGAAGTCCCGAATGCAATGTACTGACTTTTTGAGAATATCTGAAATCGTTAGTTTATGATAAGCGAGATGAAATCGAAACAGAAACGGAATTACGGGAACGAATTTTTGATGCTACACAAACTATCCCAGATAATTTAGTTAACTATGGCATTATTAACCATTCTGGATTCTGTTGTTTATGGGGGGGGGGGAGGGGTTTATCGAACACACTGTATTTATGGTAACGTATGGTCCTAAAGTTTTGGGAAAAATTTCAAAAGCATATAACTCTGACCACAATAATCTTATATTTTTATTAAATTATTCAACAATTTAACTTAACTATCCTTATTATAAATAAAAATCAAATGACAGACAAGGGACCATTATTTTCGATTTGCCTAATAATTTCCCTGACACGTTGCATCATCCTTTGGACGACCTCGGCGTCAATTTCTCTAATTTTTTGATATATGCGGCGTCTTAAATGTTCCTGATTTTGTGCTTCCCATCCGTTATTATAGACTTTCCGACTTAATATTGTCCATAACTCTTCAATTGGACGAGCCTGAGGTAAGTTGGGGGGATTGTCTGCTTTCGGTACAAAGGTAAAGTAAAGTTTCGACTTGTTGACGAAATGCACTCGCCTTAACGCGCGGCAACATCTCGGAATTCTCTCTAATTGATCCTCTGTTATTTTGGAGCTTTCCTTCTTTTCCGGTAGATAATATTGTTACTCGATAGGGTCCTGTATACTGTAGTCTTTCCAAAATGAAATCTTCTGGCCAGTTTTCGCTGTGAGACCCTAATGTTGTTCTTAGCTGCTTCAATCAGACTTGCCTCTTTTATATGGTTCAAAATCCGCGGTCGGCCACTTTTACGCAAGTTAACACATGGTATCACTTCTTCACATTCTCTGATTGTGCGATAAATTGTCGATTTGCTTATGTTTTGATCTCGATAAATATTAACAATATCTCGTTTCGACATTTTTCGCCATTTCGCTCAACCATATTATAAACACCTCGACGAATATCAATTTTATAAGACATTTTGCAGAGCACAAACCAAAATATTCTGCTTTGTTTATTAAATGTCAATAACTGATGACATTTCAATTCCATGGCCTTCTTTGTTAAATGCATTTTGCTTCTCAATCAGACCAGGTGAAATTTTTCCTAAAACTTTAGGACCATACGTTAGTAAAAGATTGCCCGAAAATATACTACATATACATTAAAAAACAGACAGATTTTACGCCTATCTGAAAAAAGAAGAAGTAATTTGAATATAATATATATTTATACAATTTAATATCCTATATATAGATTAAAGTTTTTCCATAATTAAATAGTCAACAAAATATTTACAGATTTAAAAAAAAAAAATAGAAAAAAATATTTTTATGAATTATATTGATCTATTTGGATAAAATATTTACACAAATCAAATCCTTGTTTATTTTGCGTTATTTAATTTGCTTTTTAAATTAACTATTGTTGCGGAGTGGTAAAGTGTATGTATGTATGTATATTTATCTTTTCATCTATTTGTTTTATAATTTAAACATGTGAATAATTTCACACCGAAATAAATAAACCGAGGGCTCACTGGCTATGCCACGTCTCACCAAATATGAATATTGGTTCCTTATATTAAACGCATAACATATTTGGACCAACAAAATTAATTTGGTTTACTGTAAATTTTTTTCACGTATTAAACGACAAATTTAATTTATTTTAAAGCCTAAGTTCTAGATTAAATCGTTCTAGATTAAATTAATAATTATTAGTTTATAACTGATCATCATTAGTAGCTCATTACTGATTTGCAATAAACTATAAAGACATTTTACCACTTGGTGGAGAACAAAAAATAAGGACAACACGGTTCAGGAGTACAGTTTATCATAAACAAACTTTGTAAGACATATACCAATTACTAAAGATATATCATATATATTTACATAATTATCTAGAGACATATCACACTAAAAATATGAATAGAGTAGTACTGTAAGTATTGTAGGACATAGGAAGGTATTATTAGGGTATGAATCATGTCGAAAGTTTTTGCGTAGTCCAGAAAATCAATAAATACGCCATTTATATCTCTGAATGATCACATGCCTAGCAAACAGAGCTTCTCGTGTTCCAAGACCCCCCCCCTTGAACCCATTTGTATTTTGTCATGTTCTCTTCACACCTACTATAAAATCGGGCATAAATAAATTTAAAGATATATAAACAGAAAACAGAAAAAATATCCTGATCGAGTACCAATAAGTAAAGCGACGGTAAGCAAAATATTGCATAGTTTTAATGATACTGGCAATGTGAGAGATAAGCTCAAGAGTGGCAGTCCCACTGTTTCCGACGAGAATCAATTAAATGTATTACTTGAAATTGAAGAAAATCCTCATACTTCAATTTACGAAGACGACTTTAATAGACGCATGGAATTATGCGAAAATATGGAGGAATTGTGTAATCGAAAAAATGGATTTGAATATAATGTCTTGTTTTCCGACTAGGCCATTTTTTTGTTCAAATGGTAACGTTAATAGGCAAAATTGTCGTTATTGGGCAACAGAAAATCCCAATTGGAAAATGAAAGTTTATGCCCAATATCCCCAAAAAGTAAATATATGGGCTGGAATTGTTAGGAATACCATACTCATACATAGAGATGTAAACCTACGTAGTTCCATTTTTAACCGCAACATTTCCAGATAACAATAATCCTGGTCAAATAGATCTGACCGTTTGGTTTCATTAGGATGAAGCAAGTCCACATTATGCTGTATCATCATCATCATTGGTGCTACAGCCCTATAAAAGAGCCTCAACCTTCCCAAGTGTATTACGCCAGTCAGTTCTATCCATTGCCAACTGTTACCAGCTTGGTGCGCCTATTTTTCTACCATCCTCATCTACACCATCCTTCCATCTGAGTTTTGGCCTACCCCTACTTCTACTTCCCACAGGTTGTGACATAAGGATTCTTCTAGCAGGGTTGTTCTGCTGTGATCTTGCCAGATGTCCTGCCCATCTTAGTCTTCCTATTTTTATAAGAGATACTACGTCTTTACCACCAAATGTATGTTTATATCTGTGATATATCTCGTAGTTGTACCTCCTTCTCCAAACACCATTTTCACAGATGCCATCGAATATTCTTCTCAGGGTCCTTCGTTCAAATATAAGCAGGAGGTTTTCATCTGCCTTGGAAATGGTCCATGTCTCCGATCCATATGTCAACACTGGTTGTATAAGAGTTTTGTATATGTTTATTTTTGTTTTTTGGCTTAAATTTCTGTTTCTCATATGTCTACTCAGTCCAAAATAGCATTTATTTGCTAGGATTATTCTTCGCTTGATTTCTTCCGTCATGACGTTCTCCTTGGTGATTAGGGAGCCTAAGTATGTGGATTTGTCCACCACTTTAAGGTAGAGTTATCAACTGTGCATACGTGTCAACATCATCTGCATATGCCAAAATTTGGGATGATTTATTAAAAATGTTTCCTCTGTTGTCTATTTGGGCATTCCTGACCGCCTTTTCCAGAGCTATGTTGAAAAGGAGACACGCCAGCGCATCTTCCTGTCGCAGTCCAACATGCGTTTCAAATGCCTGTGATTGTTCGCCATGTATTTCGACTTTGCAAACAACTTTATGCGTTGTAGCCTTAACCAATCTTATCAGTTTATCGGGGATATGGAATTCATCCATGGCTTTATACAATTTATTTCTTAGGACACTATCATAAGCCGATTTAAAATCTACGACAAGATGGTATGCGTCCATATTGAATTCATTGGTTTTTTCCTTTTTAGCACAAAGATCTGGTCTGTTGTTAATCGACTAGGCCTAAAACCACTTTGATATTCGCCAAGAAGCTCCTCCAAATATGCACTCAGGCGGCCATATAAAATACTCGAAAATATTTTGTATGCTGTATTAAGGAAGATTCTTTCCCTATAGTTTCTACATTCCAATTGATCGCCCTTTTTGTGTAGCGGGCAAACGATCCTAATACACCACTCTTCCGGGATTTGTTCCTCATTCCAGGCTCTCAGTATGATTTTATATATATATATGATTAGTCAGAGTAGCACCTCCACATTTAATGAGTTCCGCGGGTATACCATCACTTCCTGGAGATTTATTATTTTTTAGGTGTTTTATTGCTTCCCGTACTTCTTGAATTGATGGAGGCTCCAAAGGTGTATTGTTGCTTGCTCCTGCGGGCGGTTGATTTGGATCTTCTACTTCGATAGTAAGTAGTTGTTTATAGTGGTTGGAAATTTTCTAAATACAACTTTCCAATCGCTGGATTGGACGACGCACATTAAATGGCATGTTAGGTCGCTAGATTTGAATCCCATGGACTTTTCTATTTGTGGTTCTTTGAAAAGTAAAGTATATGTAAACCGACCTACCAATTTGGTAGACCTCAAACAGAGAATTTGTACTGAAATGCAACAAATTACACCAGTGATGTTGTCAAACATAACCTAAGAATTCATTGGGCGTCTTGGGTACTGTCAATTAAACCAAGGAGCTCAATTCGAGCATTTGTTGTAATTATGTTATTTGTTTGTCTTTAATATGAAATAACTTCTTCATTTTCTTTGTAAAATAAATTTTAAATTAAAATTGTATACAATTGTATACAATTTAACGATATACGACGACAAGTAAAACTAGAATGTAGCTATTTTTAATGTTCGTTTAATCTATAGGAGGATCCGTTCAATTTCCTTCTTTACAGGATTAATGTATGCGTAAATTAGCTGTGCTGGCTTACCTTTCGTTAAAACAAAGCATGTTTTTTAATCTGTCCCGATTCAAGTACAATTATCCAAT
This sequence comes from Diabrotica undecimpunctata, assembly GCF_040954645.1. Classification (NCBI taxonomy): domain Eukaryota; kingdom Metazoa; phylum Arthropoda; class Insecta; order Coleoptera; family Chrysomelidae; genus Diabrotica; species Diabrotica undecimpunctata. Next base: position 10,799,709 of record NC_092811.1, on the reverse strand, counting down.
GTCCAACGTTCTCGTAGTAATTTAAAAACAACGGAAGCGCACACGTGACATAAATTTAAAAATCCCTGTTTAAGGATATAATTTCTCACCTGAAATCGTAAAATTCCCAATTATTTCCTCTTTTATCCCCTTGCGGCATTGAGTAACTAATGATGCCGTCGGTCCATTGGCAGCCGTAGAGCTCGACTCGCATACACACGGTCCTTTTATGATAGCTGTAGGGGTAAAACCTGATTTTACTGGCCCATATTGGTGGATCTAATTCACGTTTCGCCTCCAGATAAGGATTAACGTTTCCGGGGATGACCTGAAACAAAATAAAATGTATTTTATAAGGCGATTTTGCGGGTTCGCGAAGTGCAACTTGTGGGTTTCGGGTGCGAAAAAGGGTTGAATCGATGAAAATTCGTCCAAGATATTCAGGATAATTTTAAATAGCGAACTTGATCCTAATATTTATCAATCAAATATTACAAACAAGTATACGCTGTCCTGAATTTCCAGTGTAAGATTACGTATAACAATCAAAATTTATATATATATATATATATATATATATATATATATATATATATATATATATATATATATATATATATATTTAAATTGTCTTAGAGATAATTTTTTTTACTTTAAACATTGAATACAATCGGTTATAAGTTAACGGTTAGGAGTGGTCAATGTTTATGCAAAAAATTTTTAGTATTGGTATTCACAAAAAAATCCTCCAAAAGTCCAAGACAAAAAAGATCTGGAAATTATGGCTAAAAAATAGTGACTCAAGCAATAGTGGAGCTTCTCCTAATTGAACAAAAACCTACTTTATATGCAATTGAAACCCAACAGGCAATCTGACCATATTTAGGCACAGCAAAAAAAAAACATAGTGGCCGTACTAAAAATGAAATACAAAAAAAATCAGAGTAAAAAGGTTATAGGATGTCAAAGGATATATCCGAGAAAAAAATATATATCTCCTCTTCTTCTCAGTCTTTGAGTGTTACCATACCATACGAATTTTTATTATACTGTACAAAAGTATCATACTAATGCATGTCGCTACGTTTTCGGAAGAAATAAATATGTATTTTTTAATTGTAAATTTGTTTATTTTATTAACAAATACAGGAAATTAAGTCTACATATTTAAGATTTGTAATGTATTTTTATAGAATAGAAAGAAGTCCGCGATCTTCGATGGCAGGTAAATTTGGTGTTGCATGTACAATAAGCCTTTGGACTGTTTCTAAGTCAATCTCACGAAATTTTTGCAAAATTCTTCGCCTTAGCTGATATTCATTTTGGGCTTCCCAGCTATTATTATACACCATTATACTCAAAACAGCCTATATAGGCCTTACCTAAGGCACATTTGGAGGGTTGTCGCGCTTGGGAACAAAATTTATATTTTGAGCAGTTAACCAATGTGTCGTTTTTCTGGCGTAATGGCATGACGCTAGGTCGGGTCAAAATATAATTTCATTATTGGGGTGATGAGTATTTATAAATTGAACAAGCTTTGTAAGACACCCGTCAACGTAATTGTCAGCATTGAGAGCTTCACCGCGAACACGCCCAATAAACGGCTGTGAAACAATGTAGCATTTGTAAATTCCTTGATATACATTGAAATCCCCTCGTATATGTATTAAAACACTGAAGAGTAATTTCGGTGTATTTCTGTTTTCTTTCGTACAAGTTAAAACACCGAATCTTTCAACTTCGTTTTATTTGCGTCGCTAGAGTTAATGAAAACCAATTTATAGTTTGTTTTGTATTTCACAGATGGTTATTTCCTCACTATTCTTTGATCGTTAAACCGCTCAATACTGCGTTTTAAATAAATATTCCCGTTTAGTGTTTTGTTTATACCAAGCTAAGTGAAGGATTTTTAAGAATTCACTCACTCTCACTGAGGCGTTGTCAGAGACAACTGCTTCCATCGTTCAGTCAAAAAGTTTTCTTCAAATTTGTAATATCTTCGTCCTTCATCCTTTTTTTATAGGAAAATGTGTAGCAGTGTAAAGTATAGTAGCAGTTTAATGTGTAGTTGCAGTCTGAGTGAAATTTTGAAGATAACCATATGTTGCCATTGTGTTCAGTTGTACCTGTTCCAGTCTTTTAAGGAGACAAGTTTTCCAAGGTTTGTGTTATAGTGCTAGCTTCCACCTTCATTTTCTTATCCCTGGTCGTCGTCCCAGTCTATAGATGCAGTTTTTTTGCGTGGCAGTGGCAGTCTCAAGTTCAAACCTCAGAAATGTAGAAAATATGTAAAGTAAAGAAATTTAGTGAAAATCAAGGTAACTTTTTGTGTTTAAATTTTAAAGTAAAGATAGACATTTTTTTAATAATAATAATTGCTTTCATCATTTAAAAAAATAATTTTTTATTTGCAATAAGTTATTTCTGCCACAGTTTATAGCCCACTAACAATAGTAAGTGTTTCTCTTTGTTATTTTTGTATTTACTTTTGTGACTATGAATATAGTATTTTTGTATTGTCTATTTTTGTAACTGTTTGTGGTGAGACAACAATAAAAATTTAATTTTTTTTTAACCATTTTGTTTATAACTCTCTAACCCCTTTTTTGAGTTTCATTTAAAAAGATATATTTTGCATTTCTAATAATTATTTCAATAGTTACAACTAGTTGCTGTAATCGTTATAATTTGTCACCTCGCAACGGCGTCCTTATTTTAAATAGCTAGAGGTCCTTCCTGTTGTTTTTTTTGTTCATTTGTTCCAGGAGATTCATGTAAATACCCTTTTGTTTCATTTTTGTAGTTGCCCCAATCCAACCCACTTGCCATTCACTTATCCACGACCCAGCTACTCCAAATAAACCCTGAGTGCCGTTCGCATAAGTTTCATTTATTTTGCTTGCCCTATCTCCACCCCCAGTACCTTCTGTCCCAAACTTTCAACCCCTTATAGCAATACCCTATGTGGTAAGCAAAATATTCGTTACAACACCAGCTTCTGAGATGGCACATCATACCAAACTTTTATAAGCAAATTTCACTTTTCCCTTAACTTCGTCCGGTGCATCTTGTACATTGCGTGTATAAAATCCGTCGTTGCCCTTCATTTTGAAATCGGATAAACTAAATACTTTTTCATCTGCGTGATAGGAAGTATGAAATTGTCTTCTTCAGAGAGCTCTTCCCAAACCTGTTGTATACCGTACCACAGTTCTTCAACATTTTGGGTATACAATTACGCCGATACAACCGTTTTATAATAAGCCCCCACACATTCTCGATTGGGTTTAAATCTGGACTGTAGCTAGGCCATGGTAAAGTTTCAATGTTGTTATTCTGGAGCTACTGGTTTATTATATTTGCAGTGTGAACAGGACAATGATCTTGTTGGAGGATAAAATTATTTTCTTGATACAACTGTTCTACACTGGGAAACATAATGTTTTCTAGAATATTCAGATAAGTCTCCCCAAGAAACCTGCCATGAATACGCCATACCATTTCCATTCCTCTAGATGAAATCCATTCCCATACTTTGGTGCTAAAATGACCAGCTGCTCGATATCTATCAACATACAGAGGATTAAATCTATTATTATCTGGTCTATACACCCCAGTTTTGCCCTTTTTAGAAGATAGAAAAATTTTCTCATCTGTAAATATTACCCTGCCCCAAAAATCTTGATTTTGTAGCTGATGATTTAAAGCAAATATAAGTCTTGATTGCTTCTGTTGTGGTGTAAGAGCTTGTTTTTTTGCTGCAGTTCGGTAGCTTTAATTCTGTGCCAAGTTGTTGTCTTTCTTTCCGGAAACTGTGACAAAATTCTTGCAGTTTTCGCATCTTTAAAAGGATTCTCTTCTAATCTCTTCTGGATTCTCTTCCAAAACCATGCTTTCTTTCGAGAGTTTCTTTTTCTCTGCATCTTTTATTAATATTAAAACCTGTTCTTCTGCTTACGTTAAAATGATTCGCTACGCAGATAGTGATCAACCATCTTCTAATTTCGTTACAATTCTTGCTTTTAGTTCTTTGCTAGCAATGAAGCCATTTTTTGAGGATGAACAGAGTAAGTTATCTGACAAATTTTAAGATTTGGCAGTAACAGTGACAATATGTAAATAATAAGTATTTATCCTTCAAAATACACTGCTCAATTTTCTACAAAATACGCTTTAAGAGTCGTACCAGTTTTTTAGGAACCAACTGTACATCCATCACTAGGTAATCAAATTCTATTAAAAATAATGGTTGTTCCCTTTTACCAGTAAGTTATAAAACGGTCCTGGTATACGTAAATTTAATTACAAAAATATGTATCAAATTTAATAGCAAAATACAACAGGTGTTAAAAGTTAACAAGTAGCACAAAGACCTTATTGTTCCATAATCTGATTCTGCGTCGTCATTTATATCAATTACCCGGTAATAAACATTAATTTATAGTTCGCCATCAAAGTTTATAATACGTTCTGCATATTTAGTATAGTTAATCAGACAAGGCGCCTCACAGGAAGTAGACAATTGAAGATAAACTGCGGCAATAGGCGAATCCCGTTTTGGAACTTCTACTGCCGAGAAATAAATCTCCGTGTACCCTGAGCAAACAATTGTTTTGTTCACGATGTGGAATATGTGTAAATTAGAAATGGATTTAAGTTGAAACAATGTTATAAACTGGTGGGCGGTATAGAATTCCTTGCTGTTATAATAAAGTCGAAAATATTGTACCAGCTTATCGTAGTGTAAAGTTTTTATAGTTTATTGTAGAAAATGAACAAGATGGTGATCTTACCAGCATTTGGAGCGGATTAACAACTCAATAAATTAAAGATCGAAGGACCACCCACGGATGTAGAAAAAAAATTAACAAAAATACAATTTAATGTCTAACTTTACTACTATTGCTAAAACAAGATCTGGTTAAAGATCTTTTGTGAAGTTCTTATCTCGCGTGTTCATACCGTCGATTCCACTAGTCTACCACGAAACACAAACACACTAGCACTGTTTATAGTTATTAAAGGTAACTAACTAGGACATAAACGTGGTCTTTGATACTAATCAACTTAATTAACTATGCAATAATAAATGGCGTTTGTTAACGTGTTGCTTTCAAACTATATTTTACAAGACAAATAAGAGAGAGTTGGTACTCTAAATAAATCAAATGCGACGTTCACACTCAGTGGTATCTAAACTCGTACTCTTAATTGACTGTCTTTTCTATGCAGGGTTTGATAACAACTACCCGTTAGGATACAAGCTGCACAAGAAGAAGACATCAACAGGTTCTATGGTCGTCTAAAAGAAACTATTTTCGAAGCGCTATTCCGAATCGTGAACTACTCATAATTGTAGGAGACTTAGACGCCAAAGTAGGGTCATCTAATGAAAATTTTAAAGGAGTGCTGGGCAAATGCGTGTTGCATTGTTGTAGCGCCAAAAAATTGATGCCTTTGAGATGTGTTGCTGGAGAAGAATGCTGCGCATACCTTGGACACCTCATAGGACAAACGTACTACTGCTACTTGTCGGTGTATAATGTTCTCATCCGTTTTCCGACTTTCAATCGCCACTTAGTCTGGTTGTTCCATAGGTCTTCTTCTATGGCCCTTTCTCTGTTCTTTATTCATTCCTTCGCTCCAACTTTTTCTCGGTCTACCTCGTTTTCTCTTTCCTTCTAGTTGCCATTTTAATATTTCTTTTGGTATTAGTTGTTCATCCATTCTTTGTATGTGTCCGAACCAGATAAGTTGTTTTGCGGCTCTTCTCTAAAAATCCATTTCTATCTCTTTCAGCGTTGCCAGTGTTCTTTCTTTCAGTGGCCATACCTCACAGCTGTATAAAGTGATACTTTTTACTATAGTCTCATATATCCGCTTTTTATTTTTCTTTGCTGATGGATTGGTCCCATAAAATGCTGTTTAACATTGTGATGGCTTTTCTCCCTGACGTATTTCTCTCTCTTATGGCTTAGTGTAATGTTACATCTTGTGAAAGAGTGATACCTAGATATTTGTAGTCACAGTAGTGCTTTACCATGGTGTTATCGTCTAATATGAGATCTTTTTGTTCTACTCCAATGCACACGTATTCGGTTTTCTTTTTAATTACTTCTAGACCCCATATATCATTCTCTTCCATTAATTTTCGTGCCATATAGTTCAAATCGTCATATTCTTGAGCCATTATTACTTGATCGTCTGCAAAGTTGAGCGTATATACCATAGTGTTGGTGAGTGGTATTCCCATTGTCCTGCATTTTTGTTCCTATCTTTTTAAAGCACTTTCGAGGTATATTTTAAATAAAGTGTGGGACAGACAACATCCTTGCTTTAATCCTTTTGATGTTTTAAATCCTGTTGTTATTTGAGTCCCTGCTTTTATTTTTGTTATTGGTTGGTTGTATAGCACTTTGACGGCTGCCACAGCTTCTTCAGTGGAACCCAGCCGTAGGTTTTCCGTAGGTCGACGAACAACATATGAATATCTTGATTCCGTGCCATCTTTATTTCTACTATCTGGGTTAAGGAGAAAATGTGGTCAATAGTGGATCTACCCGTACGAAATCCTGCTTGTTCTTCTGCTTCATAATCTAAATATTCTCCCTCGATTCGGTTCTTCACAACCTTTCCATATATTCGACTCATAGATCCGGTTACAGCTATTCCTCGGTAATTTTTACAATTATTTTTATTACTCTTTTTATGTATAGTACTGAGGTATGATATCTTCCATTTCGTAGGGATTTTTCTTGTGTTTATGCATTCTTGAAATAGTTGTCGAAGACAATCGTACAATTCTTCGTTCCGTACTTAAACAATTCTCCGGGTATATCCTCTGGTCCGGGTGCTTTGTTCCTCTTCAACTGTTTACATACATTTTTAATTTCCTCTGTTGTTAATCTTATTGATGAGCCGAATATTGAAATTCTATCTTGGTTTTGATTTCTATGTTCTTGAAATTCGACTCTATTCTCTACCAAAAGTTCTTTGAAATACTCTTCCCAGTCTTCAGGTTTTATGCTCTGTATTACTTCTTTATTCTTTTCTTTTCTCAGTTTTTTTATCAGTTTCCAGCTTTCTGTGTTTCTGATACCTCCTAGATAAGTATTTATTCGTTGGCAGTTTCTTTCCCAAGTCTCGTTCTTCTTCTTAGAGATTTTCCTTCGTACTTCGGCTTGTTTTTATTTATATTTTATTTTGTTTTGTAATGATTTAAAGCTTAAATATTGTTGTCTTTTAAATTTTATTTCTTCCTCTATTTCGTTATACCACCAGTATGGTTTGTTTACCTTGGGTTTTATGTAGTATCCCATTGCTTCAAATGTTGCTTCGTGTAAACAGTTTTTTATATGTTTATATAACTGGTCGATATTCTTAGGGGCGGGAATTTGTAGCTTCTCATCCAATCTATTTTTGAATATGTCTTGGGTACTTTCTTCATCTAGGTTTCTGATGTTGTATCTTCGTTCCTGTATCTTTTCTGTCTTGTTTATGTCTCTATGTGATTCTCTCTGTTGTCTTCGGGTTGGGAAGTGTATTTTTGAACGTAATAAATAGTGATCGCTAACGCATGTTGCGCTTCTCTGAACTCTTACATCTTGTACTCTCAGTCGGGTTTTTTGTTTTGTTACAATGTAATCGATTATTGATTTTATGTTTCGTGTTTCCTGAATCCATGTATAGCTGTCCTCAGTTTATGTAAAAAGTATCCATTTAAGATTCTGAGTTGATTCTGGTTGCATAAATCTATGAATCTTTCACCATTGTTGTTCGTGGTGTCTTCTCCGTATTTTCCTACTATTTCATCCGCATCTTTTCTTCCTACTCTACTGTTAATATCCCCCATTAATATTATTTCCCGCGATTGACTTATTTTAGATATTTCTTCGTGAAGCTGTTCAAAAAATGCGTCTTTTACTTTGGCTAGTGCGTCGTTATTTATTGTGCATACGCCCATAATTGTAAGTTTATATCCACGAAGACACACTTTATTTTAATTAATCTTTCATTTATGGCTTCCCAGGTTGTTATGAATTTTTTTAGTCTTCTGTTAATCATTAAAGAAATTCCCTGTTGAGCTCTACATTCTTTTGGTACTCCACGTATAGAAATGGTCATATTTTCCTAGATTTTCAGAGCTAGTGCGCTTCTTTTTGGTTTCGGTAATGACTGCTATGTCTATTTTTAGTTCTGTTAATTCATGTAAGACTTCATTGAGTTTTTTTGATATACCTTGAACGTTCCAAACAAATGGACCAAAAAATCGTGTCCTATTCAAAGCTTATGTCGTCTTTGTTGTGCCGTTCTATTCCGAGGCGTGTGATTGGGTTTTTTAACATTTTTCTATGTTTTTTACAAGTACCGGAAAGTTAGTCCAATGCTTTAACCCCCAACCTGGAGGACCAGGAGTTTGGGTTCAGAGTCTCGCTCTCCTAGACGGATACCGGGATCTACCGCTAACGGGTTCGGTCCATCCTTTTAATTTTATACGAACCCTAAAATCGGGGGTCGCCACTTCCGCCATACACACCGTACCGAAGATGTTCTTCTCCGCCGTGGATACCATTGTGGTCTTCATCCGGACCCTGGATAAGGGACCCTTTCCCAAGTTTTCCGGGTCAGGAAACTCCTGGAATCTGCGGAGGGCAGGGATTGATTCACTTTCCCTGGTAGGACTGTCCAAAGGAGTTCCTACCCGCTACCCTGGACAAACGTTTCTATTCTTAACCAACTCGAGATTAAAAAAGGTTGTCCACAATATGTCTGCAATGTATTTTGCAATTTTTCGGTCACGTGGTTCGCAGAGGTGACGAGAGTTTGGTGAGATTGAACGTTTCTGGAAACGTTCCGGGGAGAAGATCAAGAGGACGATCACCAACTAGATGGTCCTACCAAATTAGGAATTCAGCTGGAAACTCATTCTGCGAAGCTCTCAGGGTAGCTGAAGATAGAGACCAATGAAAAAAAAATAATTAGGAATATTGGAAGAAATCACGATCTTTAGTAATGGGGAAATTACAAGAGAGAGAGACCCGATAGGATAATTACGAGAAAAAATATCTGACTACGTTTGTACATATTAAGATGGTAAATAGGGACAAGGAAATACAAGATTATGGAGTGAACTGAGTAGCTCTAGATTCGATGCAGATAGTGACAAACTCGTAAAAAGAGGAGTGATAAAGGAAAAATACCTCTATAAACAACCAGGGTTTAGCTGGCTAGCTGATAGTACGCTATAAGAGTCCCTAGGGTAGCGTCACAGAAGAAGAGATTGGAAACGGTGAATTCGGCAGCAGAATGTGCAGATGACCAACTAGAAGAAAATATAATGCTCTTAAGCTTTAGTAAAAGTAAATCGTCTAGTAGAACGAAAACTCCAAAATAAACTCCCGACTACAAGTCGGTAGTTGAGTCATTACTCGGAAAGTAGTTGGGTTACTCAGAAAAAACAAAAAGGTTAAAAAACCCATTAAGAAAAAATTGATCAACAAACGACGATGTATGGCTACCAAAAAGGATTATGAATAGACTTCGGCAAATATGCATATTGCATATTGTGCATATTTTATGCAAATATTTCATATTTTGGCATATTTGTATAAAAGTTTGCATAAAGTGCATAAAAGTTCAGATTTTTATACTGTATTTGAAAATTTTTAAACATACCAATTTATTTCAATTCTTGTATAAAATTTTGTAGTCATTTTAATCAAGAAATGATCTAAGTACGTAATCTCTACAGGTACAAAACATTTACAATTTCAAAGAAGATCAATTTAAGTAGCCCTCAACATTCTTAGAAAGTCTCGGTCACTGAGGCATTCAGTTATTGGATAATCGCTAAGGGTTCGCTCATTTGCATTTTATGATCTAATCCCCAAATCTATCTACAATTTATTGTATCTTAACAGCAGGTAAACGGCTAATGATTTTGTTCCTAATTTAGGGATTTTCCAAAATCTCCCAGTTTATTGAATTAGGTACCTAAACATTTCTAATTTGATGCTCAGATTTGTAAATCATTTTTGTTTTGATATTCAAAGCGTAAACACTCGTTGTGCGTAACAAAAAGGAAGATTGTGATTTTATAATGCCTAAAACAACCAGTGCTTCAACTTGGATTAAACCTTATAAAGAGCTGTCTATGGATATGGGAAAAATCTACTGTTCAGTCTGTGGCAAAATTGTAAGTATCTAATATTTTCTATTAAATATCTAATATTTCATACATACAGGGTGTTTCCAAATGACACTTACAACGTTTGACTGTAGATACTTCTCGAAAAATTGAACAAAACGGTATAGTTAATGAGGGGTCAAACTTATTTACTTTTCGAGATACAAGGTGTTAAAATTAAAAAAAATTAAATTCTTTTAATTAATAACAACAATAACTTTAAAACCAATAAACGTATTTACTTGAAATTTAGTACTCGTAAGTTGTTTTTAAATGAAAAATAGCTTCCTTTAGTGAGAAAAAATTGTCCATGGTACAATACAATGGTGTGTATTTAGAAAAATGTTTCACCTTTACTTTTTTTTATGAAGTCAGCTATTCTAAAACACAATTATTTTTATTGTAATTGAATTAACAAAAAAAAAACTTTTGTTGAATTTTAAAATAAGTTATATGATGTACTAATGGTTAGTAACAAAAACTAATTTGTGGATTAATACTGCATTTAAAACACTTAGCGAGTGTTTTTTTTCCAAACCAGTTATTTGATTAACCAAAAACACCTTGTTTATTTTTATATTTTAAAGGTTGGGTTAAAATAAATGTTTTTATTTTTATTTATAGATAGCATGTGAGAAGAAATTTCAGATAGACCAACATGTGAGAACTGCTTCACACATTGCAAAAAAAGGAAAAATAGGAGGAAAACATCAAACTTCAATGGCTAAATGTTTCCAATCTACTTAAAAAAAATTAGATGAGCAAGAAACTTTTAATGAAGACTTGTGTCGCGCATTAGTGTCTGCAAACATACCGCTTTCAAAATTAGCAAATGTAAATTTTAGTTCGTTTCTAAAAAAATATTGCAAACTTAATGTTCCAAGTGATCGGTCTCTAAGAAGAAATAATGTGAACGGGCTATACTCGTCGGTGTTAATTAATATTAAGGAAGAAATTGCAGATAATTATTTTTACATATCTGTAGACGAAACCACTGATTCCTCAGGAAAGTATATTGCTCATTTATTGATTGGTATTCTTAAAGAAGATACCTTACTAAAATCTCATCTTATTTCATGCCAGCAACTTGAGAAAACAAATGCTTTAACAATTTCGCGTTTTATACAAGAAACATTAGCAACTTTTTTTCTTCCGACAACTATTCCTTCTAATAAATTACTGCTTATTTTATCGGATGCTGCTCCTTATATGGTGAAAGCAGGACAAAATTTAAAAATATTTTTCCCAGATTTAATACATGTTACTTGTGTAGCGCATGGATTAAACAGAGTTGCAGAGGAAATACGAAAAAGTTTCCTCTTGTAAATACCATGATATCCAGTGTCAAAAAAGTATTTCTTAAATCTCCTATAAGAATTCAACTTTATAAAGAAATGCTACCTAACATTCCTCTTCCACCACAACCTATTTTAACGCGATGGGGAACATGGTTAGAAGCAGCTAATTTTTATGCAGATCATTTTGTTAAAATAAAGAACATAATTGATAGGTACGTTAACAGATGAAAGTTCCCAATCTCTTTTGGATTCTAAACAAACTTTTCAGAGTAACTTGCTTCAACAAGAACTTTCATTTATAAAATCAAATTTTAGTTTTGTTCAAAAAACAATTACTCAGTTAGAATCACCAAAACTGTCATTGTTCGAAAGTACAGCATTAATAAAAGAATTTGCGTCATGTTGTCGGAACGTTAGAGGTAATATTGGAAAAAATATTTTAAAAAAATTTGAAGCTACTATGGAAAAAAATAAAGGTTACCATATTCTTTCTGAAGTAGTCAGTGTTCTAGCTGGAAATATTTCGGAAACAATTAATTTAGAACCAAATGTTTTGGTTAGTTTGAAAAATGCTCCCGTTACATCAGTTGATGTTGAACGAAGTTTTTCCATATATAAATATATGTACTCAGACAGAAGCCACAAGTTTTTGTTAGAAAATTTTGAACACCACTTGGTCATTTATTGTTACCATAATTCTAAATAAGTTTATTCATACTTAAAAATGATGTAGTTACTTAAAATAAATGTAAATCTTAATGAATAGTAGGAAATATTTAGTTATGTACACTTTTTTTTTAAATAAAATTGTTACTATTTTACGATTTTTTTATTTATTTGTATGCATATTTTGTAAAATATTTGCATATTTTCTGGTAAACACGTGCATATTTATGCGCATATTTTCTATATTTTTATTTGCATATTTGCCGAAGTCTAATTATGAACATCGTAACTTAGAACGTGCTCGATTTCTGTATAAAATCAAATGGGACAAAAGGGACAAATACGGCTTGTTTATTTTACTATATTGTTGACAGATAATGATTAAAAACGATAACATAAAGACATATTTAATTTTCATGGCGATTTATAGCTAGCAACCAGTAATCTAGGAATCGGCAGATCTGCAGTTGTATTTCCGTCACAATTTAATCAAATTTATCATAATCGACCTCTTGTGTAATATAAATGATATTCAAACAAAATACAATAATTTATACCCAAATTTCATTTTGCTGAATATGAACGGTTGAAATATTTGCATAGTAATTGTTATCAACATTAACTGTGACCTGGAAATCCACTCATAATTATAATTTATTCAGTTATCCATTTAGATTATATATGCATAAAAATAAGGTATATTGTTAATTATTAATTTGGTTAATTTGGTACAGAACTAACATCAAATAATTCTTGTTCATAAATAATGTAATGCTGCGATACATTAAACAAGGTACTTTTCAAATTATTCAATTTAATTGTATTACTATCAAACTAAATTTTCTCTTGCGATTTACGTCAATGTTAAATGAAAATATATATATTTTCATAATCAACATAAGATATACGAACCATCTGAATGAATCTAAAAGCGTTTATAAAACAGCTAAAGAAAGGACTAATGTTCAAAGATCATAACAATACAATAATTCGATAACTTTTTTTCATCGTTATCGGCTGTAAAGAGGTTGTTTAAAAAAGAATTATAATATAAAGCAATCGCAGCATATCTATCTATATAAAAGGCTATGATGACAAGTCATCCAGTAAACTAACGACGCCATCTAGGAACGAAATCTGAACTACCGCCATTTGACATTTCAATCATATTATGTTCTTGGAACGATACGATTGATTAATAATACTGTATTAATTACATATTAATATAATTAATAATTAATTATATAGTGAAGTCGTTTTACCCTGCCGTATCTCGGATTAACGCCCGAAAAATAATTTATGACTCTAGTTACAGCCACTCTGTTATGCTTTCCCTTTTCTACCTGCTTTGTGGTACCGAACCTCCTACTGGTCGGCTGTAGTACTTGAGGATAAATCAGCGCTACCAAAACAATTTTTTTATAAATCATAAAAAAACACAAATTGAATGCTTTGTGATGATAATTTATTGAAAAAACTTTTATAATTTTATTTCAAATAAAATTGTCTCGAGGAGTGCATCCATTCCCTGCGGTCGCATAACTGGATAATTTTAGTTGTTACATTTGCAAAAATAGTAAACAGTCTGCGGAGCGAGGCTCTCCATTGACCGGACTTATCGGCCAATGACCGACGCGCCCTGCCACCGAGGTCCCGCCCCCTCGTGTATATATTCAGAGAGCTCCGAAAAATCTCGCTATTAGTATTCAACGATCGCCGGTTTTCAATAGTGACAATGGATAACGTACAAGAAAACGATAGAACACCTAAATATAAGTTTTTATCTCCGAGTGAGCGTCGGAAATTGTGTTGAAAGTGGAAAATTATTATTTATTCAAAAAATAAAGGACAGATAACTTTGTGATATGGGTTTGACCAGTTTATCAAAAGTATTAAAAGCTATGGGTTTTAGATACAAAAAAACCAATAATCGTAAAGTGTTGTGCGAGCTGTCCAATGTTATTGGAAAAAGGTGGAAATTTATAAGAAACTATTTAAAAAACAAGAATTCCGAATTTGCCAGACAATTTGTGTTTCTTGACGAAACATGGATTTTTTCGAAAGGAAATAATACCAAATCATCCTGGCAAGATGATTCTACCAAATGCTATTCGAGTACTAGTGCGAGTAATGGCAAAAGATATATTATATTGCATGCAGGAAATACGGAAGGTTTTATACCCAATGCTAGTCTTATATTTTCTTCGACAAAAAAAACTGATGATTACCACGGAAATATGGACGGTGGAAAAGTTTCCCACAAGCAGCTGGAAAAAAGAAGACTTAACAAAGTGGCTCTCGGAGAAAAATATAGAACACGAACATCTAGTTTTAAAAGCTGAATTATTAAATAAGTGCAAAGAACACATTACTGAGAAACAATTTGTCGTTGACCAAATGGCACTAAAATATGGTCATGAGGTTCTAAGACTACCACTATATTACTGTCAGTACAATCCAATTGAATTGGTGTGGGGCATCACTAAAAACTACTATGATAAACATGCATGTAAGACCACCGACGAAGCCAGCGTTTTACAACTCTGGCAAGATGCACTAAACCAAGTCAATGAGGAACAATGGCGGAAATGTATTGAGCATACTGAAAAAAAAAATTTAGAGTCATATGAAATAGAACAAGTTATTGATGAAGTAAGACCTTTAATTATTCGTAATGATGAAGATTCAGATGAATCGGATAGCGAGTCAGATAGTGATGATACCTGTCCATAGATTAAGAGGTAGATAGAAAAATTAACACAAAAGGGTACCACAAAAAAATAAAACAAAAACCGCATGCAGGAGGAAAAAAATTAGATTAGCAAGTAAGGTAGATTAAGGACATGACTGGACGAATGACTGGTATTAGACGACGGATGAAAGGATTCGATGCTTGCTCGCTCTCGACTGCACTTGGTGCAGAAAAGGGAAAGCAAGTATCGGCACACACAACCATCATTAGATCGCCGAACAATTGCTTTGACCGGTAGTGATAAAGCCAAATGGGCTAACCTACCACATGAATGTAAATACACGGAAATCTCCCATTGTCTGACGGGGGATACCGCGAAATAGTCGAGACCTGGCTCCAAAGACCAGGGGGCGGAGGAAAACCGGGGCTGGTTGTACCGCAGGAGGACAACCTACCTCGGTGGGTTTGGGAAGGTGTGTGTGAGAAGTAGGAATAAGTCTTTGTTTTATATAGATATATATTTTTATAGATATATTTATAAAATATATAAAAATAAAAATATAATACAAAATTTTGAATACCCAGTATTAACATTGGCAAATTTTTTTATGCTTAAATAAAAATAGAGTTTAGTACACGCTGAAAAAGAATTTTTGTTTTTTCAGCATAAATATTAACCACAATATTAATTTTTGAAGTTGCATGTGTAATATGAAAAATTTTTCTAAAACTTTAAATATCTCAAAAACGGCTATTCGAGAATGGTATCCCAATAAAAATCGATCCAGAATTTTACGTAGATTCTAAAAAAATAACAAAAAGCACAGTTTCTATTTAAAATAAGAAACTTAATGGCGACTTCCGGTACAACCGGAAGTGCTAGAAGAATGCAAATATTTAAAAAATGAAGAATGCTTTGCATAACCCATTATTCCAAGTTTGCAGAAACCAGTGACGACCAGAACTTTGAAAACTTTTAACCAACATGTTGCGTGAATGACCCTGTATATTTCATACTCAATGTTTATCAATTTACATTATGATATTCAATTATTATAAAACATAATACAAAGTTATTTTATTAAAAAAATCCCTAATGTCGTATTATCAAATTAAGAAAACCGTACATTTTTAATTTGAGAACCGCTGACTACCTGAGGCAAATTTGAACAGACACTTTTATTACTTATGCGATAGGCTAAAACGATCCTACTTTAATAATATTTTTAAGGTGGAATTTATTACAAAATAATGTAAAGCTTTATGTTAGTTTAGATTTAAAGTACAAACGCCATCTGAACAAAGAAATCTGAACTACTGACATTTCAAGGCTAAATTTCTCAAATAACGATTTTTTCCATAAGTCTATATGACTAAAAAACTCCACGTAGAGAAAAAGCGATGGAAACGATGATGAGTTTCCTTTATTGGAAACCGTGAACGAGTCATACTGTATATAAATAATATACATAAATTGCGTTCCTACAGAAATCTCTACCTCCATGAAAATTTAACGTATCAGCCGCTAGTTATGTGTGCTTCAAAGTTTGGAGCAATGTCGAGAATCTCCTCAGTTATTCATCTTATACAAGCTTGTGAATAACTTAATAGGTTACCTCTCTTGAAAGACATGCTGGAGCTCGCAGAATTCGCTATTTCTTTTTATTAAAAGATTGCTTTTCCTGAAAATGGCAACCGTACATTTTTAATGGAATAGCGTATTTTATTTTTCGAAAATAGTTTATTGAGTAATGTCGAAAAATGGGTTATATTTTCGCAAAAAAAGGGCAAACGAAAAAGAAAAAATAACAAATGAAACAAATGGAATCTGTGATATAGTAAGGATATTACAAAATATTATCATTTTAGATTTCTGTTTCTAGGAAGATTATAGCCCATTTTCATCATATTGATAGCACATTATGTATGCAAATCCCTAAACTGTTGATACGGGTGACTCTTATGAAAAATAGATATTTGTCAACAAGTTTACAGAAGTATATAGGAAAACAATTTTAAATTGAGTATGGCCACCAGGTATAAAGGTTGAAGCAGAATAGAATACAATAGTTTTGAGGGTTACTAATCCCTAAATAAAGTTGCCAGTGTCGGAGTGATGGAGATTAACAGGTACTAATGAATTTGCAAGAAATGTAAGATGTTTATTTTATTGGTTATATATAAAATAATTTGTGGCCGTAACAGGGACCGATTTGTAAAAAAATGAATATTATTTTAATCAAATTCCATTTCAGATTCACTGCTTTCTTCAGAATCTAAGGAATCTTCAACTCCAATGTTAATTATTACCGGTTCCAGCATTGCATCAGTCATATTATCCAAATTCCACATTTTATTTTCTTCCTTGTGAGCATGACTAACAGCATTTTTCCAATTTTCTGGAGTTACTTTTGATAAGGAATGTTCTAATAATTGTTATAAGTCTTCTAATTTAAAAGTTTTGTTGTTGCGTCCGACTTCACCCTTTACTTGAGACCATATATTTTCTATCGGATTCAGATCACAGTGGTATGGGAGTAAACGTAAAATAATTACATCATGGTTTAATGCCATTTCATCAATTATATATTTTTTATAAGCTGCTTTATGTTGCCTTACAATAGGTCATAATTCCTTTTTTGTCGAATTCTCCTTGTACTCAATTGCGTGTTTATCCAACCATTCGTTTATCTCTCCTTTTTTTCCATGCCGTTGTTGGCAATTATCCGCTAGTCTTGAATGGTAACTAGCATTATCCATGACTATGACAGAATTTGTTGGAATTAAATCCAATATTTGCTCAAAATATTCTTCAAAAACGTCAGCAGTCATTTCCTCGTGGTAATCTTTGGTTGATTTTGAGGCAAAACTTAATAATCCACCATTGACAAAACCGTATTCGTTTCCAATATGGGTTATTATGAGTCTGCGTCCTTTTCCAACGGGAATATTGTTTATTCCAGTAGATACACCTTCGATGAATGCCTGACGGGAACTTTTCACATTTGTATCAACCCATAGATATGGTACAGTATGACCTTCATTTAGCCAAGTCTCGTCCAAATAAAAAATTGTTTTCCCTTCTTCTCGGTACTTTTTAATAGTTCTTAGATAATCTCGTCTCCAACATACAATGTAATCTTTTTCAATTAAAACGGATTTTCTTCTATTCTTTTGCCAACGAAATCCCATCTCTCTCAATAGTCCCCATAATTTCTTGTTGCTTATGATTGGTAACTCTTCGTTTTCTCTAATTAATGTTTGGATTTTGTCCAATGTTGGAAATTCTTTGTTAAAAAAAATGAGTGGACGCTGCGTCTTATCATGTTTTTATGTATTTCTTCAATTTCCAAGGGTTTACTCCCTCTTCTTGGGAGATGAAACAGTTCCTCCTTTTCTTTCTTTTAGGAATCTATAAATTGTTGCTTCTCCAACCCCTGTCATATTTGAACACATGTTAACGATTTCACGAACATTACTTAAAGGGCGTTGATGTAGAAGTGCATCGTGTACATTTAATATTATATTTTTCTCTCTTAGACTGAAGGCACCTTTAAAAACTATACTTAACCGGGATAAAACCTGTTGTCGACGCCATTTTTAAATGCAAATAACAAAATATCGACACCAAAAACGTAGGTAGGTAAGACATGAACAATGTACATCTACAAACTAAATGGAAGATGCAAACAATTTCTAATTTATATTATTGGCATAAGCTGTAATGTGGCATAAAAACTACTTAAACTATCATTAGTGAAGCCTTATCAGTAATTCCAGGTAATCGTTCGAAGAAGGTATTCTTTTTGTGTCAGGCGATAACTTGTATAGAAAACAATAATCACTTTTAAATTACTGTTTACATTAATTTATTACGTGAAACATTGAATTCTCTCGTTAATCACTCGTGTATAATTAACAATAATCGTGTGGCATATATACCGACGTTTTTTACGCACAAAAAAGGTATAGTGAGATTAGTGGACACTTATTTTACAGAAGATTTTTTAAAAGATAATAAATTGTTGACGGCATCTTAAAATATTAATTTTTTTTATTTATTTCAAAACAAGTATAGGGTGACGCCTATGGTTTTTTGACCTGTTGAGGATTTGCATACATAATGTGCTATCAATATGATGGAAAAGGACTATAGATTATTTCAGGCGGAATCGTACTTTTATTTTCGATTTGCATTAATTATTCGATAGTTAGGTGTGTTTAAATTAAAATAAGAAATAGAAAAAATAGACAATGACAGCTGGAAAAATAGTGTTGCCCATATTCTAAAGATAGAAAGATTTTGTATACATCTTCTTCTTCTTCACGTGCCATCTTCGCGACGGAGTTTGGCAATCATCATGGCTATTCCGATCTTAGATGCTGCTGCTGCTCTGAATAGTTCAATTGATGTGCATCCGTACCATTCCCTCAAGTTACGCAACCATGAGATTCTTCTTCTTCCTACACTTCTCTTGCCCTTTATTTTTTTTGCCCTTTCGTGTCTTGATGGTTTCCAATACTTCCATTCTTTTCTTGATTCTTCTCATGACTTCGTTGTTTGTTACATGCTCGGTCCATGATATCTTCAGGATTCTTCTATACACCCACATTTCAAATGCTTCCAACTTTTTAGCAGTCGACGCATTAAGTGTCCATGCTTCTATCCCATAAAGCAGAGTCGAGAAAATATAACACCTTGCCAGCCTAACTCTCAAGTCCAATTTTAGTTCTCTTGCACAAAATACCTTTCTCATTTTATTGAAGTTTGTACGTGCTTTCTCTATTCGAACTTTGATTTCTTTGGAGTAATCGTTTGTGTGATTAATTATTGTGCCAAGATAGTGGTAGTTTTCAACTTATTCTAAAGCACTACCGTTAATTGTCAGGCTTTCACCATTATTTTGGGTTTTTGATATCCTAATAAATTTGGTTTTCTTGGTGTTTATTGATAATCCATATTCTTCTCCATACTCAACTATCTTGTTCATTAGCTTTTGGAGGTCTTGGAGGTTGTCTGTTATTATGATAGTATCGTCCGCATATCTAATGTTGTTAATTGGTGTTCCATTGACGTTGATTCCTGCTGTTTCTCCCTCAAGAGCTCTTTTCATAATTTCTTCAGAGTATGCATTGAATAGTAGTGGTGACAATACACACCCCTGTCGCACTCCTCTTTTAACTTCGAACTCCTCTGATGTGTGTTCATTAATGCGTACGTGTGCCTGCTGTTTATAATATAGATTTGTTATAATTCGAAGGTCATTGTGTTGTAGTTGTTTTGCTTTGAGGGTGTCCATTAGCTCTTTGTGGCGGACTTTGTCGAAAGCTTTGTTGTAGTCTATGAAACAGACGTACATATCTTGGTTCACATCTAAGCATCTCTGGATTGGTACGTTGAATGCAAATAGAGCTTCACGGGTACCTACGCCATTACGGAATCCAGATTGAGGTACCTTGTATACATACAGATATGTTACTCAAAGAAACCATTATTATAGATCTAGATAATGACAGTGATAGTGAATCTGACTTGTCCATGTATTTTTTTTAATGTAAGTACTTTTTATAAATGGTAAACTTTCTAGGTATACATAATTTATGTAAATATTTTTAAATTCAGTTGATAACGGTATAAAACCAGCTTTTAGACACACTTCAATTTTGAAAATAATTTTCTAAAATATTTTTGCCTCTGTTCCTTTTGTACTCTATTTAGAAATGACAAAGTTTTGTAAATATGTGAATGTAGTGTATGTAAATATTTTTGCAACTATTATAACTTTAGTAGACAATGATAAAAACCGGCTTTTTAACACACCTAACAATAGAATAAGTAATGAAAATCGAAAATAAAAGTACGATCTTGTCCAGAGGCGATCCTCCGCTGTATTGCGGTAGACACTTATCGATAATAAATATTAATGACTTTCTTAGATCTCTGGTAGGACTATATCAGAAACTTTAATGATTCTTTGTTTTTGTTGAACGAATAATCCTGCAAGAAGAACAACAAGGGAGATGCGATACATTTATTATATGACTAGGGAATACAACTTTATAAAGAAAAAACGTTAGGGAATATAATATATAAAGACAAAATAGAGATGGTAAGGTCCGAAGGACCACCAAGTAACCTAAAAAGGTAAAACAGACAATAGGATAGGACAAGAGCAATAGGACGCCCGAGGAAAGATATCAGTTGAAGCTAAAAACCGAAGTAAAACAGGCATGAGGCTTTAATAGAGTAAGAATAAGGACAACTGAAGAAACAAGTAAAAAGAAAAGTATGATTATGTCGGGTTTAAAAATAGATATAAATGATGACAAGAAACTAAAAGAAAGCATAGAGATATTCATATCACAAGAACTGCAGGCTCAAATAAAACTGAGGAACGCAACAAAAATAGAGATTTTTTCAGTCTATGCCATAGAAACAGAAACTTTCACGGATAAAATTGAGATACTAAATAGGAAAAGTAAGTTAAAGTACATATCATAAAAATCGCATTTACATAAATAATGATCTGATAGTAAAAGAAAAAAGAAATACAGAAAGAAATAGTTAAAATAGCAAAGGAAATAAAAATTAAGGAAAACAGACAAAAATAGGCTATAAGAAGTTTGTGAATGGAAAAGAATGGATAAGGGATGAAGAAAAACAACAACTAAAAGAAAATACCAAAGAAAAATTGTCAAAAAAATAGTAGAAGAAAAACAACCGGGGAGATATGATACCGAAACTGCAAGGCAAAGGAATACGGCCATGGAAAACGGAAAAATAAACACAAAAGAAAGGCAACAATCCAAGGATATAATAAAAATTGGGACTTATAATGTGAGAGGTACTTTTAAGCAGGGAGCTTGAAGAAACTTAGACCAAATTATGAAAAAGTATACAATAGATATCCTTGCCCGGCAAGAAACGAAACAACTAGGAAATGAAATAATAAAAATAGGAAAGAGCACACAGTTCAAGAGTGGGGGAACCAAGAGATATTTTGGAGTGGGATTCATGTTGTCGGAGAAAGTAAACAAAGCAGTTGTAAATTGTTAACCAATATCAGACAGAAAGTTACTTGAGACCAAGAGGAAAGTATAGGAAGATAAGTATTATTAATGTACATGCGCCCACTGAAAATATAAACCTAGAAACCAAAACAGAGTTCTCGCAAGGCAACTTGGTCACGTTATACTAATGCTAGAGAATCGAAATGTTAAAACAATGCCGAAGGAGGGAAAAAAGGGGAAAAAAGAAGAGGACGTCTAAAGAAGAAGTGATTGGAAGCAGTAAAGCAAGACTTGTCAGAAATATGCGTGGGAAATTGAAGAGAGAAAGCAAGGGACCGAAAAAAATGTAGGGAAATAACCCTCCATAATAATTTTATATGGTATTTTACTTTTTAATAAATGCCTATTTGAAGGAAACATACCAAAGGAATGGAATACTGCTAACACAATATTAATACACAAAAAAGGGGACAATACAGATCTGAAAAATTATCGTCCAATATCACTACTATCACAACTTTATAAAACATTCACAAAAATAATTACAAATAGATTGACAACAAAGTTCGATGTATATCAACCAGTAGAGCAAGCCGGATTTAGAAAAGGGTTCAGTACATGTGACCATCTTCACACACTAAAGGTCCTAATAGAAAAAGTTAACGAATACAATTTACCAATCTGTTTAGCATTTATAGACTACGAGAAAGCTTTTGACAGCATAGAATTATGGGCTATTGAGGAAGCACTGGTCAACAGCAGAATAGATTCTAGATATAGGATATTAATACATAACATATATCAACACGCTGAAATGGTAGTCACGATGGATAACGGAATGAAAACGAGGCCAATAAAAATCAACCGAGGAGTAAGACAGGGAGACACCATATCTCCAAAACTATTTACTGCCGCACTTGAAGACATCTTTAAATCACTAAATTGGGAAACGAAGGAACTATCGATAAACGGAAAGTATTTAAACCATCTAAGATATGCAGATGACGTAGTACTAATAGCCGACAGCTGGAAAGAACTGAAGACGATGATCGATGAGCTTCATACGGAATCCATAAAAAAAGGACTGAAAATGAATCTGAGTAAAACTAAGCTAATGTCGAATAAAGATGATCAACCGACGATAACCATCCAAGGAACAAAAGTGGAACATGTAGAAGAATACATATATCTGGGTCAGAATATCAACGTAAACAAAGAAAACCAAACTACCGAAATAAGCAGACGAGTAAGAATGGGAAGGGCCGCATTTGGAAAACTCTCATACATACTGAAAGACAAAAAGATACCCCAAAACCTTCGAACAAAAGTGTTCGATTCTTGTATCCTTCCCGTTCTCACTTACGGAGCTCAAACCTGGACATTCACAAAAAAGAACATGGACAAGATTCGAAAAACTCAGCGAGCCATGGAACGACAGATGCTTGGTATCTCACTAATAGATCGGCAAACGAACGAAGCAATCCGGAACAGAACAAAAATAAAGGACGCCGCGAAACAAGCAGCTAAATTAAAATGGAAATGGGCTGGACACAACGAACGTCTCGAAGATGGTAGATGGAACAAAGAAGTCGGAAACTGGCGACCGTACGATGCGAAGAGACCAAGAGGAAGACCTCAAATGCGCTGGAGCGACGATATCAAAAGAGTCGCAGGACCAATGTGGAAACGCCTAGCACACAACAGCGATGAATGGCGAGAAATGGGAGAGGCCTTTATTCGACAATTCGGATAGAAAAAGGGCTATAAAAAAAAAATAATTTTATATATATATATATATATATATATATATATATATATATATATAAGAAGAAGGATATTTAAAACATTTTTTGCATTTTTACACACTTTTTATTGATATTTTTGACGTAATTGCTATCAAACGCGTTTGCGCCATGTTATTGTCTCTAAAAATTACAAAATAATTATTTATATTTTTGTTTCGACTGTTTAAGTTTTGTAATCAAAGACTAAGTATTTTAATCACAAAACCACAGAAGACGTTTTCTTGAGAAATAACAGAATTTCAATATTAGTCTTACCCATTTTCCAAGTTTCCCAGTACAATTAGAATTCTAATATTTTCTATTGGATTTAGAAGTTTCTGCTTAACTTTTATTTCCAGTTCCAACTTTAATTAGAATTGCCTCTTCGTTTCCTGTTTTGGCTTCTTCCTAACTTTCTCATTTCTCCGTTTCAAAATAAAATATGAATGTTTCCTGCGTAACTTCACTAATGAGCAATAAATGAAATATTTGGCTTTAAACAGGCTTCGGAGTCGGTTACCCGAATTGTCTCTCTTCCAGAAAGCTTTAATTACTGGAATCTGTGGGAATTTTAATTCGAAAACGCTGTAAAAATTCAATTTTGCGCTTTTTCAAGGACTTCGCCCGAAAGAAAATATCACGGCTTGAAGACTTATTAAATTTAAAAACAATTTTCACTCGACTGAAATAATTACACTAAAATAACATTCTTTTCTTTAGAAATAATAAAACTGATGTTTCTGCTAAAAAACCATTATAAATGGAAAATGTCTGCCTGTTGTTCGGATCTTTTCTAATGCATCTTTTTCTATAAGTTTCAGAATGTTTTTTGGTAGTTGATAAGTTGTACTGGGGCTCAAATCCGTATAAGATAAGATCCATTGTATTAACTCTAAGGTAGAAATATACATTTAGTTTATGAGAAAAGTTTAGCATAGCCATCATTTAAACATTTCATAATTCTTAACCTTATAGATATAGTTAAAAAATGTGTGTTCATCCAAGTGCACTGCAGGTATTGTGGCGTGGAGTATAAACATAGTTTAGACAATTCTTTATTTAAGTATTTTCTTTTTTTAGTTTTTTAATATTTATTGCCAAAAATATTGTTTCTATATTGTTTCTAGCTCCAAAAATTTTAGAGCACGGGACTAATTTAATAATTGTATCGAAACTAAATCGGAGTACAGTATGGTTGACTATGCTATAGTCTAGGTAGGCTATGGGCGACCGAAGCCTTACAAGAGAAACAATACTTATAGAGCCAGTAAACGTCTTTCCGAAGGATTGTTAGCCATAAAAACATATGGATGGGGTTTTTTCAGAAGGGAAATGTTGCTTTTTGAAAATAACTAAAAAACGTTGCGGGTAGTAAAAGGAGGGTTGTAATCAAATTACAATTCAAAATTATTCTAAAATTAAGGAGCTTAAATTGAAAAATACTCCTTCTAGACCATGAAACTTAGATAAAATGAATTGTTATATTGATCCATCCGTCTAAAACTACTACTATTGCAAACTTAAGAAGAAACGAGAGGCATTCTACGAAAAATTGCAAACCATCCTAGATAAAATACCTCATGAAGAACCCTTCATTCTTATGGGTCACTTAATGCACGAATTGGAAATGAAATAGGTCGAGTAAAACAAAGATTTAATGAAAAGCATGTCAACACAAATTGAGAACTGATGGCTAATCTTTGTGCTTTTAATGAACTGAGAATCAATAATACATTTTTCGACCATAAGTCTATGGAATCTATGATTGATTTTGTAGTCACTAATAGAAAAATCCACTCAAAGTAGATTCTAGATATCTGAACTTTAAACTCAGCAGACGCAGGGAGTGAACACAAACTAGTACTAGCAAAAATAATAATGAAAATCACACCAAAATATTTTCTACAGAAAATCACCGAGGAAAAATTTAATGTAGAATCATTGTAAAACGACTCTACAAGAGAAATGTACCAAATAGACCTAACAAAGGCTTCCGATCGCATCCAAGTCGAAGACGTCTTACACCTACTGTATAAAAGAAACATACCAATCAATATTATACAAACCATCGAAAACATCTACTTACATAATCGAATACAGGCAAAGATAAATGGAAAACTAACACAGTGTATACCAGTACAAAGCGAAGTCAGACAGGGTGACTCCTTGAGCCCACTTATTTTTTTTTTATTAGGAAAAGATGTCGCATCCACCAAAAGGTTATTAGCGACGGAACAAAATATAAATAACAAAGTTAAACAGCTACAGATTATACAAAATGTTTATGGATCTGAGATAATTCACTATATTGTCACAGGAAACAGTTTTGACCTAGAACCTGTGGTAGAGCGTTTGGGATCTTGTAGCGCTGTCTTTCTTGGTCATATTTACTACAAATTGTTAAAAAGTCTTCGACTGTTAATCGGACGTTACACTGATCTCATATAGGTGGATTTTTCTTTGTGAAAAGGTAGGAGTGCGTTAATCTGGTATGTCCTAGACGTAAACGCGCAACCGCAATTTGTTCTCGTCTATTGCGCGAAGATGGAAACCACTGAGACATACTATTTTTAATTTTATTTAAATTGGAATTAGTTTGAGACCACTCATTTCGCCATAAACACACTTTATTTTTAAAATAAGCTTTTAAGTCACTGGAAACACACTTGTCTATCGGCTCCGACAAATCACTTAAAATTGCCTCTCGTGCAATCATGTCAGCTTCTTCATTTCCTGTTATTCCGACGTGTGAGGGAACCCATAAAAATTGGACGCTTCTTCCATGTTCATGATCTTGGCAAAGCTAGTATTTTAGCAACTTTTCGAAAAGATGGTTCGGAAAGATGTGTTTTAATGAATTTTGACAGATAAAAGAAGCTGTAGCATAGAGAGACGAGGGAAGAATCCATCAATGTTCCATTGAAGTATCGAGTTGAATGTTGTTAACAGATTTAGAGTTAGATGATATTGAACGATTGTCTACAGAAGAGTCACTATCTAAGTCAGAAATCTCTTTCTCTAAGTGGTTGTGTAGTTTCTTTTGAAGTTTTGTAAACTTGCTTTTTGTAGATCTATCATTTGCATATTGATAGCTGCTTTGTAAAAGATGGAGTAAACCAGCCATATCAGTTGTAAATTCTTTAACGACGCTAATAGCGTCGGGGGAGCCTTGGACATTTCAATCAGTAAGGACAATTGGTGGAAATTTAAAACGAATGGTGGGGTATGATTATCAATGAAATTTTCAAGAGTTTCCCGTGTAGATTGGACTTTAGATGAGCGCGGTTTTTTTTTGGTTGAGAGAGTTTGGGTTTTGCAAACAGATTATCTGATGAAATTGCTGAATCTGAAGGAGGCGTGTCGATCTCACCAATACTGCGTTTTATGGAAGAACTTGCGTTTTCGCAATTGCTATTAGAGTTTTCACTTAGATGATGTGGCTTTATTACATTTGGAAGTACTGGAGCAAACTCATTGGTAGTGACAGAAGTCGAGCTTGTAGTTTTATTTGTAAGATTGGTTAAAATGGTTGTTTCAAAAAATTGTGGTGATGTATCAGTTTTATTAGAACTTTCTGCAGTTGTATCTAATGGAAAAAAAAACTGATAGATTGAAAAATATTGCTTCCGAAGTTTGTGAAAACGGTATTGCCGCTGAATGAGGTTGATTAAAAGTGTTGCTATGAGTAGGAGTATTAGTAGTTTCTTTGTCGTGGAGATTTGTAGGTGTAGGTGATATGCTCGGATTTGATAATGGATAACTTGATGACTGCTGGGTGTTTGGTACCTTATGTAGTATACTTGTTGAAGCTGTTTGATTTGGTACTTCATTGTTTGACTCGATATGAGTTGATTCCGTTACTGAACTGTTTTTGCATTGGGATGATATGTGTCCTGTATTTTTGCAAATAAAGCAGGTGAGTGTACCTTGTGACAAAAATATGCGGTAAGGTGTTTGGTCGAAATTTATTAGAATAGAATCTGGAATTGGTGATGTTATAGGGCTTATATAAACTTGCCTCCGAAAGCTCAATATGTGACTATATTCGGGAAGAGTCGAGCTAATTTTTAGAAATGTTATTGGGGAAATAAGCTTTAAACCGATATTCTGTAATTCTTCAACTAATACTTGATGAGGAATTGACGGGCAGACTCCAGACAAGATTAGTCTTTCTGCTGGAGAGACAAGTCTTCGTGCTGTTACAACTTCGCCGAGTACTTCTATAGAGCCATGTTGTGTCATGAAGTTATCTACTACGGTTTTGTTTGCCAAATACATGCAGATTCTATTATGAGATAATCTAGATGAAAAAATAATATTTTTTGGGTTGATGATTGTACCTAAAGGAATGAGATAATCCTGCAGTTTAGCATTATCGATACAACTAAATACAATTGCTTGGTTCTTACTCGGAAAAGAATGTGAAGCGGCTGAAGCATAACTGTTTGTGATATTCGAACGTTGATTTACTGGACTGGTTAGATCGGAAGGTGTGTTTACATTGTGTGAAGTCATTTTAAGCTGCGGTGGCGAAGGCCTTACTCCGACTCTGGTAAATGAAAAACCAATCGCATGCCACTATAAGCTACTTATAGCAGCTAACCTCACAAAATGATTGTACGGTAGTGTATATTTATTATTTGACGTTTTCTTTTCACAATAATAAAATAATAATTACGTATAGATGACTTACTTAGTAGTATCTAGTAGATAAACACTTTAATTTTAAAAAACTATTTAGTAAAACCACTTGTTTTTATTAAAAACTAGGAGTACGATATCAGTACAACTTAACCGTACCTTGCCAGGGTCGGTCTCCTTCTGAGCCCACTTATCTTTAATATAATAATGGACGAAATAATACAAGCAGTACGTAAAGGTCATGGTTACAGAATGAGGAACAAAGAAATCCAAATATTATCTTATGCAGACGACCGCATTAATCGCCGAGACAGAAGATGAGCTCCAAAGATTAACACTCATCTTCAATACAACAGCCAAGAAATACAATATGATAATATCAGCAGAAAAAACCAAATGTATGACAACATCTTAATACCCACTACGATGTAAAATCGAAATTAACGGGAAAATATTAAAGCAGGAAGCAAGGTTTAGATATCTAGGAATACATATAACTAGTTACGGAGATGTCGAAGAAAAAGTACGACAACAAAGCTTAAAAGCAAGTAAAGTGGCGGAATCTTTTAATAACACAATCTGGAAGAACAAACACCTAAGACAAGACACAAAAACAAGAATATATAAAGCAGCAATTAGACCTATATTAAAGTACACGCCGGAAACAAGACCTGACACATCTACAACGAGACGACTACTAGAAACAACAGAGATGAGAATACTTCGACGAATATCAGGGAAAAGTCTGTTGAATAAGGAGAGAAGCAAAAACATACGAAGAGCATGCAATATAGAAGGTATAAATGGATGGATAAAAAACGGAAACAGGAGTGGAACGATCACATTAGTAGAATGGCAGAGGATAGGATAGTACGAATGGCACAAGATAAGTCACCAAATGGACGAAGAAGTATTGGCAGACCAAAAAAAGGTGGTGCGATAATTTAAACAATTTAGTAGGCTAATATTGAAAAAGAAACAGGTTTAAGAGCCTACATACAAGAAGAAAGAAGACGAAGAAGTCTAAAACTAAAATGATCGGTGCGAAAAAGAAGCACTGACACACTAGAACAATCTTTGCCTCTGAAGTCTGAAAACAAGAACATCACTGTTTGGCTGGAAGCATATGCTTCAAGTCTAAAAGCCTCCGCTTAGTTTTTGTGATTAAAAATTATTTCACAAATAGCTTTTTGTCATTAATTAATCCATACCGTCCCATTTTACTAATGCACGACGGTCACTCAACTTGTGTGAGCATTAAATTAATAGAGTTACATCACATCTTAAAACAACCTCCGTATACGACTTACATCTTACAACCTCCAGGTATTACAGCTTTTAAATATTTAAAAACTTACTAGGATTACATATTGGTAACTTTTGCAAAGAAGTCTTATAAGAGATATCGAATAACAAAACCCTGAACACTTTTGTTTTCAACACTAAGGCCTTTATTTTGAATGTGAAGAATTTAAAATTGGTCATTAAAATAATTATTACGGTCTAGAAGGTGTAGTACGTACGTAGAATCTAGTTTTCTATTATTGAAAGCCCTTTTGTGTTCTGTTATACGTTTATTAAAAGTTCTACCAGTTTGACCGATGTATATTTTTGAGCAGTCGCCACATTTAAGTTTGTATACACCATTGTGTAAGTGATTTTTCTTCTGGATCTTGTTCTTAATATATTTGCTTAAGTTGTTGTTTGTTCTAAAAGCTGGTGTTATTCTTTTTTTTCTTATGTGATTGGATATTTTTGTTGATATCTTGCTTCAATATGTAATCGAGTAGAAGGTATTTCGTTTTTTCTCCGCTGGTGGAAATACTAATTTACACCACAAGGTAATTCAGGACTTTTTTATGCAGTTTCTGTAAAATTTTGTATATTGTTTGTTCGGTATACCCATTGTTTACTACTATTTGCTTAATGGTATTGAATTCTATCGTGAAGTTTTTTATTACATCGAGTGATGAATTGTCAATATACCACCTCTGAAACCAGCCTGGTAATTTCCGATTATTCGTTCTGCATATGCTGCCATACGATGGCACGAATACTGTATGCGCTGCATTTAGGAGCGTAGTTCCTCTGTGGTTAGAGCATTCAAAGATATCTCCTTTTTTGTATATGGTTCAAAATATTCCAATCTTATTTGTCCAAGACTTATGTGTCTTTGTTTCTTTTATAAACTGTTGAGTCTTGGCCACCGCATTTATAATATAGTTTAGCTGGGAGATTATCTATTTCGGATGAATTTTGCTGGCTATAGTGTGTGGTGACTAAGAATATCGTGTCTTTATGTTGAAAAGTGGTTTTATTAAAAACAGCAGATAACCTTACTTTTATGTAATTAATTGCAAACATAGATTTCCATGTAACGATGCTCTGATCGTTTAACAGTCGAACCGTGGGAGTGTCAATATTTGCGCATCCACTTCTACAACGTGACGGCGTAGTGGGATTCAGAACGGCTATTTAAGGCGTGTGAATAGCGGAATTAGATAGTCTTGTAACTAGCGCTCTAGGCTCCCTGACTCGCCGGTGTAGTGAACCTGCGAGCCATCTCGGACAGAGAGATTTCCGTATTGAGGATCATACTCTGTCCCTAACCAAGCGGAACCCATCGGTGTTGCGTATTGAGTATTACCGCGGATCTGCACAGAACCAACCGGGACAGAGAGATTTCCGTATTGAGGATCATACTCTGTCCTTAGCCAAGCGGAACCCGTCGGTATTGTGTATTGAACATTGCCATGGGTCTGCACAGCTAAATATTTTGTTTGCGAGCGTATTCGGAGCTTTCGCTGAATTGAAGCGAAAGCGAGTATAAATCTGCGCGCGATCGATTTCCCCCATTTCGTTTCTTATTAGTACTAATTAATTTCTTTTCTTTTATAGACGTTCGCCGAGGACTTCGTCCATCGCGAGATCCAGACGGGGACGTAGAATTCGTTTCAGTTTTATTCATTGTACAAGTATACAACGTAGAATTCCTTTTTATTTTTATTTATTGTAGATATACTAAATTAATAGATTTATTTTTATTTCAAACCTGTGTTTTACTGAGTCTGTCGCCCCGAAAGAGCTACCCATCACATCCATTTAACTATATGTTTTTATAGCTTCAAAAATAAAGCTTTTAACTGTCAAAGTCCTTATTGGAAGGCAATAGCTTTGACAGCTTTGTAATTTTCAAGAGTTCTGTGAGATCTATTTTCCTGCCACACTACATATATACGATTTACTCTTTACTTTTATTTCCACTTGGACTACTTTTCACTACAACTAGGTTTGTTTAATGATGTTGTTACATAAATTTATATTGGAGAATCTTTAATAAATACTTGCCACATCTTTTCATATTTTCCCGGTTATTCTATTTACCTAAAAGATAACAATTTTCTGAGTGTATTCACCTTAATATTTTTATCCCAACTTCCTCTTCAGAAGCGAAGTTTGTCGCTCGGAAACATGGTTTAGAAACTCACAAAATGTAATATATAACTTTATACTTCCCGTACGTTGAGATCACAGTACACGTTCGACATTATCTACACATGAAAGAAGCTGGAACTCAAATACACATAACACTACACAGAGCCGACTGTGTACGTGTAATGAATACAGTAATAAATTTACAGGCTCTGATTTACATACTGAATAAACTCTAAAGAAATTTACACAGATTCTAACCGAAAGAAAATACTTCTATATTTTGCACAAAATTTGCATTTTTAGTTCACTAGATGAAGTAAACACACTCGCATATTATTATTCTGTGTGAAAATAACTTACACTTTCGACCGTTAAATGCAATATGTTGTCGTAAAAATATTTTATTACATTACATTACAAGAATATACAGTAATAATATTAAAAATATAATTCTAAAGTACGTTTCTTCTCCTAAATTTGCTGGTAAACCTGGTTTCACAGATGAAATTAATAAGGTTTTGGAATTGATCTGGCGAGCTGAGAATATTTTGTATGTTTAACAAATAGAATATTTGATTTGATCAAATTAAAGGCAGATATCGAGCTCAGTTTATTAATTAAATCTTGCTCAAGTACTTTCGATTCCTAGAGCATCTTCAGGAGCATTTTGTGAATTTTGGCCTATCCAACAATCTGTTGAGAATGTTATAAACATAAAATTGTACATTACACTACACTACACAAGGACACAAAAATAGAAAGAGCTTTAAACGAGCTAAAAAATAATAAAGTTCCAGGACACGACGGTATAATTGCCGAGCTCTTGAAAACAAGCAAGACATTAACAATCCCTGTACTAACAGAGCTATTTAATAGATGTCTCTATAATAGCAAGATCCCTAAAGACTGGAACGAGAGTCTAGTAATACTCTTACACAAAAAAGGGGACAAATGTGATCTACAGAATTATCGACCTATATCGTTGCTCAGTCAAGTATACAAACTATTTATGGAAATTATTAATAACCGGTTAACCTACAAAATAGATAATTACCAACTGGTTGAACAGGCTGGCTTCTGCAAAGGATATAGTACATCATACCATCTGCTGACAATGAGAACATTGATAGAGAAGACAAATGAATACCAACTACCCGTATTTCTTGCCTTCGTCGACTATGAAAAGGCGTTTGATAGTATCGAGAAGTGGGACATAGAACAAGCTATTAATAATTGTAGAACAGCTTCGAGATATAGGCAACTAATACATAATATATATGAAAATTCAACTATGATAGTACAACTAGACGAAAATACAAATCCCATCCCCATTAAGAGAGGAGTGAGACAAGGAGACGTAATATCGCCAAAGCTTTTCAACCTAGCCCTAGAAGACGTCTTCAAAACTACAAATTGGTCAACCTATGGCATTAACGTTAATGGCAACAAGTTAAACCACCTCTGATTCGCTGACGACATAGTGATTATAGCGGGCACATTCGAGGAACTGCAAATTATGATGGGGGAACTAGCAGCCAGCTCCCAATGCATCGGCTTAAAAATGAATACGAAAAAAACAAAAAATCGGTTGCCTGTAAAGTCGGTTTTACGGGCGAAGATTTTACGTGACAACGTCTTTTTCTCGGTAGAATATTTATTGATATGAATATTATTAAATTGCACAATAGGAACAAGGAATTGAATGAAAATAAGAATTGCACAAATTTTAACTATAGAAATATATTTTGTTTACTAAAACATTGTACATGTAAACTTAAACTTAACTAATTTCTATTTGAGTGATTTTGTTGAGGATAGGACGATGATAGGAGAAATATGAAATGAAAGGAAGTGTTTCTGCTGTAATGTGTCTTGAACGCCAAGAACGCTCGAGAAAGACAGAGACCAGTGATGTTCCGTGGAGCTTATCCAATATCGGGAGATGCCTTCGGCAAAATTCGGTAGATTTCGGTAGATCATATGCAATGACGTAAATTATATATATATATATATATATATATATATATATATATATATATATATATATATATATATTATAATACAGTGCGTCCAATTAAGTGAACACCATAATGGAATTTTTTTTTAGTTTTATGACCTAAAACCTAAAATCAATCATCAATTAAATTTTTTGAGCCATATACACGAGGTTTGTCAAAAAATATGAACATAAAATTCATATTTTTTGATAAACTGCCTATATTACTAAAAAAATTTAATATCTGATGATTGTATTCTAAGTTTTAGATCATTCAGAACTTTTTAGAAAGAATAACTTTTTTCCATAAAACTAAAAATTGAAAAGTTTCCCATTATGGTGGCGACTTAATGGTTCAAAAGTTAAAGACCTTAAATAATTATGCTGAACTAATTATTAGAAATAACCATAATTCATTGAATTTTGTTTAATAAATAAAGAATCAAATTATTGGGACCAAATGCTCACATCAGCTATTATGATACAAATAAGGTTTAATAATATTTTGAGAAATAGTTATAGGTCATAATATTTACAGAAAGTTAAAACGTTCTGGTTCAAATAGATGTAACAACCATTATCTGCTAATGGATTAAGTCGGCAGTCAAAGAAAACCGACAGCACACACACCGTCATTTAGCTAATAACTTATCACTTGATACTTGAGATTCTTTGAGAATTGAAGAGACGTGTGTGAATGATTATGATTACGGAATGATGTTTATACAATATGTTATTATTAGGTATAAAATTACGAACTTGAATCTCGGGGTATTTCGCTTTCTTTGCATCTTTGCAAATATATTTTTAAACACTATAGGAAGTATCAAATGAATTTTAATACAAACGTATTAAAAATACCAAGTATTAGGTTACACTGAAAAGTTTTTTGATGGTAACAGAAATAAAAAGATAAATTGTATTATCCGAATTTATTTTCAAGTCATTGTGATATTTGTTTTAAAATTAGGTAGATTCAAGGGGCAGTTCGGTAGATCGGTAGATAGGAATCAAATTCGGTAGATCTAGCGAAAAATCGGTAGACGGAACAACACTGACAGAGACAAAAGCACGGAAGCACGCACCGATTCAACGCGCCTAATTCTCTAGTGCTGCGCGCGCAGCGGACCGATTATGTTTGAGTGGGAGAGAGACGCAAGGCATTCGCCGGTCCGGCGGGCCTCTCTCTCGTTCGGTGACTCACTGTAACAGACGTGAGCGGGCGTTACACTTTTTCATGAATGACTCCGAGCCACAACCTAATTTAAGACGTTGTCACGTCAAAAGTAATGACAAACACAGATGACCCCTGACGTCTAACTATAAATGGCGGTGAGATAGAACAAATCCAGAAATATATCTACCTAGGCCCAATCCTGAGACTCGACAAAGAGAACCAAAGTGCGGAAATTACTAGAAGAGCAAGACTAGCATGGACAGGATTTGGAAATCTTAGTTGGATACTTAAGAACCGTAAAATACCCCAATACTTGAGGAGCAAAGTGTTCAACCAATGCATCCTTCCTATCATGACATATGGATGTCAAACCTGGACCCTAACCAAGGTAAACATGAATAAACTAGCCACAACAGAAAGAACAATGGAAAGAGGAATGTTAGGTATACGACTGTCAGATAAAAAGAGGTACGACTGGGTAAGATTCAAAACAAAAGTAGAGGACATAGCAACAAAAATTGCCAAACTTAAATTGAGCTTCGCGGGCCACACTGCTAGGCAAAAGGACCAACGTTGGAATACTACAATACAACATTGGAGGAGACCTCACGAAAGTAAACGACCAAGAGGAAGACCACAGATGAGATGGATTGATGGTATTAAAAGAATAGACGGAACAAATTGGAAATATGTTGCTCAAGATAGAGACCGATGGAAGGATTTGGGAGAGGCCTATGTCCAAATATGGACGACAGAAGGCTAAGAAGAAGAAGACACAAGGAGTAACAGTTTAAAATTTTTAAAATAGGCGAAGCTACATTATGGTTGGCATCAGGAGAGAGAATGGCTCCTGGTCTTAATAGAAACGTTAAGGTGACATGTGACATATGACAGCTTGGATGGGCAGTCACAATTATAGAAATGTAATCTGCACATTTCAAAATTCTATAAAACTAAGCATTGACCAAAGGTCCAACTGACACTACTATAGGAAATCAACTGATGAAATATTAAATTATATAGAATATTTTATGTAGGTTGTATAATTCAGATCTCATAGTCAAACCTGTCTATAATAATTAAAGTGTTAGTTGATTTCCTATAGTAGGCACTCAATTAAATAATTATTTTTGCATTATACATGAAGCCATAATGTTGCGTTAGAAAATATTTGCTTGTCAGATATTCTCAGGGTAATGAGAGTGGGTTTTCAGAGGTTAGAACCAGAGTGGCTTCATTTGGAGTGCTTTTCATTAATCGTAATACAATTTTCAAAGCTTCAAATTGGATTCTATCAAGTATATGTCAATTAGTTATGCTAGCTGACCCATATAACAAATAGCAGTAATCTATAATAAATCGAATATAGGGTTTATAAAAATTTAATATAATATTTTGATCTGTACCTCATGACCTGTTACAAGGCATTTTAAGTGAATTAATACTTTTTTCGCAACGACTAATTGTTGTTGAGTTCAAAGCATGTTGTGTGTTGTTGAACATACTTAAATACAACTTTCCTGAACGTTGGATTGTTCGTAGTAGTCATATACCTTGGTCATGTGGTGAGGTCATGTGATGTCATATAATTACTTAATGCATAAAAATCCCAGAAGAATACTTATTATTATACTTATAATACTTATTATAAATACTGCAGCAGTTTCTTTCGAACCAATGATGCTATTTGATATGAGACGATCTTTTATGTAATGTATTGACAAATGAATTAAAGAAAATGGTGGAGATATCGAACACTTACTTTGACAAAAAGTTTAATGTTATTTAGTTTAACTATTTCTTAATTTGGTTTATAAATAAAATATTTTGGTTATGAATTTCATTTAATACAAAACGTAAAATGTTTGATGTAAAATCCAATTATTCTGTTATTTTGTCAAATCCTACTATTCTATCCTGCTAATATATTTATTTTATTCATTATTTCGTTAACTATTAACTTTATTAAAGGCATTTTATACCAACATTCAAAAGTATTGATGTTCTTGTCTAATTTTCTTTCGTTGCTTGAAGTAATTGCAGTAAGTCTGAATTATGTAGTTGATTTGTAAAATGCGATTAACTCGAAAACTGTTGAGTTTTGAAGTTATTAACAAGTATACCATTTATATCACAAACACCAGTAAGTTAAAGAGCAAAAAGGTTAAGTGCAAATGTATGCCACATATGTGGCATATGTGGCGCCCCCTCTATCAGCTATATTAAAGCATGTATCAAATTATAATTTACGATGTTCAATAGTACCCAGTTATGAATTTTAATACATAAATGTTCACAAACATAAAAGTTATAGCGAAAATTAAAATTTTAAATTTCCACTTTAACACCCTGTATCTTTCTTAATATCAACGTTTTATTGAAGCAATTTGGCTTAGATCGTAATATTTTAAAGTGTAGAATCTACGGTTTCTTTTTGTACAATTACTTAAGGACCAGATCACAAACTAGTAATCGTTTGGATGGAATTCCCCTTCATATGGACCCAACAGAAACCGACCCAGGGAGAGTCTGACCAAGTTACGGCTTCGGCTACACCTGTCAATACGTGCTCAACACAAGAAAAGAAATTCAAAATCAATTTATTAGAAGAAGACTCAATAAAAGACCTATATAAGCGAAGATTGGACCAAAAGCTAGAAGAGTTTCGGTATGAATCATTAGAACAAACATACGAACACATAAAAACCTGCATGAAGACAGCAGCCCTAGAAGCTCTTGGAGAAGTGGACCAAAAATACACCCACCAAACTACGAAATTAACCGAAGACACACTAACATCCATAAAAGAGAAAAAAGAACTCCATATAAAATACCTGAACACAAAAAACTATGAGGACTTGGAACTATACAGGAAAAAAAAATAAAGAAGTGAAAAGAAAAGTGGCAAATGAAAAAAATGAAAGATGGGAAAAATCATGCACAGAGATAGAACAGCACATAGGAGAAACGAGAAATTCAGAGTCATGGCGCACCTTAAAGTCGCTCCAAAGAAATAAGACAGAGAAAATCAAGATCGGTCAAATCAAAGAAAACGAATGGCAAGAATACTATAAAAAATTGCTAACCGAAGACCGCCCCGAATTCAAAAAATCAGAAATAGACGGAATAGAAATCTACACACATGACGAAATCGAATTAAGCCTAGCTGAGGTAAAAAGAACGATCAAAACTCTAAAGAACAAAAAAGCAGAAGGTCCCGGCGGAATACCAAATGAATTGATAAAAAACGGATCGGAAAAGTTATTCCGTATGATACATAAAATGTTTGAGAGAGCACTGAATGGAGAAGACCGGCAGAATGGACCCAAGCATATATCACATCAATATACAAGAAAGGAAATAGAAAAAACTGCGAAAACTATCGGGGAATCAGCATTATATCGTCTATAGGCAGACTGTATGGAAAGACCATAAAGGAAAAATTAGAAATATATATACAAGATAAAATCGGAGAAGACCAGGCAGGTTTCACAGCGGGGAAAGCATGCTTAGATCACATTTACACGGTCGAACAACTAATAGAAAAAAGAATGGTCAAAAATAAATCCGTCCATCTGGCTTTTGTTGATCTTAAGAACCAAGCTATGGGAAGCAATGGAAGACATCGAAGTTCCACGAAGATTAATAAACGCT
The DNA here is from genome assembly GCF_040954645.1 of Diabrotica undecimpunctata. Taxonomy (NCBI): domain Eukaryota; kingdom Metazoa; phylum Arthropoda; class Insecta; order Coleoptera; family Chrysomelidae; genus Diabrotica; species Diabrotica undecimpunctata. The sequence goes on along the minus strand of NC_092811.1, from coordinate 10,761,187 downwards.
GTAAAAGCACTCTACAAGAATAACGAAGTAGCTATCAAAACGGGCAATAGAATATGCAGTCCATTTAAGACGACAAAGGAACTACTACAGGGTTGCTTCACATCCCCCACCCTGTTCAAAATATTCCTGGAAAAAACCCTGAAACCATGGAAAAGAAAGTGCGAAGGAATGGGTATACCAGTAAGAAACGAATATCTATATACGCTAAGTTTTGCCGACGACCAAATAGTGATCGCACAAGACGAAGATGACCTCAGTTTTATGATGAGAAAACTGGAGCAGGAATATACAAAGAATGGGATGGAAATAAACCTAAAGAAAACTGAATACCCAACAACGGAGAATACAGAAATAAAACAGCTGGAAATAGACGAAGGTAAACAAATCAAAGGAACAGACAAGTATAAGTATTTAGGCTTCATAATATCAAACAAAGGAACAACGGAGGAAGATATAAAAAATAGACTAGGACAAACAAGAGACTGCATACGAAAATTGAACCCGGTACTATGGGATAAGAACATCAGCATGAAAACAAAGAAAAAAATCTATAATACCATGACAAGAAGTATTCTCACTTATGGGTGTGAAAATTGGACAATAAATAAGAAAACTAAAAACAAAATAAGAGCAACAGAGATGGAATTCCTAAGGAGAAGCTGCAGAGTAACAAGAAGAGATAGAATAAATAACATGGAGATTAAGGGGAGAATGGGAAGGAACTCCGACATAATAGACCACATCGATCAAAAGAGGTTAACCTGGTACGGACATGTCAGAAGAGCAGACCAAAATCGGTGGATAGAATAACAGAGTGGAGCCCGATAGGAAGAAGAAAGAGAGGCAGACCCCGAAGATCTTTCAGAGATGAAGTGGACGAAGCAATAAGTAGAAGAAACCTACAGGAAGGGGACTGGCTTAACAGGAAAAATTGGAGAAAACGGTTGGAAACTGTGGAAATCCTTGTATATATATACTTAAGGACCACCCTGTATATGTTTTATTACAGTACTCGTAATTTGCTTATATTTCTTGTCAAACCAGCGGGAACATCTAAAGGTGGATTAACAAACTATTATGTAAAACATATCTAGAATATCGATAAAGCATAAAAATACAGTTTTCATTTCTGCAATAAAGCAATTTTTATAATTCAATGTTTTACTTATTTAGTCACAATTATTTATGAGCCGTATATCGATATTATTGCTTTTGAAACCGATCCCATCTTGACTATTAATAAAATTCCAGCTCATATTTCTTGAACCGATTACAATTTCATGAGATAGTGGAACAATTAGTAGCTAAGTCACGTATAATACCTTTAAACTGCAAGACAAACTCATGTAAGTCAATATTTGCCGAGGTACAACTAATAAAGTGCCTAATAATTGACGAAAATTAACTAAAAGTTCTCAACTGCTAGAAGCTACAAAGCTCCAGACTCCATTTCCGACTGCCTGAATATTTCATCACATCTATAAGTCAACTATAATAAGTATCTGGTTGTACCCTATATATACCAATAAGCTCCTTTTAATAGTATTAGATGTGGGTGGAGAACGCAGAGTGTGGCTTATTAAAAAAGTTTAGATCTCGCTCAAGATATGGATATTGAAAAACTTCGCGCAAGCAATTAAAAGTCTGTAAAATTCGAAATTTTTATATGTAGATCGTGCCGATAAGAAGTGTTAATGGGTCGGTGGATGTTCGCATTGTTTAAAGTTTTTTTGAATGAAAGATAAAATAAAAAACACAAAACGGATATCGGATCGCAAATGCCGAAACTTTTTTGTAATTTAAAAGTCTTACAGTAAAACCATTGAAAAGGAAAAAAAGAAGCTTTATGTTTTATAAATGAGATCCAATTTTACATGTTTTTTTTTCATTTTAATATTGATTACAAAAGTTTTTGGATTAATGTTGCTAATAAAGAGCTGGAAAAGTTGGATTTATACGGGACTTTTTGTAACATAAGTTCAGTGACAGTAGATATATTAAATCGTTTTCTGTAAATTCAAAAAGTATTAATGTACCGAGTAGCGAACAAAGAACGGGTTTCAGAAATATCTAGCGAATGGATAATACTGGTAATAGTCCATTGAGAGAAAGTGACACTGAGATTACATTTTTGAGAGGACGCAATTTTGTTTTTTTATGTGTCGGAGTGGTTAGTATAAGCTTAAGTTCAAGTTTGTGTCTGTATCTCGCAAATTATTTACACCATTTGTAGCAAATTAAATTCTCTACGACTTTATTTCTGTTACTTTTTATCGTAAAATTAAAAGTAAAAAAGTTATATATAAAAATAACTAAAAATTTTTGAACAAATTTTCTTTTGGGCCGTATAACTTCTTTTCTGGTCATTATATACCCTCTTTAATGACAGATTAGAGGTTACACAAAGAACGGTACTAGGCTCGGGCTTCAGTCTGATAGAGGTATCTTGGTCGGAGTTCTTATTACAGCTCAAATATAAAGAATCAGTTAGAGAAGTACTGAAGATACAGAGACGAGAAGTTAGAAGATAAGAGAAGAGAATTATTTGGGCACCACCCTATTTTTAGAGGAACAGGGAAACCTTAAGACATATAGAATAATATAACAGGAAAGGTAGGATACAGTAAGATAATCACGCGAGAATAAAGTAAACCGTGTGAGAAAAGGTATTATGATTGTGCGGTACACACTTAATATTTCGACACATATACACTAGTTATATGATAAAACAAATAATAATATAAATCAATAAAAATGCCTGAAAGAGATACACCTTGCACAAAAATATAAATTCATATCATAGCAAAAATATAAAAAGCAAATAGTTCGTCAAAAAAGTTATATTGAGGTATAATAAAAAAATGCACTATAACAATTTTTATGGCACAGTTAAATAGATTACACAATCTATTATCGAATACAACAACAAAATATCTTTTTTGAAAAATAATACTGAATAATGTAGTATTCTCAAGAAAAAAACAAGGAATATTATAATTGTCAATATTCGTCAAAATAAAATATTATTATGCCTTGAGAATACGTAAACATTTACTAAATTTTTTTGAACGTGATCCCCTCAAATCTATTCCTAAAATTTATCATAAATATAACCTACTTTAATATCAAACAAATGGTTCGTAATTTGTACGTATATATGATATCGTAAGTTTATACCCGTGATAGTTCATTCGGTTAAACTTAACCATAAAGCAAAGTCGCTGAACCGAACGTTGTAAATCAGTTTCTTACTATTTAGGTATTGAAGTTGAGCTTTAGTCAATAAAATTTATAGTTACTCACAATACCGTCGACAACAGGTGGACACAGGTAATGGCGTTACGTCCTCAATAAAGGCACTTGGGTCCTGGCAACTGGTATTGGACGGCAGGTACAGCAACGAATTACGGTTTTCGATCCGTAATCCCTCGAATTGACTTAGGTAGTCGAAAAGAGAAACAACCAGACAGGAACAGCACAGGTAGTAGTAAGTAGTATAGATAAATGAAGAGACAAATGAACGTAAAGTTGAATGATGGCGTCAAATAGCAGAGACGAATGAAGGTAGAGATGAACGATCGGCAAACAGAGGTGATTTCGTTCCTTCGAATTGAAACACGTCTGTTTGACAAAAGGGAAAATAGTTAATATAGGACTCACTGTGTAAAGATATTTTGTATAGATAAGGGTGAATTGAAAATACACTTACCGCCGTCTGATGGAGAACAAACCGCTTCCCACAGGAACCAACTTGAAAATGAATTCGAATTTTATTCTGAGGCAAGCTAAAGATACAAAAGAGGTGGGAGTATTGGCTGAAGAGTGCCACGCAAAATTGATATTTAAATAGCAAGGCTAGTGGGGTCATTTTTGTAACTTAAACACTATCTCCCGACAGGAATTATACGTTCACCGAAAACCAACTCTTCGGCTTTTCTGAGAAGGTAGACCGGAGATTTCACAATAGGCACTGACTCCTTTGTTTCTAGGAAAGATTTCTATTAAGCAAAGGATAGATAAAAAGATCAGGGAACATTTGGCGAAATATTTCATTGTTAAAAAAAAGCATTGCGAATCGCTCGTTGCTATTGGGTTACTTTTAAGGCTTTTAACAAAATATATGGACATAGGCGGCGTGAAATTAATTTTCTAAGGAGAATAATTTAAAGACATTTTAAACATGCTTCAATTATACTATAAAATGACATCAGAGCAATATTAGAGAGGGTTTTTCATAAAAGTAATTTTCACTAGAAGAAGTCACAAATGATTTAAGGACGCTAGAACTGAACTCCATAGATAACAAGTGCAATAATATCAAAACAGTAGTACTGACAGCGGCAGCGTCCACCCTGGGAAACAAGAAAAGACAAGAAGAGGAGCTTGGTTTGATGACGAGTGCAGACAAGCAATAGGGGAAAGAAATGAAGCACACAAAATGTATATAACAAGAAGAACACGGGAAAGTCGAACATCATTTGAAGTCGAAAGACGGAAAGCAGACAAGATATGTATAAATAAAAAAAAACCTATGAAAATGGACAAATAGGAAAAATGGAAGAAAATTTCAAAAACAACAAAATTATAGGGGTTTACGAATACCTAAAAAAGATAAAAAGTGGGTACAAACCTCAAACAAGTTTACGTAAAGATGAAAGTGGGTAAATAATTAGTGACCAAGAGAAAGTCACAGAAACCTGGAAGTATTATTTTCAGACCCTACTTGGTACACAAGTAGACATGGAAGATGAAAGAGGTATGAACCACGTAGAAGAGAATGAAGTAGAGAATGGAGTAAAAGCTCCAACAATAGAGGAAGTTCTCGAAGCTATTAAGGCCTAAAAAAAGAATAAAACCCCGAGAGTTGACGAAATACCAGCAGAATTGTATAAGGAAGGTTGCGACCACCTAGCAAGTCACATCCACGTGCTCATCAAAGACATACGACAAGAAGAGAAAATACCCGACGATTGGAAGAAAACTACCGTGGAACTTCTCTACTATGTACAGCATATAAAGTCCTCACGTATATTATAAACCAGCTGCTCCAACCACTAGCAGAAAATATTATTGGAGAGTATCAGACGGGAAAGATCGACACTGGATCAAATATTTACAGTCAAACAAATCTTGAGTAAATCATGGGAATATGACATTGATGTTCACAACGTATTTGTAGACTTCAAACAAGCATACGACTCAGTCAAACGGAACAAACTCTACAATATATTGGACCACAACTTTGTTTAACCTGGCACTGGAATATTCGGTTAGGCAAATGCAAACTGGACGAGGAAATCTACTGACCAACCAGACGGTTCAACTGGCCGCTTATGCCGATGATATTAATATTATGAGCAGAACAACAGGAGCACATGAGACATACGTAGAGTTAAAAACGCAAACAAAAAGAGTAGGTCTGGAAATTAACACAAAAAAAACAAAAATAAAGTCCCAGTCCCAATAATGTCTCCTAAAGAGAAGAAATATAGTCCCACAAAACATTATAAATGAAGATGACATTGAAACTATTGGAAAGTTTACATACCTGGGAGTAGAAATATATGCCGATGGATCAGAAGATGGAGAAATACGGAAGAGAATAACGTAGGCAAACAGAGCTTATTTTGCCGTCTCCCATATATTTCGATCTAAGAATGGTTACCGAAATACAAAGATGAAAATCTATAAAACCTTAATTCGACCAATAGCATGCTATAGCAGTGAGGCATAGGTCCTGAAAGAAACATCCAAAAGCAAACTCGACACATTCGAAATGAAAGTACTGAAGAGAATACTAGGACCTCTGAGGAAAAACGGAATCTTCAGAAGTCGATACACCAACGAGCTTTATCAACTTATAAGGAAGCACCACTGTCAGACTTCATTTAAATACAAAGATTGCAATGGGCCGGACCTTTGATAAGAATGGTAGAGGATAGGCTACCAAAAAGAGCACTGAATGCTAGAATGCAGGGAAAGAGACCGGTTGGAAAGCCAAGAAAGCGCTGGGAATACACAGTAAATAGCGACGCACAAGCCCTTTTAGGAGTCCGTGTATGGAGCAGATCAGCCACAGACAAGCAAGGGTGAGACAAAAAATAAAGGAGACAAGGCTTAATTTGGGCTGTAGTGCCATAAAAGAAGAAGAATTTTCACTACAAATTTGTTTAATGTTATTAATTTCTCTAGATTTTACGGTCCACCGAAGTTGGCAGGGACATCTTGGAATAAGGGGTTTAAAGGGTTTTCGCGTTGTATCTCGTATATTGGCAACACTACAGAAAATTTTATTAAACATTAGTTGTAGAAAATTTAATTGTCTACAAATTTATTCTATTATTATTCTTCTATTACTTTAATCGTAAAATGGAAAATAAAAAGTTAATAACATTTTACAATAAAAAAACACCGTGGAAATATTATAGGGGGTTTTCAACGAATAATTTTCACTACGTGTTTAATTTCATTAATTTTTCTGGGTTTTCTCAGTTTTCTGAAGTTGACCAAGTTCTTGAATACTCATAAGAATACGATAAAAACGAACCTTTAAGCTATATATTTTTTTGTTTATATAATTTATTGGTTTGTTAACGTTCCTATGGTATTATTAGATTATTATCGAACTTTTTCGCGACCACCTATGAGGTAGAGTCTGGAGGCGCATTTTTTTAAGGGGTATCCCCATTAGGCATAATTCACTGACAATTTCCAGACAAAATAATATTGAGTATGTTGTAATGTTTATACTTTATACGAAATTTATACGCAAATTATAAAAATATGCTTTGTTACTACCGATGGGACTTTAAGAAAAATTTTTATAATTTGTTTAAAAATTCTTTAGTTACTTTTAAAGTTCCTAAACTATTCATGTTACTGTTGATATTACGTACAATGATAAATGACATATTCTCTTATCTTATTCTTGCATAGCAGGCAATAAGCCTAAGCAAACATCTTATGTTTGGAGGGTTGAAATTTGCCAATTACATCTGTTTATTAATAAACAGTCAAAGTCAAGTATACTTAGTCTACATAAGGTCAAATCCAGGTACTATATTATTTTATATATCAACGTGTCAAAAATAGCATTTGTTATCAGATAATTTCCGATTTTACTGCAAAATTTTGGGTAACAGTTAGTAAGTTTTCTGCAGATTTTGTAATCATTCAAAATATTAACGAATTCTTAATAAATCTTTCACAAATATTTTAAACATCGAATTATTCACGTTAAAAGAATTAGATAATTTAAAACAAAATCTTTTCAAACTATATCGTAGAAATTCGCTTCTTGTCAATGATGAACATCTGTATGAACTTCAGTTAAGATTTATCCGATCCCAAATAAAGATCACATCATAATATTACGACCTACACCCTATTATGTTAATAACAAATGGTTTGAAAGCTGCGCAATGGAAAAAGTGACCACATAATTTGTACCAAAAGTGTACAATACCATTGTAGAATACCAAATGTTCATAATTGCACAAAGACCATAGCGACAGAAAAGTTTTTCCTAGCAAAGTCATTTTGCCAGAAATAATACATCCAATAATTATCCAACAACATGAAGTAAAATTAACTAGGTTGCTAATGACAGAAGAATCAATTGTTATTGAAGGAGTCTACTTCAACAAGACAACATCCTAAGACATAACTGAACGTTGTTAGTGTTACTGGTTTTTTGTTTCTAATTTATGGCGGAGGCTCTTACAAATAACATTCGCCATTTATTAAAAAACTAATTTTAAGAGTAGGCGCAAAATTTCGGGCCAATGCTTTTTACATTCATTTTTTTCGAATCCTGAGAAAACTAATAAGTATTTTTGAAAAATTTAAACGCAGAATGAAATATTACATTATTACCGAGGACCGAAAGTCCCTGAAAACTTCTATGTGGTTTATTTTAGTAAGTTAAAGGGGTGAAAAAGAAGAGAAAATTTAGTGTGACTTTTAATTTCAAATATCTCATTCAAAAAAAAACTTTTTGTTTATTCTAACGGACTTTCGGCCCTCGGTAATGATGTAATCTTTCATTGTGCGTTTAAATTTTTCAAAAATATTTATTAGTTTTCTCAGGATTGGAAAAAAAATGAATGAATTTAAAAAGCGTTGGCCCGAAATTTTGCGCCTCATCTGCATCTGCAACATACAAGCATGGCGGAGGAAGAGAACGATCTACAACTCGTCGGCAAGACTGTTTTGTAGTTCTGACGGCAAGAAGAAACCCAACATTCACGGCTTCCAGAATTAACAGTATCTTCAGGCATGCTACTGGGCTTGCCGTCTAGCCCTCAAATTTGATGCATGTAACCGTTTTCTGACAGTTTGACTGAAAATCGCTCGCCCAGTAGCATGCCTGAAGATACTGTTAATTCTGGAAGCCGTGAATGTTGGGTTTCTTCTTGCCGTCAGAACTACAAAACAGTCTTGCCGACGAGTTGTAGATCGTTCTCTTCCTCCGCCATGCCTGTATGTTGCAGATCCAGTTGCTACATACCGAATCCATGCACGACTTATCACAATTTGCGACACATTTAGCCTCATAGCAACCTCTTGTTGAGTTATGCCTTGTTGCATGTTGCAACAACCTAATTGCTCGAGCTGCACTAGTTCTAAACGTCTTTGCGGCATAATGTTTTTGTGATAAATAGATTTCTTGACTTATTGACAACTGGTAAAGCCAATACAAGCACTTTTATACGAATGATATATTCATGTTTGGAACAACATGTCTCTCTTTGTACGAGATAAGGGCCGATAAGAATAGGGAGAAAAAAACCACATGCAAAAAATATTGGCAATAAAGATAGTATATAGAATATAGTACAGGCAATTATTTTAAAAAAAGTTTTATATGTTTTTTATCCACTTCAATTTTAAAAAATTTTAAAATTATCCACTTCAATTGTTGAGTAGTGTATATTGATTACTGGATATTACAGCTAATAATAAAACTTTATCAGACCAGTAGACATAAAGCAGGGCGTGATAACCCTAAAATACAAATCTAATTCCCATTTTGTAACTCTGCAATATTCTAACATTAGATTTCGAAATGAATTTCCCGAATCAGCCTTGACATTAAATAATAATACCAACCAATGTAGAAAATTTAAATGTCAGATCGTTGTCAAGCCCCTCCGAATTTTTTGTAAGACAAAATTCAAATAATAAGGGATGATTTGCTTAGCTCGCATATTTTTCCATGATATATTAAATTATGTACCGTTTATTCTGACGTTTGTCCCAAATTTATTTTATTGCGTCTAAATTTTTAGACCTATAAATCTTTGATATGTATATTCGTCAAGGCTCGCAATAGTTGATTCAGTGCTTTAAAATATAGGTACCAATTCCTAATATAAATATAGTTCTACTTGTTTATTTGTACGACCGATTTGGCATTATCCTGAATAGTCCATTGAAATGTTATAATTGTTATGCCTTAGAGAAAGCAATTTCATTTTTTTGATATGTTGGGTTAAGTATAATCTTAAGGTATAATCTATCCTTGTCCCCCTGTCGCTATCTTGGAAACTGTATCTCGTCATTGCATTCTATATCGTCAGTATTTCTTTGCAACTCCTTTCATTTGATTTCTATTGAATTTCATGGAAATTAAAACAGTATTTTGTTATATTCACATACTAAGTTATCGTTAGTTTTAAATTAACTGTCACTTCTAACTCGTATGTAGCATTAAATTCATTACTATGTCTGAAAAGTTTTGAATATATAATACCCCTAATACTAAGCTAGCTATAAATTAAATTTTGTATCTAGTCTAATTAACTAATTAATTAACAGAGAAAACGACTTTTTAGCCAAAATTCATTATAAACAACAACGTTCTTTCCCCGAGCAAACATTTATTCAAGTTGGAATTGTATTTATGTTGGTGTTATTTCCAGTGAAAGCGTATATTATTATTCTCTTCTGCACTATTATGAGTTTACTAACAAATGTGTCGTTCTCATGCTATTCCCCTGCGATATAGTCCGGCCTACAGTTTTGAATGCGAAGCGAAGGGAACGCTTAATGTACATCTACGGTATTAAAGTTGACTTGTGACCAAGCAAACAGAGGCTTAATATTGAAAACAATTTTCTTTCACAACTTTTTATGCAAATCCAGAAGCTAAAACTAAAATAATCGAATTCGAAATCTGACAGTCGAGTAAGTTGTTAATTTTTTTTTATTTAGCATTACGTGTCTCGACAGCGTAGGTCACTGACAGGTACAATTTTATTATATTACAAGAATATACAGTAACATTAGAATCGATAAAGAAATACATTAAATACATTAAACATTGGTACAACTATTAATTATCACATTCTAAACTACGTTTTTTCTTCTAAATTTCCCTGGTTTCATAGAGGAAGTTAATAAGGTTTTGGAATTGATCTGGCCAGCTGAGAATATTTTGTAGGTTTCGAATCAAAAGATTATTTTTTCTGTTGTTAAAATAGGGACAGTCTACGAGACTATTTTTAACAGATAGAATATTACCACAGTGTGTACATGTAGGTGGATCTTGGGAAGTTAGTAAATGTTTATGAGTTAGTATTGTATGGCTGATTCTAAGTCAGCGAATTAAGATTTTGTTTTTTCGTGTCATGGAAGGAAACTCAAGCTTTTTAACGGTGGAATGGATATCACGAAGCTTGGAAGGGATTTTATTCCGGTGATCTTGCCAAGATATTTGGATAATATTTTTAAAATACGACTGTAAATCTGTATTTAATTGTATGTTTTCAGTCTCCATATTAGAAGACGCGGCTTGTTTTGCAAAGAGGTCGGCTAATTCGTTACCAGGGATTCTTACATGAGACGGAATCCAGATCATGATTATGGATACTCTCAGTGAGATTAAACTATCGAAAGAGTTTTGAATAGCTTGAACCAAAGGATGTAACTTGTACATACTTATAAGAGAGTAAATAGACGCTAAAGAGTCTGTAAATATTGCTACTTTTTTTTATTCTGGTGATAGTAAGTTTGTAACTTGAAGAATAGAGAATAATTCAGCAGTGTGTATGCAGCAGAAGAGCGGGAGATTACAAAATATGATTAAACCTGTGTTTGAAGTTACAGCATATCCAACATCCATAGGAATCTAGAAGCATCTGTGTATACAATTTGGTGAAATCTGTTGTTGTGACATTTGACTTGCACCTCCAATAAAATAAAATTCAATAAACTACAAAAATAATAAAAACATTTGAAACTTACGTGCAAGGTTTTCCAATGGCCTTTCCTGGAAGCATGTGATTTCTCTTAATTTTAAAAGTGTTATACTCATCTAGGTTTTTAACTCCCTTCTTTCTCTTTTTTGTAATCTCATTCTTCTTCTTCTTCTTCTTCAGCCTTCATTCATCCATTGTTGGACATAGGCCTCCTCCAATTGTTTCCACGCTTCCCTATCTTTTGCAATTCTCATCCACTGCTTTCCAGCTACAGCTGTTATATCGTCTATCCATCTCTTTTTGGGTCTTCCCACGCTTCTTTTTGTTTCTCGAGGTCTCCAGAATGTCACTTTATGAGACCATCTGTTGGTGTCTTGTCTTCCTACATGTGCTACCCATTGCCATCTCAATGTCGCTATTTTTTCCATGATGTCAGTTACTTTAGTTCTTCGACGTATTTCGGTGTTAGGAATTTTGTCTCTGAGGCTTATATTTAACATGGCCCTCTCCATGGCCCGTTGAGTTACTCTTAATTGTTCTGCCATTTTTCTTGTTATTGCCATAGTTTCCAATCCATAAGTTGCAACTGGTAGTATACAAGTGTCATAGGTCTTTCGTTTTAAGTGTATTGGGATTTTTCTGTCTTTTAAAATGAAGCTCAACTTCCCAAAAGCAGCCCATGATAATTGTGTCCTTCTTTTAATTTCTAGGGTTTGATTTTCCTTTTCGTTTTTAATTGCATGTCCTAGATATATATATTGTTCTACCTTTTCTACATTGATGTTATCTATCGTGATGTTTTCTAGGCTGTTGCTTAATATCTTTGTTTTGTCGAGATTCATTTTTAATCCTATTTGATTCGATTTGTGATTTAAATCTTGAAGCATTGATTTTAGTTCATGGATATCTGTGCTTATTAGTACTATGTCGTCTGCGAAACGCAAATGGTTAAGATATACTCCATCTATTTTTAATCCCTTTTCGACCCAATTTAGTTTTTTGAAGACATTTTCTAATGCCAAAGTAAATAACTTGGGTGAGATGGTGTCACCCTGTCTCACGCCTTTGCCAAGGTGTATTTTCATAGTTTCCAGATCATCATCTATTTTTACGTGAAAAGTAGCATCATCGTATATATTCTTAAGGAGGGCAGCATATCTTGAATCTACTCTGGCGTCGTCCAATGCTGTTAAGAAAGCCCATTTCTCGATACTGTCGAATGCTTTGTGATAATCGACAAATGCCAGATGTAGTGGTATGTTGTACTCTATTGTTTTTTCAATAACTGTCCGGATTGTTTGCAAGTGATCGATAGTGCTAAAACCCTTACGAAAGCCTGCTTGCTCCACCGGTTGGTATGCATCTAGCTTAGCTGTCAATCTATTTGTTATTATTCGGGTTAGTAGTTTGTAAAGGTGTGACAACAAGGTTATTGGTCGGTAGTTTTCTATATTTGCGGCGTCTCCTTTTTTATGGAGTAGAATGACTTCCGCATTTTTCCATGCTTTTGGTATTTGTCCTTCCAATAGGCATTTATTCAGTAATGCTCTCATTGCCTCTTCTAATGCAGTGCCTCCCATTTTTAGCATCTCTGAAGTAATTTTATCTTCTCCTGGTGTTTTCCCATTTTTCATTTGTTTTAGGGCGGCTCTAATTTCTGATGTTATTATTTCAGGGAGATCCTCTGAGCCCACATTTAAGATATGTTTTGTTGGTATACCGGGGTTCGGAATAGTAGAAGTATACAGCTTCTCGTAAAATTTTCGGATTTCTCTAACGATCTCTTCCTTATGCGAGCACAAAGTTCCACGGTCGACTTTTATCTTTATGATTTTATTCCTGCCAGCGGACTTACATGTTTTTAGTACTTTCATGTTCTTATTGTTCTCTATGGTTTCAAGAATCTGGTTTGTTCTATAAGCTCTGAGGTCTTTTCGAATATTTTTCTTAACGCTTCTGTTGAGCGCTTTATAGTCTGGGTTATCTCTGTTCGTTCTTCTTCTTTTCTCTATCTGTTCTAGAGTCTCGGGTTTTAGTTTAGCTTCTTTTTGTTTTCTTATTCTGCAACAAAGTTTCTTAGTGACTGTTTGTATGTCTTTAAGTTATTTTCTCAGCTAGTTCATCTATATTCTTGTGCTCAAAGGTATTTGCTACTAGTTTCCGTGCTAATTCCCCTGGATATTTCTCTTTATTACTGGCTAGAATGTCTGCCGTCGGTAGAGGGTTTGTTGTTAATAGTTTTCGTCTTTCTCTCTTTACGTTAATATGTATATCGGCACGAACTAGTCTATGGTCACTGCCAGTATTAAATTTGTTCAGCACCTCGATGTTTTTACATATTGATCTATCACTGGAAAGGATTATATCTATTTCATTCTTAACCTGGCCGTTCGGGCTACGCCATGTCCACTTTCTTTGTATTTGTTTTTTATAGAACGTGTTCAGGCAAAACATTTTTTCGGTTCTTATGAAATTTGCTAATGTCTCTCCTCTGGTGTTTCTGTTGCCTAGACCGAAGTTTCCTATGTAGTCTGAGTCGCCTGGTATTCGCCGCCCTATTTTTGCATTAAAATCTCCGTTGATGATAACATCTAGGTCTTTAGCTCGCGTTATATCTTCGTAGAGTTGTTCTATTGACTTGTCATCCGCAGTGGAAGTTGGAGCATAGCAGTGTATTATTTGTAAGCTATATCGTTTATTCAGTTCTAATACAAGATATATCACTCTTTCCGACACTACTGAGTATTTTACAATCTGGTGTTCTATTCTTCGGTTGACCATGAAAGCCACTCCTCCTTGACCGTGGTTCTCTTCTATATTATATTGGTATAAAGTGTGCCCAGATTTTGGGGCACATATCACTCATCAATCTCATTATCACTCATATTAAATTAAATATGTAGTATTTTACAAAACAATCGCCGAAATATCAAAGTATTTGTCTATAAACAACAACAAAACAACCTGCTTGTCATTTATCAACAAGCAAAATCGCTGTGTTCATGACACTACTAGCGCCAGTCAAAGATCAGCGGCAAATTTATAAAACGATATAAGTCAATGACTTAATCGTTTCATAAATAGATGAAGTATTCTGTTGGCTGCCTACCTATCAACAGTACTGAAGACTTATATTCTTTTATAACTGAACGTTAGATATAAATATTGGAAACAAATTTTCGTCATAATCTCAATTTACATAAAGTAGTGACTGATATCCTTTCATAAATAAGCGATTCAAATGACATAAACTACTTTTACGTAGTTTTTCAATACAATCTGTATAAATTGTTTACTAACTTTGGTAGAAAGACATTAAAAATGACATACTTAATGACAATAAAGGAAAAGCTTAACACGTCCGACATAAAAAATCCTTCAGCTTACATCTATCACCAATACTAATGTCTCCCGACTGCCAACTCTCATTAATAACTCTCGTTCAAGAAAACCCTTCAAGTCCGTAATTTTTATACACGTCTGAAGTTGACTTATTTCATAAGTTGCCCTACCGTACCCGTGATTGATATTGCTTCCAGTTTCGAGTTGATCGTCTAATGATAAATGGTTCGATACTATTAGAGAAGACAAAGTTGCTGTATCGGCGGAACTCGTGTAAATTTAGTTTTTAAAAACAGAATTATAAAAATGGAAAACTTCCATTAGGGGCAATCGTAAATTATACCTAGAGAAGCTAATCTTTTCATCATAAATAATATCATTTCAATTTAGAATTAGTTGATTTACACACACACACACACACACACACACACATATATATATATATATATATATATATATATATATATATATATATATATATATATATATATATATATATATATATATATATATATATATATATATATATATATAAACTAAGGTACACTCGAAGAGTGGTGGATTTTTCGGTCAAAGTGGAGAAATAAAAGACAAAGAAGGTGGCTACTTCATCTATTTATTGAAGACGTTTCGCTTTCTGTTTAGAAAGCATCATCAGTTCATCTAAAAAGAACAATGTGAAAAAACCAAACATCCAAAGAGAAGTTAAAACATTGTTACCTCAAAAAGACATGTAGCAGTCTCATCAAATTGTTATAAAAAACTTAAGTAAAAAACATTAAAATTGATGTGCAAAGAACTAGAAAGATCATGAGATGCACTTCCAACAATGTATTATCAGTAAAATTTAAATTTGACTTTAGGTAACATTATTAATTAGTTGAGATTAAAATATAATATTTAAAAGTAAAATGAAGTTATCACTCTTTAGCTTACTGAATGCAGCAGGTAAATGAATTAACAGGTGTAACACCCACGTCAACAACGTGAAAAGACAATGGCCTTGAGGTCAAAAAGTGACAGAACAGCAAGGCGAAATACCAACCTCTAATGTAGTAGAGCGGTACATTTAAAGATTATGGTAAATTTGGGTGACAACTTGTCATTATAAGTCAAAAAGCCAAAAAAATGAAAGGAAAAGGTGGTTAAAAACACCATTTTCCCCCCAGTGATTGGTTTGAAACTCAAAAACAAAGCAAGCGAGGTCAATCCAAAATATCATATATTATAATATCTACGTTGTGACTGGTTAGCCAGCCAACAGGTGAAGATTGATTTAACTTCCACAGTCCAAGGTTCATAGTATTTGGAACTGTGAATGAAAAGATCTATGAATCAGTTTCAATAAAAAGATTTTATTAAACAAGTCAGCCAACAAAAAACAATTACTTAATATATGTAAATGTGATATTGACAAAATATTTAATAAAATTGTAAGTTATTAAATCTAAGTTAATTAAAGAAAGAAAAAAAATTTATTTTATTTATTATTATTATTAGATATGAAAAATACATATGATCATACACACTTTATGGGACAATTCAAAGTAAATAACATATTGAGCCTAATTCTGTAGAATTAATGCATGATAAACTTGGCTCAAGTTACTAATGTCGGTTCTCTTATTAAGAGTATTTGGGTGTTTACCCATTGCTACTTCTGCATCATCTTGTTTAAACCCCATTTTCGCATTTAAGTCGCCCATAATTATGGTGTAATATGCTGGTGTGGCATGTAACGCGGTTTCTAGGACCTCATAAAATTTTTTAATTTCTTTATGTGAGTGGGTAGTCGTTAGAGCATATGTCTGGATTACTTTAAGGTTATATCTTGCATTTAGTTTGAAGATGAGATATACAATCCTCGGACTTATGCTGATAATTCCAACTATATTTTGTGTGTGCTTTCTATGTATAATGAATCCTAGTCCACCATTTGAAGTGTCTTCTTCACCTCTAAAATAAAATACTTGTCCTGATTTAAGAGTAATTTGGGCTTCTCTTCTTCGTCTTGTTTCACTAAGGCCGGCGATGTCCCATTTTATGTTTTTCAGATCTTCCTCAAGTTCCATCATCTTCTGGTCTGATATAAGAGTTCTAATATTGTATGAAGTGATATACATTTGTCGCTCTTTGTAGTAGTCTCATTTTTTCCGGGGATTCTTAGCACCTTCTGCTCCAAACCTCTTCCAACCGCTACCTTGGTTAAAGGGTGTTGCAGCCGCCGGAGACTGAGGGCCGTTTAGTAGTTTATGGAAAATAACTTTTGGGGTTTTAAGCCATTAAAACAGCACGCTTGACTAGTGCGTGTTGGCGAGTTGGTTTGGAAGTTGAGGGAGGAAAGGGTGGAGATGGGAATGCTTTGGGTTTGGACATAGTAAGAAAGAATTAGGAACAGACATAAATCAACCAAACATCGTAAAAGTAATAGATACAACTACTGTAAAGTTTAGACTACTTACGATTTTGTCGCTACAATGGGACTAAGGAAAATATAGTCAAAAAACAACACTTTTTCAACAAATAATGAATTCACAACTTATCGACATCGGAAAAGGGAAAGGCCAAAGACCTATTAAAAACAGAGTGTGATTACAAGCCAGAAACTTGCAAGAATTCGACTAGGAAGTTTCTAGGATGTAGGAAAAAACGAAAGAAAGGCGGCGGACAATATGGAAAAATGTTCTAAACTTGATTGAAGAGATTTTGTAAAAAAAAATTGTCTCGCAAAAGTATTTATCAGCATTCTAAAAAATTTAACTTTTGAGAGATTATGTTGTTGATCTGTTTTTTACTGACGGGAATTTGAATGCTCAAAAGTCATAAGTATTTCCAATATTGTATGTAAATTAGTTAAAATATAGGTGTACTTTTCTTTATATTCTTCATTTGTTATAAAAGTGGATGGATATCCAATTTTTGTACACTGTATAAGGAGTTTCAATGCTAATTCAAATTCAATATCAGTTTTGTATGCTGTTCCCTTATAAAAATATGTTATTACACAATTCGATCGATTTGTGAGGCGCAGATTTATACCGAAAACGGCTTTCGCCGAAATCTCCACTTTTGATTTATTATCATCCCCCTTGCTATAGAAAAATTGACCGGAGCGGTGAAACTCCCATGGGAATTTTTGTGTTCTAAGGTTGTAAGGATGTTAGAGTGTAATAAAATCTCTACTGTCGACTAGCCACAGCAACACAGTACAAACATGGAATAAAAAATTACTCAGAAACATAACGTCTGAGAAAAGTGAATTTAAAATTATGCTGCTGAGACGTTATTAGATATAAAGATTGATGATTCTACCTAACAATGAGCTATAACATTTAACGATTATGTTTTTTAACACATTGAAGATTATGTTTCAACATCTGCAACTTTCTAAGAAACAAATAAGGATAGGAACGTTTAGAAAAGCCACTTTCATGGTTTTTATATGACCTGTAAGTTTGTTCTCTTCTCAATTTTTTTTACTTTTTGCTGATAGACGATTAAAGCGAAAATTCACCGTTTTTTGACCTTAATTTGTTAATAATTTACTAAGTCCAAAAAATCGATTGCAGGAAACATATAGATTTTTGTTACGGAGGTCCATACTACTCAAAACAACTGTCGTTTGCCTGGCCGGTTCAGTATCACAAACAGGGTACTTTTTTGATTATTTCCCTGGTCTATAATGCTCAGTGAAAATACCAGTATAAATACCAGATCATGAGAAATAATCCAAAACATTTACTTCTATGGTTGAAGCTCAAAATTCTTTCTGTTAACATTGATACAGCGGTTTTAATTCTTAAATATAGTACAATATATATATATATATATATATATATATATATATATATATATATATATATATATATACAGGGTGAGTCATAACTATTGGGACATAGACTAAGGACAGGTTATTTGGACCAAAATATGGCTATTGGGCCAAATATGCCTTAATAAAATGTTGCTAAGCTAATTTTTGTTTTTCGTTTTTTGCTAACAGTTTCCCTGTATATTTATAAATTGCTATCAAAATTGGCACAGAGGCATAATCTTAGACAAGAAATAGTATTTTATTTACAATTCCACTATCAAATACCAAATTAATAAACAAAGTTGCAACTAACGTAAGGTTTCCGTTTTGACGATAAATCAAAACTAAACACACTTTAACTTAAAAGAACTCACAAAAACTCAAACTAAATGTTCTACATGGTCTCCTCCGATTTCTATGCCTTTTCTAATTGTTTTTATAAAGGATTTTCGGACGTTAAAAAAATATTATTTTTCCCTTATAAGATTAGCTGCATTTTGAATGTATCTCCAAAGTTCGTCTCGTGTATTAATTTCATTGGCATAAACTAAGGACTTCATATGTCCCCAAAAACCCCTCGTCTGGTAAAAGTTGCTTCGTCGGTGAACATAATATTCTTAATAAAGTGTCTGTCATTGCGATGTTTATTCAGAATACGTTGGCCAAACTGTAACCGTCGTGGAAGATCTGTTGGAAGTAAATTTTGAACAGGAGTGAGGTGATAAGGATGGAGGTTCTCTTTTTTTAGAATTCCAACAATAGACGACTTACTCCTCTTGCTGCTGATAGATGTCGTGAACTTATTTCAGGATTTCCATCTACTCGAACCAAAAGTTTATCTTCTTGATTAGGTGTGATTTGTTTCGGTCCACCACCCCGATTTTTAGTGTGAAATGACCCAGTTTCACCTAAACTGCGATATAATCTTGCAAAAGTTTTGTGATTTGGTTGCCTTCTGTTTGCGTATAACATTCCATACCTTCTGGCTGCCGAGCGACCGTAAAAATTTTCTTGTGCGTATACGCAAATCATATCTCGCATTTCTTCATTAGTAAAATGATTATGACGAGGCATTTCAATCAAAAAAAGTAATGATTTTTACTTTTAAAAAATGCAACATTGCACTACACTGTCACATCAAAAATAATTTACTCTGAACAAATGACATTTACCAACAACCATTATCTGACAGTCCAAAGCATACTTTTCATAAATGAAATAATATTTGAAATCCTTTTTTAAGACTCTAACCAGTTCGACTGCGTTTTTATCGACAACGGTTGAAATTATCATGTTTAAACAAGAGTACCAATTTTACGTAAAAATGATGTTTACGTCATATTTTCTAATAAAAATTACTAAAAAGTTTCATCAGAAAAAGTTTAGACTCAATTTGATCATTAGGAATGATCCACGTGGCGCCCTCTATGACAAAACGTAAAATTGTAAATAAAATACTATTTCTTGTCTAAGATTATGCCGCTGTGTCAATTTTGATAGTAATTTATAAATATACAGGGAAACTATTAGCAAAAATCGAAAAACAAAAATTAACTTAACACTCTGTATTTTTTTTCTCAGCAACAATATATATATATATATATATATATATATATATATATATATATATATATATATATATATATATATATATATATATATATATATATATATATATATATATATATATATATATATATATATATATATATATATATATATATATATATATATATATATATATATATATATATATAGTGGTCCAATTCAAGTGATACGCAATGTTTTTGTTTAATAATCAGTAACAATATTACTTCCACTATAATATTTTTCCGCTTCATAAATTTCCACCACGCTTCCTTTTTTTGCAGGTTAACCTATTGTCAAACAAAATGGCATATCGACCAAAAATTTATTCATTATAGTATTTAATCGTTCGTCGTATACCTGAATATAAATCTCCATTTCGTTTCGTATTTTCGTATCCGGGTTTTTCAGTGGGATAATCCAGGCGCCAAATGGACTCCCAACTTGCGTGACTTCAGAAAATTAGAATGCTCTCGCATGAGTTAGTACTTGTAACGAGCGCGTGGAGTGCAGAAAGTAACAATGAAACGGTCATTTTTGTGTACATGTAGACATATCTTTCACAAACGACGACATTCTGACTACATTGCTGGAATTCACGGTTAACTAAATTTATTTCCATTGTTATTTAACGTTACAGCGTATTTTCTCTGGCGTTTTATCCAAATTTAATTGTATCGTGTATCTTTGTATTCATTTTTTCGACCGTTTTGACATTCACATTATATACTTAAACCCATATACAGTCCATCTAATTTACTTACCGTTGCACGTCATTATCATTGACAGAGATCGAAGTTGACATAGTTGCCAAAGTATATAAAAATCCTGAATCCATTTTAAATCAAATAGGTCACATAATTATTATTATACTCTTTACAACGACTATTTAAATTCTTACGTGACATTTTTAAAATAAAGCACACTAATTTTGTTCTAAAAAGAACAGATTTTATTAAATAGGTAAAAATATAAAACAAGAGGTATTCACTTTAAAATACAAAATAATAAAGTACAAAAAGTGTCAAGACCGCAACTGTCAAATAAGTGTTACCAATTTATGCCAAAATATCACCTTGTGACCCGAACAAATGTTCTTCGTAAAAACGGTTTATAATGCATTTATACAAGTTAAATTAAACATATTATTGTGTATTTCTTTAGGTTAACATTAATAGAAATCTTTAAATATTATTTCTACGCGTATATAATAAAATATGTCTAGTGGCTGTAATGCCAGTGTATCGGCAAAGTAATTCTAAAAAAGAACACACCTACCACCTAAATATTTCGTGTTGGTATCATATGACGTCACGGGCTATGACGCGGATGACGTGCAACGGTAAGTAAATTAGATGAAGTATAGGTAATATAAAGGGTGTCCATCTTCTGTATTGAGTAAATAAACAAAAAAGTCATATAGTAAGCTGTACTGCAGATTAGCGCGAAGCCTCATATAGTACGTCCACGCTATCTTTTCCCATGCATGAAATTATTCACGAATTTCTTTTTATACTAGGTCTCTTTTTTACTCACAGAAACTAGTACTGCACAATTAAGCCGCTTGTCCATAGAAATCACAGAACGGGGAGGTTATGATGGTAAACGTTTTGTAATTGTTTACGCTGGTTCACATCTAACGTAGCTCATTATTATGGAGAAATGAACAACGAACTTTTTACTTAGTAACACAATTAATATCTAATTTAGAAGAGCCATCATTGGTTGTAATTGATAATGTTTCTTACCACAGTGTCCTTTTAAATAAACAACCCTCAATTACTTCAAGGAAAGATGAAATTATTAGTTGGTTGGTAACAAATAATATTAAATATGACCCACATTTTTCTAAAGCTGAATTGCTACAAATAGCCAAAAATAACGGAAAAGAAAATATATATGTAATTGTCGAGTTGCTCCGAGAATATGGTCATGAGGTGTTGAGACTGCCTCCTTATCACTGTAAATTTATCGGAATAGAATTAATTTGGGCAAATTGCAAGTCGTATTACAATAAATATATTGGAATAGATGAGCATGGGGATTATAATACTACTGTTTTAAATATGTGGAATAAGAAACAATGTAATGCAGATATTTGGGAGAAATATGTAAGACATACTAATGAAACTTTCAAAAAAATGGTATATCCGAGACAAGGGCATAGTGAATGTTGACATTCAACCAATTATAATAAATTCTGGTGATAGCTCAGATTCAGACAGTGACGAGAATTAAAATACATGCATCTTATTTAGGTTGGCATTCGGTTGACAGTTTATTGTTATATAGTTACCCAATCCTAGAGGGTTTAGACATTTTTTTTAATAGTGTTACGATAGATAATGACGTGTCATATGACTCAAAACTGTAAACATATTTATTACTAATATCTTTTCTATTCAGATATTTTCTAGACCGTAAATATACCTGCCGGCAGAAACCTCTAGAGCCATGGGTCCCCCTACGATATAAAAAAACATGTTTACATTGATGGAACTGCTTTGGGATGGAAGGTCATCGATTCATCGCCGGGATTCCAGAACTAACGGCATTTTATATTTAAAGAGGAATTTTGTTGTAAAGAGAACAGTTAGTTTTTGAACATCGCGTCGGGTTTTTTAAAATGTAACGCACGTAGATAAATTATATAATTATTAGTGTAATATAAATTAGTTATATTGTGAAATAAAGACTTTAAATAAACTTATAAGTGTTATAAGTGTAGAACCTTTAATAATAAATAAAAACAATAAATTAGATTAATAATAATACTACAATAGTTTATTTTCAAACCACGATAAAAAATTTGCTTGATTCATTTCTTTATGATAGTCCATTATAGCCGATTTAGAGGAAAATATAGCCTGTGCACCCTTAATGAAACACCTTCACGTTTTCAATATGATTACGGTTATATATTATTGTGAATATAAATATATTACGGTTTTCCATCAATTTTAATAGATTTTACACATATTTTATTCTCATCTTGCCACACGCGACATATAGATCTATAAATCAAGTTTCATCTATAAAAACAAACTTGTACAGTTCTTCATGTTTATATTTTTTATATAATCTCAAATATTCTGCTCTTTTCACAGCAATATGAGATTGTTCTATCAGTTCTCGCCTTGGATCATCTTTTAGCCATTTAAAACCAATGTCTTTTAGTACAATATTGAGTGACGTACGATAACCACTAAACAGATCTTTTTCCTTCAATTGAATCCATAAATGGGTCTAAGTCACATGAGTGACACAAGGAAGAGTTGCAATTCTGACTTTTGAGTCCCCAGACAAAGAGTAGTATTAGTAATATTGTAGTGTTGATAACTCAATTTGTGAAAAATTTGCACTTTTGTCACTGTTTCCCTAAAGGTGCGATATATTAAAAATATTAATTGTTTTTTATGTAATTCATAATTGTCAAATGGGTATAAATCGTACTTTATGGCAGTACGGGGTCAAATCAACTTTTACTATAAAAAATTAGTCGATTTATTGTCAAATTTTTTTACAATAAATCGACTAGAGTACTCTATAAGGATTTAAACAGTACCGAAAACGATAAAACTGGTTTAAAAATAATAAACATTTTACAGCCTTAGTAGCTGGAGTGAGTTTTGTGTTTTGTCCTTAAGACCTCGTTCTGCTAAATAGGAAGTTATTTAAAAAATGTTCCCGTAGGTAACGTGTTAAAAATATAGTTCCAAAGTTTACTTTGGTTTACTACCGTTACTACGGAACTATCTTCTTCTTTAGGTACCGTCTCCTCTAAGGAGGTTGGTAATCATCACAGCTATTTTCACTTTTGAGATTGCAGCTCTGAACAAGTCGACGGAACTGCAATTATGCCACTTTCTCAGATTGTTGAGCCAGGAGATGCGTCTTCTCCCAATACTTCGTTTTCCCTGTATTTTTCCCTGCATTATGGTACCGAGCAATAAAAATAAGTTATTTCAAGGCCTTCAAAATTACAATTTTGTCGATCGCTTTATATAAATAAAGTCACTAAATTCGTAAAACTATATTTTCAATCACGTAAAAATCCAAATTTATAACGTATTTTCGAACAAAAAATATTATTTTTATCTATAACTCTTAATAATACGTCAAGTTTTTTCAAAACTCTCTTCGTCGATTCTTACAGCAAAAACAAAAGTACGTATTCAACAGATGTGATTCAAAAACAGATTTTTTCATATAAATCCACCGTTTCCGTATACTGCGAGTAAGTTATAAAGCGAGATTCTAAGTTCAGGAAGCATTAAGCCAGAAAGATTACGCAGGCGAATGTCAGAAAAAGCAAATTAAACAATTCCATCTGAATCCGAAGCGTATTTCAAACTGAAGTAATTACAACCACGAACATCTTGAATCGATAAATCTGGTGGGCAAAAAACTTGGCGGGAACTAAATGAAACGTCTATTTAGCTAATAGCAAACTGTGACTTTTACGACGAACACTTACGGCGAACTTTATTCATTTGTAAATGAAATTAGTTGTACAAGTTAATGGCTTTAGCTCGGTGTTTATGTAAAATAACCAAATTAAATACCACAACATTGTTCCTGTAAATTGTCGACATCATCAAGACCTTATAAGACTACTGAGATCTAAGCTTAACGTATTTTCTATAGTACCTATGTCATGATTATGTTATGAAATTTCTAATGTTCTTCCGTTAGTCTTCGAGAATTGTCAAAACTTTCAAAAATGTCAAAATAACTAACTGCTTTTACACATTTGAAATCCTTTGAAACACAAATAGTCCAGTCGTCAGAGAGTTGACCTCTAAAAATCATACGAACAAGCTGAATTTTGCCGTGAATATTAATTTTGGGACACCAAAAATAGATGCCAAAAAAGTTAATCACTGTTACCGCCAGGCTTCCCCCTAAAACTCCCTCATGGAGAGGTAAAAACGCAAAAAATCGATTTACCAAGAATCTGTCTACCGTAGAAATTTTTTTTTTTTTATAGTCCTTTTTCTATCCAAATTGTCGAATAAAGGCCTCTCCCATTTCTCGCCATTCACCCCTGTTATGTGCTAGGCGTTTCCACATTGGTCCTGCGACTCTTTTGATATCGTCGCTCCAGCGCATTTGAGGTCTTCCTCTTGGTCTCTTCGCATCGTACGGTCGCGTTTCCGATTTCTTTGTTCCATCTACCATCTTCGAGACGTTCGTTGTGTCCAGCCCATTTCCATTTTAATTTAGCTGCTTGTTTCGCGGCGTCCTTTATTTTTGTTTTGTTCCGGATTGCTTCATTCGTTTGTCGATCTATTAGTGAGATACCAAGCATCTGTCGTTCCATGGCTCGCTGAGTTTTTCGAATCTTGTCCATGTTCTTTTTTGTGAATGTCCAGGTTTGAGCTCCGTAAGTGAGAACGGGAAGGATACAAGAATCGAACACTTTGGTTCGAAGGTTTTGGGGTATCTTTTTGTCTTTCAGTATGTATGAGAGTTTTCCAAATGCGGCCCATCCCATTCTTACTCGTCTGCTTATTTCGGTAGTTTGGTTTTCTTTGTTTACCTTGATATTCTGACCCAGATATATGTATTCTTCTACATGTTCCACTTTTGTTCCTTGGATGGTTATCGTCGGTTGATCATCTTCATTCGACATTAGCTTAGTTTTACTCAGATTCATTTTCAGTCCTTTTTTTATGGATTCCGTATGAAGCTCATCGATCATCGTCTTCAGTTCTTTCCAGCTGTCGGCTATTAGTACTACGTCATCTGCATATCTTAGATGGTTTAAATACTTTCCGTTTATCGATAGTCCCTTCGTTTCCCAATTTAGTGATTTAAAGATATCTTCAAGTGCGACAGTAAATAGTTTTGGAGATATGGTGTCTCCCTGTCTTACTCCTCGGTTGATTTTTATTGACCTCGTTTTCATTGCGTTATCCATCGTGACTACCATTTCAGCGTGTTGATATATATTATATATTAATATCCTATATCTAGAATCTATTCTGCTGTTGACCAGTGCTTCCTCAATAGCCCATAATTCTATGCTGTCAAAAGCTTTCTCGTAGTCTATAAATGCTAAACAGATTGGTAAATTGTATTCGTTAACTTTTTCTATTAGGACCTTTAGTGTGTGAAGATGGTCACATGTACTGAACCCTTTTCTAAATCCGGCTTGCTCTACTGGTTGATATACATCGAACTTTGTTGTCAATCTATTTGTAATTATTTTTGTGAATGTTTTATAAAGTTGTGATAGTAGTGATATTGGACGATAATTTTTCAGATCTGTATTGTCCCCTTTTTTGTGTATTAATATTGTGTTAGCAGTATTTCATTCCTTTGGTATGTTTCCTTCAAATATGCATTTATTAAAAAGTATTTTTAGGTACCTGATGACTTCTTCTCCGCCTTCTTTCAACATTTCTGCCAGAATTCCATCACTACCCGGTGCTTTATTTCTTTTCAATTCTTTAATTGCATTTTCTATTTCTACTTCGCTTATTTCGGGCATTACTTCAGAATTTACGTTTGTTATTTGTCTTTTCAGATTTTGCTTTGAAGAGTCGGGGGGATCGTTTCTTGGGCGGTATAACTCAGTATAGAAGTTTTCAACTATGTTTGATATCTGAGCTTTGCTTGTTTCTAGTTGGCCTTGTTGATTTTTCATAGTTATAATATTTTTCTTTCCTAATTTCGGTTTGGTATATTTCAGACTTCGATTTTTCTCTATCACTCTTTCTACATGTTCTTGTTGATGTTTTTTAATATCGTCTTTTATCTGTTTTCGTATGGCTCGATTAAGTTCTTTGTATTCTGTGGTATATTTTTTGTTTAGTGACAGGAGCTCTTTTCGTTGTTTCAGCATATTCTTCTATTCTGCACTTGTTTTGGATTTTTTGTTGTTATGGCGGGTTGCTACTTCTGAGCTAGCATTCAATAGTTCTTTTGTTATAACTGAGTTAATTTTATTAACGCTGAGTTGTTCTAGATTCAGTGCTTGGATGGTTTTTAATTTGCTAGCATATTTTTCTTTATCGACTTTTAGCTTTTCTGTGTCTATTTGTATCGTGTTATTAAAGTTAATTCTACGTTTGCTACACTTAATCCTTAGTTTAGCTCTAACCATTCTGTGATCACTACCCAGAGAGACATTATTTATTACTGTTACATCTTCTACGATACCTTTCTTGTTACACATGATGTAATCGATTTCGTTCCTTGTTTTTCCGTCTGGTGATAACCACGTCCACTTTCTTTGCGGTTTTTTCTTATAAAATGTGTTCATTACGAAATATTTGTTGCTATGTAGGAAGTTAACCAGGGTTTCTCCTCTCTCATTTCTAACACCATAGCCGAATTCACCAATATAGTTTTCGCTTTCTTCTAGTCGTTGTCCAATCTTAGCGTTGAAATCTCCTATTATAAGTGTGTAAGTGCTGTGATAGTTCGTGTTGGTTTCTATTATTTTCTCGTAGAACTCGTCTATCTCTTCATCGGGGTGTGTTGAAGTTGGGGCGTACACTTGAATGATTTTTAGGGTGATTTTCTCGTTTATATTCATCACAATCATTGCAATTCTTTCTGAGATTCCCACATATTGTTCTATTTTATTAATAAATATAATAAAATATAATAATAGAAAAAAATAGCTGAGATAATTTTAAACAAATATGTTTATTGATACTCTTTGCGGAAAATGAACCGTTCTCTCATAAACAGCGCTTGAAGCGACCGTCGATTTTTGAATGTCAATGTTCAATAAAACTTGTATCAGCTCGACGGTAAAAATTCGATATCTTTTGATCCAAGTATCCTATCGACAAAAAACAAGATGCGTTTTAAAGTGAATGAGTGAAGCTTTCGTATGCAGTTTTTGTATTTTGCCGCAAGTAAACTCAGTTTTTATAAAAATGTTAAATAAATAAACGTGGCGCGATGTTTGTCATTTTTTCAGATTCTTCAAGAGATCAATAAAATTGATCACGTTCATTGACCAGTCGTAGTAAAATTTACATTTTTAGAAATCAAACTTTCAAACCTATGACATAAAATTTCAATTTTAAATAGTGGCGACAAATATGAGGCATTTGAAATATGAAGAAGAAACGCAGAATTTAATTTAACGTAGTTTTACATTTTGAAGTCACGGGAAATGACTTCAAGAAGACTGTTTTGGGTGTAGTTTGTAGCAGAAGTTTGGTTCTTTTTAGTTTTTTAGTTTTTAGTTTTTAGTCTTTTTAGTTTTTAGTCTTTTTAGTTTTTTTGAAAAAAGAGTGTTTTAAACGTTTTAGATTGTTTGTTATGTGAACGTTTCAATCGAGATGTTTTTAAGGATATTTCAAATACGTCAGATTTGTTGCCAAAACTCAAAGCTATATGTAAAAATTTATAGTGGCAAGTTAATAAGAGGGATAGATTGTATTGATCTCATAAGAATCATCAAAAATGGCAAAAATCGCGCAACGTTTATTTATTTAACACCTTTATAAGATCTATGTTTACTTGCGGCAAAATACAAAAATTGCATACGAAAGCTAAAGCCTTTACCTTTAAAACGCATATTGATTTTTGTCGATAGGACCCTTGGATCAAAAGATATCGAATTTTTACCGTCGAGCTGATAGAAATTTCTGTATATATTCTGAATAAATTCACGAAGAAAGTCATGAATTTATTCATCAATTTCTGTGTCAATAAACTCGTGAATTTCTTGGATGTAAAAGTTCCTTTGATTTCAAATAAAATTTTACATCAAGTGTTATATTTTCAGTAGTACCAATGGTTTTATTATTGGATGTTGAAAAAAGTAATATTGTTTTAAAAAGAAAATAGTGACTAAGATTGGAGAAAAAATTATGCTGAATTTAGTAAAGAGTGAGAGCTTGAACAAGCAGTAAAAATTAGTAGAAATTACATGTAGTTAGTGGAAACTTCTTCTTCTTCCTACTTTATAAATAGGCTTAATGACTGTTCTACTTCGGTTTTTAGCCTCAATTGACATTTTCTGACAATCTTTTCCTCGATCGTCCCAATGATATTCTTCCATTTGGCGATTTGTCTCTTGCTATTGGTACTATTCTATTTTCTGTCATTCTTTCGATGTGTTGATTCCATTCTACTTTTCTTCTTTTGGTCCACGCGTTTATTTCGTCTATACCACATCTCGTTTGTATTTCGGCACTTCTTACTCTTTAGAGTTTGGTTTGTTATTTTTCATAAGACTTTCATTTCTGTTGTTTCCAGTAGTCTTTGTGTTTTCGCCGTATCTGCTCTTGTTTCCGCTGTATACGTCATTATCGGTCTTATTGTTGATTTATATATCCTAATTTTCGTTTCCGTTGTGAGGTATTTGTTTCTCCAGATTTTGTTGTTGAGACATCCTGCTGCTCTGTTTGCCATGTTCACTTGTTTTTGTACTTCTTCTTCTTCCACTTTTCCGTAGCTTGACAGTTTTATTCCAAAGTATTTAGTTTCCATCACTTGTTCTATAATTTTGTTATTAACGACTAGTTTACATCGTCTCGGTTCCGCTGATATTACTATCGTTTCAGTTTTCTCTGTTGAGATCTCCATGTTGTATATGAGCGCCGTATCTTCGAATTCTTTAATTAATCTTTGTAGGTCATCTTCATTTTCGGCTATTATTATGGCGTCGTCGGCGTAGTATATTATCCTTATTTGCCTTTCTCCCATTCTATATCCTCTTCTTTTTTAACTTTCTTTATGATTTCATCCATTATCAGATTAAATATTAATGGGCTCAGCGAATCTCCTTGTCTAATGCCAGTTTCATATTTGATAGGTTGCGATAGTTTTCCTTTACATCTTACCATAGCTATGTTATCTTTATATATATTGTCAATGGTTTTTACTAAATCCAGTGATATTCCCTTTTCATATAATAAATGTATCGCGTCCCGAATTCTCACTCTATCAAACGCTTTCTTCAAATTTGTCAGACACATCTATGCTGGTTTGTTGTATTCCATCGACTTTTCTTTTATTTGTCTTATTACAAAAACTGCATCCGTGCATGATCTTCCTGTCCGAAATCCTTGCTGTTCCTCAGATATATTCGTTCGTTTATTTTTGTGCTAAAGCTAAAGCTAAAGAAACAGAAAAAGTGGTAATTTTATTTTTTTTATGATAGAACAAGAAAATCTAGCATTCATTACATACTAAAAATTAACTGTAGTTAGTAGAAATGTTAATCAATTCATTGTGATGTTTATAATAATGGGAGCGTTTATTTAAATACAATCACTGCCTGCATTAAGTCGAAGTAAAGAAGAACGAAAGGTACAATACTTTTTCTAATCTTTTAACCTCTATTCGTAATATATTCTCAAGAGATATCTAATATAAATAAATATGTTTATTGTTAGAATATTGAGATATGTTAGATAGATATGTAGAAATCTAATCAAAAAGTGATGTTTTTTAAAGAAATGGATACTTAAAAAATGGAAATAACCAGCAATACTTTACCATTAGTCACTTTTTGTTTAAAAAAACGTTTTGAGATCTTTACATACACTCTCACGTACTAATTCAGATTCGGCACTTGTTGCTGCTTCACGAGCACTACTGTCTGCCTCTTCATTGACGATGTTATCTTGATGTTGATGTATTTGTAAGATAGTTCATTCGATTACATGAAGTCAACTTTAATTTGAGAATATCCGTCAGAAAAAATCATAAAAAATCGTAATTCGTCTTTAAAAATACAAACACATGCCATGTTGACAGTAAAATTCCCCTGTTAGTGATTCCATAGTAAATTATGAGGGAAAACCAGGAAAAAACCTCATAATACTATCCCGACATGGTAAGTATGTGGTCGTACATTTAAGTCTACTTTCAATAAACACCAAATTCTGATTTAATATGTTTGTTATTTAAAAAACATATATGATGTATCCTCTATATGCCACTGACTGACTAAAACTGGTATTTTCCTTTTAATAACTTCCTCTTTTAATATGGGTAACCAGATCCTACTATATTCTGCCGAGGAATTTGCGACACACTTGGTCTCATTTAATTATATAGAAGCGGCTCTAATTATGCTTTAGCGATATCTATAGATATCGATATTATAGCAATAGTCGGTTTTTTAATAAACAATTATGTCAAAGGCACGAATTCTTTGAATACAAAATAGAAATCTTTTGTATACAGAATTTTAAAAGTAAGGATAAAGCTTTTAGTAAAAGATGAGGGTAGATAATAATCTTAATGTTTAGTTATATTGTTATATAGAGGCTTGTAAACAAAAAAGAATGAATTATTTATGAAATTGGAAATGATATAAGGTCATGACGACAGCGAGTTTGTTTACTGAAAAAGTATGGAATGTGATTGGTTTTTTGATTGTTGGAATGGGTTTATGGAATGTGAATTTAAGGTGTGGAGTGTATGATGCAGGAATCTGATTGGCAGATTAGGAAGGTAGAGGGAAACGACGTCAAGCCGATTTTGCGATGACACAGGAGATTTTACTGTGTTCTGAAGAAGCTAGATGTTTTGTTGCTCTATAGTCTGCAGTAAAAGTGATCAAAGTTGCTTGTAAAAAAAATGTGTATAGCGTTTGATGTTTCTGTGGAACAAGCCAAAGGAGTAGTAGCAGTTCAAAGCGGAATTTATATCCTGTAGTAAGGAACACAGGTGTACCATATATGTAGTGCTGATCGGTGAAGTGAGAATCCTTTCGATTAGTAAGAATGTGTGTTTCTGTGGGATAGGTGTTTATCCAGGAGGTGTTTCTAGAAACTGAAGCGGCGTTAGTGTGTGTGAGAGACTTTCACCAGCTGAGTAGAACAGAGGTGTGTGAAACATCCAAGAATACGAGCTGTAGATGGTCAGAGCACAGTCGGAAGAGAGAAGGAGCAAATAGAAAAATTGTATAAATAAAGGGACAGTCTGAAATATAATAAAAAAGGACTTTCAACCACACTCGTAACGATATCATAACTAAATTTATTCTTTCAACATTTTGTTCAGCTATTCGTTTTCATAATAAATATAAAATTTAATTAAGAGATCTTCTTTTTGAGTACAAGTCATAATAAGTATTAGTAATTTGTGTATGAACATTGGAGAATTTTTAAGTTTAATTATACGTATTAAAGCATAGGTTATATCGATGGCGTCACGACAAAAAGGCATAAGCGCCAAAATTTATAAACTTATGTTTTGGTATCAAAATAAAATACATTTTACGTCCTATCGACTATGAAAATGACGCAGCTGTAAAAAATTCCAACTCGACTAAAACAAGCTTTGAATTTTCTACCCGCCAAACGAGTTTCTTAAAAGATGAGACACCGAAATCAGTAAGCGACAAGATCCGTAGTGGAAGGTGGTGCTTACGTCTTGGGTCTGAAAACGTGGTTATATCAATAAGGTAAACAATAATTTGAAATATTATTAATATTTAATGTTTTGTTAAGCGTTTAGTTAGATTATTTATCTTGAGAAATCATAATATACCATAAGAATGTACAATTTTACCGACTGTCGGTTAGGCCTTTTCAGAAAAAAATTTTTCGTTTATCTAACCGCCATTTGGCCATTTAAAATACACTATGACTTAGATAGAAAAGTTACTACTTAACCGACTTAAATAAGGTTTGAACCTAAATAAAATATATATTGACTTTGTTGTATAGTTTTCTTTTTTTTAATTTTAAAGTTATATTTTGGTAGTAATATTATTTTAAAAAACTAACATTTGAATGGCGCTTACTTCTTTTTTTAATGGTTTTTAGAATGGTTTCTCGGGGGCATAAAATAATGAATCTTGCATTGCAATCCATTTGGGAAGATAAGAAAAGCAATGTGCAGG
The DNA here is from genome assembly GCF_040954645.1 of Diabrotica undecimpunctata. Taxonomy (NCBI): domain Eukaryota; kingdom Metazoa; phylum Arthropoda; class Insecta; order Coleoptera; family Chrysomelidae; genus Diabrotica; species Diabrotica undecimpunctata. The sequence goes on along the minus strand of NC_092811.1, from coordinate 10,728,414 downwards.
AATCCAGCGGAAATAATAAAAACCATGGTTCATTTTCCACTGAAAATGAGGTCCTCAATGAAGCGCTAAAGCATGATATTCTTTTAGAGACTGTACTAAAAGACCTTGAACAAGAACTCCAAATGCCTAGTTCTGTTCTAGATGATGATGCCATTGTGGATTTCAGTTTTCCTCAAGTCTAAATTTGAATATTGACAGCCGTTTATTTTCGAATATTGATGAAACTGCCGAAGAAGAGACTGATTTATTAACCACCTGTGATAAAAAGCTTGTACCTTACTCAGATAGTGATGATACTGATGATAGTAGTAATAATGCCGCAATAGTATTTAGATCATTAGTTAATAATAAGATAGGCTGTAACGATTTTATACAACAAAATGATTCTTTAAACTCCGAATCAGATTCATCATCCTTGACAGTATTTTTTAAAAATGAGACTGAAATTGACAGCATTAGTTCTAGCTCATTACGTTCTAGCTCATCAACTGGTTCAATTTTCTGTTATATGGGTTCTTCGTTTCTATTAGTTTGTTTTGTTATTGATAAATGTTATTTTCTGTTATCAAATTTTGATTTGCATTTTATTTCTATTAGTTTTATAATACAACTTACTTAGTTATCAATGTAGAAAAATGGTACGTTTTAATAGTTTTTGTTGTTTTTTACTTAATATAACGTGATAATTATATTAACTTTTATTTTTGTATTTTTTTACACCAATATAACTCTAAGAAACTCATAAATATATTATTGTGTATTGTTTAATTTATATTATTTTTACTTAATTGTTATGCTTTAAAATGAAAAGATTTATTCTCCATTTTTGTTATAATTCCGTAAAATTAAAAGGCGTACAAGTTCCTAAGCGACATTTTTTGATCAAAATACTTTTTTCGAAATATGGTAACCGCCTTTCAAAAAGGCTTAAACACCACAGAACCTAACATTAAAGGCGTAAGCACCAAAATGTTAAATATCTCATGTTTATAATAATTGTTTTATAAATAACATATGGTAAGTCAGAATGCCTCAGTTCGATAATAATAAAATGCCAAAAAAATGTAAAAAAAGAAATATTAAGCGATATTAAACGTTTTTTGTGTCTCCTGAAAAAAACTGTCAATGGCGCTTATGCCTTTCTGTCGTGACACCGTCGATGTGTTTGGTTTAATTATAAATTTATTTGATTTATTAATTTGAAAGTAAATTTTAAAAATTGTTAGTTAGAGTATATCTTTTGTATCGGGACATATATGTTGTATGTTTAGTAAAACTACTAATAGCATTTTACGAAAAATAAGTAGAAAAGTACAAAAATCCCAAGAACTCGTTTAACAAACTTGGTCTAGTTAATGGAAAACATCAAAACTTAGTAGTAAGTTAGAGCAGATATTTTCCTATGTATGATAACCATCAAACACAAACATGGCAATAATCCTAAAACAACAAAACCGGCGAATGTCAAAATACACAACTCCGGTCTGGGGCGGAAAAGGAACTTTGGGAAGGTACAACTTTTAGTTATTGTGTTTCCGAAATATAATCAAAGTTTTAAACATACACAGGAAACGAATAAACAGTGACGCAAGTACTGGGGTTATGCTACATTCGATATAAAGCAGATTAAGCTAAACCGGTTTTGAGGATGACAATTTAAATGCCTCAAACACATCCATTGTAGTAGCAATTCTAAAGGTTAAGTATTATGGGGATTGTTAGATTGAAATTCAGATTTGGTCAAATTTGAAATAATGCTAATTGCTAAATTTCCGAGTATTTGGCATTTATTGTTTGACATTTTCAATGTGGATTTTGCTTAGGCCTATATTTTTAACAAATATTTTTGGGAAATTTAATAAATTTCACGAATATAAATTCTATATAGATGTAAAAGTAAACAGTTCCAATTGTAAAATAAAAATTAAAAAATGATGGTTTAACAAACAATGAGAGAACGATGCAATATCTTTAGAGCTTTTTTATGACAACCTAATAATCAGAATCACTAAAATCCCATGTTAAACTAGATATTTAATTAAGATTTAAATATCGTTATTATCGCGGTGTTACAGTCCTTAAAGGCAGCACCGATCCTCTCAGCATCCTATACTACGCTGTCTATCCACCTTAGCATTGGTCTTCTTAGCCCCGTCTTATTACTTCTACCGACTTCGCTGTTAAAATAGACTTTATAATGTTCGATTCTAGGGCCCTGCTACATGTTTGGCCTACTGCAGACTGTTTTATGGTGGTAATATATTTTTCACCAAACTTATGCTTGTAAATCTTCTGCAGTTCATAGTTATATCTACGCCTACGTAGATCTTTACTCCAAAATCGATAAAGAAGTTTCATCTGTTTTGGTTAAGGTACATACCTTAACCAAAAGGACCTTAAGGTCTTATACCAGTTTTTTGAGACAGACGTTTGTTAGGTAAGTACTTTAATAGACCATGATAACAGCTGTAGATTTAAATATTCTTCTTTAGGTACCGTCTCCTGTTAGAAAGTTGTTAATCATCACAGCTATTCGTACTTTTGATACTGAAGCTCTGTAGGTCTACAGAACTGCATTTATACCACTTTCTCAAATTATTTAACTAGAAAATGCGCCTTATTCCGATACTCCTCTTTCCTTCCTGACGTTTTGTTAAAGGATTTGCCAAAGTGAATGAAAAGTATCAAAAAGCTTTCGAACAATTACAAATAGCTTTGATCACTGCACCAATTTTAAGCTATCCTAGACAGGCAGGAAAATTTGTGTTGGACACAGATGCCAGCAACAGTCCAATAGGAGCTGTTCTCTCCCAAATCCAAGATGGACAGGAAAAAGTCATCGCTTACTTTAACAAAGTCTTGTCGAAACCAGAAAGAAACTATTGCGTTACCAGGAGAGAATTGCTAGGCATAGTGAAGGCTTGCGAGCATTTCCATAAATATTTGTATGGTAGAAAGTTCCTTTCTCGTACGGATCACGACTCTCTAAAATTGCTCCTACAGTTCCGTAATCCAGAGGGCCAGATGGCAAGATGGATAGAATGATTACAAGAATATAATTACGAGATCTAACATAGGGTTGGAAGAGTTCACTTAAATGCTGATGCTCTTTCAAGACAACCGTGCATTGCAACTTGTCTTAAATTGGAAGAACGACTTTGCCCCGTGAGACCAACCGCCGTCATTAATGATCAATGGCAGCCTCAACAGCTATAAGATGCCCAAGCGGATGATCCATGTATAAAAAGAGTATTGGATTGGATGCATCGAACCGAAAGACCTACTTGACAAGACATTAGTGCATGTAGTTCAGAATTCAAGTCTGGAGCCCATTAAATTGCCATATAAATAAAGGGAATCCCTTCAATTACTTAAAAAAATTCTGATTGAGAATTCCTATCCATCCTCCCTTATCAATAAATACCTTTTCTTACAAAGCTATGGTTCCTCTTTAAATGACATACTGAATGGTGACCACCTTAGAATAATATCAAATAATTCCATTAATAACACTGTTCTGCCTAGTACTGTACTTGGGACTCCAACTACCCATTATTCATCTTTACCTTATTTTCCTCAAGTTACTGAGAAGCTCCTTAAACTGTACAAACAGAATATCGGACCTGTTAAAATTGCAGTTAAGAATGCTAAGACTGTCAGGAATTTGTTTTCTAAAACTAAAACACCTTTGTTCTTTCTGGAACAAGTTAATGTAATCTATCATATACCTTGTGCTGAGTGTGACTCATGTTACATCGGTCAGACAGGGAGATCACTGAGAGGGCGTCTTACGACACACCGCAGTGATATCAACTTATCTAAGCATACTTGTGCTCTTGCCCAGCATGCTATTAACTCTAAGCACAAAGTGAACTTTAATGAAGTTAAAATTCTTGGCACTGAACGCAATCTTGTCGAAAGACAGTTTTTGGAAATGTGTTCAATACGTAAGTATGGATATGGTGACAGAAATGTACGAGGGCAAATATTGCTAAACTTCTTACACCTGGGAACTGGGAAAATTTATTCATGGTGAACTCTTTTTTCGATACAAAGCCCCAGCGTAAATGAACATGGATCAGCCTAGATGTCAGTGTCAAAAATAAAACAAATTATATCATAACGAACAGAAAAGAAATAATCAAAGACATCGAAGTACTCAACAAATTTTCAATAGGAAGCGACCACAGATTAATCCGAGCTAAAGTACTATTAAATGTCAAATTGGAAGGAACAAAGAGGATCCTAAAAACAAGAAAAAAGAAATGGATTGAAAAAAGAAAAGATGAAATAGAAGATGTAAATCAAGCAAATGATGGCATAATGAAGGCTCTAAAAGAAAGGGAAAGGTAGTGCTGCCCGACCGGACCCATAAAGAAAAACTAAGCGAAAACATCCAAGGAGCTAATAGATGGAAGATCTGAGGGAGACATATGTCCAGCAGTGGACGCATACAGATTGATGATGATGAATAAATTAACAATCAGAATAAAAATGTAATCTATAAGTTAATGTGATGAGTTTAGGTCCTGGTTCCTTGATTCTGGCGTGATGTTGTCCCCTCTATGAGAGACTATTATGCTTTGGGGGGCAATATACTGCTGAAATTGTTGTTTAGTACTTTAGTTAAGTACTCTAGATTGCATACAGCCTTTAACATAACTTTGCATCATGAAATGTTTAATTGATTGTTTGATTAAGATTGCTGTACCTCCATAGGCAGTCTTGTCTGGGTGATTAGTATGGTACGTTAGATAATGTGGTATTTTAAAATACGATTTGTCTGTAAAATGTGTAAAAGTTTATTTAAAATCCTTTATAAAAGGTATATAATTTAAAATTCCTTTCAGATTACATCACAGAAAGTTTTCGGAGTAAAAAGCTCATCATCAGTGTTTTTTTATTCAGTGCACATAAGTCAAGCCACTAGAACCTGGGTAAAAACCCTTCAGATGGTACAAAATTTAATATGTCTTACATTTTATTTAAAAATATGTTGTGATGTTATTGTGAGTATTTCTCAGATAACCTATATGGCAATGTAAGACTCCCACTAGGGGTTGCTGCTAAACCTCAGACGATATTTGGTATTTAATAGCAAAAAAGATGTTACTACTACTTAACAACCTTAGTTTTTGTTGTTGTAGCATTCGTCCCAATGCTACAGTCTTCATGTATTTTTTTTGTCGAGCATATTTATATAGACAGCGTCTTTCTGCATATTGTAAACATTTTAGATTTTCATCAAACAAACTATGTATGCTTAACCCTCCGTTCATCGGGTGTGGTCTGTGAGTCTACGACAAAATAAAAATTTTGGATAATTCTCTCATTTTATTTTTTTAAATTTCTACCTTTTCAGTATCTTCCTAGAAACTAAATACCATTAGTTTTTTTTATACAAAACTGTTTTTGAAATTTCTAAATAGCTGCTGCATGGCCGTTTGTCCTGACAGACCCCACCTGATCAAATGTGTAACAATGCTTTCACTGCTTCTTAGTTGTATTTTTCTTGCAATCTTGTTTCACTTGGCCAGAAATAACGCAAATTAAAAATAGGCAGGTATATTCTTCAGTTTTTGCATTTAGCAACTATATGACTGCCGTATCATATATACCGAAGAAAGGAAAAAATGTGATTGCTGTTTCCACTATGCACAGAGATGATCGGATTGATGAAGATACTGGTGACCAGAAAAAACCAGAAATAATTACTGTTTATAATTCCACAAAGAGTGGAGTAGATGTTGTAGACAGAATGATCACATCATATAATGTTTCCAGAAATACGAAACGTTGGCCAATGGTAGTAGTTTATAATCTCCTTAATCTCGCAGCAATTAATGCATTTGTAATTTACAAAGGCAACAACCCAGATGGAGAATTTTCCAAAACGCGAAGATTATTCCAAAAAAACCTAGGTATGGAATTGGTACAGGAGAGTATACGACGGAGAGAAGTTGACACGCATTTGACAAAAGCTGTGCGTGCCTTGAGACTCTCAGTCATTGAGGTCGACGTTGTAAGAGATCCCCAGCCAGGTAAGAGAGGAAATTGTAAGTATTGCAAAAGACGTAAAACTCGCTTTTTTGCAATATTTGCAAATCCTGGCTATGCATGGACCACATAATGGCATGCTGCAAAGATTGCTTAGAAAATTTGACCACCAAAGTTTGTGTCCACAATTTAATTTTTTAGTTTATATATGTTTTTCTAGTACTTTGTTTGTTTCTAATTAAAGTTTTAAATATTTTTTTTTTGTTTTTTTCAATATTTAGTCGCTGTTCACAAATTTGAAAAAATATGCGTTGAAATTGTAAACATTTTTAAAATACAATTACAACTAAAAAAATTTTTCGAATTATTTCTGTAATAAACATTATATAGTTTATAATTTATATAATAAACATTATAATATACAGTGTGTAAAAGCCAAATGGAATAAATTCATTATTTAGGTTACTGTACATATTTATAAAAAATCCCGAAACACGTCAAATTTAAATTATAACTTGACATTCTTTAACGTGAAAATGCAACCCCTACCTTCAACCCCCTTAGAATGACAGGTACAACCCCCAATTTTTAAAATAGGAAGTATAGGCTTGTGATATATAGTTTGAAAGGTCTTTTCATTCTCCATTCAAAAATGTTGTCGCTTTCAAGTTTATTAAGATTAATTAAGATAAAATAAATTAAAATCATGTGGTTACCGAAATTCGCTAAAATATACTCAAAACTTATTTCCAGTTTAGGTCTTGATAATGAGAAAGTGAACAAAAACCATAATAATGTGGTTTTTAGATGGTAACCATTAAAAAACTTTAAAGAATTTCCGTGGCAACGTTATTTTAACACGCATTAGTAAATCTTTTTAATTAAGTTGTCAGTATTTTAATTTAAGTAAAAAGTTCATTCAATTCAATTCTGAAAAATGGTTAGATTAACGGAAATGCATAAAATAACAATTTTACAAATGATTGGTTACGGAGATAACACCCGAACACAACAGGAAGTAACTCGCCTATTTCATGAGAAATTTCCTAATTTACCGCCTATATCCCAAGGAACAATAAGTAAAATAGAGAAGCAGTTTCGCGAGTTTGGTCATGTAAGGCAGATAAAAAAAGCAACTGCCAATGCACTGAGTGATGAACTCAAATTAGATGTGTTGCTTGAGTTTCAGGAAAATCCACATACATCGAGTAGACGGGCATCCACTACATTCAATGCTAGCCATACATCGATAGTAAACATATTAAAAGAAAATAAATTGCATCCCCATAAGTTCCTTCTCAGGAGCTCATGGAAGACGATTTTGATAGGAGAACTTTTTTTTGTGAGCAAATGATGGACATGTTGGATAACAATATTATCCAATTAGAAGACGTTATGTTTTCTGATGAGTGTACTTTTTCACTTAACGGTCACGCTAATCGGCAAAATTGCCGCTACTGGGCCACGGAAAATCCTCACTGGATGAGAGAAGAACACACTCAATACCCTCAAAAGGTTAATGTTTGGGCAGGGATTGTAGGAAACAATATCATTGGTCCCTTTTTCATTGAGGGCAACTTGAATGGCAACAATTATTTGGCATTACTTCAAAATGATGTCATTCCAACGTTGGCAAATTTATATCCTGATCCAGGAAACCCTCAAGTTCCAGCGAATACGATATGGTTTCAGCAGGATGGAGCACCACCACATTACCAACTTAATGTCCGGCAGTAACTCGATACAATATTTCCCAAATCGGTGGATAGGGCGGCGAGGATCGATTGAATGGCCAGCGCGATCACCTGATATTACATTATTAGATTTCTTTTTATGGGGATATGTGAAGAGCCATGTGTATAAAACTAAACATTCTGATTTAAATGACTTTAAAGAACGAATAACGCTTGCGATTAGGTCGATCACGCCTATAATGTTAAATAATGTTAGAAGACAGTTTTATTTGAGATTAGGATGTTGCCAAGACGTTCGCGGTGAACATTTTGAACATCTACTTCATTAACATTCATAGTTCTTTTTCGTGTTCTACATTTTATTACGTTTTGCATTACATTTTAGTTTTTGATTGTATTGTAGCGAATTTCGGTAACCACATGATTTTAATTTATTTTATCTTAATTAATCTTAATAATCTTGAAAGCGACAACATTTTTGAATGGAGAATGAAAAGACCTTTCAAACGACATATCACAAGCTTATACTTCCTATTTTAAAAATTGGGGGTTGTACCTGTCATTCTAAGGGGGTTGAAGGTAGGGGTTGCATTTTCACGTTAAAGAATGTCAAGTTATAATTTAAATTTGACGTGTTTCGGTATTTTTTATAAATATGTACAGTAACCTAAATAATGAATTTATTCCATTTGGCTTTTACACACTGTATGTAATAAACATTATATATAAGCGGAACTAGCAATAAAATGTATGCTGTTGCTCGGGAGGCGGGAAGCGATATTACAGAATATAAGTTAGATAATATTGAGTTTAGTACAAAATGCTAGAACAAAACTTTATTTTTAATTCTTATCCATGCAATATATAAATTTAATATATTTTCTCATTGTCGTCTATCACTAACTCTGTTAGTACATCTAATGTTCGACATGGTTAATTTCTTTATTTGTTCGCCCGTGTGTAACCCTGTGTATAAGGGAAATGATAATAAATATAAATCATAAATGGAAATTTCGACGAAACCTGTTTTGGTATAAATCTGAGCCTAGATACCGCACAAATCGAACGGATAGACTAATAACATATTTTTTATGAAATAAAAGGTATGCAAATGAAACATTTTCGGCGGAATGTGCTCTTGGTACCTGTCTCGTCTCATCGGCTGTAGTAAAAGCGTACGGTAGCGTGAAGGTGTGGTGTGTATTCGGCCCTTTTAATGGAATAAAAATCGATAGACAAGTCGTTTGCGTGACAAACCTAATAATGACGTAGAAAACTGTAAGGCTGCTTTAGTCTGAGGGTAGTATGATGGATAGATCTATTTCGAATTGGATCCCTCGAATAAAATAAAAAATATAAATCTATTGGCTGTGTTTCAATTCGTTTGCGGTATTTATTCATACGAACGCCAATCGTGAAAGTAATATCATACTTTCCGGATCGTATCTTAATTTAAGATAAAAATTAGTTTCAATAATTGAAGTGTTTCTTCTTTTCTATATAGAATATTTTTACAAATATATAAAAACAATCCTAATTAATATTTGAACAATTTGACTAAAAGAAAAATTAAGTTAAATATTTATAATCCCGCCGTACTTGGACAGAACATATTAAAAGCCTCATCTTTGTTGAATTTATTGAGCGTTTATTTATTGTTGAATTTTGAGCGTAGGCGCAAAATTTCGGGCCAATGCTTTTTAAACGCATTCATTTTTTTCGAATCCTGAGGAAACTGCAGCTGTGACAAGTTATGCAGAAAAGTTTCCTAGAAGAAACTTACCAAGTAAAAAAACATTTAGAGCCGTTGAACGACGTTGTCGAGAAACTGGGAATGTGAGACCAAATAAAATAAATTCTGGTAGACCAAGAACAACAAGAACAATTAATAAAGAAAATAATATTTTAAATTTACTTGATCAAGATCCAACAGTTAACGTAAGGAATATAGCAAGACAAACAAATACTTCTTCTTCAAGTACTTGGCGGATACTGAAAGAACAGCAATTACATCCTTATCATTACAGACAAGTCCAAGAGCTCTTGCCAGATGATCTACCGGTTAGAGTGGATTTTTGTGAAACATTGCAACAAAGGACAGCCCACAATCCAAATTTTTTAAAATGTATTCTTTTTACGGACGAGGCCACCTTTACGCGACAAGGTATGTTTAACTCCCATAATGCACACTACTGGTGTGATGAGAATCCACGAGTCAAAAGGGTATCACATTACCAACACTCATTTAAAGTTAATGTTTGGGCAGCAACTTTAGGTAACAAATTAATAGGTTATCATATTCTACCTGGAAATTTAAATGGTGATATGTATCTTGATTTTTTAAACAATTCCTTATTCGAGATATTAGAAGATTTAACGCTAAACGAGCGAAGATCTTTATTTTTTATGCACGATGGAGCTCCACCACACTTTGATAGAAGGTGTCGTAATTGGTTGAGTAATCATTTTCCGAATCGATGGATTGGTAGAGGTGCAGAAGCTCCGATTCATTGGCCTCCTCGGTCATGCGGTTTTTACCCTTTGGACTACGCAGTTTGGTCGTATATTAAGGAAAAAGTCTATGCTACAGAGGTAAATTCACGCCAAGAATTGGAAGAAAGAATTCAACGTCAATTTAATGACATCATAGCTGATCCCCTACCGTTTAGAAGGTTAATGGAATCTTTAGAAAAAAGAATAGACTTGTGTATTCGCGAAACGGGAGGGCATTTTGAACACTTACTGTAATTGAATTTTATTTTATGTTCTTAGTCATTAATTTAATTTTCTTCTTGTGAGTTTTGTTTAATTACTAACCATTTTATACCAGCATCAATTATTACTTCATAATTTTCAAATCAAAATATTCCGAAAACGGTACACAGTGTCGAGTTTTACCAAGAGTACCTTTTTCGTGTAAAATTGAATGATGTTTAAGTTTACTTGAAATTTTGATTAATAATTATACTCTTAAAGAAGTTATATTGACTAATACTTAGTACACTCCGTGTAACTAGCACCCTCTATGAGAATCAGATATAAAAACAAATTTATGGGATGTATTAGCTTCCAAAACATATTCGTGTAAAATTTCATTACAATGTTGCCAGTGGTTTTAGCAAAATCGTAAAAAATGCGTAAAATTTTTTTTCTTCAACGCCCTGTATCTCGTAAACGGATGGCGTTACAAAAATTTTTTACTAAGCAAACCCCAATTATTTTTTAGTTTTTTACCTATCCTATAGACGGGGTTACCTTGTTTTGAAACACCCTGTATATTACAAAATATTGCAAAAGTGTAACTGGATATTACCAAAAAATGGGTACAAGAAACAAAAAAGACAAAACAAATATATTAAAAAACAAACAAGTAATAATAAACCTGATAAAGACTATGTCGTAAATGCAGAATAGTTAGTTCAGTTGTCGGATGAAGACTTCGAAGCACAAAAACAGGAATTTTTAGAAAATCTACAAAAAAATATCTCAGAAAGAACAGATTTTTAATAATACAACGGCTCAAAATAACGGTACTGCCTAGTATATGGAACGTCAGCAACAATTAACGTCCAGTAATTTCGGTAAAATATCTAAATTACGAGAAAAAGCATACATAACTAAAAATGTGGAAGCAATACACCTTGTCAAATGATAACTGGTAAACTGATGAAGTGAAAACATGACAAAGTCAACATTTAAATTTTTTAATATGTATGGTTTTACTACAACTCCTTTATCATCGAATAATTCCTTATACGTTGACTAAAATTTCCGCATAGATATCTCCTGGAAGCACTAAACCATTTACTTGCCTACATTCAACTGAAAGTGTGCTCGGTATTTCTGTCCTCGCACCATTTTCTGTTATACTTTACTTACATTTAATGTGACTGGAAACCGGAACATCGATCGGTAATGTAAGGGCTCAGTACGTGAGTCGAAAGCCGATGTGGACAACACAATTTCGAAAACTAAATTTATTTTATTGACTGATACGTCGAGAGACGCTTCAAATAGTAAAGTGGTTTAAGAAGACCGAGGACGCCCATATCGGAATATAAACTACTATTTTTATAAGTACTAGTGCTTAACTTCGGAATCGTCGGGATAAAAACGAGAACAACCATTAGGGTTATTGAACATACATAACAAACAGTTAAAAATGAGAAATATACAACGGTAATAATTCAAAGCGAGAAGAGGACGATAACAGGTGTTTATCGTAGTTTCTGTACTATAAGGTACGGTTCCAGTCTTTTTTATAAATCAGCCATGTCAAGTTCAGTCACTCATGAGTAAGCTCGGATTTATAGGCAACAAAAATTGAAGAAAAAGGCGCCTATATAGGCAAAGATTTTTATTAAAAAAGGCAGGAATATTAAAATTTAGGCAAAATATAGGCAATAAAGGAATATAACTTATTATTTATTGTAAAAACTGAATTAACGTAATATTAACTTAAGGCAGGTATATTTACACATCATAATCATAACATTAGTATAAATAAACTAGTAACTAAATAACTGTAAATTAATAATTAAACATTGTAACCACTTAAAATTTTATCATTAATAGAAACAACTAAATGTTTTTCAATATTTTCGGTCTTAAAACTATGTCTTCGATCACTTAAAATTAATTTGTACATTGAAAACGAACGTTCGACATCGACAGATGTAATTGGAGCATATTTCAGAGCGGATAATAAATCTGGCATAATTTGAAATTCCTCGGAAAATGTCCCATTCAAAACTTTAGCAACATTAGATAAAAACGAAAAACCTTCATTCTTGTCGAAAACATATTTCATTTTTTTTTAAATTAATTGACCGTCACTTCCAGGTGCCGATTTAATTTTCGTCTTAAATTATCTATAATATATATTATAATTGTGGTAACTATTAATTTATAATTATCATTGATATAAGCGAGTTCCTGTTTCAATTTGGGATTTTTTAATGTTTTTTTTTGCTTCTCGAATGGCTTCGGAAATATCATCATCAAATTCTGACATAACTAATTCCATTTCATTGCAGTGTTCAAAGTAAAAAAAACTGCTTTGAGCCAGGTTCCCCACCTTGTAATTACTGGTTTAGGTGGCAAAGAGACACCGGGAAGTCTTTCTTTATATATTTGCACCCTCAACGGAGCCTCTACAAAAACTTTTTTCATAAAATTTATAAAATTATTTACCAACGGAAATAGATTTCTTATTTTTTCAGCAATTCTATTTACCCCGGCTACACAAGTGCAATGAATTAAATTAGGATAAAAAATCTTTAAATTAACAGCAGCTTTTAACATATATGCCGCAGCATCTGAAAGCATTAAAACTATTTTACTCACTGGTATAGCGTTGGGTAAAAAGAGGTTTGTTAAACTATCTTGTATAAATCGACTTATTGTTAAATTGTTTGTTTTTTCCAATTCTTTAACGGCAACTAAATAAGGTTTTCTCGCAAAGTTTTCGTTTAAAATTCCAATCATTAAATTAGCTATATACCTGCTGCATACATCTGTCGTTTCATCCACGATAATATACAAAAAATTGCCCTCTAACTCCTGCTTGATTTTTGAAATACATTCCACATAACATTTTTCCACAGTATGTTTTCTCAATGTACTCTCGTTCGGTAAGGATTTATTAAGATATTTTTCGAAAAAGCATTTAAAACTAGGGTTATTAACTTTATGTAGAGGAATGTTGGATGCAATCATCATCTGGCATAAATCAAATTTAAATGCGTCTTCCTCCTTTTTTTTGAACTGCCTAAACTATCCCGCAGAGATATTTGGGCTAACTTAGAGGAATTTAATTTTTCCAAATTACGTTTATGAAGTGGGGTTCCACAATGCTGGTCAATAAAGTACTTTTTTCTACTTGAAATCTGAGAATGAAAAAAAAAAAAAAATTAGAATTCTAAAATCGCTTTAGAATTTAGTTATGTTGTGTTTTAAAATGTGTTCTTTGCTTTTCGGTATACGCAACAAAACTAAACTAGGATATAGCAATTTGTGACTAAACTCTGATACAGTAACCGACTGTACAACTGATAATAAACTAATAAAGCTTAGGGATTTCCAAATAGTTAACCCTCAAGTCTCGATCAGGTACATTTTCCTAGAAATCTGTTATATAAACAAACCATTGATATTTTATTATTGACCCAAAATTTTATTATAGAATGGTTTAGTAAATAGTAAATAGTAAATTTTATTATAGAAATTTTAAAAAAGGCACAAATAGGCGGAATTTACGAAAAAAGGCAAAAAGTGCAAAAAACAATTATAATAGGCAAAATAGGCAAAAAAGGCATTTTGCCTATAATCCAAGCTTTACTTATAAGTACCTTTATTAAAAAGGACATTACTAAATAAGGCAAACGTTAACCTCTTTCTTCTTTTCTCAGATATTTCACGTTTTGTCGTTAAGTAAGTTGTCTACTTGTGGCGTAAATTTAACAGCAGAAATAACTTTTCAAATCGCGTCAATCGACATTAACAGGATTTTACATCCAAATTATCATATATTTCTTTATATTGAACAGGAAAGTACTTTAAGTCGGTCTAACACTGAATCTCTAAAACTTCCATCTGTAAGTAAGGGGGAACCTTATCAATATCTACAGTTAAAAGACCATTAATAAAGAAATATTGATTTTTTAGTACTTAAAATCGTAAAAATGATTTTTAAATTCTGCCTTGACTTTAACCGAAAATGAGTACATGGATGTCCTCTTAAAGCTCTTTAATGAAATTTTACAGTCGGGTGATATACCCAATGAATGGTTAACCTCAACATTTGTTTGTCTCCCAAAAAAGAAAAATGCTAGAGAATGCACCGACCACCGCACCATAAGCCTGATGTCTTAAACCCAATTTGGATTCCGTAGAGGCGTAGGTATCCGTGAAGCTCTCTTTGCATTCAACGTACTTATCCAGAGATGCTTTAATGTGAACCAAGATATGTACGTCTGTTTCATAGATTACAACAAGGCTTTCGATAAAGTCCGCCACAAAGAGCTAATTGACATCCTCAAAGCAAAACAATTACAATACAATGACCTTCGAATTATAACAAATCTATATTATAAACAGCAGGCACACATACGCATTAATGAACACACATCAGAAGAATTCGAAATTAAAAGAGGAGTGCGACAGGGTTGTGTATTGTCACCACTACTATTCAATGCATACTCTGAAGAAATTGTGAAAAGAGCTCTTGAGGGAGAAACAGTAGGAATAAAGGTCAATGGAACACGAATTAACAACATTAGATATTCGGACGATACTATCATAATAACAGACAACCTCCAAGACCTCAAAAAACTAATGAACAAGATAGTTGAGTATGGAGAAGAAATACAAAGATGAAACGAAATGGTCCATCAGCTTTACATAAGTTTTACAAGGCCTTTCCTTTTTGAACTGATTTGTTGCTAACAGTGTATGCAAAATTAAAAAAAAAAGTGTTACTACT
Source organism: Diabrotica undecimpunctata (assembly GCF_040954645.1). Taxonomy (NCBI): domain Eukaryota; kingdom Metazoa; phylum Arthropoda; class Insecta; order Coleoptera; family Chrysomelidae; genus Diabrotica; species Diabrotica undecimpunctata. The sequence continues at coordinate 10,713,240 of NC_092811.1, read as the reverse complement.
TCTTGTGTTATAGTTTTGTATTTATCATTTAAAAAATTTAACATTCTTGTTCTTCCTCTATGGCCAATACTTAAATGTGCTTCATACAGAATATCAAATAATTCCTCCATTTTTACGTATTATAAAAATTTCTCTTTACCTTCTTGCAAACGAACAATAAGTTTGAAATCATTTCCCACATTCACTACATCGTATTTGGCCAAACGTCGATATGACAATTCTGTTTTTATAGCTTGTCGTTTCGCTTCTTTCACTTGATTAAAAATTAAATCATATTTTTTACGAGATAAATAAGCATTGTTGTCATCTTTTTTTGTAAAAATAATTTTATCGAGATTCTCTAACCGGTCTTTAAATTCATTGGACATATTGAATACTTACATTTTCACTTTTAAATAACAATACTTCTTGCACGAATGCCACTTGATTACGCATCAAAACAATGTAGACTTTAACAGGACACTTGTGTTAATGTCGGACACTTCAGCAAGAGCTTAGCTACGACTTTGTTGAATTGAAACGCCAAATATGTACATAAACAGAGAAAGGAGCACAATTCGTGTATGAATTGGTACTAATAAACTGTTATAACATTATTTCTGAATTCCTCAAGTCTTCAGACAGTCGGGAAATAGCAGAACAATTCGCTGGCTTTGAGGAATTGTACTCATTTCGCCGTTCATTTATATATTCGGAGTTTTAATTCATCAAATTTAGCTAAGTTATTGTTGAAATCTGTGTGTGTACACAAAGGTACCTGGAAATTCCCAGATGGACTTACAGTAAATATGATAGATCATGTCATTGTAGACTCGAGACACCAATCGAATATAATAAACGTCCGCACCAGAAGAGGGGCAAATGCGGATTCTGATCACTACCTGGTCGAAAGTAGGGTAAGGGCTAGAATTTCAAACATCAAAAAGAAAAGAGGCCCTAAACATGAACGATACAAGGTAGAAGGACTCAAAGAAACAAACAAAAATAAAGAGTATAAAGAAAAGATAAACAACAAACTAGAAAACAGAATATCACATGAAAACCTAAATAAGGAGTGGGAAGAATGCAGATACATCATAAAAGAGGCAGCTAAAGAAGTATTAGGCATAGAAGGCAGAGAAAGAAGAACAAGACCGAATGACCGGTTTGACGAAGAATATCAGATTATAACAGACAAAAAAACAGAGCATATTTACTGATGCAACAGGGGCACAAAACCCGACAAGCAGAGGAAGAATAAAAACAACTACGCAAAGAAGAAAAGAAAACTCACCGAAGAAAAAAGAGAGAATATATGAACAAAGAACTTCAAGAACTACAAGAACTAAGTAAATCAACAGAGACAAGAAAATTTTATCAGGAGACTGAACAAAAGCAGAAAAGACTTCAAACCGAAAACAACGATGTGTAGAGATAAGGAAGGTAATATATTGACAGAACAGCAAGAGATACTAAGTAGATGGACAGAACATTTTACGGAAAAGCTTGAAAGAGATCGGAGAGAGACGAACCCTGACATACCATTAGGCCAAGCAGACAAGAGGGAAAAGACTCCACCAACAATAGCCGAGATTAGAGCAGCAGTAGACAAATTAAAGAACAATAAAGCACCGGGATCGGATCAAATAGCATCGGATTTACTGAAGGAAGGAGGAGACGCACTACAAAAAACAATACATGAATTGATAACAAAGATATGGTCGAATAAACAGCTACCAGCGGAGTGGAATAGCAGTGTTATTGTACCATTACATAAAAAAGGAAATCAGTTAGAATGTGGAAACTACCGTGGAATCACGCTGCTGAATGCAGCACATAAAATAATGTCCAACGTTATTTATGAAAGACTTAGACCACACGCTGAAAAAATAGTTGGCAAATACCAAAGTGGCTTCTGTAGACAGAAGTCAACAATAGACCAGATATTTGTTCTACGACAGATCCTCGAAAAAAACAGGTGAATATAACATCGACACACATCATCTCTTCTTAGACTTTGAAAGCGCATATGACAATATACACCTAGAATTCTTAATAAAAGCAATAAAAGAATTGAATATACAAACAGAACTAATAGAACTGATAAAAGAATCCCTAAAAGTAAAAAGTAGAATCCGGATACAAAATGAATTAACGGAAACAATAGATGTGAAAAAGGGACTACGGCAGGGAGACGCTCTATCATGCATCTTGTTCAACATCGTACTCGAGAAAATACTGAGGGACACAACAGTCAATACAGAGGAATAATCATTAATGAAAGCGTGTAAATACTAGCATTTGCAGATGATGTTGACATAATCGCAAGATCAAGAAGAGAAATGATAGAGGCATACAACCAAATAGAACGAGCTGCATAAAATAGGTGCCTTAAAATCAATCAGACCAAAACAAAATATATGCAGGTAAGTAAAAACGCAGAAATAATGCAGCCACAAAATATAACAATAGGAGAATATAACATTGAGGGGGTAAAAAACTTTATATACTTGGGATCCCTAGTCACGTCTGATAAGAACGTTGCGGAGGAAGTGAAGAGGCGAATATTTATTGAAAATAAATGTTACCATGGCTTAATTAAGCAACTTAGATCAGATAACGTCGCAAGAAAAACAAAATGCCAAATATATAAAACCCTAATAAGACCGGTACTCATATACGGCTCAGAAACCTGGACACTCACTAAAAGAGAGGAAACGTTGTTAGCCACCTTCGAAAGAAAAATCTTGCGACACATATATAAGGGCACAAAAGAAAACGAAATATGGCGAAGAAGATACAACTCTGAACTATACAAAATATACCAGGATCCGGATATTATCACATTTATTAAAACAGGACGGCTGCGTTGGATAGGACATGTAGAAAGAATGGAAGAAGGCGAAATACCAAACAAAATATTCAAACAGATGCCAGTAGGAAAAAGAACAAGAAGAAGACCGAAACTGAGATACTTAGAACAAATAGAAAATGATATAACAACCTTAAAAATAAAAAACTTGAGAAAAAAAGCACGAAACAGATCAGAATGGAGAAGAATCCTGGAACAGGCCAAGACCCAAAAAGGGTTGTGGAGCCAGTGATGATGATGATTGTTGAAATCTTTAATTCTTTTACAAATTTCGTGTAACTCCAAAATACAGACATAATTTAAAAATATCTGACCGATATTTTTAAAATATATTACCAAATTCAATGTTAAGTTCAAACCATAACCAATTTAATAACATTCTATAGTAAATTTTAACTGGGAATATTTTTTCTTCGCGTCAAGTAAATATTTAAGTCGTTAAAAGCATTTAAAATGTAACGTTTCAGTCTATTTAGTAAATTGACATTTTAGGTGTTAAATATTTACTTCATTTCCTCTAACCCATTTAAAAATTTATCTTCTCTCATTTCGTGTTAACGGTCCCATAAAAAAATTTAATTGCGAAAGTAACCATTCTACAAATATGTATGCTAACGACAGTCAATGGCTCTAAAGAGTAGTGGTAGTTATTATTTAACCGTTAAAGTTGAATCACATTTTATAACCAATGAAAAACTTTTGTGTTTTCCACACAGGTCCGTGTTTTAGTGGTTTTAACAATATATCCCAGAGATATGTAAGACAGGGGATATGACATACGGTGAAATAGATGGGATCGGTTCGCCATATTGGTGAGTATCTGACAGATTGTTGTTTGTGTCGAGCAGTTCTGTGCATAGAAATTTAATTTTAAAAATATTTTGAGCTTATTTTTGTACGGTTTTTACGTTTATTTAAAGTAAAACTATTATGACATCGTGTTCTTTTATTTTGTGTCCAAATAACACTCATAATAATAAGAAAATCTCCACTGGAATATCTTTTCATAGGTTAGTATGAAATTGTAAACAGTGTACAGGGCGGTATTACTTCCGTTTTTAGTGATGCCGCGTGTAAAAAGAACATGTAATCCTTTTAATTTGGTTTATGTGGTTGTAGATTTCCTAAAGATGTTGAAAGGATAAATGCCTGGATACAGTTCGTAAATAGTGTGGGAACTGGGAACCTTCAAAATTTAGTAAATTGGACATTATAATTATAATTATAATTACACCTGGACATTACACAGTATACAACTTCAATTGTACATTTCACTTGCTTTCATTTGCAAATAAATAAGTTTGTATAGGTGTGAACAAAGAGATTTCAACTAGAAGGTTCTTGATATTTTGTATAAAGTACTAGTTAATAATTAATCACATTTTTGTTTTGGCCATTCTTTAATTTGACATTTTTTTTGATGTAACAACAGCAGTTTTTTGCGTTTAAAAATATGATTTATGCTTTTTTTTATAATAAAGCTACTTTATTTGTGTACAAAATGAAGTTTAAGTCAGCTTATAAAAAAATTTTGGTGCATGTTGAACTGAAAAATAAATTTAGTGGTAACTGCTTTCCTTTAGAAGATTTAAATATTTTAAAATGCAATCCCACTGATCACATTAATATCACTTCCAGAGAATATAGATTGAGTAATAGTTGTGATACTGATGTGTCAGTAGATATAATTCATGATCACAGCTATATCAATCCTTTCTCTCAATACTCTAAAAGCATAACTACATACATTGCTGGTTATGTTGTGTTTTACTTACAAAAAAGATTAGTCTGTAGTGAATGTTTAAGCGCCTTAGTAAGTGTCACTCGGAACAACTTTTTATTTTCATTTATTGATAAAAAAAATAAAAAAGGATTGCAATATCCATCTGAAAGTGTAATTGATATATGCTTTATGGCTGAGACAATTTTAAAAGAAATCCCTTCTCCAACTTGTATGAGTACCAACGATTTAGTTAAAAAAGTTTTACGCAGGTACATAAACAAAGACATCTTTTTAAATTTACTTAGTCATAGCATTGTTCAACAATTCTCAGATAATCACAGAATACTCCTAATAAAGGCTGTAGCAAGCCGCTATATTGATATTAGAATGTTCTATATGTGCAAAAGTAAGACTGACAAATCTTTCAGTATGAGACCTCTTATTAATAAAGTGGTATTATTTAGTGGACACTTTAGTGGAATTCAAATTGTTTAAAAAAAAAAATAAAATAAAAATATTGTTTAAAAATTCTTGTAAACATTTTTTTTTTTTTTTTTATTTAAAGAAACAAAGTCGCATCCACCCAAAGGTTATTACCGACACTCCTGTAACATTTGTAATAATATTAAATTAACGTTTGTAACAGTCAATCATTGTAACAATTAATTACAATTTGTGAACAATTGAACATTTGTAACAATTAATTAAGTTAAATTTTGTGTAACATATTTATACATTTTAAGTAACCTAATAAATTGTCCGGAACTAAACTTTTGTTGAGTAGTGCTTTCAGGTTATTTGGCAAATTGTAAGACTTCTTTGATTCTTGTAAACATTGTTAACATCAATATAATAAAGTTCTTTCATTTTTCTAATTTTTATTCGAGGGCTCGATATACCATCATATTGTGAGCTAGTTTTTGTACCAGCTTTATACATAGGATGAGTATCTCAAACTTTATATGTTACGGAAAATAAACGAAAAGCCGGTGAATATCGACAATCGCCTGTTGAGTTACTTATTGTTGACAGTTGCAACAGCTAAAAAGTAGTATTTTCAACCGTTTAAAATATCCCGCGACTTTGACACTAGCTATAATATTCCTTATCATAGGCTCGCATTACTGGAAAAGGGATCTTTATATGCAGATATAACAATTCCATAGAAACCACAATAAGTTAAAAAAAGGATAAAGAACACGGCATGTCTTTGATACAATTCTTTAACTACCTACCTATACACAATAACTAATTTTTATATTTTTTATATAAATATATAAAATAATAATATATAAATATATAATTTATATTAATAGTACATGGAACTAACATATCTAAATGTATATAAACTTATGTAAGTGCACTTGCTAATTGTTGTTTTTTACTTGTATGTAAATGTTATAATTTTAAAACCATATCATTGACTGGTTTTGTACATTTTTTTAAACTTTATGTATGTAATAAATTTTATAATTATTATTAAAGTGTACTTGAAGAGTACTAAAAATGAAAGTAATTTTATTCCAAATAACTATTATTAATCTAACTCGATGCTTATTCCCAAACTAAACAGTAAATCGTAAATAAAGTTTGAATTAATTTGGATCCGGACCTGCCCGTCGCCATATTGGAGAGTACATCCTGTCAAATTAAGTGGTCCCATTTAGTAGATACAGAAATATCGTTTGTGTCATATCCCCTCTCTTACATATCTCTGGTATATCCAATGTATTAACCTCAACTTTAAAAAAAAATGTTGACGAAATTGATATTTATGTTTTGTAAAATAACAGGTTTTACGGATACAAATCCAAACACAAGATATAAAAAGAGTCCTCAATTAACAATATATTTTTCTTGTTTATGGTCTTGGCATTGCCAATTGTCCAGACTATTTTGTGAGTTACACTGAAGTTAAAATATGTTTATTATACAGAGTATGTACAACCAGAAAATTGAACAATGCAGGATTAATAGGACTTTTACATTTAAAATTTCTTAACACATTCACGACCAACCGTCACACATGTGTGACGGTGAAGTTTTCGTAAGAATTGCTGACACACATGTGTGACACCGAACTTACGTGATGAAATGTAAAATAATTTTACCACGGTTTATCATAGTGGGTCTAAATTTGGCCACACTCCACCTGAACAATCCTTCTTTGACACGCTATGGCTGGGTTGTGATCTCGTTTTAAAAAAGAAGAAATAACCTATAAATTTATAGCACGTATGCAAATGTCAAATACGAAAAGTTTCCAATGTCAAAATGACATCTAAGTACACGAGATCTTAAATTAGAGGCCGAGATGGCTAGTAGGGAAGTTAGTGAGTACAGAGATACCGAAAATATTGAATATGAATTCGAGGAGGACCATAATGATGAAATGTTTTATTCTAGTGGAAGTGAATATTATCCTTCTTATTCTGGAGAGGATACTAGCAATGATGGGGGTGAGTTGAACAAAGATGGCGGTAAGTCGAGTAATGATGAGGGCGAAGCGAACGATGCAAATGAAAATGTGGTATAAGAAAATGATATATACAATATTTTGCATTACTATTTGATGAAGAGTTTTTGATAAAAATTGATTTTGAGTAGAGTGGACAAACCACACAGCTGCTTCATGTAAAGAAAACCCAAACTTAAAAAAATATTCCTTTTTAAGACGCTAGATAGATATAAATATTGACGACCTAAAAAAAATTTATCCGCATTCCATTCCATAGCTTTCTTCAAAATATTTTTTTGAGAACTTTTCTTTCCCACACTTGGAGCATGACTTGTTCGGATTTGGTTTTCGTCGTTTTTTCCATGGCATATAATGCTACAGGTCTTATCTTACATATTCTTATCTTAGCCCTTCTAAATATGTATTTACTGCTCAATAACTTTTTACAGCAAAGATACAACGATTACCAGCCATAATTCACTTGGATTTCTTCTTTTAGATTTGGTCTCCTAGTGAATGTGGCTCCTAGGTACTGGAATCTTTCTACTTCCTTGAATTTATATATTTTTCCTTCTATGATTATTGCCAGGTATTGTCCTTGTATTTGTCCGGAAAGCAAAAACGTAAAAAATTAAGGTCAGATTGGTACGATGAGGAATGCGCACAAGCAACGCAAAGAAAAAATCAGGCATATAGAAGACTCCAAGGGCGAAGAACGAGACAAACAAAGGAAGAGTATAGGCAGCTGAGACGAGAAGAAAAACGAATACTTAAAAAAAGAAGAAACAGCATATAGAGAGCCAAATAAAAGAACTAGAGAACTATAAGGCACAAGAAGAAACGCGAAAGTTCTACAAGAGGATTAACCAGAATAGGAAAGAATTCAAACCTAGATTATCAATCGTTAAAAGTAGAACAGAGGAAAAAGGCTAAATATAAGAGGTGAGACATGGTTCCACGAATCAGAAATCCAACTCGAGGACATTGACGCCGAAAGAGAGAAAGATAACATCCCAACAGAGGTAGAAGTCATCCAAGCTATACAAAAATTGAAAGAAAATAAAGCTCCTGGAGCAGATGGCATTCCTTCAGAAGCTTTAAAACACGGCAAAAAAAAACCTGACATACTGTATATGTAGACTGGTAGAACTGATCTGGAAGCAAATAAAGTTGCCAGAAGACTGGAATGTAGGTATAATTGTACCTATTCACAAGAAAGGAGATCAAACAATATGTGACAACTACAGTACGTACAGACTCCTAAACGTAACACACAGAATATTGACTTTACAACCGACTATCGGGATATTATGAAGACCTAATAGATAAATATCAGTGTTGGTTTCGTAAAGAAAGATCAACGATCGAAGAAATATTCCTTCTAGGGCAAGCTCTGGAAAAAAAACATATGAGTATGGCACTGATACTCATCACCTGTTTGTTAATTTTAGATGTGCCTATGATAGTGTTGAAAGAAACGCACTGTACAAGGCCATAATAGAATTCAGCATACCAGTACACTTAGTAAAATTGGTGAAAGCGACCCTCTCAAGAGTCGAGTGTAAAGTTAGAGTGCAGAACGGAGTTTCCAGAACGTTCCAGTCTCAGATAGGACTTGGACAAGGAGACAGCCTATCAGGCCTTCTATTCAATATTGTACAAGAGAAAGCGATAAGAGAATCTGGAATAACAACCAGAGGAACTATTATTAATGGCAGCGTACAATTACTAGCGTACGCCGATGACATCGACATTATTGCAAGAAGAAAGGCGGACGTGGTCGAATCATTCAAGGCGCTTGATGCAGCAACAAAAAAATAACTAACACTAAATCTAACACTAGTAAGACGAAGTATATGAAAGTATCAAATTATATACAAGCAGCACAACCCGAAGATCTAACGATCGGAACATATACTTTCGAAGGAGTAAGAGAGTTTATATACATAGGCTCACAAATTAATTAGAATAATGCAGTAAGTGCAGAAATTAACAGACGGATATATCTGGCAAATAGATCTTATTATGGATTAAAAACATTTTTAACAACAAGCCTAGTTACAAAAAGAACGAAACTAGTGATATACAAAACTCTTAGCAAGCCCATCCTCACCTACGCATCGGAAACATGAACGATGACAAAGAGCGATGAAGAACGTTTAAGACGCTTTGAATGTAAAATCCTCCGGTATATCTATGGAGGAGTACAGGAGGGCGGATTATGGCGTAGACGCTATAATTTCGAACTTTACTGCCTGTATGATAAACCTGATATTAGTAGGTCCATCAAAATAAACCGGCTGCGTTGGTTAGGTCACATAGAGAGAATGAATGATATGGAGCCGCCAAAACATATTTATAACCAAAGAATAGATGGAGTTAGAAGGAGAGCCAGACTTAGAGCACGATTTAAGGATCAGGTAGAGGAAGACTTGAGAATGTTGGGAGTACGAAACTGGAAAGCCAAGGCGAAGAATAGGAGAGAATGGAGACTTTTTCTTGAGCAGGTCAAGACCCACCATGGGTTGTGGAGCCAATGAGGATGATGATGATTGTCCTTGTATGTATTCTCGTTCTTTCCATTCCATATATTTGGTCTTTTCTTCGTTTTTGTATATCCCTTACCGACTGTTAGAGGCTTACAACGGAATGGTCCAACAACCTTAAAAGAAATGTTAAAGCCAATTGGATAGCAGAAACGCAGAACCAAAATACATACAGAAGGCGTATATTCAACAAGGTACAAATCAGGGCTGATTGGTGATAATGATGATTTGCAAACGATTTGAAGCATAAATAATCTTAAAATTATAAATTCCGCGCTATTATGATATAATATCCTTTACTGGTCTAACAAAATATTATAGCATATCAAAAGAGAGGTGAATTCTTAAAATAATAGTCAACAAAAACCATATTTACAAGCTATTTACCAAGAAGCAAATTGATTCGTTAATCTCAGTCTTGTATTTCTGTATTTAGTTGATGTTCTCTCATAAGTTACTATTAAAAAGTCCACCAAGGCAGTAATTGCTTCCAAGACAATATTAAATATGTCAGACCTTCATGTCGGCGCACATCTTTAGCGACTTTTAAAAAAATGATAAATAGTTATTCATGATTATCATCCTGCAAAAATGGTCTTTTAAGTGTGGCGTTCATACTGATTAATGATGCGACAGTTATTATTAATTTACAGAACCCACCAACATTATACAAGAACTGTTTGTTCTCTTCTAAGCGCATTTAATTAGAGAGTGAGAGCTAAATACAAGTGAAATGTAGAGATGGGCGATTCAGTGACTTTTAAATGGCTCGTATTCGTTCCTGTTTATTCTCATCCTGTTATATCCTCAGTTGTATCTAGAGATTCTTTCTTTTCTTGTAGTTTTTCGTTTAACTGTGTTATTTTGGCCTTCCTTATATCTTCCCCAGATTTTTTCTTAATTATTTTGTAGATTTCTGTTATTTCTCTTATTAAATGTTCGGTCTTGCACAAGTTGTTGCTTCTCCATGTCTCTTCTATTTTTGTTAGATATATTTTTAGGTTAGTTTAACATGAACCAGAAAAAGAAAATTCATACCAAAACAAAAAATGAAACAAAACAGCATTCTACTTTGACCTGTCTGCTGTTTTGTTTGCATTTCTTAGTATTTATTTAATAAGCAACAGAGAGTTTTTTACTAATAAAGAAGGCAAACACCAAACAAAAAAAAAACAATATTGATTTCCTGTGAACTTGAAATAACTACCCCACATCTTTTGTGTACTTTTTATGAGGCTTTTATATGTGTGATATTTCTTTCTTAGGTAGTAGATTACTATATATCTATAGCACTTAGATTCTCAATGTTCTTTTCTTTATTCAGGTGTTCTGTGTGGTTTTTATTAGACCCAGTTCTAAAAATAATTTTTGTTGCCTTTTTTTTCTTGCCAATATTTTTACTTGGTCATAGTTTAGAATGTGACCCATCGTGACTGAATGTGCACTAAATGTCTTGTGTCATATTAATCTTCCCGACATGTTCCTGGATGTTTCTCCAATATAAACTTTGTTGCAATTATTACAAGGTAAAGAATACACAACTTTGGAGCTTTCTTTAATGTTTTAGGGTGTTTTTTAGTTTAGTGTGTGACTTAGATACCGTTTTTATATTTCTAGTTTCAATTTTGATATTCGGTACTTCTCAAAACATATTTAAAGCCTATTTCTTATGCCTGGAATATATGGTATAGAGAAAACTCCAGAACTATAGCCCCCATCCGCTTCTATAAACCAAGAATTATCCGAGAAGTCATAGAAATTGAAAAAAGGCCAAATTGTCTCAATAAAAAAGATAAAGGCATACGGTTACCTTCAAACAATACCTACAAATTTTACCCTCAGAAGTAAAGAATGCCCTACAGAATGCAAAACAAAGAAAAGCACCGGTTCCTGATCAAATTCCAGTTGAACTGTTAAAAACCTTAGATGACGGTAATATAAAGAGACTCACCCGAATTCTCAACCACATATATGTAGAGGGCAATATCCCAGAGGAATGGCTTAAATCGATATTTTTACCTCTACCAAAAAACAACAATCCCAAATCATGTAATGACTATAGATTGATAAGCCTAATGTGCCACCCTTTAAAGATTCTCTTAAAAATTGTTCAAAACCGAATTTATAAGAAATGTGAGGAGCAGATCGATGAAACGCAGTTTGGCTTCAGAGGAGGCATGGGTACAAGAGAGGCAGTATTTGCGTTGATGGTTCTCTTGCAAAAATGTCGGGAATATAACAAGAGTGCATATATATGCTTCATAGACTTTAGGAAGGCCTTTGACCGAGTGCAGCATATAAAGTTAATAGATCAATTAAAAAACGTAAATTTAGACAAAAAAGATATTGCGTTTATTAAGGCTATATACTGGAAACAGAAAGCAGTCGTAAAGGTGAACGATAAAGGTAAACAAATAACATACCGATTGCGAGAGGTGTCAGGCAAGGATCCGTCTTGTCTCCGACGCTTTTCAACGTGTAGTCACAGCTCATATTCAGAAAAGCCTTATGGGAAAGAAAAGAGGGAATAAGAATTGGTGAAGAAATCGTAAACACCATGAGATTTGCAGATGACACGGTAATTATGGCTGAGAGTATAGAAGAACTACAAACTTTACTAGATGCAATAAATAGTGAATGCATTCAAATGGGACTTGACATTAATACATATAAGACCAAATTTATGATAGTATCAAGGAGTCCAATAAATAATGAACAACTAACCCTTGGTGGGCAGCAAATAGAGTGAGTGACAAAATATAAATATCTGGGAGCTTACATCAACACAGAATTAGATCCAGACCAAGAGACCAGGGTACGAATAGAAATGGCTAGGGCAGCGTTCTTAAAATTCAAGCAATTGTTCTGTGACAAAAATCTGAATACTGCACTGAGACTGAGGTTTGTTGAATGTTACGTCTGGTCCCAACTATTATACGGGGTAGAAACATGGACGTTAAAAGCGCAAATAGTTAAGAAGCTTAAAGTCTTTAAACTTTGGATATACCGGAGAATGTTGAGAATTCCATGGACTGCCAGGGTCACCAATGAGGAAGTGCTGAGAAGGATGGGTCGAGACAAAAAATTGTTGAGAACAATAAAAGTACGCAAGACTGCATACCTTGGACACATACTGAGGAATGATAAATATAGTCTTCTGCAGGTCATCATGCAGGGTAGAGTCGATGGCAAAAAGGAAATAGGTAGAAAGAGGAAGTCATGGCTGCGAAATATTCGAGACTGAACAAATATGACTGTAGACGAATTATTCCACGTTGCAAAAGACAGAGAAATTTTTTGAGATGTGGTCGCCAACGTCCGTTAATGGAGATGGCATAGGAAGAAGAAGAAGAAGAAGGTTACCTTCGACATGGAGACCTCTCATAAAGAAAATATTGTCCACTCCATCTGCGAATTAAAATCCTACCGTCAGAAATGTTCGCTCCAACTTCCGCGCCAATCAGCACACTAACCCCCCCGCTAACCTTCACCAAACCACGTCACGATTTACATTCACCACGTACAAAGTAATTTTCCCAGAATTTGTTTTTCTTTTGCTTTGTAACTTTATATTATTTATTTGATATTTCCTCTTATTGTTTATTTAACATTAGAGAATATTCGCCTCCTTTTAAATGCTATTTTTATTGCTTTCAAACTATACGATCTGCTGATTTGGCGAGCCATATCACTGAAACGATCTTATACGACCGAATTCATCAAATATATGAGTTGTCCTATGATTTTTCAATACTAGTGAATAAATCACAGCCCGCCAAACACATCTCACCTCTAGCCGGATAGATTACCATCACTATCGTCATCTCCCCTTCCTTTTTGCTCACAATGCTGGTCAACAAAACTACGAACGAACTTTGCGCTTGGTAAAGGGAGCTGCCGAACCACATAAACATTTATCTGTTGTAAACTTGGAGGTCTTATTCTTTATAAGTACGCGAGTCATAAAATTAACTTTAAAGGAAGTATTTTATGTATTTAGGAAATTTTTAAACATGACGTGGAAATATACTCGTAAAGTAATTACGAAGTGAGAAAAATGGAGAATAGCTTAAATAGTTATTTACAGTATAGCCCAAAAAAGTTTTAACATAGATAGTAAAAAAAAAGGAAAATAGAAATCTTTAAATATTCGATTTCTCTAAAAGCAAACTAAAAGCAAAATTTTGTCTATCTGAAATGAAAAGACAACTAGAATAATACACATAGTCCAGTCGTCAGAGAGTTGACCCCTGAATTTTGCAGAGAATATTAATTTCGGGATCCCAAAAAAGTTGCATAAAAATTTACCACTTTTACCTCCAGGCTTCCACCTAAAACCCCCCTCGCAGAGGGGTAAAAACGCAAAAAAATCAATTTACCGATAACATTATACTTATTCAAGAATTCTTGAGAGAGAAGAATTCTTGAATTCTTTCTGCTAAAAATTCATAAATAAGTATAATGATGTTACAGGGTTCCAGAATTCTGGAATGGATCAAATCAATAAATAGAAGCTGAACAATCAGCGAACCAGCTACCTATACGAAAATAAATAAATATGAAAGAAATAATTATAGATTTGAGTTCTGATGGCATGCTAAAATATAATTTAATTCGCAAACAAAGTCTTCTGGATAAATAGGAAAACAATTCTCAGCTACCAAGGAAGTCCCCAAATTTTTAGTTCCATTCGCGACTTCATACCTTTGTGAAATTCCATTCGCCTCTCCTGGCTAGTAAAAATGTACAAAGTAAATCTGTGGAACCAAAAGAATTGCTAAGATTCAGTTAAAGCAGGAAAGAAAACCCAAAGAAATCCATATACAGGGTGAGTTTTTAGTGCGACATCGGTGGATAATTTCATTCTTCTTCTTCTTTAAGTTCCATCTTCTATCGAAGGTTGGAAATCATCATGGCTATGCGGACTCTGTTGACTGACGCTCTAAAAAGTTTTGCACTACTGCATTCAAATCATTCCCTTAAATTCTTAAGCCAGGATATTCTTCGTCTTCCCACATTTCGCTTTCCTCGGATTTTGCCTTGCATAATAGGTTGTAATAATGCGTATTTTTGCCCTCTCATCACATGTCTTAAGTACTCAAGTTTTCGTCTTTTGATAGTTAATATTATTTCCGCCTCATTTCCTATCCTTCTAGATACTTCCACGTTTGACATTCTTTGAATCCATGATATTCGTAGGATTCTTCTGTAACACCAAAATTCAAAGGCGACCAACTTATTCAGATGGACTTGTTTTAGTGTCCACGCTTCCAAGCCATAAAGAAGAGTAGAGAACACGTAACATCGAAGCATTCTCAGGCGTAGTTCTAACCTAATATTTCGACAACAAAGAAACTTTTTAAGTTTAATGAATGATGCAAGTGCTATTTCAATGCGTGTCCTAATTTCTTTGGTTTGGTCTACATCTGATGTTATAAATGTTCCTAAGTATTTATAGTTATTAACACTCTCAATTGTAGTATCTTCAATAGTCAATTGGCTATTTGCATGTGCAGATTTAGTCATGATCATGCATTTAGTTTTCTTTAAATTTATCTTCAGTCCGTACTCATGCCGGCGTTCATTAAAGCGTTGGATTATGTTCTGTAAATCATTGTTGTTATCCGTCGTTATTACTATATCGTCTGCAAAACGTAAGTTATTCAAAACTTCTCCATTGATGGATATACCTTCTATTGAATCTGAGAGCGCTTTTTGAAATACCGCTTCACTGTAGACATTAAAAAGTAGTGGGGACAGCACGCAACCTTGGCGGACTCCTCTCTGTATTTTGATATTTGGGTGTACTGGTTGTCAACTCTTACCTTGGCAGTTTGATTCCAATATAAATTAGATATAATTTTCATATCACGACTGTCAATATTTTTGCTTTTTAATACATCTACAAGCTTTTTATGTTGAACCTTATCAAATACCTTTTCAAAGTCTACAAAACATAAGTACATGTCCTGATTCATGTTCATGCATCTCTGAGCCAGCAAATTCAAGACGAACAAAGCATCTCTTGTACTCATTCCATTTCTAAAGCCAAATTGTGTGTCACTAATTTCATATTCAAAAGTTTTAACAATTCTGCTGTGAATTATTTTCAAAAATGTTTTAAGTGTGTGACTCATTAAAGCTATTATTCTGTGATCTGAGCAAGTTGTTGTACTTGGCTTTTTGGGAATTGCTACAAAGGTCGATTACAGCCATTGTCTGGGGATTGTGGCAGTCTGATATATTAGATTAAAGAGTTCAACCATTACATCAATAACATCTTCATCGATGAGTTTTAATAATTCGATTGGCACATCATCTGGTCCAGTAGCTTTACCTTCTTTTGTGTTTTTGATGGCATAGATGACTTCTTCTCTTAATATTGGTGGCCCGGTATCCTCGGGCCACAAATATAATTCCATTAGGGTATAGAATATCCAAAAAACTTATTTAGAAAAAATGTAGGCAATGATAGTCTCCATAATTGGAAAATATGTAAAATTCTACAGGGTGATTAATAAGTACGTGGTATAGCAAACATATAATTTTTTAAATGGGACATCCTGTGTCCTAAGACTCACTCTGTATATGAATGTAATTAATATTGATCTGATTATAGAACAATTTAATGAAGGTGGTTGTTGTATAGTATAGTACTATAGTACACTTTTCTAAATCTATTTTCTAAATAAATCTACCCACTACCAGGGCCGCCGTTAAGGTATTGGCCGCCCTTGTGCAACTTAATATTTGCCGCCCCCCTTCCAACACTTTAGACATACATACTATTATTTAAAGAAATGTGCAGAAGATGCATAATATAACAGTAATAATTTGTAAATAGATAAATACTTAAACATTTAGACTAATCTCCATGATCCAACGTCCATATATTATCCTAATGTATATACTAATGTATATCCTAATATCCTAATATCCCATCCTAATATCCTAATTAAACGTCCATTTAATTAAAATAAACCGTGAATAGAAACATAAACACATAAAAAAACTAAAAACGCACTTTTTGGGCTTTCGTCTCGGAAAACTTTTTGACAATATCTTTAATGTCCAATGTCGCACACACTTAATGTTCTATAGATAACATTGCTAAAGCAGAAAGTCTATCTTGCTTCATTGAGGATCGCAAATAGTTTTTAATAATCTTAAGTTTTGAAAACGACCGCTCACCCGTAGCTACAGTAACAGGTAGAGTTAGGAATATACGTACTATTATAGTTAAGTTGGGAAATGTTGATACAACATTATTTTCGTAAATATATTCAAGAATATCACTAGGACTTTTTCTGCGGAAAAAAATTGTTGAATAGCTTTAATTTCTTCATATAAATCGGTTGCACTAATGTCAGTCTCTGAGCTGTTTATGTCTGTAAGGGCTTGATTCACTTTCTCACAATTGGTTTTAAGTTCATCATCGTTTTTAACTTTGGTTATGCCATATATTACACTAAAAATGTCTGTGTGTTGTTGAAGTAATTGGAACCGTTCTTTAATTGCTGTTATGGCCACATCCAAAATCTTAAAATAAAAATTTATTTTAAATGATTAAAAATTCTAGAGATAATATAGGTTCATCAGCTCCTTTATACTCAAAATGCACTTTTCTTCTTCTAATTCGTTCGGTAGAGGAGCTAGGGAAATCTTCTTCTATGTTAGCTTTTGTAGATATCTCTCTGGATTCGATTACAAAATTTTGAAAATGTTCATCAGAACGTTTGGTTATAAAATATTTTTTTAAATTATCAAGTGCATCAAGTGAAGATTTTATGTCAAATTTTGGACTTTTAAGGGATTTTGCCAAAGTCCTAGTATTCGTATCCCTTGTGTTATCATTTTGCAATTCTTCTAAAGCATCATATATTTCACTAATCTGGGTTTTTAATGGTGCGATTGCATCGATCCGACTCTCCCATCGCGTGTCAGACGACGCTTTTAATGTCAACTTTGGAAGGTGCTTTAATAAAATGTTTCATCTAATATTGGAAGAAGAAGAAAATACATATAGTTCCTGTACAGTATTAAAAAATTCCATTGACTCAAAACTTATTTTTACTGCATCATTCACCACCAGATATAAACTATGCGCAGAACAGGGAATAAAAAATGCTCGAGGATATTTTCTTCTGCAATCCAATGGGTTCACGCATATTGGCACCATTATCGTAACCCTGTCCACGCAAATTATTAATATTTATATTTAATTCATTCAGTTTATTTTCTATAAATTCAAACAGAACCTTGTCCAGTTAGGTCAGTTACAGGAGAAAAGCCCAAGAAGTACAATTTCCATTATTTGGCACTGTTCCGTACCTGCAAAAGGGCGGCAGTTCAAACAATAAATAATATTTTCCGACATTTTTTTTACATTAGGATGAAGAAAAGAAGTATACATGATAAATGAAACGCATTTAAGTATAATCACGTACTGAATAATTATTATTGTTTGGAATATTATAGTTCACAGAATTATCTGAATCGTTACTATTTAATTATTTGAATTTATTTTCGTTTTAAAAAAGTATTATTATCAGTGGACTGCTTTTGGCCGCCCCTATTGTTGGCCGCCCGTGTGCGATGCACACTTGGCACACATGGTAGCGGCGGCCCTGCCCACTACTTTTCTTACACTCAGTAATTTTGTATTTATTCTTAATTTGTAAAATAAAGCAATACAACTATGTACATACACAACAGTGGTCGACCCTGTCCACGTTAATAGGTAAAGAAAATAACCACTTGACCAGATTGACAAGATTGAGTGACTGAGAGGATGAACCAAATGTATTTTTAACTCTCATCTCCCTGTCTCTTATAACTAAAGAAATTGTTAAGATCTGAATTATGACTATAAAAGAAAAACACTCTTAACGACATTCAAGCTGCATGTATTGTTCGTCTACTTTTTTATTCTAATCAAAAATCTTGTTAAACAAGACGTAACTTTAATAAATTGGAGTATATTAAGAATTCTTCGCAACGAAGAACCCAATTAGATTTCTATGGCATCGTATTTATAGTAATCCCGACAAATTTTCAAATCTTTCCACATTCGTCTGTTAGTTATTTACATTGTTCCTCTTTAGCTAGTAACTCCACGCTGTCCGCGGTTGTACGCCTCTTCCATGGGGGTTTAATTAAACGCAGCGAATGATAGAAAATGACATTTTTCATCTTTTAGATCCACGTCTATTTGCGCAACAGAAACGAATCTTATTTTCTCAATTTAATATCCAATTCTCCCAGCAACAATTTAAAATCTCAGTTTATTACGTTTCTCAAAATAAAAGATTTTCATGCAGAAACTAGAGTACAGTTACGTATAAACAAACACAGGGTGTCGTACTGAAAAATAGTAAAAGTAAATCGAGTCCAGAATCTAACAGACCCATCTCTTTAGCATGTTCCACGTGTAAACTACTCGAGAAAATGGCCAGTAATAGATTACTGCAGCACCTAGAGGAAAATAAACTTCTTAGCTCAATTCAAAGCGGCTTTAGAAAATTTAGGTCTACTTCTGATAACATAGTAGACATAGAGTCTGTAGTACATGAATCATTTGGCTGTGGGCAGGACTGTTTAGTTGTTTTCTTCGATATAACTCCCGCCTATGACACAATTTGGAGACAAGATATTTTAAATACCTTGTCAAGCTGGTCAATTCAAGGAAACATCTTGCATTTTATCCGAAACTTTTTCCTGAAGCGACATTTCCTCCAAGTTCTAATAGACAGCACTTATTCTGATATTAAAACCCAATCAAACGGTATTCCTCAAGGGTCCAATCTTGGTGTTACTTTATTTCTTATTGTAATCAATAATATTGCCAACTCAATTTCACCTCCAGTCAAAGCCTATCTACTTGTGGACGACCTGGTCATCTACTCAAGAGGGAAAAATGTATCATCAATATCACATCATATTCAAGGAGCCATTAACAAACTAGAAAACTGGTCTAATACTACTGGTCTGCGGTTCTCTTCCAATAAAACAAAAGCTATGCATTTCAGCAAACGCTTTAGAGCTAGTTTAATCCCTCCAAATCTAGTATTAAATAACAATTCTATTGAATATGTACAATCTATTTATGTTCTTGGCATGGAATTAGATAACTTGGAAAAATCATGTGCGTACAGCTCGGCAAAAACTTCCATTATACTAAAAATTCTCGATCCAGTTCATAATTCCGCAATTAGGATAACATTGGAGGCACATTACACAAGCTCTATTAAGAGCATATACTGTGAATCTGGGGAGCCTTTACTTCAACATAGAAGGGAATATTTAAGTCTTTCATATGCTACAAGGGTGGCGGCAAATCCAACCATTCCTGTTTTCAGAAACACTTTTGCCGACAGATTTTTCTCGACGTTTCAGTCAAGAAGAAAATTAGACATCACTGCACCTCCTATATACACACTTACAAATTCTGATAATCCTCCACCATGGACAATATCTCTCCCAAAGTGCCATATCAGTCTTACGTCATTTAAAAAATCTGATACTTAATCATACCTATTGAAAACCAAAGCCTTAGAGAAGTTAAATCGTCATCAAAAGTCCACGCACATTTATACTTATCCGTCAAAATCGGAAAATCGAGTGAATGCTGCATTTGTAACGACCAGCGAAGAACGGTCATCTCAACTCCCTAAGCAATTCACTATATTCTCTGGTGAACTATTTGCCATTCTTCAGGTAATAAAATTCGTCAATGAAAATAAGATTGATAATGGCCAAATAATTAGTGATTCATTGAGTCCATTATCCTCTTAAACATCCTATTTAGTCCATTAATCCATTAAGTCGAAACTCATGATATGCGAAATCAATAATCGAACTGTTCAGTTTTTTTGGACCTCTTCGTATTGTCGAATAAAACAAGCAATTGAGAAACCAATTTCATTGTCAATGTCTACTTGTCACCACCTTGATGTCAAACAATATTTTAAACAGAAAATAATGAAAAAATGGTAGGAAACATGGGATGTCTCAAATTCTAACCTTAGATCCATAAAATAAACTGTCCTACCATGGAGGCTACCTATGAAAAGAAGAGTTCAAGTTATCATCTCCAGACTACGATTAGGACACACCAAGATCACACATGATTTCCTATTACAGAAGCAACCCAAACATTTCTGTTAAGCGTGTGATAGGGATCTAACAGTACATCACTAAGTGGAGTGTCCATTGTACGCATTTGAAAGATAACATGAACAGTTACTTACAACAATAAAAGACATTCTACATACTTTTTTTGGTTACCTCAGGACTAATCAACAAAATCTAATTATTATATTTTTGTTTTTTATATTTATGTTATCTGCAAAATCGACCCTTTCTAATAACCGTTGTGGTTGAAGCAGTTAAAAAAACACAGTGTGTTACATTTTCAATATATTGATCAATTCATTCAATAATAATCATTACAGTCACTCAAGCATTTAGCAACCAATTTTTTTGGATTGGAGTGAAATTTGAACTATTGCTAGGAAGTAGTCCAAGAAACAAAAGTTAAATAATGCCATTGTCTGCTTTTACCCTAGAGGTAGATGCCACCTCTTCTGGGGTCGGATATTAAAAATAACTACACCGTTCAATATATGGACAAATTCTTAGCAAACAATGTTCTATATAAAAATTTTTTACACCCAATACTTTTTGAGATATTGGCGCCTAAAAGTGGTCGTTTTTAGTCCAAAATGTTTATTTTTTTGTGGTATTTTGGAAAATATCTCAAAAACTACAAGCTTTTGACTAGAGAATATTATAACATAATGATATGACTGACGTACTATCCCTTGCAAGATAATTCGGATGAAATTCCCCAGATTAAGAAACTGGGCCGATATCAAGCACAAAATGACTGTACTCCCTTAATGTTGTAACGAATAGTCACCGTTAGTCTTTAGTTACATTAGGTTCAATTTTAAATTATATCCAAAGTTTAAAGGTACTTTACTAAATGATACAAAGTAGGTGTAGCCAGGTACGTATTTAAATTTTGAGTTATTAACGTTTGGTAAATAAAGTTTTAAGCATAATTTTGTGTACCTATTTAAATTTAATTAGTTAATTCATAATCAGTCACTTAATAAAAGAGCTTCATTTTTCTTTTGCCGTTCATTTAGAACAGTGTAATAACTATAAATACGACTGATATAGAAATGATTAGTGACGATGTCCTGTACATTCCTGCCATTATTTCAGGAAGTGAAGTCTAATCTGAACCTGAAAAACGTTCTGTTTATATTCATCTCACACACGATGCAAAGCAAATCGTGCTTAACGTTTACAACTGTAAGTACTCGTTAAAAATACTCTTTCGTTAAGTTTAAAATTATTATTTTCTTTGTATTTTTTCACTATGTTAAATATATATTTTAATATAAAAGTATTACTTATATGTATTTTTCTTTTACTTTGTGGGATTGCCGTAATATTGATAAAATGTATCAGTATATAAGTCCATACGTAAAAATTCCTCAAATTTTTTTAAAGTGTTTGGATATAAAAAACTTAAATATCAGTAAAATCTAAAAACTTACCTCTTCGCCTTTACTGTTGTGGTACCGAATCCACTTTTGTAGCCTTGGTCGCCAGTATTCCAGCATGTAGGCTTCGGCGTATTCGATCCCTTGGCCGTTTCCGAAGCGGCCTTGCGTTTCCGTCGCTGTGATCATGCGAACGGTACGCAGGTCGAGCTGGATCCATTCCTCCGGCTCTGTCGTTGCTTGCTTCAGGGGACACCAAGCTCCACCATTTTTATCAGTCCGGATTCTGGAAATAAACACGTCTGTGAGTTTCTAATCGACTAGAAAAATATTGATAGGAATAATAAAATTATTCTTCTGTTGTATCTAACGACAAATGTATATTAATCTTTTTCACACAATAAATGATAGCTTCAAATTATTGACTATTATTGATGGGACTGTAATAATTGTATCCGTAGAAACTAATTGTAATTTTATGGCTAACTAGGAAAAAATTAGTTTTTCGAAAAAGTGATAAGAGGTAAAAAAAATTTAAAAATAATGATTTGAACGTACTTAAAAGTTTGGGGGGATTTAGGGCTGCACACCCCCCTTAAAATTTTTCTGTGCGCTTAGATTTTGTTGTTTCTTTTTTATGAAAAATGCTTTCAGAACTGTAACGTGTCCATTTTTATTACAAAATGTCAAGTAGTTTAGGAGATAACGCAAAAAAAAAATTTATTTTGTAACTTCAAAGGGCTGTAACTTTTTTGTGTACACTTTTGTACTAAGGTAAGTTGAATTCAATCAATTTATTTTTGTCCCCGGAACATGTGATTTAATTTATGACATACCTTTTTGAAACACCCTATATAGTGGAATGTTTATTGCTGAAACCAAATTGATGATTTGGTATAAGATTTTTTTTTTTCTATTATTGGTTTTAATCTTTTCAATAGAAGTTTTTTAAATAGTTTTTATATCACCGGAAGGAGTGATATATGTCGATAGGATGTTACTTCATTAGAAGGTTTACCTGGTTTGGCGATCATAGTGACTTCGGCTACTGTCCAGAGTCTGGGAACATATCTTAATCTAAAAGCAGCATTTATTAGGTGTTTCAGCTTAACTATGTCTTTTCTTGGTAGATTTTTTAATAGTTCTCCTGTTACGAGATCATATCCTGGAGCTTTCTTAGGATTTATATTCTCTTTTATCTCAGTTGATACTTCTCTAAATGATATAAACGTTATTATTTCTTCGGTTTGAAATGATTCTTCCCATCTCAGTTCTTCACCATTATTGTCGTTGGGTTGAAACTCTTCCAGTCAGAATAACTAAATTTATAAATTTAAATATATAAAAGTTGCAATATCTCCGGTTCTAATCAACGAAAATTTATGTTTTTTTTTAATTTGGGGTACCTCGTTTATTTAACCGAGTAATTGCATTAAACAGTTTAATATAAATATTTATTTTGCAAAATTAACATAACATTGATATGACAAGGTTTTTAAAGTAGATTAACCTTGATGTAACCTATGTACAAAAAGAATAATAAAAATGTAGTATCGACATTTATGATACAACGATATATTGAGTATTAAACACATGAACTGACAAAAATGCTAAATTTACGCACCAATATACGTTTAAAGTATAGTTAGATTTAATTTAAAGTACATTTACACAAGTGTCCCTTTTCTTTATTTTAACAACAAAAGAACCGTTGATCATGTGATCGCTTACTTGAGAGTTCGTCGAGAAAACTTTTTCACTACTTTTATTCCTGCCCTGAGGGTGTTCTTCTGTAAACGCTGTAATGCGTTTTTTTCAAGTTTGCAATTTTCTATTTCTTTCGTTTTAGGATTTCAAAAATTTAAAGTTTTAAATAGACGAAAACGTTGCCAGATGGCAATATCGACATATTTAAAAGTTCTAAAGGGTTTTTGTTTTTTCATGTCGGTAGATTTTATAATCTTATTTTTGTCTGTGTTAATAAGAAACTTTCGTTATAATAGTAGCTAGTGGAAAGAGCGTCTTGACAATTGAGTATCCAAGTTTGTTTATTGATAGTAAACTTTTTTTTTATTAAAAAGTTTTTAAAAGTGTCTTCTTGGGGTATGTATAAGTTAGATATTATATTTATATGGGATTATGGGGCCAAAGTTCCTCCTAAACAGTCAGTTTTATCACACAATACAACATCTTTTATCAAAAGCTCACTGCAATTCTTGCATAAACTAGCAGAAATAGATTACAAGTCCATCAATATCCTAGTCAGTTTTGATATTACCAATCTTTTTACGAATGTACTATTGGAGAAAACAATAAAAATAATAAGATGTGAATGATAGAGGGATGACACATTGACGGCAAAAACTAAGCTGAATTAAAAAATATAAAAGAATCCAGTTTGAACAGGAAGTACATGGAGGAGAAAGTAAAAGTGTCGAACTAGGCTACAGAAAAAAAGAGGGCATATACTAGTTTCCAGCGGTCAGATTTTAATACCATACAGTTAAAGTCACAGGTAAATTCGCTCCGGCCATATGTTTCTCAGAAAAGATAACGTATGGTCCTAAAGTTTTGGGAAAAATTTCACCTGGTCTGATTGAGAAGCAAAATGCATTTAACAAAGAAGGCCATGGAATTGAAATGTCATCAGTTATTAACATTTAATAAACAAAGCAGAATATTTTGGTTTGTGCTCTGCAAAATGTCTTATAAAATTGATATTCGTCGAGGTGTTTATAATATGGTTGGGCGAATGTCGAAACGAGATATTGTTAATATTTATCGAGATCAGAACATACGCAAATCGACAATTTATCGCACAATCAGAGAATGTGAAGAAGGGATACCATGTGTTAACTTGCGTAAAAGTGGCCGACCGCGGATTTTGTACCATATAAGAGAGGCAAGACTGATTGAAGCAGCTAAGAACAAAATTGGGGTCTCACAGCGAAAACTGGCCAGAAGATTTCATGTTGGAAAGATGTACAGTATACAGGACCCTATCGAGTAACAATATTATCTACCGGAAAAGAAGGAAAGCTCCAAAATACACAGAGGATCAATTAGAGAGAATTCCGAGATGTTGCCGCGCGTTAAGGCGAGTGCATTTCGTCAACAAGTCGAAACTTTACTTTACCTTTGTACCGAAAGCAGACAATCCCCCCAACCTACCTCAGGCTCGTCCAACTGAAGAGTTCTGGGCAATATTAAGTCGGAAACTCTATAATAACGGATGGAAAGCCATAATAACAGCCGAAAATGAAGATGATCTACAAAGATTAATTAAAGAATTCGAAGATACGGCGCTCATATACCACATGTAGATCTCAACAGAGAAAACTAAAGCGATAGTGATATCAGCGTAACCGAGACGATGTAAACTAGTTGTAAATAACAAAATAATAAAACTAGTGATGGAAACTGAATACTTGGGAATAAAACTGTCAAGCTACAGAAAAGTGGAAGAAGAAGTACAAAAACAAGTGAACATGGCAATCAGAGCAGCAGGATGTCTCAACAACACAATCTGGAGAAACAAATACCTCACAACGGAAACGAAAATCAGGATATATAAATCAACAATAAGACCGATAATGACGTACACAGCGGAAACAAGAGCAGATACGGCGAAAACACAAAGACTACTGGAAACAACAGTAATGAAAGTCTTACGAAAAATAACAAACCAAACTCTAAGAGACAGAGTAAGAAGTGAGGAAATACGAGCGAGATGTGGTATAAAGGAAATAAACGAGTGGACCAAAAGAAGAAAAGTGGAATGGAATCAACACATCGAAAGAATGACAGAAAATAGAATAGTACGAATAGCAAGAGACAAATCGCCAAATGGAAGAAGATCATTGGGACAACCGAGGAAAAGATGGTCAGACAAAGTCAATTGAGGCTAAAAACCGAAGTAAAACAGGCATTAAGCATATTTATAAAGTAGGAAGAAGAGATATTAAAGGAAAAACACTATTAGACAGAACAAGGAGTAATTGAGATCAGAGACCTATGCAGAATAATCAACATTTAGGAAAGGTTGCAAGAAAGAAACATAGAATGTAACAGCTATATAAGTAAAATAGCAGAGAACAGACTAGTTAGAATAGCCTGGCATAAGTCTTCAATCCAAAAAAGAAGCACAGGACGTCCACGGAAACAAAAAAAAATATCTTCCACTGGGTGACGTCGAAGAAAAACGGGCAATTTGCCTACATAAAAGTAAAAGAAGAAGAAAACAAAACAGTGTAAAAGATTATAGTATCAGAAAAATTGGCTTATTGGTATACTTTTTCGCAACTCTGTATATATCA
Source organism: Diabrotica undecimpunctata (assembly GCF_040954645.1). NCBI lineage: Eukaryota > Metazoa > Arthropoda > Insecta > Coleoptera > Chrysomelidae > Diabrotica > Diabrotica undecimpunctata. The sequence continues at coordinate 10,686,831 of NC_092811.1, read as the reverse complement.
ATAAAGGATACAAGTTTACAAACAAGGAACAACAAAAAATTGCGTATTCAGCTAAAATTTCCGGACAACCTTTACCCTAAAATAGTAAACTTTTAGTTAAAATATTGTTGAAACTATCAATATACATCTAGTTAGAACCCTCAACTTGTTAACAATAACCAACTCAAGGGCCGTTTATAACAAATCTTTTCATGAGGAGTTGGAAACTTCAATTAGTAGGAAGCTTAATTATATTTTGAGGGTTAGATGCAGCTATGCTTATAATGTCTATGCTGCAGTCCTTGATGATTCAGGTTCGGAGCTTGTCGCTACAAAACTAATCAGAGGTAATGAAATATTCACGAAATTATTTTACGTGGAATTAAAATTAAAAACATCATAGAGTCATTTTTGTATTTAACTTGGTAATTATCACAGAGAGTTGTTACTTGCTTTTGCTTCATTTTTTCTTGTCTCTTTGATGATTATAATAAAACAAATAGAATTAAATTTAAGAATGTAGCAACAAATTTTGATTAAAATTTTTGATATAAAAAATAATCATAAATTTTTATGTTTTTGTTAAATTAATAAGATAACAATACTATTAACAGATCAGTATTATGAAATTAATTCCAAAATATTTAGAAATCATATGAAACATTTTAGCCCAGTCTGGTTAAAAAAAAAGGTGGAAAAATGTTTCGCAGATATCTGAAGCTTTTAAGACATAGGTGGGAGATACTAAACAGCGTTCCACGTTAAGAAAATAACATTAGGCTTATGGAGATCAGTGTTGCCAAAACTCTCAGGCGTGCGGTTTACTAGATTGTCGATATATTTTTCGAATTTCCATTTTCAATTAACGTTTAACTGTTAAGTCAGAATAACAACTGAAGAACCACAAAGCCTTATTATCATTATGTAGTCTCAGAGAACGACATAAAATCGCTGACATACGTACACCGTATTATTTTAAGTTGCAATTAGTAATTAGATATATGCATTCCAAGCGGTCCGTTTATTTGCTTTTAAATCTTTAATAGCCGGCAAAGTGGATGATTTAACTAAGCAATATTTTCTACTGATTTCTATGATTCATGGTATATGATATTCTTACCGAAAAACAAATAAACTGTCGTTACTATAATTAAAATAAGATAAAATAAAATTATCTTTTGTAAATACTATTTATTTAATTAAAATCATTTTCCCTACTTTTCATCTCTTGTTTCGAATAAATTTAACTCATGTCTGTGAAAACGAAAATACAAATAATTATACAACCCTGAACCGTGCTTGTGTTCATCGTGGCATCGCTGCGCTTCTATCGTCCATAAGAAATACATGGCCCTATCTCCGCAATGTTATTTTCTTAACTTGGAACGCTCTATAGATGATGAATAGATAAAAAGATACTCCTAGTTTTACCTTGCGTTTTTTTTTAAGCAATAATTTATGGTCACAATTTGATTTTTTGTCTATAAATTTTTTCCCTTATATTTTAAATAAACAATATTTATGTAATTTTTTTATGTTAAGAATATCTTTATTTTCCCGTTTTTTTTAATTAAAATTGATAAATAATTTACAGAGATATTTGGAAAAAGGCAGTTTTTTTGCACTAATTTATAAATTTTATTAATTTTTTTATTAACAAAATAAAATGGTATTCATACATTTAAACATCAAGGAATTACCATCTTTTAGATTTGTGCGAAATTTCCCCCCCTATCAGTCAAATATTTTATAAGTTATTTAATTTTTTTATCCCTGAGGCTAATTATTTAAACTATTGAGCTTGCCCTATGCATGATGCTAGACACATTCAGCAAATTTCGTAGGATTCTTTAAGACTTAGACTATCTCAGAAGTTAAATGCATATTGAGTTTTCCTCGAAATTATTTACAAAATAAACGTTTGAAAAAGGGGTATGTTTTTTACTTATAAACAATTGTAATAACTTCTATATTTTTCAAGCTACAGACTTGTACGTAAAACCATTAAATAGCTGGTAAAAAAGCTCACATTAAAAAATAAAAAACCTTCTATGACCAATAGGAACGAAGTTAGTGACTATTTTTAAAAAAATCATATCTCCATTGTTTATAAACATTAAAAAGTAAAATTTGCACAAATTTTGAATGAAAATCTAAACTTTATATTGAAACTTATAGCTATAAAATTTATCTAATTTTTCGAAACGACGGTACTTTCGAAAGATCGACATAGGAAAGTGGAGAGGATATCTGTTTCAGCTCCGTTTTTTTTCGGCATCGGAACTTCAAATTGCAACACGTAGGAAAAATTTACATTATCTCGGCTTCCTTTGCAGCTGCAAGCCTCTTTTTTTTATTCTGGGGTAGCTCGTAGAAATATGAATAACTACATAGTTTTCACTGGCCAGAAAATATGGGAAAACTCGGAAAAATTGAATCCATTTGAAATTCACCCTAAATACTTACTTTTTTTTAATTTGCTCGAATAGTCTGTCGCAGTATTAATAATGATGACATACACACCCCCCATAAATCTCGGAAAATCCCGGAAAATCAACATGTTTTTTCATTTTATATCAATGATGTAATAATATATTTTATAAATTAAATTTCAGGTAATTTTTTACACATTATATTATTATATTCCTTATATTAATTACGAGTATAATGGTTTGTATTTTTATAATTAACAATATTGATTTTTATTCTATTTTTCTTACAAATATGATATACAATATTAATCTAATCTGCCTTACTGCTTTGATAAAAAAAGTCGATTTTTTCATCACTTGCCTTATCAAATTTTGCAATGTTTATTGAACTTTAGTTTTTTTATTTTCTTTACATACATTGGTTTAAAAGTTAAAATTTGGTTCATTTATTCGACTTCACTGTCAGGTCTGAACCTTTTTGTTGCAGGTTGTTTGTCTTCACTTATTAAGTCAGTCTTTCCATACATTAACATATTATTGGGCGATCTTAATGCCAAGGTGGGTCAAGGTAAGGTAGGAGAACAAGTAGGAAAATATGGGCTTGGAAACAGAAATGACAGAGGAGATTGATTTATTCATTTTTGCTAAAGTGAAGACTTCGTAATAACAAATACCTTTTTCAAATTACCTCCTCGACGGTTATATACATGGACATCTCCACAACATACCAAAGAAAAAATAGTGAGAAATCAAATTGACTACATTATGGTAGCAAGGAGGTATCATAATGCTGTTAAATGTACTAAGACGTACCCAGGAGCTGATATAGGCTCAGATTATAACCCGGTAGTTACTGTGATAGAGGCGAGACCAAAAAAGATTAGAAGACCACACAGAAAGGCACTAGATTTAAATAAACTTAGAAACAAAAATATACGACAAGAAACAGGAGAAGAAATAAATGAAAACCTCCGTTCAGTGCAGCAACAAATTAACGATACAAACAACGTTAACCAAAAATTAAAGTACATAAATACAGCTATACAAACAGCAGGAAAGAAACATCTTACAAAAATAACAACAAAGAATAAGGGGTGGATGACACAAGATATACTAGACTTGATGGAACAAAGAAGAAAGATGAATAATTACCCAGACAAATACAAAGAAATAAATAAACACATAAAAAAGAGAATAAAAGAAGCCAAAGAGGAGTGGATTAAAGAACAATGTGAAGAAATGGAAACCTATGAGAAAAAGTACGATGCGTTCAATATGCACAAAAAAGTAAAAAAAATAACAGGAAGCATAAAGAAATGCCAAATAGGTAAACTTAAAGACAAAGATGGAAATCTTATTGTAGATCTAGAGAATAAAATAAAAAGATGGATAGAATACCTGAATGAATTATTTGAAGACGATAGAAACAACTTAACTCAGATAATCAATGCAACTGGGCCAGACATATTGAAAGAAGAAGTAGAATACGCAATAAGAAACGCTAAAAATGGAAAAGCAAATGGACCTGATGAAATTCCTACAGAACTGTTGAAGCTTTTGAATGCTAAATCAGTAACCATAATATTAAATTTTGCAGCGAGGAGCTAAAACAGTTTCCCGTCCATTTTCCTATGTCGATCTTTCGAAAGTAACTTCGTTTCGAAAGGTTTTAAGTTTCGAAAAATTGAATGAATTTTATAGCTATAAAATTCAATATAAAGTTTAGATCTTCATTCAAAATTTGTGCAAATTTTACTTCTTAATGTTTATAAACAATGGAGATATGATTTTTAAAAAAATAGTCACTAACTTCATTCCTATTCCTATTCCTCCTATTATTCATAAAAGGTTTATTTTTTTTGTTAAATGTGAGTTTTTTTACCAGCTATCTAATGGTTGTACGTACAAGTCTGTAGCTTGAAAAATATAGAAGTTATTACAATTGTTTATAAGTAAAAAACATACCCCTTTTTCAAACGTTTATTTTGTAAATAATTTCGATGAAAACTCAATATGCATTTAACTTCTGAGATAGTATAAGTCTTAAAGAATCCTATGAAATTTGTTAAATATGTCTAGCATCATTCATAGGGCAAGTTCAATGGTTTAAATAATTAGTCCCAGGGATAAACAAATTGAATAACTTTTAAACTATTTGACCGATCGGGGGGAAATTTCGCACAAATTTAAAGGACGGTAATTCCTCAATGTTGAAATGTATTAATAACATTTTATTTTGTTAATAAAAAAATTAATTAAATTTATAAATTAGTGCAAAAAAACTGCTTTTTTGCAAATATCTCCGTAAATTATTTATCAATTTTAATTGAAAAAACAGGAAAATAAAGATATTTTTGATATAAAAAAATGGTATAAATATTGTTTATTTAAATTGTAAGGGAAAAAACTTATAGATAAAAAACCAAATTCTGACCATAAATTATTGTTTAAAAAACACGCAAGGTAAAAATAGGAGTATCTTTTTATCTATTCGTCATCCCGTAACTCCCACCTATGTCTTAAAAGCTTCAGATATCTGCGAAACATTTTGCCGTGAAATCGATGATTTTTGTATAACCAGACTGGGCTATTTCCAAAAAAAGTATTAACAGGAAGAGTGTGGACGAGGAAGACCAAAAAAGAAAATGTTAAAAGAGGTTAAAACCGATGTAAGAAAACTAAGAATACCGAACTGGGAGGAAAAGACGAAAAACAGAGATGATTGGAAAAAATAGTGAAGAAAATAGAAACCATGGGCCTCCAGGATGTCCAGAAGAGCTGTTCTCAAACTCGACTGACGTCTCGTGATTTAACTGTCAAAATTTAATTCGCGAAGATTGCCAGGCGACAAACTTTCATAGCAGTCGAAAATATTGCCGGCAAAATTTTCTCTCTTATGATTATTATATACGATAATAAATTCTTTTTAGATGAATTCAATCTGTTGTTATTTGCAAAAATAAAAGTATAATATTACACTTATATAATATATGAAGTCAATTTTTGGCGAATTTGAGATATTGACGTTATCCTATAGAAAACAAGTTATATTTTGTCGTAAACATACGCTGAGGACAAAAACGCGATACGTCAGGAAATATGTAATAGGAAAAATAATCTGTACAGGAGAATAACGTGATAAGTCCGTGCGGTACCGGGCAAAAACGGGATAAGTCCGGGTTTCTGACTTCTATTCGTTGGCGTGCCACGTGTCGCTATTGTAATGGTTTTCTGTAGTTTTGACAGTATTATTCATGTTTTTCGTTAGTAAGCATTGTTACAAACATCGTTCGTGTCGGGTGTCGCTGTTGTGATAGTTTTCTTCAGTTTTGTCAGTATTATTCGAGTTGTTCGTTAGTAAGCATTGTTAGAAACATTTCTCTAGCATGGAAAGTGACTTAGGTGATTGCGAAGATACGCCGATGGTGTTTTCTAAAAAAAGAGGCCCAAACATGGAAGATTAACATATGTGAATAAAAAAATTAGGCTAAAAAGTCATGAAATTGGCAGGGAATGTGACTGCAAACGTTTACAGTGCTCCAAAAAGATTCCAGTGGAGGGGAAGCAAAACATTATAAGAAGTTTTAATCTTTTGGAGTCTACCGATAAACAAAACTCCTATTTATGTGGACTCATTAGTATTCTTCCAGTTAAGAATAGACGTCCTTGGTTGGACGAAGAAAATGCTCGTTTAAGAGATGTTGTAGGTCTTTATAAGATTAGATATTTACATGAAAACAAACTTAATGAAGTAGTAGTTTGCCGAAATGAGTTTGTAGCTTTACACGGCATCACAAAACGTAGAATTAAGTATTTACTCACATCTTTAAAAAATACCGGCATGCCTCCAATCGAGAAAAGAGGAAAACACTTAAACCGACTCTTAAAACTGTATGATGATACTCGTAATAAAATTAAAGAGCACATATCATCATTTAAAAGCAGAAGCAGTCATTACAGTACCAACGACTCTCAGAAGAAATATTTACCTGAAGAACTCAATGTTAAGAAAATGTGGGAAATGTTTAAAAAAATGCATTCCTGCAGCGAAGTATCATACGAAATTTACAGAACCATTTTCACCTCATATTTTAACATAGCTTTTGGTTACTCACGCACAGACAGTGCAGTAAAGTGAAATGTGTCAAGCAAGAAAAACAACCAGGTAATGAAAAACCTGTACACGTGTTTCTAAATGAAAACCAAAAAATTGATCAAACTAAATAACAACTAAAATTAAACAACTGACCACCTTACATGATCTTCATTTACGTAAAGCAAAATCATTTTATTCAATTAAAAAGCAGTCAAAGCCAAGTCGTAAATCCAACAATGTAAAAGAGTCAATCTGTATAGACTTTGGTAAAAATTTTCCAATTCCCAAAATTCCTACTAATGATGTATACTACAAGAGGCAGCTGTCTATTTATATGTTCAACGTACATGTTCTCTCTGAGTCAAGAAGTATCTTTTATTTGTACACAGAAATCATTGCTAAAAAAGGTAGTGATGATGTTGCTTCTCTACTGAATCATTTCGTATATAACTATTGTGATTTAAACATAAGAGAACTGAAATTGTTTTGTGACTCCTGCGGTGGGCAAAACAAGAATTACACCATTTTCCGCTATTTGCATAATCTTGTTCACCATCAAAAAAGGTTTGATTCTATTAGAGTAACTTTTCCTATTAGAGGTCATTCTTATATGGAGAATAATAAGAATATGGGAATCATTAATCATAAAGCCAGAATTGAAACAGTGAAAGAATTACGCGATCTCGTTCAATCTTCCAGGCACAAACCTTCACCCTTTGTAGTGGAACATATCTCAGAAGACAATCAACATATTTTTCGAAAGTGGACCGAACATGTAAATAAACTTTACAAGAAAAAAGCTAACTTTCCAATTCCATCAATAAGACAATTCAAAGTTTCAAAAGAACATCCTAGGTTAATCGAGTATAAAGACATAATGGGGCATGGAACTCAGCAGTTGTAATCGATAGAAAACCTACATTTATCAAAAATTTGGAGAGTAACAATCAATTTCTTTTTCCTGAAATATCTTACTCAGGTAAAGTTGTATTCATAGACTGTTATGTAGTTTCACTATTATTATTTTTGCTTCAGGTCAAATACCAATTTCGGCGCAAAAAAGTTCTGTGGAAAAGAAGCTCAGGATTATTTTAACTCACTGGTGCACAATTAATTAAGAATATGGGGGACATTTTTTATTTTCTTCGATGAAAAAACCTTTTAAAATAATCGAAACAATCTTGTTATTTTCTTATAATAATGGATCTATTAATTTTTTAGTTTAACTATTTTTTTAGAAGTAAAATTGTTTGTACAATAAAAATATACTTAAAAAAACAAAATTGTTATACATTCAGGGCAAAAACGGGCTAAGTCAGAACCAACTTTGAATAACTTCTTGATTTTTCTATCAAAAAAGTTTTTTAATGCTTTCAGTTTTTATCCTAAAGGTCTCAGATAGTTTAAAAACATAATGGTAAAAAAACAAATTCTGACTTCAACAACTTTAGTATTTGTAGCGTTTTTGAACTTTTGAACTTAAAATCATAAAATGTGACTTAGCCTGTTTTTCCCCTATACCCTTTATATACACTTTGGCGGTTTCGCTATCATCTTTCAGTTTCATACCTATTCAACTAATAAATGCTTAAAAAACTTGCCACCTACTTTTTAGATGACTTTATATGCGATATATTTTTCTAAACAAAAAAATCATTGATAATTAAATAATATAAGACAGCCTTCGCTGCAATAAAGCATATCGATCATGTATTTCCCCCATAACAGCAAAATTCATTGCTTACAGAGCATAAAAGAAAATTTCCCCTGTTCGTTTTTATCTCCACGCCCCCTATTCTTCCACTAATTTCCTAATTGTACACTCTACCTGCTCTACTCAAAGTTTATTAAGAATAAATGTTTATTGCCCGCACAGAAGAAGAATTAAAACCCGGCATTTGTTCCCGATTGTGAGTTTCGAAGTTATTCGCAGACGGGTCTACTCCGCATGCTGCTTTCTACAACTCTAATAATCGCCACTTAACTAAAGAGAATTTTCCGGGCGATTATTCCACTAGAATGGGAAAACGTAGAACACCCAATTGATCACTTAATACTTATTCCAGCATTTCTGCCTTCCCAAACAAAAAGTCCGTGGAAGCGCCAAAGTTTTTTGTCTGTGCCTGACTTCAGAATGTTTTCCATACATTATTGAGCTTTCCATTCTTTGAATGCATCTCTTCAATCCAACACTGGGGACTGACAACAGAGAGGGATTTTACAGATTACTTTTCAAAGTTTAAAAGCTATAATCCTTAGGCTAGACAAATGTTTTGGTCGAAATCGACCAAATTTAAAGTTTTCGTTATTGCATGTACCAATAATGGATTAAAAATGTAATTTTTACTTAAAACCACATGATTAATGAAAATTGATTTTTATGATTTCAAATTATTTTTGAAAATATATATGTAGTTTCTATACTCTCATGGCAGATCTGTAAAAAATCGACTAAATTTGGATGTTAGAGGTGGTATTCGGATTTTTGCAGAAATAGTTAGGTAATTTGAGTAATAATAATTAATTTCTCTTTCTCAAATATATCGTTAACATTAATCAAAAAATTAAAATATTTAAAAGTAACATCGATTTTGCTTATAACTTTAAAAAATTTCTTTTTGGAGCAAAGTCGCAATAAAATAAAATAATATATCGCTGGTTGAAAATGTTTTATTTTATTATCTTTGCTGCAAAATAGTAATAAATACAAAAAAGAGAGGGAAACAAGCCTTGTCTTATTTAATCTATTTTAACCACTTGCTATAATTGATTTCAAACCAATAAACAACCGCATGTGCTCTCTAAAACTCAAAGGCAAGTGGTTTAACCTAACCCTCCTCTCAATTCACGCACCAACGGAAGAAGCAAATGAAGACGACAAGGAGAAATATTAGAACAACAATACACAACGGCACCCAGACACGACGTCAAAATCATACTGGGAGACTTCAATGCCAAACTAGGTAAAGAGGACCATCTTAGAGCGATGATACTTAGCTTACATGATAACACTAATGATAACGGATCAAGACTGGCAGAATTCGCTGTAGCCAACAATATGGTAGTAAAAACTACACAATTCCAAAGAAAAAATATACATAAAGTAATCTGGGTGTCAAATGACGGAATCACACAAAACCAGATAGACCATGTGTTTATCGATGGAAGATATTCTAGCAATATCATCAGCGCACACAGTCTGAGGGGAGCAGAAAGTGACTCTGACCACTTCCTGCTCAGAACAAAGATGAGAACAAGGCTAAAGACGAGACAGCCAAAGCAACGCCAACAAGGAAACAGATGGGACATTTCAAGGCTTGATTTACCTGATAATGCACGCCAATATCAGGCACTGATCCAAAACAAATTGCAGACACTGGAAGAAGAAGAAACATCAACGATAGAATTGACCATAGACCAGAGATGACAAAATATAACGAACGTCATAAAAAGTGCCGCAGCGGAAATTATAGGAAAAGAAAGGAATAACAAGAAGAAAAACCAGTGGTTTGACCAGGAGTGCGAATAAAGCTTGCATCAGAAAGCAATCAAGAGGCTAGAGTTACTAACACGCCCTACAGATGAGAATAGGGAAGACTACAACAGAATAAGGACTCAAACGAGAAGACTTTGAGAAGAAAAAAGAAACAGTACCTAGAAGCGCGAATACAGCAACTGGAGGAGGAACATAGAACCGTCAGTCTAGACAGTTTTATAAGGACCTAAAAACAATGAAGGGCAACACGACCAACAGCCCAAGATTTATAAAAGACGATGCAGGACAATTGCTCACAGACGACGAGGAGATAAGCCGCCAATGAAGAAAGTATTTTGAGGGACTCTTAAATACAGAAAAACCCACAACGAGAGGGCCACAAAGACAGTACCAGTTAGCCGAACCTGAAATACCAGGGCCCACACTAGCTGAAGTAAAATCCACAATTTCGTCTCTAAAAAAACATAAAGCACCAGAGACCCAGACGACATACAGGCGGAACTACTAAAAAAAAGGGGGAGAAAATACCTTGAGATATATCATCTTATAAGAGAAGTCTGGGAAAGAGAAGAAATACCGAAACACTGGCATGAAAGCCATATAGTACCTATCCACAAGAAGAGAGACAAACAAATATGTCGGAACTATAGAATAATATCGTTAATCAATACAACGTACAAAATTATATCCATAATACTGTCTAGAAGGCTAACTCCATAAGCAGAGGAAATAATAGGCGACTACCAAAGCGGATTCATACCGGGAACGTCGACCATAGACCACATATTCGTCCTACGCCAGGTATTGGAAAAAAAACTGGGAATTATTGACACCGGGCTTAGACAAGGAGATCCTCTCGCCCCCCTGCTATTTCATTTTGCAGTGTAACTTGCGGTAAGGAAAGCTCAACCACAACTGACAAACGGATTTACCGCCCAAGGATCAAAAATACTATTGGCTTTTGCGGATGACGTGGACATAATTGCACAATCCACCAGAGATGCAAAAGAAGTTTTCACCCTATTCGAAAACGGAGCCAAGGAAGTTGGTCTGAAGGTCAACGAGGACAAGGCCAAGTACATGGTGGTTACGAAGAACCCAAGATCAAGGGTTAAACAAAACGTAACAATCAATGAAGACAACTTTGAAGTCGTCAAAGAATTCAAGAACCTGGGAGCGATCATAACATCTAAAAATAAATATGAAAAGGACATGGTAGCCAGGATCATTGCAGGAAACAAGGCATATTACTCATTAATGACCGTACTTAAATCAAAAATACTCTCAATACCAGCAAAAATAAGAGTGTATAAGACAATAATTCGTCCCACAATAACGTATGGAAGCGAGACATGGACTCTGAACCAGCGGGAAACGACAAAATTACTGGTACTGGAAAGAAAGATACTGCGGACTATCTATGGGCCTTGCAGAGAAGAGATAACAAAAAAATGGAGAAGAAGATACAATAATGAACTCCAGACAGTATATGGAGATGAAAACATAGTACGCTACATTAAAGCAAACCGAATAAGATGGGCGGGCCACGTACTAAGATCGAGTGACGAAAGACTTCTGAACGCCACATTCTGGGAAAGGCCCGATGGCAGAAGATCAGTTGGTCGCCCAAGAAAGACATGGAAGGACGCAGTAGCCAGTGATCTACGCAAAATGGGAATACAGCAATGGGAAATAGCTGCTTAGGAACGACAACAATGGAGGGCAATAGTAAACGCGGCCAAGACTCACATAGAGTTGTAGAGACAAATGATGATGATGAACCACTTGGATTACACTTACGACAATAAACAACAAGAACAAGATCTGAACCTTCCTAAGTCCTAACACAAATACCTGTAACAGAAACAAGTGCTCATGTACAACCTGAACCTGCACCTTCGACTTCTGGTATAATCGGAGCACTTCTAGGTCTGGGGTTTTCTTATGCTAAAAGTCCAGTGCGAGAGAAACAAGAACAAGTATCTAAAAATGTATGCAGTTATAAGTCCAGTGCCAGAGGAAGGAAGAATAGTATCTAACAGAGGAATAAAAGCTACCGTAGCAGTTGTAAACAAACGAACAAAGAAAAATGAGACTGATTCCGAAGAAGAATACTCTGAGGAACAGGACGTTATCTAGTTTGATACAGACAGTGAGCCTGATGGGATAAGAATCTCCTGACTCTAGTGATGCTGAATGTATGTTTTGCTAAAGACTTTTCCACGGATAAGAGTGGACGAAACTGGATTAAGTGCATAATATTTGGGCTCTGGGCTCACTATCACAACTACCGGTTTAATATATAACAAATCTGTGCAAATCTTAGCATATGCTGATGATATCAATATTGTTGGGAGAACGGAAAACGCAGCACGAGAGGCGTACGTAGCATTAAAGGAAGCGGCTACAAAAATGGGTTTAATAATAAACACCAACAAAACAAAATACATGAAAATAGGTACGCAACCACAAACACTACGGCCACTTGTTATAGAAAATGACGTCATCGAAGCAGTTAACGAATTTGTATACCTGGGAACGCTCGTCAATACTGAAAATGACACTACCGCAGAGATAAACCGCAGAATTTGCACGGCTAATAGATGCTATTTTGGGCTTAATCTCCTTTTTAAATCTACAGTTATATCAAGAAATACAAAAGTAAAACTCTACAAAACAATAATACGCCCAGTCCTAACATATGGTTCAGAAACCTGGACTTTAACACAAAGCAATGAAAACATGTTAGGATGTTTCGAAAGAAAAATACTAAGGCGCATCTATGGAGCGGTAAATGAAAATGGTGTCTGGAGAAGACGATACAACTTCGAACTCTATAGGATATACCAGGAACCAGATATCGTAAAACACATAAAGATAGGACGTCTGAGGTGGGTAGGCCATGTTATGCGGATGGAGCAAACCGACCCAGCTAGAAAAACGCTCCTTGATAGACCTATTGGTCAAAGAAGAAGAGGAAGACCCAGAACAAGATTCCTAGATAACATCGATGAAGACATGAGAAATATGGAAATACGTGCTTGGCGGAGGAAGGCGATGGATAGGGACGACTGGAGAAAAATTCTTGGGGAGGCTAGGACCCACACAGGGTTGTAAAGCCAAAATGATGATGATGGGCTCACTATGATTGTGCTAGTCCAGAGTTTGATACATGGATCTGGACTACTGCAAGTGAATTAAGCTACTTCTTTCATTTTTCACAATTTTTTTGTTTAAATTATTTGATCTCATAGCTTTTTATGTCTATTTTTGGTTACTCATTTGTGATTTTGGTTCTTAGTGTTCGTTTTAATTAAGATATTTGATAGAAGACTGTTAATTACTATATAAAAATGTATGACTGATTTGTCCCAAAAATACCCAAAACAAAATGGTATTCCATAATTGGTGACTTTCCTCTAGTAGTTTTGGCTTGAAAGAAGAAAGTAAATAAAATATTTTTATTCGTTTACCATTATTTTATTTTATGTACTGTCCAGGAATTTGCTGATTGTTTATTTAAAATTTCTGAATGGTATGGGGCATTATCCAAGACTATAACAGATAATTTATGTAAACTTGGAAGCAGTTTTTCTTTTAACAATTTCATAAATATCTTGAATTTGAAACTTACAACCCCCAGGAAGAATTTTAGTCTTATTGTGTGGTCTATGCTTATATTGTGCAACTTCTACTTCACTATTTATACTTGTTCTGATTTTCAAAACTGACTTGAGTTTTGTCTCACTAATAAACAATGCATCATACACACTTTTATATCTAAAACACGTCTCGCCATTTTCAATCACAAGTACTATTATGACAAACTTATTAAGGTACCATTAATTTCCAACGAGTTTGGGAGTATCGCTAAAGTAAGGTATCTGTTTCCCCGAATAGTCGAAAACCCAAGTACGGGTTATGAGAAATTCAATAAATATTTACGCTTATGTTAACTAAATGGAGATATGGGAAAGGAAAATTCTGAGGAAGATATATGGAGGAATAATAAGGGACGGTTTATGGATAAGAAGATCAAATGATGAGTTAAAGGAATTATATAATCAACCTAATATAATAGGAGTCATAAAGGCACAGAGACTAAGATGGCGAGGTAACCTAGAAAGGATGCCGAACACGAGGGCTCCAAAAAGGGTACTAAATTACACTATAGCTTCAAAAAAGAGAAAAGGAAGGCCAAACAATAAATGGAATCAAGAGGTAGAAAAAGATATGGAAAAAATTGGACTAGAAGGCCAGAAAAGAAAAATGTATAACAAGAAGGAATGGAGAAAAATCACATATCGAGCCAGAAAAGATCTCAGTACATAAAGAAAAGCGAAAATGAAGAAAGAACAAACTTTTCAAGCCATGGGCATCTAAGGCCTTTAGTGCTATTGTATATCTATATACATATATTATACATGTATACATGTATATTATATATTATACATGTATACATGTATACGCTTATATATATATATATATATATATATATATATATATATATATATATATATATATATATATATATATATGTTTGCCCTAGGAATGCCGAATGGCATGTCACCATGCTCATTATCCATACTAATTGATATTTTATTTATTTGTACATTTCATCTCGGAAACGTCGATCAGAATAGCATTTTTCATCCTTGACTATTTTTCTATAAAATACTTTCTGTGAGTTTCTTACGTGAAAAATTTCTTGTGACAGTGTCAAGTACATAAAATATTAACCTTTGCTCTGTTACATCTCCGTAATATTGTGCAGCTCAAAGAATCTGTCATCGATTCATGTTTATCTTATTCAAGCCTCACGTAAACTCCCCGAGTACGTGCCTGTTCCAATCTTTTCTTGGATGAAATATTCATTCCTTAATTTCACAGATAAAACAGGTAGCCGGCGAATTAGGTCTTGGTTTTTGGGCGACTTCAAAAGGTGCATGAACGGGAAAGAAAACTCATTGACTAACGTAACTTCAACGGTAATTATTTGCTAAGTTAAGAATTATCAAAGATTCATAGAAAAGATAAATTTTTTAAAACTTGTTTTTGATTTTTACCTTGATGTATAATACATTTAGACACATCTACCTTTTATGGAATAATAAAAAGATTATTATGAAAACCAAAGGAACGTTAATGGTATAGTTTCTAATACAGCATTTAACTACTAGCACGATGGAGCATTGGATTTAACAAAATACCAATAAAATTTGTTTATTACCGAAAAAGTTACTTTCTATGTATCTTCTCTTCTCATGTAGTAGTTTTGGAAACTGCTGCGCGAAAGATTTTTGCGGATGAGCGGTCGAACCATCTCCTCAGGTCTTTCAGCCACAAGTTTTAAGGTCTTCCTACTGATCTCTTGCCCTGTACTTTTCCTTCCAGTATAACTTGAAGTAATTCGTATCTTTTGTCTCTCAACATATGACCCAAGTATTGTATTTTCCTCTCTTTGATTATTCTTAGTAATTCTTTTTGTTTACACATGCGACGAAGTACCTCAACATTAGTAACTCTTTGTATCCATGGAATTCTCAACATTCGTCTGTATATATACATCTCAAAGGCATCTATTCTTTTTTCTATTTCAGAGTCCATTGTCCAACTTTCACAGCCATACAGCAAGACAGAAAAAACGTAACATCTGATCATTCGGATTCTACAGCTGCAGACTAAGGTCTGATCTTGTAAAAAATGTTTTCATGCTCATGAATGCTTTCCTTGCTTGTTCGATTCTTGATAGGATTTCTTTTTTTGGATTACACTGGCTATTGATATTTGCTCCCAAATATTTTATGGAATTTACCTGTTCTATTATTTGACCCTTGGAACATTTCGCTGTGGTGAACTACCGCATTTATTATATTTTGTAGTTCTTGTGCGTTGCTTGCTATTAAGACGGTATCATCAGCATATCTGATGTTGTCTATGCTGATTCCGTTAATCTTAATTCCGCCTTGGACCTCGTCTAATGCTTCTCTGAATATAGACACTGAATACAAATTAAATAGTAGTGGTAATAAGACGCAACCCTGTCTCACTCCTCTTTGTATATCTTCAGATGTTGTGTGCTCTATTTTAATTGTTGCCGTTTGGTGCCAGTATAGTTCTGAGATAATTCGCAAGTCTTGTTCGTCAACTCCAGTTGTTCTCAGAATTTCGATCATCTTTTGATGGTTAACGCAGTCAAATGCCTTTCGATAGTCAATAAAATATGCATATACATGTGCATTCATGTCTCTGCATCGTTGCGTTAACACATTTAAAGCAAAAAGAGCCTCTCGTGTTCCCAATCCATTTCGAAATCCGAATTGAGTGTCACTCATCTGGAACTCACACTTATTGTAAATTAGTGTATGGATAATTCTGAGAAAAGTTTTAATGACTTGAGACATCAAGCTTAATATTCGATAATCATTGCATTGTGAGGAATTCGATTTTTTTGGTAATTCTACGAATGTTGATTTTAGCTAGTTTGTTGGTATTTTACCTGTGTCATATATCTTATTAAATATTCGATGTAAACTATGAAAAATTGGTTAGGATTTTCCAAATTCCTGCTAGAAACTTTGGATCAAATTTTAAAAATCTCAAGCATTTGGTAGTCGCTGATTAGCTTCCTCCGCAGAAGATTTCTCGCTTTTCGCATAATTCTTTCGCTTTAAATCAGCTGTTTGATCTCCACGCGACATCAAAGTTGTCTGCATTTGTTTTTTTGCGAATGTGAAACGTTTTGAGTTATTAGATTTGTGTAATACATTTTTCTCTCACAAATAACAATAATAATAATAGTCTCCCGTTTTATACCGCTCGCGGCTTTGGGAGTATAGCAGGGTAGTCTGCTATATCTAGGGCCTACGGTATACAAGGAAGGTAACATGGCCAGTGCTACGCTTCAACCGCCTATTATTAAACCTGGTTTTACCCAAGGTACTCATTTTATTCAGGCTGAGTCGACCTGGGGCCTATAGACATTTTTAAAAATGTCTAGTTGTTCTTGCCGGAGGTAGGATTCGAACTCCAGACCACCGGCATGCGAGGCAAGCATCCTACCGCTTGCGCTACGCAGGCCCAATACAAATAAAAAAAATAAAAAAAATAAATAAAAATAAAAAAAAGAGAAAAAATGAGGAACTTGGATAGTCCACAGTAAAGTAGCTATTGAATTAAGTAGATAGCTGCAGAAGAGTTTGCTGTGGAACTCTGAGGACCTCATCACCTATTTTATATATAAATAACTAAAAAGCACCTAATAGAAAAAAAAACTAGAAACAAATTACCAAAAAAAAGACTATGTATTAGAGATCAATACTACCTAGTAATAGATTTAGGATAAGATTCTATAAGAAACAATGACTAATGAAAAAATTAGTAAAAATTGTAAAATTGGCGAATGGATTTAGTGTCCGCAGTTATATAAACCCAAACAAACAACAACACTTTTGAAAACGGTAGAGGACAAAGATCTATGATAGACTATATTCTGTCGAATAGAGAGTTACATGCCTCTCAAATCTTGGATGTAAGAGCACTAACATCAGCAGAAATAGGAAGCGATGATAAATTGGTATTGTGCAAAATCCGAATGAATACACATTTATGTAATAACAAAACACCAGAATACACCACAAAGATAAAAGTCGAAAGCTTACAGGATATCTCCAAAATACCTATTGCAAAAAAGAAGAGCCGAAAAAAAGCAGAAACACATATATCACAGAAAGTGAGGGAGTGGAAGAAAGATAAGCAAAAATTAAGTCCAATATCTTAGCCTGAGCTAGGAAGTTTTTGGTGAAAGAAATATAAATAAAAATAAATCGTTCCCAAGGCAAAGAACTCCATGATTTTGTACAGAAGTGAAGGAAAAATGTAAAGAAAAGAAAAAAGCTTACCTGAAATACATGTGAACCAAAACACAAGAGGCATATCATAATTTCAAGACAATTAGAAACAAAACACATGCACTTATAAGAAAAATAAAAAATGGTCACTGTGAACGCTTTTAGAAAGAAATGGAACATGATCTTTACGGTATGCAAAAGGAAATATCGCGCTTCATATGAGGTCAAAGATCGGAGCTAAAGCAACTAATATAACCAAAACACATAGAAATGGATACTTGAATTAACTACCTAAAAAAGCTCTATGCAGGGTAAGAACAAACGACGCTAGAACTGGAAACACCAGAAATTACCACAAATGAAGAACTTAACACAAATGTACAGGAAGTTCGGGAAATACTTGAAAATCTGAAGAACAGAAAAGCAGCAGGTAAAGACGGGTACCAAACGAATTACTGAAATATTGTGGAGCAGTAATGACGGAACAATTAACAACATTCATAAATAAAATTATAAAACACAAAAAAATACCGGAAGAATGGAGAACAAGCGAACGAGGAAGATCGTGTACAGACGTAGTATTCGTTATAAAGCAAATTACTGAGAAATCTCTAGAGTATAATAGACCAGCACATCTGTGTCTGATTGACCTAAAGAAAGCGTTCAGAGTAAGACTTAAATATTATAAAAACTATCGAAACCATCTACCTAAACAACGAAATCGAAGTCAGAATAGATGGACAACTGACAGAACCCATAGAAATAGGCAGCGGGATAAGACAAGGGGATTTATTGAGCCCCATGCTCTTCAATTTGATCATGGATGAAATCATCAAAAACGGTAACAAAGGAAGAAGATACAGAATTGGAAACAAACAAATAAAAATACTCTGTTACACAGACAACGCAATATTGATAGCCCAAGATAAAGATAGTCTGCAAAGACTGGTCCACAGATTTGACATAGAGCAAAAGAATTTAATATGACAATCTCATCTCAGAAAACTAAAACAATAGTAGTCAGCAAAGAACCAACCAGATCTAAAATAGAAATTGATGGCAACAGTATTGAACTAGTAATGGAAATAAAATATCTGGGTCTAGCTATGGAGACCTGGACAAATCTATCATTGGTTGTAAGTGATTAAGTATAAGTTATTGATTTGTTTTGACCAGGTTTTGTGACACATTTTTTTTTACATATTATTTTAATATTTGGCAGTTTATTTTTGTGGTCTTTCGTTTTTCCATTTAGCTCCTAAGTCGCCAAAGATGTGAAAAAGAATAGCTTATCATTTAAATTTCCCATAGATTAGTTTACTGCTCACATTTAATTTATTCTTCTACACAGCTTTTTAACTGAAAATCTCCGATAACACATGGAGTTCCCTGGCTATAAAGAAATTGTTGGAAAAGGAGAACAATTTCTAGTTAGTGCTTTCAGTGCTCACTTACTTAAAAATATTATCTATTATTAAAATATATAAATGAAATATTCGTTTCTCGATTACAATAAAAGTTTTATAGTGAAAATATGGTGTAAAGGTTATTTAAAATATTACGAAAAAAACTGGAATAAAATTGTTAATAACAATTGTTAGTATTTTAAAGCGTAATCCCAAATCAGAAAAAAAAACAACCATATTGGTCCATTATACCAAATATATCGTAAAATTTTAAAACACTTTCGATTTGAAATTTTCAATTTCACTTTTCAATTTTTAACGTTGTTAACTGATCCCCCCACCATTTTTAAGATTGGAGATTACTTTTAGAAGACACTTTTAAATTGTTATTTACGTAAAAATATTAAATTTTTGACATAAACAAATTATTTCTTTTTTTTTTCTAAACTTCGATTTAGGATAGTTCTGAATGTGAAATCTTTTTTTTTTTCCTTTCGAGCTTCCCTGTATATTTCTGTTTTTCTGCTATCTTATTCATTATGTTAGTTCATTATAGAGTAAATTTCATTTGTTAATTTTATTGGCATTTGTACATTTACATAAAAACATAGAAACACGCTAGAAACTTCAGAATTGTCTAACCAACTCGTTTTAACGTTTTTTTTTTTAAACTGCCCATCAACCGTTCTAATTTGTTTGAACAGCAAAATTGTTTGAAATTGAGAGAGGGTAAAATATTGGCAAAACATTCTTTGCCTTTCGTCTGCCGCTTAATGACAGCAACTTTAATATATTACGACGAATCCTCATGCTTTGGGGTATAAATGAGCAAAGCTCGAAAGCACAAGGTACAAATTATTCACTCATTTGTTGGACACGACTTATTGCTCAAATTTACAACTGTTTAACAGCGCATAATCCTCATTCAGAGCCTCCTCCATTTGTTTTGCGTACGTGCCTTCGGGCTATAATGATATTAGAAGACCTTTCTGGCCGGTAAAAATCAATTTGGAATTTCATTAAATAAAGATCATCTACTTTTTGAAATTACCTAATTAGTTATTTAGCGACGAAACAAATGTTATCTCCAACATTTTAGACATTAAAATAACATATATCTCGTACGTTTATATGAAAATCATTTTAAAGGAAAAGAAAAAGCTATATATACTTTAATTTTTATAAAGAGTTTTACACTAATATTTTGGTGGCTCAGGCATGTTAACCTGTAAGTATAACCATTTTGCTTTTTAACCTTAGTCAAAATTTCAATCACGTTTGTTTTAACTAAATGGTTTATACTTATTTTAGGCTTTTAACCTGATGATGGAATCATTATTCCGAAAACGTGTGTGTTTTTTTACGTAGCCCTTCTAAGGGTTTTTTAAATATACATACAATCAAAGATTTAAACCTCTTTTTGTGATACATGGTATACAGCCAGCTGCAGGAATTTATTTTCCTTGTGGATTTTACTTATTAATATAAGGAAATTGTAAAATTTCTATCTAGCTAATATTAGACCATTTTTCATACCCTGTCGACCGTACCTTCGAAATAGCCAATAACTGTATCAGACAGAAAAGTCATTTATACAAAAGACGAAGCCCGAGTTATGAATAATTAACATTCTAAAAACTTTTATCATAAATAGCATTCTGGAATGTAGAAACAAGGAAAATTCGACGCCCTTAATTCCTATTACCATCCAAGCGGGTGCATTAATGTCAAAATTCGAACAAAAAACTGTGCTATAACTTTTTAAAAATGGAAATGTAATGGTGACCATCAATCAAACCCTTATTGTAAACGGTTTGCTGAATGATTCCCTTTGAACACAGCCCTCCGGTTTTAAATATTCATGAAAGATGTAATAAATTGTTTCTGATATTTCTTAAGAATTTAATTCTCATCATAACTTAAAAGAATTCATTTTTCAAAATCAGAAATTTCAACGTTTCTAATGTTTACGGAGATTTTTTTTTGTTTAGCAATTTAGGAATTCCGGTCTTTTTTAATGAAAACCGATCAAATTCATGAGGCAACCAGACGAATAGTAATTAGAAGATATATTGGATCTCATCAGGGCGTATCTTATATAAAAGGCAATTAATACTCAGTTTGTATAAATATAAGGATAGTGGCAACACGGTGGAATACAGTATACACGTTGAAAATGCTGCATTAAATAAAATGTGTCTAAAGTGTTCAAAAAAAGTTGTAAGTGCTTTAACTTGTATAAAATGCAACAGTTTTTATCATCCTGGTAGTGCAAAATCTTTAAATCATGTGAAATACATAAATAAAAGTGACACTTTTATTACAGCATCTTTAATCTACTAAAGATGCTGTCAAATACCTCTTGGGGGGCAGATACAACAACCTTACTTACTCTATATAGATCACTAATACGAAGTAAACTAGACTACGGCTGTTTATGCTACGATACTGCTAACAAAACATCTTTAAAAAAACTTGACTACATTCAAAATATGTGCTTGAGATTAGTTTTAGGTGCCACAAGAACTAGTCCAGTAAGTAGCTTACAAGTTTTGGCTAATGAACTGTCCTTAATCCAACGAAGGCAACTCCTATCACTAAATTACGTTGCCAGAATTTCAGCAAACAACAGCAACGTAACCTACTCAACTCAACAATACTTTGCAGAACAAATATATCGTCCGATCTTTACAGAAACATTGCAATAAAAAAACTACCATTTCCCGAACAAATAAAACGTATTGGTCTTAATTTAGAACAGTTTAGTCTTACTATGCCTATTCATGTAAATGTTCCTCCTTGGATGATTAAACCTCCAAAAATAGATACGTCTCTAAAAGAACTCCCGAAACATTCCACACATCCTTTCCTTATACAGCAAGCTTATAAAAATGTAATATCCAAATACCCAACAACCCATCAAATCTTCACTGATGCTTCCAAATGTCATGAAGGACATGCTCCAGCCTACATCTACGAAAACGTCAAGTCTACAATACGAATCCCAACAAATTGTTGTATATATACCGGAGAACTTACGGCAATTCGCCAGGCCCTGAAAAAATGTTGTTCTATCAATGAAAGCAAATTTGTTATCATCACCGATTCAATGAGCGCATTACTTGGAATAAAACAGCTATATACAACTCACGCCATACTTCTCAAGATCAAAGAAGAGTTTTCTTATCTACAGACTCAACAAAAAGATATTTCCTTTATCTGGGTACCTTCCCATATGGCAATAAGTGGTAATGAGGAAGTGTACTCTCTCGCAAGCAATGCAGCCACCGACCAAAGTATTGCTATCATAAATCAAATGCCTTGGACTGATCACAAAGTAAATATCAAAGCCCACGTGTACAGAGCATGGCAAACTACTTGCACGCTGCTAACAAACTCAAAGAATGTCTAAGTCAAGTAGGAACCAAACTCATCTTACCAAATAATAGAAAAGACCAAGTTATCATCAACCGACTCCGAATAGGACATACTTTCCTTACACACAAGCATATCTTCAACCAGGAGGCTGCTCCGATGTGTACCAAGTGCAACACTCAGTTGTCAGTGAAACATATAATTGTTGAGTGTCCAGTGTACCAGAACGAAAGAATCGCGTGTGCCCTTATTGATAATTTAAAAAGTATACTAACGTCAAATTTACAGTCTTTATTAAGTTATCTTAAAATGAGTAAACTATATACCAGATTGTAAAAAATATTTTTTTATGTAACAATATGTATCTTACTGTTTGTGAATGTCCCCCCGCTAATAACCCTTAGTGGTTGATGCGGGTATATTTGTTTAAATAAAAAAAAAGTGACACTGTTTGCCGTGAACTAGAGGATATGTCTAACCTTAAATTGGTCGATGATTTCCTAAATGCTATTCAGCAGGTTCGATTGACAATAAGGTAGATATAAAAATATTTAATTATATTATTAAACAAAAAGACCTTATTATTAATGGTCTGCATCAACAAATAAAGGTATTAACAGACCAAATCAACTTTTTATATTCCAATAAAAAAGGAAATCCCATGTTTATCAATGAATATAAAAAACCTAAGTATTTGCCCAAAGCAACAAATTACAAAATATTCATACAGAAAACCATAACAGCGTTGCCAAAGGTTCTCAAAAATCTCAAATTACTATTAAACAAACTTCCAGTGCTATTTTAGAAGCTGAAACTGCTGCAAAATGTAACAAGTATATTAGTTTAAACCAATATATAATACCAATATATAAATCCAGTAAAATAAGGCAAAAAAGGGGGCAAACCTCGGAATGAAAGATAATAAGCTGAAAATTTGCATACGTCTTTATTTTGATGGTATAAAACTTACCTCAAAAGTCTCATATAATCACGTGTCCGCGACTTAAGATATTAAAGGTCAAAGGTCACAAAAATGAGTTTTCTGCAAATATCTCGTTTCCCTTACACTTTATGACATTTAAGGTGGTAAGAAAAATTGTAGAATGGAAAATTCTCTTCAATTTTTGTCTCAAGTACTTTAATGTACCTTCAACCCTTCTTAAGATAGAGCGGAAAGAGTGGGGGACCGCTTACCTGTGTATACGGTAACGCGAAATCAGCCAGTAGGATTCAATAAATAATAAGTTATATAGTTAATTATTCACTTAAAATACTATTATTATCATTAAATTTTTATTATTTATTATTTAATAAACTATATTTATAGATATTAATTATAAAATATATATTTCTTATATAATATTTATTTTATTTTTAACAAACATACAATTTTAAATAAAACACTTTTCGTCCATATTACTACGAATATTATATCTCGAAATACAAATCTCTTGTACGGCGGTTGCTGTTTCTGATAAGCTGTAGCAGATGCTCCTTTGTTATATATGAACTAACCGGTTTTTTTTTAATATGACTTTCTACACACCGTGGCGAATGAGTTTGGGACTTCTATGTATATACGCACAATAGCGGCGGAGGGATATTTCACTTGATGATGGGAATGGTATGGTAGAGATATTTCTCTGCGTTAGTATTTCTTTACCGAAAAAAATTTATTTTATCGTTCAGTTGAAAACGACATCTTAGCATCGACAGACGTATAATTTTGAGTGAATATTTTTAATTGCAATGGCTGATTTGTGTTTTATTTGTAACAAGTTATTATCAGAAGGTGTCTCTGTGAGTGTTGTGCGTGGCTTACAAACATTAAAAACTGCAAGTATTGAAAGAAATGACGGTCATATAAATTATTTAAATACTTTGACTTCTGTAATGATGCATGTTGAGTGTCGAAAAGTGTATATAAGTAAACATTCAATTGCTGCAATACCGCCAGCACCAGAAGAACTGCTGAATACAATATTTTGCAATTGCAAGAAAGGTTGTAGTTCTAATTGCGGATGCAGGAAATCAGGATTGCAATGTACTTTAATTTGTGGGCAGTGTAATGGACAATCATGTCTAAAGGCTTTATCAACTTCAGATGATTTCAATGAAGAAAGTAAATATGCACCTGATATTCTTGAATATTTTTATTCTGATACTTTAATAAACGAGAATGATGATGATGAATCCGATATTGAGCAGTCAGAGGAAGAAGAAGAAGAAGACGAAGAAGAAGACAATGAAGAAGAAAATGAATACAAAAATATTAACCATACATAATAAAAGAATATATATTATATTTGTAACTTTAATAAATCGATTATTGGATTAATAAATAAATATATAATTTAAAAAATATTAAATATGATTTTTTCAGTATTTAATTAAATATAAAAATGATTATTGTTGAATTCTGCACTTGATCTTAATTTATCGTATATACAGCTGTTAAAAATATCATTAAAGTTCATTTGAAATATTTCATTTAATATTGTATGTTTGTTAAAAATAAAATAAATATTATATAAAAAATATATATTTTATAATTAATATCTATAAATATAGTTTATTAAATAATAAATAATAAAAATTTAATGATAATAATAGTATTTTAAGTGAATAATTAACTATATAACTTATTAAGTTATATAGTTAATTATTCACTTATTCACGTTTCAATAAAATTATTTATTGAAACCCACTGGCTGACTTCGCGTTACCGTATACACAGGTAAGCGGTCCCCCACTCTTTGCGCTTTATCTTAAGAAGGGTTGAAGGTACATAAAAGTACTTGAGACAAAAATTGAAGAGAATTTTCCATTCTACAATTTTTCTTACCACCTTAAATGTCATAAAGTGTAAGGGAAACGAGATATTTGCAGAAAACTCATGTTCGTGACCTTTGACCTTAAATATCTTAAGTCGCGGACACGTGATTATATGAGACTTTTGAGGTAAGTTTTTATACCATCAAAATAGAGACATATGCAAATTTCCTTGTCACTTTCAACTCTGCAGTCAATCCAGCTACCCAGATATCTAAAGTGTTCCACCCTTTCCAGGATTTTGTTATCTAATCTTAGCACCAAGTCTTCGATATTAATTTTTCCGACCACCATCCATTTTGTTTTTTTTTTGCGTTGATTGTTAAGCCCTTTTCAGTGCATTCGTTGTTTACAGCATTCAACAGGGTTTGAAGATCTTCTAGACTCTCTGCCATTATTGCGGTGTCATCAGCGTATCTGACGTTGTTAATAATTTCATCACCGATCTTAACATCTTCGCGGCGATTATTTAACGCTATTTCAAAAACTGGTTCAGTGTAGGCATTAAACAACATCGGTGACATAACACATCCCTGTTTGACACCACGCTTAATAGAAACTTTAGCTGAAACCTCTTGGTCCACCTTAACACAAGCGGTCTGATTGTAGTAAAGATTTTTAAGCTATCTAATGTCATACGTGTCCAGACCAACTGAGTCTAAGCATTGAAATAATAATGTATGTGGTACTCTATCAAAGGCTTTTTCGAAGTATATAAAACATACGTAAATATTTTTCCTAAACTCAATGCTCTTTTGTAAGAGTATTCGCATGCAAAAAAGAGCTTCTCGAGTACCCATACCGTTTCGGAAACCAAACTGCTCATCACCAGTTATCCCCTCACAAAGTTTATATATGCACATTTATTACACTATATATGCAAAATATTAAATCTTTTAGCACAAGGTGCCATCGCTTTGATGAACTGACATAGGAAGACAAATTCGTCAAATTTCCGTATTCGAATCGGTATCAGTAGAGTGTCATGACATAATTTTAGCATCCTGCTTCGTCAGAAACTCGAGCTGATACAAATTCAAACTCGGAAAGTCCAACGAATATCTCCTGAACAATTCCCACTTCAGTGCGTGGAAATGATCAACAACCCTACAGAGATCACAGAAACTATACAGTTTCTAAAAACCGCCCAGCTTTATCGCAATATTTAAACTAAAAGACATTAGTTAAAGTGATATAATTATTATTTGATTTCATTATTGAATATAATCTAACGTTATTGTTACTGTCCCAATGGATATAGTTGTTGAGGTACTTTATGTGTATAAAAAAAATAAGAATTAAGACTTTTGGATCAAAAGCCAACACTATAGATCGCAGTTAAAAAATGAACATTTTGGCGTTATGCGTGTTCGATATTATGACTTGAAACCGTACCGAAAGAGTTAATAGAGTTTAGTCTTGCAGTCTTTAGCGCACTATCAGGAAAAATGTATCATAAGTAATTTTAGAAAAAGCTCAAACGGATATATTTTTAAATCAAGAATCCTATTAGCTTGGTTGATGATTAAAATTTGTTCAGCGTAAAGATAAATTCATAAATTATTTGATTCCAATGGAATATTTTAGTAGAAAATGATGCTAATATTTCCCTTTTTGAAAACAAAACACCTGATCATTTATTAACGAATGGCGAGGATGTGGGTAGCTAATCTACATTTAAATTATCTACATTGTGCTCATCTGTAAGCCGCATCCAGTTAATAAATATTAATCATAATGCCGGCCGGAACACTCTTACTTCATATATACGTTCACCTATTCCATAAATCTCGATACTTGCTATTTTATGAGCATAAACATGGACTATAAATACATTCCCGACGCGGTACAACATATGTTAATAGAATAACTCAACCGACGAACGAAAGCCGGGCAATCCGTCATGTTTCTAAGTTGAATGGTATTTTCTACTAAGATATTCATGGAATTGGCCAACCGATCCAAAGTGCAAGCTCTCGTTTTTGACTTTGACAGATAGCGGAAAGCGCTTCTCATCTCCCTCTCGAAATGAGGTCATTCCATTGAATGAATCGAAAGTATGAACGTTATGTAAAGTCCGACTGCTATCTTTTCCGCTACGGTAGACTCCGAAACGAATTTGGGCTCGGTTCTTACTATAAGACTATAAATTATATCTGAAAGCGAGAATCTTACCATTTTTCGACAATTCGTCGTCGGGTTTCAGTTAATCAAATTATTGTTAAAAAGGGAGGATTTTATGACTATCCTATCGATGAATTTCACTTCAAGCTACTCTTATGCCTCAAAAACTATATTTGGAGCCAGTGTGGAAAAGTCAAATTCATCTGTTTCACAAATATTTGAGTGAGAATAACATAATACCAAGCTCTGGTCGATTTTTTATGAAAATTTGCCAAGAGTTAAATGAAGCAATCTTTTCTCCACGAAAAGATCAGTGTGACCAATACAGTGCATTTAATCATGATGTAAACCTTCACCAGACAGCCCATGATATTCATACTAATAAAAAAGACAGAGTCCAAATAGAGAAAGAAGATGACAAAAACAAATCTGACGATACTCCCTTAGTCTTTCCAGTAGACGTTCAAGCTGTTTTGTTATCACCAAGATTGCAAGCTTCATCTACATATTACAAAACAAAATTATTGAAGGTTCACAATTATACTATGTATAATTTAAAAACGAAGAAACCCACACGCTATATTTGTGGTAATTAACGCTAATATATTAGTTTTAAAAGCTAGAGGTGGACGCTGCTCCAAAGTAACTGACAATTAATTTAATTGAAAATTAATTTATCAAGGAAGAAAACGTGAAAATAAATTACTACAAGCTACTGCTTAAGAGAACCATTTTCCTTCGACGCGTTGAGTGGGGAGGGTGGGTCTATCGCGAATAGTAGCACTAGAAATATGGATTCAGATGATAATACATCCTATGACAATCAGAAAAGAAATAGAGAAGAAGTGGAACTGCTATTTGGTTCCAGTAAAAAAAGTATAAAGAAGTCCAGTTAAAAGTCACAGAGATGAAAAAAAAAAAATAGATCAAATACTAAATATGATAAAAAATGTAACAATAGCGTTACAAGAATTAAAAACTGATGTAAAAGAAGTAAAAAAGGAGCAAAAACAATACAGAGAAAAAATGAGGGAACTCAGAACTGAACTAGAAAAACTAAAACAAGAGAATAGTGAAATCCGAAAAAAAAAATGAACAAATCAAAAAGAATCTGAATGATACGAAAGGACGCCTTGAAAGGCTGGATAGAATAAGAAAAGAAAACAATGTGATAATACAGGGAATGACAATAGAAACTGAAGATAGAAGAACACTAAACGAAGTAATAGGAAATTGTATGAAAAGAGAACTAAATATTAACGTAAATTCAGAACAAGCAGTAAAACTAGGAGATAAAACACGTTTAGTCAGACTACCAAACAAAGAAGAAAAAACAAAAGTTATGGAAAACAAAATTAAATTTAAAGAAGTGAAAGAAGAAAATATATATATATATATATATATATATATATATATATATATATATATATATATATATATATATAAACAATGATCTAACGACAGAGGAATTACAAATACAGAAAATAATACGAAGAATAGCAAAAGATTAAATAAATAAAGGTAAACGGGGCCAAATTAAAGCCAACAAACTGGTAATAGATGGACGAGAAAATAAACGGAATAGAAACACCAACCAGCTGGAGGACCTTCCTGGAGGTGGTTTAAAAAACTAGCAAGTGATGAGAGGATATATTATTCGTTGACGAACGAGGCAAAGAAACAGAAAATGACTGCAGCTCTGCAAGAATTACGTTGGGAGGGGCAAGGACAGATTGATAAACAAGACTTTACAATGTTATATTCAGGAGGAAAGAAGCAAGAGCAAAAAAGGGTTTGATTCATGATACTAAGGCACCTAAGAGGGAAAACTATAGATTTCAAGCCAATATGCGAAAGGATGGCCTATGTAAGAATCAACAACAAACCATTTAATATATCAGTGTTGAACTTATACGCCCCTACAGAAACAAGCAATGTAGACTAAGAAGAAATATTTTATGATAGGGTCGAAGAGGAGAAAAAATGCCCAAAAAAGATGTCATATTTGTAACTACTATGTAACCTAGAAACAAGAATAAATTTGTTAATAAGCTCAACAAAATTTGAATACCCTAAAATACATAAGATAACATGGAGGTCACTAGATCAGAAAACATACAGTCAAATTGATCACCTAGTGATTAATAAACGAAAACAATTGTCAATAAAAGATGTAAGAACATTTAGAGGTGGCTGTGCAGATTTAAAAAACTACATGGTCACAGCCACTATAAAACAAAAAGTTAAAATTGAAACAAAAAAGAAAACTCAATTTAGAAAGTGGAATGTCAATAAAATAAGTAATGAGGAAGTACGAAAAAAATATGAAGAGGCCGTACCAATTCAAATAAAAGAGAAATATATAGCAGAAGATATATACACAGAATGGGAGACCATCAAACAATCAATAGAAGAAGGTGCAAATATGCAGGTAGGTAAGTCAGGATAAAACAAAAAACGGATGGTATATCTAAGAATGTAGAGCAATAAGAGAAAAAAAGTGCAAGCCAGAATTAAATGGCTAAGAACAGATAAAGAGGAAGACAGAGAAGAATATGAAAAATTAAGAAAGAATGCTAAGAAAGTGATAAGGCAAAATAAAAGAAGATGAGAAGACAAAAAAATGAAGGAAATAGAGCAAGAAAGAACAATCAGAAATATTTTTACAAAAATATTAAAGAACAAAACAAAAATACAAAGGCAAAACAAACAGAATAAAACATAAAGAGGGAACGGTGATACTAGAGGATCAAAAATACAAGAAAGTATGGAGGGATTACTAGTAAGAAGCAGACGAAGTAGATAAATTAGACATCAAAATTTCAAAAGAACCAACATTAGAGGAATTGGAGGAAGTAATACAGAGAAGCAAAAATAGAAAAGCCCCTGGTAAAGATGGAATTAATATGGAACTAATAAAATACGGAAGAAGGGAGCTGAGAGGAGAAATACGCTCACTATTAAAAAATATATATGGAAACAAGAGAAAATCCCAGGGAACTGGGAAGCAGGACAGATCATAACTACTACTACTACTACTAAGGATTTCCACAGTTTTCACTGTCTTCCTTCACTCAACCGTTTTCTCCAATTTTCCCTGTCATTCCAGTCTCCATCTCGCAGGGTTCTTTTCTCCATAGCCTCGTCGATTTCATCTCTGAATGACCTTCGGGGTCTTCCTCTCTTTCTTCTTCCAATCAGGCTCCATTCTGTGATTTTGTTTATCCAGCGTCCTCTGTCCGCTCTTCTGACGTGGCCGTACCAGGATAGTCTCTTCTCCTCTATATAGTCGATTATGTCTGATTGCACTCCGCTTAATCTCTGCGTTTTCAATTCTGTCTCTTTTTGTAAGTCTACAGCTTCTCCTCAGGAACTCCATTTCTACTGCTCTTATTCTACCTCTATTTCTCTTGTTTATTGTCCAGTTTTCGGACCCATATGTCAGGATACTTCTTGTCAGGGTGTTATATATTCTCTTTTTTGTCTTTATCGTAATGTTCTTATCCCACAACACTGAGTTTAGTTGTCTTATACAGTTTCTTGTTTGTCTCAGTCTGTTGTTTATATCTTCTTCTGTTGTTCCCTGGTTCGATATTATGGTTCCTAAATACTTGAATTTATCTGTTCCATTTATTTGTCTTCCCTCGTCTATCTCTAGGTTTCTCATATCCTTGTTTTCTGTTGTTAGGTATTTGTTATGATCTGTTGATACCTAACAACAGATCATAACAATACACAAAAATGAAAACCAACAAATTTGTGAAAATTATAGAGGAATAACGTTACTAAAAACATATAAAATATTGACATCAATAATATAAAGGGTATCAAAGATTACAAAGAAGACAGTGGGACAGTACAAATGTGGATTCTCAGAAGGAAGATCTACAATAGATGCAATACAAATACACACAATAAAACAAATAATGGAAAAAAGCAAACAAATATAAATTAGAATTGGAAATGTTATTCACAGACTTCAAACAGGCATTTGATTCAAATCCACAAGGAAACTCAGTTCCTGTAGCTGGCTGTATACCATGTATCACAAAAAATGTTTCACAAAAAATTTTTTACCGGCATTTGATTCAATTAAAAGGACAGGATTCATGATAGCACTTAAAAAATTAAAAATTCCACATAAACTCAGAAAATTAATAGAAATGATAATGAGAACTACAAAAATTAGCATAAAGACAGAAAGAGGAGAGACGGAATTCAGTAGAAATAAAGGAATGAAACAAGAAAATGCCTTGCCAACAACGCTATTTAATCTAGCCTTAGAATATGTACTACGAAATATAAATAAAGAAAATATAAGAACAGAAGTGGTCAAATAATCGCATATGCAGACGATAGTGCTATTATTGGAAAGAACAGGAAAATAATAAAAGTAATGATAGCAGAAATAAAAGAGAAAAGGGAGGTAATGGGACTAAGATTAAATCAAGAAAAGACAAAAATATTATTAAGATTAGGGAAAAAGCCAATGAAAGAAAAAATCAAAATAGAAAGTTCTGAGTTTAAAAAAGTAGAATACTTCAAATACCTAGGAGTTACAATAAGCAAACCCGGCGAAAGGAAGTCCGAAATAAAAGAAAAAATATTAGCAACGAATAAAGCTTCAGGGCAGGAGTCAGAGAATGGACAGGAAAAACTAGAGACAAGTAACATGGAGAGATATCGTCAAGAAGATAACATAAACAAAAGGGACTGATCCACCCAAGAAATAGGATCTAGAAAGCATTCGTGGTTTAACCCCAGCGTGGATATATAGCCATTTTGTATGTATGTACAACTATTATTTTCCTTGTACTCACTAAATATTGTTAAGATTTTCTTCCATAGATCATCCTGTAACAATCTGGTAATTTTAATTATCCAACTTCGTTGTAAGTGTGTTTGTAATTTTAATGAGAAGTTATTAAAAATGCACCCACTTTAACGTAAACAGGAAATGAACAAATTAAATTACCCTTATTCTTCCATTCACGTCACGATTAGAGCCACCCGTTCGAGAATTTTTCCTATTTAGTTGAGTGACTACTCAAAGGAATATGAAAATTCTAAAGCGCCCCCAAGACCATGTCAGCCGACGTCTTCTGCCACTCAATCTTGCCCACCGCGATGCTTTCTGGCAACTTTACGAGTTTTACCCCTTCGTTTGGACCAGTGACGCGTGAGTGGGGTGAGCAGGAATCACGCGGGAAGATTGTAGACAAAAAGAAAGACACACATTAAATAAAACCATAAAAGTTCAGTCTAGACTGACTCTCTACTACATAAAACATTCATAATGGTAACATCGATAGTAATTCTTTACAAAACAATCTGAATTGTTTACAATTATTTGTTTTCACTTTTTTATTAAGAGCAAAGATCCAGTATTAGTACTTCTTAGATCTATTATAGTATTCTTTTAGATATACTGTTTAACTATATTTTTTTCCTTTTAATTTCAAGATTACTTTCTATAGAAGATACTTCCTATCATTACAACGTAGGTGTGTGTCTTTATAATTTAAGCTTTGCCATTAAATTAATTTTCGCACAGAAGCCCTCTGCTTTTAATAAAAGCCAGAAACTTTCTTACAAGAAATTTAAAGATTTTTTCTGGCTCCTATTTGTGTTTTCATAATATCTCCGCCATTTTTTATTAAGTATTTCATATTTCTAAGGCAGTTTCTTTCTTCATCCCATATTTCCTGCACCATCGCCAATTTATCCTTTATTGGAGATCCCTAAGATCCATTGAACTAGGCCAAAGCCGACAATACTCCTAACGAATTTCTTCATTTACTTAGATTTGTTCTGTAGAGTCTGTTTGTAATTTTGATTTCGTTCCAATCACGTATCTATTTAATTTCTCACTACATTTTTAGTAATGTCATAGAATTATTTTGTCATTAAAGATTCTTTAGATCCTTATTTTACCAATGAGTCTGCTAAAGTGTTTCCTGGGACTTATTGATATCCAGCCCGCACATGAGAGACATCTTATTGTCTTAAGCTTAAAATAGGGTAATTCTCGGGAGTTGATTGTATTATAAGTTAAAAAAAACTCGATCATCGAAGTCAAAAATCTGATGTAAGTCTTCTTCTTCTTCTTCATTTTATGTAGACATGACTCTGTCTGTTTTCCAATGTGCCTCCAGTAAGTTCCATCGTTTTCGTAGTCTTCCTACTGATCGTCTGCCTATTGGGGAACCGTCTCCTACCGTCTTTACTACTCTATTTATTGTCATTCGGCATATATGATCGTCCCATTTTACTCTTTGATTTCTTAACCTGTTCTTGATATTCTCCACCTTGCACCTACGTCGTATATCTGTACTTCTAGCTCTGTCCCATAGTGTCTTACCATTAATTTTTCTAAGTGTTTTCATATCTGCTGTTTCTAACATCCTTTTTGTCCTCTCTGTATTAGGTCCTGTTTCTGCCGCGTATATTATTGGTCTGATGACTGTTTTGTAAATTCTGTCTTTCATTTCTTTTCTGATATTTTTATTTCTCCATATTGTTTCATTAAGGCAGCCTGCGGCTCTGTTTGCTCTATTCACTTAATTTCCACTCTATTATCTGACCTTTTAGCTCCAATTTACATCTTAGTAAATTTGTTGTAACCATGTATTTTGTCTTTTTTGGGAAATTAACATGTTAAATTTTCTGGCGGTTATATTAAAAAAAAAAAAATACTCTCAATACCAGCAAAAATAAGAGTGTACAATACAATAATTCGTCCCACAATAACGTATGAAAGCGAGACATGAATTCTGAACCAGCGGGAAACGACAAAATTACTGGTACTGGAAAGAAAGATACTGCGGACTATCTATGGGCCTTGTAGAGAAGAGACAACGGGAGAATGGAGAAGAAGACACAATGATGAAATCCAGACAGTATATGGAGATGAAAACATAGTACGCTACATTAAAGCAAACCGAATAAGATGGGAGGGCCACGTACTAAGATCGAGTGACGAAAGACTCCTGAACGCCACATTCTGGGAAAGACCCGATGACAGAAGGTCAGTTGGTCGTCCAAGAAAGAGATGGAAGGACGCAGTAGCCAGTAATCTACGCAAAATGGGAATACAGCAATGGGAAATAGCTGCTCAGAAGCGACAACAATGGAGGAAAATAGTAAACGCGGCCAAGACTCACATAGAGTTGTAGAGCCAAATGATGATGATGATGATGATATATTAAATTTGTGCAGCATTCGTTGTAAATGGTCTTCACTTTGAGAAATTAATATTGCGTCGTCAGCATAGCAGATTATTTTAAGTTCTTTTCCTCCCATTTGGTATCCTTTTTTAGTTCTTACTTTTTTTATTATTTCATCTATAATTAGGTTGAACAATAGAGAACTCAGGGAATCCTTCTGTCTTATCTCATTGCCAGCTGTCTAGAGTCGGAAGCGGCAATGGGTACGACTGAAAGACATATGAGGAACTCATTAAATTGAGAGTAGGTATGATCCAGGGTCAAACATCAACGGTGAAAAACCTGAGACGAGTCATGAAAGAAGCTGTAGAAGGCAGTAGAATAGGTCGTTGAGAGGTTAGCAGGATGCCATACTGGTGGAGTGCGGACATCGAAGAGCTCAGAGAGATGATTGAATAGCCATAAGGAGAAGGATAACGAGAGCAAGAGGAGAGCAGGGATAAACTCTGTTGTCGTCGAGCAAATCCAGCTAATCGAAATAGAATACCGCGCACGAAAGAGAGAACTCTACAGAAAAATTCGCACAGAAAAAAGAAGGCATTGGAAAGAACTGTGTGGCAAGCTGGATGAGGACATATTTGGTCAGGGATATAGGATCGCAATAAAAAAGTTTCGTGCGTACCCCTCATATGAAAGGCCACTAGACAAAAAGCTTAAGGTAACACGTGAGCTTTTTCCGTCCGGCAGATGGCATGGAGTATGGAGAAACGAGAGAGCTGAGCGGGCCGTACCCTTTACCATGGTTGAATTAGTCGAGGCATTGAATGCACTCAAGACACTTAGGTCCCCAGGACTAGACCAGATACCGCCCGAAGCGGTAAAGGGTCGAGGAAGCGCGAAACCTGGGTGGCTTTTGGAGCATATGAATGCATTTCTTGGAGCACATACATTTCCTGAAGCTTGAAGGACATCAAGGTCGGTATTGCTTCTAAAAACTGTGGAGAAATATCGCTCCATATGCCACTTCCCATGCATCGGAAAGTTGTACTAGAGGATGCTGCGAGGACGAATCGACGACACGATTGAGAGAATAGGAGGTCTATCTCTGAGACAATTCGGATTCTAAATATTTGAAATCTATGTTAAAATATCAATGTTTATGATACTAGAGACTCCCCAGGTTTGTATTTCGTACTTTCTCAAAACAATTTACGTATGGTTTTATATAGTATCAATTTAGAATTACCTAAAAACACTATTGATTTTTTTCGTAACAAGACATAAATGCAACGTAAAGAAAAGTGAAAAAAAGTCTAACGCCGCCGCTGATTTCACCCCAAAGTAAAACCGGCTGGAATTCGGCATCGGTCGATATTCACCTGGAGCTCTTAGTTTCTGCCAAAACTATGCATACTTACATGAACTTTGGCTCTTGTGTCCCTATTTTTAGATTAGTTGGAGTATCGACCGGGTAGCCAAATATTTACCTTTATATATACGAGGTAACTACATATTTTAGAGTGTCCTTTGTCGAGATTTCTTCGTTTATTAATTCCATAGCCTGTTGTTGATCTATTGGCTATGCCGTATAGTACGTATTAGCGTAAGACTAGGTAATAAACTTAATAGAAAACAAACAAGCTTTGTGTAATATTCGTTGGTTAAAAGTGCGAAGCTTTCTAAAGTTAAACAGTTTTTATTAAGCATGTAAAACGACTTGGGATCACAATTTTTAATAAAATTTTAAGCATTTGATATAGAACCATCGATAAAGAAACTGAATTTAGAGTGAGCTGTATAATAAAAGTGTTTTAAGTTGGGATTTTAGTCACTGCAACACAATAAAATAGCAACCCAGCTATTATTTATTTTCTAAACACAAAAACAACGCGATAGATATCCAACATTCCGATTTCGGGTAATTACGATTCGACTTGGTCATTTCTATTCGATTTGTTAAAAGTTACAGAATAGATCGGGTGTCGATTAAGTAGCCCATGTGTGATTGCAAGAACACGCTTTGATATTTGAAAATAATAGAATTAGAGATCAGAACATACTGGGGTTTCGTGAAGTAAAGATATTTTATTCTTCCTTAGCTACTAAACATTAAACAGAACGTTAATTACCACCGTCCATACCTAAACAAAATCTTGAGCTGAGTGTAGACTGTTGTGGAGAGGTTAGTTTTAGCCTATTGCCTACTTGGTAATTTTGCTAAGTAAGAGAGGAACCACAGGTTTAGACATTTGGTTGACGCATTTACAAGAGCGTGTAATGGTGGCAACAAAGGTTCCAACGATATCTCTTGAAGTTTCGAGAGTCGACAGGCTCAAAACAACATTACAATACTTGTTAACAGTTCTAAATAAATGACTATTCAAACAGTCAATAGTTGAACTGTCAATGTATTGTTTATATACATTTTCTGACGTTACAAGACATTTTGGAACATTTCGGTGACATCTAGAACGTTCTTTTTTTTAATTTTGTTTTTTTTATATCAAGTGACTTGTTCTCTATGCAATAAATCTTAGGGAAGTGTCGTAACATTATTTTATTTTAATCTATTAGTGTCCATCCTTTTTTAAACAGTTCTAAAAATAGATAACTGGTTAAAAAGAGATTTATGGTAGCTAAATTAACTACAACATCTATAGATTATAATGGCCATTATACTGGGATCTTTTTATTAGTTTCATAGGCCTGATGATAGTATACCAGTCACAGAAACGCACCATTAATTAGTACTTAATAAATATATAGGATTGTGAGTAGGGACTTTTCTTTCCACGTCAATTAGATGAATTCACATCTGCAATCATTTCAGTACGGAATTCTAGTTATGAATTGTCGTGAAAGCATTCTAGGATAGAAAAATAATTGGGCAACAGCTCCGCATTAACAAAACAAAACGTACTTTATATAAAGATTTCCATAAAATGAGGATTACCTGATATGTTCAACTGATCTAATAATTTTTAAAACTGTCTTAGATTTTCCAAATAAAGATTATTTAAATCAATTATTTCTGAAAGGGCTTAAGTGCTATTTCGGCCATTTTTCTTTCAATATGCGAAATTAATTATTGACAAAAAACCTACCGTTTGGTGCAGAAATAAACTAAATTCGATTATTCCTTACTTGCATTTCTGTGTGAGAAAATAATGGTTTAGCGCAGAAAGGACCTAAGTAAACTAACTTAGTCCCTTTAAGAAATAATCGATTCATTTACTTTATACACATATACCTTTCATATGCTAAGATACACCCCTGCATCTTATTTCCCTTTCAACAAATTAACCTAGCTTCTTATGAGCTTTCCAGTGTCGCTGTTGCTAGATTATAATCTTTTCTCACGCTTTTTTACTTTCATTTTAATATTCCGTAACATTTCAAGAGTGGAGCGGTGTAAACTCCAGGACGTGTAACTTTATGAGAAAATTACTAGCAATAAAAAATATAAGGGCAGCTCCGTCGACTACCCTTTTTTTTAGAACACTGTTCTTGAAAAAATAAACCTCGGTTCGGCAATAAACATCAAATGGGAGTATAAAAAGACGACAACGTAAGGTACAAGAATATTAGAGGAAAATTGAACTGTGGAGTAGCATCGCAGGGTGGATTTTACCTTTTTTTAATTATGGAGAGAGGTTTAGCAGGCCAGCGAGTAAAAAATTAATAAACGAGACAACTTAAACATGTAACAAACAAATGGTTTAAATTAAACGTTTTAAAATACGGAGGGTATTAGCTACTTTAACAAGTATACAATACGATATCACTTTTATTAACGGTTCCAATGTTTAATAATAAAATAAAACTAAAAAAAACATTGTTTTTTAGTTTTCACAGAAAATAATCAACTTAACATGTTTTACTGTACAAAAGCTGCCTCACAAAAAAATTTAGAGTATTTTTTTTTGACTTTTAAGTTCAAAACTTATTTATCTAGCCCATTGGTTAAACAAGTAAAAACAGTTAACTTTTATACTTTCTTTAAATTTATATCTGGGACAATTTCTTATAATACCGTAAACTGGGGTAACTTTGCTCCACTTTTAGGAGTTATTAAAGGAATTGCGAGGAAAAGTGTATAAACTTTCTACTAGTATTATGTTTTTTTTAATAACTGATGAAGAAGGTATACAATGTAATTATTGTATGGTATTTTTTATTCTAAAAATAATTAATTACATATTTTTTTTGACTAAAAAGTGGAGCAAAGTTACCTATAGTGTGGGGTAACTTTGCTCCACCTCATAAAAGCATGAAATTTTGTATAGGAACATATAGTTGGAGCAAAGCTAATGGGTTGCTTATATTAACCTTGCTCCAAAAATATTATTTGTGCAAAAAAAACTAATAAAGAAGGCAGCGTATTCGGCTAAGTACTTCCTCAACATTCAGAGGAAATATTCCGCATTTTCGAAACCCTTCCTCTAAATTAGATTTGATTTGTGGATCAAGCAAGTCCATCACTTTTGACAATAATGGAGGAAAGTGTTGCTTCTGTATATTAGTGTTGCGGATGCCATCTTCAGTACTTTTCAAAACTGAAAAAATTTTTCGTCATTCTATTTTTAGGGGCCGAAAGAAAGCCACGTCTAGAGGTTGCGTCAAATGTGTACTGTTTGGAAGCAGACAAATTAAATGATTGTCGTTTTGACGACAGAGTTGAAGTGCATGTACTGTAATATGTGAAGAGAGGTTGTCGCATAGTAATACCTTTTTACCATTCAGCTTCCTAAACATAGGTACCAACTGAAATTCAGGCCAATCTGCAAAAATATTTGTAGTCCACATTTTAGCAGCCCGGTAATTAACATAGGGTGGTAAAAGTTCACCTTTGCCGTTTCCACAGAACATAATGGACACAGATGTCTTTGAAGCGTTTCTAATTAGTTCTGGATACTTGCAACCTCTCTTGACTATGACTTTCTTTTTGTCGGGATCAACAGTGAGATTAGTTTCATCACAATTCCATATATTTGTTGGAGCAATGCCGCCTAACTCGACTGCCAGATTTTCGAAAAACTTCTCAATATGTTTTCATCAACTCCTGCTCGTACACGTTTAATATTATCTGCAAAACGTGGGGAAATTTCAGGATGTCTCACCATAATTTTTTTGATCCAATCCTCTCCAGGGAAGTTATCCTTGAAAATTTTGACATCTCTTCCACAACTGTTTAAATAATTTTTGATGTTTCTCAGTTTCCTTGCGTTAATAGGGAACCCATACTCTCCCATATAAATCAGG
The DNA here is from genome assembly GCF_040954645.1 of Diabrotica undecimpunctata. Classification (NCBI taxonomy): domain Eukaryota; kingdom Metazoa; phylum Arthropoda; class Insecta; order Coleoptera; family Chrysomelidae; genus Diabrotica; species Diabrotica undecimpunctata. The sequence continues at coordinate 10,646,813 of NC_092811.1, read as the reverse complement.
CAATTGACAAATTGGTTTTCTTCGCCGGGAGTAAATACGTTTTGCTTCCCTGGCGTTTTGGAATGTTTCATTTTCAGTTTATTTAAAATGGTCTTTCTTGGAAGCTTATATTTTTCTTCTGCCCTTCTGTGTGAGATTTCACCTCTTCTTATTTCATTTAAACACTCTTGTAGGGTTTCTTGTCTATAGTCAGCATAGCGCCGTGATCCTAGTACTGTTTTAGGTGTTCTAGGCATATCTGTAACAAAAATATATATTAAACATAATATATATTTCGGGGTAATTTTGGCCACTTTTTTGGAGCAAAGTTACCCCGAGTCACCTGATAATTTGTAAAATTAGGTTAGAAAAAGAAAAGTTTATCATTTGTTCATTTATAAGTCACAATTTAATAAAAAAGTGGATAAACAGTATACACTTAACGCATACACAAATACTTACTTGTGAGATAATAGCACAACTTTCTACACACACCAAATGTTATACGTAGTTTTTACCGAAGTTTTTACACCACCACCTTCTCGACTCGCTGTAGGCATGTAAATGGAAGAGCAAGACGATGCTGCACATGGGGAGACTTTGTCAATAGGCAACCAGTAAAGGAGGACAACAACGATACTCTGGTAAGCGAAATGGTACGTGCTGTACTAGAGTTTAATGGAACAAATCTATTTAGCAGACCACCGCTACCAAAAATAAACTCTTCTAAAAAACTAGGTGCGCTGCTACAAATTATGATTACTGAAGTCCTACCCAATTACGTCATAGAAGCCCATACGCTGGAATATTTGCACATGCTTATTTACTGTGCAGCAACAGCTAATGTACTAATGTAATGGGAATTAAGATCAGAACACGACGTGGTACCAATGCCGGAAGGACAGATAACAGAGTTGCACCCTGGGAGAAACGGCTTCTAAACAAGATTGAATTATTGCGTAGGAAAATTGGTCAAATGACAGAATATATACGAGGAATAACAAGTAGAAAAGCCATTAAAAGAGCTGAGCAAATAATGCTAAGTATTGCAAGACACTCGCAATATAATTCAGAAAACAACACAACCCAACAGTGCTTGGATACATTAAAACAAAAACTCTCCGTTTATTCAGGACGACTAAGGAGGTACAAAGTTAGTAACAGCCGGAAATGTGACAATGCGCTTTTTGAGCATGCCGGGAAGGCGTTCCATCGGAAACTCAATTTCACTGTCTAATAAATCATACTCAAGCCAAGAAGAAATTCAGGAGTTTTGGAGAAATCAACTTTCCATACCAGCTGCTCTTAACACCAATGCTGGATGGATAGAAGATACGACACACAGCTGTCAACACTACCGTACAACTGTTTATGAATCCTTCACCACAGAAGTCTCTTATATAATCAAAGAGCTTCATAACTGGAAATTTCCTGGACCAGACGGAGCTCAAAACTTCTGGCTTAAGAAGTGCTGAAGTGCTCATGAGTGCTTTTCAACACTAATTAATCGTGTTATTTCTAAGCCGCAGGAAATACTATCATTCCTAGCTCAGGGAACAATTTATTTAATACCCAAGGATCAAAATAATACCCAAGATCCAGCGAAGTACCGCCCAATTACTTGTCTTCCAACTCTGTACAAATTGGTCACATCCTGTGTAGCCCAGCGTATCTACCAACACTGCGCTCTAAACAATATCATATACTTAACCTCAACAGAGAGGATGCGCTAAGAGTTCCATGGGTTGCAAAGAACAACTTATTATCGACTGTCATTTCTAACCAGGCATACATAAAAAAAGGAAGCTCTTAACTGCCTTTATTAACTATAAGAAAGCCTTTGCCTTAGTGGTATAAATAAATGGCTGGTAGATATATTAAGAATCTATAAAGTCGATATTATAGAGACCTTCTTAAGAGATCTAATGACAAATTTCAAACTAAAATTCACCTCTAAATACCTGGTGAAAACAATATTGAAACGGAAAATATCGCAATTAACCGAGGCCTATTCCAAGGAAACTGTCAGAGTCCATTGTGTTTTTGTCTAGCGGTAAGCCCACTATCCCAGCTATCGAACTTCACTGACTTAGGTTTTAGCATTAAAAAACACAATACTGTAGTGGCGTCTTCTACAAACAAACCATCTCCCATATCACCAATGCGTTCCTGAGAGTATGCATGAGAATGATAACTACAAGCTATACTGGGATTGCACTGTGCTTACAGACCAAATTGTAGCACATAATAGACCAGATCTCGTGCTAGTTAATAAACTAACAAGACAAACAACACTAATCGATGTGACTATACCTAACAACAATAAACTGTGTGTTAAGTACAACGCCAAGTACAGAGTTCTGGAAATACAAATAAGGAGACAATGTAGAATAGAAAGTACCCAGACGATACCTTATTACTCTTTCTACCATTGGAATCGTTCCGAAGAACCTCCTAAAAAACATAAAAAAGCTGGGTCTAAATGAACCTCTATATAAGATCATGCAAAAAGCTGAGCTACTTTCGACGTCCAGATGCGTGCGAAAATTTTTGGGAGATACACCGACGCACGTGCCAAGTCACCTAGGACTCGATAACATGGAAAGAGTCCCACCAGATCTCAATCCTTTTGATACCGTAGGTATCTGGGATGAGTAGTGAATTTTCCCCTTAGAGGGAGTGTGAGCGATATGGTTAAATCTGGATAATAATGTCTATTTAGGAAGCTTACATAGATTACAAGAAACAAAAAGCATACTAAATACTAAATAAACATGAAAACTTACTCAAGTAGAGCTACTATAAAAGTAGCACCTCTTATGCGTGAGACTTAAAAATATATCTTCAAACAAAGAAATATTTAACAAAAATCGGTAAGATAGTTTCGAAACAAATTCAGATTTCTGCTTTAATCTGGAGCCTTCTAAAAATTGCAAGGCATAGCCAGACGTTGATAAAGATGTTAATAGAGACATGGGGAATCTAAAATTTGCATTCCACGACATGTCTCCTCAACTAAGCAGAAATCCTTAACGAATTTGTTTCTTGTACTCATACAGAGTAGATCCGAATAAAATGAAAAAGACAGAAAAGATTTGATTTCACGTACAAAGCGTCTATGTATCTGTTGATACGTATTTCGACTTAATAAGTCTCATCAGAACAGTTATTCATAGCCGTTCTAAACGTGAAAAATAATCTTCTCTGTCTTATTAGGAAGCAACAATAAAATGGCTTCGTTATGGACGCAATAGCGACATCTGATAGAAAAATCGGTAAGATAGTTTCGAAACAAATTCAGATTTCTGCTTTAATCTGGAGCCTTCTAAAAATTGCAAGGCATAGCCAGACGTTGATATCTTTTCTGTCTTTTTCATTTTATTCGGATCTACTCTGTATGAGTACAAGAAACCAATTCGCTAAGGATTTCTTCTTAGTTGAGGAGACATGTCGTGGAATGCAAATTTTAGATTCCCCATGTCTCTATTAACATCTTTATCAACGTCTGGCTATGCCTTGCAATTTTTAGAAGGCTCCAGATTAAAGCAGAAATCTGAATTTGTTTCGAAACTGTCTTACCGATTTTTCTATCAGATGTCGCTATTGCGTCCATAACGAATCCATTTTATTGTTGCTTCCTAATAAGACAGAGAAGATTATTTTTCACGTTAAGAACGGCTATGAATAACTGTTCTGATGAGACTTATTAAGTCGAAATACGTATCAACAGATACATAGACGCTTTGTACGTGAAATCAAATCTTTTCTGTCTTTTTCATTTTTTTCATTTCAAAATATTTAACAATTGTATAAATATAAATAGTAAGTTACATATGCGTACTTACATTATATAATAACTACTATTTTAATATAGCATTTACTTTTTTTAACAAACAATATAGCCAACGGTTAAAGGCAAAAAACATAGCAAAAAGAAAAGACAGTAGCAAATACTACAACTAAACATATATACCATTTCGTATTCACACAACCACTGTTTGGAAAAGGTATTTTAAATTTTTTGTTTGGTAAGTTTGAAAAATTCCTATAAAATCGATCTAATAAATAAAACAAATAAAATACTAATGTAAAAAAGTTAGATATTACTTCTTAAAAAATCATCAATTTTGGTTGTTTTTTTACATTATTTTTCACAATTTCTGACTTAACATTTAAAATTAAATCAGATATTTTTTGACTTACTGCATCCACTTTGTATATAAAAAATAATTCTAAGTCTCTTAGTTTTAGGTAAGCATCATTTAAATTACTTACAGTTGTAGTAAGTTCTAGATCATCGTCACTCTCACTGTCAGAAACATTGGATACCTGTTCGTTTTATTTAAAATCACTAACACAACTAGCTAAGTTTACTTCAGGATTTTCCATCAATAGGGCTGCATCAATCTCTATGTAGATCCAAAAATTTTCAACTCCATGACTTTCGCAAAACGTTGACAATGGCAAATCATCTTCCAGATCTTGTAGCTCCAGATTTTCGACAATTTCTTCTCCATTTTTCCATCATCTAATGAAATACTTTTCAATTGTTTTGGTTGAAACGTCTCTCCATGCTGTCACAGGTTATAAATATCTTCAAGGAAATAGCCACTTAATAAATTTTTGAAGTTTTTTTGCCACTCTGAAACGTCATCAAGGTTAACATTTGCAGCTGCTCCAGAGATTGCTCTAAATTTAATGTTACGTCTTAAGCCAAACCTTTCAAGCCAACCATTGTAAGCTTTAAAATTTAAATTGAGTTCGTTCGCCGCCCCTAAAGCTCTTTCTTTTATTATCGGTACACTATAGTATCGATGGTAACACCTTCAGTTTTAATCCTCTTTTTTTGTTGAACATTTCCACTTTCATTATTCCATTTTTTTAAATTGGCCTCTTTGTTTAAAATGTCACTAACTTGAGTTTTTCCTATTTGAAACTTTTCGGCAAAAACTCAAACACTATAACTTTTTTTTCAGATAATAGTATGGGATTCATTTTTAAGTTTATCACTTCTTTCCAGAGTTTTAAAAGAAAGATATTTAAAAATTGATATACACACACTCAAAAATGGTTTGCATAATGTAATATTTTCAAAATTATCCACCTAATCTGGTGAAATCTATTTTTTTTTAACAAAACACTTTATTATATATATAAAATGGTATGTTTTAAAGAAAACAATAAACAAAATTTAAATTATTAACAATTTATTATTATTATTTATAATATGTATTATAAATATATTTTTTGTAATTTGTAAAGATATAGGAACTAATACTTAATATACCGTATTTCCACCTCTTGCATCAATTCAAGACTGAATGCGATGTCCCATGCTTCTTATAAGTGTATTAATGTAGTTCTGGTCCATGGTACCCCATTCTTTAATCGCTGCTATTCTAAGGTCTTGTAGTGTCCTTGGGGGTGGCTGCCGAGACTGAATTTTTCTTTTGAGCATATCCCATCCGTGCTCAATGGGATTGAGGTCAGGTGAGCAAGGTGGCCATTGTAATCTGAGGATATCTTCTGTCTCTAAAAAATCTGCCACATGTCTCATACGATGGGGAGGCGCATTGTCGTCCATAAAAATAAATTCTGGACCAACAGCTCCTCGCCACAAGCGTACAACAGGCCTAAGAATGGCATCAATATAAATTTATCCATTCATGTTACCAACAATAGGAATTAAAGGAGTTTTATTATTTAGCATGATGCCGCCCCAAAATATTATGGAGCCAACTTGATATGGGACTCTTTGGACAGCTTGGTTAAGTCTATCCTGTCGATTTGGGTTCCTCTAAATCCTAATTCGGCGATTATCCGACAAAAGGCTTATTTTGGTTTCATCAGAAAATAACACGTTTCCCCATCTGTTGTCATGCCATTGTAAATGTTCATTGGCCCATTCCAGTCAAGTCCTTTTCTGCTCTAACGTAAGCTTTGGTACAAACAATGGTCTTCTTGTAAATAAATTTACCGAATGTAACCTGTTTCAAATAGTCTGATCGCAAATTACAATATTATGAGCTTGCTGGAGCTCTCTTTTAATAGCTGGGGCAGTCATAGTGGGGTTTCTTCGGGCAGTTAACGTTAAAAAGCGTTTTTGGACATTGGTAGTACTTCTGGGTCTTCCGCTTTTTGGATGATCGCTAACAGAATTCGTCTCTCGATATTTTTTCACAATCCGAGACACATCACTCTGATTAACTTCAACCCGGACAGCAACGTCGACTTGTGTGTGGCCTTCCTCAATCAAAGTAACGATTCTAGTTCTGTTGTACTCAGATATCACTTGTCTATTCATATTGTTCACTACAAAGTGAATAAAACGCAAACCAATTTTTACAAATATCGGTTTTCGAAAACTGATGAACACAATATGAATACTGAGAATCTTTGCGACGATTAAGAAACAAAAAACAAGCAATAAAATACATTATTTTAGTAGACAAAAAAAAAACAATGCAAAAAATTTCAAATGAGAAACGTTCAGTGGCGTTACAGATAATATGCAAAACATTTTTGAGTGTGTATATAATTAAAAGAAATATATTCACTTAAAATGTTGTACATATTTATTTTATTCAATAATTCATTTCAGTCAAGTAACGGCGTTTTTAGTTCCTTAAGTTCGATATTTTGAGTCTCACTTGATCTAATCTGTTGCTTACCGTGGGAATGTCATGAAATACTAACGACAATAAACATCCTCAAACTTCGGCTATGACGGCTAAATTATTCAGATAGCCAATAGGTTTCAATTTAGTGTCTGCGCCTACCCCTTGTTTTAGTTTAGCAGGATTTTTCTAAAAGATCCTCGTGCCAGAAGCGACCAAAGGCTTTGAATAAATCCCACAGGATAGGGGTGGAAAATTTGCCGTATCACCTTAATACCCTTTGACATAATTGTGGCATAATTTGAGTTGACGTTTATAGCTTAAAGAGATGTTTTATACTCTTTTTTCGTAGCCAGATGGTAAAAACACAATATATATCCAGAAAAATTTTATTTTTTGCATCAATCCTTTGCGATTATACATGACTGACGAATCGCCTGCATAGAGAGGGTGTCATGAAAAATTTTACACTAATAGAATGTTTAATATGTTCAGAATTGCATAGAAAAGTAACATGAGACATCAAAGTTCGAGTTAAAAATCTGCAACTAGAGAAAAATAGATAAATTCAAGATTTCAAAACTGTCAACACAAATATCTTTAATAGTCCAGTTACTGTGGCATTTTCCCTTTAAATTTTTTATAACTGCACCGATTTATCTGAAATTTTTACAGTAGGTAGTCAATTACTCAAAAAACATAAGTTATATGGTGCCAATGTGTGCTTCTACCCCTAGGGTGGTTGGCACCCCATCTAGGGGGTTGAACTTTTTACACTCAAAATAATCCCGGGAATTGATAGAGAGTCAAATTTTAAACAAAAAATGTCATATAAATTTTTTTCTTTAAATCAATACTTTTTGAGTTATACGCACTTAAAAAAGTAAACTTTTCGCAAAAATAAAACATGTTTTCCAATGATTTTGTACGAATAACTCAAAAACAAAGCGTTTTATTGAAAAATCTATAATGAACAAAAATAGAGCTTATAAAAAATCAAAGAGATTGTTTTATCATTAAGTTTTATAAGTACAATACTAAGCGATTTATAATTATTTGAAGATGACTTTTTATTTTTGGGATACTATACTCGATGCATTTAACATTAAATATCAGAAAATGGACATCTTTTTTGATAAAAACTCATACAACACTTTTTAAAGAGCTAGAAAAAACCTGTAAAATGAGCTATGTTAAAAGCCATTTCGATTAAAACAAAGCGAAATACGAAGGAAAGAATTTGAATTACTCTAGCGTTTAAAAAAAAACGAGCAGTATAAGTAACACTATTTCGATCAGAATTGAAATTAAACGTATATCTTCTACAAGTCATTTTTTTTAGTGTTATTTATAAGTTTTAAAAGTTTAGTCTGTTTAAAATGCGTATTTTTTGCAAAAATCATGTTTAAATTAAAAAATCTTTTTTTTTAATTATCTAAAAATTTACATTTTTTTAAAATAAATCTAAAACTATAAGAGATACGCGAAAAATGGTTCTATACCAAAATGTAGTTTTTTTCTTAACAAAAATTTTGATATTTTTATTTTTGTTGTAGCTCGAAAAATAATAGAGATATAGCCAATTGAAGTTTGAGATACAGCGGCTGACACACCTGTAATCAGCACTTTGGCCCTTCACTATTTTAAAAGAAAGAATTTTAACATATTTTATTCTACTTAGTCTTGTAGCTTTTGAAATTACCTTCAAAATATTTTTTTAATGGACACTGTAGCTTAAAAATTAACGGAGTTATTCTAAAAAAATTTTGAAGCATGTTATTTATATTTTTGAACATCAACTTATTTTCTGTATATTTAAATGCTTTATTCAAGTATATTCGAAAAACTGGTAACAGACACACTAACACTCACACAAATATGTATATAATACATACATATATATATATATATATGTATATATATGTTATGTATATAATATATACAGGCTCTATATGTATATAATATATACATATAGAGGCACCTCTAAACTGAACATCTGCTTCAGAGAACTAACAAAAACAGAGAAGCGACACTCCTTTGAAGTTGCGTGGGCAAGCCGCCAATGAGTGCCAATGACAGGAGTACTTCAGATCTCGAAGACATTTTAGAAGCTGGGAGATACTGTACAATTTTGCTGTATGGCCTTGCCAAAGACACCCACATGAACAAAATGAATAAGGTCGAAGGTTATTCATCTTTACTTGAACAAATGTGATACGAATCCTTTATTAAAGGCACAACTAAAAATAGTGCAGTTCAATTATCATCTCTTGTACCAACTGTAAGTGCCCTGGATGAGGATATCAAAAGAGTTTATTTACAAACTCAGATATGGCTTGAAAACAAAGAGATTGATATAACGGATTGGGGATGGTTCAAGAGTAATGATATTTTACAACCAATAAAAATAAAAGACTAGGTCTATTTTGCAATGCTACGTGTGGAACATGCTCTGGCGACAATTGTCAAAACTGTCCTGCAATAGACGAAGAGGTGGAGTTAGAACACGACGAGAATGACGTTTCAGACAATGAATAATTTGATATATTGTAAATAATTTTTATTTTTGTAAATATATTTTGTAGACTTTCTAATGTAAAGTATTTTCATGCATAATTTTTTACTATAAAAACATCATGAGTACACTTAATTTTTTTATTTAGACATTTACCAAAGGGGAATTTGTTTCGTGAGCATAGAGGTGGTTATCAAAAGTTGAAAATAAGCAACCAATCAAAAAATATTTTATTGATAAGAAAGGAATTTTTGCATATAAATGTACATTAAAAACTTTTGAAGTTGTTTAAAAAGATTTTTTTATATATTTTGACATAGGGGTAGTTTTTAAGGGTTGAAGTGTTGCAATCAACCAAAATTATTTTATATAAGCAGAGAATTACATTAAATAGATGATATAAATGCACTACAAAAGCGTTTGAACTTGTTAAACGATTTTTTACAATTGTTTTTATTAAAAGGGGTGGTTTTTAAGATTATTTAAGGGTTGAGAATGTACACAATATCCATTATTATAATTGACAATACATATTTCAATTACCTAATTTAACACGATTTAAATCCATAAAATGCGTTAATATAAATTTTTTTCATTATTTTCAATAAGGGGTGATTTCACCCTTTAAAAATAAAAAGCTCACCTAGCGCATATATAACTTTTGAAGAGAGAGGTAAGATAAGCCTAATTCCAAATTTGTAGCAAAATCGATTCAGTTATAAAAAATTTAGAGGTATTGACCTCTTTTTTTCCACAGTGACTGGAGTATAACAGGGTTCTGCATCGATAACTATAATGTTGTACTCAATGTGAGCTCCAAATATTTTTAACATTAACAAAGTTTAATGTAAGTAATAAATTGTGAATCTTAGTGATATATTGAAATAAACTTTAAGTGTACAAACTCCTTACATAATATCCAGTTAAATTAGTATTAAAGTCAGCAAATTGCAATTATTTGTTATTGTTGTCAACAAACAAATCCAGTTTTACCAGCAAATAACCGCTTTTAGTAAAGACCGATATATCTGTTTTAGGAGGTGTACAGGGTCGGACTTACTTTTCACAAACGTTTATCGAAATGAATTCAAACATGGAATCACACAACAGTTCTACAATACAAGACCATCAAAATCAAATAAACACATCAGTCATACTCTTCGGCAGCGTCGAGAGTGCAATTTCCTTTAAAGTCCCAAGCAATTATCTTTAGTGCCTTAGAAAACACCAAACTTCAAGACTACCTTGTCCCACTTGGAAATATAATTCAACCGAAAAATCTTCTGTTCTAGATTATCTAATAATCGCATATGTATGTATTTATCCAATAAACAAATAATGGACGATTTTGGACAAAATTGTCACAGCAAGAAGGTTAGTTACACCAGTGGAACGACTTGTGCTCTCCGGCGTATGTCCTTTAATACCGCACGACATGCTAATCAATGAGTTACAAAAATTCGGCATAGTTCCTGTCTCCCCCATGACCTTCTTCAAAATAAGTGCTTTTATGCCTGAGTACAATTACATCCTTAGTTTTCGAAGACAAATCTATATTAGTCCTCACAATCTAACACTACCAGAGTCATTTACTCTTGTTTTTGACAACACGGCATATAGAATATTCATTTCTCAAGACAGTTTAGTTTGCTTTAGATGCAAGAAGCCAGGACACATCGCTTCACAGTGCTCCGAACGACTAGCTCAACAAAACCCCAACCAAAACGATGAAGCATCGGTCTCCAGCGCAACAAATATATCCTTGCAAGCATCCAATGACACAAACCCTTCACAGTGTGAACAAATGTCTATTTCTAATATCCCGGAGATACCGAACAAAATAGATGCAGCAAATAAGGACAGTCACATAATTAATCAACCAAAAAAAAACTTTTATGAAATTATTTCACCTGAAGCAGATTCATCTTCAAAAGAATGTAACATTTTTCCACCAACTAAAGTCCAAGCAAAATCTAAAAAAGTTAAAATTAGTTCAGCAAGCACTTCTGAATGCTCATTTTCTCTCTTACTTGACTCTGCTAAAAACTTCATAGAAAATCACCCTCTACCTTTCCTTCTAAACGTAGATCAACTTAACATGCTCCTAATGAATATCACGGGGTCAACAGATCCTATAACCACAATTCAAGAATATACCACAGACCTACCAGCTTTGTCCCATATGCTCAGTCAAGTTTATCCCCATTTAAAGGAAAGATCCATAAAAGGTAAATTCACGTCCATAAGGAAAAAAATCCATAATTATCTTATCAGTGAGGCATCGGAAGCGTAAAGCGACAGATCTCAGTTAAGCCAACCTTAAATTCAACTCTAGGAGAACTTGGCGTTGGAGTAGCAGTGGTAACCCCAAATGACACTTTTCAATTTAAACTTCCTTTAAATTCCAGCATCTTTACTACAGAACTATTTGGTTTGCTCAAAGCCATCAAGCAAGTAAATATTAAAAACATCCCTTGTTGTCTAGTCCTTTCTGACTCTCTCAGCGCAGTCAAAGCTATGCAAAATGTATACCCTAAACACCCCATTGAGAAAATTATCAGGGCCGAATTAATAAAAGCCCAAGAAAATTTCAGAAGAGTCCACTTCCTATGGATACCATCTCATATAGGCATAGAAGGGAATGAAGAAGCAGATACTAATGCGCGTAACGCTATCACCAGTGACGCATCAGAAAAAGAGTGTCGGAGTATCGCAGGCAATCTAAAAGTTTATTTCAAAAATAAGGTGTTAAGTGCGTGGAATCGGGAGTGGAATGACTCTAGTTCAAAAGTCAGAACTATCAAAACTGATTTTTTTCATGGAAGTCCACAGCCAGAAGTAGAAGATGCCAAACTATTATTACACGTCTACGACTTGGACACTGTAGGTATACTCATGCCTATCTCTTCTCAAATAGTAAACCTCCAAAATGCGAAACATGCAATACAGTAGATACAGTATAAAGCACTTCTTTATAGACTGTCCTAAATATGTAAATCAAAGACAGTGTTACAATTTGCCAAATAACCTGAAAGCACTCCTCAACAAAAGTTTAGTTCTGAACAATTTATTAGGTTACTTAAAATGTATAAATATGTTACACAAAATTTAACTTAATTAATTGTTCCAAATGTTCAATTGTTCACAATTTGTAATTAATTGTTACAATGATTGATTGTTACAAATGTTAAATTTAATATTATTACAAATGTTACAGGAAGGCCGCTAATAATAACCTTTGAGTGGATGCGACTTTGTTTCTTTAAATAAAAAAAAATATCTTTAATGCTTTGTAAAATTGGCGAGAAAGCCTTGAATATCTGATCGTATTATACATAAAAATATATAAGGATACGCTCAAGAGAAGAACTTTATTAATCACTGTAGCAGTTACAGAAACCCCGTATATAAAAATGTCATTATGGCACATGTCGCGGCTCCTGTATTTTGAGCCCAATATTGAATATTTTAACTTTTTCGTTCATACAGCAAACAGCCCGAAAGTTTTGAGTTGTCTTTATTCGATAAGTGAAAAAGTTTCCGGAGTGTCTCACTAGACTTTCTTCCTCTTATTTCCACACCCTCGAAAACAAAATTAAAACTCCTCTAACTTAATCAATAACTTAAAATATAGTTGTGATGTTAAACAAACAAACTTAGAATCCAAGTCAAATAAATTTAAAGATGGGCGAGAATTTTTTCAGGCCCGCAAAAGTTTTACAATTTTCAACGACGTTAATGAAGAGAAACAGCTATGTACCGGAATAAATTGTTATTCGTGTGTACTTTGTGTAATTTGGTAGAAAAGTGCCGTTATTTTCAGGTTAAGAAACGCCAGCAAAACTGGTTCATATCTGGAAAGCTATGTGGCACTTAACGATTTTCTGTAACACTCTTTCTAACATTAAAACTGAAAGGTTATTTAGTTGAGTAAATAAAAACTCTCTATTTTTAGTCTCTCTATTTATTATAAGTCAAACCCCAAATTTTGGGCAGTCAAGGGAATAAACATTGAGGAATTAACGTCATCATTCTCTTTGCATTTATTTCTACGTGGGGGTAATAATGATATTAAGAGTCATGCCTTATCTAACTTGGAGTCGATTAGCCGTGATGCCGTGACTTATTCAATGGTAATCGGGGGTCCTGTTTGCCATTCTATGTCTATAATGTCAATCTGCCTTTTATCTGCAAATGTTACTTCCACATATTTCTTCCAAGTGTCTAGTCTCTCTTCCACACTTAGTAGTGGATTACCTTGGTTGTCTGCCAAATATCCAACTCTTCTACACTTGTATAAGCCTGCAGTTTCTTTAACTTTTTTGTGCATATTGAATGAATCGTGTTTCTGTTGTAACAGCTGTATTTCCGCACATTGTTCTCTCAGCTGTGTGTCCTTAGCTATTCTGATTGCTTTTTTGATCTCTTTGTCTATTCTTTTGTATAATGTCTTGTCCTGATCTTTGACCTTTCGCCTCTCTTCCATCGTATCTAGAATCTCCACAGCATAGTCAATGAAACTCGATAGAATGAATATAAAAAACAGTTTAAGTTACATTATGGGTGGCTTTAACGCCCGTGTAGCTGATGAGATAGTACCAGGGATAAAACAAAGATATAAGAAGGATATCAGAAATAAAAACGGTGATCTTCTGATGGACTTAATAAGCATCACAAGTATCTCTTTAAAAATATCAGAGGTCAAAGATCTATGATCGACTACATTCTTTCAAATAAAGAGCTTATCTCTTCCAAAATTTTGGATGCAAGGGCACTAACATCTATAGAGATAGGAAGTAAAAACTTTATGCAAAAACCGAATGAAAATATGTATATCATAAACATAAAATTGCACAATACACCACAAAGATGAAAGTTGAAAATCTGTTGTTGTTTTAAATTTTAATTCGGTGTCTTATATTTTTATATGCGGATGGAAGTGTATCACAAAAATTCGAATTTCATCTCAGATCTTCGAAAAAAAAACACTGTAGTACCTCTTCGAATAAAACAAAGAAAATGTAAACATTTATTTTACATAGTTTTAATTACACCAAATAACGCTTTAGAATGGAATCTCACAACTAAGCAAAATTAGTGTTTTTTTAAATTTACCAAGATAGACCAGCGATTGCCAGATGTTTTAAATTGCCTTAGCGTGGGATCGTTGAGAAGGAATTTTTTTTCGCGAGTCACTTTTCACCTGGACAGCGAAGAGAACGGACGCGAAGCTTCTTGCCGATCGTTACCGACTTTTTTAGTTTGAAGACATCTTTGGAGACCAAATGTATCTTTGGTAGTAGTAATAGTATGCAGTTAATGAAATGGTGCGAGCTAAAGCCAAATATTCTAGATATAGGATATTAATACATAATATATACCAACACGCTGAAATGGTAGTCACGATGGATAACGGAATGAAAACGAGGCCAATAAAAATCAACCGAGGAGTAAGACAGGGAGACACCATATCTCCAAAACTATTTACTGCCGCACTTGAAGACATCTTTAAATCACTAAATTGGGAAACGAAGGGACTGTCGATAAACGGAAAGTATTTAAACCATCTAAGATATGCAGATGACGTAGTACTAATAGCCGACAGCTGGAAAGAACTGAAGACGATGATCGATGAGCTTCATACGGAATCCATAAAAAAAGGACTGAAAATGAATCTGAGTAAAACTAAGCTAATGTCGAATAAAGATGATCAACCGACGATAACCATCCAAGGAACAAAAGTGGAACATGTAGAAGAATACATATATCTGGGTCAGAATATCAAGGTAAACAAAGAAAACCAAACTACCGAAATAAGCAGACGAGTAAGAATGGGATGGGCCGCATTTGGAAAACTCTCATACATACTGAAAGACAAAAAGATACCCCAAAACCTTCGAACCAAAGTGTTCGATTCTTGTATCCTTCCCGTTCTCACTTACGGAGCTCAAACCTGGACATTCGCAAAAAAGAACATGGACAAGATTCGAAAAACTCAGCGAACCATGGAACGACAGATGCTTGGTATCTCACTAATAGATCGGCAAACGAACGAAGCAATCCGGAACAAAACAAAAATAAAGGACGCCGCGAAACAAGCAGCTAAATTAAAATGGAAATGGGCTGGACACAACGAACGTCTCGAAGATGGTAGATGGAACAAAGAAGTCGGAAACTGGCGGCCGTACGATGCGAAGAGACCAAAAGGAAGACCTCAAATGCGCAAAAAAGCCAAATATGTAGTGACCCAGCAAGTAAAGATTAAGTTAGTGCAGAATGGGTCATCCTTAATAAGCCTAGGTCTGCTATTAGTGGTCTGCTAAGTGTATTTGTTTCATTAAACTCTTATACGGCACGTGCCATTTCGCTTATCATGCAACTCTTTGTTGTACTATTGCGTATTATCAGGTTACGTTTTTGTATAACATTCACAAGGAAACTAAATTCCTGTAGCTGGCTATATACCATGTATCACAAAAAAGACGAGATGAGGACAGCAACTGTTCTCATCTCGTCTTCTATCATCAATTCCTCGTAGATACTTTGTCTCAGGGCCAGCAACTTCATGTAGAGTCGTACGTTGCCATGTTATCAAATCCACTGGTAACTTTAATATCTTAATACATAAGATCGAATAATGTAAACCTAATTTTAACCTACAACTTTTAACGAGTTTTTACCTAGATGTAAACATGTATACCTACACACTGATGATGGAATATGGATTCCGAAAACGTTTTGTCTTTATGATATATATCGATTGGGTTTTTTAATTATATACCTTTTATAAAGGATTTTAATAAATTTTTTCTTGTATAACTTGTCTAGTTTCTGGGATAGGAGTCGATAGCTGACCATTTCCACCTTATAATAGAAGCTCAAAATATTTTTGTTCATGAACACAGTCCGTTTCATGCGCTGCCTCGGTCGTCCCACTTGGGTGAGCGCCAGTTAATGTTCCGGTAGAGAACGATTTCCGAAGTGGAAATTGAAACGTCAATAAACGTACTTTAATCTTTAATTGTGGCTTATTCCCATTTAAATAGTAATAACTTTCATTCAGTGCAGCTCTTGTTCTTTGACTAACTTTTATTTAATAATAAAAGGCTAAGAAAAAGAAATCAAGGATTGGCTAATCGAAAAGAACATTTTCTTCGAGGAAGATTACTTAACAAGTGAATAATTACTGGATACTGTGGCCGCATTTAGAGACTTGTACGACAAGTACAAAATTGAAAAAATTGCGGAAAAACACGGCGTTAAATTTTGAGACTGCCGCCTCACCATTGCGAGCTGAACCCGATTGAGATGGTGTGGAGTCAAATGAAAAGGTAGTGGCTTCAAACAACGTCGATTTTAAAGAAAAAAATGGTAGAACGGTTGATACAAGAAGTTTACCAACGCGTATTAAAAGAGCAGTGGCATAGTTATGTGAACCACGTCAATAAAGTAGAAGAAAACAATGTGTGCGGTGGACAATTTGCAGGAAGATATTGAATCGGTGATAATTTAATATAGGAGATGATTCAGAGGATGAGCACGATTAAGATATGAATTGCGATTATATTGCGAAATATTAGATATTATTAACATAAAGAACATCTCTGATAGACTTAAAATCAACAGCTGTTAGTGTTTTATCATTACTATAAAACACATTTTAAGTATAAGACAACTTTGTCAACCATTTAAAAACTTTTCTAAAGGAAGCATTTTAGTTTAAAATGCAGAATGTCTGGAAGTGATTATAAAGTTAACATAAAAATATCTAATGGTTGTTTCTTACTTTTTTAGCCATTATCCTTTGTCTTCAAATACATGTACTTCAAAATAAAGTTTACATTCCCGATAAAAATTGAAAAGCCATTTAAAATTCCGAACAAAACGTAAAGTTTCAAACTGAAAATGACATGATATAATCGGTGGAAGTAATAATTAAGTTGAATATTTCATGGCAGCAATTTTGAGCGACCGTTCAATACGGAATTTTCTCAATAGTTTAAGTTAATCTATTTCATTCATTGCACATGGACATTAATAATCATTAAATATAGATTACCAGTTAGATTGATTTTCTTTTCCTCGAGGTCATTTACTTTTAGAATAAATACGGAGAATATGCGATTATATCTGGCGTTGCCAAAATACCGTGATCCCAAATGACGTGCTTTGATGAAGTTGTTTTTTGCCAACTTCTGACATTTCATTGATTGCAGTGATATTTCTTTATGTTGTAAATTACCGTTTTTTGCCCTCGTAGTTCGGGGAGCACACACACACACCCTAAAATATTCATGGAGTGTGGAACAAAAGCGTTTGCGTCTAACAAAGAAAACAGGTATACATATTAATGGGTCTTGTGTGAAATACGTGGTTAGTTATGATGTTACCACTAACACTGTATTATTTCGTTGGAAAATTGAAATTAGACAAAGACAAGGGTCGTTAGAGTATTTTGTAGTGAATAAATGGTATGTATGTATAAATATGGGTTTAAAATAATATTTTAAAATAACTATTTGTAATTGAATGTATTATCTAAAAAATCGAAATTTGAGAAGGCTACGGAATCATTTATCTATACGGCTTGTTAATAGTTTAGTCAAGGCGCTGGAAGACGTGACAGATATGGATTAACATTGTCAATATAATTTCTTTATAATATGAAAATTTTTATTAGAAACATATAACTGAATGAAGAGTATGACATTGTAATATTTGTGAAAAGTCAAAGACTGTCATGGCTGAGACATGTTCAGCGACAAGAAGACACAAAAACGACAAAGAAGATGTTACAGTGGAAGCCGGTAGAAAGGCGGAAAAAAGGAAGACCCAGGACGAGATGGTTGGATGACGTGGAAGACGACCTGAAAACCATGAATATAAGACAATGGAGAAGAGCCCCAGAGAAATCTGAATTAAAGAACATAGCCAGACAGGCAAAGACCCATCCAGAGTTATGATGCCAAAAGAAGAAGAAGAGGAAGTATTATATATTAATTAAGCGTTAAATGTGTTGAATGCCTAGGATTTTAACTGAATTACATAGTTTACAGTGGAAATAATTAAATACAACAGATAAAGTTTAATAATTATAATTTATTTTTTCACACTATGTTCTGACTATCAGTAATTTGTTTACTTGTTATTGTTAATATTGATAATTGTTATCAATGCCATAGCTAACTAAATTATGTTGAATAGTTGTCTGCAGTATCAAAAATTTGTTCTCGCAATTCAGCTTTTGAGTTCATTTCGATTACCATAAACTAACGATTTCAGATGTCACCAAAAATAAAAATCCAGTACATTACATTCAGAACCTCGTGATGGTCACAGAAAGGGTCCATTCATACCAATCCAGCTACGAGGCCAAGTAGTATCGAAAATATTTTAACAGCTCTGGTAAAATGTGCTGGGATTCCGTCGTGAAGAAACCTCATTTCACGTCGAGTTTACAACGACTTCACGACTTGTCTTGAAGAAGTAAGCAAACCAGCAAAACAGTTTAAAAGAAATTATAGTAGGCTTCTCCATTTAGTGTTCTGGGTAATTCATATGTTCCTATTAAAGGATTGTTAAAGAAATCACCAAACTCTGCCAACAACATGACCAGACACTAAGAGACCACACCAAAAATCTAGCCCAAAGTTAATGACACAAGCAATAGGACGAAGGCTCAAATAAAAGGCGCCAGCCGATTTGTCAACTATAAACTAGTGACAGAAGCAAAACCAAACCCTACGACATATGTAACACTATTTCAGTGACAGTTTCTCCATTTTTCTTTAGTAATGTTTATATTGTTAAATATCGTCAGCCAATTTATTTATTGTAATTATATTACAGATTGTAAATATATTGGAATGGTAAATAAAAAAAAATATATACACTTTATAGATATTGAAGTTATAGTTTCCGTCAAGATATAAGAAATTTTGCCTGACGATGGTGGGATCACCCTACCGGTTTAGTATTATAATAACAAACAACAGACCCTCTAGAAGCGGATTCGCTAAAATTAACAAAAAAGCTGAAGTACATATAATATTTTAATAGGGTTGGAATAATAAATATAAAATTAAATATCATATCATATATTTAATACGTATTTATATTTATGTAGTTATAGGTATGTTATTATGTACAATGAAATAAGAGAAATGGACAAATTAAAGAAATTAAGCAAAAAAATGTTAATAACAGTAAATGATTAAAAGAGTGGTAGCAAAAATCAGAATTAAATGAGATAACATAATAAAATTAGAAACAATAGCATAAAAAAATAAAATTTGACGGTTTAGATGAAAAAAAATTATTACAAATTACAACTCTATGTCACTATCGCTGCCATCTTCAGTAGAATCGTCATCATCTACCGATTCGCTACCAAATTTGGGACAGCAGTTGTTTCGCCGTAAACTTCCCTTAAGTTGGATCCATACTAATTCAATAGGGTTGAAAACACAGTAATAAGGAAGTAATTGCAATATAATATGACCATCACGTTTGGCTAATTCGTCTATAACAAACTGTTTCTCAAATACTTTTGTGTGAAGAACTTCCAACATTTCTTTTTTTGTATATATTTCTTTAAAGTACAAATCATTTTCATACAAAAAATCCGTTATTTGTTTTTTCGTCGAGCCTACACTGGGGATTTTTCTAATTTTTTCGCTGTGATACGTCGCGTTATCCATTACGATGACACTTTTTGGAGGCAAATTTGGCAACACTTTCTTTTCAAACCATTCTACGGTAATCCAGCTTTGAATCTTTAATGTTTTTTGCCGATATTAAAAATCTTTCTTCTCCAAACCAGCAATTTTTGGATCCAATGTTCATAATAATTATTCGCTGACCTCTATTAATTGGATAATTGGGTGCACACTTAATAGAGTCGTCTGACCAACCTTTTTGAGCAGTATCATGGGTATCGAACCATGTTTCATTCAAATAAAATATTGGTCTTCCTTCATCTCTAAATTTAGATATAGCATCCAAGTATTCGTTTATCCAGTTAATAAGTCGAGGCGAATCCCTTATTGATGATCGCTTATTAATTTTCTTGTATCGAAAACCAATGTGATTCAAAAACCTTGATAACATTGAAGGGGAATATGTAATAGAATAGTCTTTAACATGTTGATCGTAGATCATACTAAGCATTGGAACTAGATTCTTTGAATAGAAATTATAAACTGTTCTTCTACTTACCTCAGCGTCTTTTTCATTTACTGCTTTATATGTAGAAAAGTTACTCCACTTTTTACGAGGTTGAATTCTATCTGTAACAATTTTTCACACTGTTGTATATGGCATCCTATTCAATCGAGATGTTGCCTTGATGAGAAATTTACGGTCCGCTGGATTTGGATTATCTTCTTTTACTGTTTGATAAACATTCCTAATAATTTCTTCAGATCATCAGATATCATCAGATAAATGTAAACGTTTTTTATACTTAGCACTAGCTTCACCGATTCCTGACATTTTACTTGAATAGTCATGACCTAACCACCGATCTAAATGCAAGAAAACAACTGCCTGAATGTGCAAATGTCAAACTTAAATATGTCTGACCCCTTTCATAATGTTTCATAAATTGCGTTTTCCAGATAAATAAATGACACCTAATTATACATAAATACCCATTAGCACGAGAATTATAATATGTAAAGCTATAGAATAATAATAAGAGGTATACTTTATCTTTGACTAATATACTTGCTAATGATTTTTTTTAATTTTCTTTTATTTAAAGATAGAAAGCTTCATTATCGAAAGTCCATTTTATTTAAAGTGAAAACGACATAAAACAGATAATATTCTAGCTCCATAAAATTCAAGTAATGAGCCCGTTGAACATGAAAATTGTTTGTGGTCGTTAATAATAATCGATTCCAAACAACTTAATTTCAGATGAGTAAATCAGATGAGTAAGCAAAGATGACTAATTCGTGTATAGCAAAATTCTTTTTAATGCGAAGCATTGTGTAGAAATTTTAATTTTAACAATGTATTGCACTGATAGGTAATGAGTAGACTTCGGCAAATATGCAAATAAAAATGTAGAAAATATGCGCATAAATATGCACGTGTTTACCCGAAAATATGCAAATATTTTACAAAATATGCATACAAATAAATAAAAAAATCGTAAAATAGTAACAATTTTATTTAAAAAAAAAGTGTACATAACTAAATATTTCCTACTATTCATTAAGATTTACATTTATTTTAAGTAACTACATCATTTTTAAGTATGAATAAACTTATTTAGAATTATGGTAACAATAAATGACCAAGTGGTGTTCAAAATTTTCTAACAAAAACTTGTGGCTTCTGTCTGAGTACATATATTTATATATGGAAAAACTTCGTTCAACATCAACTGATGTAACGGGAGCATTTTTCAAACTAACCAAAACATTTGGTTCTAAATTAATTGTTTCCGAAATATTTCCAGCTAGAACACTGACTACTTCAGAAAGAATATGGTAACCTTTATTTTTTTCCATAGTAGCTTCAAATTTTTTTAAAATATCTTTTCCAATATTACCTCTAACTTTCCGACAACATGACGCAAATTCTTTTATTAATGCTGTACTTTCGAACAATGACAGTTTTGGTGATTCTAACTGAGTAATTGTTTTTTGAACAAAACTAAAATTTGATTTTATAAATGAAAGTTCTTGTTGAAGCAAGTTACTCTGAAAAGTTTGTTTAGAATCCAAAAGAGATTGGGAACTTTCATCTGTTAACGTATCAATTATGTTCTTTATTTTAACAAAATGATCTGCATAAAAATTAGCTGCTTCTAACCATGTTCCCCATCGCGTTAAAATAGGTTGTGGTGGAAGAGGAATGTTAGGTAGCATTTCTTTATAAAGTTGAATTCTTATAGGAGATTTAAGAAATACTTTTTTGACACTGGATATCATGGTATTTACAAGAGGAAACTTTTTTCGTATTTCCTCTGCAACTCTGTTTAATCCATGCGCTACACAAGTAACATGTATTAAATCTGGGAAAAATATTTTTAAATTTTGTCCTGCTTCACCATATAAGGAGCAGCATCCGATAAAATAAGCAGTAATTTATTAGAAGGAATAGTTGTCGGAAGAAAAAAAGTTGCTAATGTTTCTTGTATAAAACGCGAAATTGTTAAAGCATTTGTTTTCTCAAGTTGCTGGCATGAAATAAGATGAGATTTTGGTAAGGTATCTTCTTTAAGAACACCAATCAATAAATGAGCAATATACTTTCCTGAGGAATCAGTGGTTTCGTCTACAGATATGTAAAAATAATTATCTGCAATTTCTTCCTTAATATTAATTAACACCGACGAGTATAGCCCGTTCACATTATTTCTTCTTAGAGACCGATCACTTGGAACATTAAGTTTGCAATATTTTTTTAGAAACGAACTAAAATTTACATTTGCTAATTTTGAAAGCGGTATGTTTGCAGACACTAATGCGCGACACAAGTCTTCATTAAAAGTTTCTTGCTCATCTAATTTTTTTGAAGTAGATTGGAAACATTTAGCCATTGAAGTTTGATGTTTTCCTCCTATTTTTCCTTTTTTTGCAATGTGTGAAGCAGTTCTCACATGTTGGTCTATCTGAAATTTCTTCTCACATGCTATCTATAAATAAAAATAAAAACCTTTATTTTAACCCAACCTTTAAAATATAAAAATATACAAGGTGTTTTTGGTTAATCAAATAACTGGTTTGGAAAAAAAAACACTCGCTAAGTGTTTTAAATGCAGTATTAATCCACAAATTAGTTTTTGTTACTAACCATTAGTACATCATATAACTTATTTTAAAATTCAACAAAAGTTTTTTTTTTGTTAATTCAATTACAATAAAAATAATTGTGTTTTAGAATAGCTGACTTCATAAAAAAAAGTAAAGGTGAAAATTTTTTCTAAATACACACCATTGTATTGTACCATGGACAATTTTTTCTGACTAAAGGAAGCTATTTTTCATTTAAAAACAACCTACGAGTACTAAATTTCAAGTAAATACGTTTATTGGTTTTAAAGTTATTGTTGTTATTAACTAAAAGAATTTAATTTTTTTTAATTTTAACACCCTGTATCTCGAAAAGTAAATAAGTTTGACCCCTCATTAACTATATCGTTTTGTTCAATTTTTCGAGAAGTATCTACAGTCAAACGTTGTAAGTGTCATTTGGAAACACCCTGGATGTATTAAATATTAGATATTTAATAGAAAATATTAGATACTTACAATTTTGCCACAGACTGAACAGTAGATTTTTCCCATATCCATAGACAGCTCTTTATAAGGTTTAATCCAAGTTGAAGCACTGGTTGTTTTAGGCATTATAAAATCACAATCTTCCTTTTTGTTACGCACAACGAGTGTTTACGCTTTGAATATCAAAACAAAAATGATTTACAAATCTGAGCATCAAATTAGAAATGTTTAGGTACCTAATTCAATAAACTGGGAGATTTTGGAAAATCCCTAAATTAGGAACAAAACTATTAGCCGTTTACCTGCTGTTAAGATACAATAAATTGTAGATAGATTTGGGGATTAGATCATAAAATGCAAATGAGCGAACCCTTAGCGATTATCCAATAACTGAATGCCTCAGTGACCGAGACTTTCTAAGAATGTTGAGGGCTACTTAAATTGATCTTCTTTAAAATTGTAAATGTTTTGTACCTGTAGAGATTACGTACTTAGATCATTTCTTGATTAAAATGACTACAAAATTTTATACAAGAATTGAAATAAATTGGTATGTTTAAAAATTTTCAAATACAGTATAAAAATCTGAACTTTTATACACTTTATGCAAACTTTTATACAAATATGCCAAAATATGAAATAGTTGCATAAAATATGCACAATATGCAAAATATGCAATATGCATATTTGCCGAAGTCTAATAATAACAAACAACAGACCCTCCAGAAGCGGATTCGCTAAAATTAACAAAAAAGTTGAAGTACATATATTATTTTAATAGAGTTGAAATAATAATATAAAATTAAATATCATATCATATATTTACTACGTATTTATATTTATGTAGTTATAGGTATGTTATTATGTACAATGAAATAAGAGAAATGAACAAATTAAAGAAATTAAGGAAAATAATGTTAATAACAGTAAAAGATTAAAAGAGTGGTAGCAAAAATCAGAATTAAATGAGATAACATAATAAAATTAGAAACAATAGCATAAAAAAATAAAATTTGAAGTTTAGATGGAAAAAAATAATTACAAATTACAACTCTATGTCACTATCGCTGCCATCTTCAGTAGAATCGTCATCATCTACCGATTCGCTACCAAATTTGGGACAGCAGTTGTTTCGCCGTAAACTTCCCTTAAGTTGGCTCCATATTAATTCAATAGTGTTGAAAACACAGTAATAAGGAGGTAATTGCAATATAATATGACCATCACGTTTGGCTAATTCGTCTATAACAAACTGTTTCTCAAATACTTTTGTGTGAAGAACTTCCAACATTTCTTTTTTTTTGTATATATTTCTTCAAAGTACAAATCATTTTCATACAAAAAATCCGATATTTGTTTTTTCGTCGAGCCTACACTGGGGATTTTTCTAATTTTTTCGCTGTGATACGTCGCGTTATCCATTACAATGACACTTTTTGGAGGCAAATTTGGCAACACTTTCTTTTTAAACCATTCTACGGTAATCCAGCTTTGAATCTTTAATGTTTTTTGCCGATATTAAAAATCTTTCTCCTCCAAAACAGCCATTTTTGGATCCAATGTTCATAATAATTATTCGCTGACCTCTATTAATTGGATAATTGGGTGCACACTTAATAGAGTCGTCTGTCCAACCTTTTTGAGCAGTATCATGGGTATTGAACCATGTTTCACCCAAATAAAATATTGGTCTTCCTTCATCTCTAAATTTAGATATAGCATCCAAGTATTCGTTTCTCCAGTTAATAAGTCGAGGGGAATCCCTTATTGATGATCGCTTATTAATTTTCTTGTATCGAAAACCAATGTGATTCAAAAACCTTGATAACGTTGGAGAGGAATATGTAATAGAATAGTCTTTAACAAGTTGATCATAGATCATACTAAGCGTTGGAACGAGGTTCTTTGAATTGAAATTATAAACTGTTCTTCTACTTACCTCAGCGTCTTTTTTATTTACTGCTTTATATGTAGAAAAGTCACTCCACTTTTTATGAGGTTGAATTCTATCGTTGGCTATATAGCCAACGATAAAGAAGACCTGACATATATGGCCAGAAAACTACAGGAAGAATACAAAAAGTGGGGTTTAGAACTCAATACACAAAAAACAAAATATCTCCCAATAGGCGCAGAACTATCCAACATTCAGATGAACACAACCGAAATTGCATTCTGCACTGAATATACCTACCTAGGAATTGATTTCGACACCACAGGTACAGACAATAGGGAAATTAGAAAACGAATAACCCAGGCCCGTAGAACAATTGGATGCCTTAACGGAGTTCTTTGGAGCTCAGAAATTGGTAAAAACGAAAATACAATATATATGAATCTCTCATAAAAACCAGCTTAACCTATGGTACCTGGATACATGGAGACTAACAGAAAGCAATAAAAGAAAACTCGAAGCAACAAAAATGGATGTATTTAGACGATCACTTCGAATATCTAGGGCAGACAGAATTAGAAACGATGAAATAAGGAATCGGATGGGGGTAGATGGATCACTAGCAACAGACATAGAAAGGAAACAACTTATATGGTATGGCCATGTTCAAAGAATTCCAGAAACAAGACTACCAAAAATCGCCATGAAATGGATACCACCAAATCGTAAGAAACGAGGAATACCAAAAAGAACATGGAAGGAGGGAATAACAAAGGCAATGAGCTCCCGAGACTTGACCGAAGAACAATGGAATGATAGAAATTCGTGGAAATTAGGCATCGGACAACGACGCAAGACGTTTTGAAACCGATATATATATATATATGAATTCTATCTGTAACAATTTTCCACACTGTTGTATATGGCATCCTTTTCAATCGAGATGTTGCCTTGATGAGAAATTTACGGTCTGCTGGATTTGGATTATCTTCTTTTACTGTTTGATAAACATTCCTAATAATTTCTTTGGCATCATCAGATAAATGTAAACGTTTTTTACACTTAGCACTAGCTTCACCGATTCCTGACATTTTACTTGAATAGTCATGATCTAACCACCGGTCTAAATGCAAGAAAACAACTGCCTGAATGTGCAAATGTCAAACTTAAATATGTCTGACCCCTTTCATAATGTTTCATAAATTACGTTTACTAGATAAATAAATGATACCTAATTATACCTAAATACCTATTAGCACGAGAATTATAATGTGTAAAGCTATAGAATAATAATAAGAGGTATACTTTATCTTTAACCAATATACTTGCTAATGATTTTTTAATTTTCTTTTTTTTTAAAGATAGAAAGCTTCATTATCGAAAGTCCATTTTATTTAAAGTGAAAACGACATAAAACAGATAATATTCTAGCTCCATAAAATTCAAGTAATGAGCCCCTTGAACATGAAAATTGTTTGTGGTCGTTAATAATGATTGATTGGAAACAAGTTAATTTCAGATGAGTAAATCAGATGAGTAAGCAAAGATGACTAATTCGTGTATAGCAAAATTTTTTTTAATACGAAGCATTGTGTAGAAATTTTAATTTTAACAATTTATTGCACTGATAGGTATAGGTAAAACAAACACTCCTGACCATGGAGCTGCGCGAAGGCGGAGTCAAATTCACGTAAAGGCAGAAAGGTTCTATTGTAAGTGGAATTATACAGTGCACAGTACAATGCGTTTTGCATGGAAGTGGGGACTAAACCAAATTTTGTCTACTGCGCCGTGGTCAGGAGTGCTTGCACTATCTCTAATGAGTCAGTTCTGTAAATAATATAAAGTCCGGTCCTAGTAAGCTGTTCCAAAACTATTGCTACCCGTCGCAAAGACAATTGAGGGATTAGTAACATCAATAGGTGTTGTCCATTATTATAATACTGCGGTCTACTGGGTCATCCCACCAGCCTCAGGCCAAATTTCTTATATCTTGAACCAAACTATACTAACTTGCGACTTGACTATTCTAAGGCAAATTTTTGATGAAATTAAAACGAAAATTATAAATTTTCACACGAAGACATTACAAATACAAATAACGGTCTAAACATATACCATCAGAGACATATGTCTAATGATTTGAATCTAAAACTGCAATTATTTATTCACATTTTGTCTATTCAAATCATCAACCAATTAAATCCTTTGGGCGTGTGCCATATTTGCACTAAAACCTCAACTGAGGATTTATATATTTATCTTAACTTACTCATATTCACATAGAAACTGCTCGCGCGATTGCAATATTCCCCATCTCAAAGAAACCTCATCTTCTTGTATTTTATTATTAATAATATTGACCCGCCAGGACTAAATTAAAGTGCAAGAGACCTGAATAGGATATCGAAAGAAAATGAAATTTTCAGATACTATTTAAATGAGAAAACTTTCTCAAAAGAATCAATATCCTGTTGTAAAAGAATCCGAGTTTTATTTGTTTTTCCGTCCTACCTAAAAAAGTTTCTTCTCAACTAATTATATAGATATGTACGTTAACAAGAAAACAGTCCAAAGTTTGCTGTTTACGATACTAAAGTTATGATTAAAAATAAATAAAACAAGGATAAATTACAGTAATAATTTACAACGGAAAGTTATATTATTAATAATAATATTGAAAGGTCAAAAACAAATAAAAAAAACTTTTCCGATAATACGAGGTTTTCTAACGATCTTACAAAATTATTCAAAACTCCTTATATTAAGTTTGTCATTATATACTCATTATCATCATTGGATCGACAAATCTCATTAGTATTGGCTTGTTCAAGAAATATTCTCCATTCTGATCTATGATCTTATTTATCGTTCATAAATTCTTCTTCTTAAGTTAGTCGTGTTATACCACTTTCGTAAATTTTGAAGCCAGGAAATGCGTCTTCTTCCCGGTCCTCTCTTACCATTTACCTTCCCTTGGAGAATCAGCTGGAGAAGGCCAAAACGTTCTTGATTTCTCATTACATGTCTTAGATATTCCAACTTTTTAGTTTTGACGGTCATGAGAATTTCACATTCTTTCCCCATTCTACGCAGGACCTCCACATTAGTAACTCTGTCAACCCATAGATGCGCCTATAACACCACATTTCGAAAGCTTCGAGCCGATTTATAGATGCAACAGTCAGTGTCCATGCTTCCATTCCGTAGAGCAGAACTGTGAATATGTAGCAGTTCAATAGACGACATTTTGTTTTTAATGATATGTCTCGACTGTTGAAAATAGTTCTCATTCTAACGAATGCTGCTTTTGCTTTTATTATTCGCTGTTTAATTTCTGTTGAGTGGTCCTATTGGCTATTTAAATTGCTGCCTAGATATGTATATTGCTCGACTCTTTCGATATTCTGTTGGTTGATTGTAAGTTGAGCGTTTAGTATTAGTTTTTTACTAATTGTCATAAATTTGGTTTTCTTTATGTTAAGAGCTAGTCCGTATCTGTTGCTGACTTGTGTTATGCGATTTGTTAATATCTGCCATTCAGATTATCGGCAAAAACTATAGTGTCATCCGCATATCTAATGTTATTCAACCATTCACCGTTTATTAGTATTCCTTTTGCACAACCGTCTAAAGCTTCCTTAAATACCCATTCAGAATAAATATTGAACAACAATGGAGACAAAATACAGCACTCGTCGTACTCCACGTTCTATTGCAATTTTATCAGTTAACTGGTCTTCGATTTTGATTTTGGCCGTTTGATTGTAGTAAATGTTTCTGATAATTCTAAGATCTTTGTTGTCCATTCCAATTTCTTGCATTAGAGTCATGAGTTTGTCATGTTTTACTCTGTCAAATGCCTTCTGGTAATCTATAAAGCATACGTATATGTCACAATTCACATCCCTGCATCTCTGAAATAGCACCTGTACAGCAAAAAGGGCCTCCCGTGTTCCCAGAGCATCACGAAATCCGAATTGTGTTCTTGTTAGTTGTTCCTCACATTTTGTATATAGTCTTTTGTGAATGACCTTTAGAAACGTTTTAAGTAAATGGCTCATAAGGCTTATAATTCTATAGTCTTCGCACTTTCTTGCATTGAGTTTTTTTCGGAAGATTTGTAAAAGTTGACACTAACCATTTTTGGGGAATTATGCCTGTATCATATATATTGTTAAATATATTTGTCAACCATTTTATGCCATCATAGCCCATAAGTTTTAAGAATTCTGAGTGAAAATTATCAGAGCCTACTGCTTTACCATCTTTAGTGCTTTTGATGGCATATTTTACTTATTCGACTGTAAATGGTGGTCCAGATTCGCAATTGGTGTTTGTTTTAATACCAGTGTTACTTCGTATATCTTCAAAAGTTTTTTCCACGTATTTAATCCAAATATCCCCTTTATGCTCTATTTCCAGTACTATGTTTCCCTGATTATCTGTCAGGAATCCAGTGTTCTTGTGTTTATATAAGCCTGCCGCTCCTTTAATCTTTTTATGGAGGTTAAATGAATCATGTTTTTGTTGTTTCATAAATTATGTTGGATAAAACTTTGTATGCTGTGTTCAGCAGCGTCATTCTGTGGTAACTTCCAACCGATCTTCTGAGCTTCTCTAACTGATTACAACTGATCTTCTTTTTGTACAAATATGCCGGTGTTCCATTAGATCTTAGTCAATGTTTTGCCGAGTTAAAGTCGCAGGGCCGTGAGCCAAACAATTTGCCTTCTTCCTATTGACCTTATCTATACCTATTGCTCCGAGTATTTCTGCTCATTTCTGATGATAAAAGCAATCAAAATCTTTGAAATAGTCTATAAAGCAGGCGTATATACAAAGATAAAGCCCACAAAAAGATGCTTACCTGACGAACTAGAACAATTGTAGAGAATTACAAAACAAAAAGTAAAGATGATACTTCAACAGAGAGAAAGAATTCAGAGCATTCTATAAGAAAGTTAACATCAACAGAAAAGACTTCAAGGAAACCACAAAACAATGCTTAAATCGGAATGGTGACCTATTAACAACAAGAAAAGATGTATTGAATAGATGGGTGAAATACTTTAACTATGCACTTAATATAGAGGAAGAAGAAGAAAACCTAGAAGACGAAAGAGATGAGGTAAGGGGAATAGACGAGAGGGAAGAGGAACCACCAACGATTCTTGAAGTTAAAGATGTAGTTAAAAAACTAGCCAAAAACAAATCACCCGGAATAGATAATCTCCCAGCTGAACTATATAAAGAAGGTGGCTACGTATCGTGCACAGCAGCTTATAAGAGAAATATGGACACAGAAATCCCTTTCCAATGATTGGAATATTGCAATACTTTGCACAATTCACAAAAAAGGAGATATCTTTGAATGCTCTAACCACAGAGGAATTACCCTTCTAAATGCAGCGTATAAAAGGACACTTGGATAAAAAGATATCGAATTTTTTCCGTCGAGCAGATACAAATTTTATTGAACATTGATTTCGCGTGCGTAACTGACATTCAAAATCGACGGTCGCTTCAAGCGTTGTTTGTGAGAGAACGGTTCATTCTACGCAAAAAGTGCTAATAAACATTCTTGTTTAAAATTATCTCCGCTAGAGTTTTTACTCAAAACATTTTTTTCTAAGGCATATAGTATATTGGTAAATCGATTTTTAATCGATTAAAACATTGTAGCATGCAGAAAATTCCTTAAAAAATATCTCTATTATTCAAGTATAAAAATTTTCTAATACGCCCCTGGCCCAAGTATAAACGTTTCCCTGTTTCTCTGTTTGTATTGTCATGTAAAGAAAAGAATTCCAAATTCCAGTCATAACTACGACGAAAATATGGTTTTATTTATTTGTACGCTTAGTTCTACAATTTTAAAAACTGGAAGTGATTCAAGCTCGTTTTGCGATATAGTCTAAAGAGGTTTAACAAGAATTTTGTGTTGGCGAGAACGGGTTAGAGGGGAAAAGTGGTGGCATAGGGGCCGGCCGGTACATGGGAGGTCGAATGAATTCAAGTTTTAGGTTTGAAAAGATGGGTGATTGAAGCAGTCGTGTTTAGTTGAGTCGGAAAAAAACCAGCAAATTTGAAGAAAAACGTGAATTTTACTCAAAGTAATGTGTGTGCTTAAATAAGAGTAATCACTGACTTTTGTTGTATCCCGTCTCTCATACGAGATATTTGCAAAACGGCGATTACAACAAATTTAAAAAATACCCACATTGTTCCAGTTTTTTTTAAGAAGCTAAGTCCAATGTTTGCGTTTAGTGCCACTTCAACCTCACTTTTGTTTGTCCCTGGTCGTCGTTCCAGACTATAGATGCAGTTTTTTTGTTCGTGTGTCAGAGATTCCCAGTCCAGTTCCTACCCCCAGAAATTTTAGTAACTTCAGTTTACAACTCAATTGCATTTTAGTAAAACTCCGGTAACTTTTTTGTTTGAACTTTCAAAGTTAAAATACGACATTTTTTATAATAATTTGCTTTCACTGATCTACAACCCAGCTACTCCAAATAAACCCTGAGAGCCGTTCTCATAAGTTTCGTTTTATTTTTGCTTGTCCTATCTCTTCCCCAATAATTTCTGTCCCCAATTTTCAACCCCCTATAATAATACCCTATGTCGTAGGTTAGGTTAGGTTAGTTAAAAAGCAAGTGGGGGAATATATTAAAAACCAAGTTAAACAACTAAAAGAAAAAAATAACATCCAACGAGAAATCAATCAATTCGAAGAAATAATTAAGAAAACTAAACAAGATCTGCTAAAACCAAACAAAGAAACAAAGTAGAAATCTTGGATGACTCCAGAAATCCTTTACTTAATGGAACGCAGAAGGTTAATTAAAGGAAATAAAGATGAATATAAAAAATGCAGGCTTACATCAGAAGAAAAATAAGAGAAGCTAAAGAAAAAGAAGCTGTAGAGAAATGTAAAGAAATAGAAAGACTACAAGCCAAGCATGACAATTTTAATATACACAAAAAGGTAAAAGAAATAACGGGTACTTTTAAAAAGCGAACACAAATGAAACTCGTAGACATCAATGAAAAATTAATCATTGACACCCAAGAGATGAAAGACAAATGGAGAATATATTTGGAGACACTTTTTCAAGATCAAAGAACGGATTATAGAATGTATCCTTTCGCCATTTTCAGAGAGGATGACGGGCCCGGACATACTTAAATCCGAGGTAGAAGAAGCAATAAAACGGATGAAAAGCAGGAAAGCTGTAGGGCGTGATAATATCGAAGCTGAATTTTTAAAACTCTTGGAGGAAGAAGGAATAAATTGGATCACGGCTGTCTTCAATAAAATATACAATACAGGAATCATCCCTGATAAATGGCTAGAATCAGAATTCATAGCGATACCTAAAAAACAGGGGGCTAAAAAGTGCGAAGAATATCGAACAATCAGCCTAATGAGCCACATGTTGAAACTGTTTCTTAGAGTCATCCATGGAGGAATTTATAAGAAGTGCGAGGAACAAATATCGGACAGACAGTTCGGCTTCATTAACGCAGTGGGGATCAGAGAGGCACTTTTCGGAGTACAGGTACTGATTCAACGATGCAGGGACGTTAACTGCGACGTATACGCGTGCTTGATCGACTATGAAAAGGCATTTGACAGAGTTCAACATCAAAAGATGATAAACATTTTAAAAGAAGCAGACCTGAATGACAAAGACCTCAGAATAATTTCAGAACTCTACTGGAATCAAACCGCATACATGAAAATTAACGGAGAAGAAACAGATCACATAAAAATACTACGTGGAGTTAGACAGGAATGTATCCTATCGCCGTTGATATTTAATATGTACTCAGAGAAAATTTTTAACTAGGCTCTTTACGGAATAGCCGAAGGCATCCTTCTAAATGGTGAAAGAGTAAACAATGTTAGATATGCCGACGACACCATGGTGATAGCAGATAGTTTAGAGGGACTTCAGAGGCTAATGGACAGAATAAACGAGTACAGTCAACAGTACCGACTAAACATTAATACCCACAAAACGAAACAAATGATTATCAACAAGGAGAATATAAATGGGGCTCATCTATACATTAACGGGACGCAGATAGAGCGAGTAAAGCAGTATTGTTACCTGGGAACTATTATAAACGAACAGTGGAGCAATGTAGAGGAAATAAAGTGCCGCATAGGAAAGGCAAGAACGGTCTTTAACAAAATGAGCGCCATCTTCAAAAGTCACAACATATCCCTAGATACAAAAATGAGACATTTGAGACGCTATGTTTTCTCTGTGTTGTTGTACGGGGCGGAGACATGGACGCTTACAGACACCACTATTAAAAAACTTGAAGCATTTGAGATGTGGCTTTATAGAAGAATGCTGAGAATATCATGGACAGCAAGGATCACGAACAAGGAAGTTCTACAAAAAATGAAGAATGAACCAGAGATTGTGTTTACGATCAATCAAACGCATAAAATTGCAATATCTGGGACACGTTATGAGAAATCAGCACCGTTACTCCCTGCTGCAGTCTATATTGCAAGGTAAAGTCAAAGGTAAGCGAGGACCCGGTAGAAGGAGAATATCATGGCTGCGGATTTAAGAACATGGTTTAAGAAAACCTCAACGGAGCTGTTTCGAGCCGCAGCGAGCAAGGTCATGATTGCCAATATGATTTCCAACATCCGAAACGGATAGGAACCAGAAGAAGAAGAAGAATGTCGTAGGTGGGCAAAATATTTCGTTACAACATTCATGAATATGTGCTTACACCAGCAAACTATTCATCAATTACCGACTAATTCAAGCTGGGCATGTAAAGTATTTTAAATATCACCTGGATAAAAAGTCACCAAAAGAGAAGAAGCTGTCAGGCAAAGTCAAAAATTAATTTGTATTCCTCGTTTATATTTGAAAAAAGCTTCAGTTCATTTTCAATCATTTTTCATATAACGACCTAATATATCGACTGTGCAAATATAAGTTAACGATATAATCCGTATTTTATATTTTTTGAACCTCCTTAAATTCGTTCCCGTATCGTTGCACAAGTTGTTTTAAATTTATCTACATCTGAGCAAAAGAGATCCGAGGCTGCGAATGGCGGCGTAAAGTAGCATAATTACAAGGAGCAATTTTGCCTGAAACGGAGTCTAGTAATCGTTTAAACTCGCCTTTGTGAACCGGTTCAGGTGTGGAGGAGTGTCTTCATATTTTAGTTGTCAAGTTCTAGAAGTGAAGTTTGTAACTGTGCACAGGGCAAGGGATAAATTAGATGGTATAACGGCCAACTTTAATATTGCATTAATTGTTACTTCCATTGTGCGGTCCTTTCCGTCGGAATGTGCCAAGAATTTCAATATGCATTAATGTCGAAATCTGTCTATACACCCTTTATAGGAAACACAATAGTGCCGTAGACTGTTCAATGGATTTGATTGTACAATGGATCCGAATTCTCAATAAATATTCGCCAGTAAAGTATACTAACTTGTTACTTTATTTGACTTTAACAGTCCAGGAGGATGTTTATATAGGAAATTCATATACAGGGATTGTAGTAAAGATTCAAATAATTGCATAATACATATAGTCAAAGAGGTTCTAAAACTATTTTTTTGTGATATGTTCCAGGTAAATATTGTACTGTATTTTTAAAATTAATTAGATATTATAACCTAACTTCTATCGCTATCATGCACGCTGTTCAACCTAGCGTTAGAAAAAGTTATGGGAGATTCGGGAATAAACTTAAAAGGTACGATATATACCCGTAGTATACAAATAATGGCATACGCTGATGATATCGTCATAATTGGAAGAACCCAAAATGAAGCAGTGGAGGCTTTCACAGGTATCAAAAATGCCGCAGAAAACATCGGACTTCTGATTAACATTCAGAAAACTAAATATATGCCGGCCATATCAAGAATTCAACAAAATAACTTAGAGGTGCAACACGAAACGATAGAAATGGTAGAAGAATTCTGCTACTTAGGATCACTGGTAGACTACAAAAATACCACATCCAACGAGATAAAAAAAAAGAATATGCGTGGCTAACCGCTGTTATTTTGGCCTGGGCCATCAACTAAGAGCGAGAAGTATGTCAATAGCAACAAAGTGCAAACTTTATAAAACAATAATACGCTCAGTGCTCACATACGGATCGGAAGCATGGGCAATGACGACTCGAGATGAAGAGTTACTGCGAGTCTTTGAAAGAAAAGTATTGAGGACCATATATGGCGGAGTAAACGAACAGGGTCTGTGGAGAAGGCGATATAACTTTGAACTCTATAGACTTTTTGGTGATGCAGATATTGTGAAGACCATCAAAATAAACCGCCTAAGGTGGGTGGGCCACGTTATGCGGATGGATGAGAGTGATCCCACTAAAATAACTATGCCTAACAGGCCGGTCGGAAGAAGAAGAAGGGGGCGACCTAAACTCAGATATCTGGACGATGTACAGGAAGATCTGAGGAAGATTGGAGTGAGGGGCTGGAGAAGACAGACACTCGATAGGGAATGATGGAAAAATGTTGTGAAGCAAGCCAAGGCTCACGAAGGGCTGTAGCACCAACTGATGATAAACCTAACTTCTTCTTCTTGTAGTGCCTATCCATTTCGGATGTTGGCAACCATCATGGCAATTGTATTTTGCAAACTGCGGCTCTGAAAAATCGTGGCATTTGAATAGCTTAGCCATTTTTTGAAATGCAGATCATGCTTTCTCTATCCTAGATTGGTTGACCATTTACACTGATTCTTTCAACTTTCTGTTCCTTCTTAGAGATATATTTTGTTTTCTTAATGTTCAGTGAAAGTAAATAGGTATCTCTTACTCACTTCTCTGTGATTCTATTCAATAACTCCTGGAGTTATACTCCAGGACCCTGTCATTCGCGTATCTGATGTTACTGATACATTCTCCGGTAATTCGGATTTCGGCTTCAACATATTTTACTGCTTCTTGAAGGTTTTCCTCAGAGTATATTTAAAACTAAATATACTAAGCAAGCAGCTAAAAAACAGAAATTTAAGCCAGAAAACCAAACTAATAATATATAGAACACTCATCCTACCAGTGCTGACATATGGGTCAGAAACATGGATCATCTCCAAAACAGACGCAAATCTTCTGCTCGTCTTCGAAAGGAAGATACTAAGAAGAATAATGGGCGCATTCTGTGAGAATGGTATTTGGAGAAGGCGATATAATTTCGAATTGTACGAGAAGTATAAAAAAATAGTAAATGGTAGAGATGTAATATCCTTCATAAAAATAGGTAGGCTTAGATGGGCTGGACATGTGTCAAGAGCAAATGAAAATTACCCACCCAGATGAACTCTATTATCGGTCCCAGTGGGAAATAGGAGTAGAGGCAGACCATGACTGAGATGGAGGGACGGTGTGGACGAGGACGCAAGGAAAATCGGCGCGGCAAATTGGCAACGGTTGGCGATGAACGGAAACGACTGGCGAAATAGACTGGAGAAGGTCAAGGCTCAACTAGAGATTGCTAATAATTCTTAGATCACAGGTGTTTATTCCAATATTTGTTAATATCTCCATCAGCGTGTTTTACTGTATCAAATGCTTTATGGTAATCAATGGGGCATGTATAAATATTGCAATTCACATCTCTACATCGTTGAAATAGCCTTGCATGCTAAAGAGAGCCTGCCTTGTACTTACTGCGTTCCGAAAACCAAACTCTGTACGGCTAATTTTTTCTTCGCATATCAGAAATTAAGTCTGGAAGGGCACCTGGCTCCTCAGATATGTTAATCAGGAGAAATTGTCGAGATTTTCGGAAAAGGGTGTACCTTGTCGAATGATTTAGTCACTATTGATCCCATTAAAATTTCCAGTTATCATGTAGCTTGGCTTTACTTATGGTTATGGTTATTAAAATGCTGTCTTTTGCCAACTGATTTACTTTTTCATTATGAAAAAGTAAATCAGTATATTGGATTTAAAAATGCTTGTGTTATTCTTTGTACTTCTTTTTCCTCTTAATTATTTCGATAATTTTATTTGAGGTCGAGTTCTTGTTTACTGCATAAGTTTATTATGCATCACTCTTTTTCCTCTAAATGTTCTCATACTCAGCATCGAACCAGTCATTGCCTGGTGGTCGTCCTTCTGGTCCTAGAATATTATTTTCTGCTTATTTAATAATATTCTTAAATGTTTTCCACTTGTTACTAGTTATTAGATCCTCATTAATTATGTTTTTAGTTTCATTATAATTTTAAAACTTCTCTTGCGTTTGTAGATTTTTTTAAATTTAAAAACGTATTCTCACTGTTTAGTTTTTAAAATGCACCGTTCATTTAACCTGATTCCAACAGCATATAAACGATTCGAACTCGAAAACAAATAAAATAAACGCGAGTTAAAGGGCAAACCTACAATTTCTGACATATCATTTTCTAAAATCAAGATCAAGCGTTCGTAATGATTTTGTATCGTTTTTATGCTGTCTATGAATATGTGGTTTATTCATTCCGATGTATTATTCCGCTTAGAGCTCACTTTGTCAGTCGGCTTATTATATATTCAAACATCCGTCTATCCATGCAATCAATCAATTAGGTTCTCTGCGTCGACATTAATTGCTGAGTTACTTATTTAGTTTTCAAAGGTAATCGTTCGGAAATGATAGTGTGATGTCTGGCGAAAGCGCGTGGATTATTAAACTTTAAAAGAGGGGGTGAAATAAAAAGGGAGAAAAATTATAATGAAATAGTTCTTATTAAATAATATCTAGGCATACGCATATTGACCCCTAAAAAATTCGAAAAAAAAATAATAATAATAATACAAGTCGAGTAAAAAATGTAAATATTTGTAAAACATCACAAGATTAAAATTAAAAGATAAAAAGTACATACGATTAATTATTTACATCACCCAGATATTCACTTACATTGTAGAAACAATTTTACAATAGAAAAGATTTTAATTTACCTCGAAATTTATTTAAATTTGTTTCAGATTTATTACTGTTGGGAAGATGATTGAAAAGTCCTATACCCATATATAGGTACTGCGATTATTCAAATCGCGCTGTATTATGTTTTGGTACTCTGATGAAGTCATTTTGCCTAGTTGAGTACTGGTGAATATCAGAGTTTAAATGAAAAGTAGTTATATTGGCTTTTACATGTAGTTATACATTTAAAAATATATATAGAAGGTATGTCAATACTGACAAACAGATTAGAAGCAAAACTCAATTTCTATCAATCAGAAAAACAGACAGGATTTCGAGCGGAACACGGAACAAACGACCATTTGCAATGCCTTAAAACTCTAGTTGAAAAGTCTATCGAATATAACAAACCCCTTGCTCTTATCTTTGTCGACTTCCACAAAGCATTTGACACAGTCGAAACAGTTGCTATCTTAAAACCACTATCAGAATGCAGAATAGATCACAGGTATGCAAATATTATTCGAAATATTCAATCATCTCAGATACGCCGATGATATTGTTCTCATAACAGACAACTTAGGAGAAGCCAGAGTTATGCTACAACAACTACAGCAAGTAACCCAGAAAGTCGGTTTAAAAATAAACTATGGAAAAACAAAAATGATGACCAATCTCGTCCCCAATGAGCTAATAGAAATCGAAAAGTCGCCCATAGAACTTGTGGAAAAATATGTGTATTTGGGTCACGAAATAAGGTTAACGCGAGATAACCAAACATGCGAGCTACTCAGAAGAATAAGTCGGGGTTGGGCTGCATTCGGAAAAATGAGAGACGTATTTAAAACAAATATACCGATCCATTTAAAAAGAAAAGCTTTTAACCAGTGCGTTCTACCAGTCCTCACATACGGAGGAGAAACCTTAACTCTCAGAAAAACATCAGCCGAAAAATTGAGAAGGACACAACGAAAGATGGAGAGATCAATCCTTGGAATAAGCTTAAGAAATAGAATAAGAAACGAGAAAGTTCGTAGACGAACCGGAGAGGAAGACATTATCGAACATATTACAAGGCAAAAATGGAGATGGGCAGGACATGTTGCAAGAATGAAAGACGACAGTTGGACAAAAAAATTGCTTGAGTGGAGACCACGGGCTGACAAGCGAAGCCGAGGAAGACACCCAACGCGATGGACCGACGACCTGAAAAGAATCGTGACCAATTGGATAGCAGAGGCGCAGAACAGAAGCAGATGGAAAA
This sequence comes from Diabrotica undecimpunctata, assembly GCF_040954645.1. Classification (NCBI taxonomy): domain Eukaryota; kingdom Metazoa; phylum Arthropoda; class Insecta; order Coleoptera; family Chrysomelidae; genus Diabrotica; species Diabrotica undecimpunctata. Next base: position 10,607,373 of record NC_092811.1, on the reverse strand, counting down.
GTCTAGAGGAGGCCTATGTTCAACAATGGACAACTCAGGGCTGATTGATGATGATGATGATAGAAGGTATTGTTAAAATATTTTCGATATGAATGCCTGTATGGTAAATTAAAAATTAACCGAATTATCATTTTCTGAGAGACTACTCTTGTAGCATTCACAGCACTACCCCAAAGATTTATATTGAAGGCCAATTGAGAATAAACAATTGCATAATAAACATTCAATAACTTCCATTTTAAAAAAAACTTTTTAATTACAATATTACATAATATCATCATCATTGGCTCCACAACCGATGGTGGATCTTGGCCTGCTCAAGGATAAGTCTCCATTCTCTCCTATTCTTCGCATTGGCTTTCCAGTTTCGTACTCCCAACATTCTCAAGTCTTCCTCCATCTGCTCCTTAAATCAAGCTCTGGGTCTGCCTCTCCTTCTCACTCCCTCTATCTCATTCATTCTCTCTATGTGACCTAACTACCGCAGCCGGTTTATTTTGATGGACCTACTAATATCAGGTTTATCATACAGGCGGTAAAGTTCGAAATTATAGCGTCTACGCCATAATCCGCCCTCCTGTACTCCTCCATAGATATGCCGGAGGATTTTACATTCAAAGCATCTTAAACATTCTTCATCGCTCTTTGTCATCGTCCATGTTTCCGACGCGTAGGTGAGGATGGACTTGATAAGAGTTCTGTATATCACTAGTTTCGTTCTTTTTGTAACTAGGCTTGTTGTTAAAAATTTGTTTAATTTATAATAGGCTCTATTTGCCAGATATATCCATCTGTTATATCCATCTGTTGTATATAAACTCTCTTACTCCTTCGAAAGTATATGTTCCGATCGTTAGATCTTCGGGTGGTGCTGCTTGTATATAATTTGATACTTTCATATACTTCGTCTTACTAGTGTTAACCTCTAGTCCCATTCTTTTTGTTGCTGCTTCAAGCACCTTGAATAATTCGACCACGTCCGCCTTTCTTCTTGCAATAATGTCGATGTCATCGGCGTACGTCTACTTATCTAAGTCCTATCAGAGACGTTCTGGAAACTCCGTTCTGTACTCTAACTTTACACTCGACTCTTGAGAGGGTCGCTTTCACAAATTTTACTAAGTGTACTGTTATGCTGAATTCTATCATGGCCTTGTACAGGCCATGATACAATTCAGAATTCGAAATTCCCAGCTCATGTTACTATCAAGATACAAACCTAAAAATTTGGTAGAAGTTGTAGAATGAACCAGGCTATCATTTACTTTTATAGAAAACTGGTAACTTGATTTTGATCTATAGTAGAATTGCATGCTTGCGGTTTTTTAGCATTAACAATCAAAGCATTTTTTTACTCCACTCTGTAAAATCTTCTGATATAACATTCAGTTGAACAGTTAATTCCTCGACACTTGAAGCAGATGTAGCAATAGGTGTGTCATTTTCATAAATAAATATGTTATTTGAACTGACATATCTGGGCATATCATTAACATAGCATAGGCATATTAATGGCCCCAATATTGAACCTGGAGGAACCCCAATATGAATATCACCATAATCTGATCGTGAGTCACTAACTTTAACAAAAATCTTCCTAGAATATAAATAAGATGACAGCCATAATGAGAACTGACCTCTAAAACCAAAATTTTTTAACTTCCCTATACCAACTCTTACGTTTATGGTATCAAATGCTTTTGAGATATCAAAGAAAAGTGCCCCTACAAAATCACCCCGATCCAGTAAAATGTGAATAAAGCTAAGTAATTCAGTGGTAGCACCCTCTGTTGATCTTCCAGGCAGAAATTCGTGTTGGTTGGAACATACTATATTGTATTTACTAAGGAAACTATAAATTCTTTTGTATACACATTTTCCATAAATTTTGACCAAAATAGTAGGGACGGGACTCTAACTGGCCAGTAATTATCTAAAACTGAATTATCTCCACTCTTGAATATTCTCCTATTCCTAACTCCTATCTTCAAGCTATGTTGAAAAACACCCTGTTCCACTGATAAATTTATTAAGTCTGCAAGGGGTTGCGCTATATATTCACTAATACACTTTGTTAATTTAGTTGATATGCAATCAATACCTACCGAGGTAATATTTTTCAAGCAGCATAATAACCATTGTTCTTCTTCTTTTTCAGATGCAAATCCACTAATGGATGTTAGCGATCACATTTTCCATTAATTCTCTATTTGTTGCAATATGTATCAGATATTGTATGTCGTTAATCCCTGTCCATTGCCTTATGTTTCGGAGCCAGGACATTTTCTTGCGTCCCATTCCTCTCTTGCCTTTAATTTTACCCTCGATTATAAGTTGGAGGAACTGGTATTTTTTATTTCGCATGATGTGACCTAGATACGCCGTTTTCCTTTTCTTGATGGTTTCGAAAAGTTGACGTTCTTGGTTTATTCTTTTAAGGGCATCTATATTTGTGATTTTCGCTGTCCATGGTATTTTTAGGATACGGCGATAGAGCCACATTTCGAAAGCTTCTAATCTGTTTATGTCCCTCGTTTTGAGTGTCCAGCCCTCTACGCCATATAGCAGCACTGACCACACGTAGCACTTAGTAAACCTTAGTCTCAGTTGAAGATCGAATTCTGAACAAGTCAGTACCTTCTTGAATTTTACGAAAGCTTGTCGAGCTTGCTCAATGCGACATTTTACTTCCCTGTCCGATGCCCAGTCTTCAAAAAGCCACGATCCCAGGTATTTAAATTTACTCACTCTTTGTAAATTAAGACACCATCATCAGCATATCGTATGTTGTTGATCAATACTTCATTCACTTTGATTCCCATCTTTGCATTCTCCAAAGACTCTTGAAATATGGCTACCGAATAAATGCATAAAAGCACACATCCCTGTCGAACGCTCCTTCTTATATGTATGGGTTTGGATATAGAATTGTCTATTTTTAACTGTGCCGTTTGATGCCTGTACAAGTTTTCTATGCATCTTATGTCTTTTTGATCTATATCAACTTTCTTGAGGAACTGCATTAACTTGTGGTGTTGGACACGATCAAACGCTTTTTGGTAATCTAAAAAGCATAGGAACACATCCTTCTTCTGATCGTAACAATTTTAGACCAGCACCTGTGTTGCTACTATTGCTTCTCGTGTTCCTAAACCTTGCCTAAACCCGAACTGGGAGTCACTGATGTCCCATTCACATTTTCTGTATAATCTTTGATGTAGTATTTTTAAGAATATCTTTAAAGTGTGACTCATCAGGCTAATGAGTCTGTGATCCTCACATCTTTTTGCATTGACTTTCTTGGGCAGGGGAATAAAGGTAGAGTGTAACCACTGTTGAGGATAGCAGCCAGTTTCATAAATTAAGTTAAATATTTTGTGTAGTGCTGAAATTCCCCTTTCATCCAGTAATTTGAGTATTTCTGACGGGATTTCATCTGGTCCAGGTACCTTATTTTTGAATTTAATATTGCCTTTTCTATCTCCTCTTTGGTGATTGAAGGGCCAGTCAGCTGGTCGTCTATATAAACTTTACTCATGGGACTTTCGTCATGGAAGAGCTCCTGGATATAATTTTCCTATATATCAATTTTCTCCTTTTCACCCAGCACTATCTGGTTATCCTGATTAACTATGGTAGTTGGTCTTCGTTTTCTGTATATTCCAGCAGTCTCCTTAAGCTTTTTATGTAAATTACGGTCGTCGTTGTAAATGTTCTAGATCGATACATTGTTGCTTATTATAACCATTGTTATATAATACATTTAAAGGTTCATCATCAACCATAAGGTTTTACAAAAAATTTAAATAAACGATGCCACTTATCTTTTTTCAAGTGCTAAATATGGTCCTTTAACGATATTTTAAGCGGATCGTACTAAACATAGTTTTTCAATTTCGATTCCGCTATGGAACTAATGTATATCTTTGCCGAAATGCATACATTTCAACCGGTGAAATGAAAAAGAAACACCGGCAGACATAATACGGTATCATGAATAAATCAGATGGAAAGACTACATAAAAACATTGAATATTCATTGGAAAAGCTTGATCCCCGGTGAGAATTGGACAGGCATGAAAATTACAGCTTCAGCTATTGGATTTTAGACGAAAAGTTTTTCATCGCATACGTCTAGTCGAAGCTCTCGAATATCGAATGTACGAGGTATATTAGAATTGATAGATATCTGGGGAAAAAAACAACTTTCAATATTTTTCTTTTCATTATTTTGCTTTAATTGCTTGTCTGTTATGGTAACAGTTTAATTTCTCCGCGAATGTCCAGTACTTCTTTAGTCCGTCTTATAAAACCTCGACTAATTTATATATTCGCGTTGGTATATTGTTTTAATATCTTTAATTAATTATTATTTCGCATAATATGATATTAATTACGGTCTTTACAGGAACATGAAAATAATACAAAAAGAATTTATGTAAATAAATTTATTAAACGTGTATGTCAAGACTACGTCTAGTTTATCGCTTCATGTGTTTATCATCACTAATATTCTGTCTTTACAACCCTATGTGGATTCTAACTCCTTAACAATTTTTCTTCTAATTTTCCCTATCATTGTGTCCGACATGTTTCTCATATCTTCTTCTTCCTTCTTGTATGTAAGCTTTAAAGTCTGTTTCTTCGTCAATATTAGCCTCCTAAATTATTTAAATTATCGCACCATATTTTTCTTGGTTTGCCAATACTTCTTTGTCCATTTGGTGACTTATCTCGTGCTATTCGTACTATTCTATCCTCTGCCATTCTACTAGTGTGTTCGTTCCACTCCTGTTTCCGTTTTGTCACACATCCATTTCTGTCTTCTATGTTGCATGCTCTTCTTTATTCCCCATTCCGCAACCATGACTTTTACGTACTGCTTGTATTATTTCGTCCATTATTATATTAAAGAGAAGTGGGCTTAACGAGTCACCCTGTCTGACTCCGCTTTGTACTGGTATACACTGTGTTAGTTTTTTCCATTTATCTTTGCCTGTATTTGATTATGGAAGTAGATGTTTTCGATGGTTTGTATAATATTGATTGGTATGTTTCTTTTATACAGTAGGTGTAAGACGTCTTCGACTTGGATGCGATTGAAAGCCTTTGTCAGGTATATAAAACATAGATTTGCTGGTTTATTGTATTCTACATTGATTTTTTCCTCTTCGATTTCCTGTAGAAAATGTTTTGGTGTTATTTATCATATCTTCTCCGATGGCATGCATGAATTCTTATAAAGTTTTTCCCCTTATTTTCTGCCCAGTGTACGGTTTGTACACTGGACCATATACATAAACAAACTTTTAGGAAATACTTTTAAAAAACAGTCTAATGCAGAACTGCCTCGATTCAATTGATCTGTAATAACTGGGGCTGTTCTGGCTGGTAGATCATATCTCGGAATAAAATTTTTTGCATTGACATCAGTCCAAACAACGGAAAATTCTGTACTAGTTGGCGGCAAAGGTTGCATAACCTCGTCTGCATCTTGGATATCTTCATCATCGTCAGAGGATTCCTGATCTGACATTTGAGCTGCGTTCTCAGTGTCATTACCTATATCCACTTCACTTTCAAGTGAACTTGCCTCACTTAGTTCATCTGATGACAAAATGAAGTCCTTATCCACCATACTATCATCACTATTATAGTCTATACTTTCAATTTCATCAATGTTATTAGCATAGTAATCAAGTTCATCTTCGGTAAGTTTCTATTTCTTTCGATCCATGCTATAAAAAGGAAGTTGTTTATACCTGTCGGGATAATATTTCCCAGTAAAAACACCTGTTGAGATATATAATCCCATTCAAGATTTATTGCCCATTACGATAAATTTCGTACTGAGCAGCAATATTAAATTATGTACTCACCTATTTAATCTTTTATAATTAACAATCAGCAACCAAAATTGTCCTTACGCCAACAGAAATATGTTATCAACACAGTTTTATATGATCAATGATCATACTCACAACGTGGTCACATTACACTAAATTTTAGGTTAAAGTTGGTTGCTGACGGTGGATACTCGATTTCACGTTATAAGAAATGCCATAGTCTACTAAAATATCCCGTCCCAACGAAGTTTTAAGCCAGTTTAAAACATTCAGAATTTTTCAAACATGTATTGGGATATATATATATAAATATATATATATATATATATATATATATATATATATATATATCCCGACAGGAGTGAAAGGGTTAAATAAACACAGTATGGTCGAAAATAATTTGGTGTTTATCTGTATAATATATATATATATATATATATATATATATATATATATATATATATATATATATATATATTGTTATGTTTCTTCTTTCCCAATCAAAGAAAAATAAATAAAAAAATCCATCGAAATAAAATTTTAAGATATCAATATAAAACGACCTTTTTCCGTTTCAAACAAAATTATCAAAAAACCTTTGTTTAGAATTAGAAGACATTTTACCTGTAAGTTAATCTTTTCATTGTTTGTATAATCGAGTATTAAATGACCATATTCTAATCTTTTGAAATATGTATAAATTGTGTATTGACAAAACCAATTTTAAAGTAAGCTATTTAGTTTTTCTCTGAAACCGAAATTAGGCTTTTCCAAAATCATGGTAAACACAATTTGAGCTTTTGATTGGACGGTCGTTTTTAAATGGGAATTTGTGAGCCGATCATAAAAACGGGAGACGTCAGTTATAATTTGGTCATCGAAGGAAACAGTCGTTTGTCTCAAGATAGAGTGTGGTTCGTGAGTTTGGATACCGGCATTGTGAAAAGAGGTGAATAGTTTTGCAGAAGAAGATAACAAGTAGATTAAAAGAGGTCCTTGTATCTACCGTTGGCATTTTGTGAAGATTTGTGAAAGTAGTTTTACGGCATCAAGTTGACAAAAGGAGGTCCTTGTGTCATTAATAAGTAGTTGAGTTTTTGGAGAAGTGCATCAGGTGTTTTTGGTTAGTGCAGCAGGTTTGCAGAGACGTTAGGAAGGAGCCTAGGTGCCAAAAAGGAGAGATCACATCGTTGAGGAGACTGGATTTTTCTGGGTATGTTCCAACATACAACTCAATAAAAAAATAAGCTGTAAGTGTTTTGTACAATTGAATTTCATATCTGTGAAGAATCGGTTTGACATCATGGTCATTAGCATTCAAATTTAAGAACTGAGGTTTTGTTAGGCTAATCAAAAGTTTAAAGTTTTGTTGTTTTCTTGTTTCAAGTAAAGAAAAATTTAAGTAAAATTGGTTTTCACTTAATAGAAATGTATGTAGATTTAAAATCTTATTATTATAAAAATTTGATTTATTTTCTTGTATGCTGATTGATAAGATAACGACAGAATTTGATAATTGTTTTATTCGTTCATATAAAATAAAGAAACGTAAATTTTTGTAATATAATATTTTTTTTTATTCTTATCCTTCTTCTCTATCCCGATAAAAGACAACTAGAAAATCTTTGAATCCATCGAACACAGGTAATATAAGGAGTTTATTTTACTTTTGATAACAAATAAGTTATATTTTTTTATTGGCTCAATAAACTAAGATTAAAGTCAAAATAAACAATTATAACAATATATATATATATATATATATATATATATATATATATATATATATATATATATATATATTGTACACTGTAGATTGTTCAGATAGAGATATATGATTAAAGACCAAGCATTATTACCTTTCTATGTATATAAAAACAAAAAAAAAGTACTTAGCTCCACTCACTACAAAGAAAATCCATTTCTCTTTCCCAAAAACCCCTCGAAAAAAACATACGAGCAAGTTTTGATATTTAGAAGTAAATATTCGGGAAGCAAATCCATCATAATAAGTCAGTGTCTGACAAAAGGCCTCGAATCAGTATGAATAAGTTGGATTTAGAATCCGGCGAGAATGCAAGGAATAATCAATACATTGTGTTCAGTAATATACAGCTCCACGGAGAATAGAGATAACAATATAAATTCAGTACGTTCATCGGTTTTGAAAGAGTATCTTTCGAAACACTTTCAATAAAACATAATATTCTATTGGATTCTATTCTCTGTTTGTTTCTTCTTTGAAAAAAGGTTTTAAGAGCTTTTTAACTGTTTAAGAAATACCCGGCTAGGGTTACGGTGGAGTCAAGTTTCTTGGAGGAAATAATGGCGAAAGAAACTTCAAGAAACTCCATTTAAATTCTGCATTATGCACTTAAAAACAACAGTAGTCTTCCAGTTTGTTTCATTGTAAATTAAAAATATCAACTTCTCAATGGATCATCAAAAGTAAAAATAAATATTAAACATAAATACGCAATAAATTATATAAAATCTTTTAAATTATAAAGCACGTATATATTAGTTGTTGTTTTTCTTTTATTCTATTTTTTATACAACTATTTACACAGTAGGTACTTGTACATTGGAACTTAAGCTTGTTTGTAAGATTTTTGTTTTATTGTTCAAGCAAATTATTTTATACAAGTTTAACATCTTCTTCTTTACGTGCCATCTCCGAGACGGAGGTTTGCAATCATCATGGCTATTCTGATCTTAGATGCCATGAGAACCATGAGATTCTTCTTCTTCCTACACTTCTCTTGTCCTAGATTTTCCCTTGTATAATTAATTGAAGTATATTGTATCTTTCATTACGCATAACATGCCCCAGGTATTGCAGCTTTCGTGTCTTAATGGTTTCCAATGTTTCCATTCTTTTGTTGACTCTTCTCATGACTTTGTTGTTTGTTACATGCTCGGTCCATGATATCTTCAGGATTCTTTTATACACCCACATTCCAAATACTTCCAACTGTTTAGTAGTCGACGCGTTAGGTGTCCATGCTTCTATCCCGTAAAGCAGAGTCGAGAAAATGACACCTTGCCAGCGTAACTCTCAAGTCTAATTTCAGTTCTCTTGCAAAAAGTACCTTCCTCATTTTATTAAAGTTTATTCGTGCTTTCTCTATTCGAACTTTGATTTCTTTGGAGTAATAGTTTGTGCGATTAATTATTGTGCAAGATAATTGTAGTTTTCGACTTGTTCTAAAGTTTTACTGTTAATTGTCAGGCTTTCATCATTATTTTGGGTTTTTGATATCCTCATAAATTAAGTTTTCTTGATTTTATTGATAATCCATATTCTTCTCCATACTCAACTATGTTGTTTATTAGCTTTTGGAGGTTGTCTGCTATTATGATAGTATCGTCTGCATATCTAATGTTGTTAATTGGTGTTCCATTGACCTTTATTTCTACTGTTTCTCCCTCAAGAGCTCTTTTCACAATTTCTTCAGAGTATGCATTGAATAGTAGTGGTGACAATACACACCCCTGTCGCACTCCTCTTTTAATTTCGAATTCTTCTGATGTGTGTTCATTAATGCGTATGTCTGCCTGCTGTTTATAATATAGATTTGTTATAATTAGAAGGTCATTGTATTGTAATTGTTTTGCTTTGAGGACGTCCATTAGCTCCTTGTGGCGGACTTGTTGTAAAAGCCTTGTTATAATCTATGAAACAGATGTACATATCTTCTCAAGCATCTCTGGATTAGTACGTTGAATGCAAAGAGAGCTTCACGGGTACTTACGCCTCTACGGATTCCAAATTGGGTGTCTTCAATATCCATATCGGCCTCAGGATCATATCAAATTTATACTATAAACAGTGAGCAAAAGTACGTGTTAACGAACAGCTGTCAGAAAAAATTGAAATTAGATGTGGAGTGAGACAGGGATGCGTATTGTCGCCAATAACGCTCTTGAGGGTGAAACAGCTGGAATAAAGGTAAATGGAGTTCCCATTAACAACATTAGATATGCGGACGACACTGTGATCTTACCCGAAAATATTGAAGATCTTCAGAGACCGGTGATCAGAATGGCGGAGTATGGAGTATGGTCTAACAATGAATGTCAAGAAGACGAAATTTACGAGAATATCGAAAACTCAAAGAAATAACGAGAATCTTCTAATAAACGGAACCAACGTCGAACAAGTGGACAAATATGCATATCTGGGAACAATGATTAACTCCACAAATGATTACATTCAGGAGATCAAAATCAGAATAGAAAAGGCTAAAGCAAATTTCAACAAAATGAGAAGAGTGATTTTAAAAATATCGTGGACAGAACACGTCACAAACAAAGAGGTTCTGAGAAGGATGAATAAAGAAATAGAAATTTTAAATATAATTAAAACAAGAAAATTGGAATATCTCGGACATATTACACGTGGGGAGAAATACACCTTGCTCCAACTGATAATGCAGGGAAAGATCCAAGGAAAGAGAAGCATAGGGAGGCGTAGAATGTCATGGCTGCGCAACCTGAGGATGTACATCAAATGAATTTTTCAGAGCAGCCGTCTCAAAAGTCAGAGTAGCTATGATGATTGCCGACCTCCGCCGCGGAGATGGCACTTGAAGAAGAAGAATATCCATATCAAGTATTTGGTAAATGCGTTTATGGATGATCTTTAAAAAAATTTTAAGTGTGAGAGACATCAGACTTATGGTGCGGTGGTTGGTGCATTCTCTAGCATTTTTCTTTTTTGGGAGACAAATAAATGTTGAGGTCAACCATTCATTGGATATGTCACCTGACTGATAAATTTCATTAAAGTGCTTTAAGAGAACATAAATGTACTCATTTTCTATTATTTTAAGAATATCAATAGGCAGTTGATCTGGCCCCGAACTTTTTCCGTTTCTGGTGTTCTTTAGTGCATACAATATTTCTTCCTTTTTAATTTCTATACCTGTTTCTCTGTAGGAAACATATGTCTTGTAGGTTTGTTCTTACGTCGTCGAAGAGCTCTTCCATATATTCTTTTCATCGTTTTAGCTTTTCGTCAGTCGTTATCATAGTATTTTCATTTTTATCTAAAAGAGTTGTGTTGTGATTTATTTTTGGCAACCCTCTCATTTCTTTAACCTTTTTATGTAGGTTGAATAGGTCGTATTTGTTCTGAAGATTTTCTACCTGTTTACATTTTTCCTCATAGTAACTTTGTTTTGCCTCTCTTATCATTTTTATGATTTCATAGTTAATGATTTCGTTTAATGATTTAAGTTTAACATCCGGGATTTTTAATGTTGCATTGCAAAAAATTGCTAATTCTTGAAAATTTGAGATAAACAAATTGAACTGTTTAAAAACTCTTCGAGGAAACGTAATAAAATTTTTATCACATATATTTTCCACTATAAAAGCCCTGTTTTGACGAAAAATTAAAAGTTTCAAAATTATTTTTGCAAAAGTTATGAACGATTTATTACATTTTAAAATTTTTACCTCTTTTTATTATTTATTAAAAAATAAATGCATCAAAAAAGTGGTACCACGTTCATTTTAAAGGTTTTTCAATAAGCCGATTTTTAGTTTTTAGAAAAAATATAACAGATCCAACTTACAGAACAAAAAATTTTAAAAATTAGCCACCTTTCATTTAAGTTAGTAATAAATAAAAAGTTGCACACTTACTAAGATAAATATATACAGTGATAGTCAAAAGTCCGTTTCCGATGAAAACAAATTTCATCCATACAAATTAAAAATTGTGCGCCAACATTTAGATGATGACCCCTACCGAAGACGAATTCTGTGAGAATATGTCCAATAAAATTAACCAACTGCCCGATTACATAAAAACAATTTGTTTTAGTGACGAAAGTGCTTTGCCTCTCAATGGAAATGTTAACACACACAATGTGGGGTATTGGAGTGACACAAATCCTTACGTCCTTCGTAAAATACATACTCTTTTTCCAAAAAAAAGATAAACGTTTGGCCAGGTATTTTGGGAAACCACATAGTTGGGCCTGTTTTTCTCAATACTAACTTAACCGGTGAAGTGTAATAACTGGAGAAGTTACAAAATACAATTGAACCGTTAATACTTGAAATTCTGGAGGATAATCCAGATGAATTCGGAAACTTGGAAATAACGTTTCAACAAGATGGTTCTCCTGCACACCATTATGTTGCAGTAAGACGTTACCTAGATGAAGTATATCGTGGTAGATGGATTGGACGACGAGGTACGACAGAATGGCCAGCTCGGTCACGGGACCTCACACCATTAGATTTTTTTGTGGGGATACTTGAAATTTAAAGTTTACGCTACAGCACCCGACAATATTGACATTTTTAAACAACGAATTGTTGAAGAATGTAGGACAATTTCCCCCGACACATTTGAACGAGTACGACTAGAAATAGGATGCATTACTGTCAGGAAGTAAATAGTGACATTTTCAACACTTACTATAAGAACTAAATATTATTAATTGTTAAATATTTATTAATTAAATGAGAAGCTACAATTTTATTATTTATTTAATTAATTAATTTTGAATAAAATCCTTTATAAAAAGGTATATAAAAAACCCAGTTGGGCTATGTTGCATTGACAAAACGTTTTCGGAATAAATATTCCATCATCAGTGTCCTAAAATAGTATTTAACCACTTAATTAAAAAGAACATGAAATGATTTAAGTTTTGACTAAGGTTAATGTAAAAGTGTGGTTAATACTTACTAGTTAATACATGGATGTAGCCACTAAATATGTGGGTAAAAACCCTTTAAAAATTATTAAATAAGATTTGATTTACATTTTGTCTAATTTACAGTTAAGATGTTAAAGTTACCGTTGGATTGGTAATATGGCGACATATGACTCTACATTAGTTGCGAGTCCTGAGACGGTATGTCTACGAGGACTTTGTCAAAGCAACTGATTGAAATGACAATCTTGGCAGGTTAAGACGGAAGTTATGACAGAGCAGTCAGTGTAACTGTATATGTCTATTTAAGACAGAAGCCAACGTTGTTTAAAATTGTGAAAGTTGAAATAAAATAAAATTATAACAGTATCAACCATCAATGTTATTGTTTTAAATTATGTATGTGAAATGAAATTGTGGTGAGAAAATTATGTGATTATAGTTAGGCAACCAACTATATAGTGTCGAGTGGTGTGATGAAAAGATTCTTATATAAGGCCCTTTATGTTTTAATAACATTTGGTACCTGGAAAATGGAAACTAGACACTGGTGGAAAGTTGGGTTCTTGAAAAAATATAGGAATTGATATATTTAATATGTGAGGATGTTGTTCAATGAATGAAATAAAACTATTATGATATAAAGTTCATGTAAAAATTAACTTACAACTCAATTATATTAGGCCCTGTATGTCAAAAAACAACATTTGGTACCTGGAAATGTAAAACTTCTTGAGTTGTAAGTTCATGAATATGAATATCTGATTAGATGTTGACAAACTGAGTGAAGTAGTTATATTTTGTGTGTTGACACAAGTATGAAATGGACAAAATTTGATGGTTGAAAGTGGTTGTGTAATATATTGGTCGTAAAGTACTTAACTTATAACTTGAGAAAAAGCCCTATCTGTTATAAAGCAACACTAGGTACATAGGAAGATAAAAGATTAAGTTATAAGTTGGTAAGTTGAATGAACTATTGGTCTATATTGACTATAATAGTAAAATGAAATTGTTGTATGTGGCTCTGTTACATTTGAGTAAAGAGAATGAAAATTAAGGTGTTTTGAGAAAATTGTGATAAACGGATAGACTACGAAAGGCTGAGGTCCCCAGAGAACCGAAGCCAAACCCTGAGGGAATTGTGTAGAGAAGTAAAATAAGAATTTGATAATATGGAATGGGTGGTGGATGATGGATGATCTGATCTGAATTTGGGAGTGTCGAAATAGAAGCTTCTATTTCGTCTCAGGACTCGCAACTAATGTAGAGTCATATGTCGCCATGTTACCAATCCAACGGTAACTTTAACATCTTAACTGTAAATTAGACATAATGTAAATCAAATCTTATTTAATAATTTTTAAAGGGTTTTTACCCACATATTTAGTGGCTACATCCATGTATTAACTAGTAAGTATTAACCACACTTTTACATTAACCTTAGTCAAAACTTAAATCATTTCATGTTCTTTTTAATTAAGTGATTAAATAATATTTTAGGACACTGATGATGGAATATTTATTCCGAAAACGTTTTGTCAATGCAACATAGCCCAACTGGGTTTTTTATATACCTTTTTATAAAGGATTTTATTCAAAATTTTTTAATATATGGTATACAGCCAAATACAGGGACTTTTTTTCCTTGTGGAATTTAATTAATTCATCAAAATGAGCTTTAACTCAACAAAATTATTATGACTGAATAGGTATTTTCAATACCTTTCAAAGGAGGTATCACTTGCCATAAGGTCCCACTTAAAATTATCTGTCACAGAGGCGCTGTAACGTCATCTGTCTTTATTACGTCACCTTTTATAACTAGTTAAGAAGCCTACGTCTGTTTATTACCTCCCTCCTAATTTCACTATTATAACAATAACCGTTCAAAAGATACGAGGGGGAACGAACTTTTGACTAACCTAATAAATAAAATTAAATATAAAAAAAACGTGGATAAATTTGCATAACTTTTGTTATTCTACTGATATAAAATCTGAAACAATTTTTAGGTAGCAGTTACAGTAACTATCTTAAATAAATTCTCGTATGTGATAAAATTTACAATTTTTCCACAACACATTCTCCATCTTAAAGAAAGAACTACTGTAACCTAACATATTCAGAGATATATTTGAATTTAAGCTAGTCTGTGGGTATAAAAGTTTCGACTAGAAACTCACTAGTGTCAAATGAGTGATATTTACGTGTTGTTTTATAAGGAAAAAGCGTCCAGACGAGACTTTTCCCCTTTTGCTCATCATAACACATTCACGGTACATAAATTTTTATATATGTTCACCAGTATTATTGTAATAAGGCATTGCCATAGATACCGGAATCGGAAAGTGTCCCGTATTCATAAACTAGTAATTTGTGGAATAGGTTTGTTTGTTCTGTTACAATGTAGTGCGGTAACGAAAGGAACTTCCTGTAGATAAAACATCTTGAATTATTACCTTGTTTAAATAACAGAATGAACTTCATATTTTATTGACAGTTGCTGTAATTTATAGTACTTTATTAATTTCGGAAAGACAAGAAAACACTAATTGAGAAACTAAAGTATATGAAAAAGATATTCGCATAATAAGAAATATATGTGCATATTAGTTAACGTTAGAGCTCACATAGAAATAGATAGATAGAAAGCATGTACATCTTGCTTAAAACAATTTCATGAACTGTAGCTATTTAAAATTATGTATTTTCCCAGTGATGTACTTTCGCACCAGCAAATAATCAATAATATTAATTATAGCCCAGTCTGGTTAAAAAAAAAGGTTGAAAAATATTTCGCAGATATCTGAAGCTTTTAAGACATAGGTGGGGGTACTAGATGATGAATAGATGAAAAGATACTCCTAGTTTTACATTGCGTTTTTTTTAAGCAATAATTTATGGTCACAATTTGATTTTTTGTCTATAAATTTTTTCCCTTATATTTGAAATAAACAATATTTGTCATTTTTTTATGTCAAGAATATCTTTATTTTCCCATTTTTTTAATTAAAATTGATAAATAATTTACAGAGATGTTTGCAAAAAAGCAGTTTTTTGCACTAATTTATAAATTTTATTAATTTTTTTATTAACAAAATAAAATGGTATTAATACATTTAAACATCAAGGAATTACCATCTTTTAGATTTGTGCGAAATTTCTCCTCGATCAGTCAAATATTTTATAAGTTATTTAATTTGTTTATCCCTGAGGCTAATTATTTAAACTATTGAACTTGCCCTATGCATATTGCTAGACACATTCAGCAAATTTCATAGGATTCTTTAAGACTTAGACTATCGCAGAAGTTAAATGCATATTGAGTTTTCATCGAAATTATTTACAAAATAAACGTTTGAAAAAGGGGTATGTTTTTTACTTATAAACAATTGTAATAACTTCTATATTTTTCAAGCTACAGACTTGTACATACAACCATTGGATAGCTGGTAAAAAGCTCACATTAAAAAATAAAAAATCTTCTATAACCAATAGGAACGAAGTTGGTGACTATTTTTAAAAAAATTATATCTCCATTGTTTATAAACAATAAGAAGTAAAATTTGCACAAATTTTAAATGAAAATCTAAACTTTATATTGAAACTTATAGCTTTAAAATTTATCTAATTTTTCGAAAAGACGGTACTTTCGAAAGATCGACATAGGAAAGTGGAGAGGATATCTGTTTCAGCTCCGTTTTTTTTTCGGCATCGTAACTTCAAATTGCAACACGTAGGAAAAATTTACATTATCTCGGCTTCCTTTGCAGCTCCAAGCCTCTTTTTTTTATTCTGGGGTAGCTCGTCGAAATATGAATAACTACATAGTTTTCATTGGCCGGAAAATATGGGAAAACTCGGAAAAATTGAGTCAATTTGAAATTCACCCTAAATACTTACTTTTTTTAATTTGCTTGAATAGTCTGTCGCAGTATTAATAATGATGACATAATTTTCACCCCCATAAATCTGGGAAAATCCCGGAAAATCAAAATATGTTTTTTCATTTTATATCAATGATGTAATAATACTTATATATTTTATAAATTAAATTTCAGGTAATTTTTTACACATTATATTATTATTATAATTCCGTATATTAATTATAATTGTTTGTATTTTTATAATTAACAATATTGATTTTTATTCTATTTTTCTTACAAATATGATATAAAAATATTAATCTAATCTGCCTTACTGCTTTGATAAAATAAGTCGATTTTTTCATCACTTGCCTTATTAAATTTTGCAATGTTTATTGAACTTTACTTTTTTTATTTTCTTTACATACATTGGTTTAAAAGTTAAAATTTGGTTCATTTATTCGACTTCACTGTCACGTCTGAACCTTTTTGTTGCAGGTTATTTGTCTTCACTTATTGAGTCAGTCTTTCCATACATTAACATAATAATGGGCGATCTTAATGCCAAGGTGGGTCAAGGGAAGGTAGGAGAACAAGTAGGAAAATATGGGCTTGGAAACAGAAATGACAGAGGAGATCGATTGATTCAATTTTGCCAAAGTGAAGGCTTCGTAATAACAAATACCTTTTTCAAATTACCTCCTCGACGGTTATATACATGGACATCTCCACAACATACCAAAGAAAAAATAGTGAGAAATCAAATAGACTACATTATGATAGCAAGGAGGTATCATAATGCTGTTAAATGTACTAAGACGTACCCAGGAGCTGATATAGGCTCAGATCATAACCCGGTAGTTACTGTGATAGAGGCGAGACCAAAAAAGATTAGAAGACCACACAGAAAGGCACTAGATTTAAATAAACTTAGAAACAAAAATATACGACAAGAAACAGGAGAAGAAATAAATGAAAACCTCCGTTCAGTGCAGCAACACATTAACGATACAAACAACGTTATCCAAAAATTAAACTATATAAACAGCAGGAAAGAAACATTTTACAAAAACAACAACAAAGAATAAGGGGTGGATGACACAAGATATACTAGACTTGATGGAACAAAGAAGAAAGATGAAGAATTACCCAGACAAATACAAAGAAATAAATAAACACATAAAAAAGAGAATAAAAGAAGCCAAAGAGGAGTGGATTAAAGAACAATGTGAAGAAATGGAAACCTATGAGAAAGAGGTTCGTTCAATATAAGCAAAAAAGTAAAAGAGATAACAGGAAGCATAAAGAAATGCCAAATGGGTTAACTTAAAGACAAAGATGAAAATCTTATTGTAGATCTAGAGAATAAAATAAAAAGATGGACAGAATACCTGAATGAATTATTTGAAGACGATAGAAACAACTTAACTCAGATAATCAATGCAACTGGGCCAGACATATTGAAAGAAGAAGTAGAATACGCAATAAGAAACGCTAAAAATGGAAAAGCAAATGGACCTGATGAAATTTCTACAGAACTGTTGAAGCTTTTAAATGATAAATCCGTAACCATAATATTAAATTTTGCAGCGAGGAGCTAAAACAGTTTTCCCTCCACTTTCCTATGTCGATCTTTCGAAAGTAACTTCGTTTCGAAAGGTTTTAAGTTTCGAAAAATTGAATGAATTTTATAGCTATAAAATTCATTATAAAGTTTAGATTTTCATTTAAAATTTGTGCAAATTTTACTTCGTAATGTTTATAAACAATGGAGATATAATTAACAAAAAAATTGTCGCGAACTTCGTTCCTATTGTTCATAGAAGGTTTATTTTTTTGTTAAATGTGAGTTTTTTTACCAGCTATCTAATGGTTGTACGTACAAGTCTGTAGCTTGAAAAATATAGAAGTTATTACAATTGTTTATAAGTAAAAAACATACCCCTTTTTCAAACGTTTATTTTGTAAATAATTTCGATGAAAACTCAATATTCATTTAATTTCTGTGATAGCATAAGTCTTAAAGAATCCTATGAAAATTGTTAAATGTGTCTAGCATCATCCATAGGGCAAGTTCAATGGTTTAAATAATTAGTCTCAGGGATAAACAAATTGAATAACTTTTAAACTATTTGACCGATCGGGGGAAAATTTCCCAAAAATTTGAAGGACGGTAATTCCTCAATGTTGAAATGTACTTATAACATTTTATTTTATTAATAAAAAAATTAATTAAATTTATAAATTAGTGCAAAAAAACTGCTTTTTTGCAAATATCTCCGTAAATTATTTATCAATTTTAATTGAAAAAACGGGAAAATAAAGATATTCTTGATGAAAAATGGTATAAATATTGTTTATTTAAATTATAAGGGAAAAAACTTATAGATAAAAAATCAAATTCTTACCATAAATTATTGTTTAAAAAAAACGCAAGGTAAAAATAGGAGTATCTTTTTATCTATTCGTCATCTAGTAACCCCTACCTATGTCTTAAAAGCTTCAGATATCTGCGAAACATTTTGCCGTGAAATCGATGATTTTTGTATAACCAGACTGGGCTATTACTTTTACTCTCACAAACTGAATCAAGCACAAAATGAAAAATCAACTTCTTAAAAATTACTGACTTTAAAAAAGTAACACTAACTAACCTGCCATTTTGTGGTCCAACGTTCCCACTGTCAAACGAAGAACTGGCTGTTATATCGGAGTCTTTAATAACACCATTTTCCATCCCCAGAGGAGCAATACATTGTGCTGAAACAAAAAAAAAATAGGTTACATTCGGGGCACTCAAAATAAAATATAATTTTTATATAATTTATTCCATAAACCAACTTTCAATTGAAATTTTATTATACATATTTGGCCACCTGATATTTGGTAATATTCATTGGATTTTGTGAAAATGCTAAAACAGTTCGATTTTTGTTCCAAAGGTGTCATCTTTTAACGATATAGATATGCCATTTGTCAATCCCCTCTCTTCAAGTACCAGCAACCTTTAATTTTAAATAAGGAATGGACCAAGTGTGGCACATCAACAGACAAGTAGTCATAATAATGACAATTAATTACAATTAATGACGATTTTTTTTGATCCAGTCCAAAATGACATTGAAAAACAATTTCAAAAAGTTTGGCTATTTGAGTTGTTGTTGGTACCATTTAACAGTGGTATTAAATGATAAGTATTAAAAATCTATTAAAGCTTTTAAAAAGATTACTACAGGGAAGAATAGTACCATCTTCTTCTTCTTAGGGTGTCTGTCAGTTCCGAACGTTGGCGATCATTCTGACTATGACGACTTTGTTGGTTGCTATACGGAATAGCTGTGTTGAGGTCTTTCTATACCATGCTCTCAGGTTAGCCCAGGATATTCGTCTTCGTCCTGGGGCCCTTTTTCCTTCAATTTTACCTTGCAAAATGCATCGAAGTAGCTCGTATCTGCCTTGATTTCTCATTATATGTCCCAAGTACTGCAGCTTACGGCTCTTCACGATGTTGACCAAATCCATGGTTGTGTTCATCCTCGGTAGTACTTCTTCATTGGTGACTTTGTCTGGTATCTTCGGGATCCTTATGTATAACCATAGCTCACAAGCCTGAAGTTTTGATAGAGTTTTTACCTTCAACGTCCACGTTCCTACTCCGTACAGAAGCCCTGAGTACACGTAACATTTAAGGAGCCTTATTTTTGTTTCTAGGGTGAGGTCATGGCTCTTGAACACAGAGTTCATAGTCAAGAATGTACTTTTTGCCTTTCCGATGCGACACTTAATGTCTTGGGTACTGTTTCACGACTCATTGATTATAGTTCCCAAGTAGTTGTATTGTGAGACACGTTCAATTCTCATTTGGTTCACATACAAATTTGCTCCAGTTATGTTTTCCTTGCTGATGATCATTAGCTTGGTTTTGCTGGTGTCTATATCCATTCCATATGTTCTACTTGTTTCCGTTATTTTATTTATTAAGTTTTGCAGACCTTCTATGGTATTGGAAAACACTACTGTATCATCTGCATGCAGCAGAATATTGAGCTTCACTCCATTTATTGAGATGCCTTCATTAATATCTTTTAAAGCCTCTTCAAAAATGTGCTCCGAGTACAGATTAAATATCAGTGGTGAAATTATGCACCCCTGTCTCACTCACTTTAAGATTTTGACCTGATCTATATATTCTCCATCTATTCGGAGCACCGCTGATTGATTCCAATACAGGTTAGCTATTATTTTTAAGTATCTTCCGTCAATCCCTGTAATCTTCAGCACTTCTATCATTTGTTCATGCCTGACTCTATCGAAAGCCTTCTTGTAGTCAACCAGTCATGCAAAATCATCACAGCTGACATCTCTACATTTTTGAAACAATATTGGGCGCAATTTGTTCATTGCATTTTCGATAAATTCTTTTGTGGATGACTTTTAAAAACAGCTTCAACAGATTGCTCATTAGGCTTATGGTCCTATAGTCTTCACAAACTTTTGCTCCTGGTTTTTTGGACAATGGTACGAACTCCGATTTGAGCCACCCTACTGGTATTTTCCTGCCTTGCTGCCTTGTATATTTCATTAAATATTTCAGTTATTATTTTTATTTGTTTTGCATCTAATAGCTTCCGCAGTTCTGCAGGAATTTCATCAAGTCCCGGTGCCTTCCCATCCTTCATTTGTCTCACGGCTGCCGTTATTTCGTCTGGTAGGATTTCGGGACTTAAATTTTCGTTAATGGTGGGCTCTTGTATTGTTCTAAGGTAATGGAAAAGTTTCTCCAAGTATTCTTCATTCTTCATTCTCCAAATATAGTGTCATCATTTTTATATAATGGTTTCCGAAAATGTGGCTTAATTCCCTGGAATGTAAGTGCTATTGTGTTTCATATTAATACAATAGAAATTTTAAATAAAAAACAAAAATTGCCGGAAATGAAACAAAGCAAATACTTTATAGAAAAACATATAGATAAAGAAAAACTTACTCTTTTCAAAACAAGTCTAGAATGGAACATTGACAATAAAGATTTTTTAGAAGAAAAAACAATTTGAAAATGAAAAAAGATGCGAAAGGACTGGATGATGAAGACATTATTGACGACACACCAAATGATAAAGACAACGCTAATGTTGAAGACACTGACTTTTTCCAGAACCTAGCTGATCTCCAATAGTAAGTATAAATTATTTATATGTTGATAAATAAATAAACATTAAAAAATACATTAATTTTCTTTTTTAGTTCAAAAATAGAAACGGCTGGTTTTTGTCTGTTTTAGGTGACATTGCTGCTTTTGTTTCTTTGGCAAAACCGTGAGTGATGCAGATTATTTTTGCAATAAAGCCGACTTTAGTTTTTGTTGACCAAAAAACTGTAGTTATAATACTTTATAATAATCTAAACTTCTGTTTTATGTAAACTACTGCTTACAATCCCTTTTTGAAATAAAAATAATTGGCTAAGAACATGAAAATTCAATTTGCTCAGTTGTGAACCCTTCAATTATTCTATCATTATAATTACTAAGTCATCAGTACCTATTTGAGTGTCAATTATTAAAAGGTATGTGTGAACTACTGACACTTTTGCAACACTTGTTGTAAACTTTATAAAAAAATATTTCAAAACGCAATTTTTTATAATTTGTTTGTTAAACATTTAGAAATGATTAGATTATCTGCATATACATATATTTTTTAGTAAAGTTCAACACTGTCACACTGTATTTTGTGAACGATTTCCGAAGTGGAAATTGAAACGTAAATAAACGTATTTTAACCTTTAATTGTGGCTTATTCCCATTTAAATAGCAATTACTTTAAAATGTCACAAGAAAATAGCTTCAGAACAATATAAAACAATATTTTAAAAAGATCTTCTTCTTAGAGTGCCATATCCCTACGGAACGTCGGCGACTACCATGCTTATAATATTGTTATACTGATCTCGGTCTTGCGCTACGTGTAGCAATTGGTCCGCTGTCAAACCTGTCCACTGCCGCAAATTCCTCAACCAAGAGAGTTTCTTCCGTCCTATCCATTTCTTTCCTTCGATTTTACCGTTGAGAATTAGCCGAAGGAACTCATATTAAAAAGATAATAATGAATAAATGGGGAATGAATGTCAATACAACAAAAACCAAATATCTTTGTATTGGAAACGAGTCAGATAACATAGACCTCGAAAACGGACAACATATTTCCTGCTGTCAGAGCTATGACTACTTGGGTGTTGCCTTTGACCATACAGGAACTGATACACGGGAAATAGAAAAACGAATCACTCAAGCAAAGAAAGTCTTAGGATGTCTCAATGGTATACTGTGGAGTAAAGAGATAACGAAAGGAAGGAAATTTAATATATATGAGACCATGATTAAAACTACTCTTCTTTATGGCGCTGAAACATGGAGAATTAGTGAAAAGAACAAAAAGCGAATAGAAGCAGTAGAGATGGATGCAATGAGAAGATCTTTAGGTATTTCCAGACGAGAACGAATCAGAAATGATGTAATAAAACAACGTATGGGAATAGAAGGAAATATAACTCAAGATATAGAGAAGAAACAATTAAGGTGGTATGGGCATGTTCAACGGATGCCAGCATCAAGACTCCCCAAAAAAGTAATAGAATGGCAACCGATAGGTCGACGGAAAAGAGGAAGACCCAGATTAGAATGGCAACACGGCGTAAACAAGTTCATGAGCGAAAGAAATTTAACAACAAACGACTGCGAAGATAGGAAGAGATGGTGTTTAGGTATCGGACAACGTCGAAAGACGTTCTAAACCGATGTGTATATATAATGAATAAATGGCAGGAACCATGGGATGTCTCAAATTCTAACCTTAGATCTATAAAAAAATTGTCCTACCATGGAGGCTACCTATAAAAGGAAGAGATCAAGTTCAAGATCATCTCCAGACTACGATTAGGACACACCAAGATCACACATGATTTCCTAGCATGAAGCAACCCAAACCTTTGTGTTACGCGTGTGATAGTGATATAATAGTAGATCACTTATTAGTGGAGTGTCCGTTGTACGCATTTGAAAGACAACATGAACAGTTACTTACAACAATAAAAGACATTCTAAGTGAACATAGTGACCACAATCGTACCATACTTTTTTTGGTTTCCTCAGGACTAATCAACCAAATCTAATTGTATTTTTTTATATTTATGTTATCTGTAAAATCGACCATTGCTAATAACTAGACTTCGGCAAATATGCATATTGCATATTTTGCATATTGTGCATATTTTATGCAAATATTTCATATTTTGGCATATTTGTATAAAAGTTTGCATAAAGTGCATAAAAGTTCAGATTTTTATACTGTATTTGAAAATTTTTAAACATACCAATTTATTTCAATTCTTGTATAAAATTTTGTAGTCATTTTAATCAAGAAATGATCTAAGTACGTAATCTCTACAGGTACAAAACATTTACAATTTCAAAGAAGATCAATTTAAGTAGCCCTCAACATTCTTAGAAAGTCTCGGTCACTGAGGCATTCAGTTATTGGATAATCGCTAAGGGTTCGCTCATTTGCATTTTATGATCTAATTCCCAAATCGATCTACAATTTATTGTATCTTAACAGCAGGTAAACGGCTAATAGTTTTGTTCCTAATTTAGGGATTTTCCAAAATCTCCCAGTTTATTGAATTAGGTACCTAAACATTTCTAATTTGATGCTCAGATCTGTAAATCATTTTTGTTTTGATATTCAAAGCGTAAACACTCGTTGTGCGTAACAAAAAGGAAGATTGTGATTTTATAATGCCTAAAACAACCAGTGCTTCAACTTGGATTAAACCTTATAAAGAGCTGTCTATGGATATGGGAAAAATCTACTGTTCAGTCTGTGGCAAAATTGTAAGTATCTAATATTTTCTATTAAATATCTAATATTTCATACATACAGGGTGTTTCCAAATGACACTTACAACGTTTGACTGTAGATACTTCTCGAAAAATTGAACAAAACGATATAGTTAATGAGGAGTCAAACTTATTTACTTTTCGAGATACAGGGTGTTAAAATTAAAAAAAATTAAATTCTTTTAGTTAATAACAACAATAACTTTAAAACCAATAACCGTATTTACTTGAAATTTAGTACTCGTAGGTTGTTTTTAAATGAAAAATAGCTTCCTTTAGTGAGAAAAAATTGTCCATGGTACAATACAATGGTGTGTATTTAAAAAAAATTTTCACCTTTACTTTTTTTTATGAAGTCAGCTATTCTAAAACACAATTATTTTTATTGTAATTGAATTACCAAAAAAAAAAACTTTTGTTGAATTTTAAAATAAGTTATATGATGTACTAATGGTTAGTAACAAAAACTAATTTGTGGATTAATACTGCATTTAAAACACTTAGCGAGTGTTTTTTTTTCCAAACCAGTTATTTGATTAACCAAAAACACCTTGTATATTTTTATATTTTAAAGGTTGGGTTAAAATAAAGGTTTTTATTTTTATTTATAGATAGCATGTGAGAAGAAATTTCAGATAGACCAACATGTGAGAACTGCTTCACACATTGCAAAAAAAGGAAAAATAGGAGGAAAACATCAAACTTCAATGGCTAAATGTTTCCAATCTACTTCAAAAAAATTAGATGAGCAAGAAACTTTTAATGAAGACTTGTGTCGCGCATTAGTGTCTGCAAACATACCGCTTTCAAAATTAGCAAATGTAAATTTTAGTTCGTTTCTAAAAAAATATTGCAAACTTAATGTTCCAAGTGATCGGTCTCTAAGAAGAAATAATGTGAACGGGCTATACTCGTCGGTGTTAATTAATATTAAGGAAGAAATTGCAGATAATTATTTTTACATATCTGTAGACGAAACCACTGATTCCTCAGGAAAGTATATTGCTCATTTATTGATTGGTGTTCTTAAAGAAGATACCTTACCAAAATCTCATCTTATTTCATGCCAGCAACTTGAGAAAACAAATGCTTTAACAATTTCGCGTTTTATACAAGAAACATTAGCAACTTTTTTTCTTCCAACAACTATTCCTTCTAATAAATTACTGCTTATTTTATCGGATGCTGCTCCTTATATGGTGAAAGCAGGACAAAATTTAAAAATATTTTTCCCAGATTTAATACATGTTACTTGTGTAGCGCATGGATTAAACAGAGTTGCAGAGGAAATACGAAAAAAGTTTCCTCTTGTAAATACCATGATATCCAGTGTCAAAAAAGTATTTCTTAAATCTCCTATAAGAATTCAACTTTATAAAGAAATGCTACCTAACATTCCTCTTCCACCACAACCTATTTTAACGCGATGGGGAACATGGTTAGAAGCAGCTAATTTTTATGCAGATCATTTTGTTAAAATAAAGAACATAATTGATACGTTAACAGATGAAAGTTCCCAATCTCTTTTGGATTCTAAACAAACTTTTCAGAGTAACTTGCTTCAACAAGAACTTTCATTTATAAAATCAAATTTTAGTTTTGTTCAAAAAACAATTTCTCAGTTAGAATCACCAAAACTGTCATTGTTCGAAAGTACAGCATTAATAAAAGAATTTGCGTCATGTTGTCGGAACGTTAGAGGTAATATTGGAAAAGATATTTTAAAAAAATTTGAAGCTACTATGGAAAAAAATAAAGGTTACCATATTCTTTCTGAAGTAGTCAGTGTTCTAGCTGGAAATATTTCGGAAACAATTAATTTAGAACCAAATGTTTTGGTTAGTTTGAAAAATGCTCCCGTTACATCAGTTGATGTTGAACGAAGTTTTTCCATATATAAATATATGTACTCAGACAGAAGCCACAAGTTTTTGTTAGAAAATTTTGAACACCACTTGGTCATTTATTGTTACCATAATTCTAAATAAGTTTATTCATACTTAAAAATGATGTAGTTACTTAAAATAAATGTAAATCTTAATGAATAGTAGGAAATATTTAGTTATGTACACTTTTTTTTAAATAAAATTGTTACTATTTTACGATTTTTTTATTTATTTGTATGCATATTTTGTAAAATATTTGCATATTTTCGGGTAAACACGTGCATATTTATGCGCATATTTTCTACATTTTTATTTGCATATTTGCCGAAGTCTACTAATAACCCTTGTGGTTGAAGCAATTTCAAATAAAAAAAAAATACTTTATGTCAGAATTATGTAATTATTTTTACAGCAAGTGTTTAAGTCTATATGAGTGTAGATAAGAATACATCTTAAAAGTTCAACAAAAAATATGTGCTTACAAATTACTGTCTCCAATAAGTTTAATGACCCCTTTTGTTATATTAGTAGATTCGTTCATCATTTGTTTATTTCGGTAAACAAAAGATGTGAATTTATATACTAAACAACTGTTGCATTGAACATCCACTGTCACGTATATTAAATTCTACAGCCAGGTGCTGCTGAAGAGTACGAAATTTTCGAACGCAGGAAATCGCTACTTGTAAACATATTTTAATGTCTACCGTTGAGTGGTAATAAGTTCCTTATATTCTAAATTTATCCCGTCGGCTTCATTGCTGGATAAAGTATTTCATTAATTATTTCCCCCTAATCTTAATATTAATTACGGCCCGGATCCCTATTTGTCTCTCTTCATATTTAGCAAAGTTCATATTAGTTATGACGTTGTGAGTCATAAATTAACTCCACATCACTTTCTAATTACAATTTGTTTTTTTGATTAGTTTTGATGGTTAATAAAAGCCTCATTTCGAGTATGACGGTGTTTTAATACAGCTAGGGAAAATATTTTTATGTCAACTTGATAGTATATAACATTCTAAAGATCCCCTACTAAATTCGTTTATAAGATTCTATCTTGCCAGATCTCTATTAACATCTAATTAAAACCCTTCTCCGCTTAAAACCTCATTCATCATCATCCAGCCCCATTTTCACATCCATTGTTGGATATAGGCTTCCTCCAAACGTCTCCAGTTCTCTCTATCTCTAGCTGCTGCAATCCAGTTTGTTTCTATTCTCCTTAGGTCGTCGGTCCATCGGGTGGGTGGTCTGCCTCGACTTCGCTTGTCGGCTCTTGGTCTCCACTCCAATAATCTCTTCGTCCATCTTTCGTTTTCCATTCTAGCAACATGTCCAGCCCACCTCCACATTTGTTTATTGATTCGCAGTATAATATCGTCTACGCCAGTTCGTCGGCGTATCTCCTCATTTCTCACGCGATCTTTCAAGGTCAGGCCCAGCATTGATCTCTCCATTCGCCTTTGTGTTACCCTCAGTTTTTCGGCAGTAGCTTTCGTTAAAGTTAGGGTCTCTGCTCCGTAGGTCAAAACTGGTAAGATGCATTGGTTAAATGCCTTCCTTTTCAGGTGAATTGGGGTATTTGTTTTAAAAATGTCTCTCATCCTTCCATATGCCGCTCATCCCAACGTGATTCGACTATTTAGCTCGCAGGTTTGGTTGTCTCTGGTTATTCTAATTTCATGACCCAAGTATGTGTATTTATCGATTAATTCTACCTTGTTGTTATTGATCTGTATCTCTTCGCTGGGAACCATATTGGTCATCATTTTGATTTTCTCGAAATTTATCTCCAGCCCAGTTTCTTGTAGTATGTCATTCAGTTCTTCGAGCATGTCTTTGATCTCTGCCAGATTATCTGACAGAAGCACGATATCGTCCGCAAAACGTAGATGGTTTAATCTTTCTCCATCGATGGATATTCCTTTCTGTTGCCATGTTGGTTTTTTAAATGCATACTCAAGAATGGTAATGAACAGCTTTGGTGACATGGTATCACGTTGCCTGACTCCCCTTTTTATCTTTATTTTATTAGTTGCTGAATGTAGACTTATGGTTGTTGTGTCATTTTCATATATATTTTTAACTATATTACAATATCTGTGGTCGACCCTGCAATCTTGTAGTGCTCTTAAGATGGACGGTAGTTCTACTGTATCAAACGCCTTTTTAAAGTCTACAAATATCAATGCCAAGGGACGGTTATATTCGTTAGTTTTTTCTATCAGGGTTTTTAGGCACTGCAGGTGATCGTTTGTGCCGTAATTAGGGCGGAAACCGGCTTGTTCCCGAGGTTGGTAAAAATCTAGCTTTGTCTCTAATCTGTTCGTTATTATTCGGGTGTATAATTTATCTTCTTCTTCAAGTGCCGTCTCCATCAATGGAGGTTAGCGGTTATGGTGGCAAACGTTTGTCTATCTTCAGCTGTTCTTAAGAGTTCCTCAAATCCAAGTCCTGTCCAGTTTCTGATATTACGTAACCAGGACAATTTTTTTCTTCCAATTCCTCGCTTTCCTTCTATTTTGCCTTTTATTATCAACTGAGGGATGTAGTATTTCTCGTTGCGCAACAAATGCGCGTATAATTTATAAAGATGGTTAAGGAGACTGATTGGTCTGTATCTTTCCAGGTCTGCTATCCAGGTCAAAACCTCATTAGGTGAAGTTAACTTTCCTTAGTATATTTCTCAAACAGTTTATATTCTTTCTCACCTACCAGTTATTTTTTAGCCTTTATTTTCTATTCCTTTCATCTCCTTGACAATCAGAAAGTGTTTATATTTAGTAATTATCACTTCGTTGAAAGTACTCTATCTTGTGTGCCTCTCATTTTGGCGTTAATTGGTCTCATATCATATTCTATCTTTTTTTCCAACCTTTACCCGTCTGCCATATATTCTCACTTCTGTAACATACATTTATCGTTTTTTTTTTGTTTTTACCTATCTACTATTCACTTCCAGACTAACCAGAAAAAAAAGTTACTGAACTAGACCACAACATCTTCCAGTTCATATCAAGAAATCCCTGTAAACAAAAATAGGGAACCACGAACAGTAAAACAAATTTTAAAATTCTCAGTATAGAATAGTCACCTGAAATGCAAGAAGGAAGGGAACATTCTAAGGGGAATAAAAAAGAAAAATAAATAAGACACAATAACACACCAACATTATAAAACCTGAATCTTGGACAGAAAACTTGACAAGAAGAACAAGACCAAAGTAACGCAAATATTGACGAATATATTGATATTAACAAAGATATAACTAGTGAAGAGATAGATTATAAATAAAGAGATTTAAATTTATCATCTTTCAACCAACTCACACGTTCTCATGAACCGACAGAGAACAGAAGTGAATTATTGAACAAGATACCTGTTCATAACTGGCTCATAACTAGCGACTAACAAGGTTTTGGTGCTCATTCAATGTTTTAACTCACTTTAGTATTAAGAATATTAGAAGAACTCGCTATTCATGGTGTAATGAATGCAGGACTTATTATTACCGTTGAAAATATCCTAAATAAATTATTTCATACTATAACATTGAAGAAGGTGATAAAATATGTGGAAAATTACTTGATCAGTTTAATAACAAATTAATTGAATATCAGAAACGAGGGCCAATCGCGCAATTATGAGTAAAAAACGCGCCGAGTCCACTATACTTCATCTAATTTATTTACCGTTGCACGTCATCCTCGTCATAGCCTGTAAGGTCACAATACCAACACGAAATATTTAGGCGGTAGGTGTGTTCTTTTTTAGAATCACTTTGCCGAGTACACTGGCATTACAGCCACTAGACATATTTTATTATATACGCGTAGAAATAATATTTAAAGATTTCTAGTAATGTTAACTTAAAGAAATACACAATAATGTGTTTCATTTAATTTGTATAAATGCATTAGAAAGCGTTTTTATGAAGAACATTTGTTCGGAATACACTGTAACCGTAATCGAACGAAGGAGATATTTTGGCATAAATTGGTAACACTTATTTGACAGTTGTGGTGTTGACACTTTTTGTACTTTATTATTTTGAATTTTAAAGTGAATACCTCTTGTTTTTTTATATTTTTACCTATTTAATAAAATCTGTTCTTTTTAGAACAAAATTAGTGTGTTTTATTTCAAAAATGTCACGTAAGAATTTAAATAGTCGTTGTAAAGAGATGGTAGCTTCTTTGATTCATTATTTTGAACAGAAACGTGATAATAACGGCTCCATTCTACCCTTGACTGCTGTCAGAGAAGTATGTAAATGTATGTTTTGTATATTATTGTAGATGCTTAAAATATACATTCTTGTTTTAGCGTGTAGTTGCAGCTTTAAATTTACATATTTCAACTGTGAGTTCTATTTCTCAGGCCGTAAAAACTAATACACTTCTATCACCGCCCAAAAAACATACTAGGCCTAAGAAAGTTACCAATACTAATTTAATAAATACAATCGAAATTCGTAATACAATTTACAGTGTAAGAGCGAAGTAAGTATACTTTTCGTTAGATATCATAAAGAGTATTAAGTTAGGAGCGTAGGCGCAAAATTTCGGATGAACATTTTTTAAATGCATTCATTTTTTTCGAATCCTGAAAAAACTAATAACTATTTTTGAAAAATTTAAACCCAGAATGGAAAACTACATTATTACCGTAGGCCGAAATTGATTTAAAATGGATTCAGGATTTTTTTATACTTTGGCAACTAAGTCAACTTCGATCTCTGTCAATGATAATGACGTGCAATGGTAAGTAAATTAGATGAACTGTACCTCACAGGTGGCGTGGAAATGTGTGCGCATCATGTATAATGTGACTCTTAGAATCGCGATATCTCAGAAATGGTAACTCTTAGGAAAAAATCATACAGACTATTTCTGTAGAGAATTTTAAGATGTACAACTGTGGTGTAAGGTTTTTTGATAAAACTTACTGTTTTCGAGAAAAATCCAAAAAACCTCAAATTTTGACATTTGACCTCGGATAACTTTTGTAGCATACATACGATCGATGGAGATTTTTAAAATTTTAAAATCGTAAACTAATTTTCGAAACTAAATTCAGAATTTCGCTTTAATCTGTGCCTTCTAAGAATTGCAAGGCAAAACAGACGTTGATGTTATGAGAGACATGGGGAATCTAAAAATTGCATTCCACAACATATCTCCTCAACTAAGCAAAATTCTTAGCGAATTGGTTTCTAGTACTCGTACACAGTATATCGAAATAAAAAGGAAAAGACAGTTAAGATTTGACTTCACGTACAGGGCGCTTGCGCATCTGCTTATACGTATTTCGGCCTAATAGGCCTCATCAGAACGGCTTTCGCAATCGCTCTAGAGCTCCAGAGGTAGTTTATGGTCTAGGGTTTATGGTAAACCCCAGCTCTCCACCAAAACTTGGTTTTCCGGGAATTTTTGTTTTAAAGTTGACTGAATTTTAATTATTATTGATTGCAGATTTATAGTCAAAATTTTCTTGTTAAAAAAGAATGAAATTAACTAAATAACATGTTATTGTAACGAAATAGCCCATCTCCGATACGTCATAATTCTTAGAAGGATAAATCTAGAATTCTCAAAAATTGGCATTTCAATAGCGCCCGTCTTTGATGCGCTTTCGATGAGACGAATTAGAGGTGGGCTGCTCCAGAATATTCTCGTACATAATACTTTTGGTATTAGACTAGGCGGGATCTGTAGAAATTCAGACCATAATGGACATTTTCCATAGGAAGCTATTTTTTTGCTGGAATCCCTTCAGGATGTGCCCATTATCGATAATCACGATATGCGCCAGTCGCAAACCCTGTGCTAAATTTTTTATTTAACAAAATCTGAAACCAATTGAAAATTTCTCATTTTTTTGCTCTTATTTTCGTCTATAATTCGAAAAATATTGATCCTAGAGAAAAAATTATAAGAAGGTAAAAGTTTCGTTATTCAATTTTACACAATATTTCGTTAAATAATTGAAAAAAAAAAAGTACAAAAAAATGAAGTTAATCCTTTAAATGTTTTCGACTTTCTAAACTTGACTTACAAGCTCCATATTCCGCCTAGAAAAACCTTTTAATATGTTTAAAACGTGTGCTAAATTTTGTTAAGATCGGTCGCATATTTTTTGCATAATAATTTTGCAATTCAGCCTACTGGAAAAAAATCGCAAATTTTCAAATTTATAGTAGGCCCTAAATAAGGCTCTCAGATAGTTGCAAATTTTTTTACATATAAAGGAAGGCTCAAACTTTTAAACGCTTTTTGTAAAATTCAAATCGGTTCACAAGGAGAGTCTAGAAAAATTTTTAAAGTTTTAAACACTTTTTATATGTATTAGGCGTATAAACAAATTGAATAACTTTACGAGCTTTAAACATATCAATTTCAAAATTTATACACTTAAAGAACATTAAAAGACACTTCTTTAAAAAAAAAAGATACATTCGGCTTACTGGTTGCCGAGATATTGAAAGTCAAAGTTGGCATACATTTGCCGTGTAACCATAAGTAATAGAGGGCTCGTTTTTAAACCAATAACCTCGTCTTGTCAAGTACTTTTTATATGAAAAGTTTTACGTAATGCGCTTCATGGCAACATCCATAAAAAAGACAAATAAAAAACCGTTTTCGCGTAAAATGTTGCTCGGAATGCATGAGAGGTGGTGGTGGGAGACATTCACTCGAAATGTGAATCGGCGAGTTCAAAATCATAGCGCGCGCTAAAAATTGCATTATTTCGGCTTCTTGTTAACCAATTTTGCTCTTTTTTTTTGAATCGATGTCTCGGACGACAAGGATTTCAAATATCATATTTTTAAATACCATTTTTAATTGCAAATTGGGAAATTTGTAATAAACAATTGTATGTTAAACAAGTAATTGCATTTTTTCTTCATGCATTTTTTTTGAGCTTGCAATTTATACATTGAAGTAAATTGTTACTTTTAGTAAACAAATATGTATTTATAAATTGTTAATAAATAATAATTTAAATTGTTAAAACAAAGGCGAACAAAAAAATTTTTTTTTTCATAAATAAACTTTATTTTGACTCAATCTTCAATAATTTTTTTTAAAGTCTTTTTCTTTTTTTGGAAGGACAAGCATCTTCAGGTCTTATTTCTTCCTCAAAACCTTCATTTTCCATTTCAATATCTTCATCCTCGATCGAATTTAATTTACAACTATCTGAGGGCTTTATTTAGAGCCTACTATAAATTTGAAAATTTGCGATTTTTTTCCAGTAGGCTGGGTTGCAAAATTATTATGCAAAACCTATCAGACCGACCTTAACAAAATTTAGAACACGTTTTAAACATATTAAAAGGTTTTTCTAGGCGGAATATGGAGCTTGTAAGTCAAGTTTAGAAAGTCGAAAACATTTAAAGGATTAACTTCATTTTTTTGTACTTTTTTTTTTCCAATTATTGCTATTTTTTTAACAATAAACATTAAAATTTCAATTTCTAGCTAACGAAATATTGTGTAAAATTGAATAACGAAACTTCGTATAATTTTTTCTCTAGGATTAATATTTTCCGAATTATAAACGAAAATAGAAGCAAAAAAATGAGAAATTTTCAATTGTTTTCAGATGTTGTTAAATAAAAAATTTAGCAGAGGGTTTGCGACTGGCGCATATCGTGATTATCGATATTGAGCACATCCTGAAGGGATTCCAGCAAAAAAATAGCTTCCTATGGAAAATGTCCAAACCAAAACAGATCCCGCCTAGACTATATATATATATATATATATATATATATATATATATATATATATATATATATATATATATATATATATATATATATATATATATATATATATGTAACGATGTTAGGAGTAGGGTTTTAGTTGATAAGAGAGTACCGAACTGTAAAGTTATAGATAAATATATTTATATAAATTCAAACCGCTCGTTTTATTTAATCTCGCTACATTATTTAACTAACCTTAGATCCATCTGTCGTAGTTATCTACAAATATTTACGTGAAATGCCCCCGGTTATATGTGTTGGTAAAGTAGGTCAGAAGCGTAAACGAATAAATCATAAAAAAAATTTTATACATTTTAATATTCAAACAAACAAGCTGTCATTCTGTACCAAACAGCACAGTAAATTAAATCGTTGGACGAACAAAAGGCATCTCTTGGCAAGTACACTCTATTTATTGTTTTTATTTTGAAAAAATACATTCATAAAGATTAAAACCAATTTCGTCGGTGAGTATATAAATGACATTCAGCAAAAACGAATTTGATATCATCGGACAACGGCCTTTGTTGTATCCGATTGTATTGATGTCCCGTTCGTATTACTCGATTGAAAAATATTAAACACCCCCAGTATTAATCCGTCAAATATGGTAGTGCATAATTAGATATTTGGTTTATGAATAACGTTATAATCCTCTTTGATTAGAATCAGCAGTAATCACAGTGGATTACTCTCGTTCGCTTCTGAAACTCTATCCATCCATCATCCTTCTGAATCCTATAATTATTGGAAATCAAGTTAAACCGAGGTGAAAAATCGATCAGGTGTTGTCTGTTGGACAGTTTCATTAATTCCCAACAATGGAGAGACGAGTGATGAACTATCCCCGATATCTGCCGTAATTAGAATTTGATACAGAGTGAAACTTGAGAAAAATCTTATCGATTTTATTCAGCCGAGTGAAAAAGTCATTATTAAATTATATTAAGAAGATCGTAATTGATCAGAAATTAATTTTTAATCAAAAATAATCACATCCATATATAGAGATCTCTCTTTTAGAACCATTATTTAAATAACTAGTTTTGCTAGCATTTTTATTTTAATCTTTTTTCTTTTATTTTTCCTCTTCTTCTTTAGGTACTGTTTTCTCTAAGGAGGTTGGTAATCATCACAGCTATTTTCACTTTTGAGATTGCAGCTCTGAATAAGTCGACTGAACTGCAATTATACCATTTTCTCAGATTGTTGAGTCAGGAGATGCGTCTTCTTCCAATACTTCGTTTTCCCTGTATTTTTTCCTGCATTATGGTTTGTAGCAACTCATATTTATCCCCTCTCATAACGTGGCCGAGATATTGAGGGCTATGATGTATCGTTTATGTGAAATAATTACATGCTGTAAACTCCGATTTTAACACATTTATGTAAAAATTTTCAAATCGGTATGAT
This sequence comes from Diabrotica undecimpunctata, assembly GCF_040954645.1. NCBI lineage: Eukaryota > Metazoa > Arthropoda > Insecta > Coleoptera > Chrysomelidae > Diabrotica > Diabrotica undecimpunctata. Next base: position 10,572,005 of record NC_092811.1, on the reverse strand, counting down.
GTAAGAACTACGTATAACGGGTTGCCTACCTTGATATGTAATTTATCTATATGTAAATGTAATTTTTAAGCTGTCTAAAATTAGGTGCCGTTTTCGCTTTTAGTTAGGTTATGTTATTGTATGTAATTTGTGGAAACAAGTTACTATTTTTTTATAATTATAATAAAATAAACTAATGGCTTCAATTAAAAAGAAAACAACCAGGAAACAATTGTAAGTGATGTTAGACTTCATAAAAATAAATAGTGCTTACTGGCAAAATAGTCAAGGAAAGCTAAGAAAGTAGCCCAATTGTGAGAGGAATTTGCTATCATGGTAAATACAGTAGATGGTGGCCCTAAAAAACAGGAGAACAATGAAGACATGTAAGAAGATTAATTTCTGTTACTATCAAATTTAATAAATGCTAAATTTTTAGGTGTTCAATGAGTGGAAGATTTTGCAACCCATTTCAAAGATTCATCTTGGGGAGCCCCAGATTATAAATACATTGGAGTTTAAAAGTAAAGATTAATTATTGATGTATTATGTTTATTATGGTGTATAATATTTTTTAGAAGGAAAAGGAAGTCAACCTGTAAAAATTAAAAATGCAATAGTTTTATTTAAAATTCTATAAACATATCCTTTATAAAATTATATCTCAATTATGGAATAAACTGAATACAAACATTTTTATTTAACAATTTTATAACTCAAAATTTTTTAGCCACTTTGTAATATGTTTCAGATTTTTGTTTTGTCTTGATCTTTGTGTTATTCTTTTTGATTTTGTAACTAATTGTAACATAAATACCTACATATCATTATGAAATATACTAATTATAAACACTTTTATTTATTTGTTTTTTTTTATCTTACAACACCGAAGTTTGCAGCAATAATACTTCTTCATATTCTCTAAGGGTTATGAGCACATTTGGACGATTTTGTAATATATTTTAGTTTGTTTTACCATTATCATTAGTCAACATCAATGCAACACAGGAATATATGTTTCCAGCTTTAACAAGGCTATAATGTAAAACTCTGTGCTTGTGCAAATAATTCTTTAGGACAATCCTCCATTCACCCCTGTGTCTACCAACTCTTCTGTACATTCTAACTCCAATAGATTTTAAATCATCGTCTAAATTGTCTTGATACCTAAGTCTTGGTTTTCTTCTGGTTTATTGTCCCATCAATCCTTCTTCCTCTTCTGTTAAAAACCTTTCCGACTGTTGCACCTACCTCTTGCCTGATGAAATGCTCTGCTCTATCCATGTAAGGTATGCTACCTTAATGAATTTTATGTCAGGTTCTATACAACCCAAAGTTGTAATGTTTGTGCTACAAACCTTGTTCTTTGTAGTAGTATATTTTAGGTGTATTTGTAGGTTTACTTTGTGGTATATTTTAGGTTTGCGTTAATTTTTGAAATTGTATTTTTCACTTGTATGTTTTAATTTTTCAAGGGTTTTAACAAATTTTGGACTACTTTTTAATATATTTTAAATTTGTTTATTTTGAACTTTTTGCAATTAATTGTAACATACGGGTTTTATGTTTTTAAACATTTTTATTTAACAATTTTATAACACAAAGTTTGTATAAATATAAATCATATAATTATAAAATAAACTGAGGATAAACATTTTTATTTAAATATTTTATAACAACATTTGCAGCGATAACACTTCTTTATATTCTCTAAGGTTTTCAAAACTTTTGAGCCAGGTTGTAATATATTTTTATTTTGTTAGTGTTGTGTCATTTTTGTAATTAATTGTAACATACATGATTTATGTTTTTGTTTTTAACAATATATAAACATTTTTAATTTAATATGTTATAATACAGTATGCAGCAATATAATATCTTCGTATTATCTAAACAGTTTAAAAAATTTTTGAGCCACTGAGTAATATGTTTTAGATTGTTTGTTTTGAGAGCTTTTTGTAATTAATTGAAATATTAACATTTATATCACTAAACTATACTAGATTATAAAACTTTATCATATATATTATAAGATGATGAAATATCACTAAATTGTAAAATTATATTACTAAACTATATTTGATTATAAAACTATATCACTATTTATCATTGTGAAATAAATAAATTATGAAAATATTAATAAGTTTTTGTTTCACTACACAAAGTTTGCAGCAATAACACTTCTTATTCTCTGTGCTTCCAACACCCAACCATTGTTTTGATTTGCCTCCTTTGGAATCATTTCTATGAGAACTACGCTGTACTTCATCTTTTTCACCATTTTGGCACAAAGTGTTCCACTATCCCTGCAGCTGCAGCTATTTCTGTTAATACTTTACTAAATGTACTTTGTTCCATTGAAAATAACAGGTTGTTACCAGTACATTTTTGGTAACTTTCATTTCCTACAAAATTAAGTAGGGAGAGAACCTTTAATTCTATTGCAATTTAGTTAGAGTTGGTTATCTATTTCAAATGGGTTACTGGTGTCCCGTAACTGAAGTTGCTCTACATTTACATAATTTCTTTCTGCCACATCATTCAATTCATTGAGTAATAACAAATTTACAAAATCCATTTTTTCAAAAACAAACAAGAAGCCAAAAGTTAGCTTAATTTGAATTATCTGACAGATCTTTATCAGTTTTTATGAAATATTTTATTAACCATTTACATATTTACATTATGATACTCGGCAAAACAGTTTTTTTTTCATTGCAGCATAAGAAAACTCCACATGCAACACATTTAGAGTGAGGACGTGATTGTATTGCGTTAGATGCACATTGTTCACATCTTCTTCTCTCTTTCACGAACGTTATCCAGTAACTTCCTCTGTTTCCCAATCTTACATCAGCATTGACACTATAATTGTATCTCCTTCTCTTGGAAGATGGTACACTAGGAGATTGTCTGTTTTCATTACTAATCCGTTTTTTATTGTTTATTTTTAATGTGCTAGTATTTTCGTTCATTAGACCCTGGGCAACTGATCGTCTAAAATCAAGGAGCGTCATCGTATCTTCTTCAGCTTCCGAATATATGATATAAGAATTGACAAAGGCAATGTCCAAGAGCCCAAAGAATAATCGATGCCACCACTTTTTAGAACGCCGATCTACACAGTAGGTACCTCTCAGTTGATCGGCATGATCTACAGCACCCATATATTTATTATAATCCGCAACTGCAACTGGACAAACAATTTGGGTTTTAGTTCCATCCTTCTCTTTTCTTCCAACAAATGTGGTTTGTGATCCATGAAAGTTTGATGCAAAATGGACACATTTGTTGTCTTTCCATTTGAAAAAACTAATATCTGTATTAGAAATTCTGACCAAAACCAAAAACAGTTTTATGACATTTCACTGCTTCCAACCGAAACTAATAAACTACACAGAACTTAAAAATATGTTACTCTAGGGAACCGCAGGGGCTGACAGCGCAGTTAAACGGCCGAGTTATTTATAATGCCTTTGAATGATGCCGGTACTTAAAAGTACCGTTGGTACACAAAGGGTTAATATTCTTCGGTAGGTCTACATCTCGAATGCTTCAAGTCGATCGCTCACCTCTTTCTTTAAGGTCTACGCCTCCACCCCATACAGCAGCACCGAAAACACATATGAACGTAATATTCTTATTTTGAGTTGCAAACTAAGGTCTCTACTGCATAATACTTTTCTCATCTTATTAAATGTTGCTCTAGCTTGTCCAATTTTCATTTTGATGGATTTTCACTTATAGTTTAAATTTGCATGTACTTTTGGCGTAAATTACAAAAATGCCTTTTGTTATAGTGTATTTTTATGTATGAGAGAGTAATAAAACAATAAATTATGTATGCAAATCCCTAAACTGTTGATACGGGTGACTCAATGAAAAACAGATATTTGTCAACAAGTTTACAAAAGTATATAGGAAAACAATTTTAAATTGAGTATGACCACCAGGTATAAAGGTTGGAGCAGAATAGAATACAATAGTTGTGAGGTTTACTAATCCCTAAATAAGGTTGCCAGTGTCGGAGTGATGGAGGTTAACAGGTACTAATGAATTTGCAAGAAATGTAAGATATTTATTTTATTGGTTATATATAACCAATAAAAGTTTAATAAGTACCTACCTATTTGCAAAATAAAGTTTAATTCTTTAGATAAAATAAAACGTTTTATTTTATCTATTTGCAAAATAAAGTTTAATTCTTTGCCTATTTGCAAAATAAAGTTTAATTCTTTAGATAAAATAAAACGTTTTATTTTATCTGAAATGAGTGCATTCCACGAAGTAAGGATTTCAACAATCAAACATTTAATTCTTTAATTCCAGGAATCTACGACAGTAATTGACTAGATAATTACCTTCTAAACTTATTCCACAGAAAATGTGATAGTGGGTTTTTCCATTTTGTATATAGGAAGGTCCAAGTGGCGTATTCAAAATTCTTAACAGTTCACTAAAAGTAGGTACTTCAGTTGCAAGGTGCAGTTTATTGTGTATACTAGTGTTATGGAACATTTGGAAGTGCCGTGTAAACGCCGAAAAATTGGTCCTCTAACAGTTAATGAAAAAACATTAATATTTAATTGTTTTAAATCATTTACAGACAAACGTTTATGTGAAAGTGTTGATGAGACCGTTGAGTTAGTTAGCAGTACACTTGGTGTTGGGAAATCTACGATTTACAGAGTTATTAAAGAAGAGAAATGTGGTAGTTTTCAAATGCCACGTAATGCTCCAGGGAAACCAAAATTTCAAATAGAATATCATTTTAAAGAAGGACTTCGACGGAAAGTGCATGAATTCTTCTTTAGACAAGAATTTCCAACATTGGATAAAGTTCTTGTCTCAGTTCGAGATGATAAGGATTACCCAGAAATGAGTCGAAGTACGTTATGGAAACTTTTAAAAGAAATAGGCTTCCGCTGGAAAAAGAATCCCAGAAAGTCTATTTTATTAGAAAGAAGCGATATTGTCATATGGAGAAGACATTTTCTAAGAACCATAAAGGAAATGAGAAACCAAAAAAGAAAAATATTTTATCTTGATGAAACATGGATCAACGAGGGTCATACACCAAATAAATTTTGGCAGGATGAAACTGTTACAAGTCAAAGGCACGCTTTTGTAAATAACTTATCTATTGGTTTAAACCCACCATCAGGAAAGGGAAGCAGGCTGATAATAGTACACATTGGCAGTTCAGACGGTTTTGTTGAAGGTGGTTTATTAACTTTTGAATCAACTCGTACCGGTGACTACCATGAAGACATGAACGCTGATGTCTTTCAAGAATGGTTCGAACAAATGATAGATCTTCTTCCTAAGAACTGTGTAATAGTAATGGATAATGCAAGTTATCACTCCAGACTTATAGAAGGACTGCCCACAACAAGTGGTTAAAAAAAGACTTGCAGAATTGGCTGAGTTCAAAAAATATTACGTACCATCCCGGATCTATAAGAAAGGAACTTTATTCGTTGTGTGCCCTTCATAAAGAAAAATTTAAAAAATACGAAATTGATGAAATTGCCAAAAATCGTGGAATGACAGTACTTAGATCCCCACCATATCATTGTGAATTAAACCCGATTGAACTGGTATGGGCACAGATAAAGAGTGAAGTTTCAAGAAAAAATACCACTTTTAAAATTCATGATGTTAAACAGTTGTTTTTGGAGGCCGTAAATAATGTAAAACCTGAAAACTGAGAAAAGGCAGTAAATCACACTATTAAAGAAGAGGAAAAAATGTGGAAGCTGGATAATATTACTGATAAAATGATCGAGCCAGTTATTATAAATCTTGGTTCTGAAAGTTCATCTTCTGAATCTGATTTGGATTTGTAACAAGTAGCTGTAAGTTTTATATTAATATTTTTATTCATCTATTTAACATACCTTAGACGGTTTTAAAAACTCTTTTTCTCTTTTGTAATTTTTAAAAATTAAAAAAAATGTGAATTTTTTAAAACCCTTTTTAATGTAGGCCAGTCAGTTCTAATATATAATATAGTGTGTGATAAAAGAGGTCACTTTTGTTTACATACACATAACACTTTATAACACTGAAATAATTCATTTATTTTTTACAATTATTCAAAGTAATTTTTCAATTAATCTTGAGCACGCCCATGGAGTGGTCGGAGCTACCAGTTAAAATTATGCTAATTACTCTCTCGTTCATAAAAATAAACTATAATACATTTTTGGATAATTTAACAATGTAAATAGTTTAAACTTTTTGGCAATAAAACAGACTTCAAAATAATTTTAGAAATATTTTTATTAAAATCATAGAAATGAATCATTTAACATTAAATTATTATTATAAAAAGCATCAAATTGAGATTAATTCATTTTTCCCTACGTCTCATCGCGAATTTTATTGATTGTGTCATTGTATAAATTGCACGGTGAAACATAAATCTCCTCAACCGTTAATTTGACAGATGTCAAATATCAATGAGTTCTCCAAGAATACAGCAGCAATAATAATAACAGCCCTTTCCGCTTTCAGGCTCTATTGAAGAGATTTTGGGGTTCAATCCTTCAACTCGGAGAATATTAATAATATGCCACAGCTGCTATTTATTGTCAGTATTATATTAAGCTCGGAATAATGGCAAGTCGACAAAACTTAAGATTAATTAAAAGGACCCACAAAGAAAAACTTTCCAAAGCATTAGGCCCTCTTAAATTTTTACGCGAACAAAAATTCCCTTAGTAATATTAATTAAAAACACTTTTGTCAACATATAAGTGCGTCGTTTCCTTAGACAAAGGGCCTTTAGATATCAAAGCAAGGGCCATTTATTATTTTGGTATGCGGAGACTGACCTTAAGAGTCGAATTGAAACATAGCCCATATTGTACAAAGAATTTTACCATTTTTTTAACATTTCTGAGAATGCTTGGTTAATTTAGTAAACTAAAGAAAAATAAGAAATACAAAAATGTTGGAAAAGCTAAATTAGAAAGACATACAGTTCTTAATAGTTGTTACATATAAACAAACCAGCTATAAATTAAAAAAAAGGACTAACTTCTTCCCTAATTATTGTAGGATAATTTTTGAAGTGAAAACCTTTTATATTGGGTTTGTATTACTTTTTTCTCTTTAGTAAAATGCTGAAGCGAGGGTCACAGAACTAGTCATCATATATTTACTTTAATCAGGTTTAAATTAAGGTAAAAGCTTTAGGTAAAAGAAAAGTTAACAGAAATAAACGGGAATACAAAACACCATGGTACGACGAAAGGGTAAAAGCACTAGCAAATAAAAAGAAACAAGCTTTCCTAATATACAAAGGAGTGAAGACACCGGAGGCACGAGAAGACTACGTGAGAATTAGGAATAGAGTAAACCAAGAAATAGATAACATCAAAAAAGAACACTGGGAGAAATTTACCAAAGATATGGAATACGACCTCTATGGATCCCAGAAAAAGGTGTGTAAGATGATAAGGAGACAAAAAACAGAAATGAATGAGTTTGTACGCATATATAACATTACCGAGGAACAATGGACTGAGCATTTCACGAAATTATATGGAGAAGGAGAAGAAGAGAACAGAGAAATAATCATTAACGAAACTCACGATAGAGTACTAATATCAGAAGAAGAGTTACAAGAAAGAATAAAAAAATTAAAAAACAGAAAAGCACCTGGTCCTGATAAGATAAACAATGAACTGCTAAAATATGGAGGAACAACACTACACAAATGGCTCCTAAAATTATTCGTCGATATAATAAATACCGGAGTAGTACCAGCGGAATGGAAGGAAAGTGTCCTGCTACCGATACTTAAAAAGGGAGACTCGAGAAATCCTGAAAATTATAGAGGCATTAGTCTGATGAATAGTACATTAAAATTGTTAACGGCAGTCATAAAAAATAAATTCGAGGAAAAAGCGAACATGACAGATAAACAACAAGGCTTCCGAAAAAACCGCAGCACAATAGACGCAATTTTTATTATCAGACAAATAATAGAAAAGTCTATTGAATATGGAAAACCAGCATACATGTGCTTTGTAGATTTAAAAAGTTCTTTTGACAGGGTGAAGCGAAATGACATCTTAAATTTATTACAAGCTGAACAAATAGACCATCAGATAATAAGGATAATTAATGAAATTAACAAGAACAACAAGACCAAAGTTATAATGCCAACAGGGGAAACAGAAGGCATAGAACTAAAAGGAGGAATCCGCCAAGGAGACTCGCTCAGCCCATTGTTATTCAATATGGTGATGAATCAAATAATTCACGAAGTAAGAAAACGACACGGATACCACATGGGAGCGCATAAAATCACGATACTATACTATGCCGATGATGCAGTACTAATTGCTGATAACGAAGATAACCTACAAAGGCAGCTCCACACCTTCAATATCACAGCAAACAAACTTAATATGAGAATATCAGTAGAAAAAACTAAATATATAGTGATCAGTAAAGAGCCGCGTAGATGCAAACTAGAAATAGACGGCAAAATTGTAGAACAAGTAATGAAATTCAATTACCTAGGAGTAGAGATCACTAGTGACTCGGATATAAGAACAGAGACCACAAGGCAAGCATTAAAAGCGGAGAGAGTAAGTGGTTGCCTCCGAGAAACCATATGGAGAAACAAATATCTGACCATGGTAGGCAAAATCAAAGTATACAAGACAACACTAAGACCAATCCTAACATATGCAGCGGAGACAAGGACCGACACAAGAAAGACGAAACAACAAAGCGGGCATATCATTAAGAGACAGACAAACCAACAGAAGTATACGAGAACAATACAAAATTCAAAATATTAACAGGTGGATAAAAACAAGAAAAAAAAAACTGGAACGAACATTGAAACCGAATGTGACCAGATAGATAAGCGATCATCTGTAAAAACAACAAGCCGTATAGCAGAAGACCCGTTGGAAGGCCGCCAAAAAGGTGGAAAGATAATGTACAGTCAACAACGACTGAAACAGAATAAGAGGCAGACAAACAGGAGTAATCCTAGTCGCGCGAAGAAGAAGAAAAAGAAGAAGGTTTAAATTAAAAACTACACGAAAAATAACTAACAAAATACAGACATTAAATAAGAAGTAAAGAATTAAAAGTATATCTGTCAATAAAAGATGGTAAAACCAACAGAAAAATAAAACATCTATGCAAAAATTCGATTCCTAACGATTCTCGAACGTCAAAATTTAAAAGTCATCATAAATCTCATCTAATTAATAATAATATAAAATCGTCTGTTTAATAACGCCCGATTTCATAATCAATTTAAAGTCACAAAGTCTCTATCAGGGACAAGTCAGGACTGTTAGAAACCCATTGCAGAAGTGGTATGCCATGGTCTTCAATCCATTTTAAACTCTTTTTTGAGACATGACAACCTGCGCCATCCTATTGGAAGACAAAATCTTCCGCTGATGTTAAACGGTGTTCCATAATCGGTAAAAGAGATTCTTCTAAAATATTTAAATATTTAACCGTGTCGTGTTGTCGTGTTTACAATCCCATCTTCTTCTTCTTCATGTACCATGTCCTTTCAGAACGTTGGTTACCATCATAGCTATCTTAATTTTATTCACTGCTACCCTAAATAGAGTGCTTGTATTAACACCATACCAATCTCGCAAGTTCTTCAACCATGAGGTTCTTCTTCATCCTGGACTGCATTTGCCTGCTATTTTTCCTTGCATGATATTTTGTAGCAACGTATGTTTGGGACCTCTTATTACATGTCCGAAATACTCCAGCTTTCTCTGCTTGATGCTTTTTATGATCTCAGTAGTCTTGTTGAGACATTCTAATATTGTGGAGTTTCGAATCTTCTCCACCCAGGAAACTTTTAAAATTCTTCTACCTATAGCACCACATTTCGAAGGCGATTTAGATCGATTTTATTCACAGTCCAGGACTCGACACCCTAAAGTAAGACCAATAACACGTAGTAGCGAAGTAGGCGGATCCTCAATGCCAATTTTAGGTCTCTGTTACATAACACCTTGGACATCCTTCTAAAAGCCGTTCTAGCTTGCTCTATCCTAGATCTAATTTTGCCGTGACTTTCGGCGTTACAATTTAATTGCTGTCCAAGGTAAACGATTTTATCAACTTGCTCAAGTTTGGTATTATTTACATATATAGACGGTTTTATATGCTATTTACTTATTACGATTATTTTGGTTTTCCGTATGTCCAGATCCAGACCTGTCTCCCTACAACTCTCAACGACACTATCAAGTAGTGTTTGCAGATCTTCTTGACTAGCTGCTAGGAGTACTGCATCGTCCGCATATTGCAAATTATTGATGACTTCACCGTTCACAAGTATTCCTTATTGTTTTTCAGAAAGTGCTTTTCTGAAAATTCTTTTGGAGTAAACGTTGAAAAGCAGGGGTGACAAGAGGCATCCCTGCCGTACTCCTCTTTTAATATTAAGAGCCTGTGATTCCAGACCATCTACTAAAACTGATGTTGTTTGATTCCAATATAAATTTGCAATTATTCGAACATCTCTGCCGTCCAAGCCAATGTCTTTAAGAGCTTCGATCAATATAGAGTGCTTAAAACGATCAAATGACTTTTGGAAGTCAATAAAACAACAGTATATGTCTACAGATATATCTCGACATCTTTGAGCAAGTACGTTCATTCCAAACAGTACCTGTCTCGTTCCAAACCAGCTATGTAAACCAAACTGTGTGTCATCCAGGTATTCCTCGCATTTATTGTAGATAAGACCATGTATTACCTTCAGAAAAATTTTCAATAAGTGGTTTACCAAACTGTTGGTTCTATAGTCAGCACAGGTTTTTGATGTTGTCTTCTTAGGTAGAGCTATAAACAGGGAATTAGACCAACCATTAGGTAGTTGTCCGCTGGTATAAATGGTATTGAAAAACAAAGTTATAGCCTCTAAAACATTGCTATCATTTATAAGCTTGTATATTTCAGTTGGAATTTCATCAAGACCAGTCGCTCTGCCATTTTTTGATGATTGTGTGGCTTTTATAACCTCAGAGCGTGTTACTCAGAGAACAGTCAGAGCGTGTTATTAGGGGTCCGTCGCAGTTAGTAATATCGGGAGGTGAATTACTCCTATCGTCTTCGAATAGGTTCTTGACGTAATTTTTCCATTCTTTAAGTTTGTCCTCTACTTCAAATATTACTTTACCATGTTCATCCTGTAGCAATGCAGCTTGTTTCTTATTGAAGATACCAGTCGCTTTTTTCACTTTTTTATACATGTTAAACGTGTCGTATCTGTTTTCAAGTTCTTCAATGTCATGACACTGTTTGGCTTGATGTTGACTCTTTGCTTCTCGTATTTTACGTCGAATTTCTTTTTGTATGCTGTTAAAAAGTGTTTCGTTGTTTTTCGCTAGTCGCCGTTGTTCCATCAAATCCAATATGTCATCTGTGATTCTAAAAGCCTACTTTTTTATCTTTGACCTGCCTTATAAATTTCTCACACAGATTTCTTTTACTGTTGTTACGATTTTATTTAAGCCCTAATCGATATTTTCACCAATATTTTCCCAAATTAAATATTCATTCAGTTGTCTTTGAACTGATTCCTTAACTTTCTCGTCTTGTAATTGAGCTGTTTCAATATTTTTGCGAGACTTCTTTTCGATCACCTTTTTTAATTTTAATTGGGTTACAGCTATTATGGTATTGTGATCAGACCCAATGTCATCACCTGGATAAGTTTTAACTGATTTGATGCAGTTTCTAAATCGATTTTTTATTAGAATGAAGTCGATTTGGTTCCTAATAATTTTGTCCTCTGATTCTGCATTTGACTTCCAGGTGTAGAGTCTTCTCGGTTGTAGTTTAAAGTGAGTATTCGATATAATGAAATCATGTTCTTGACAGAACTGGACAAGTCGATCTCCACATTCGTCTTTTCCCAAGACATAATCCACAACACAATGTTCTTTGCCGACTTTAGCGTTAAAATCTCCGAGGACTATGGTATTTTCTGCTGCTTTGACAAGATCTAGAGCATCAGTAAGATCTTTGTAAAATGCTTCTAATTTATCTTCATCACTGGATGATGTTGGGGCATAGACCTGAATTACATTGGTAATGAACGGCTTAGAACTAAATTTCACTAGCATTACTCTGTCAGATATGGGGATATAAGTTAATACTGATTGAGCTAAGTGTTTTGATACTACGATTGCAACTCCATTATAGTGATTGCATTTCACTTATTCCGAGGATGCTGATTTGCATTCTTTTCATTTCTTTTATGGCATTATATATTTTACCTGACTCAAACATGCTTCTGACGTTCCATGTGGCTATTTTGCAAGGATTTCGCATATTAACGACCTGAGAGGCCCTGCAGTCTCGAGATTGTCCTCTCTTGCAGGATCTTGGGTTCCGAGATCATAAATTATTTACAGCCATGATAGTTAAAACTAGGAGTGCCAAAAGGCCTTTAATGCAGTAGTTCTCCTTTGCTTTCTGTATCCTTATGCCGTTGACTAATTTATAGTTTTATAGTTCTTCCGCCTTCGGAATCAATTTCTCAATTCCAGGACAAAAGAGTGCCCTACCACTTCTCAACTCATCCGCCCCAAGCCGTTGGTCAGTAAGTGGGGGATTGCTTATACCGGCAATCACTCGGACGCCAGAGCCTCGTTTGTTGTAAAGCAGGATGCACCGGATGATCAGAATAAAGATCATCACACGGGCTGGTGAGGTTGACATCCCATCGATAAAATGTAACTTTAGACGACATGCTGTCCCAGATCATGACAGATGCAGGAAATTTGACTTTTCTCTTCAGACAATCGGAATAGATTTTTCCTGTGAAGTGAGTCAAATCTTTATACTCTTTTGACCATCTTAGTCTATTTTTCTTTTGTTATAATGTTAAAAGTGGCTTTTCTTAGCCTAAAATAAAATGAAATTTATTAAAAACATGTCGTACTAACTTTTTCAACTATAAAACTTACTTTGTAAGTGCAAAATCCTAATTTGTGGGTTCCTCGGCGACATGTTGATCTGAGAAACGTGTCTTCCAATAACGTCAGACCATAAAAGGCTTAACTCCATATAATTTGCTCGTCGATTTTTCACTATAATACGTCTTAATGCCCTTCGATCTTCTTCGGTTATTTTACTTTTTCGTACATTTCTAGGTTTTGTGACGACCGAAACAGTAGTTTTGTATATTCGGACTATGAATGTAGAATGTAGAAAATGGAGCGGCCAATAGAGCCTGATACACTGCGACCTTTGCAGATCTATTGTGTTTTCCCCTTATTTTAAAGCACTTCTCGTTGCCACGATGAAGATTATGTCCCGGCACCCAGGCAAGTGTCAACCTGTTTTGACTTCCCACCTGAGAGAGGACATCCAAACAGTTCCATACCAGCCATGAATCGACCTGTACCGAACTGAGAGCCTTTAGAGCCGCTTGACTATCCGAATAGATAACGATGGAGTCGTTATCTACATTTCGGCCGATTAGTTCCATAGCGCACCTGTGTATAGCAGCTAATTCGGCTTGAAATACGGTCGCGTATGTTCCTAGACATACCCGGACTTCCGTCCTTGGTTTTATGCCATATATTCCAGCCTCCGTACCTGTTTCCGTTTTGGAGCCGTCCGTATACCATATTGAGTTTGCTGTTAGCGGCGGACCAGTTTCCCAGTCCTCTCTTTTTGGTATTGTAATTTGAAAATTTTTGTTAAAACTATACCTCGTAACCATTCGGTCTACAGGCATTCCTAGAACGGGGTCTGCCTTTATGTCCTGGTATAGCCTTAAGTTATCAGCTCCCTGCATCATACTTATTGGAGCTTGGCCTTGGATCAACCGATGTACTGTTGATCTGGCTTCACTCTGTATGTATATATGCAGAGGTGGTAGGTTTAGCAGAACTTCTAGCGCGTCCGTTGGGGCTGTTCTCATGGCTCCTGTAACACTCAAGCATGCAAGCCTTTGTGTACTACTGAGCAATCAAATCGCCCCGGACTGTTGCGTTTTGTTCCACCACGCCACTGAACCATAAGTTATCATGGGCCTTATAACCCTTGTGTATAACCAGAGGTTCATTTTAGGATTTAACCCCCAATTCTTACCACACATTCGTCTACATGTGTTCAGGGCCATAGTGGCCTTCTGTGTGACTTTCTGAATGTGTGCATTCCATGTCAGCCTCTGGTCGAATATTACACCTAAGTACTTGGCCTGACTTGTGAATGGGATTTCTACTCCCTTGAGCACTAGTGGCTGTAAGCCTTGCAGTGCTCTTTTTATGGTGAAGGGAACAACAGATGTTTTTTTAGGGTTAACCTTTAGGCCTTCTTCCTCACACCAGCTGTCCACCATCCTCAGAGCGACTTGAAGTCTCTCCGAAATTATTTTGGTAAAGCGTCCTCGGACTACAATTACCAAATCGTCCGCATAACCCAGACAGTAAAAACCCTCCCTGGACAGTGTATTAAGTAGGTCGTCCATAAGCGTAGCCCACAGTAATGGGGATAAAACTCCTCCTTGTGGGCAGCCGCTTCCTGCCTTCGCTTCAATAGTGGCTTCACCTAACGAGGACACAATGATCCTGTTTGTTAAGGTCGCCTTTGTCCACTCGCATATGAAGGCAGGAACTCCTCTTCTTTTAAGCGCGTCCGTTACAGACTCGAAGGAGACGTTATTAAACGCTCCCTCCACGTCCAGAAACGTCGCCACCGCTATCTCCTTGTCATCTAGCGACTTTGAGAGCAGTCTGTTAAGATCATCCAGCGCCAAGTCAGTTGACGTTCCTGGCTGGTATGCATATTGGCGATCGCTAAGTGGATTCTCCATCAGCACGTCGTCCCTAATATACCTGTCTATCAATCTTTCCAGCGTTTTTGCTAGGAAAGAGGACAGACTATATTCTGACTATATTTCTTACACTATACCGTGACAATTGCAACATATTCGAAAATTGGATTTTCCAGAATTAAAAAATATTGAAAAAATTTTCTCATCGATAACTTTACCTCGACCCACTGTACAATCCACAAACGGCAAAAAGCTTTACAATACTACAAAATACGTTTGACATTAACTGACAATATTATTGTTTTGATGTCATTTTTCCATAGCTGCCTCTGGATTTAACGTAATTATGAAAAAATCAACGTATATTGACATAAGTAAATGCATAGTCAGGGTTTAGTGAAATTTTTTATTGTTGAAAATAAATAAAAAACCATATTAATTAATATGGAAGTTTATAAAAACATGCAGAGTAGAATCTGTTTATGGTAATCGACCTTAACTGCCAATTCCATAGGTGGGTTAACTGATAGGGGAAGGGGCTCGTAGTTGTAAGTTCATCTTCTTGACTTATATTATTGCAGAAAAAGTTGTTTAAGATTAACAATTTAAATAACTTTCACACTAATCAATAAATTACTCTGAAATTTTGACTGGAAAGACCCAACTTTCCAACCAATATCGAGGTTATAGGTTTATTTTTCACAATAACTATCAACATTTATTAAAAATTAAGAATTTTTAGGTTTTTTTACAGTTTTCTGTGCAAGAAACTAGTAAATCAACATTTATAAATCGCCATTTTAAAGCTTTAAACGGGTTTTATCAGATAGTTATCTCAAATTTTGTTTGAAACTGGTAGACAAAGGTACTTAAAATGATGCATTTTTGACCTCTAATTGTTAATTTAAAAAATCCACCCAATGCACTTTGAAAAAAATAGAATTATTACATATTGAGGTTCATAAAACTTAAAAAAAACTCCCCTTTCAATTTAAAAACGCCTTGTTTAAAGTAATTTTAATTTAAACATAAAAAAATTCATATTAAATACTAGTTCTAAACCAAAAACTATTTATGTGGACTCTTCTTTTTGTTCAAATTCAGAAAACAATGTTTCGTATTCCAACAGTTTGACTAACAGACGTATAAGTTAAACACGGAGCGAACATTGTATATATGTGTTAAATGAAATGTGAACATGCAAATAGGACTTACAGGGATCGACAGCGTAGGACGTTTCCAAATAAATTAACAGAAGTTTCACTAAAACGCTGTTAAGCATCTGCATACTCAATCGCTCAATGAGGAATTATCCTCATAAGAGAAATCCTGAGGAGGATCCGTTTCCTGTAACAAAATTGAACATATAAGATACGGTATTACTGTTATTATAGAGAAAATGGTACAAATTAAAAAAAAAAAGAAAATTTGTGTTCTTATTTTTTTATTCTTAAATGAAGTTATTTTATTAAAATGAAAGAAGTCGATATATAATTTGACAAAACATTGTTAAATAAAAAATAGAGACAAATTTTAAATTTTTACTGGGTAATAAAATATATTAAAATAGATAAGTATGTGGATAAGTATTTTGATATTAAAGTACATTTCTTATTAAAATAATACAATTATTTCGTTCACTGCGTTTTAAAGGTGTCTATAGTAGAAACCACAGTTAGAATGCAGTGCAGGTAATAGCGGCTTCCCACGATCGGCGATTCTACAGATCATCTCGCACAGCCGATGAGCACGGACGGCAACGCACTGCAGACAGAGCTCTTCCTACGGTCCGTGACAGTCTGTGTAGATCAATGACAGTACTGTTTGATTTAACTTTATTTCAATAAATTTAACTCTTTTTAAGTCTTTAATCGAAATGGTACTATTCTTTAATTGATTTTTTATTCGGTTCCATGCATCGTATATATCGTTCCGGTTCTTATGCTCTGGCGCCGTAGAATTCCATAAACTTGGTACGTTTTAATACAAATTTAAAAAATTAAAAATATCTTTGTTTGTCCATTTCATTTTTTAGCAAAAAACTGCGAAACAACTTTGACAACACTACAGACAACTACTTGTGTCAGCAAATAAACAACTTCTGACTTGCACTTGTCTGTTCAAACACTGACGGGCTCGGAACGTGTCGTACGGGCATGTACCGCACCTTTGATGTTACCGACTCTCGATGGATAGGACGCACCAGCACAGGCGTGTCTGTGCTACCCCGGACATAATATCAACAAAAATAGCGAAACACATAAAAAAGAAGGGAATAACACTAGCTTTCAAAACAAATAACAACCTAGGCAAATATATTAAAAACAACAATAGCCAAAATAAAAAATACTTACACAGTGGTGTGTACAAACTTAAATGTGGCGACTGCCCAAAAACTTACATCGGCCAAACTGGTAGAAATTTTAATAAATGAATAGGAGAACATAATAGGGGTTTCAATAATAGAAAACGAGATTCTACTTACGCACTTCACCTTCTAGATGATAATCATCCTTTTAATGATGAATTTCAAATTCTTCACATTCAAAATAAAGGCCTTAAGGCCTTAATAAACCGGCTGTAGTGATAAGATTTTATAATAAATTTTGTGGAAGTTTTGAAAACAAAGTTTTCAGTGTTTTATTGTTATATTATGTTTTTTTTTAATTCGTGTAAAAATGCCAACATGGCGAATAAAAAAATTATCTTCCTATCATTTATTTTGGAAACCCCATTAGTCATAATTTTACCAAAATCGTTTTTTCACTAAAATGGACTTTCAACTTCATGTAAAAATAACCGCTTTAATGTGGTATTGGTCAATGCTAAAGAGGTAATTGATTACAAAAATTGGTGGCCAGAATACTACAAAAAAACCATGTTATCCGCGGAATCCAGTGGCAAAAATATTCCAATTCAAGGAATCAGAAGGTTCAAATAAAAATAAGCCAATTCATACATTTTCACCACTCCTACGAGAACTCAAACTTGGTTGTAGCAAACCCTTTTATTAACGTATTAGCCAATCACACCTTCAGGCTTAACAATAACAAAAAAATACACTAATATTCCCTGAAGCATTGGCATATTCCAGTGCAAAGATTCCGATTAATTATAAGAAGACTGTTGATATACAAAACCTACAAAGTTATATACCGGATGTAGAAAATATCCAGGATTAATATAAGGAATTGTTCAACTGGTCCACAACGACCAATAATATACCTGAAGAAAATGAATGATCACACTCTTCGATTTTTTTTATTGTAATAATATTTTTTGTACTATTTAATACAAATTACAGTGCTATGTGTATTTTGTTTTATTTTAATTCCTTATAAAGTTTAGTTTCAGGTGACGCTGAACAATTTATTTGGGAAACCCCATAAGTCAATCAAGTTTGAGCTTACATAGAGCTTATTCTCAATCTTTTTTTCAAAAAATATTGGAGTGAAAAAGTCAAGAAACAGTCTATCTAACTATCTAATTAGCCCTTTTCGGTCCATCTTTGGACATAGGCCTCCCCAATCCTTTTCCATTCTTCTCTGTCTGTCGCTATAGTCATCCACCTAGAGTCCACGTGCTTTTTGATATCATCTGCCCATCTTATTTGGGGCCTTCCTCTGCTTCGTTTATATTCCCACGGTCTCCAACTTATAAGAATTTTGTTCCATCGGTCTTCTTTTTGTCTTATATTGTGTCCTGCAAATCTCCATTTCAATTTTGCAACTTCTTGTCTAATATCCCTCATTTTTGTTTTCTCTCTTATCCACTCGTTTCTCTTTTTATCCATTAGTCTGATGTGCAACATTTGTCTTTCCACTGCTCTTTGGGTTTTTATGATTTTGTCCATGTTTGCTTTTGTAAATGTCCACGTTTGGGAACCATAAATGAGAACAGGGAGTACGCATTGATTGTATACTGTGGTCTTAAGATGCTGTGGATATCTTTTGTTTTTAAGAATGTAGCTTAGTTTGCCAAATGCCGCCCATGCCAGTCTAACTCGTCTTTTTATCTCTGCTGTTTGGTTTTCTTTGTGAAGTTTTATAATTTGACCCATATATATATATATATATATATATATATATATATATATATATATATATATATATATATATATATATATATATATATATATATATATATATATAATCCTGAACTTAATCAATTTCATCTTGTCCGATCCTCATTGTGATGTCTTCATCTGTATTTGTTATGATTTTGGTCTTGCTGTAATTCATATTAAGGCCTATCTTTCCAGCTTCTACGTCCAGTTCTTTCATCATTTCAAATAATTCTTCTTTTTTATCGGTTATCACTGCGATGCCATCAGCGTACCTTAGATGATTCAAGAGTTGTCCACAAATTTTTATACCTTTTTCTTCCCATTCTAATCTTTTAAAAATATCTTTCAGAGCCTGATTAAAAAGTTTCGGTGATATTGTGTCACCCTGTCTTACGCCTCTATTTATTTGTATTGATTTTGTTCCTTTATATACTTTAATTGTTGTTTTGGCTTCCTTATATATATATTGGCTATTAGTTCCGTATATCTGTGGTCAATTCTGCTGTTAATCAAAGAACTTTTCACTGCCCAATATTCGACACTGTCGAAAGCCTTTTCGAAATCTATGAACGCTATATATAGAGGAATGTGGTATTCATTTGCTCGTTCTATAAGTATTTTCATACTTAGTAAATGGTCACTTGTGCTGAACCCCTTTCTAAAACCAGCTTGTTCTTTTGACTAGTATCCGTCGAATTTTGTCGTCAATCTATTAGTTAAAATTTTTGTTAGGAGTTTGTACATTACATTGAGGAGTGTTATAGAACGGTAGTTTTTTATATCTGCTTTATCCCCTTTCTTGTGTAGGATAATGGTTACGGATTCCTTCCAGTTGTTTGAGATTCTTTTTTCTTTTAATATCTTGTTAAAAAAGGAATGTAGACTATTAATTACCACTTTTCCACCATATTTCAGCATCTCTGCAGTTATTCCATCTTTTCCAGGCGATTTGTTGTTTTTTATTTCTTTCAATGCCTTCTTTATTTCTGATTTGCTTATTTCTGGCTGTAGCTCTGAGTTGACATTTATTTTAGAAACAGTAAATAAATGAAATTAGGTCAGTTTTTAACATGTAGAAATCTTAGTGTTTTTCTCACACAGTTTTTTCTTCTTTTCCGAAAGTTTCAGTTTTTTGACTTATGGGGTTTCTCAAATAAGTAATTTATATTGATCCGTTGATGAGTAATTTTAATTTTTTTTTTGAGCTTAAAATCACAGTATTTATGTAAACCTATTTTACAATATTTAATATCAATTTTTAATCGTTAAATGATAGTTAGTTAGTAGTTAGTTCTCTGGTCTACTTCGCACATAGTCAAAGATCTTTTTAATGCAAACTGATATTTTATTGACAATTTTCTATTCTTTCTGTGCTGTAACCGATAATGAACGAAAAATGTACCTATCTAATGAAAAAGGGATAAATGTATAAAGGCCTAAATATTCATACCGTAGATGATAAGCGGTAAGCATGAAAAATAAAAAACGGCACCACTGTTCCACGTCGAATTAATAATAAAGGATATAAGGCTTTGAAGCCCTCAAGGTAGCTGCATAACTAGGTTAATAATAGTGGCGAAAGCTCAAAGACCAACAGACCTTTTACAGATCGATATAAGCTGTCATCTATGTTGGCTGTATGATTACGAATGGGCGATTTATGACGGCAACCGGACTTTTATTGAAAATTAAAGACCCATGTTCACAATGTACTCTACCGATATGCAGCATTGTAATAACGGCGTATTGTTAGCTGGTGGGGGTGTGCCGTTCTATGCATGACTTAAAAAGTGCGTGGTTGAGGTAACTTTATCGACTTGAATCTGAAATAATTTATTATTCTGAATAATATACCGAATAACATATAATTAATAACGTCGCGTGAAGATGTGAAGATTGGGAAAGGAAAAATTATATTTCTTAGCGTGATTTGTCCATCTAAAATCAGCATTTCTTAAATACAGATAAGAAAACACGGTTTATTAATAAATTTATATTACACTTGCACCATGTTTCTCAAAAACGGTTATCAAAAAACAACTATACTGTACACTTACGAGGGAGCTGCAATAGAATATTTCAGTACTGCGACGCCATACACAATATTGTTATCAGCTATTTCTCTACACATATTTGTTTTTTTTTATTTAATAAAACAGGAATCTTATGATTATTGCTATCTGATTATTCACTCTGATCTATATACACAATATTACAAAAAACTTATCTAAGGTTACATTCAGGAATATTCCTTAGGCTCTAATCATTATAGTACTACTAGCTAACATGTATACTAGCCGCACTTTGCTCTGCTTTTTCACTTTCATTCACTTATAGCACTAACTCAAACGTCTTCGTTCTCTTAAGTCTTCTTATCTGGTTGGCTTTGTCTAGGAGTTTGATGGCCTCGACATTCACGTGGTTGGAGAGCCTTTGTTCATGACTCTCGGCAAACTTACTTATTGTCTGGATAACCGTATCCATCTGGAGGCCTCGATGAAGATCACAGTTTCTGAAGTACCATGGAGCGTTAACGATGTTCCTTAATAATTTATTCTGATATCGTTGTATAATAGTCTAGCTGCCAGGCGACATACTGAATGACTTATAACAGGCTACAATTTTCAGGATAGCTTCATAAGACCTCGACCCCCAAATATCTCTTGGGGTACTTTCTGTACCGGGTGCTTTTTCTCTCCGACTTATCCAAAAGTGGTCATTTTGAAGTGATGTATCAAATTTATTAATAACGTATTGCTGTTCAATGAACACAAAAGTCGACTTCCTGAAATATCCGAAAAAAATCTTCTCCGACAAAAATTTTGGTTCCATAAGGGAGTCCACCAAACTAAACATGCCAAAAAAACAACTTCAAAAAATTTAGTAATAACAAGCTGATTTTCTCTATATCGTTCAAAAATAACGTGAAAAATACTATTTTTACATTGTCCGACAAAATGTACTCGCCGATTTTACCGTTCGACAGTGAAAATCGGCTTTTCCACGAGTCTTTGGAAATTTATTAATAACTGTCGGACAAAAAAGAATTAGATTTGTGAAAGATTTACATACTAAATGGAATATGTGTCCGACAAATATAATGTAACCAAATTGCAGTCCGACAGAAAATGGCAATTTTTTTATTTATTTAATCTATATAAATTTCAGATGTTACGCAAAGCTTTAATTTTATTAATAACCTTCGGACTAAGTACAAAGTTAATTTTTTAGATAATTATTAAATGTTTAATACTATTGGCGGGCAAATCAAATTGTGCGATAGCGTCATTTTTATTAAATAAAATAATAAAAATATTAAAAAATGTATTTTTTAATATTTTTAACATATTTATGACAGTGTTCTTCACCACTAGGATCAACTGAACATTTTCAATGTAGGTTTTTAAATGTTAACTTCCACCATTTGTACTAAATAAGTTTTCCATTTAGGTGCTGAAGAAGGTGACAGCCTATCACGGAAAATTCAAATTTAGAATAAAGTTCTACACCAAACTGGCTTATACCATCTCTAGCCGATCCTTGATTTGACGCTTTCCCCAAAGTTACCTATCAAAGAATTATATATATATATATATATATATATATATATATATATATATAAACATATGTACCTATACAATAAAAAATAATTAAATAATTAAACTTTTTTTGTCATTCTTCATCAAAACTGTTATTTAACTCTTCATCACTTGAACTAATAATGTCCTCATCGTTCTCTTCATTTTGAATTTCCGTATCTGAAATAATAATAGATTATGATTTCTTACAAGTAGCTTGTTACCTATATTTCAAATATAAGTAACCTGATATATTTGAAGATATATCATCAAATATAGGATACTGAGGGCCATCAAACCAATGGTGGTAATATTTTTCTTCTATCAGTGTCCATCCACAATTTTCAGGTTTTAAATTTATTGGTGATCTTAAGTACAGCAATATATAAACACTGCATATATAAATTGTTGTTTTAATTTGTTGTAATAGCTCTTCTTTAGATGAAGGCATACTTGATGCATCGAGACCTTTTAATTGAGCTTTTATTACCATTTCATCGTGATTTTTGTTTCCAAAAGCCTACTCGAAGAGCTCAACTCGTCCCATGTTGACGTCTTTGCTTTTTAAGGAATAAACTTTACAAATAAATTCTTCAATGACTTTAAATGTTGGGTTTGAAGTATTCATTTCAGATGGAGGGATTCTTAAAAGATCCAGGAAGGCTACCTGGTATCTTTCGTTTTTCTTCAAAATAACAGATGGTCTCTTCTTTCCTTTTTTATAAAATGCAAGGTTATAATCATTGCCAGTAAATACATGACATACTGTTACAGCTCGTGTCATTTGCTCTCCATAATTTTGATAAATATCATTGATATTAAAATATTCCTATTTTTTGTTGGTTGACATATCTATATCTATAATTACTTCCACATTAGATTTTAAAAATTCCATATTGGATAACATAATTATAAAAATGTCAGAATCGGTACAACGAACTGTCACTCGGTAGTTCGTGTTCATCTGGCAAATATGGTGTACAATCTTTGTATCTGCTTCTTCATGTGTACAAGATCAATTATAATCTACAGATTTTTTCATACTTCAATATTCAATTCAATTCAATTCAATCATAATTCAATTTAAATATTTTTCCTTCTCATATCTCAGCAAATTCGTCGATGCACCAGTCTTCAATGAGAAATTCCACAAACTTTTCTTTAAAATTTTTATTTCTTAATAATTTGCCAAAATCTGTTGAGCGCATATTTTCTCTTCTGACATCATACCGAATATTACTGTCTTCTCCTCTCAACTGATGTTCGTGGTCTTTAATAGTTGATGAGTTGTATTTGTCAAATATGATATGAACGAAACGTGTCCGACTGAAAAATCGGAAAAAGATTCTTGTCCGTCAATTCTACATTTGTATACTACGAGATTTTATAAAACAGCTTTGAAAAAATCAGCTTGTTATTTATAAATAGGATATATCTACAATTTTAATGCCCACACATTCTACAAAAAAGTAATCTCGGCTGTATGTTTTTTTAATTTTTAGATAAAAGGCCCTATTTTTTTGTCCGACAATTTATTCACTAAGTTGTACTCTTCATTTAAAAACTAAAAAATCATAAAAAAAACCGTTATTAATAAATTTCCACAGACTCGTGGAAAAGCCGATTTCACTGTTGGACGGTAAAATCGGCGAGTACATTTTGTCGGACAATGTAAAAATAGTATTTTTCACGTTATTTTTGAACGATATATAGAAAATCAGCTTGTTATTACTAAATTTTTTGAAGTTGTTTATTTGGCATGTTTAGTTTGGTGGACTCCCTTATGGAATCAAAATTTTTGTCGGACAAGATTTTTTTTTGGATATTTCACAAAGTCGACTTTTGTATTCATTAAACAGCATTACGTTATTAATAAATTTGATACATCACTTCAAAATGACCACTTTTGGATAAGCTGGAGAGAAAAAGCACCTGGTACAGATAGTATTCCAAGAGATATTTGGGGGTTGAGGTCTTATGAAGCTATCCTGAAAATTGTAGCCTGTTATGTATAAGTGATTCAGTATGTCGCCTGGCACTTAGACTATAATTTGGATGTTACTTTCTTTTGTACAGCCCCATAGCTGTATCCCATATGTCCATATCGGTTTAAGGACTTGCTCCTACATTAACAATTTGTTATAAGTAGACAGAGTGGATTTTTTTCCCATCAACCAGTACATCTTTCTGTACACCAATCAACTTAATTTCTAATTCCCTTTTTTTCTTCTTAATATGTGCTTTCCAACGTAGCTTGGAATCTAATGTCATACCAAAATATTTTGCCGTATTTGCATAAGGTATTTGGTTTCTGAGAAGACCAGGCAGGTTTCACAGCGGGGAAAACATGCTTAGATCACATTTACACGGTCGAACAACTAATAGAAAAAAGAATGGCCAAAAATAGATCCGTCCATCTGGCTTTTGTTGATCTTATGACCCAATACCTAGAACCAAGCTATGGGAAGCAATGGAAGACATCGAAGTTCCACAAAGATTAATAAACGCGGTAAAAGCACTCTACAAGAATAACGAAGTAGCTATCAAAACGGGCAATAGAATATGCAGTCCATTTAAGACGACAAAGGGACTACTACAGGGTTGCTCCACATTCCCCACTCTGTTCAAAATATTCCTGGAAAAAACCCTGAAACCATGGAAAGAAAAGTGCGAAGAAATGGGTATACCAGTAAGGAACGAATATCTATATACGCTAAGTTTTGCCGACGACCAAATAGTGATCGCACAAGATGAGGATGACCTCAGTTTTATGATGAGAAAACTGGAGCAGGAATATACAAAGAATGGGATGGAAATAAACCTACAGAAAACTGAATACCTAACAACGGAGAATACAGAAATAAAACAGCTGGAAATAGAAGAAGGTAAACAAATCAAAGGAACAGACAAGTATAAGTATTTAGGTGTCATAATATCAAACAAAGAAACAACGGAGGAAGATATAAAAAATAGACTAGGACAAACAAGAGACTGCATACGAAAATTGAACCCGGTACTATGGGATAAGAACATCAGCATGAAGACAAAGAAAAAAATATATAATACCATGACAAGAAGTATCCTCACTTATGGGTGTGAAAATTGGACAATAAATAAGAAAACCAAAAACAAAATAAGAGCAACAGAGATGGAATTCCTAAGGAGAAGCTGCAGAGTAACAAGAAGAGATAGAATAAATAACATGGATATTAAGAGGAGAATGGGAATGAACTCCGACATAATAGACTACATCGAACAGAAGAGGTTAACCTGGTACGGGTATGTCAGAAGAGCAGACTAAAATCGGTGGATAAATAGAATAACAGAGTGGAGCCCGATAGGAAGAAGAAAGAGAGGCAGACCCCGAAGATCTTTCAGAGATGAAGTGGACGAAGCAATGAGTAGAAGAAACCTACAGGAAGGGGTCTGACTAAACAGGAAAAATTGGAGAAAACGGTTGAGTGAAGGAATACAGTGAAAACTGTGGAAATCCTTGTATATATATATATATATATATATATATATATATATATATATATATATATATAGTTCTTTCTCAATAGAGAGTTTTTCTAAATACTTCTTTAGAGCACACTTTAATTAGTAAATCTCACTAATTATTCTAATAAATCAATGTTGTTCATTTTTGGTTAATTATTAATTGGCACATGTGCTGTTTCTTATTTCTCTTACATGTGATTAAATATATATTATAGTGCCACATACCCCCGTAGCTAGAAAATACTATGTTCAAGTGCTATTACTCCCTTACATCCAGATTAATTTTTAATAAATATTAAGTTTTAAATCAATCTAATGAATAGTTTACATTCTTGCACACTACAATATCGATTCGCGGTTCAAGGACTTCTTTTCTTCGAGGCCTTTGTGTTCTAGTAATTTTTGCTTTCTAAAGAGTCGTAAAAAATTAATTTGCATGGTGGCACAATGTACCGTAGACGGTTGAAGTTGTTGGTGTACATGGGGTAGGTCAATTTTAATGAGTTCTAATGGGAACAAATTGAATCAACCTTGCTGGTTTTGCATAAAATACATTATAAGGATTTCGTCTTTTTCAATAGAAGAAAGGTGTACTACATATAGCAGTCGTATACAAAAAAATGTTTACAACAAAATTTCCTTAAAATATGCTAAAAAATAATTAGTATTTGAAACCAAGTATGTATGAAAGAGACCATAAAAGTATATATAGGCCAGTAAAGAAAACAGATCAGCTGAAAAAATCTTATGAGTACAGATTTTTGAAGGTATATCAGAGATAGCTGATGACAAATCCTTAAAAACGTACAACTGATTTTGCTTTGTTTTTTTTCAACAATCATAAAAAGTGAATAAATTTTGTTGTGCCTATAAAACGTTCCTTTATTAAACTGCTAGCTTGGTATCTATTATTGGTCATAGAAGATTCTTTAAAAAGAAATGTTTTTTCGCCAATTTTTTAGTGAACTTACTTACAAGCGCGTTACAAAAAAAAATCGATAATAATATAGATATTTATAAGCTAAAAATCCTCTTCAAACGGGTTTTTTTAAAGTTTTAAATTTTTTTAAACTTAAAAGTTTTTTATTATATCTTAAAATTGAAGCATCAAATTAATCAATTGTGATCTGCTAAATACCTATAAAGTCATCGTTTTGGCAGGTACAAGTTAATAACATTTATAAGTTACTGCAAAATAATAGCTTTTTTCAATTACCTCTTATCTTTTTAAGACCTACAACTTTTGTTTCAACTTCTCTAAGCTTTTAATGATTGTTAAAAAAAAAACAAAATCAGCTGTACGTCTTCACGGATTTTTCATAAGCTACCCCTTATATACCTTTTAGAACTTTCAAGTAGCTGTGTAAGATATTTACCGTAAAATTTTCATGTCTCATGATATTTTCACAGATAGACCAAACAAAGATTTCAAAATATAAAATCACACTAAACACTCCTGTGATTTTCAAACTACATAAATAGTCAATGAAAACGACATATGCGACAATGTTGTCGCACTTTTATTAAATTTTTAGTGAACGATCAAATCTTACCAAAAATAGAACAACCATAATGAAGTATCAAATTATAAGGTAATTAATTTAAACAAATGTTATAAATTTCAAACATTTTAATTGAAATGATAAACTGAGTCACTGCACAACAAAAAACAGTAACTACTAACAATAACGAAGAACAATTTAAAAAAAAAAAACTAAAAATATATACATAGTTATGATAAACCCATAAATTAGAACTCGAAAAGATACAATAATGGTAACAAAATAAAAATAATTCAAAATAGATTTTCGAAATGGAATCCTGCAGCCTGTACACATTTTTGTTGCCGAATTGTTAATTGACGTATTGAATTACGGATACTCTGGGGATCGTTTCTAATAGTATTACAACAATGTATAATTCTATCAATTAATTGTTGTCGGTTATTAATATTCACTGCGTAAACTAGTTGCTTCAATCGTCCCCAAATATGGTAATCAACGGGATTGAAATCAGGGGATCTTGAAGGCCACGAAATAGAACCTGCACGTCCTATCCACCTGTTGCCATAAACATTATTGAGATGTTGTCTCACTGCCAGTAAAAAGTGTGGGGGTGCCCCATCATGCTGAAAATACATCCCTCGGATAGCAACGTTCGCGTTGGCAAGCAAATTCGGCAAAATATTTTGTAGAAAGTTCAAATAGACCTGCCCTGTTAAAGGACCATCAAAAAAGTGAGGACCTACTAATTGGTTATTTATGACACCAATCCACACGTTAACCGAAAACCTTAACTGAGAACGACGTTCTCGAATAGCATGGGGATTTTCTTCTGCCCATACATGTGAATTTCGTGAATTATTTATCCCGTCTCTGGTAAATTGGGCTTCATCTGTAAATAGTGTCCTGTATAGCGTTGGTCGATTATTGTTTATCCATCTACAAAATTCCAACCTATCGATCTCATCTCCAGCATGTAGTCGCTGAACCATTTGAATGTGATATGGGTATAGATTATTTTTTTGTAAGACTCTACATACTTTTGATTGAGTAACATTGAGCTCTCGACTTACTTGTCTAGTGCTTATTGTAGGGTTCATAGTAACGGCGTCCATAATGTCATCTTCCTGCGCTTCATCTACATGTCGCTCTGTTGTTCCACTAGGAAAAATGCCATTTTCTCGCAAATAATTAAAAACTGACCCAAATGTTGGATAACTGGGAGTTCGACGATAAGGAGATCTCCTGCGATATTCTCTACTAGCAGCCCTACCATTCCCATTACAGAATCCATAAACAAATATTATGTCTGCATATTCTGTGGTCGAAAACTGATGTGGCATTTTGAACGAAAGTAACAAAAGCTCTACCAAAACTAACACAATGTACTTAACGTAGATATGACAGAAGAAATATGTATTCTTGTACACATAAATAACAATTGATAATGACAATAATGACAATGGGTATAAAATATCAAGAAACGTCAAACGGTCAACGCCAACCTTCATTTTAAACTTTTTTAGATTTATTTTTATTTAGTACAGTTGATGCAATGTATTATTATTTGACATAAAATTTTAATCATTTACAATCAACAAAAACTAACACATACAAGAGGTTTGACTTTTTAATCAATTTAATTTATTATTTATCGAAAATAATGCCCCAATACGATCTATGAGTAAAAATTTAAAATTGGAAAACAATTGATTCTATCGTAGAGATAATACAAAGTGACAGTAAAGATGTTAATTTTCTACGTATTAGATTATGTTGTAGGAACTCATTTTAATTAAAATGTTTGAAATTTATAACATTTGTTTAAATTAATACCTTATAATTTGATACTTCATTATGGTTGTTCTATTTTTGGTAAGATTTGATCGTTCAATAAAAATTTAATAAAAGTGCGACAACATTGTCGCATATGTCGTTTTCATTGGCTATTTATGTAGTTTGAAAATCACTTATTGCATTTTAAAAAAAATTTATACAGGGTGTAATATTTAATACAAATCCCTAAATTAATTTTTCCAAAGCCAGTCCTGGAATTTTTTAGTTTAGCTAATACCAGACGAATGCTTGATAGTAGTGTACTGTATCATGCAAAAATTAAAAAAATCAAATGAGCCGTATAAACAATACAGTAAAATGAAATAAATGGTCAATTACACAAATCACCCTGTTAATTAATAAAGAAGAGGAGTTGACATGTTTTATTGGCCACATGATATGCTCCCTGAGGGACTCTACATATGGTAGAAGTATGTAAAGTTCCTCATGACTCACCCTGTATATTTGGGTATCACATACAGCAACTTAAACTGATTAGTTCGTAAGGTTTTATTATTCAGTTTGCAATAAGATTTAAATTTTGCAATGGATTTTATTATTTTTAATTTTGTAATGCTGACGATTTATTTAATTTCAGTAAATTTTAAATTGTTATTGTTATTTCTCTGATTTTTTTAAGCTTTGTCCATAAAATTGTACAATTTGTAGTGACAATAAAGCATATTTCTATTCTATTACATTCTATAAATTCAATAATAAAGGCGGTACTACAAATGTGTTTATTTGATCCACCCACTGTACCGTATTAATATTTTAATTAGTCACCTGTAAAGGAGGTTTTGTTTTACTAGTACTGCCTATAAATCTTCGTATTGGTTACCTACTGTTATCAGTACGGTAGAAAACAAGTTATTTAGCACTAATAAAATCGTTATATGAGTAATTTGTAGGCATGATAAATTAAGGAGACAGTTTTTATTTATAAAACACCAATAAAACCAGAATGCTGAAAGTGTTTTTATATAAATACCTGGAATTTAGTAAATAATAAATTAAATAGTTTCATTTAAAAATTATTCAATCGTTTGAAAATTAAAATTACATGCTTTTGTTTTTGATTCTAGTTCGGAAATGATTTTCAAAAACACTTTTTTATGTTTAAAATTTTCATGGAGTTAGAATCTATGGAGAGGGCATCACGTGACTAAAAACAACCTCACTTCGGCCATATTGTTATGATCGTTGTGTCAGATCGTGTATAATGGTTTACGTTTGTTGTTTTTAGAATATTTTTTAGTTTTAATACTTTTATACTAACTGTTATATTATATTGTAATAGTGCATAATAATAGTTTCTTGTTCTCAATGTAGTTGCAGTAGCAGTAGCAATGTCGATAAAAAATCTTCAAGAATAACGTTTCTTAGGTTAATATACAAATATGTAAACAAAGAAGTGGTCCGTACTTCAGAGAATAAATTAATAGTGTTCATAAAACATGTTATAAGTAACGTAGATCAGTTTATTGATTAATTCTTCAGCCATTATTGATTATTTTGAAAAGTTTACAAAATAGCAATTAAAACATCCACTTCCCATAAAATAGAAATATTTAATACATAGGATATAAAGATACCAACAATTTCTAGGCTGTTCGAAGAACATCGAACAATCCATCGAAGATCATTGGAACCAAATCAAAACGATTATAAGCAACTCAACTCCAAACTTAAAAGAGAGCAGCCAAAAAAAGCAACAGTGGATGAACGATGAGATTTTGAATTTGATGGAAAAAAGACGCAATTTTAACAACCAAAACGTCGAAATGTATAAAGTAATTAATAAAGAGATAAGGACTAAAACAAGAGCTGCAAAACAAACATACTTCGAAAACAAATGTTTAGAAATTGAAGAATTACAGGGAAAACATGATTCATTTAATATGTATAAAAAAATAAAAGAACTGACAGGTCAAAACAAAAAACAGGCAAATAACATCGTTGATAGAGACGGAAAACTGATTATCACTAATTTGCATTAAATAGACAGATGGAAAGAGTATATTGAGGAACTTTTTAGTGATGAAAGGACCGAGCTTGAAATTAACGAAGTAGTTACACGACCTGACATAACTATGGATGAAATTGAACAAGCAATACGATTAGCAAAGACCCGAAAAGCGACGGGACCAGATGAAATACCGAGTGAAATAATAAAGCTCTTAGACAGTTCAGGTAAAATATCTCTCCTTCATATGTTTAATAAAATTTATGAAACTGGCTATATACCAACGGATTGGCGGCTGTCGACTTTTGTGACGATACCTAAAAAAGCAAATGCAAAAGGATGTAGTGACTACCAAACCATCAGCTTGATGAGTCATGTTTTAAAGATATTTCTACGAATTTTGCACTCTAGAATGTATCAAAAAATAGAACAACAACTTGGTGACACACAGTTTGGATTCCGCAATAACTTTGGAACAAGAGAAGCACTATTTAGTATTCAGATTATGGTACAGAGATGCAGGGATGTCGGACATCCAGTTTATATGTGTTTTATTAACTTTGAGAAGGCCTTTGATCGAGTAAAACATACTGAAATGATAGAAATTCTTCAGCAGGTAGGTATTGATGATAAAGACCTACGCATTATTAAAAATCTTTACTGGCATCAACGTGTAAACATCAGGATTGGCCGGGACACCTCTGAAGAGCTTCAAATACGAAGAGGAGTAAGGCAGGGCTGCATTTTGTCCCCGCTACTATTTAACATATATTCTGAGTTCGTTTTCAATAAAGCAGTGGATAATGTTCAATGTGGTATAAAAATGAATGACGTCAATATTAATAATTTGAGATATGCGGATGACACAGTGTTAATTGCAAGCAATTACGAAGAACTTCAACATCTAATTAATAGGATTACCACAACGTGTGATGAATATGGCCTTAAGCTAAACACCGCAAAGACAAAGGTGATGGTCGTCAGTAAAACGCCAATACAACCGAAAGTGGTAACTGCTTATGATGAACAACTGGAGAGAACTAACAGTATCACTTACCTTGGTTGTAATCTAAATGAGAACTGGGACATGAGTAAAGAAATTAGAATACGGATAGAGAAGGCCAGAGCTGCATGTTTTAAGATGAAGAAACTGTTATGTGGAAACAATATTACTTTAAGTCTGAAAATTAGACTAGTGAGATGTTATGTGTTCTCTACTCTTTTCTATGGTGTCGAAGGTTGGAGTTTGACGGATACACTTCTCAAGAAACTCGAAGCCTTTGAAATCTGGGTGTATCGGAGAATCCTATGAATAAGTTGGGTGGATAGAGTTCGTAACGAAGCTGTTTTGCATCGGATGGGAAAAGTTACGGAAGTCGTCAGAACAGTTAAAAATAGCAAACTTAAATATTTTGACCATGTTATGCGCCACCCAGAGAGATATAATATACTCCATTTAATAATACAAGGCAAGGTAGACGAAAGAAGAGGGCCAGGTCGAAGAAGAACGTCAGGTCGAAGAAGAACATCATGGCTTAGAAACCTGAGAGATCGGTTTAACAGATCCTCTGCATCTCTTTTCCGAGCTGCCGTCAACAAAATTACTATAGCCAATTTGATAGCCAACGCTCGATAATCGAGCTAGGCACATGAAGAAGAAGAATCTGAAATCAACCAAAAGCCGAAAGTTTTATGATCAGAGATAGTACCGACTAATTTTATATAACTAAAACTTAACAGAATCAAATTCCGAGGTATTTTTTGCGTGATATTCTTGAGAGTAATCAAAAATCTTAAACCTAAATATCTTAAAATTTCAATATTAAATACGGTAACATAGTCTTTTTATTTTTACACAGTATTTCGATTGTGATATTTGGCAGATATTCCTTGTTGTTTGTTAATTAATAACTTTTCTAACTTTGTTAATTGAATTAATTTTTGGTCAAGTATGTAACGAACTTTGTACAGCGTTCAGTTAATCTGAAGTTATCAAATACCTAAGTTGTAAAAGGAACGTATTTTTCTTATTTCATATCGTATATTTCGTTTCCCCTTTAAAATATTATTTATATTATTATCTCTTTCAGGTACAACTTGCTATTTGATCGTATTAATTATTCTTTATACAGTGTGTAAAAGCCAAATGGAATAAATTCATTATTTAGGTTACTGTACATATTTATAAAAAATCCCGAAACACGTCAAATTTAAATTATAACTTGACATTCTTTAACGTAAAAATGCAACCTCTACCTTCAACCCCCTTAGAATGACAGGTACAACCTCCAATTTTTAAAATAGGAAGTATAGGCTTGTGATATATCGTTTGAAAGGTCTTTTCATTCTCCATTCAAAAATTTTGTCGCTTTCAAGTTTATTAAGATTAATTAAGATAAAATAAATTAAAATCATGTGGTTACCGAAATTCGCTATAATACAATCAAAAACTAAAATGTAATGCAAAACGTAATAAAATGTAGAACACGAAAAAGAACTATGAATGTTAATGAAGTAGATGTTCAAAATGTTCACCGCGAACGTCTTGACAATATCCTAATCTCAAATAAGACTGTCTTCTAACATTATTTAACATAACAGGCGTGATCGACCTAATCGCAAGCGTTATTCGTTCTATTAAGTCATTTAAATCAGAAGGTTTAGTTTTATATACATGGCTCTTCACATATCACCATAAAAAGAAATCTAATAATGTAAGATCGGGTGATCGCGCTGGCCATTCAATCGATCCTCGCCTCCCTATCCACCGATTGGGAAATATTGTATCGAGGTACTGCAGGACATTAAGTTGGTAATGTGGTGGTGCTCCATCCTGCTGAAACCATATCGTATTCGCTGGAACTTGAGGGTTTCCTGGATCAGAATATAAATTTGCCAACGTTGGAATGACATCATTTTGAAGTAGTGCCAAATAATTGTTGCCATTCAAGTTGCCCTCAATGAAAAAGGGACCAATGATATTGTTTCCTACAATCCCTGCCCAAACATTAACCTTTTGAGGGTATTGAGTGTGTTCTCTCATCCAGTGAGGATTTTCCGTGGCCCAGTAGCGGCAATTTTGCCGATTAGCATGACCGTTAAGTGAAAAAGTACACTCATCAGAAAACATAACGTCTTCTAATTGGATAATATTGTTATCCAACATGTCCATCATTTGCTCACAAAAAAAGTTCTCCTATCAAAATCGTCTTCCATGAGCTCCTGACTAGGTATCATCTTATAGGGATGCAATTTATTTTCTTTTAATATGTTTACTATCGATGTATGGCAGCATTGAATGTAGTGGATGCCTGTCTACTCGATGTATGTGGATTTTCCTGAAACTCAAGCAACACATCTAATTTGAGTTCATCACTCAGTGCATTGGCAGCTGCTTTTTTTATCTGCCTTACATGACCAAACTCGCGAAACTGCTTTTCTATTTTACTTATTGTTCCTTGGGATATAGGCGATAAATTAGGAAATTTCTCATTGAATAGGCC
Source organism: Diabrotica undecimpunctata (assembly GCF_040954645.1). Lineage (NCBI taxonomy): Eukaryota > Metazoa > Arthropoda > Insecta > Coleoptera > Chrysomelidae > Diabrotica > Diabrotica undecimpunctata. Next base: position 10,537,271 of record NC_092811.1, on the reverse strand, counting down.
AGTTACTTCCTGTTGTGTTCGGGTGTTATCTCCGTACCAATCATTTGTAAAACTGTTATTTTATGCATTTACGTTAATCTAACCATTTTTCAGAATTGAATTGAACAAACTTTTTACTTAAATTAAAATACTGACAACTTAAATAAAACAATTTACTAATGCGTGTTAAAATAACGTTGCCACGGAAATTCTTTAAATTTTTAAATGGTTACCATCTAAAAACCACATTGCTATGGTTTTTGTTCACTTTCTCATTATCAAGACCTAAACGGGAAATAAGTTTTGAGTATATTTTAACGAATTTCGGTAACCACATGATTTTAATTTATTTTATCTTAATTAATCTTAATAAACTTGAAAGCGACAACATTTTTGAATGGAGAATGAAAAGACCTTTCAAACGATATATCACAAGCCTATACTTCCTATTTTAAAAATTGGGGGTTGTACCTGTCATTCTAAGGGGGTTGAAGGTAGGGGTTGCATTTTCACGTTAAAGAATGTCAAGTTATAATTTAAATTTGACGTGTTTCGGGATTTTTGATAAATATGTACAGTAACCTAAATAATGAATTTATTCTATTTGGCTTTTACACACTGTATATTATTTATATATGTCGTATTTTAGTGTTTACAGCAGGATATAATTACTTTTCCCTACTCTTTTTGTTCCCATCTAGGAACCATATGTATCTTTCTCGTATTGTTTTTGTCTTATTTTCTTTCCGTTCTCGTCACTTTATATCTTTCACGTTATCGCTCTTATCTAATTTTCTATCCATTCTCGTATTTACTACCTTTCACTGCTCCTTCAAAAATAGGTTGGTGTCCAAAAGTTTCATCTTCTAGGTGTATTTACCTCACTCGCGAATCTCTTGCAGTCTAGCTCAATACGCCTCTATAAGATTAAAGCCCATACCCGTAGTATTCTTATTTGTGTAACCATGTTGCCAATGTTCAGAGCATTTTCCATCTTCCATTAAGCACAATTCTCCATACTTTTAATAAATGTGCATCTTGTATTCCTGCTTTTTAATCAATTTATTTCCTACTTTTTTTATACTATCGCAATTAGTGAATTTAGTGTACATCATGATTTTTACATGATTTTTTAATAGTTACCCAATGGCAACCCCTTTAATTTTGATTGAATAAATCATAGTTTATTAAAAATGTATTGCACTTTTTTAGATTATGTTTAAATCTTCTGAACAACTAATCATAATTGTATAGTAGTTTTAATATTATTGAGTCCGGCCTTGATCCCACCGCCACATTGGTATGATCATTAACCACACCTTCTGACGCCGTTTTTAATATACACGTTAATATGCTCATAGCTTCTCCATAGATTCTAACTCGATAAAAATTTTATATAACTCATAATATTCGTATTCTGGGTCAGCAGATGAGTGTATATTGGCCATCTTGTATTTAGTTAAACAGGGTAAGCAATTAAATATTTTTGTTTGTTTTTAATATCTATTAAACTTACACCTTATGTTAGTTTTGATTTTCGTTTAAAACATTTAATAAGTTAGAATGTGCGTGGCCACATAGAAAAGTTTTTTTTTATAGCCCTTTTTCTATCCGAATTGTCGAATAAAGGCCTCTCCCATTTCTCGCCATTCATCCCTGTTGTGTGCTAGGCGTTTCCACATTGGTCCTGCGACTCTTTTGATATCGTCGCTCCAGCGCATTTGAGGTCTTCCTCTTGGTCTCTTCGCATCGTACGATCGCCAGTTTCCGACGTCTTTGTTCCATCTACCATCTTCGAGACGTTCGTTGTGTCCAGCCCATTTCCATTTTAATTTAGCTGCTTGTTTCGCGGCGTCCTTTATTTTTGTTTTGTTCCGGATTGCTTCGTTCGTTTGCCGATCTATTAGTGAGATACCAAGCATCTGTCGTTCCATGGCTCGCTGAGTTTTTCGAATCTTGTCCATGTTCTTTTTTGTGAATGTCCAGGTTTGAGCTCCGTAAGTGAGAACATGAAGGATACAAGAATCGAACACTTTGGTTCGAAGGTTTTGGGGTATCTTTTTGTCTTTCAGTATGTATGAGAGTTTTCCAAATGCGGCCCATCCCATTCTTACTCGTCTGCTTATTTCGGTAGTTTGGTTTTCTTTGTTTACCTTGATATTCTGACCCAGATATATGTATTCTTCTACATGTTCCACTTTTGTTCCTTGGATGGTTATCGTCGGTTGATCATCTTTATTCGACATTAGCTTAGTTTTACTCAGATTTATTTTCAGTCCTTTTTTTATGGATTCCGTATGAAGCTCATCGATCATCGTCTTCAGTTCTTTCCAGCTGTCGGCTATTAGTACTACGTCATCTGCATATCTTAGATGGTTTAAATACTTTCCGTTTATCGATAGTCCCTTCGTTTCCCAATTTAGTGATTTAAAGATGTCTTTAAGTGCGGCAGTAAATAGTTTTGGAGATATGGTGTCTCCCTGTATCCCTGGTGTCTCTCTCTGTTTAGGGTAGCGGGTAGGAACTCCTTTGGAGTCCCTTGGATTCTTTTGGATAGTCCTGTCAGGGAAAGTGAATCAATCCCTGCCATCCGCAGATTCCAGGAGCTTCTTGACCCGGGAAGCTAGCACCTGCTAAGGGTCCCTTGTTAGGGTCACGGATGAAGTCCAGAACTTAGATTAAAGAAACCGGTTTCGTTAATCTAAGGTCCAGAACGGCATCCAAGGCGACGAAGAATACTTTCGATACGGCGAAGATGGCGGAGCTGGCAACCCTTGATTTTAGGGATAGGATAAGATCACAAACTGTAGCGTCTGATCCAGAGTGGACGGCTACGAACAGCGTCTGATCCAGAATGGACGGCTGAATACACACTCACCAACACGTCTGGCCAGCGCGGTGTCTTAAGGCTAATAACCTCCCCAAAATGATGGCGAATTCTAAAACGATAGGAGTAAGTCCCCAGGTGGGTAGATCATACAGTATTGGCAAGTCCCACTCCTTTATAAAAAAAGGACAGCTTCATGGAATCTGGGGGAAGCAAGAAATCGCTAAAAACAACATAGAAAAGTTATATTTCAGTAATTAACTGCAATTCACACCATTTATGAGGATACCTAAACTAAAAGAAAATCATCAACGTTTACTTTATTTATTATTTTGTTGCAGTTAATTAAAAAACAATCAAAAATTGCCATAGAGCTCCCGAATTGAGCAACGAGAGCCTCGTAAAGTATTTGTGAACGATCAGCTTATTAACTGCCATTCTTCTTCTTTTCCGTTACAATAATATGATAAAGCTTAGATGCAATTGTGTAAAACTAAAGGTCTTTTCGTAGACCTCTATCTCTGTTTCAATCTTCCACGAACAAATTGAAATTTTTCGTATATTCAAGGAAAATACATCCCGCCCAGATCTCCCTGTATTATTTTGAGGCACGTAGCTCCACGATAAAAACATCATTATCACTAACAACCCCACAAAAGATCTAAAAACGGTTCTGTTGGCTTAATAGGGCGCGTAAAGGGCCTATTCTTGTTCAAGAGATAACAAACATACTGAATGAGAACTTTTATATTAGTATTTATGAGGGCCAGTTACAGCGACTGGAAAATACTTTTGAAAACTTGACTTCTAGTTAAACAGTACTTTTCGGGAAACGAGCTTTGGGATTTTTATTATTTTAACGCCAAAATTTCAAAAAATCTAACTAAACAACTATTAATTATACATGCTGGTAGTCTTATAGATCGGGGTATATATAAACAGAATTTATTAGAGTCTGATGATTAATTTGAAACTGATAAGTCATATGTCAAAAATATTTGCATTTGTTTATTTTCAAGCATTCTTACTGATGTAAAAAATAACGTCAATTTAAAATATATACATCAAACATCTATCATCAGCCTTCACTCTTTTTTTCCCTGTATCTTTCCTTGCACAGTCAATCTTACTAATTTATATTTCTTTCCTCTCATTATACGAAGTTTTTAAATGTTAACAGTTTTTGTACATTACGTAACACTACAAATCAAAACAGTTTTATTAATGTTTCTTCTGTTTTTATCAGGTTTTATCTTTTATCTGTTTAGTTTTCCTTTCATCTCCACTTTATTTCGTCTTCCATTTCGTACTCTCTCTTTGATATCAACCTGATCATTTACAGTTTTCTCTTTGGTAATACTTCGTATTTGGCAGGGAGAATTATTCAAGAGAAAACCAAATGTCTACCACGGGAAGTAAAAGTTTGGGAAAGACAAAACAAATGGAAAACTTAGAAACAACAACCATGGAAACAGAAAGACCGCAACTACGGATTTGAAAAGATTTTACAAGAGATCCAAAGGCAATCACAAAAAATGTATGAAAATCAACGGGAAACAATAGTCTGGAAAATTATAAATAGGAAACTAAGTGATATGTAGAGGAGATAAAGAGCGAAATGATACAACAAATGGAAGAAATAACACTAAAGACTGCAAAACAGGAGACAGAGATTAAAGAAATTGAAAATAAAATAAAGGAGATAAAGAATTGCCAGAAAAAGGAACTAGAAAATTTGAAAATCAAGTTGGAGATCGCTATTCAAGAAGACATGAAAGAATTGGAGAAAAGAATTAAACAAATAAAAAAAAAGTCACAGAAAACAAAAATCAACAAAAATTCGGAGACAGAAGAGAAACACTTATCCATAGTACAGGTGACGTGAAAATCCAATTTGGCGGGGATGTGAGAAAATTGCACCCAGTTCCCTTCATTAAGAATTTAAAAAAACTACAGTTCGAAATGTTGCTTCATCCTCAAGGATGAAGCGAGCCTATGACAGTAAAAAAGATGAATTTATTAGTTGGGAAAACTTTGAAAAAGATTTTAAAATTATTTCTGTGGCAAAATCCAGCAACTAGAAATCAACAAAGAACTGCAGAACGGGAGATACAATGAAAGGATGGGAATGTCAGAAGAAAACACTTATACATTACAGGTCTACAACAACGCTAAACATTTGGAATACAATTATTCATCGGAACAATTGGTAGAATTGGTTACCAGACATTTTGAGGAAACGCTAGAAGACCACATTGCTTTTCAAAATTACAAAGAAATTGATATCTTTGTCAATTTGTACAAAGAAGAGAATCGCGTCTACGAGACAGAAGAACTAGAAGACCACAAGACACGCAGGACTACAGAGATAGGGGCAAAAGTATCGTTAAGAACGGCCAAAAAGAGAATTTATCCCGAAAAGAGAATACCAAAATAGAGAAACCAGGAGAGAGAATTACGAATCCAGGAACCAACAAGGGAACAGGGATAGATACAGAGAAAATCGTAATAGAAATACATACACAAAGAAAATAACAATTACAGGTGAACACATGAACAATAATATCGGGAATCGGGAAAACAGATATATACATACATACATACATATATATATATATATATATATATATATATATATATATATATATATATATATATATATATATATAAATATGTTGAAAATATCGGGTATGTGGTCTATATTAAATAAAAATATTTGTTTTTTCTAAAGCTCAATATTTCACCATTTATTTAATAGCTTCATCGGGAGTAACTGTAAAAAACAAACATTTCAAAACACTGACGTACACTTAGATTTACAATACTTACAGAAATTAAAAGATTATACACATAAATAAAATTGAATATTAAAATAACATTATTGTTGATGAAGCTGTACATTTGAAGAGCTTAATGTGAAACAATGACAAGCCTCAAAAAGGCAAAAGTGAGATATTTGACTTTGAATGTTAAAAATAATATTATAAAATCCAGTAACAACTTTTGTTGTTTTAATTTAGATATGTGGGTGCATGTTGAGCTATGGAACTATATTTATAACAATATTAATAAAATTACTCCAAAGCTGAGATAAAAACAGTCTTTATTTAAAAAAAATGTGGCTTGTTACATTATTACATTAATGATAAGTACCCAAAATCTTATTTAATCAACCAACTCGGCGACCTCATCAGCAACATCAGGGCTGACATCCTCTTGTAAACTCTTGTAGAATGGATGATACACTGAAGGTATGTAGGGTAATAATGATCTTACATTTTCGAGTTTCTTTTTTGCAATCCGAATGGGCTCAATATACTTCTGTTTTAAAACAGATACAGTAAGCACATTAGGACGTCCCTTCTTGACAACACTAACGGGGTTGTAGGTACCATTCACAGAATGTTTAACGTAAAATGCTTGTCTGTTATCACTCCTGAACAAAAAGGAAAAAACATTGGAAAAATCCAAAGATTGCTGGTCATCAGTGCGAGTACTCTTTTTAATGTTCTCTAAGAGTGGTTGTACATTGAGGAAATCTTCCTGCTTCATAACAGTTAAGTTGAAGGGCTTCTTTTTATTAGATTCTTTTATAATTTTTTGCCATTCCTCAGGAGAGTATACAAGCGGAGTATACTTTCTATGTCGTTTTTCTATAAGAGCAAAATCCCTGTTGGAGGGAAGGTGAGTGTGTCCGCTGACTAAAAAATGGTGTGTAATAGACTTAAACTTTTGTTCCTTCACTAGCTGGAACCATAAAGACATTAAAAGCCAGTTTTTGTTTTGCCCGGGACAATTATCCGTGAAGAAAACGAGATGTTCTACTTCACCTATCTTTGAGCTTAGAAATTTTATGAGTATTGATGCAATTTCATCACTTCCTCTTTTTGCAATGTTTTCCGTCCAGACAAACATATGACCAGCGTCTTCCGTACAATCATGGATTCCTAGATTATACATCCAGATTTTCCTGCAATAAAATATTGCAGGAAAATCTGGAAAGCCTGGAAAGCAGGAAAATCTGAAAAGCCAACAGCATCGGGAAGGTATATGAACTACTTTTCAAACCACACCACTCGTCAAAAATATAATACAGTATTGGGTATGAAAAACAGGGTAATGTCCATTGTTGATGATAATTTGTTACAAAAAAATCTGGACATATTATACAAAATTTTTCGAAACAACGGCTATCCTAAACATATTTTAAAAAAACTCATTTACAGCAGTAATTTCTATGATGGTCCTGTCCTTGACTCTAACAATGAGTCAATCAAATACAAAAAACTCCCCTTTACTAACGGTCTAACTCAGTCTGTCGTATCCATATTTAAAGATGTTTCCAATATTAATTTAGCTAAATACAATACCATAAATAGCAAACAACTTTTTTCTAAAATTAAAGACCCAGTACCAAGCTTATATAGGAGTAATGTGGTATATGAAATACCGTGTCTAGGATGTAAAAAAAGCTACATTGGCCATACATCGCAGTGGCTAAAACAACGTATCACACAGCATAAAAGTGATTGCCGCTTAGGAAAAAATTCTTGCGCAGTTGTCGAGCACTACAAAAACACCGGTCATCTGTTAGACTACAACAATGCTCGTATTTTGGCACAGACTTTGTAATTTTTGAAAATTACAAAAGTAGGTTATTTTTGGAGATGTACCAAATTAACAGAAATAAACAAACTTTAAATTATAAAACAAACACGGGACAATTAAGCAACATATATTGCAATATATTAAACAAAATTTAAAACTACACTCACCGTAATGATTAATCATACTAATTAGCCTTAATGATTAATTAAAGAAATACTATTCCTCTAATGTTTTCTTACATTGTTATTTTTTGCATTTTGAAATAATTTTTACTTGTTCCATCTTATTTATTGTTAAGGAACGTGCTCAAAGATATTTTAAATTTTAACATGCATTTTATTAAATGTACAGTTTCATCAACAATAACGTTATTTTAATATTTAATTTTATTTATGTGTATAATCTTTTAATTTCTGTAAGTATTGTAAATCTAAGTGTACGTCAGTGTTTTGAAATGTTTGTTTTTTACAGTTACTCCCGATGAAGCTATTAAATAAATGGCGAAATATTGAGCTTTAGAAAAAACAAAGATTTTTATTTAATATAGACCACATACCCGATATTTCCAACATACTTATAAATTGTTTTTTGGTCGAAATAATCACGTTAAATATATATATATATATATATATATATATATATATATATATATATGCTGTCACTATTTTTCCGGGTTTGACTCCGCGTTGTAAAATGCTGGTTTTCTTGAAAACCATTGTTTTGGCGACGTTTCGGCAAGGTCTCACTTGCCATTCTCAAGCCTGGTGGATCTACTTCTCGTCGTTACTCGATTAGTACTGATCTACGATTTCAAGAAAACCAGCATTTTACAACGCGGAGTCAAACCCGGAAAAATAGTGACAGCACATATAGCTCCCGCGGAAACCTCAAAACAAACATATATATATATATATATATATATATATATATATATATATATATATATATATATATATATATATATATATATATATACGAGTACCTAAACAAAAGGTATTAATTACGAGAAGAGTATTGCTTCATAAACGTTAGTGTTGGTCAGTGTTTCGATTACCGTATATGATTATAAACAAAAATAATGTAAAAATGTATTTTAATATAACAACATTTGCAAAGTAAATAAAAAAAGCACCTCAAATTATCACCAACATTATTTATTATTACAACATTAAGCATATTAAAGATAAAATGATCCTTACTGGGGTTAGAAGAAGGCGAATCGATGGAAATACTTTCGATTTTCAATCATCTCGAACTACCCGCCGCAAATGGAAACGTTACACCTAGAATGTTACCGAAACCGCATATGTGGCCCGAAATATTAAACTTCCTTCGGAATCATTCCTGCCTTTAAAATGGGATTACCTATAAGTCGATTGCGTAAATATCTTAGTGGAACAGAGTGGGTTCTGGATATTTTATTCCATTCATATTGCCTCGATTATAATGTACAGTTTCTTAATATTTATAAGTGACAGCTAACAAAATAATTTTACTAATTTTAATAATCTCTAATAACTAAACACCTTTGAAATATTCGCTCAATTTGTACATGCTTTCTTGCAAAAAAATTTTTTTAACAATATTTTAATTGGTAAAAAAGATTGAAATGATTTTCTTCTTTTGTTGTTCTTTTACTAATCCTAGCACTCTTTGCACTAGCATTCTTGTAAACTTATGATATCCCTTAAGAATACCCTATTATTCTTCCCTGTCCAATACTTAGTTTCTCCGTTGTATGATTTTTGTGACTTCCTTTTGTTGGAATTCCTCAACATCACGCACTTCTTACGGGGCTTTCAAGTGCTTATTTTCCATGGTGCTTGTATATTTTTATAATATAATACGATGTGTTCTGTGGGACTAGAAACCTCAAGCTATTTTAGTGAGGATACCTTTAGTATGGCTTTGATTAATATTCGTTCTATAAGATATAAAACAGATAAATTATTTTTGTTCCTAGAGAAATTAGTATTTCCCCCGATAGTTACTGTGACCGAGCACTGGCTTGAAGTCAACGAGCCTTTTTTTGTAGAAAAATATACCACAATTGCTAAGTATGATCGCCCAAGTTCAGCTCATGATGGCACCCTAATTCTTTCTACAAATAATAATTTCTCTCTATATCCCTTGTACTCATTGCCTTGGTTACCCCTTCTTTCCATGTCTTTTTGGGTCTTCCTCGTTTTTTACGGTTTGGTGGTACCCACTGCATAATCTTTTTGGGCAATCTTGTGTCTTCCATTCTTTGAACATGACCATACCAAATTAACTGTTTCCTCTCAATATCTGTTGTTAAGTAGCCGTCTACTCCAAGTCTTATTTCCTGATTTCGAACTCTTTCCCTGCGGGATATACCTAACTATCTTCTAAACACATCCATTTCTACAGCTTCTAATTTTTTTCTGTTGTTCTCGGTTATTCGCCAAGTTTCTGCTCCGTAGAGTAGGCTGTTTTTTATTAGTGTTTCATATATATTGTAACAAAATATAACTTTCTGTTAAATGAAGTATTTTTTGAGTTTTAATTGGTTTATAACAAGAATCTTAATCTATACATTATTTGCATTATAGATCGCCTGATTTTTCCACGGAACTATTTTTTCAGAACATTTTACGCTGTTGCTTGTACTACCCAATTGTCCTTGGTAAATACATTCAAATCGTATGGTTTCATAATGCACGTTAACTCTCCTACAAGAATTACTAAAACAACATCTACCATAATTGATTATATTGCCTCAGATTTCTCACCTCTTGATGTACGCTCTACAATTATTAATGCAGGAATATCTGATCATTAAGCAGTATATACCAAGTTTAACACTCTTAACAAACCATTCTCGAAAACCTAACGTTAAGGTAAGATTTTTTCCGCACAGAACTTTCGTAAATTCCAAAATTTGTGCTTGACTTCTGGGTGGCACTTTCCCTCTGTGGACGTTGGCTGTAATTTCAGTGATTTTTAGATAGGCTTGTTTGTATTTTCAATAAGGCATTTTCTTTAATTACAATTAGGTCAAAACATCACAAACCCTGGACTACCAAAGGTAATCGCATATGAGCCAAGAATATGCTTTAAATTTGGGTTTGCTCTATCATTAATCTTTCATTCCCATGTTGCGTTTTTGAGACAATCATAAATTTAGTTTTTCTCTTATTTATTTTTAGTCCATATCTAATGCAATAATCGTTAATTCTATTTACCAATTCTTGTAGCGATTCCAGGGTGTCTCATCGGTGTCATCAGCCAATCTTATGTTATTTACTATTCTTGCGTTTACAGAGATTCCATCACCCACATCCGCTATCGCTTCCTGGAATATGGCTTCACTGTACAGGTTAAACAGTAATGGTGACAGAACACAGCACTGTCTTACTCCTCTCTTTATATCTGTATTTTCGGACTTTTGTTCTTCTATCTTTATATTGGCCTTTTGATTCCAATACAGATTGATAATGATTCGTAAGTCTCGTCTGTCTATATCTTTGTTTCTCAGTACTTCTATTAGTTTTTCATGTCGGACCCTGTCGAATGCATTCTCGAAGTCGATGAAACAGAAATAAATATCTAGGTTCATATCTAAGCATCTTTGAGAGAGGACCTTAAAAGCAAACAATGCCTCTCTCGTTCCCAGTCCCTTGCGGAACCCAAACTGAGTATCATCCATATCATCTTCTAGTTTTCTATATAATCTTCCATGAATCACCTTTAGAAATATTTTGAGGGCATGGCTTATTAGTGATATTGTCCTATAGTCTGAACAATCTTTGGCATATACTGTTTTTGGTATTGCTACAAAGGTGAACACCAACCATTCCTGTGGGATTTTTCCAGTTTTATATACTTCATTAAATAGGTCCAGAAGTACAGGTAGAGTTTCATCGTCTAGACATTTCAGTAGTTCCGCAGGTATTTCGTCTGGACCTACAGTTTTTCCGTTTTTTGCGTTTCGTATTGCTTGTTCGATTTCCTCTATTATGATCTCTGGCCCCGTTTCGCTGTCGATTTCTTCCGGTTCTTGTCGATTATCCTCAAACAGATCTGTTATGTATGTCTTCCATTTTTTTAATTTCTCTTTAATTTCTATAATGATTTTTCCATTTGCGTCTTTCAGAAGGGCATCTTTCTTTTTTCTCAGTGTATTTGTCATTTCCTTTATTTTCTTATGCATGTTAAAACTATCATACTGTTTAGCATATGCCTCTATTTCACTGCATTGATTAGCAAGCCATGTGGATTTGGTCTCTTTTATTTTCTTTCCTATCAATCTCTGTAGTTCTTTGTATTTTGCCTTACTCCTACCTTTATGTTTCCTTCTTTCCTCCATTAGATCTAAGATTTCTGAAGTCATCCATCTCTGTTTTTTTCTTATTTTTGTCTGCAGTAGCTTTTCTCCTGCCTTTATTAAAGTTTCCTGTACCATGTTCCATTTGTCATTAACATCTGTTGTTTTTATCACGTCTTGTTTGATTTTCTTTAAGTTATCAGGTAAACAGTGGATATGAATTGCACAGGATAGAAATCAGTGAAAGAAAATGGAAGAAGCACATGTACAAAAATAGGTAGATATAGAGTAGAGGGTAGATTGGAAGACAGAAGAAAAAGAAAAAAGACATTGTTGTTTTAAATAATGAATTCAGCTTCTTTGTAACAGATTACTTATACGTTTCTCTTTCTTATTATAAATAGACTAGAAATACTGCGTCTTAGAAGAGTGATATTAAATTGTTTGATTATTTTTTATGTTATATGACAAAATATATGAAAGATATTTTTTTACAAGTTTTAATAAATTACACCAACATCAAACTATTAACCAATCATGGAACGAACACACCTGTAACGAACTTTCTGCATAGTTGAACATCTCGAAGACACCAATCACCTACTTAAAACTCTATAAGACGTGATATTGGCAACTGGGTCACAGGTTAGCCAGAGTAAGAGTATTATGGGTCATAACATATTTCATAGTTCGTATCTTGCACAGCAGAAGATATTACGGCACTTTTAGCGTGCCACCATCTAATTAAAATGGTCGATAATATGTGGAAATCGAAATCGTGCATTCGATAGAAAAATCTCCGCACGCACGTATAGACCTTTTGCATTTCTAAATTAAATTGATATTTGAATATATGTAAAGTAAGTTGAATTGAGTTTTATGGATATTTTACATGATTGCCCTAGATTTACGCAACACAATAAGTAGAAAGAGCTAAAAACGATTATAAAGTAGATGGATAACACGAGATAATAATACATGGATTACTCATTACAATATCGTGTGTTAAAACACAGTAAAATACAAGAATTTTTTACAAGATTTCGGTAAATAATGTTTACTAAAAGTAAATACGGGTAATACATTTACTTCTTCCATATGCATGATTGGTTGACTGTCAATATAATACTGTTTAAATTATCTGCCTTGCGAAGTCACCTGTCATTTTATTTTCAGCGCACAAGTGATTTAAAGTACTTTCCTGCTGTATTAAGAATCTTTTATTCGAGCTGCAGTATAAGTAACTATAAACATATTGTCTTATCTGTAACTCACAGTGATCTTCTTTTTGTAGCGCCTATCCGTTTCGGATGTTGGTGACGGCAATCTGTATTTTGCAAACTGCTTCTCTGAATAGATTTGTGATTGTTGTGTTGAACCATGAACCACATTTTTCAGCCAGAGAGTGCTTCGCCTTCCTGGTCCGCGTTTTCCTTCTACTTTTCCTTGTAGAATTAATTGCAGCAACCCACATCTTTCGCTGTTCCTCATGATGTGACCAAGGTATTCTATTTTGGCTGTTTATATTGTGGTTAGCAACTCTTTTCCTCGTAATTCTATTTTCTGTCATTCTTTCGATGTGTTGATTCCATTCCACTTTTCTTCATTTGGTCCTTTATTTCCTCTATACCACATCTCGCTCGTATTTCCTCACTTCTTGTCTCTTAAAGTTTGGTTTGTTATTTTTCGTAAGACTTTCATTTTTGTTGTTTCCAGTAGTCTTTGTGTTTTCGCCGTTTTCTGCTCTTGTTTCAGCTGTGTACGTCATTATCTGTCTTATTGTTGATTTATATATCCTGGTGTTCGTTTCCGTTGTAATTTATTTGTTTCTCCAGATTGTGTTGTTGAGATATCCTGCTGCTCTGTTTGCCATGTTCACTTGTTTTTGTACTTCTTCTTCCACTTTTCCGTAGCTTGAAAGTTTTATTCCCAAGTATTCAGTTTCCATCACTTGTTTTATTATTTTGTTATTTATGACTAGTTTACATCGTCTCGGTTCCGCTGATATCACTATCGTTTTAGTTTTCTCTGTTGAGATCTCCATGTTGTATATAAGCGCCGTATCTTCGAATTCTTTAATTAATCTTTGCAGGTCATCTTCATTTTCGGCTGTTATTATGGCGTCGTCGGCGTAGCATATTATCGTTATTTCCTTTTCTCCCATTCTATATCCTCTTCTTTTTTTAACTTTCTTTATGATTTCATCCATTATCAGATTAAATATTAATGGGCTCAGGGAATCTCCTTGTCTAATGCCAGTTAGATAATGCCAGTTAGTTATTTGATTTAACCAATTTTCTTTGGCCTTTCGTATTTCAGTTCTTATTTGTTTCTGAATATTTTTGTACATTCTTTTGTTATTCTATGATTTTCTTCTTTCTTCAATGAGTTGAAGTATATTGTCATTCATCCAACTTTTCCTCTTTTCTTTATATTCTATTAGATGTTCTCGTCTTAATAAAGGTTTCACATATATTCTGGAGTGATTCTTCTGGATCATGTTTGCTCCATGTTACTTACTGTCTCCTTTGTTTCCTTTTTTTTGTCTTCTGATATCACATTATTTGTTACTATTCTTTTTTGTAACCTTTTTAAATCTAAACCTAAATTTACCAATAACAGGAATATGATCTGACGATACGTCAGCAAGCACCGGGTAACTTTTAACTGATATGCATCCATTACTGAATCTATTAAGCAATCAATTTGAAACCTTATTATGTTTCCTGGTGAATCTTATGTAGAGACCCAAGTATAGTCACAGTGATAAAAAATCATTAATGCAGAAGAATGGGAGAAATTTAAGGAATTGCATAAAGAAACCGATGCATAGCAGCAATTAGATAGATAAAGGCAGGCATATGAGGACAAACGTTGTACAGTTCTATATACAAGGTAATTTAAGACATTTGCATGAATGAATGAATGAAAGAAGAAACAATGCCAGATGAATGGAAAGAAGGGATTATTGTACCAATACACAAAAAGGAAACAAAAAGCAATGTACTAACTACCGGGAAATAACACTCCTAAACACCACCTACAAAATCCTTGCAAACATCCTACTAGAAAGAACCAAAACATACACAGAAGTAATCGTTGGAGATTATCAATGCGGATTTAGACCGAGCCACTCTACCATTGACCAGATATTCACAATAAAACAGATAATGGAAAAATGCTAGGAGTTTGATCGTGAGCTTCATCAGATGTTCATAGATTTTAAACAAGCATTTGATAGAGTATGCAGGGCCAGATTGTAAACAGCGATGCAGGAACTTGGCTTTCCAAAAAAACTAGTCAGGTTGTTACGGATGTGTATGGAACGGTTACGATGTAAGGTGAGAGTTCGACAACAATACTCGGAGACATTTGAAATAAACAATGGACTAAAACAGGGAGATGCACTTTCACCACAACTCTTGAACTTAGCTCTGGAACACATAATCAGAAGTGCAAGAATTTAAAAAACGAATACAGTATTTCATCGAGAAGGACCAAACTTACTACTGGCATTTGCAGACGATATCGATCTAATAGGAAACACACGATTAAGGATGAAGGAGACTTTCATGAGGATCAAGAAGGAAGCAGAGAAGATAGGGCTTCAAATCAACGAAAAAAAAAGACGAAATATATGTATATGAGCCGCAATGACCAAAGCAGAGACAGAATCGGTCAGAACATCACCATCGATGACTTTAACTTTGAGCGCGTTAGAGAATTCAAGTATCTTGGAACAACAATAACTGAAGACAATAACGGATTACAAGAAATAAACAACAGGATCCATTCCGGCAACAGATGTCTTTTTGCCCTCCAAAACCTCATATAATCGAAACAACTAATAAGACGTACGAAGATGCAGGCATATAAAACAATCATACCACCCGTTGTGATGTATGGAAGCGAAACGTGGACGATAACAAAGGCAAACGAAGAGAGACTATGTGTTTGGGAAAGAAAAATCCTAAGGAAGATTTTTGGCCCTGTGCTGAATGAAGCATCAGGACAATATAGGATAAGAACTAACAAAAAGATCGAAGAACTTTACCCAGACGTCAACATCATAAAAGAAATAAAGTCCAGAAGACTCCAATGGGCAGGACACCTCAGAAGACATTCTGATGAACGAACAGTAAGACTGGTGTGGGAGGAAGTCTCCCAACTGGAAAGAGACCACGCGGACGCCCTCGTCCCCGGTGGCAAGACAATATAGCAGGAGACCTAAACACTAAGCAAGTGGAGAATTGGATGGAGGTTGCTCAAGACAGAAAACAGTGGAGGCATGTTGTCGAGTCGGCTAAAACCCACGAAGGGTTTTAGTGCCATGGAGTAAGTAAGTAATATGAGGACAAACAATCTCTCTAGTTCCATTACCATTATCGATCGTTAAATACTTATGTTGACTATCATATTCGCTATCGTGATTATACAGACAGCAGCTCCTAATAATGATGTAGATGATTTTCCGTACCATTGTCTCAGATTTTTTAGCCATGATGTTCTTCTTTTATCATGACCACATTTACATTGGATTTTTTCCTTAATGATGAGTTGAAAAAGTTCATATTTTTCATGGCATATTTTTCAAACGGCATTTGTCGATTTCCCATTTTATGTGCCAAATAATCTGCATCTTTTATTATAGTAGAGAAAGAAATGTTCTCTTAAAACGTTTGTAATAGCTGAGTGGAATTCACGTCTTTGAGACCTGGATTTTGTAAACAAATTAACCTAAACTTTTGGGTTTCCAAAGCTTCATCATCTCAAAGAAGAATCTTGTCTATCGTTTCTAATAGAAATATTACAACAACTGCTTACGTCAGTAAAATAATACACCCCTGACTCGCTCGGTTTAGGTTTTTTGAGAATAGTTTCTAGTTTTTGAAAAGCTGAATTTTCTACTCCTTGTAATTTCGGAAAAAATCTAAAGTTCGGATTATCATTATTTGGATTCTGCTAAAGCTGGTTCTCGAAAATTATGCTCAGTTTCCTTCTTATCTTCTTCTTTATTGGCCTGGTTAACTACAGACTGAACATTGGTTGGTGTACTAGGTAGAATGCTTCACTTTACCAAAGCAATATCAGTTCTTTTTTTCTTTTTCTAACGGATAAAGTATGTGAAACTATTTTTACACAACTAGATGTATTAGTACTTTCATTGTTATCATTGCGATGAATTTCGGGCTCGACGGTGTTTTCATAGTTATATTTGTTATTCTACTAAACTGACGGTTTTCGTTCATCCGGCAATGTGTTCGTGTCCATGGGAATGGTGATGGTATCTTCCTGGAGATCGAATAGGTCTTCTAGCTGGAGAATTTGGATTCAAAGGCAGAGGTCCCCAAACATATTCCCCTCTCGGTGGAGGCTGATTGTCTAAAATACTGTATGATCCGGTCAAACCCGCTATTTGATCTTGCATATTAGTGTCTCCTCCTGATCTGTTCTGAATCTGAATCTATATTGACTGTCCGCACTGTTAGCACCTCCTTGGTAAGCTATCGAATTTTCTCTTTAGGAATTATTTTGTCCGACATCTACTCCAAGACAATCTCTTCCAACTCTAGCCACTTAACGATCATATTGTATTGTTATAATTGTCAGAAATATTTGGAGTATTATCTTCTGAGTTTGGAGAATAAAAGTTATCAACTCTACCTGAATTATAAAACCTCTCGTTAGTAATGTGATTATTCCACGAACAAACCTGTAAACCAGTTGCAATGGATGGAAATCGATATTTCTCACAACAACTGCAGTATCTAGATGGAGGCTGGATACTGATCCATAGTTAGTGGGTGGTCCAGATTGCTGTTGATAGAACGATCAACATCGAAGTTCAAATTGTTTCCAGTACACTTTCTTTTTCTCGTGACTTAAAAACTGGTATACCAGCATACAGAAAAAAAAAATACAAACTAATATTCCACTAACGGATATTTCAAACATGGTTCTAAGCCATGAGTACAGGGCACCATGGATGACTTCACAATCAGGAAGTGAGTTGAAAACATATTAAGATACCCTCATCAGCAACAGTATGAGCTTCTAATAATGTAGAATATTAGGTACATGTTCTGGTCTTTTGAGTGTAGAGACATTCTCTTATCGTTTGTAATCACGTTGACTACCATATTCGTTATTGTGATTTTAAAGAAAGAATTTCTAAATAATAATGTAGTCGATTTTCCATACCATTGTCTCAGATTTTTTAGCCATAATGTTCGTCTTTTATCAGGGCCACGTTTACCTTGGATTTTTCCCTGAATGATGAGATGCAAAAGTTCATCTTTTTCAGGGCGTTTCATAAGAAAGACCTCATCATTCCTAACTCTTTCCACTCCATATAGTAGCACTTGAAAGATATGGCAATGTATCATTCGAACGCGAAGGTCAACACTAAGATTATGGCTGCAAAGTTCGTTTCTTATTAATTTGTATTTCTAATATCTCTTTAACTAGTATTCAGAGTAAATACTTAAGGAAACCCCAATGGAGACAACAGAAGCTATTATTGTGAATGATAACCGTGGACAATAGTGATGGCTAATTATAATGAGAACATTGATGATCTAATGAACAAAATAAACTAGACCTGTGATGTTTTATTTATAAAAATTTATGTTTTATTTTTTATAAATGCGTTTCATTGCTAAGCTGAGTAAAAGAACCTTAGATTCAGTGCATTAATGATTGCAATAGGTGTACAAAACCTGTAATAAAAATTCAAAGTAAAAGCAACATAAATGAATGATATTTTCATTGTGTAAATAGAGAATTGCTAAATTTAATTTAAATTTTAACTGATATTACAACAACAAAAATTTCTTTAAATGTTAAACATGTATGTACACTTTTTTGAATTCATTATCAAAACGAAAAGTTTCAGAGAACTTACTATTTATAATAACATAAAATTATTAAGTTTTAATTGTAATAAAAAATATATACATCAGTTTAACAAGCAGTATACACCTTTTACTGATTTACCCAACTTATTTCCTATTTAAAATTTGATACAAATTACACAAAACACCCGCGTGCCTTTCTACTGTTAAATTAATTGAACAAAATGATCTAAAAGCACAATTTTTACGTCCCCGTCATTTTTATATTTACTAAATCCCGATAAAATATTACAGCAATGTTTAACAGCAAAGTTCATACTCCGGTGATGGCCCAACTTCCCAAACAGAACTACCAAGTTTAAAAATATTGTTCCAACAGCAGATAAAATAAATGTTCCTCCATCTACATGCCACCTGCTAAGTAGATATAGTTCTAGATATGCAGGCGCTATACTGTCAGACTACGTTATTATGTTATGTGATCTTATAAAGTCCCAAGGGAAAAGTTTATTTTCGCATTCATAAATATTGGAGAGAGAGTTTTTCAACTTCTTAAGATAGGCCAGAGATTATGTGGAATTGCGTGGAAGACTGTTTTGGAGAAATTGTGAAGCTTGATTTTTTATACTATGTTCGAAAATTATTGATAGTACAGTAGTTTTTATGAAACAACTGATAATCCAGAACGTTAGCTCATAAACCAGTAAAAACGAATTTTAAAATTATTTGACAAACAGAATTTTAGAAAATCAAGAAATACCAACATTCTTGAAAACCAAAAATAAAAAGTAGAAAAGAACACTGTAAGTGACAATTATAAATATTCTTCTTCTTCTGGTTCCTATCCGTTTCGGATGTTGGAAATCATATTGGCAATCATGACCTTGCTCGCTGCGGCTAGAAACAGCTCCGTTGAGGTTTTCTTAAACCATGTTCTTAAATTCCGCAGCCATGATATTCTCCTTCTACCGGGTTCTCGCTTACCTTTGACTTTATCTTGCAATATAGATTGCAGCAGGGAGTAACGGTGCTGATTTCTCATAACGTGTCCCAGATATTGCAATTTTATGCGTTTGATCGTAAACCCAATCTCTGGTTCCTTCTTCATTTTTTCTAGAACTTCCTTGTTCGTGATCCTGGCTGTCCATGATATTCTCAGCATTCTTCTATAAAGCCACATCTCAAATGCTTCAAGTTTTTTAATAGTGGTGTCTGTAAGCGTCCATGCCTCCGCCCCGTATATGTTGTGACTTTTGAAGATGGCGCTCATTTTGTTAAAGACCGTTCTTGCCTTTCCTATGCAGCACTTTATTTCCTGTACATTGCTCCACTGTTTGTTTATAATAGTTCCCAGGTAGCAATACTGTTTTACTCGCTATATTATAAATATATCACTCATTATATTAAAATTCTAATCTAATTAACCTAGTAATAGATATAATACAAGATAACTGCAATATGAAAGTACTGAAAGCAAAAAACTCAAACGGCATAACAAAAATCATAAAAATAAAAAATGAGAAAAACGTCACCGTCCGAGACAGAAAGAAAATAAGCGGGGCTATTGAAAAATTCTACACTAAATTATACTCGAGAATACACAACCACAACAATGACGTACTGAACGAACAATAATTAACACCGGCTCAGAAGAAATACCGGACATAACCGACTATGAAATAAGAATGGCCCTAAATCAACTAAAAACGAATAAATTACATATCAGGAAAGGATAAAATTACAGTTGAAATGTTGAAAATTAGGGGCAGAAAAATGGAACAGGTATTAAATATTTTATTAAATAAAGTAATTGATGAAGGAAAGATTCCTCAATAATGGTACAACTCCGAACTCATTCTGCTATTCAACAAAGGATACACAGCAAACATCGAGAATTACCGACCAATATCCTTGCTATCACATCTGTATAAATTACTAACTAAAATCATAACCAACCGCCTAATACATAAGCTCGATTTCTATCAACCTATCGAGCAGGCTGGATTCAGACAACATTTTAGTACCATAGACCATTTGCACACAGTAAGAACACTGATAGCAAAATGCATCGAGTATAATGTTCCAATTAATATGGCAATCTCTAGAAAATGCACGTATAGATTCAAGATACACTAACATAATTAAAAACATATATGAAAATGCCACCATACAGATAAAGGCGAAAGCACAAAAACTAATCCCATAAGACTACAACGGGAAGTAAGACAAGGAGACACCATCTCTTCCAAACTATTTAACCTTGCTCTAGAAGACATTTTTAAGAAACTAGAATGAAACAACAAGGGTATCAACGTCGACGGATCATACTTAAACTACTTGAGATTCGCAGATAACATAGTTTTAATAGCCGATAATATCCAAGAACTAAATGATATGTTAGAACAATTAAATGCTGTTTCAGGAGCGGTAGACTTAAAAATTAACTACAACAAAACAAAAATACTGAGCCGAGACCAGACAAATATAACAATACAAAATCATACTGTAGAAAATGTTGAACATTAGGTATATCTAGGTCATGTCATCAAACTAGGAAAACCAAATCAAGATGCTGAAATTAAAAGAAGATTACAACTGGCATGGGGCGCTTTCGGCAAACTAGCCTATATCTTGAAAAACACCTAGATTCCTGTAAACTTAAAGAAAAAGGTGTACATTCATACTACCAGTTTGTACCTACGGATTGGAGACAGTAGCCCTTACCAAAAAATCTGCTAAAAAAATAGAAACAACGCAAAGAGCAATGGAACGAATCATGCTTTGAATATCACTGAGAGACAAGATTAGAAACACCAAGATAAGACGTAGAATGAAGATTGGGGATATTGTGGAAGAAATTACAAAAATGAAATGGCGCTGGGCAGGCCACGTAGCCCGATATAATGACAATAGGTGGACACGGAGAATTATAGAATGGAGACCAAGGACGACAACAAGAAGCATGGGAAGACCTCAAAAAAGATGGGTAGATGACATAAGAGCAGTGGCAGGCAAACAGTGGATTAGATTGGCGCAAGATAGAGAAAGATGAAAGCAATTGGGAGAGACCTACATTCAGGAGTGGATGGAAAATGGTTGACAAAGAAGATATTAAAATTACAACGTTTGAAGGATGTGAATAAGAATAATTTGGAATAAAATACACATGTAATACTAATTTTGTACGTTTCTAGAAGACATTTGCCTTAAAACTAGTATCAGTTTGGAAGCTACTAAATAACTTTAGAATCGACTTCTGTCATTTCCAACCTATTTACAATAAATATATATAAACACGCAGCATTAATGATAAAGCTTTAGAAAAAAAGTCAGAAACTCAATACCGAAAGAGATGTTACCAAAACTGTTTATGCGATGTTGAAATCATGCTTTAAAGATACTCACTGAGATAATGTATGAACGTAAGTCGGCGAAGGGAGATTAAATCCACAATGAAAAAGTTAAATTCCTGGAGTCAGCTGTATACCATAGATCTTAAAAAAAATGTTATTAAAAAGTTCTTTATAAAAGGTATGGATATTTAAAAGATCCCTTACGGGCTAAATTACAGAATGTTTTCGGACTCAATAGTCTATCTTTAGTGCTGCGACATTAACAATATCAGTTTGTTTATTTGCTACCTAAAGTCCGTTTAGAGACTATGTCTCGGGTCCTCAGGACCAGTAACCCTCATTGTAAGCTAATGTTGTCATGAAGTGAATCTAGTTAAACTTTTAACATCCTTCATAATTATCAGCCACGATGTAATCTAATACCAATTAAATATCATTTAAAGGGTTTTCACCCATATATTTAGTGGCTTCCCAAAATCCGAATGCCACCTCTGTGGTCATTTTTTCTCAGATCCACCCTGGTCTAAATGCATAAAGCAGTTCTGTATACAAATATGGTTGCTTGGTTGCCTATATTAAAATACTCCGCAAAAACCAGCCAATCGCTGGACTTGACTTGTTTATGCACTGCCGAGTTAGTAAAAATATTGTTTTGATGTGAAAGTCTTGTTGTAAATATTTCACAGTAATTTAGTAGCGATTTGTGATTGGTTTTAAGTTAAAAATAATGTTACCTACTAGTGAAAGTGTTAATGAAAAAAAGTGAAAATGATCTTTTGCAAAAAAAATACGCACAGAAAGCGACAAAGATTATTTAACGCTAGAATACACCTTACAAAGTGGTTTATAGATAATTCTTCTGATTCTTAAAGCCAAAGAATAGCTTTAAGTAGTAACAAAAATGCTCAACTGCTTGGTACTTCTGCTCAAAGGTCACAACGAGGAAAAAAGCGGAGTTGTTCAACGAGCAATATGAAAAAGATAATTACAACAAAGTAAAAGAGTTTAGGAGAAACCAGTATGCTGCTACATTTTTTAAACACCTACATTAACCAATATATAACTGATTTATAATGATTTTACAACTACTACGACAAAAATTATGTATCGGTAGAGTTTTTGTATGCTATGTTGAAAACAATTCATTTTATCCAGAAAGAAAACTGAAAAAGAACCAATTTGATCATGTTATGTTTCTAGCAAAGAATAATATATCAGTGTATCAATGGTTCTGTGAGGAAATTCGAAACTACCATCAAAGCGTTTTATCAGTAGAAACAGAATCTCCTGTATCATAATTCACTAATGATGAGTAAATAACTATATTCAAAATGTATGTTAATAGATTAGATGAAGATTGCATTTGTTTATTTCATTTAGTTGACTATATTAATATAAACTATTATTTTTAAATTTAAATTTCTATATGTTTCTCTTTCAAAAACATAAAAACCATCAGTCCACAAAGTCCATTAACCTCCCACTACATTTATTTCGATAATTATTGACAGACGACGGGATAGATTTTGTTTCGATTTAAATCAGTGGCATATGTATCTAACTCACTCCAAACTTAATAATAAACCTATTACAGAAGTTACAAACTAAAAAAATGCTTGAAAGAATATGTATGAAATAAATTTGACACAAAAAAACTTAAAATGTATTAAAGATTAATTAAAAACTTGATATTTTATGCAAGAGACTTAGAGAAATGTGATGCGCAACGTGTAGCATTCCACAAAATGCAATTTTGAAGCTTAAATATAAAGTTTTGTTAAAAAAAAGTCTCTGAAAGCAGACTGGAAAGGCGAAACTGAAACTGAAACGAATTCCTTCGATAATGGTTTTCAAGTCTCGACAGATACTGGCCTAGGGAGCCAAACTTTATTTTCACATTCATAAATACTGAGACGGACCTTTTCTATACCTTCCACTACGTGTTCTGTATAATAAAGTATGCAATTTCTGTTGTCACCCCCCTAGCAATAAATTGTTTGTCTTCATTCACTATTGGGGAATTTGACACACATTTGTTGATCCCTTAGGTCACGTTCTTCGCAAGTCTGAGTGGCATATAAAGCCACGTAATAGTGTATAGGGAACCGCATAGGTTTTTCTTTTATATATCATATAGCTAGCAGGTATGGCGCGTGACATCTTCCTGAACTATGGCTGCTGAAATTGAAATTTTGTTTGTAAGTCGTCTGTGCGAAATAAATTGACTGGAAGGAAAAAATAGGATTCACAAACGACTGTTCGGAGTAAAGCGGGGTTATTTGTTCCTTTCCAGGGGAAAGCGGCAACTTGTTTTCATTTTTCGAGGTACGTTAAACAACATTAGGCTGACTCCCGCGGTAACGACCGCAATTTACTAAATAATTGAAATTCTATGGCATCAGTGGTTTGTTTGTTATGGTTGTGCTTTTCATTTCAAACTATTAAGAATTCAATAATGTTACCAGATGTTTTAGTGCAACGACTGAAGAATTAATAAAAGGATCAGAGCAAAAATCACTCAGCATCAACTACTGAGAGTCGCTAACAAACATAAGAACAATTTGCACCTTATTACGAGGTTTATCATAATGTAATACAATGCATGTGGAGTATTAGAGCAAAAATCACTCAGCATCAACTACTGAGAGTCGCTAACGAACAGAAGAACAATTTGCACCTTATTACGAGGTTTATCATAATGTAATACAAAGCATGTGGAGTTACCAAATCCTATATCTGAGAGTGAAATGAGAAATGTAAAGATATAATTGATCAGTGTGAGAAATCAAAAGATACTGACGTTGGTGAACAACTTTTAGAAACTGTAAATTTCGCGATAAGCTCTATGCGAAGAGAAACTTTTCAATTTCACACAGTAGCCGCACTGCATGGAATCTGAGTGAAATAGGTTATAGTCCAAATAACCCCACAATGAATTCTACAAGCTTAAAACAGGAAAACACAGCCAAACTTCTTCTTCATATACCATGTCCTTTCAGAACGTTGGTTACCATCATAACTATCTTAATTTCATTCTTGGAATATATTCTTGGATGGTCTGAGGAGAGCGAAAAACTGTATAAAAAATTCTGTGAAGACGGAAGGCCAGACGAATTACTCCACAGCATTGATACCGCTAGGCGCGAGAAATGGGCTGAGATAGTTGAAAATCTAGATTTCAAAAACTCAAGTAGGCTGGTCATTGCTTTGAAAACTAGGCGACAGTAACCCACCCGACCGCCCAACAAATCTAGTAGCACCAAACCAAGTGGAGTCCATAATATCTACTATCTATCTGAACATAATACCTACTTTAAGAGCACCCCAAAATCACACTTTGGAGGGTTGAACCCCGGTTACCTATGCAACCTTGTGAAAGTCCGCGGTAACTAATTCCGGTGAGCAATAGGATCAGAGCTATTCCGAGAGCGGAAGAAGACTCATCTGAAACGGTATTTGGGCAATAGGTCAACCACTCATTCCAGGAAAAGTACTATCGTTGCTAAACTAACGGATGAGCCTCAGAGTATAACACTGATTGACTGGCGAAGGCTTAGGTAAAAAAATGTGGAACTTAAGATTAGATCATGGAATGTTAGAAATTTAAAAAAGCCTGGTGCACAGACAAACCTTCTAAATGAGCCCAGACTAAAATCAAAATTCACAGCTTAACTAGTAGCATACGACGAAAAATTTGTAGGCTCTGCTATATTCTTGACGTCACCCAGGCATTTGACAAGTCTGGCACGCAGGGTTAATTAAAAAGCTACAAAAATGCTCGCGATACAATATCTGAGAATTATCCGACCTTTTCGAGAATAGTGTATTTAGACTAGTTCTTTACTTGTTGTATGCACATGATATACCTTAACAGCGAAATATTAAAATAGTTATCTACGCTGTTGAAACAGATGAAAACGTAGGAAAATAGATCTGGGCTACCATTCAGGAAACCAAATCAAAGGCAAGAAAATCTGTAATGATCGCTAAGCTCCACCGGAAGATAGCACCATAACAAGAAGAAAATCTGAACTAATGTATGTATGAGATATTTGGTAAACAAGGAAGTAATCGGGATTTCGATCAAAATTTGGAACCAATAATTAACTCCATATTGTGACACAGCTCATAGAAAAAATCAATAAAATAAACAAACCTTAAGTGTGACTGTGTATCCCTATTAACACTATAGATTACATAAAGACAGTGACGAAATAAAAATTGAAAATCACGCCAGCTAAGGATTTATTATTTGAATCACATCAAATTTTGCACTTCCCAACTCAATGGCACTGGTTGAAAAGGTTATACCTACTTCAAAATATGAAGAATTATAATTCCATAAGATAAACCCTTGAAATTTAAGTAACAGCCCAACAACACCAGAAAAACATAACAACTGGAAATATAGTCAAACAGCGAATATAATCAATTTTTTATGTAACCTTTTGTTTAAAATTTTTATCTACATATATTCGACGTGGCGGCGGTTGTTTGTTTCTGTTGGTTCTGACATATAGAATTCCTTTGTGACGCTATTTTTTGTACTGGAATTAGTGTTAAACTAATAAACGCTTTGTTGTGGATGTACTAAAAATTACATAATGTTTGTTATTTATATCGGTAAATGTTAATAATTTATGGCGCACATCGGTACAATTTTTGTTTTTCAAACATTGAAGCCAGGAATGATGGAAGCCAGGAAACTAATGATATTATTTTGTTAAATAAATGGTCAAAACTATTGTTTTATAAATTATCAGAAAACTTAATCACTAGCTCATAAATTTATATTTTAAAACAATTTTAAAACAACTCTACATAAAACAATAAACCTATAAGAACTGTAACTACTAAAACACTATTTATAGTGTATTTTAAAAATAACGTAGAGTAAATTGTCAGAAATCTAATCTACGAGACTCAACATACATAGGCGTGCATCATTTATAAATGCTAAGTTTTATTTAACTAAGTACGTAGGCGATCCAATAAGTATTTAGCCTCTCCGCCAGATGGCGGCACTATCTCAAGAGAAATCTACTATCGTGTCATACATTCCCGTAGAGGGCTAGTTTTGTTTCGACCGCGAGTGGAAGCGGGCGTGTCCAGGGACTTTAGAAAACTGGAAAACGAGCAATATCGATCGGTGATTCGATTCTTGTCAGGTTCAACCCTCAAAATTTAACGAGTTTCAACGAGGTCGCACGTCGGTTTTTGATGAGCCACGCCCAGGTGCCCCGAAATCGGCTACCACTGAGGATAATGTGACAAAAATTCACGATCTCACATTGGCAGACCGCTGACTAAAGGTACGTGAAATAACTGAGACAGTAGACATCTCAAAAGACTGAGTATATCATATTCTGCGTGAAATTTTATGCACGAGAAAACTGTTGGCGCGATGATTGCCATGTTTGTTCATTCCGGACAACAAGCTTAACAGTGAGACCACAGATCAGTGTTTGACGCTATTTAAGCGTAATCGAAAAGAATTTCTACGTCATTTTGTAACCATTGACGAAACATGAATCTTTTGGTATCAAGGGACCAAGAAACAGTCAAAACAGGGGCTAACGTGCACCAAAAGGGGCGAAGACTGTCCTATCGGCCGAAAAGGTGATGGCCGCCATTTTCTGTGATTCACAAGGGGTGATCTACGTCGACTACTGGAGAATAGCAAAACGGTCACAGAGTTCTACTACGCCGCATTATTAGGCCGATTCGAAGCCGAATTGCAGCCTTCGCCTTCACCCATTTAGCGAAGAAAAACGTGCTCTTCCACCATGGCAATGGACTCGCTCATACCTCCGCCATCGGAGCCATCCTCCGCCATCCACCATATTCTCTAGAATTGGCTCCGTGTGACTTCTTTTTGTTTTCAAATATAAAAACAGCACTCAACGGACAGAAATTACGACACTCACCGGACAGAAATTACGACACTCACCGGACAGAAATTTAAGTCGAAACAGGAGGTCATCGCCTCCACGGAAGCCTACTTTGCTGACTTCGATAAAATGTATTTTTCAGACGGGTTAAAGAAGTTGAAGCATGCTGGGTCAATTTAATCGAGCTAAGAGTAGACTCTGGTGAGAAATAAATCGCCACTGTTGCAAAACTTTCATTTTTCTTTGTAGGCTAAATACTTATCGAGCCGCCCTAGTATATGAATAAAACGTTGAAAAAATATATTGTATACGTGTGAGATAAATGCTTTTCTATATATACACAATCATCTATGCAAAGTTTAATACATAGTGTTAACAAAAACTGAACCGAATACACAATGTTAATTGGATAAAATGTAAAATAAAATTCTCTGTCTTACTGAGAGGTTCTGATTCCCGCTGGAAAATAAAATTTTGAGCTACAGTTAATAGTTATATGTACTTTTTCATATTCTATCTTAGATGAATTGTCGTTAGCTTCAACAGAAATTACTATAGGCTCTATTCTGCTGTCCATAATATGATTAATATAGTTCGCACATATTGCAACCTGTTCCTTTGCTCAACTAAAGTTGTCAATTATCGGAAGATGAGTTGACCAATAGGAACAAAACTACGTGATTACCATTTACACGTCTTAAGCTCTGGGGGCATGCCAAAATTATATTGCACAATTTGCCGTAGTCGACTGGTTATATGAGGAGGTATAACATTTGTCGCAATGATGTTTAAAAAATTATCTTAACTTAAAACGTCTTTTGTTAGAAAGTGATGATGAAATATAATAATGTATTTGTATATATCTGTATTCTAACACTTCTTGTTATCTATACTTCACAAATTAAAACTGAATGTGATAAGTAATAGTAAAAATTAAAGTTACTCCGGTCTAAGAATTAATTACTTTATAAATTCAATTACTACGAACAACAAAAAATGTTCGGGCGAAACCTTCAAAATATTCACGTCCAATAAATGTTGAATCACAAGGTTGTACCTTTTTTACAACGTGTGTCAAATCAAATTTAAGACTAAAAAGTAAGTACTTAAAAAACAATTAGTGACACACCAGTTCCGCCTTCTGTACAATAACGAATTAAAATAATAGTACGATACCCCTGGTGGGTTGGTAGGTATCATTAGTACCGCCTTTATTATCGATTTCGTCTCTTAAGATATCATAGACGAGAGTAATTAGCAAACAAAGACGTAAAAAATTTTTGAGACATTCTTTGATATAGGTCTCTAACTACTACTCTGCAAAAGATTAAACGTCATTTTTTACTTATAAACAATATATACTGCGCTCCAAAATTAACGCATAATTTTAAAATTCTTATTTTGAGTTGTAATGAAAAAAATTTTGTTTGTTCTTTTCTGCTTTATGATCGTTTTAGAACATATTAAATAAAAAACTTTTCCTTTTTTACAAAAAATATATTAAAATTAAGAATATAACATCATAAATCTAAACATCTAAACAAACAACTGATCTAAACAAACTAACATTATAAATTAATGACGAAATTGAAATTTTTAAAGTGGAAGAAAATACTAGTACCGTGTACTAGTATCGAGTATTGCCTCCTCTGGCATTTATTACTGTTTGACAACGATCTCCCATACTGAGAATAATCGTTCTGATTTTTTCTTGATCAATTTGATCCCAGATTTCAACCAACCGCAAAATCAGTTCATCTAATGTGTTTGGTTCATTAGGTAATATTGTTCTGAAGCTATTTTCTTGTGGCATTTTAAATTAATTACTATTTAAAAGGGAATAAGCCACAATTAAAGGTTAAAATACGTTTATTGACGTTTCCATTTCCACTTCGGAAATCGTTCTCGAACGAGTTTATACAATAATTAAATTTACTATCAAATGATATTTATTTATATTTTAATAATAATTTAATACTTTGTCTGAATTTGACATGTCTGTCAGAAGTAAACAACGTATGCTTTGTTAATACGTTCACAGATGGCGTTAGGATGCTGGAAATTATTAAGATAGATTTTAAGATGCTGGAAGTTGAAGGTAGTAAAGTGAGTCAGACTGTATGAGTTACACTTCACCATCTTTTTTTATATTTTTAACATTTATTAATAAATTAATGCACCAAATAACTTTTACAACAGCTCATTTTAAAGGTTTTTGATAAACTAATTGATTCTTTTTTCAGTTCAAACAATTTTTTGATACAATATAATGGTTTTAACTATAGACGAAAATTCTTAAAATCAGACATTTTTTAATTAAATCGCTAATGAATATAGAACATATAGAACCTAAATCAAGTATTAAAAAGTATTTACAGCGACTATCTTAACACATTTTCATTTTCCTGGTCTCAGGAACTTTCAGAATTGTAACATTAACAGACGGAACAAAGCTGATTCTAAATAGTTATTTATATTATTTCAAGTTAAGAATCTAATAAATGTATACATCTAAGATTCTACGATTAACAGATCCCTTCACCGGATTTAAAATGATTAAGGGCACAAACTACCCTACAGCTGCAACGTGATTTCGATCTGGCGAATCAATAAAAGTGATAAATAATGGATGTATAGGTGCATCTCTAGAGTAGAGACGTTGTTAAACGAGGCGACTACGTGAAACAATTGCCTTAACCACCAAAAGCTATTTCGAATTTGACTAATCCTATTAGGAGTTGTATCTTTCTCCGCAACCCGGACTGGTTAATATTAATGCACAAGAGGGATGTCGATGCCGGTCGGGCAGCGAAGAGAAGCAAAGAATAAGAAAGCCGGGGGATTATTGATGATTAGTGGCAGACATCAGAACACCAAGGCGTAAGACAGAAGAGTATTGGATGTCTATTCAAATGTAATGGGAATATTCAATGAACTTTTTGTTTCGAACAG
Source organism: Diabrotica undecimpunctata (assembly GCF_040954645.1). Classification (NCBI taxonomy): domain Eukaryota; kingdom Metazoa; phylum Arthropoda; class Insecta; order Coleoptera; family Chrysomelidae; genus Diabrotica; species Diabrotica undecimpunctata. The sequence continues at coordinate 10,506,519 of NC_092811.1, read as the reverse complement.
ATACGAGGTGATACTCGGAAGACATTTATAAACATGAGGACGGTCGTTTCGACAAACTTTTATCGATATTTCCTAATAATAAAATATTAAGAGTTATAATTAATTACACAGCAGAAAAAAAAGGTTTTTTTGTTGATCCTGTTTGAAATTTTATGTCTTTGATCTTTTTACTATGTAAGAAGCTGTTCAATGTAGTTGAAACTACGTTCTTTCAGATGGGATTAAACCACAAGTGTGATTTATTCCTATACATCTAAAAAAATGATTAAACTGTTTTGTTCTACAATACACTTTGGTGGAAAAGACCAATCTTTTTACAATTACCTTTTTAAGTTATAGCAGTACCGTCATTAGATTTAATCACTCGATATTCAAATTTCATTACACTTTAAACAATAAGTTGGGTACACGTAAACTCATCACTAAAGCTCGGATTTATAGTCAACAAAAATTGAAGAAAAAGGCGCCTATATAGGCAAAGATTTTTATTAAAAAAGGCAGGAATATTAACATTTAGGCATAATATAGGCAATAAAGGAATATAACTTATTATTTATTGTACAAAGTGAATTAACGTAATATTAACTTAAGGCAGGTATATTTACACATCATAATCATAACATTAGTATAAATAAACTAGTAACTAAATAACTGTAAATTAATAATTAAACATTGTAACCACTTAAAATTTTATCATTAATAGAAACAACTAAATGTTTTTCAATATTTTCGGTCTTAAAACTATGAGCTATGAACTATAAACCATATTTCAGAGCGGATAATAAATCTGGCATAATTTGAAATTCCTCGGAAAATGTCACATTCAAAACTTTAGCAACATTAGATAAAAACGAAAAACCTTCATTCTTGTCGAAAACATATTTCTTTTTTTTTTTTAATTAATTGACCGTTACTTCCAGGTGCCGATTTAATTTTCGTCTTTAAATTATCTATTAATTTTACTGACTCACATAAATTTATCTCTTGTTTTTCTAATAAGGTAATTGTGGTAACTATTAATTTATAATTGTCATTGATATAAGCGAGTTCCTGTTTCAATTTGGGATTTTTTGCTTCTCGAATGGCTTCGGAAATATCGTCATCAAATTCTGACATAACTAATTCTATTTCATTGCAGTGTTCAAAGTAAAAAAAAAACTGCTTCGAGCCAGGTTCCCCACCTTGTAATTACTGGTTTAGGTGGCAAAGGGACACCGGGAAGTCTTTCTTTATATATTTGCACCCTCAACGGAGCCTTTACAAAAACTTTTTTCAAAAAATTTATAAAATTATTTACCAACGCAAACAGATTTCTTATTTCTTCAGCAATTCTATTTACCCCGTGGGCTACACAAGTGCAATGAATTAAATTAGGATAAAAAATCTTTAAATTAACAGCAGCTTTTAACATATATGCCGCAGCATCTGAAAGCATTACATTACTATTTTATTCACTGGTATAGCGTTGCGTAAAATGAGGTTTGTTAAACTATCTTGTATAAATCGACTTATTGTTAAATTGTTTGTTTTTTTCCAATTCTTTAACGGCAACTAAATAAGGTTTTCTCGCAAAGTTTTCTTTCAAAATTCCAATCATTAAATTAGCTATATACCTGCCGCATACATCTGTCGTTTCATCCACGATAATATACAAAAAATTGCCCTCTAACTCCAGCTTAATTTTTGAAATACATTCCACATAACATTTTTCCACAGTATGTTTTCTCAATGTACTCTCGTCCGGTAAGGATTTATTAAGATATTTTTCGAAAAAGCATTTAAAACTAGGGTTATTAACTTTATATAGAGAAATGTTGGATGCAATCATCATCTGGCATAAATCAAATTTAAATGCGTCTTCCTCATTTTTTTTTTGGAACTGCTTAAACTATCCCGCAGAGATCTTTGGGCTAACTTAGAGGAATTTAATTTTTCCAAATTACGTTTATGAAGTGGGGTTCCACAATGCTGGTCAATAAAGTACTTTTTTCTACTTGAAATCTGAGAATTAAAAAAAAAATAATTAGAATTCTAAAACCGCTTTAGAATTTGGTTATGTTGTAGGACGAGAAAAAAATAGAAAAAATAAAACTTACCGATTTGCCGCATGGTTTACAAAATGCTCCATCTCCTTCTAGAGAAAGTTCCTAATAAGGTGCGATCCATAGCCTTAATTTAGATGTCATCTTTTCACACAAATGTCCAAAACGTTTTAAAACGTATTCTTTGCTTTTCGGTATACGCAACAAAACTAAACTAGGATATAGCAATTTGTGACTAAATTCTGATACAGTAACCGCCTATACAACTGATAATAAACTAATAAAGCTTAGGGATTTCCAAATAGTTAACCCTCAAGTCTCGATCAGGTACATTTTCCTAGAAATCTGTTATATAAACAAACCATTGATATTTTATTATTGACCCAAAATTTTATTATAGATTGGTTTAGTAATAGAATAATATCATGGGTAGTACCATGAATTTTAAAAAAAGCACACATATGCGGAATTTACGAAAAAAGGCAAAAAGTCCAAAAAACAATTATAATAGGCAAAATAGGCAAATAGGCATTTTGCCTATAATCCGAGCTTTACAGTCATCACCACATAGTACAAACTCATCCGCCATAAAACTAGGGATTTTAAAATAGACCCGAGAGATTGATGAACACGTCACTGGCCTACCTGCACCCCGTTGCAGGTATAGAAAATAAACCCTTTGGAAACCGCTAATATTTGGTAATCAATAATTTCAAATTTCATTTGCTAAAGACTCTAAAATCAAATTGCCTTTTGTGGACTTGTTCGACCAAAGGGTGTAAGACTAAATGTCATAAAACTGGTGAGTAGGTTTTATACCTTTATTTTAGTTGTTTGGCACTGGTGGCGGATCATTCTGATCAAACAAAAAAAAATCAGCTCCATTAGGTTTTTTAGGTCAACTGTACAAGAAGTTTCTTGTAGACAAGACATAATATTACGTTGTTGATTTAAGTAGATTAACCTTTCTGATATTACATTTTTAGATTTCTGTTTAAACTGTGAAAGTCACATTGTCACAGTTGTAGATTTTAGGTAGATCATTCTAAAACATTAGATATCTCAAAAAGTATGTCAGATGCTACGTTGACTTTTCACCTATGGATGTGACGCAAAAGATTTTTGTTTTTTTATTAACACAGTTTTACATCAGATACCATTTAATTATTTAAGTTTGACTGTTGATTAAATTTTCTGGATTTTAATTGCAATAAGAATAACATTATTAATATTTATAGATACAAACCAAACCAAACCAAAGTATGTATATAAAATATGTATGTTACTTATGCATTATCCATTTGAGAAAAGTCATCATCATCATCATCATCATCATCATCATCTTGGTGCTACAGCTTTGGTCTACCCCGTCTTCTCATTACCACGGGTTGCGCTGTTAGAGAAAAGTACGGTAATAATAATTAGTGCGAATCGGTGGAATATTGAAGATGATGTTCTATTAAAGACAACCTAAATCATGCCACATACAACATCTAGTAAACCCGAAATAAATAATTTTTGGTGATAATCACTTAATTCTAGAGAACTTCGCTATTTTTCTTAATTGACACAATTTCCATGTTTCGTGAACAGTGATAGAGTTAAACACCCTGCATATTTAGAAGTTTAAATATAAACACAAATGTATGTCAATATTGTTCTTTAAAGTTTGTTAAGAAATACTCTACATTTCTCTTGCTAGATATTTTTGATAAAAATTCAAAGTGCCAGACTTTGGAAAATCATTTAATATAAATAACTACTTTCTGTGTAGAATTGCAATTGTACTTCTAGATTAAGTTTTGCAATACCAGCTGATGATCCAAATATTTTTTTGACTTAACCACAAATGAACCATTTTTTATACTTCAATAAAGTCATTTTTCATATGAAACGTAAAAATATGCAAACAATTTATTAATATTTTAAAAATAAAGAAGACTCTTTTCCTTTTTCCACTACTATATGCTGTTTTTTGGGTCCATATTTCTAGAATTTTCTCGTTTAAAAGTACCTTTTCCGACCCATTTCCATTTTATGCCATCCATAGTTAGTTCTTTGTACCCTATCTTCAAGTTATTATCTTTAGGTCTTAATTTCTTGTCTTTCTTTACAATATCCTGCCTCACGTGTCTTTCCATTTCGGTCGGGTCATCGTTGATGAAGATCTTTTCTCCAGTAAGAAATCTGAGTTTGCTTTTTTCTTTCAGTATCTTATTTTTTTCGCCATAATCCTTCATTTGTACCAGACATATTATTGTTTTTCAGCTTCATTGCAGATTCTATTTCAACATCCTCTTTTAGGTGCTTTTGTATAAAATTTTTACGTCATTTTTTAAGAGTGTTTCATCTATTGCGACTATTGGTAGACCAGTAATTACTAGGTTATCTTTTTATCTGTTTTTCTATTCTTTCTACTTTGTTTTCAACCTGGGTTCATTTGTTTTTTGGTTCTTTCAATTCTTGCTTTATCTTTATGTTTTCTTTTTTCAGTTGCTAACATATCTTCTCTATATTCCTTATTTTCATTTCTGATTTCTTTCAGTTCTCCCATCATCTTCTTGAACATACTCATAACGTTGTCCTCATCCTCTGAATCTTCTTCCATTGGTGTTGTTTTGCTTTGAGTTCTGGTAGTTTTTTTGTTCTGCAGGAAAGGTGAAGTTGACCCTCTATCTTTTCTCTTCTTGCCTTCTGACCCGTTATCATCACTGTCCGTGTACATCATATCTGTTTCTAAGGACCGCGAAAGGAACTAGATCCGCTTCAACCGCTCAAAAATCCAGTGCCTATCAGTCCTCAGTTAGCAGAATTATTTGTAACTTTGGCAATGTCGCAAAACTGACGGACAAAGGAATATGATTGTTTCGAATTTTAAATAACCATAGTTAGTCGTGTCATTTCAAACATTAGTTTTTACCGGCATATTTGTGGGATATTATTAGGAGAAAAATAAATTTACTTTTATCTGCTTAGTACCTATATAAAATAATAATTAACCTAAATATTCCATAGGGAAACAGTTTCAAAACGCCTTTTTTTATATTATATGTTGTTAGTACACAATTCTTCTATAAACATAACACCCGATCAATTTTCGCGGTGTAAAAATGGGTGGATGTCAAAATACGAACGTGTAACACAAAAACACTTTCACTGTTCCCGTAAAAAATCTAGTATATCTGCTATCTCCTTATTTAATCGACTATTACCATAATACATGAAAGAAAAAGTGAAACGAAGCCGAAGTGGCTAATGATATTTGTTGGTTTAGTCCTTGTTTTCTTGACGAGAGCCGAGTTCACTCACGAATGAAATTTGTGAGGTTTCAGTGTATATGTAAAATATCCCATGAAATTTAATCAGTACAGGCACGAAAGAATGAAAAGATTCTAGTAAGCCGATAACAAACAGATTAATGATTCTCGCAGTTTATAAATCTTTTATGGTATAATCCTGACTAATGATACGGAGAAAAGTGACATTTAGTTTAAGGGTGCCATCTGAATCATTTCAGTAAAATGCAATCGTTGAAATTGACTATGGGCTAATACAGTACAGTCACTATAGCATTTCTCTACTAATTTTGTCTAATGGGATGGATCGGGATGAAATTTGAACTGTAGTTAGGGATTACACCAAAAAACAAAAGTTATATAGTGCTGTTGTCCCCAGATGATGATGATTACCCAATAGGTGGATGCCACCCCTTCTTAAGATTGGCAATTTTTTCATAAATAATAACTTAAAAATTCGATACAGAAACAAATGTTTCAAATACATCCATTAGAAGATATGAAACTATTTAAAAATATTTTTAATTTAGTGATTAACTCCGTCAGGCCATGGATTTCGGGGGGTGCGGTGTCTGCAACGCAGTATGTCGTGCCCTCAGTTCTCCATGCTATGGCATGCTGTACAGTCTGTAGTCACTACCCCGATGTATAAGCGGGAACACAATAAGTATAAAAAAAGAAGACAGTTACAAAGTGGAAGGGACATTGACCCACAAACCATTCGGGCACTCAACAAAGACATATCGAAAGCTGTGAGAAGAGATATTAGGAAATTTAAACATGAAAAAATCGTACAGACTATAGAGCAAAACAGAAGCATGAAGGTAATGAGACGAAAAATGGCGACAAGTAGAAAAAAAAATTTCCAGCTTAGTAATAAAGAGGGTGAAGTAACAACAGACAGACAAAAAATACTTGAAATAGTCGAAGAATTCTACACTATATTATACACAAACCGAATTAACACTAACGTAAATGAAGACGGTAGACAAAAGGTTTAAAACCAGGGATCTGAGGACATTCCAGGAATTACTCAAGATGAGATACAATATGCACCAAAAAAAAAAGAGAGACAGCAGGGCGCCAGGAGATTATGGAATAGTTACAGACGCTATAAAACTTGGCGGAACTTCTCTTCTGAAAAAAATACGAGACCTCTTCAATCTCTGCTTGTGTAGTAGGAAAATTCCTATAGCTTGGTATAACTCCATTACAATTCTTCTGCATAAAAACGGTGACAACATAAACCTAGAGAATTCCAGGCCAATTTCTCTACTCAACCATTTATACGAACTGTACACCAGAATAATAACCAATCGATTGAAAGCAAAATTTGAGCTATATCAGCCAAGAGAACAGGCTGATTTTCGCCCCAACTACGGTACAAATGACCACCTACAGTGCATAAAAGTCTTGATTTAAAAATCAATTGAATACAATAGACCTCTAGTTCTAACATTTATAGACTTCCATAAAGCGTTTGATACTATCGGACTACCCGCACTTCTAAAGGCATTGGAAGAGTGTCGAATTGATCATAGGTACACCAATACTATAGAAAATATATACAGAAATTCTACAACAACTATACATCTGCACGGTCCTACCAATAAGTTACAGGAGAGGTATTCGACAGGGAGATACTATGTCGCCTAAGTTGTTCATTACTGTACTTGAACATGCTTTGAAGTCACTGGAATGGGAAAGTAAAGAAATAAATATTGATGGTGAGATGCTTAGTCATCTACGATTCGCAGATGATGTTGTTCTGATTTCAGATAACCTAAAGGCTGCCAGTGATATGTTGAATGAGCTCAGCGATGCAGCACGTAAAGTAGGTCTAAAATTAACTACCAAAAGACAAAAATGATGACTAATTTAGTTCCGAGCCATCCTTTAAGGGTAGAAGACGTCGAAATTGAAATTGTTGACAGCTATATATACCTTGGACATACGATAAAAATTAGCAGAGATAATCAAACTGCTGAGCTGCTAAGAAGAATAACACTGGGATGGGCAGTATATGGAAGACTGCGTGATATTTTTAAAGGTGATATTCCTATCAGCTTAAAAAGAAGAGCCTTTAATCAGTGTGTCCTGCCTCTCCTTACATATGGCGCAGAGACACTTACCCTAACAAGGACACCTACACGAAAACTACAAGTGACGCAACGTAGAATAGAAAGATCATTGTTGGGCATAACGTTGCGAGATGGAGAGGGTAAGAAACGAAGAAATCCGTAGAAAAAGTGGTGTAGAAGACATTATAAAACACATAGCCAAAATTAAATGGAGGTGGGAAGGACACGTCGCTAGAATGAAGGATAATAGATGGACCAAAAAAATCTTGGAGTGGAGACCGAGAGCGGATAGACGAAACCCGGGAAAACCACCTACAAGATGGACTGGCGACATAAAGAGGATTTATACCAACTCGATTGCAGCAGCGCAAGATAGATCTGAATGGAGATTTTTCGAGTAGGCCTATGTTCAGCAGTGGACGACTATGGGCTGATGATGAACTATTAATATAGTGTTTTTTGTACCATTTGTATTTTTGTAACCGTTTATGGTGAGACATAATAAATGTTTAATTTATTTCTCTAAATCATTTTTGTCTTTTTATTTTAGAAAAGTCTCCTAACCATTTTTGTATTTTTAATAATTATTTTAATAGCGGTGTCCATTTTAAATTGCTAGAGGTCCTTCCTGTTGTTTGTTTTGTTTGTCCATTTGTTACAGGAGTTTATGTCAGTACCCCTATGTTTAATTTTTGTAGTTGCCCCAATGCGACCCCTTGCAATTCAACTTCAAATCAACGACCCAGCTCTACAAACAAAATTAAATGGAAGTGGACAGGACACGTCGCTAAAATGAAGGATAATAGATGGATCAAAAAAATCTTGGAGTCGAGAAGGAGAGTGGATAGACGAAACCCGGGAAGACCACCCACAAGATAGACTGACGACATAAAGAGGATTTGTACCAACTGGAGCAGCGCGAGATAGATCTGAATGGAGGTTTTTCGAGGAGGCCCATGTTTAGCAGTGGACGACTATGGGCTGATGATGATGAATTAACTCCGTTTTTGACAATAATTTGCCAACGTTTCGAAATGTGTAAATATAAGTGAGAACAGTGCCTAGTGTTTCCTGTGCATAAGACATATTAAGTTTCAAAAATTACTCCCGAAGGACCAGGCACGCAGGCACCCACCTACAACAGAGCAAATTTAAACAGAGACGAATCAAAGTATACTATACAATAGCTTCCATTGTAAACATATCGTTTGGGAAATAAAGATCATTATAAAGTCATTAGGAGAAACGAATCAGTTTCAATCCCCATTGTCCACGCAAAGCAAACATGTCTGTCATTTGCCATTAGACCAAAAACTTGTAGGCAAACAGTATGAAAGCTCAGTTCTATTTTATTTTCGCAAGCGGATGAAAGTACCTACATCATGGAGGTATGGAGTATCTATCGTCAATTTCAAACAGGCTATACCTCTTAGTGTGCAAGTAAAACGTGTGGTGTTAAATGTATTGAACTATCTTCTGAACTTAAAGAATGGCGACAGCTTGACTATTACTGTGGAAAAAGTTTCGAAAATGTGCGGTGTGAGTGTTAGCAAAATTTATGACATCCGCGAAGAGACCCAGCAAATAAAAACATTGAGGACGAAGGATAATGTAAACCTTGTTTATACCGATGAGTCTTGGACTAACGTCGGTGCTTCAGTCAACTAGAAATGGAGGGACATAATGATCAAGGATCCACGAGATGCCTTCATAAAAGGGCTCTCTACTGGACTGAAAGTTGTAACGATATATTTTGCCTACCATAGGGGTATTACTATTAGGGGTAGAAGACGGGGGATAGAAATTCTTGGGGCGAAGATAGGGTAAGCAAAATAAACGCTACTTGTGCGAACGGGCACTCAGGTTTCGGCAGGAGAGCTGGGGTCGTGGATAAGTAAAAGACAAGAGGGTTTGGATTGGGGCAACTACAGAAAAATGAAATAAAGGGTCATAAATCTCTTGGAATAAACAAAAACAAAACGAAACAGGAAACACCTCAAGAAATTTAATATAGGGCGCCACTTGAGGTGCCTAATTATACCTATTACAACCAGCTAGTTATAACTGGAGATATAATTATCAGAAATGCAAAACATTCAAAATCTTTTTCAAATTAAACTCAAAAAGAGTTAGTTAAAAAAATAAACAAATGTTAAGAAACAAAATTTAACATTTATTTTTGTGTCACCACAAACAGTTACAAAACATAGAGAACATAAAAACACTATATTAATAGTCACAATTAAGAAAAATATAGAAAAAACTTACAATTGCTAATGGGCGACAATTTGTAGCAGAAATAAATTATTACAAATCAAAAAAAATATCTTTTTAAGTGAAACTATGCATAGTGGTTAACCTTCTTTAAAAAAACAAAAACAAAATCTCAAATATGATTAGGTATTTACCAAATGTCAAAAATAGTGCTAACTGTCATAGGTTAATACTAAATTTAAAACAAAACTGAACAAATAAAATGACAGCTAAAAGTCAAACCATAAAATTTACTACTTTAAACATTACAATTTTTTTTGTATGAAAGCAATTATTACGTTTATTTAAAAAATGTCTACTTTACTTTTAAAATCTGATCCCAAAAATAAAGTTACCTGAGTTTCACTGTATAACTTTCAATAACTGGAACAAAAAACTACATCTTCAAACTGTGAAAAAAATATCCCTAAACGGCTGCTTAGGACATTGAGGTTTGAGGTGGAAACTGGCACATTGGACACACCATGTAAACGCTTCTTAAAAACTGGACAATGGAAATGTTGATATCTTTATAAACACATTACTTGAGTAAAATACCACTTCTCTAACATATTTGTCGGTTTTCTTTTTGACCGACCTCTAAAACATCTTCATTCTTCCGTTATCTCTATCAACCTCATCAACTGCACTTAAAACTCAACACTGCTACTATACTGCACATTTTCGAATGACAAAAGACGAAAAAAACAAAAAAAAACATTACGAATTAAAAGAAAAATTCGGACTAACACCGAAACCACTGCCTCTAACAGCGGCTCCACTGAGAGTGACGAAATTATCCAAAAAAATTGCTCACATCAGTTAGAATAAACAAACCACTTAGCGCATAAACTAAACACAATGGAAATTAAGACGTAAATTAATTTGAAAACGCAATATCGGGCGGTTTGAACAAAGAAATATCGAAGAATTTGCGCCTGTGACATAAATAAACAATAAAATGATTCATTATCGGCGGCGGCGACCTAAACAAAGAACGAAAGATTATATGGGTTTTAAACTGAAGGATACGAACTAAGAAACATTGAAAAAATTCTTCGTTATTTTGATGCATATATGTATAAGGGGATTTCAATTAACACATATACGAGGGGACTTCAAAATAAAATGCCACAAAGTTCCAACCCAAAGAGGTCTTTTTTTACTTCTCATTTGTAATTTAATACCTAAACAGAGACTGTTTATATCTTGTCCGGGATAATGTAATCCTCCTAGAATCTTTTAATACCTTTTGTTCGTTACAAGATAATAAAGGTTAACTTTGTTAATGGTTTTGTTTTAAATTTCTTATTTTATTTCTTTGTCTGAGCTCGTTTCCTTACGAGGGAAAACTATTAAAGGATAGTGTGCGAATTCATTTTAATTTTAAAGACCATACAAACAGATTGTATAGGAATTTTGAAAGAACCACACTCAATATATTCCCGACACAAGCAAAAGGCCCTAGAATATTTATGTACATAAGTAAATAGTTAGTTTACGTTACAAAGGTAGTGAAAATATCGAAGGTGTAGAAATTAAACAAAATTGGACTTAAAATCAAGCATTAAAGAACTTATGTCAAAATATTTAAAAAGTTAGACCTTTCTCCGTCTATAGAACAGCCTATTGAGATCAAATTTGCGAAGGATGGGGAATTATTATCAGATCAACTAAAACGATAACTTCACCTATATCTTTTTCTCCCAAAAGTCTTATATTATTTTAAAGAGCGCTGTTTGACAGTTGTGAAAAGCCGGAGTGATTACCAGGTAATATATTTTTGTCTTAAGTGAAAAAAATCAGCTTATTATATTTCATTAACTAAAGAAAATATAACAATTCCCCTTTTAGTGTATTTTAGAGAGCATTAAATCAGCGACTTGCTTACGTCTTTGATAAAGAAAATAATGGTCTCAGCGTTGCATATTTCCACCCCTAGGGATTAGTTTTTACAGCCAAAATATAGATACTTAATATAAATCAAAGAGACGTTGTTTGCGTAGCTCTTATCGTAATGAATATAATATTAGTATTAATTGAGCATTTCAGAATGGGCCAAATTTAATTAACGCAGTAGAACCAATTAAACAGCTGACACAAACAAAAGTAGTTTGAACAGTCTGTCTTGAAAAGCTTACTACTTGGGAATTGTTTGTGCGCCAATCACGAACGTACTTCTAAGAGCAGAGGTTATGAATCTTTCATAATTTCTCACTGGCGTCGCCCGGAGGGAAAATTTAAACTCGAAATCAATGAGAGGAGACTGTATTGTTCAGCGAAAATGAACCGTTAAATAAAGTGGTATGAAAATATTATTTGGACAACGAGAAAAAATCTCTTTTAAAAGATTTTTTTACTCACGTTGATATTTTTGTGTAGCTTGTACAGTAAATTCCTTCGAAATATGATTGAGGGCTCTTTTATAGAATATATTTTTTTTATTATTGATTTATCAAATATTGCACAGATTTTACTTGGATCAAAACCGGCTGCAAACAGAAAATATGGAAGCCGCTTTGAGCACATGGCCGTTTTTTGTTTCTAAATCCAATGTTATCTAACTGACTAAATCATACACAAAAATATTTTAAGCGGTCTTTATAGCTTCATTAGAACTAGAGAGCGGATTATATGCAAAGCGCATATATTACATATTTCTGCCCATTTCAAACAACATTAAATATTTAAGCTAAACACGATTTATTTTGCTTATTTTAAAAATAAATTATATAAAAGGTTAAAATTCTCCTCTTAGTTGGAATTCTTGGATATGAATGAGCTCGTTATTTATCTGAGCTTTCCCATTACTATCTGAATTTAATAATTATGGATTTTCCAAGTATTCACTTGACTCCCGACCTGTAAACATCGATACGAATTGGGCGAAAGTTTATAGTGGTGATTAAAAACGGGCTCCAGCCTCGTTTTTACCGTCATTATCCTGTATCAAGTGCATATACTATTTATAAACTCGGTAAGATAGTTTCGAAACAAATTCAGGTGTCTGCTTTAATCTGAACCTTCTAAAATTGCAAGGTATAACAGACGTTGATAAAGATGTTAATAGAGACATGGGGTATCTAAAATTTGCATTCCACGACATGTCTATCAACTAAGCAGAAATCCTTAACGAATTTGTTTCTTGTACTCATACAGAGTAGATCCGAATAAAATGAAAAAGACAGCAAAGATTTGATTTCACGTACAAAGCGTCTATGTATCTGTTGATACGTATTTCGACTTAATAAGTCTCATCAGAACAGTTATTCATAGGCGTTCTCGAAGTTTCGAAACTATCTTACCGATTTTTCGATCAGATGTCGCTATTGCGTCCATAACGAACCCATTTTATTGTTGCTTCTTAAAAGACAGAAAAGATTTATTTTTCACGTTGAGAACGCCTATGAATAACTGATCTGATGAGACTTATTAAGTCGAAATACGTATCAACAGATACATAGACGCTTTGTACGTGAAATCCAATCTTTGCTGTCTTTTTCATTTTATTCGGATCTACTCTGTATGAGTACAAGAAACAAATTCGTTAAGGATTTGTGCTTAGTTGATAGACATGTCATGGAATGCAAATTTTATATTCCCCATGTCTCTATTAACATCTTTATTAACGTCTGTTATACCTTGCAATTTTAGAAGGTTCAGATTAAAGCAGAAATCTGAATTTGTTTCGAAACAATCTTACCGATTTTTCTATCAGATATCGCTATTGCGTCCATAACGAAGCCATTTTATTGTTGCTTCTTAAAAGACAGAAAAGATTTATTTTTCACGTTGAGAACGCCTATGAATAACTGTTCAGATGAGACTTATTAAGTCGAAATACGTATCAACAGATACATAGACGCTTTGTACGTGAAATCAAATCTTTGCTGTCTTTTTCATTTTATTTATAAACTATTTAAAAATTAAAATATATAGTTTTAACAATTAAAATGAGTGCTTTATCAGATTTATCGGTGAGTGTCCCTTTTTACACTGCTACTGTTAATGGTTAACCTATAGATATTCAATATCAGCAACAGCAAATCAACCAGAATGCCCAAATGTCCTTTTTCCACAAAATTTACAACCAAATTCAGTACAAATTTTAAAGAACCCATTAACAACAATATATTATGTTCCTAACCAAGTACTATCACAATCTTCCTCAAAGTGTCAATACAATTCTTAAGTAAATCATACATTATCTACACCCCAAAATTAAGCTTCTGATTCTATTGAGATGACACATACATTACAAAGTGAAGAGTTTTCAGGGGAAATCAGCGACATTGAGTCATCGGACATCCATGAATGGCAAACTATACAACATAATAACAAAAAACGTAAAATTAATCCTCCGACACCAAAAGAAAACGAAGACACGGTAGTAACCAGCAATAAAATTCAGAATCTACAAAATGAAAACGAAAACGACAACAATAACAGTATAGAAAATACCAACGAAACTCCAGCAACCTCTAAATCCCACCAATTTTTATATATGGTGTTACTGAATATAATAAAATGGTTAATAACCTATCGGAAGTAGCAAAAACAGAGACATACTACTGTACAGCATTAAAAAACAGCACAATAAAAATAAATTCCCGGGACTCTGAAGCATACCGAAAACTGGTAAGACATTTAAACAGCAAAAAAATTGTGCATCATACGTACCAAATGAAAGAGGATAGAGCATACAGAGTTGTAATTCGTAATCTACATCATACGTGCCCATTAATATAATAAAAAGCGAAATAGAAAAACATGGGCATTGCATTAAAATCATAAAATCTAGTCAAAATAATAAAAAAATATATGAAATTAAATTTATAAACAACGCGAAAATAGTTATTGAGCCACCGTATAAAAAGAATAATATTGTCCAGTGTACCAGATGCCAATTGTATGGACACTCTAAGACATACTGTAATAGACCTTATACAAAGAGTTAATTAGCAGTAGAAACAGAGCAAAAGAGTATCATCGCACACTCCAGCGAACAATCAACTGCAATATAACAGAAATACAGTACAGAAAGAATAATCCAAACTTAAGCAATCAAAATCATGCGACTTACACACAAGCAACAGGGGAACAAATGTAAATAATGTCCATAATAATACGAACTCATACAACCAAAATCATGCAACTTATGCTCAAATAACAAGTGGAACACATGTAAGTAATACAAACAGTGACATTGGAGATGATGAAGAGTTTCCTTAACGAATTCAAAGCTATGTTTTCACAACTAATAAATCAAAATAACGTGATGTTAAACATGCTTTTCACAGTAATAAATAAATTCAGTAATGGAACTTAAGTCACTACGAATTGCACAATGGAATTCCAACGGCCTAGGCAACCATAACACAGAAGTTACTAACTTTCTTGAACATAACAAAATTGATATTCTACTCATATCGGAAACCCATTTCACTGACAGAACGATGTTCAAGATTCCTCATTATTCTATTTACAACACCAACCATCCTGATGGAACAGCACACTTTGGCGCTGCTGTTATTGTACGTAACACCATACCACACTATGAGGAAACAATGTACCAGAAGAAAAAAATACAAGCTGCAGTAATATGTATCAGTTCTCAACCATGGTCTTTTGACATTGCGGCAATGTACAGTCCAAGGCATAATATCACCACAGCAGAATATGAAGACCTCTTCAAACATCCATCAAATAAATTCTTAATTGGAGGTGACTGGAATGTCAAGCATACAGACTAGGGGTCGAGACTATGTACGACAAAGGGAAAAAATCTTAGACAAGCCATAGCTAACACAAACAGCTCTTACTTATCTACTGGCCATCAGATCCAAAGAAAATCCCAGATCTACTCGACTTCTTTATCCTCCATATCATGGCCTTAAATTATTTTGACATACAGGCATCCTGGGATCTGTCCACAAGCGTCGTTCAAATACTAAGGGACAAATCACCAATGGAAGAAGAAGTATTGGTCGATCGCGTCAGAGATGACGTAATAATGTTCCATAGAGGCAACATGAAGTTCAATATACACTTTTATGAAATAACTAACAGAGCTTATCGTGGTTTGGGTTTTGTCAGTAGAAATAGTAAAAATTTCAGAATAAGCACAGTTATAAACCTCTATAATGCCCTGGTGAGACCACATATGGAATATGCTTCAATCATCTGGGCTTCTACTGCATTTTCAAACTCAGAAATGATTGAAAATGTGCAAAAACGATTTTTAAGATTTCTATACGTAAGGAAAAATAAGAAATATCCATATGTGGTCTCATACAGTCAGGCCATTATGTTCATATACTTGATTGTTAACAGTATTAAGTACACAAACTCTGATTTAATTGAGTTTATTTACTTTAGAGTACCCAAGAGTAGGTTAAGGATAACTAACCTAGCTTGTTTAGTCTTTGTGACTTTACAAATATGACAATATCTGCGCTCTGCATTAGTTCATCCAGCTCGTGGTTTATTTTAATTCTCCACGCACGAACCATCACTACAATGGGTTGGTCCAAATATCTTCCTTAGTATTTTGCGCTCAAATATTCTCAGTTGAATTTCATCAGTGGTTGAGAGGGTGCACGTTTCACATCCATATGTGACCACTGGTCTAATTACTGTTTTGTAGATTCTCAGCTTAGACTCACGATTCAGTAACTTACTTTTCATTAAGTCTTTGTATGCATAAAAGCACTTATTACCGCTAAGAATCCGTGCTTGTATTTCTTGACTGATGTTGTTGTTGTCATGTATTATTGAGCCTAGGTAGGGAAAAGTGGAGGCATATTTGTAGGTATGGTTGTCTACCTTCAGATTCTCACGTTCATTCGATTTTGTGCACTCCATATATTTTGTTTTGCTTTCATTTACATATAGACCAAACCGCGTGTGCGCATATTTTCATTGATCTTGTATTAATACAGCCGTTTATATCCAGTTTTCTAACAACAGCTTCTAAAGTTAGATTAAAAAGTGTTGTTGATAAGACATCACCTTGTCTAACTCCATTTTCAATATCAAAGGCCTGCGTCATATCTCCATCTATTCTCACCATAACTTTGGAACCCTCAAGAGTCATTCGTATAAGTTTAACTAACTTATTGGGTATCCCTAACATAGATTGTTGCTTTAACATCTTTTGTCGATCTACTCCATCAAACGCCTGTTTGAAATCGATATACAAGTTGTAAATAGGTATGTTATATTCAACACATTTTTCATGTATACCTGTTAACATATGTATTTGGTCTATAGTTGACCTCTTTGGTCTGAAACCACATTGGTATTCACCAATCATCTCCTCCGAAAACGATTCCAGGCGGCTGTATATAATTCCTGATAATATCTTGTAGACGACATTTAAAACTGTTATGCCCCTATAATTTTTGCTCATGTGGATATATTTAATGTAGAAAGCTGTGAACTTAAGACATTGCTCACTCATCAGCCCCAGGGTTAAGGGGTTTATTGTATTTTTTTCTTATTGTATTTTAATGTTCGTTTCTTTCATTCCTTTATTGTATGTTTTTTTTGTCTTAAACACTTTACATGTAATTACTATTAGTCTATAGTGTTTGTAAGCTGTCTAAATAAATTAATAAAATAAATGAATTATGTTAAATAAAAATTTTTTAGGATTAGGTGAATTATTTTTTTTCATAATAAAAAGTATGTTTACAATGACAAATTAACTTACGGTGTATGGTAAGGCAATTTGTACTGTGGTTGTAGCAATAAGAAAAAATTAAAACAGTCTCACTAAGTTATACTTTGTCTTTAGCTGGCGCCATATTTCATCTAAGTAAAGGAAAACCCGTTATTAAAAAAATGCATTACCGCCAAATGAAGCTCTCGAGACCAGTAACTTTTATTTAATAACGCAACTTTGACAGCTATTCGTTTTAAGCCGTTTTGCTGAGAAACTTTTACATTACAGTACGTGGCGTGTTTGTATAAAACGTAAAATTTGGCACCATTTAACTTTGCTTTTCGTCTGACCCATTATCCCAACTATTTTGAAAAGTTGGGCGAGGGCTAATGTTACATTTTGTATGTACAGGATAGATTTTCTCGCCCAAGCGACAAGCTTCCATTAGCCTTTTATGTAGTAGAGCAAATTCGCAAAAAGGCCGAGCTTTTATATGAAGCCGAAATGCTCCGGTCTGTTTGAAAAGATTAGCGGAATGTTATGTCTTTTATCATATTTTCCAACCGGTCAGGATCTGTTGCTCGAACGGTTTGTATTTAAGCGACTTGGGCAAAAAATAAAGCAGGATCGACAAAAAACAAACACCAAAGTGTGAAACTTTTAAATTGGCATAAAGGCATCATAAGCATTTACATATGAGCACTTTGTATAAAGATATGCTTCTAGTTTTTATACCTTCATTAAAAAACAAAACTTTAATGAAATATACAAGTAATAAGTTAATAAACTGATAAGGAAAAGACAAAAAAAAATACTATTGCTTGTCCTAGAATTATGACTAAATATTTTATTTCGTTTTTTAAATTGTAAAATCAGTATTGCAGTATATCAGTACACATCGCGTATTGCTGTTAATTTGTCGTTCTTTCTTCGTTCAGACCTCGTGTCCTTATCGTCAAATCGAACAAATCTTAGCAAATTTTTAAATCGTTTTAACCCCATGGTATATTAGGTCCATAAAACATACTCCAAAGTATATCTACATCATGGATGTTGGCACTCAGATGCCCTGCAGTCAGTAGTAGTCCAATAAAGGCATACAGCTCTGTAGAGTCGCAATATTTCCAGTTCTCTATCCAATACTTTTTTGGCTTCTTTATTTGTACACTTCACAATTTCGTTCATAATTTTTTCGTTCACAAACAAATGCAATCAACAGGATCATCTACACTTTGGCCAATGGCTAACATTACTTTGTGTACTTTGCTTTTTATTATGAGGCAGGATCGCATACGTCCTGTCGGTTGTGGTTGACACTTTCAGGTAATTCCATACTTAGTTTCAAAAATTACACACTCTGAAATCTGGGAACTTGTAGCTACACATTCTTCTTCATTATCACTTAATACTACTTGCTGATTGCTGAATACTTACAATATTATTGCATACAAACAATAATTATTAGTTTTTAAAATTCATTAAGAATAGATATAATACCTATTGTAAGCATCTCTTTGATGTTCACATCAAACAGATGTTTACATTGTTTGTTGCACGTTTAGACTTTATTATTGGATTTCCTTAATCATTAAAGTCATTTAGATAATTCACAAAAATATTAAATGACTGCCAGATTAACTTTTGTAACAAAGATTTAGACTTTAGGTATAAATACAAATAAGGTCCGATACAAGAGGCACAAGATCGAAATAGATGGAAAATTATGAGGGAGATCTATGTCCAGCAGTGGATAAGCGAAGATTGAATGATGATGAGGGTCCACGGACCCGTGATGCTTTTTTACATGAAAAAATTCTTTCGACGCAATAGTTTCAAAAATGATAATAAATATTTTAAATAGCTCATAACTATGTTGAGGACCCACCTTGCCCGGATAAGGGTTAAGGACATAGGTCCCAGTTTTTTCCAATGTTCTCTACCCTGTGTCGGTTGTAGTCACTTTTCCTCCATTCCAGACGCCGTCTGTCCTTCTAGTCGGTGGTCGCCTCCTTCTAGTCGGCTTCTTTTATAGTTTGTGGGCGTTCATTCAATTATTCGTCAGGTCCACCGCCCGTTTGTGTTTTAGCTAAGTATCCTGACCAGGTCCACCAAAGATTTTTGCCTGATTTGTTGGATATTTATGCTGTTATACGCCGAGAATTGCACGTTTACTTTTCATATTGTAATTGCTGAGCAAGCGTTTTAAAGTCCAACAGCTCCAGATGAATAAATTATTGGCACACAATTGTGACTTCAGCATTATAAAACATGTGGTTTCTCAGATCTCTATTACTTAGATTTTTCAAATTAGTTATTCTGTACATCGCATTTTAAATTTATCTACGTGAAAAGTAGAACAAAGAATAGACAAGAACTTTTTGTTTAGTTGTATTATAGCAAATATAAAAAATAAGAGAATCTGAAACGTCCACACAAACTGCTACAAATTGAATTGTAGATATTTCAAGTTAGTCTTAGAATTAACATTTTTGTTCTTATCTAGATAATTAATGGTCCCAGTATTTCCTTCCGGGGAAAGCGATCACCACTTAAACGGTTGGAAAATTACCTAAGCAATTCCATTCCCAAGTTAAGCTTATCTTAACTCTTAAGGAGGTCAAATGATTAGTGTATCGGAGTTTACAAGAATGGTCCAGGAATTGCAAATACCAGCAAATAGCAGCGGATGAATATTTTCGTACAAAAATAAAAATGGTTAGATGAAATTTAGTGAAAATTTGAAATAGCAATTTTTTGTTCAGTATTTCTTCTTGCATGTAAGCTAAAGCTTTTGTATTCTGTCATTTTACATGAATATTAATTGAAATTTTAAAATTTGAAAATACTGTATAGTTAGTTTTAACTTAACTAAAATATAAGTAACTAAGCTCAAGTGAACAAAATATCTGGTTTTCTGGAAGTCTTCATGGGTCTTATAGAAGTTTCGTCGGTAAAGTTTCAATAAATACTTTAAAACAGCTAACTACCAAGCATTGTGAAATTAATGCTGACGAGAATTATATTTTTTAGCAAGACGAAGCTGCCTGCCATTAGAACAGAACCATAAAAAACTGGTTTGAAAAAAACAATGGGTTTGTTTCTGCAGTGATTTGCTTACAGTTTGTAAACTATGCACTCTGCGCAGACGTGAAATTAGAGTGTTTCATGACCGTACTCAAAATTTAAGTTATAGTTTATTTCACGAAAAATGGTTGAGTGCTTAATGATTGCAATAAAACCCGACCGCAGTACTCCAGCTTAGTCAACATTAGTTGAGCAGGTAAGTATTCAGGTAAAATTGAAGCTACTGTGGAGTGTCGTTATCTTGTTTGTATAATAAATTCCTGGTAATATAAAAACGATTAAAAAATCGTATAAAATTATAAAAACGATTAGAATACATTTTATTTCATAAAGTTGTAAACATTTTAACAGTGAGTTTCACTATCAATGGTTGATCTTTTAATGACCACAATAAATTTGTTGATCGTTAAGAATTTCCTGGAATAATTATACAGGTTCTCTCTATTCTGTATATTTTGTAAAAGTATATAAAACCGATGAGAAATTTTTAAATATACATTTTGTTTCATTTAGTTGAAATTGTTACAAGTGTTACCAGTGTTATACCTATTTATACCTATAAAACAGCATTATGTGGCGTCCGTGGAAAAACATTGATGGTGCTTCTTCCAGTGTTCCAGTAAAGAAAAAGCATTTATCTGCTGACGCTAGAGAAATCGTAAAAACAATAATATAGTTCTTTACTTACAAGAGGACTTACTGCTAATACTACTGCCAGTGAAATATCTGATTTAACGAAAATACCTCTAACCAGAGTGAAAAGAATTACATCAAATCCCATTAAGTCAAGAAGGAAGCGTAAGGATGCCGGTTCTACCAAATATATTGACGAAAGTGATAAGGACTTAATAAGACGAAAAATTTACACAATGTACGAAGAGCAACGGATACCTACATTAGATGCTTTAAAACAACGGCTTACTAATGATGATACACAAATAAACTGTAGCCGCATTAGTCTTTGGAGGATTTTGTCTAAAATGGGCTTCAGATATCGTACAATTGACAAAAGGCAAGTGCTTATGGAGTCCCATCGTTTACAAAAGTGACGTACTGAATATATAACTTCCATAAGAAAGTACCGTACAGAAGATCGACCAATAATTTATCTGGACGAGACATGGTTTGACACTCATGAAACACCATCCAAAGGATGGTCCGATTCTTCCAACAGGTGTCAAACAAAAGCTCCATCAAACAAAGGGAAAAGAATAACAATTTTACACGCAGGATCAGAAAATGGTTGGGTCCCAAATGCCTTATGGCTTTCTACAAAGAACATTAAAGACTCCTGCGTGGACTACCATGAGGATACAACGGCAGAGCTTTTTGAGCAATGGTTTAAGAATTGTCTTATACCTAACCTTCCTCAAAATAGTGTGATAGTAATGGACAATGCAAGTTACCACAGTCGTCAATTACATAAGTCTCCAAGTGCAAATAACACGAAAATTGAAATTCAAAACTACCTGTTAGAAAACGATATATATTTTGAAGATAGTTATTTAAAAAATGAACTGTTAGAAGTGTTAAAATCATTTTCTATTAAAAAACTATATGTTTGTGACGCATTGGCCGAGGACATGGGACATACAGTGTCACGGCTTCCGCCCTACTATTGTTTATTTAATCCCATAGAGCATATGTGGCACCAACTAAAGTCAAATGTTAGGTCACAAAATGTTTCTCCGACTTTAACTGGTAGTGTAGTCTAATTAATAAGGAAATGTGTTGATGATATCTCCCCAGAAAGTTGGAAAAATTCAGTACGCCAAGTAATGAACGTAGAAAATTCATAAAGTTACTTTGAATCACATAATTAAATCAATTGTTATTAATCTTGAAGAGGATGGCGACAGCGAAACAGAATTAGGTATTGAGGAATTCATAAATATATTTTGGATATATTTTTTTTGTAAATATTAACTTGTATATATTTTTCTATATTTTTTTTTCAATTCATCTATTTTTTGTACATTATGTATTCGTTTGTATGTATATACTGTAAATAGAACTATTATTACTGTACATTTTTAACGATATCCGATTAGGAAGAGCAAAAACTTTTAAACACGCCAGTTTTTTGCTGACAGTCCTAAGCCTGTAAAAAGTGTGAAGGAAAGTACCTTTCTGAATTTAGATCCATATACTACAATTATTCACGTACAACAAAAAAACTACTTTCTTCATGTTAAAAATTGTTCAATTATCAAGTATATTCACTTGAACAACCTGAAAATACCATATGAAATAATTTAATAAATTTTTATAATCGTGTATTACACAGCTACCAATGAAATATATTAAATAACAAACTTTCTGAAGTGCGTCCCTGTGTACTTCGGTAGTTTATTGAGAGACTCTTGTATACACAATAGGATCAACTCAGGTAACCATTAAGCACTCAACCATTTTTCGTGAAACAAACTATACACGAACGATTTGCTGATTGTCGAAATTAAATTAATCTAACCTAATCTAACATTTTTGGTTAATATCGAGAAAGTCCATCGACAAGTGTTTTAGTCAGTATACCTATCTTGGGCCCACAACCAGATACTGTCATTGATAGATTTTTATAAAAAATACAGTGATATGGTAAGGAGTTTCCAAATGAAATCCATGAAAATATTGTGGGTAAAGGTAGCAGAACAACTAAAGGACTTACATGATATTAATTTGAATGCATGTCACTGCTAAAATAGATGGCGACTAATTAAAAGAAATTATAAGAAATATAAAGATGAGAGTAAAAAACCAGGAAGAGGCCGCAAAACATTTGAATATAGTAATGAACTGGATGAGATATTTGGGCAAAAAAGAAATGTCAATCCTGAATTGCTGTTATCCAATGAAACAGTTGCACATTACATAGATAAAAAGCCTGCAGATGTAGCAACAGTTAAAGCGAATGTTCTTAGTTCTACACCACAATCGCTTAAAAGAAAGAGAGAGAAACCAGTCAGCAAAAACAATATTCTCCAAAAAATTTGTAAAGACCAAAAAGGAATTTTGTACAGAAATGCTAAAATTTCACAAAGAAAAATTAGAAGTGATAAAAAAAAAATAAAACAAAGAAACTATTTTTTTTTTATTTCAAATTACATGTCTCTGCTGCTGTGGCCATTGACACGAGGAACTGTATTACAGAAAACAATAAATTAAGTTACATTGATTCAATCAATTTCAATATAGATGATATCAAAAAAAAAGAAAATAAAAAACTATGATTACAAAATTGAAATATAGATAGATGATACAATTACAACAGGTGATATAATTTACAGTTTTTAAGGAACTCTATCACATTAGACATATTGTTTTTAGATTTTAAGATATCACATAAACTTCCGTGGATACCATGTTTGATCGGTGCTGCTGCGTACTGGTTATATTCCACAAGTATATGGTGTACACTTAGACTGGAGTTGCAATATTGGCAGTTTGGAGGTTCTTCGGGAACCATCAGATATCCGTGGGTTAGCCGGGTGTGCCCAATTCTGAGCCTTCTAATGATGGTCTTCAATTTTCTTTCCGTAGTAACAATTCTAGGTCCTAAAATGTTTGGTTGGATGGACTTTAGTTGGGTAGTGCACCTGTTCCATTGATTTTGCCATATTGAGATAGATAACTTTTTAATTTCAATTATTATATCTTGAAACATTTGGACTTTTTCATCTGTAAGGTCAGAGCGGCGTGCTTCATTTGCTGAGTGGTCAACATTCTCATTTCCTTTAATACCAACATGTGAAGGATTCCATATCATCGAAACCGAAGTGTTTGATTTAGCAAGTGCTGTACATCTTTCGTGGATTTCAATAACTAAAGGATTCGATGTGTAGATTTTTCTAATCGAATTTATGGATGATAATGAATCTGTGCAGATTGCTAAGTTTTTGGTACCCTGCATTGGAACCTCTAGAGCTTTAAGTCTAGCGTAGAGTTCTGCTGTGAATATACTAGTCATCTTGGGTAGTCTATACATTGCTAGTCTGTTATTTGTGGAAGTAACAGCACATCCGACACTTTCTTCGTCTTTAGATGCATCTGTGAATATTATGTTATCAAACTTGCCTCTATTAATTATGTCGTTAAAAGTTTGTTTCATGAGTATCGTGGAGGTTTCCATTTTCTTATATCTGCACAAATTTACGTTAAAGTCAGGTAATATTTTTAGCCAAGGTGGAGTATTGGGCTCAATAATGGGGGTGGTAAGATTTAGGTCAATATTTTCTAAGAGTGGCAATAGAAACTGTAGTGATGAATTGGCAGTAGCTCTACTGTGTGCTCCTGTTAATTGAAAATTTTTAATAAGTTGGAAAGATATATTATTTGGGTTTGCAGAAACCTTAGCAAAATAGGAGTTTAGTAGACGTTGTCTTCTAATATTTAGAGGGGGTCCACACGATTCGACATATATGCTTTCTGTAGGGCTAGATCTGAAGGCTCCAAGGCATATTCTTAATGAAGTGTTTTGAATTGTATCTAGTGATTTTAAATAAGTTTTAGAGGCAGACATATATAATATCGATCCGTAGTCTATTTGAAGCAGAAAGACTTTCAGAAATAAGAAAACAAAATAGACTAAGAGAGAAGACAAACGAAATACTTAGCAAATATTTAGTATCCAAAGAATCTTTACCTACTGAAATACTTTTATCTTAAGCAAAGTAAATTTAAGATTTGTAAATTTGTAATAGGTTTTTTTAATAAAAAAGCATCATAGTTATATTTTTGATAGGCTAAAATATCATCTACATATCTATACAATAAGAATATTTATGGTTGGTAATGAATAAAAGTATTTTCAAGAGTGTTGAGAAAAAGATCTGTGGAGGAAGTGGATTTCCCATTGCTAAACCTTCTGGTTGTCTATAAATTTTATCGTTAAAAGTAAAAGAAGTCATGGGAAACGCAGAATTGGAGTAGGGAGGTAATTTGTGAACATTTATTGGGGTTAATGGTGTAATTTCCTGTAATTTTGTTATCACATGATCTCTCCTAGTAGTGATACTAAAATACTTGACGTAAGTGAAACATTGTAAACTTTAAATTAGTTATTTATATCATTGTTCTTTGTAAATATTGTAAACTTTAAATTAGAAATCGACAGCGAAACGGGGCCAGAGATCATAATAGATGAAATCGAACAAGCAATACGAAACGCAAAAAACTGAAAAACTGTAGGTCCAGACGAAATACCTGCGGAACTACTGAAATGTCTAGACGACGAAACTCTACATGTACTTCTGGACCTATTTAATGAAGTATATAAAACTGGAAAAATCCCACAGAAATGGTTGGTGTCCACCTTTGTAGCAATACCAAAAACAGTATATGCCAAAGATTGTTCAGACTATAGGACAATATCACTAATAAGCCATACCCTCAAAATATTTCTAAAGGTGATTCATGGAAGATTATATATAGAAAAATAGAAGATGATATGGATGATACTCAGTTTGGGTTCCGCAAGGGACTGGGAACGAGAGAGGCATTGTTTGCTTTTAATGTCTTCTCTCAAAGATGCTTAGATATAAACCTAGATATTTATTCCTGTTTCATCGAATTCGAGAAGGCATTCGACAGGGTCCGACATGAAAAACTAATAGAAGTACTGAGAAACAAAGATATAGACAGACGACACTTACGAATCATTATCAATCTGTATTGGAATCAAAAGGCCAATATAAAGATAGAAGAACAAAAGTCCGAAAATATAGATATAAAGAGAGGAGTAAGACAGGGCTGTGTTCTGTCATCATTACTGTTTAACGTGTACAGTGAAGCCATATTCCAGGAAGCGATAGCGGATCTGGGTGATGGAATCTCTGTAAACGGAAGAATAGTAAATAACATAAGATTCGCTGATGACACCGTTATAATGGCAGACACCCTGGAATCGCTACAAGAATTGGTAAATAGAATTAACGATTATTGCATTAGATACGGACTAAAAATAAATAAGAGAAAAACTAAATGTATGATTGTCTCAAAAACGCAACATGGAAATGAAAGATTAATGATAGAGCAAACCCAAATAGAAAAAGTAGAGACATACAAATATCTGGGAACCTGGGTTGATGACAAAAATGACCAAAGCAGAGAAATCAAAGTCCGAATTGAAACACTGCAAGGCAAGCATTTGTGAAAATGAAGACAATGCTTACCAACAGAGACCTTCAGTTGCATCTCAGATTGAGGGCTCTAAGATGTTACATATTTTTTATCTTACTATACGGAATGGAAGCTTGGACATTGAAGAAACAACACATAAGAAAAATAGAAGCGTTCGAAATGTGGTGTTACAGAAGAATATTAAAAATTCAGTTTGTTCAAAAGATTACCAATGCTGAAGTACTACGACGTCTAAATAAGGAGTTAGAAATTATGAACAGCATAAAAAGAAGAAAACTAGAGTATTTGGGTCACATAACCAGAGGAGAAAATATGAGCTGCTGAGAATTATTATGCAAGGAAGGATCCAAGGAAGAAGACCCATCTCCTGGCTGAGGAACCTTAGAGAATGGTTTAACTGTATTTCACTACAACTTTTCAGAGCAGCAGCCAACAAAGTGACCATAGCCGTTATGATATCCAACCTCCGATAGGAGATGGAACTTTAAGAAGAAGATCATTGTTCTATTGTAACATAGTTCTGAAGATGGCTTTGTAAGCCGAAAGGGTTCAACCAGGAATTAAATTATTTACACACTTAAATACTTTTTTTTTTCATTCTTTGATTTTTCAATATAAAAGAGATCATATAGAAACTCTTTCTAACCTATCTAACACTCCTCGTATAACTTTTAAAGCATCATCTAAACTAGAAAATACGAGAAACGAGATTTTTTGTAAAGAACACCCACTTTAAACGAAAAAAAAAAAGAGACTTGTTCGAAGACCAAAGCGTAGAGTAACAATGGGTTTCAGTCTCAACAACTGTCACCGAGGTAGCTTTTAGTGGATATTGTGTAGCAGACGTCCATTTTCAGACAGTAGTCAAGTTGAAATGTATACGGCCGAACATTCCGGATTCAATAAATTTATATTCCCCATAGTTTAACTGAAAGATAAAGCAAACGTGCATAGAAGGTCGTTTGTGTATGCATTTATTCAAAACGGTGAGCCACACGCAGCCAATTTTGTTACTATAAGCTTGTTTGGGATGTAACAGATTGAGGAGGATATAGTTCCTATAAATTCTGACATATGGAAGGTATTGCTGACACGCAAATAAATATTTTAAGATTATTATTGACGGAAAACGAGGGAGAGGTGAAGCAGGCTACAGTGAATAATAAAAATTTAGATTTTTTTTTATTTATATCTTGCTGAACTTATCGTATGTTTTTTGCATTGTTCGCCGAAATCGTTAAATATTTAAGATTACTTTTATTTGTTAAAGAAATGAGGTATTGCTATAGAGTCTTGCAATGCCAACAAAAGCATTATGTACGGAGTGATCTCATTAACAATATGTAATTACTAATTATTACAAATTTTATTTTTCAACGATCTATTTTAACTTTTTTTATCAATAAGGTGGCTGTATATTATAAAATTATATTATTATTATTATCATATCATTTAAATAGTGCCTATGTTGATTACAAGAGAGCTTTTGATTAAGTGCCGCATAAGTTGTTTAGTAAATCAAGAACATATATAATCATCGATATTGTGATATTGTGTACTATATTAGGTCTGATAATTTGTGACTTAAAACAAAGACTGATAGATAAAAATTTGTTACATATATACAATAATATCCCGAACTTACGTAAGTCAGTTCGGGGTAAACCCGCCCCGAAATTTGCATGCAATATCACTTAATATCACTGGAATTTGTTTAGATTAACAATAACGTTCGATTTCAGGTATGAAACTATGATTAAACCAATCATCAAAAAGGGAACCTGTCACCCAAGCTTTACGATTAGACTTCCAAATGACAGGCAAGTCAGATTTAGCTCATCTACATTGGTTGTCACATTCATTTATCATAGCACAACTATACCAGATATCAGCTATAGAGACCCAAACAAAGAAGTGAGAGATCAAGTACGAAAAGCAAATAGTCTGGCAGGATGCCTTAATAATATGGCGAAACAGACATATTAACACCGAGATGAAGTCAACAATTTATGAAACCAGTGTAAGACCAATAATGACATATCACTCAGAAACAAGACCCAACACAGCCACAACGCAAAGGCCACTCGAAACAGCAGAGATGAGAGTACTGAGAAGAATTACAGGAAATATGCTAAGAGATCGAAAGAGAAGTAATGACATTAGAAGAAAATGTAACGTACAGTGTGAAGAAGAAGAAGAAGAAGAAGAAGAAGAAGAAGAAGAAGAAGAAGAACTATCATAAATACAGCTACTTTTGAAGCGGCTAAACTAACCGTTGACTAAGCGTAAACTAATCGGCTAAACTCTTCATTTTGGGAGATATTTCCAGGATTCGCTTTCAATGTCTTAAAATAAGCTTAGCTTGAGAGCACACTACGTTCTAGTCAATAGGACAATTCTTTACATTTACCTGATTATCACATCATAATTGTAACATTTACAACAATAGCGTGATCTTTAGGAACGATGGTTGAATTACCAGATTGTGCACTTTTCACTTTGTTTTACGATTGTTTTGGCAGCCGATTAGGCAGATCTTCTTTGCATGGAGAACTTATGGCTAATCTCTGTGGTTTTAATGAACTGAGAATCAATAATATATTTTTCGACATAAGCTCCAGTATAAGTATACATTTGAAAACTCCAGGGGGCACAAATCTATGATTTATTTTTTAGTCATTAATAGAAAAATCCACCCAAAGCAGATTCTAGATATCCGAACTTTAAACTCAGCAGACGCATGGAGTGAACACAAACTAGTATTAGCAAAAATAAGAATGAAAATAACAACAAAACATTTTCTACAGGAAATCGCCGAGGAAAAATTCAATGTAGAATCACTGTGGAACGACTCTACAAGAGAAATGTACCAAAAGAGACTAGCACAGAAGATACTGCTGAAACAAGTAGACGACATCGAAGATATAAACGCGAGCTGGGAGAAAATTAAAAACAACATTGAAGAAGCAGCAACAAAAGCTCTAGGAAAATGCAAAGTCATCGTCATCCTGAACTAAAGAAACAACAACAATGCACAATGGTTCAGAAAATAAATAAAAGAGAAATGAAAAGAGAAACGAGAGGCCTACACGAAGTACAAGACATCAAATACTCTAGAATCCCGAGACGCCTATACAAGAATACGAAATGAAACAAAGCAGTTCGTAAGAAGAACAATACCCACGACGACGTAAAATCGAAATTGGTGGATATCTGGAAATAGATATAACTCGTTACGGAGATGTTGAAGAAGAAGTACGACAACAAAGCTTAAAAGCAAGTAAAGCGGCGTGGTCTTTTAATGACACAATCTGGAAGAACAAGCACCTAAGAGAAGACACAAAAACAAGAATCTATAAAGCAGCAATTAGACCTATATTAAAATTCACGGCGGAGACAATACCTAACACATCTAAAACGAGACGACTACTAAAAACAACAGAGATGAAAATCCTTCGACGAATATCAGGGAAAAGTCTATTGGATAGGGAGAGAACATAAGAAGAGCATTCAATGTAAAAGACATAAATGGATGGGTGACAAAACGGAAACAGGAGTGGAACGAACACATTGGTAGAATGGCAGAGGATAGGATAGTACGAATATCACGAGATAAGTTACCAAATGGACAAAGAAGTATTGGCAGACCAAGAAAAATATGGTAATTTAAACAATTTAGGAGGCTAACATTGAACAAGAAACATTCTTAAAACGCCTATATACAAGAAGGAAGAAGAAGACGAAACTTTTTTGTTCAAACTGTTATAAAATCTGTTAGCATGTAGCCCGTAGGCATGTAATTCAAGTATTGTACAGTTATTGTAATAATCGTTCCTTTTAGTATAGTTGCTTCTATCTATAAATATAATAACAATTTATGAATAAAGTAATATTTATGTCACTTATGGAATAACTTCATTCGCCTAATGTATCGTATTATTTATTATCTTTTTAATTCGTGGAAAAAAAGTGCCACTTTAGGATTGATTCAGATCAACAGTCAAGGGACAACCCATTCACACAGATAGGTAGTTAGAACAGATCACCGTCAGTCTACTAAGCATTCAGGTCGATTAAGTCTACAAGTTGAACAAGATCAACATTATCAAGAAATCTAAGAGAAAAACATTCTACAAAACAGCAACATTTTTTAAGAAGAAAAAATAAGAAGAAGACGTGAGACCTCGCCGAGAGTTGGTATACAATATATTTTATCAAAGAGAGAAGAAGGGATTTCTCAAAACTGTACCCAGAACTATTTGAGGACGAGACAAAATTTGCATAGTACTTTCGCATGTCGCATTGCGATTCCTTAATTTGCTTTCTTCTTTTTTAAGTTCCATCTTCTGTCGAAGGTTGTAAATCATCATGGCTATGCGGACTCTGTTGACAGCCGGTCTAAAAAGTTCTGCACTACTGCATTCAAACCATTCCCTTACGTTCTTCAGCCAGGATATTCAGGATAATTTGCTATCTTCGATTAAAGATGGCATAACGAAGATGGACACTCACTATAAAAGGGCAGTAACTCCAGCCAAAAACCTTGCTGCAAATTTGAGGTAAGAAAATAAAATTGTGTGAATGATTTAAAATTATGTATTGTAAAAAAATGTGTCCATAGTTATCAAAAAAAAGTTTTATGCAAAGTTTTCTGGTAAACAAGCTTCTAAGTACAAACCTATAGTTTGATTGGAGCTTGCTAGAGTAGACTGGGATGATGACGCACTGTGAATATGTTAACAAATTGTTGCAGCAGACGAGGAATGTACAAATTGGTTCCATTATTGCTCTTCATCACTGATTACACCAAAAACTGTCTGTTTAGCCAAAATTTTATTTCCTGCAATAAATGTTTTCACTCTAGCCTTTCTTCTGCCAAAGCAAAGGCCAATATCATCCTTTTCTTTTTCATTCTTCTCTTCTTTCAAAAAATGTACTTCTTCCATAACTCCACTAGCACTTTCAACAATGTCATGTCCACTACGTTAATGGTTGAATGATTTTCGCATTGAGATCACAATCGATGAGTGAGGTGTTCCGTTGGAGTTTTCTAAAAGAAGCTCCTCATCCAGGTGAACTTGTCCTGTAAAAGTTTTTTCATTTGTAATGTAAAACGATTTTTTTAATTGCAATTTTTTTATATTTTCTTGCCATGTTTTTAATGTTCGCTGAGAATCATAGTACATGGATGCAATAAATCGTAGATTACTTTCTTTACGAACGCACTTAATTAATTTTTCGGTCCCCCTGAAAATCTGAATGAAAGTGGCAAAGCAAGTGACGAAAATGTGTTATAATTTATACAACTGAAAATAGGCGGCTGACGGACTTCGAGGCTTGATCGCTGGCGGAGCTAGCGGATAGGCAGTGATCTTGATTGTGACTATACCCTGCCCGTGAGTGGGAATTTCAACTGTATCGTACCTGAATATGATCTGATAGTCCCATGACTGTTGGTGTAAATAAACTTTTATGCATTTTTACCCAAATTACTCTTTATTAGTATTATTTATCCCCTTAGATCCAGCTCTATTCGTTTTATAAATTAATATTTATTATTATCAGATCTACATTTTTTGTGAAATTACAGCTCTGATTGACATCCATGCCAAACTATTATTTTAACATTTTCGGATATAAATATGTCTATCAATTAAACAGAAATTAAATTTACATCATTTCTGATGCGAATTTTATATGAATACTCGGTTTATATGAGGGAAATATTTCATATTAATAGCTAAATATGCATTTATTTTATCATATTTGTGCGGACGGGAGTGGAGGAAGGTATGTAATTTAAAATTAGTAAAACATTCAGTTTAGAATTAACAAAACCGCGGGAATCGATTATCAGTGTTTTTGTAGAGATCGGCAAAATTATCAAAGCCTAAAATGTAGTGTGTGATAGCGGATGTTTCATATTCAAATTTTAAAATTGCAGTTAGTCACATGATAGTACGGGTAAACTAGTAGCTGTCCAAAGGAACATAAAGAATAAAAGATGAAAAGTAAAAGGTGAAAAAGATAGAACAATAATGTTTGTAAATATATTAAAACTTTAGATTGTTCAGAACTGAAGCTTTAAACATCTCTATACCTGATTATTAATGTTCTCTTGACACGATTTTTTACACAAGCTCATTTCTGCCATTTTTTATCCAGCAAATTTCCCATATTTCGACAAAACGCGATTTATGAGCAGATATTCGACAAAAACTATTAGAGATATTCAGAAATAAATCACTACGACGATAATACGGTAGTGACAATTCTGATATCGAGAATCTGTTTTAAATTCTCATCTTTCGCGACAAAGAATGATGTGAAGTGTCTACATCCCCATCAATGTGCAATATATTTTATTTGAAGAATCATTTTTGAATACGAAATCGTCGAATTTTCGCTTCAGATACCCTGCAACGTCGTCTCATTATATATGAAGTTTATGAAAAGTGCGAACGAAAAATGCAGTTCTCTTCAAGTAGAAAATATTATAAAGTTGCTTCAGGTTATTTGTGTTGCATCAATTATGATGTGCCAGTTAGTTTTACCGTTTCATCTTCTTTTTTCTCAATTTATTCTTATTCTTTGCATTCAAATAGACGCATATGGGAGAAGTCTAGAGATATTCTTATATAATAAAACTAATCAAAATAAATTGCAACTGGTTGCAAAATTATTGCCATTATTGTACATGTACAATGAGAATTTTAATATAAAAATATCGATAAAAACCGTTGAACGTTATTTCTTTCTTTATAAAGCCATTTGTCATTTTAGACGAAAAAAAGATTTTGGAAGAAAACTTCAGAAAGAACGTTTCACTCTCATGGTATGCGCTAATGCATCAGGATCCCACAAATTGAAATTGCTAATCGTTGGTAAGTTCAGATATGGCGACAATTCCACCGAGCGATTGCCGGTATAAGCAATCCCCCACTTACCTACCAACGGCTTCGGGCGGAAGAGTGGGTAAGTGGTAGGGCACTCTTTTGTCCTGAGACAGAGAAATCTGTCTCGAAGGCGGATGAATCAAGGAATGGTCAACGGCGTAAGGATACAGAAGGCAACGGGAAACCACTGTATTAATGATCTTTAAGATTCCCTAGTATAATCATGATGGCAAATGTCACATCAATCACTCATGTTACTGATCATGGACCTCGGAACCCAAGATCCGGCAGGAGAGGAAAACCACAGACAGACCATAGGGCCTCAAGGTCGTGAACCAGCGAAATCCCTGTGTAAGTAATGTCAATCACCTTAAGATGTTAAGAATAGCGACGTGGAATGTAAGAAGAATCTTTGCAGCAGGTAAATTAACTAATGTAGCCCTTGAAATGGAAAACCTTAAAATTGATGTCCTAGATATAAGTGATGTACAGTGGCCAGGATCAGGAAAATGCACGAATAATAGTGGAACACTTTATTATTCAGGCACCATCAGTTCAACTCATCGTTACGGTGTCGCTGTCTTGGTATCAAAGAAAATCAGTAACTGTGTAACAAGCTTTACTCCCTTCTCTGGTAGAATAATGGCACTACAATTTCAGTCAAATAAATTAATTATAAATATTATACAAGTATATGCTCCTACGGCTGTTAAAGATGATGATGAAATTGAAAGTTTCTAGTACGATCTGGAACAAATTCTAAAATCAATGAAGAAACATCACACTACAGTAGTAATGGGCGATTTTAATGCCAAAATTGGACATGGATGTGTGGACGGTTACGTGGGTGACTATGGATTAGGAGAACGAAACAAACGAGGAGACCGTATGGTACAATTTTGTCAAGCGGAGGAGTTAGTAGTTGCTAACACTCTTTTCAAGTTACCTAACAGACGAGTGTACACATGGAAATCTCCGAGTGACACCAAAGGTAGAGTAGTCAGAAATCAAATTGACTTTGTCCTTGTTAGACAAAGATTCCGCAACTCTATACTCTCAGCTAAAACCTACCCAGGAGCAGATATAGGCTCGGATCACAATCCTGTAGTAGTCACATTAAGAATAAAACTAAAGATCATTCAAAAACACATACAGAAACAAATTGACGTGAGAAGACTGAGTGAACAACATATAAAAGAGAAAACAATAGTGAACATCAAAGAAAATTTACAAAATATAGAGAAACTGAATAGAAATACTGATAAC
Source organism: Diabrotica undecimpunctata (assembly GCF_040954645.1). Taxonomy (NCBI): domain Eukaryota; kingdom Metazoa; phylum Arthropoda; class Insecta; order Coleoptera; family Chrysomelidae; genus Diabrotica; species Diabrotica undecimpunctata. Next base: position 10,471,797 of record NC_092811.1, on the reverse strand, counting down.
ATAGACCAAAAATGGGAGAATATTAAACATGCCGTAATGCTGACAGGGAGAGAAAATTTAACACCGAAAGAAAGGAAACATAAAGAATGGATGAATGAGTCAATACTACAGATGATGTGTAAAAGAAGGGTACACAAAACAAATAATCCGATAAGATACAAAGAAACAGATAAACTGATAAAAAAGAAAATAAGAGAAGCTAGAGAAAGATGACTAAGTGAGCAATGCCAGGAGTTGGAACAACTGGAGCGAAAATATGACTTTTTTAATGTACACAAAAAGATTAAAGAAATAACAGGAAGGAGAAGAACAACACAGACAGGACAGATCAAAGATATAGATGGTTTACTCATAACAGATTTACAACAAAAAATGAATCGATGGACAGAATACATATCACAACTTTTTGATGACAAAGATAGACAAGAAATCTCAAACGAATATACAGATGATACAGGGCCTGATATAATCAGAGAAGAAATAGATTATGCAATCAAACAAGCGAAAAGTGGTAAGGCCCCCGGTCCTGATGAAATTCCCGTAGAACTGCTCAAACTTATGGACGATGAATCTATTAAAATACTCCTAGATCTATTTAACACAATATATAGAACTGGAATAATACCTAGGGAATGGCTCCGTTCGACCTTTATACTACTGCCAAAAAAGGCAAATACAAGGGAATGCAGCGAATATCGTACGATAGCTTTGATGAGTCATGCTCTAAAACTGTTCCTGAAAATAATCCATAATAGGATCTATAGGAAATTAGACGTAGACATCAGTAACACTCAGATGGGATTCAGAAAAGGGCTGGGTACAAGAGAGGCTCTGTTTGCAATGAACGTTCTCTCACAGAGATGCTTAGACATGAACCAAGAAATTTACACCTGCTTTATTGATTTCGAAAAGGCCTTTGACAAAATACAACATGAACCACTAAGACAAATTCTAATAAAGAAAAATATAGACAGCCGAGATATTCGAATTATATGCAACCTATATTGGAATCAAACAAAAAATCTGAAGGTTGAGGGTAGGCTAACAGAAGAAATCCAAATCCGTCGAGGAGTCCGGCAGGGATACATCTTGTCGCCACTTTTATTTAATCTGTATAGTGAAGCTATTTGTGAACAAGCACTCGAGGAAGAAGATCTTGGTCTGATAATAAATGGTGAGACGATCAACAATATAAGGTATGCTGACGATACGGTTCTCCTAACGGGAACGCTAGTAGAACTACAACATCTCGTTCAAAGTCTCAATATATACTGTAACAGTTACGGCTTGAAAATTAATTTGAAAAAAACTAAATTTATGGTAATCACGAAATCAAAGAACATCAGAGCTAATCTTGTAATAGACAATACAACGATTGAGCGTGTGTCCTGTTATAAATATCTAGGTGCTTGGATCACAGACGATACTGATCAAACAAAAGAGATTAGATGTAGAATAGAAATCGCTAGATCAGTCTTTAATAGAATGCGCAAACTCTTTTGCAATCGTGATATCAATATAAAGTTACGAATACGAATGCTGCGGTGCTAGGTCTTTTCTACCCTGTTGTATGGAGTAGAGGCTTGGACACTAAAACAGTTGACCACAAAAAACATCGAAGCTTTCGAGATGTGGTGCTATAGGCGCATTCTCAGAATATTATGGATGGACCGCGTCACTAACACGCAAGTACTCCAAACTTTAGACAAAAGATGCGAAATTCTAAATGAGATAAAAACTAGAAAGATGGAATACTTGGGGCACATTGTGAGAGGTGAAAAGTACGAACTTTTAAGAAATATCATGCAGGGCAAAATTAAGGGCAAAAGAAGTGTGGGAAGAAGAAAAATATCGTGGCTTCGTAATCTACGTGAATGGTTCGGGTGTAGTTCGATTGAACTTTTTAGGCGCGCTGCTAACAAAGTCGCAGTGGCCATGATGATTTCCAATCTCCGCTAGGAGTGGCACGAGAAGAAGAAGAAGGTAAGTTCAAAAAACATCGTAACTTCAAAAATGTTAAAATTGAGAAGCTGCCAATTACGTACATGTGGCAAAGGCGTGCCTGGGTGACAAAAGAAGTTTTTCTGTATTGGTACAAGAACAGTTTTGTCACACAAGTTAAAGGTGAGCTAAGAAAAAAGAAACTGCCAGTGAAAGCTCTCCTCTTGTTAGACAATGCTCCAGGACATCCTGATAAGGACGAATTAAAAATCAAAACTGCCGAAGGATATATCGAGGAAATGTACTTACCGAAAAATACTACTGGGTTGATTTAGCTCATTGATCAAAACGTTAATAAAACTCTCAAGGCACCCTACAAGAAACAACTCCTTGTGGATATTGTAAGTCAACCTAATCCTGGCATCACTTCAATTTCAAAAAACTTTAACATCAAAGATGCGATTATCAATGCTGCGTTTGCCTGGCAGCAAGTCAAGCCTACTAGACTGATTGTGGAAGAATATTTATCCCAACAGCCCACTCCTTCTAATAAAAGTTAACCAAAGGATCCAATGACCAACCTGTGCAAGTTGTACTAGATGCTGTCCTTCAAATTTGCAACGATATGACTAATTCATCAGAATCAAAAGAAGCTTTACAAGAGTGGATTTTAGATGACAATCTAAATGCTGACTGAACAGATGAAAAAAAAAAATAATTACAGAAATGACAGAATCTGATGAACACGACCCAAGAAGCACAGGATGAAAAATCTTTTACCGTCAACTGTGATGATGATATATTGGCTGCAAACACTTTGATGCGTTAATGCGAGCAGGGAGCATATGACTGAAAAAATTTTGATGTTAAAGGAAATATAAGAACAAGCAATGACAGACTGTCTAAACAAGAAAAAGTAAAAGACAATCACAGATTTCTTCAAAGTGTAAGCACAGTATGTATTTATATACGTCCATAATTAATCTACGTTAGATGTAGAAGTTAGTTATTGGTACGTATAATGTTTTATGTTATTATTTACGTACTCTATGTACATTAAATTTATTAGCTTCCATATTTCTTTTAATAAACATGTTTTAGTTAGCCGAAATGGGCGTTTCATTTGCATATTAATCTGGGTAGCAGACTACTGCTAGCAAAACAATGCCAAATATACATATAATAACTTTCGGTAATCCGGACACTTTTGGTAATCATTCGTAAAATATTCGAAAATACTAAATTAGCATTCTTCTTTTTTGAACTCGCAAATCATAAATAAGATTGAACATTTTTTAGATCATGTATTCTAAGGTGATTGGTCGATATTTTTATCGAGATAATATCTAAAATTCATTCACTTATTCTAACGTGATTGGTCGATATATTTTTATCGAGAGATGTAAAATTCAAAATTTATATATTAAAAACTAATAGTAAACGTTACACAGAAATTAAAATAGAAGAATGCAAACGATTTAGAAATACAAAAAAAAAGAGTTAAAAGAAACCCATTACCGCCACCAAAAAAAATCAGGAAATTGATAATATCAACAGTTTGGTAGTAAAACAGTAATCAATGTTTATTCTAATCAATACGTTATAGTGACGTTATGTTCCACAAAAACGTAACTGAGCATGTTGTTTCTTTGTCAATTTTTATTTGTGTACGTGTAGGTCTGAATTAAAGATGGGATAGTTATATTGTGGGTGATGATCTATATTTTTCAAAATTAACTCATTAATTGGAACAGTGAATTTTGAGAAATTTTTTTATTAATATTTTTCCTTCTTGTTTCTTATATATGTGTATTATATAGTCTGGTTTATTTTTTCAAATTATTTAGGTCAAATTTTTCTCTTTGTCTTTTTCTATGTTTGTCTGGATTTGTTAATGGATTACAAGATATAGAATTTTTAGCTTGTAAGGTGACTTTGAACACGTAGCAAAAATGGGATTATAGGAAAATTAACATAGACTATACCAGTACAAAGCGGAGTCTTCTTCTTCTTCTTATATAGACATGAATCTGTTTGTTTTTCAATGTGCCTCCAGTAAGTTGTCTTTCCATCATTTTCGTGGTCTTTTCCTATTGGGGAAACGTCTCTTGCCGTCTTTACTACTCTATTTGTTGACGTTCAGCTTATATGATCGTTCCATTCTACTCTTCTATTTCTTACCCTGTTCTTGATGTTCTTCACCTTGCATCTACGTCATATATATGTACTTCTAGCTCTGTCCAAAGTGTCTTACCATCAATTTTTCTAAGTGTTTTCATCTCTGCTGTTTCTAACATCCTTCTTGTCCCCTCTGTGTCAGATCTTGTTTCTGCCGTGTATGTCATTATTGGTCTGATGACTGTTTTGTAAATTCTGCCTTTCGTTTCTTTCCCGATAGTTTTATTTCTCCATATTGTTTCATTCAGGCAGATTGCGGCTCTGTTTGCTCTATTCACTTGATCTTCAACTTCAGTTTCGAGCTTTCCGTAGCTAGATAATTTGATGCCTAGATATTTAAATTCCATCACTTGGTCTATGATCTGACCTTCCAGCTCCAATTTACATCTTAGTAAATTTGCTGTTGTAACCATGCATTTTGTCTTTTTTGGGGAAATTAACATGTTAAATTTTCTGGCGGTTATATTAAATTGGTGCAGCATACGTTGTAAATCATCTTTACTTTAAGAGAGTAGTATTGCGTCGTATACATAACAGATTATTTTAAGTTGTTTTTCTCCCATTTGGTATCCTTTTTTAGTTCTTACTTTTTTTATTATTTCATCCACAATCAGGTTGAACAATAGAGAACTCAGGGATTCTCCCTGTTTTATCTCATTGCCAGCTTCAATAGGTTCGGATAGTTCTTCTTCCACTTTTACTTTTATTGTGTTGTTTTGGTAGATATTTTCGATTGTTGTAATTAATCCTAGAGGTATTATTCTCATTGTATTATTCAATTGGGCATATATAAAGACAAAGTCCAAGGCAGATGACCTCAAGGTGGAAGCCGATGCTTCCCATGATATGCAGCACAGCTTCTGGATGATGTTGTTTCTGGATTTAAGTTTTTGTTGTTATTTAGGTGGAAACTGGAAACCTCTGTTTTGGTAGCGTTTGGTTGGAGCCTCCATTTACTGAAATACTTTCCCACTGTGTGTAAGTCCACCGTGAGGATTTCTTCTGTTTCTTCAAATGACTTACACCTTGTTGCAAGGACCCATTCATCGGCGTAACCAAATTTCCTTGATCTTGTTTCTGGTATATCAGCGATGTACAGGCTAAAGAGGATAGGAGCTAGGACATATCCCTGAGGCAGTCCATTCTTCAGTTTTCATGGAGTGCTGATGTCGGTTCCCATGACTACTTGAATCGTTCGGTCGGCTAGCATACTGCTGATTATTCAAGCGGTGGATTTACAGGAGATTGTACGAAGGAGCTTGAATATCATGCTGTGCTGAGCTGAGATCTGCGCAGCTTCTTTTCGGTCGGAAACCTGCCTGATCAACCGGTATTGATTCAAGTAGCTTTGGACTAATTCTGTTGTAGATAAGTCGTTCTAGTAGATTGAAAGTCGCCGATAGTAGGGCTATTGGTCTGTAGTTCTTAGGGTCGTTATCATTTGGTTTTCCTGGTGTTAATATGGCATTTTCTCGCATATTTACCGCTGTTAATTAAGAATTCGGGATGAATATTGTCAAAACCTGGGCTTTACCTGGCTTTATATCCTTGAGAGCTACAGTGACGTCTTCGTAAGTGAAAGGAAGGGAGTATTCGGTTTCTGTCGATTGGAATTTTAAAGTTTTGAGCTTTCGTTTTACCTTGATTTTGTGTGGCTTGTCTTTCGGGACTCTAGACTTCGATACCAGATGTGAGACAATAGTATTTAGGTTAATTGTTGTTTTGTTTCTTGTTATAGAAGTTCCGCTTCCTAATTTTCTTAGTAGTGTCCATGCTTGCCTACTTGATGTTTGAAAATTAAGACTTTCTACAGTTTCCGTCCATTTTTGTTGTCTTGCTGCATATAAGCTATGGAGTAGTTCATCGGCTAATTCTCGATCGCCGTTTTCAAGAAAATTTTGATACAGTTCTTCGCTGTTACGGGACCAACCAGGAATATATTTCTTTCGATAGTCTCTTGGTATATGCTTTTTGGCCGTGCTTATTACGGCTCCAACGAATGTTTTGTAATTTCTGATGGTAGGGGGCATCCAGCCTAGAGTCTTGTTCCGTTCCGCAGAAAACCTATCCCACATAGCTTTCTTTAGATTCCACCGTGGACGAGGGATGGATGTAACAATGAGCATAGTTAAAAAGAGGAGACAGAATTAAGCGACCACTTTACTCAACATTACTGACCTAAGAAATAAAAAAAACTTTAATGCAAAACTGAGCCAAAGCTCATTTCGTTATCCCAAACCGTATTACGAAATGTTTAAACGAATAAATAGAGCAGAAAAAAACTGTCTACTTCAAAGTCACAAGCAACCAACAACTAACAGTTATAGAAAATAGAACAAAAAAGAAACTGAATATGAAATTCACCAATAGGAAGCCCCATTGACATTATTGTTTTTTATTGTCATAAATCACAAGTTTGACAAGGTAAAAATACACGACAAATATAAGAACTTAGATCAGATAAAATTGAAAATTGACTTGGATGCCACAATTTTGTTTAGTTATAATATCTTGCAATCAAGCTATAAACAAGCTAATGCTAAAAGAAAAATAGAAAACGTTATACTAATTGACATAACTGAATCACAAATAAGGACATCTCTACTAGTTCTGTCCATAATGGCTTTGTTGCAATATTAGTAATGTAGCCTAAATGATTCACTTACAACATTTTGTTCTGATTAGTATCAACTCAATACAAAGGGTTATTACTCTTTGCTATTACAGTATATACATTAGATTGGAAAACATGCAGGAGATTAGAGTTCGATCATAATAATGAATAAATATGGTAACATTTTTTAAATTATAGAATTATCATTAGGTAAATGGGATAATGATTATTGTCCAAATAAAGAAATGTCATAAGTTATCCATTAAAAGAAATTTCTAAAATGCTTAACATACATTTACGTTATTATAGATAACATTTCCTTACAATAAGTTATGACATTTTTAATTTGTTTTGTTTGAAAATTAACCCTTAAGCGGAAATATGAATATGAATATAAAGTGAGAAAAACTAAGCCAAATGCTTACTGCTATCTAAAGAATGACTTGGTTCTAAAAATAGAACTTACCCATGCCAGCAAATCATACACTTGCGTCAAAGATTTTTTTTTAGTAAAACACTCCTCAAAGAGTCCTCTGATTGTAAAAATTGTTTGTCTTTAAATTTGTCTGGCTAATTGGCTCGGCCAAGGCCATCAAACTAAAATAAAAAAAAACCCTCAAGAGGTGTCTTAACAATGCAAGTTGACCAGAAAAATCCATGAGCAGTTACTTAATACCATAATTACATTTAATAATGTTTCTACAGGGTCTTTCTCACTAACAGTAATTATATTCGCAAGCACTAGAGTACAGTAAGTCACACTATGCTCTGCTTTTGATCTCTTCACTACACTAGCTCTTCAAGTTCACTAAGTGCTTCAACCTCTTCAGTCTTCTTACTAACTCTGTATTATCCAGGACTTGGAGAGCCCTGATAATTACATGTTGATGCAATCTTTACTTATGATGGTGGGCACACTTACTTACTATTTCTTCAACAGTCTCCATCTTTAAGTCTCGGTGTACTGGGTTTAACGTTGTTCAAGGGATATCAGCGCTACTTCTTACGTCCTGCGTAAGGTTCCTGCTTACTAAAGTACTCAGATAGGAGTTCTGCATATTATCACTATTATCAAATATATACATTGTTGAGGCCCTGAGACAGTTGAAAGAACAGTGTAAGAGAATGGGACCGCCGATAGGCAATACAATAATCTAAACATTACATTACGCAGATGATCAAATTGTTATTGCTCAGAACAAGGAAGATTTAGAATCTATATCAAGAAAACGTGCGGAAGAATATAGAAACATAGGCAGAGAAGAAGCTAGGAAAAAACTGGACCTGCACAAAAAAAAACTTGAACTACAATGATTTTTTCTTAGATTTTTTCAGTTATTTCTTCTTGAGGGGTTTATGCAGAGCTGGAGAGACCTGTAGATTCCGCCATTCTGGGCCTTCATGTAGAGTTGCTGATCAGGACGTTCAAATCTAAGAGACGAATAACGAAATAGCATATCTTCGTGTGTCACAATTCTCACAAAGATACCGCATATATGAGAATCTTCGAGACAAGGTACTCCAGAATATACGGTGGTCGGCGTGTAACCGAAAGTAATAACAAGGCTTTAAAATAAGTTGTGATAAAACCCTCTAAGCTGAGAAGTAAGAGAGTTATAAAAAAATAAGAACGACTTAAAAAAAACACACAATGACACCCTTGGTACTACTACCCTAATTGCAATAAAAGGGTAATTTATGTACAATTTACTTAATTTCTGTATCAGCAAATGTATCCAGCAGTTTGGATGATTTAGAATTCTTTATTCTGAAAAAAATTAATGGTATAGGAGAAAAAGTATTTATGAAATATTTAAAAAAAAAAATTATCAAAGTAACTGAAAAACTATCAAAAATACGTTAAAATCATTACAGAACAAAAAGCTGGCATTTTTTATACTGAATATTTTGTTTTTTTTATTTGAAGCTATACTTCTATACGCGCGGTCGTTGGAAATTTGCACGGGAGTGAATCGGTGAAATCATTACATATGTAAGATATGAGTAAGAGGGAGACAGAAGATATATTTTCTCTCTTTCTCTATCGGGAATGAAAATGTTCCTTTTGTATATATATATATATATATATATATATATATATATATATATATATATATATATATATATATATATATATACTGTTTTGGATGGGTTGGAGTCAATAAAAGGGCTATTGGTTAACTATTTTTTTATTCTCGAGCTTTCAATTGTGTTTACAATTATTATCAAGAGCTAAAAAAGACAAAATACTTACAAGGTTGAACTAAAAAGAAAAAACAATTTTTGTTAACTTACCAAATAAAAATTAGTTTAGTAAAAATTACTGCTAATACATTTTCAAAATATTTAATACAAAAATGTTTCAATCCAATAAATGTTTCTCCGAAAATTTTTATAATTTTGAAAACATTTTTTTTTTTATACAAAAATAGTTGAATTTATAAATAAGTTCAAATAGCAACCAATTACAAATAGCCTCAATGTCATAACTGCCAACATAAAATTTTTATTTTTGACAATTATATTGCCAAAAGTAAAATTTCGTTTAAACATTCTTTTTCGTTTAGTAACAAAAAGAAGAAGATAAGCACCAAAGAAAAAAATAAATAAAAAGATCCATCGGAATAAAATTTTAAGATATTATTATAAACAAAATGTATATAGTAATTTAAGATAAGATTTAGTGTAGATAAGAATAGAAATTTTTTCCGTTTCAAACAAAAGTATCAAAAAACCTTTGTTTAGAATTAGAAGACATTTTACCTGTAAGTTAATCTTTTCATTGTTTGTATAGTCGAGTATTAAATGACCATATTCTAATCTTTTGAAATATGTATAAATTGTGTATTGACAAAACCAATTTTAAAGTAAGCTATTTAGTTTTTCTCTGAAACCGAAATTAGGCTTTTCCAAAATCATGGTAAACACAATTTGAGCTTTTGATTGGACGGTCGTTTTTAAATGGGAATTTTGTGAGCCGATCATGAGACCGAAGAAGTTAGTGATATTTTGGTCATCGAAAGGAAACAGTCGTTTGTCTCAAGATAGGGTGTGGTTCGTGAGTTTGGATACCGGCGTAACGAAAAGAAGTGAATAGTTTGCAGAAGGAGATAACAAGTAGATTAAAAGAGGTCCTTGTATCTACCGTGGGCATTTTATAAAGTATATGTGAAAGTATTCTTACGGCATCAAGTTGACAAAAGGAGGTCCTGGTGTCATAAATAAGTAGCTGAGTTTGGAGAAGTGAATCAGGTGTTTTTTTGTGTAGTCTGCAGGAGGTTTGCAGAGACGTTAAGAAGGAGCCGAGGTGCCAAAGAGGAGAGATCACATCGTTGAGGAGACTGGACTTTTCTGGGTATGTTCCAACACACAACTCAAGAAGAAAATAAGCTGTAAGTGTTTGTACAATTGAATTTTATATCTGTGAAGGATCGGTTTGACATCATGGTTATTAGCATTCAAATTTAAGAACTGAGGTTTTGTTAGGCTAATCAAAAGTTTAAAGTTTTGTTGTTTCTTGTTTCAAGTAAAGAAAATTTTAAGTAAAATTGGTTTTCACGTAATATAAATGTATGTAGCTTTATAATCTTATTATTATAAAAATTTGATTTATTTTCTTGTATGCTGATTGATAAGATAACGACAGAATTTAATAATTTTTTTATTCGTTCATATAAAATAAAGAAACGTAAATCTTTGTAATATAATCTATTTTATTCTTATCCTTTTTTCTCTTACCCGATAAAAGATAACTAGAAAATCTTTGAATCCATTGATCACAGGTAATATAAGGAGTTTATTTTACTTTTGATAACAAATAAGTTATATTTTTTTATTGGCTCAATAAACTAAGATTAAAGTCAAAATAAACAATCATAATATATATATATATATATATATATATATATATATATAATATATATTAATATTATTATTTATGTGATAAGCATTGTATTATTTATTATATGTTTATAATTATTTTAGGCTTTTGTATTTCAAAATAATAATTACAATAAATCACTCTATGACTGAGAACTGTTAATTTTGAAATGCGTTAGTGTCATGTCTAATTGATAAATTTCTTACATGTTTGGTTTATACGCTGGTATATGTGAGTTCTAATCCCAATATGAATTTCCCTTTTTATTTTTGAAATATTTAAAAACCCCACGTTAGTCTCATTAAATATATGTCATATAAGCAAAAAGGCTAAATTTTAAAATAAAATGAAAATTTACAACATAATCAGAGTTGTTGGTTTTTATTTTTATCTTCCACAAACATTTTTTGAAGTTATACTTCCATACGCGCGTCGACGTTGGAAATTTGTGTGTATTCGTATATATATTGAGTGAATCGACAAAATCATTACATATGTAAGATACAGGTAAGAGAGAGACAGAAGATATATTTTCTCTCTCTTTCTCTCTCGAGAATAAAAATCTTCCGTTTGTAAAAATATTTAATATTTATTAATATTATTATTTTTTTATTAATATTATTATCATGGTAAATTAAACATATAAGTAAGTTATGTTTATTGTCATTTTTAAATACTTATGAATATTGCATTTTAATTTGTATTGTATTATAATATTGAATTATGTGGCAGTGAATCGTATTTTATTTTTTTTATTAATAACAAAATTAACAATGAATTTTGCTGCAGAGTATGTGTAAAAATTTTTTTTGCATTCAACTCCTTTCATACATACATAATATATGAAAATAAAAATATACATTTTCATCAAAATATTGATTCAATCCTTCATTTACTATACTCCTATTACAGGTCAAATGTTGTTTATATACAGCAAACCATGCACCATATACCTATATACCTAATTCTGTTTCTCTTTCTGCTCTCTCTTACCTATAGCATTACATATGTAATGATTGTGCAGATTGACTCCCATATAAATTTGTAACGGCGAACGCGTGTATAGAAGTATAACTTCTACCGGCAGTCCCACTAGACTGCCACACCCGTTTTTTTTTTATTTTGGAAGCTTCGCATTAGTATGTGAATGATTTGTTTTGGAGCTCTGTAAACTGAAAAAAATGGAATTCTATAAATTTTTTTAACATTTACATGCTTATAGGTTATAAAATTCTTTACAAAATTTTTATAGCTTTACTTCCATGTTTTTCAAATTTTTGTATAAATATATCTCTAAACGATTTTTTCGTTTATTTTTTGTAATAAAGGATGATTCATAAGAGATGGAAAAGAAATATTTAGTCATAAAAGGGTATTAAATTATTTTTTTTTCCAATTCTATATTAACAGGGTGCTTTATAAGGGATAAAATCAGTTAAAAAGGGTTAAAAATGATAAATAGTATAATTTAGCATGAAAAACTCTTAATTCTTGTCCTACAAATGTTTTTCAGATTAATACATGCTTCATTTTCAAATTTTATTGGTTTTTTTTTGAAAAAAGGGGTAGTTTACACCTTAAACTAAATTTTTTTTATAAAAATCGATGCGTCTTCAAAGAAGTAGAACGTTGTATATCATTTTTAACTTGGTAGACTGGCCAATTTAATAATCTTAAATAAAAATCCAATTGGGGATGAGATTTCAATATTCTTGCTCAGTAATCTGTCATCAAAAAACCAAAAATTAGTAATACATATTTTACAACTGTACACAACTTTTTATTGACAGCTGTACACAATTCTCCTATACAGGGTGAGTCATGAGGAACTTTACATACTTCTACCATATGTAGAGTCCCTCAGGGAGCATATCATGTGGCCACTAAAAAATGTCAACTCCTCTTCTTTATTAATTAACAGGGTGATTTGTGTAATTGACCATTTATTTCATTTTACTGTAGTGTTTATACGGCTCATTTGATTTTTTTAATTTTTGCATGATACAGTACACTACTATAAAGCATTCGACTGGTATTAGCTAAACTAAAAAATTCCAGGACTGGCTTTGGAAAAATTAATTTAGGGATTCGTATTAAATATTACACCCTGTATATATTTTTTTTTTAAATGCAATAAGTGATTTTCAAACTACATAAATAGCCAATTAAAACGACATATGCGACAATGTTGTCGCACTTTTATTAAATTTTTAGTGAACGATCAAATCTTACCAAAAATAGAACAACCATAATGATGTATCAAATTATAAGGTAATTAATTTAAACAAATGTTATAAATTTCAAACATTTGATTCTATCATAGAGATAATACAAAGTGACAGTAAAGATGTTAATTTTCTACGTATCAGATTATGTTGTAGGAACTCATTTTAATTAAAATGTTTGAAATTTATAACATTTGTTTAAATTAATACCATATAATTTGATACTTCATTATGGTTGTTCTATTTTTGGTAAGATTTGATCGTTCACTAAAAATTTAATAAAAGTGCGACAACATTGTCACATATGTCGTTTTCATTGGCTATTTATGTAGTTTGAAAATCACTTATTGCATTTAAAAGAAAATTTATACAGGGTGTAATATTTAATACGAATCCCTAAATTAATTTTTCCAAAGCCAGTCCTGGAATTTTTTAGTTTAGCTAATACCAGTCGAATGCTTGATAGTAGTGTACTGTATCATGCAAAAATTAAAAAAATCAAATGAGCCGTATAAACACTACAGTAAAATGAAATAAATGGTCAATTACACAAATCACCCTGTTAATTAATAAAGAAGAGGAGTTGACATTTTTTAGTGGCCACATGATATGCTCCCTGAGGGACTCTACATATGGTAGAAGTATGTAAAGTTCCTCATGACTCACCCTGTATATCCCTTCTGTACCTAAACTCCGTTTCCCATATAAAAATGTAATAGACAATCATTTGGTTTTATTTTCGTTTCTGCAAAATTGAACCTAAGAAATCTTAAATCGCCCCGTATTTGAGGCTCTTTTCTCTAAAAGCAAGTAAATTAGTCTCCCTTAAAATCATAAATTCAACGTCGGCTAAAACCGTATCCGCCAAAAGCAAAAGTTCGTTCTTTGTTTCAATACCCCTCGCACTCATCTGCTCAATTATTTCTCTGGAAATTCTTGTGCCTATTATTTCGCCATGTTCTTAACAGAAACCCATAAAAATGACATAAATACTCCGTTATTGTTTTCCCATTACGCTGACTTCAAAGCATTATCGAGGACTCGAGAACGGTCTGTTGCACACACTAAAACCTCACACACCCGGGTCGATACTATTCATTACTCCTTCGGACTCTAGTGGGTCCTTATATTGAGACGTGTAAACTGACCTTTATTGACTCTTGACTGGGGAACGGCGAGTATATTTTCGATTTCCACAATTTATTCTTATGGTCAATGTGCCCAAAAAAAGACGATTCCATTCAGTGCAACCCACATAAAATACTAATAGATGGGATTTTTGTTTGTGCCCCGATCGCCCGGAGCTGGAATATATTACTTCTCGGATGCCTGAAATAAAAATGTGGAGCTTTTCAATGACTGAATCAGGAATTGTACCGTGACGTCGACGTTTGCGTTCTGTCGTAAATTGCAGATGTGTCTTATTCTCTCCTTGTATTTACCACTCAGATTTATTGGCACCAATAGTTTAAAATCGATATACTATTGATTCCTAAGAGAACAAAAAGGGGATAGGACAACAAAATACTTTTACACTGTTATACTGTTTCGTGTTTATTCTAGATAATAACAGAACATATAAACAAACCAAGAATTTAAAAATAACTAATATTCGGATATTCAATCAACGCTAATATTAAAACAAAGTTTATAGTCCATTAAAATGTTACATAAGCTTAAGTTTAAGTTTGTGGGGTCACCATACTTGTCCCCCTGGCTGCCATTTTGGAAAAAGGGGAAGAGTTTTCGCGCTATATCTTGTACACTACAAAAAAAACTAAACATTTTTGAAAAAAATTTCCTTTGAGCCTTACAACTTTTTTTCTTGTAATTTTGACTCAAAAATATACAATATAACTCAAAAAAATACTGAGTAGTAAAGAAAAATTAGTTAAATGGTAAAAACTGAAAACATAGTCATTTTAACAGAAACGAAGAACAAACTCAGGCTAACTGAACTAGGGATGAAATACTGCAGAAAACAGGTAGAAATCATCGCAGAATAATAATAGCCTTCCTTACTGGACGTGCGCCAATGAAGGGACAACTGCACTTAACCAGTATACTTATGCTGCAGACTTTGTTTCATAGAACATGAAACGATCAACATATTTTACAAGAGTTTGAGACACCCAGCCGAGAATATAGAAAACCAAATCGATCACAGACTAGTTTCAAATGAAATATATAACAATACGATGGACCATCATCACCATCATCTTCAGGCTTTCTGCGTTTAAACGCATTTGATCATAGGCCTTCCCTAATTTCTTCCAAATTCTGTCGATTTTGAGCTCCTTCATAGCGATTCTTTTGACGTCGTTGTTGTATATGTTTTCGATCACTTTGGAGTACTTATAATCTATATGACTTATCTCCAACGCTCTCATTACGGTGTTAACTCCTTCCGCTCCATCGTATCCACGTATGGATATTTTCAGGTATGGCGAACTTTACTACGATATCCACATACGGATATTGATATAGGTGATATTAATGCACTCTGTAAAAGTGATGTAGGGCTCTGTAGATTAATTTGAATCGCAGTAGGACATGGATATCCATAAGGCGATATCATGGTTAGCCATTCTTTTAAAAAAATATATATATATTTAGGGATTCTACAGTATTCACTACCTTCCCTCGCTCAACCGTTTCCATCTCTGTCTGTTGTTCCATTCTCCATCGTTTAGGCCTGTCTAACTCATGGCGTCGTCTACTTCGTTCCTCCAGGATTTTCGGGGTCGTCCTCTTTTCCTCCTTCCTATGGGGCTCCATTTAAAAAATTCCCAGAATAATATAAACAGCTCAAGGTCTACGTTCAGTCTGATGGCAACCCAACGTAGTGCAAGATATTTATTTAGTGCACGTTTAGAGTTTGTTGAGAGAGCACGTGACTTGCCCATTAGGTACGTAATCGTGTTTTACATTAGTAAAAATGGATTCGGATCTCGATAGTGAAAGTGATTTGAGTTATGAAATGTCTAATAGTGACTTTGAGAGCGATTCAGTCAGCAATTATTCATCAATGGATGAGGAGGAAGTCATTGATGGGGTACAAATGAGCGGCTGGACAGCCATTACGGATCCGTTCGATGATAAGTTTTGAGTCATTTGTAAGTAGCAGTATTGTTAAGGTGGCTTCGATCGACCTTTGCAGCCATACCTAAAACACCAAGTGTAAAACACTGTGATCAACACCATTTAATAAGCTTGATAAATCACATTACCAAAGTTTTCACCAAAATCATACACACAGTTATATATAGAATATATAACAAATGCGAAGCAAATATATCTGAGTCACAGTTCGGATTCCGAAGCGCATTGGGCACAAGAGAGGCGATCTTCAGTCTGCAAGTTTTAATTCAAAGATGCAGAGACATGCACAAGGACGTCCACTTGTGCTTCATCGACTTCTCCAAGGCGTTTGACAAGGTCAAACATGATAAACTCATGGAAATGTTCAGGAAGATGCATATTGATGGCAAGGATCTGCGCATAATAACCAGTCTCTATTGGAACCAAAGTGCTGAGATAAAGATGGGCAACTTACACAGTGGGAAGATAGCTATTAGAAAGGGTGTACGACAGGGATGCGTCCTCTCGCCGCTCCTGTTCAATATATACTCTGAACAAATCTTCAGAGAAGCACTGGGAGAAGTTTCGGAGGGTATCAAAGTAAACGGAGAGGTAATCAATAATATTAGATATGCTGACGACACAGTTATTATCGCAAATGACTGCAACGAGCTTCAAAGACTCATGCAAAGTATACACACAGCAAGTCAAGAATATGGTTTAGAACTCAATACAACCAAAACTAAATGCATGCTTAGTTCTGCTCATCAGCAGAACACAACAACCTCCGATGCAATTGACATTAAACAACCGAAAAATAGAACACGTGGAGACATACACATACCTTGGAACCACAGTCAACACAAAATGGGACCAGTCCTCAGAAATAAGATCACGAATTGAAAAAGCGCGAAACGCGTTCAACAATATGAAAAAGTGGTTCACAAGCAAAATCTCAATGGAACTAAAATTAAGACTGGTCAAGTGTTATGTCTTCCCGGTCTTGTTCTATGGAGCAGAGGCATGGACCACAACGGAAGCCACCCTGAAGAAACTAGAATCCTTTGAGCTGTGGATATATCGCCGTATTCTTCGGATATCCTGGACAGACCACATCACTAACGTGGAAGTAATGCAGAGAATAGGCAAAAGCAAAGAAATAATCTTCACCGTAAAGAAACGGAAGCTTGAGTACTTCGGACATGTCATGAGGCATACTAAGTACCGCCTGCTACAGTTTATAGTCCAAGGAAGAATCGAAAGTAGGACGGGACCGGGAAGAAGACGACACTCATGGATGCATCACCTGCGACAATGGTTCGGACTAACATCGACCGAACTGTTCAGAGGTGCCGTAAATAAAGTCAAAATAGCCTTGTTAATAGCCAACGTCCGAAACGGATAGGGCAAAGGAAGAAGAAGCAGTATTGTTAAAAAACTATGCGAATGGACCGATCAAATAGCTGATAAATATTTTAATGATAATCCACACACCGCCATGAAAGTTTTTGGACTTACTTATAAACCAGTGACAACAACAGAAGAAATATATGTATTTATAGCGCTATATTTACTCAGTGGATTGATCAAGTGTCCGCAAATTTCAGATTATTAGAGTACAGATAATATATGCACTGGTCCTCCAGTTTTTTATAAATCTGCTATGAGCCCAAATCGCTTTTTGACAATTCTTAAATTCTTAAGATTTTCACCACCAGAACTTCTTAAAAGTAATGCACCGCTTAGCAGACTAAGCATTTTTATGGCTCTTATTAGAGATAATTGTCAAAATTTAGTGGATCCAGGACCAGTTTTCGCAATAGATGAGGCAAGGATATATATGACATATCGCACATTTTAGAAACAGAAAACCTTTCTTTTTCCTAGAAAATAGTAGTTAATCTTTGCCAAAATCTACTGAACAGTAATCGTGAAGTGATTGTAGATAATTAGTATACATCTGTTCGTCTTGGCGAGTTTCTATTGACACAAAAGACTTTCCTTACAGGCACTATTCAACTAAATAGGGGAGTTCCAAGAGAATTAACAATGGTTCCATTAGATAGGCAACAATCATGTTTTGTTCGCAAGGATATGCTCCTTTTAGTTCGCTACAAGGACAAGAAACACGTTTATCTGCTTACCAGTAAACATGCTGCAGGATTTTGCGAAAGAGAACGATATGTTGTAGGAGGAAATGTTCTCTATTATAACAAACCGAAACATATTGAATTCTACAATCAAAATATGGGATCGGTTGATGCAGTGGATCAAGATGTTGATCCGTACAGTCCTTTGCGGAAATCCTACACGTGGTTCACCAAAATAGGTTTGAACCTTTTACGTCTTATGCTATTGAACTCCAGAGTATTTTACAGCTAAGCAGTTATTTTATATTATCTAAAACTGTCTTTTGGTCTGTATTTATTTGTTATTGAGAATGCTGTTGATGTGTTCTTCAAATGCATTTATATTATCAGGCTCTGTCAATGTAGATGTCGACATCTTGATCATGCAGTATCTCTCTTTTCCAACGTCTAGTTCTATATAGGGTTAGGTAGGGGTATCATTCTGTGGTCGTTACCTGTTGAAAACTGGTTTAGAATTGCACATTTCTAAATTATTGCCTCTTGTCAGTGATCAAGATCGATCTCATTCCTAGATTTTCCATTCGGGCCCTGCCACGTCAATCCTCTTTTTTTTGCAGAAGCTGTTTATTTGGAATAGATTTTTTTTCCAGCTACTTTTCCACTGTAAAGGTTCAACTTGCTCGTTCCTGTTTCCCAAACCAACTTTTCGTAGTAATATTTCTGTCTCATCTGCCTAGCTCCCATTTTTAGCATTAAAGTCACCACATATTACGGTATCGTATATTTTTGTATCGTTTAGGGCTAAAGTCATGTCATCTTAGAACTATAATTACGAATAGGGAAAAAAAACTCTAAGGTCGGTTAAACTGTTTTCATATAAATAGTTATTTGGCACACGATTTTTCATATATTGATCAAAAGCATCCATGTTGAAAGCACCGATAACCCTTAAATTTCCTTAATAACGTATATAATAAGCATAATCTTACCACATTTTGACACACACCACAGCGCGATTCTCAAAGGAAATCAGTAAAGCAAAATCTGTTAACTTTGTTAGAAGTTGGAAACTCCCTTACTTACTTAATGCGATCTCCGAGTCGCTAACCGTGACACTTTATAATAATTTAATTCTATGCACAAACCATATCCCTTTTCAATAGTTCAGATATCAGCGCCTGTATATTTCTCAATTGTCGAGCTCCCTCTCACGACCCGACTCGTATTTTAGTTGGTGTAAAACAATCGATTACAAATTGCCTCTTCTTTGCAATAATCTATTACGAACGATAAATTGTCGATTCAACAGATTCGTTCGCAAAATTCGACAAGGAGATATATTAAGAAAAATCGTCAGGAACATTTGTCGCTGCGAGTTGAAAATTGCTGCGATTTTTGAGTTATTTTAATAACCCTTGTTATTAATGTTTCTGAGCTTAGAACGAGATTGAAACAGAAATACCATTAATTATTTTAGCGGTTCTTGGGCAGACGACTATCTAAAATACAGTAAAACAATAAATCATCATATTGTACACGTTGATGGAAGCTTATTAGTAGATTTACATTCGATCTTCTTTAGAAATCTTAAACGTGCTTGCCAAATGAATTTTGACACTTTTAATTATTTTAAGATGTCTAATTTAATTAGATAGCGTAATTTAACTCATAATCTAAAACAATGTCAAGGAAAATAGATACATGTAGTCATAAAACCAAACAATCTTAAGCAAATAAGAATAAAAATAGAATGGGAGATTTTCACTTTTTTTTTCTCTTCCAGTACTGTAACCCCATGTAGAATTACTTCTTCAACCCTTTCCCACTGTTGATTTCATCATTCAATCTTCGCTTATCCACTGCTGGACATAGATCTCCCTCATAATTTTTCATCTATTTCGATCTTGTGCCTCTTGCATCCAATTCCTATGACAACGTTTTAGATCGTCAGTCCAACGTGTTGGTGGACGACCTCTGCTTCGGTAGGCATCATCTCTTGGTCTCCATTTCAGTATCCGTTTTGTCAATCTATTATCTGTCATTCGAGCCACGTGACCTGCCCAGTTCCATTTCAGTGTTGCTACTCTCTCTACTGCATCAGTCACTCCTGTTCTTTGACGTAGCTGGCGATTTGGGATCTTGTCTCGTAGTGAAACGCCCAACATAGCACGCTCCATCGCCCTTTGACACACACGGATCTTTTGGACTGTTCTCCTTGTCATGGTCAACGTTTCCGCGCCGTAAGTTAACACTGGCAAAACACACTGATTAAACGTTTTTCTTTTAAGGCATATTGATATATCAGACGATTTCAAAAAAAAGACTGTTGATTTATGTTTCCATAATTTTTACTTCCTGATAGTTTTTCTTCCTCTAGGCAATCAAAAGACAACTTGAAGCAAAGAAGAGTATACGAAAAGTACAAACATATACTCTTCAAAATATATCTGACTGAGGCGTTCTCAGTGTAGAGAAGAATATGCTGCAATATGGGCATCCCAATCGAAGGCGAGAGATTGTACACGATACACTTCGCTGACGACCAAGCCATTCTAGTTGAACACGAGTGACCCATTGGTGTATGGATAATTTTTATCGTTTTCTGTTCTTAACTGTCAACTTCTAATCTGATTTCCATCTCTCTGCATCTAATATCTTGCATTCTTGCTAGATGTCCGAGCAATTCTAGTCTACTTTTTTTACTACTTTTGTTATCGTAGGTTTAGCATACAATTGGTACACTTCTACATTAGTTCGTCTTCTCCATTCTCCCTCTACTACTTTTCCACCAAATATTCTGCGAGGTATTTTTCTTTTTCATGTTTTCAATCTGTTCGAATTTCTGTTTTGTATACTTTTTTTTGTATTACGAGATATATCTCTAACCTTAATTATTTTGTTTACGGCCCCTGCACATATGTTGCTCTTGGTCAGTCTCAGTTTGATTTCAGTTTTTTCCTTACATGTCTGATCAATTAAGTTACCTAAGTACACTTATTCATCCACATTCCTGAATTCTACAACTCATCTATCCTCCTCCTCTAATTTAAAGTAGCCCCTGGTGTTTATTCCTTTTTTGCTCGAGATTTCCATGTACTTGGATCTATTAATATGACCTTTCAGTCCCATTTTAGAGCTTTCCCGAAACACTCTTTTTGCTATGCTTGCCAGTTCTTTTCCATTTTTTGCAATGAGAAGTACATTATCAGCGTACGCTAAGCGTTGGTGCTCTTTGTATAAAAGAGTTCCGGACCCATTTATCCCACTAATCCTTACATTTTTTTCTAGAACTATATTGAATGGCCAGGTAGCAACGGGTCTCCTTGGTGAACACCTTTTTCAATTAGAATTCTTCTGAGACTGTACGGTTGCATTTTACATCACAAATGTTTTTTTCTAATTGTAATTTTTATCAATCTTACTATTTTTTCTGGCACCTGAAATTCTTTCAGCATTTCTATTAGTTTTTTTTCTGTCTACTGTATCGTAGGCGGCTTTGTAATCAACGAAAAGTACTTAAGCTGAAATGCTGTATTCATAGCAATTGATCAAGATTTGTTTCAGCATAAAAATTTGATCGTTTATTGATCTTCCCTTGATTCTTCCCACATATATTTCTAATAGTTTTTTAATTAGTATGGCGAGCACTTTGTATCTTACCAACCTTTGATTGTTCCAATTCTTGCTTTATCTTTATATTTTTTTTTCAGCGATATAATTTTTTCTCTATATTCCTTATTTTCATTCCTGATTTCTATCAATTCTTCCATCATATTCTTAAGCATACTCATAACGTTGTCCTTATCCTGTGAATCTTCTTCCCTTTATTTTCTTTTGCTTGAGGATCTGGCAGCTTTTTCTCTGCAGGAAAAGTGAGGTTGCCCCTCTATCTTGGCTCTTCTTGTCTTCTGACGTATAATCATCACTGTCCGTGTGCATCATATTTATTTCTAAGGACCGCAAAAATAACTAGATTCTCTTCAATCGCTCAAAAATCCAGTTTCTATCAGTCCTCAGTTAGCAGAATTATTTTTAACTTTGGTAAACTCGCAAATCTAACGGATACAGTTCCACCAATATGACTGTTTCGAATTTTAAATAACCTTACGTATTCATATTACTTTAAACACTACTTTTGACTGGAAGCGAGTTGTTTTTTCAGAAATTTCTCACTGCCCCATTACGAAGCCCTTTTAAATTCACATATGTAAACAAACCATAAACTATTTTTTTCTATTAATCGCGATATTTATGGTTATAGTACGAAAGAAAACAAAATTACTTTTATCTGCTTAGTACACATCTTGATAAACAAAAGATTCCGCAACTATATAAAAAGAGTGACCGCTTACCCTGGTGCGGACATTTCGTCTGACCACAACCCCATAATCGCGAATGTAAGGCTTCGATTGGCAAAGGTTAAAAAGCCATCTAATGAAAAATACATGAACACTAGAGAATTAATGAGAGATAAAGAGCTTAGATCTACATACAGTAAGCACATCAACGAGAACTTGAGAAACATACAAGGAAATTGCATAGAGGAAACCTGTGAGAAAATAAAAATAGCTATAGTCGAGGCTGACGAAGTAGTCGCAAGTAAAATAAAAAGAAATCACTAAAACGAGTGGATGACGGAAGCGATACTTGATCTAATGGAGTAACGCAGACAGTACAAAATACATCAGAATCAACAGGAATACAAGGAAATCCAACGTATGATAAGGGCAAGAATTAAAAACGCAAAAGAAAGCTGGATGAAAGAACGTTGTGAAGAATTGGAATCACTACAAGAAAAGGGAGATAGCTTTGGACTACATAAAAAGGTCAAAGAAATTTCGAGTATATACAAGAAACACCATGAGACTCGCCTGAAGAATGATCAAGGAAACTGCGTTCATACCCAGGAAGAACTAGCTAAACTCTGGGCAAACTATGCTTCGTCCCTCTTTGCGGATAATAGGCCGAATCTGCCAACTACTAACTTACCCACAGAAATTTATCCGGCCCTCCCATTATTCGCGCCGAGGTGGAGTACGCTATAAAAGTAGCAAAACTAGGCAAGGCCCCTGAACCGGATGGAATTACTACGGAAGCCATAAAACTGTTGGAAGATGATAACATCGACATGCTGGTAACAATTTTCAATGTCATATATAACACCGGCCACATTCCAACGAATTGGCTTTATTCAACCTTTATAATGATCTCTAAATCACAAAGAGCGACAAAATGCAAAGACCACAGACTGATAAGTTTAATGAGCCATTTGCTTAAGGTGTTTCTTCGCATCTTCACGCAAGAATGTTCAGAAAGCTGGAAGATCTAAGCGGAGAGACACAATTTGGTTTCAAGAGCGGACTGGGTACACGTGAACCAGCTTTCTGCTTGAATACGCTTGTACAAAACTGCATGGATTAACGAAATGATATAGTCATAACATTCCTCGATTATGAAAAAACGTTTGACACCGTAAATCATGACACAATGATAAAAATTCTACACAATGCTAACATTGACGAGAAAGATATAAGAGTTATCCAGAATCTCTATTGGAATCAAAAAGCACGAGTGAGACTGAACAAATCAACCAACACAGAAGAATTTGAAATTTTAAGAGGGGTGCGACAGGAGTGTATTTTGTCTCCTATGCTCTTCAATCTCTATGTGGAGAACATTTTTGTAGAGGCACTGGAAGGCTCTGAATGTGGAATAAAGGTAAACGGGTTCCCGATAAATAACATTCGTTACGCCGACGACACCGCGATAATAACAGACAACGAACATGATATGCAGTTGATGTTATATAAAATAAACACCGTAGGAAAAATATATGGCTTGAAGATAAATGCTGGAAAAACTAAATGCGTGTCAATAAGAAAAAACGCACTTTTAAGAATACAACTGCAAGTAGATAATGCTCCAATCGATCAAGTAAAAACAATTAAATACTTGGGAATGATCATGAATGACCAATGGGATCCTCAATAAGAAATAAAATGCCGTACCGAACAAGCAAGACAAGCTTTTATTAAATTTAAACCGCTACTATGTAACCGCAATCTTTCCTTCAATCTCCGCTAAATACATGATTATAGAGAGAAGTTAAGGAAAAGAAAATTTGAATATAAAAACAGATGATAAAGTTTATGTATTTGAGAAAGTCGATGATTTTAATAATTTGGTAGTCATTTTGGAAGAAATTGGCTATGGTCTGATCTACCTTTTTATTCAGGAATAGAAAGTTGTGAATATTCCGAACAGTAAGTACAGCAAGACCAACTACTATGTATACAAATCGTTGGAATGGTGGAGAAATTCACCAGTACGAATACAGTCGAAACAGGTCATTATAGAACATTCGCCAACATTTACGGCATACCTAATAAGCAAAGAAATAAAAACTGTCGAAGCGATTAACTTCTGTAAACCTAATGCCAACGCCTCTTTCTGAACAGAAACACTACTTTTGGAAACGATAATAAAAAACAGTGATTTAGAAAGAAATAAAACAATTTTTAGAAAGCAATACCAATACCTAGCTGCTGCCTAAGATAAAGATACAATCAATGAGGATATTTAAAAAACTTTAAAACATAGGGAAGCAAAAAAGTATGGACTGGAAAATAATATTAAAAAATTATCTCGCTACAGGATGGTTAAATGCTATGTATGCTCCGTATTGTTATACAGCATGTAAACATGGACGTTAAGAGTACCTTCCGTTAATAAGTTGGAGGCCTTCGAAATGTGGACGTTGCGAAGAATGTTTCGCATCCCATGAACAGATAGGGTGAGAAACGAGGAAGTTTTAAGAAAGGCAAATACTGTGAGAGAACTACTCAATTTGATCAAGGTACGAAAAATTGGATACCTCGTCCATATTCTGAGAGGAAAAAAATACGCAATCATGAACCCTCAACATGATCATTCAGGGAAAGATTGAAGGCAAGAGAGGAGTAGGTCGCAAACAAATGTCGTGGCTACGGAACATAAGGAACTGGACAGGCATAAATAACACTGGCGATCTTTTGCATGCCGCAAAAGACGTCTGGCCTTAAGATAATTCGCCAACGCACTGTAGGTGCACGGCACTATAAGAAGAAGAAGCTCAGTACACCGTTGCTGTTTCCTTGTTAACCTGTTGCCAGATTGATGTTATATCAACACAGTTTTTATAGTATTAACTTTTTAAATGGTCGGTGTGGTTTCAAAAAAAGTCGTTAAACAACGAAAATATACAGGTTTTATATATAAAAAAATTGTGTTTGCTTTGCCACGTAGTTACCAATCACCCTATATAATTCGGCACATCTGTCTTTAGCCCTGTAAATTGTTGTCCTGAGACAACCCAATGGTATCAGTCAAATATTTTCAACCCAGATATTATTTTCTCGTTTAAAACAGCCACTATTGATGAAATTAAATCACTTATATTATGGTTAAAATCGGAAGCTGTTGGATGTGATAATATTTCTGCAAAGATGCTACAACTCTCCCTTTCTAATACTGCCCCTTATATTACGCACAGTATAAATTGTTGTTTGGAGGTAGGTTATTTTCCGGATACTTGGAAATACGTTTTGGTAAAACCACTGCCCAAATCAAATAAACCTGAATCACTTAATGATCTTCGCCCAATAAGCATCCTATCGGGACTGTCAAAAATTTTAGAAAAGGTTATCTATAAACAGATATACGATTATATTTTTAGAAATAATGTAGTTACGTGTATACAATCAGGTGTATACAATTGATTTTTCTAAAGCCTTCGACACTATTGATCACGCTCTTCTGTGTGCTAAATTGAAATATTTTAGATTTGATGATACCTCCTTACAGTTTTTCAAATTGTATTTGGTAAATCATTATCAAAAGGTCATAATCGATAATAGTTCATCAGAATTTGCATCTGTCAATTCAGGGGTGCCTCAAGGTTTGGTTCTTGGTCCTCTTCTTTTTTCAATATATATTTCCGACCTGTATAAATCTTTAAATAATCTGAAATTGCACTCTTTTGCAGATGACACACAACTGTATTTCTTTTTTTGAACCTAACTCTGTAAATCAAGCGTCACAAAAAATAAATCTGGATTTGGAATCTATTTGTACTTATTCCACTAGACATAATCTTAAACTAAATGCTAAAAAATGTAATTCTTTGTTATATTGTTCAAAAAATTATAAAGCCACTGTTCAGGATAACTTAGAACTAATTATAAAAAATTAACCTCTAAAAAATGTTAATAGTTGCAGAAACATAGGATTCATATATGACTGTACGCTACGTTTTCAAGAGCATGTCACCCTTTTAGTAAAAAAGTGCTATTTAGTTATGCGTCAACTGTATAGAAGTAAAGGCATTTTAAACTTTAGATTGCGTAAGTTACTTTGTGAAACTATGGTAATGTCAATTCTTAATTATGGGCTCTTGGTATTTTACCCTTGCTTAGATCAAGTTACGAAATTGAGGTTGCAAAAAATTCAAAATAATTGTTGCAGATTTATCTCTGGCATAAGAAAATAATGATCGTGTATCATGCAAAATAAAAGAACTTCAATGGTTAACCATAGATAATTTATACAAATATCACCTCGCCTCATTGATATATCGAATTATTTTGTCGTCAAATCCTATTTATTTATTAGTATTTCGTGGAGACGCTCATAATCGAGATCTGAGATATCCTCATAGTCTTATGCTGCCAAGATATAAACTAGCTATTTTCCAGCGATCGTTTACTTACAATGCTGTTTTAGTGTTTAATTGTTTAACAAAAAATTTAAGAGGTAAATCTCTTGATTTCGTGAAGCGGTATTATAAGAAATTTTTACTACAATCGCAGTAACGTTATTATTATATTATATAGTATATTGTTGTCGTTATTGTTACCATTAGAATTTTTAGAATTTTTTTTGTTTTTATTTATCATTCATATCATTTATCACATAACATCACAAATTATTTTCTTTATCTTATTTTTCTAGTAGCCACATGACTATTTCTATCAGTTCAATATTATATTATTATTTATGTCAATTTATAAATCATTTTTTTTTTCATGTTCTACTTATTTCAAACTGACTTTGTAAACTTGAGGTTAAGTACAGTAGCTCTAGCTAGACTTCGCCTCATGTATCTCGTGTTTGTAAATTTTTACAGACTAAATAAAGGCAATTTATTATTATTATTATTATATTATCCAGGCCTGAAGAATATCATTGACTACATTTTTTTCCAAGAACTGTTTTGGATATTATGTACTATAATGGAGTTATCGACCAACGTTGCACTAAAAACTCACCCTGTATAGGTATATTTTCAACAGGTTTTTACCAAAGTTTGTCTATTACTGCACGTCTGCCTGTTGTACCAACCAGTTTTTGGCATATAGTTAACATAATGTCACTAGCGCGCACTTCTAAACGTCCATAAACTTCTTAATTGTTTGTAACTTAAACGTCTTATTTGGCAATAAATATGTCTTCGCAATACTTTGCTTTTATCCTGGTGTAATCTCCTCGAATTCCTTGCAACCCAGCCCGTAAGTCAAGTTAATACCATAAAGACAGTAAAGTCGACTGATGTATTAATAGAAGCGAGGTTTGTTTGTCAGTGGAGCCACGATTATCCTTGGACATAAACACCATAAATTGACATTCACTTACAGAATCCGTAAAAATAAAACGAAATCTGTGTGCAACTCGCGTGTACATCGTAATCTTTTTATCTAAACTACCCCGTGGCTCACGTAAGTTGTTTTAATAATTTATTAATATTTTCTTAAATCTATTTGAGTATGAGATTTATTCTACATTTTTCGTTTATAACAATTACTGCCCAAATGTTCAGTAGTTGATTTGACGTTGAAAAAATATGTTTTGTTATTAGTTGTTCGTTGATTGTTTATTTCCCGTAGATTGGTAGATGTTTGTTGAGGTTTTATCTCTTAATTCACAACATTTCATTCCAATCCTCATTACAGTCCATCAAACAACGTGATTTTTTAGCCAGTTTGGACTTTAATTACTGTATCCAAGCATCCCAATTGACGAAACGCCCAATTTAATTTCCGCCAATGAGGACCTATCAAATAATATATTAGATTTCGCGAAAAAATGGTTCTTCTTCTCATTGCGCCGTCTCCTTTCGAAGGTTGGCGATCCAAATGGCAATTGTAGTTTTCGAAACTGCTGCGCGAAAGATCTCTGCGGATGAGCGGTCGAACCATCTCCTCAGGTCTTTCAGCCACGAGTTCTGGCGTCTTCCTACTGATCTTTTGCCGTGTACTTTTCCTTCCATTATAACTTGAAGTAATTCATATCTTTCGCCTCTCAACACATGACCCAAGTATTGCATTTTCCTCTCTTTGATTATTCTCAGTAATTCTTTTTGTTTACACATGCGACGAAGTACCTCAACATTAGTCACTCTTTGTACCCATGGAATCCTCAACATTCGTCTGTATATATACATCTCAAAGGCATCTATTCTTTTTTCTTTTTCAGAGTCCATTGTCCAACTTTCACAGCCATACAGTAAGACAGAAAAAAACGTAACATCTGATCATTCGGATTCTAAGCTGTAAACTAAGGTCTGATCTTGTAAAAAATGGTTAACGAATGCATATACCTACTACAAATAATCAATAAAAATATAGACAAAAAGATCGCGCAGTCATGGGATCTTCACTCTCTCCTACCACAGCGAATATATTTATGATATACTTCGAGAAAAAAAGCCTTCTTTTTTGAAAACGAGAAGATACTAATTAAAAAAAATTACGGATTTGCAGTCCATTAAACAACGTCATTTTTTAGCGAGTTTGGACTTTAATTACTGTTTCCAGGCATCCTAATTGATGAAACGCTAAATTTAATTTCCACTAATGAGCACCTATCAAATAATATATTAGATTTCGCGAAAAAATGGTTAACGAATACATATTTCTTCTACAAGGAATCAATAAAAATATAGACAAAAAGATGGCACAGACATGGGATCTTCACTCTCTCCTACCACATCGAATCTCTTCGAGAAAAAAGCCTTCTTTTTTGAAAACGAGAAGATACTAATTAAAAAAAAATACGGATTTGCAGTCCATCAAACAACGTCATTTTTTAGCGAGTTTGGACTTTTGTTTCCAAGCATCCTAATTGATGAAACATGAAATTTCTCCTACAAGGAATCAATAAAAATATAGACAAAAAGATGGCGCAGCGATGGGATCGTTACTCTCTTCTACCACAGCGAATTTTTTTATGATATACTTCGAGAAAAAGCCTTCTTTTTCGAAAACGAGAAGATACTCATTAATACCAAAATTACAAATTTGCTATGTCAATGAAATTTTCGTTATTTGGTCCCACAAAATGGATAAAAAATTCCGTGGATATCTAAGATCAAGCCCATTACACCAAATTATGTCCCTCGCTTCTCACTAATACGACTATAATTAGCAAATAATTAAAAAAGAACCATAATCGAATTGGATGGCTTTTACGCAAAATCGATATCTAAGCAGCAAACGATTGGATCAACTCTAAGAAATCCTAAATATTCCTTTAGAAAATCAAAGAATCTATAGCATTTCCTGTAAGACATATGAAAAAAAAATTAGTGGAACAAACCAACTAAACAATATCCGCTCGACTAGAAAAATACAGTCCAAATATAAGAATCAAAGAAATCATCTTAGCTGTGTTTTAATATAAACACAATACTGGAGATAAAATCGACCTTTCAACAAATATCAGCTTTCGTCTTAAGTATAATTCTGTTTCAATTTTAGTCTTATGGCTATCCAATCAATCAATCAGTTTATAACGTTCGACGCCGTCTTTTGATTTTCAGTCTCCATTTGTCTCGGTCGCTCCAAAGGTTTTCTTGAACTTTTTTATCCCTTAAGTCTTTATCGATTCCTTCTCTTCAACTTAATCTCGGTCTACCTTGCTTTCTTCTTCCATGCGGTGTCCAGTTCAATACTTCCTTTGGTATTCTGTTTATCCATTCTATGGACGTGTCCATACCATCTTAGTTGCTTTATTCTGATGTACTCTGTTATATTGTGCAAAAAACACCCATAATTTCTCGTATTCTTTCGTTTCTAACTCTGTCTAATCCTGATTTTCCAGTCGCTCTTCTCCAGAAGTCCATTTTTGTTGCTTCTAATGCTTTTAAGTTTTTTCCTTTCAGTGGCCATACATCACTTCCATATGTAACAATGTTTTTTATAATGCTGTTTAGATTTTGTGTTTGTTTTCTTTGGAGATTGTTTTGTCCCACAGTACACTGTTTAATTGCCTAATGGGTGTCTTCCCTGGTTATTTCTATGTTTAATTTCTTTCTCTAATTTGCCATCGTTGATTATTTGCATGCCTAAATATTTGTATTTTTGACAGTGATTTATTTCTGGCTGTATTTCTTCCAAGATTAGATTTTGTTGAATTTGTCCAATACACATGTACTCAGTTTTCTTGATATTTACTTCTAGCCGCATAGTTCGTATTCTTTGATAAGTTTACGAGTCAACTATTCGAGGTCTTCGTAGTCTTGGACCATCCTATCTGGTCTTCTGAAAAACTTAATGTGTACAATGTATACTTATGGCTATCCACTTCTCCTAATCAATCCTTAATTGCGTCAAAGATCATTGTTAAAGATTATGTGGATGTAGAGGCCAAGAATTCCTGAGTTCGCCAACGTTTTCTTGGGCTGTTTTGATTCTGACAATTTTTATTCCTAGGTGGGGATTCTAAAAAAGGTTCTAGCAGTTTTTGTAAAATTTATTCTTTAAAGATATTACTTATTACTATACTTCAGCAAAGAAATAATGAAATGAGTCATACGCGTGATATCGTAAGTTATTGTATAATTTAGCGATTCGTACGAGTTTTAACAAGAAGCGTATCAGTAGCGAAGAATTTATTTTTTGTTTAGCATATTAAGAACACATAATTTAAATCAATATTTTTTATAAAAAAACGTTAAATGGATTATTACAAATAAAGATCTAATATAACAATATAATCTAAAACATTTTCGGTATCATTCAGAAATTCCATTTTCTTAATTTTTCTTACTGCTGTGTCAATATATTTCCCTCCTTATCTCCTTACGTCTTTTGTTTGAATTCCTTTCTGCTTTTGTTCAGTTTCTGGTAAAATTTTCTCGTCTCTATTGGTTTACTTAGATCTTGTAGTTCTTGAAGTTCTTTGTTTATAGTTTCTCTCTTCTTTCTGCGGTGGATTTTTTTTCTATCTTGAGTAGTTATTTATATTCCTCCTCTGCTTGTCGGGTTCTGTACCCCTGTTGCACCATTAAATAGGCTCTGTTTTTTCTCTCTATTATAATCTGATATTCTTCGTCGAAACAGTCATTCGTTTTTGTTCTTCTTTGTTTACCTTTCATGTCTAGTAATTCTTCAGCTGCTTCTTTCATGATGTTTCTGCACTCTTACTACTCTTCATTTATGTTTTTATGTTTTAGTATGGAGAAATAAAATACAAATGGAGAATATCGAAAATAAAAGCAATGTAGAGACTAGCTGGAGAAAACATAAGAAACATATTCTGGATGCTGCCCGAGAAGCACTTGGAACGAAAATAATAAACAAAAAGTGGTCAACGAAAACACCATAGTTCACACTAGAGGTTAAACAAAAATGTCACCAAAAAAAGAAAGCTTTCCAAAAATATAAGTCAGAAAAAACGAATGAATCATATAAAGAATATAAAATAATAAGAACTGAAACTCATCAAATGGCAAGAAAAACAAGAACAGATTACTGGGAAAGATTCACAAAAGGACTAGAGATGGATTTCTATGGACAACAGAAACAAGTATGGCGCTTCATAAGACAACAAAGAAGCGAAATGAAAGAACTAGTTGAAATAGAACTCATACAAGAGGATACATGGGTGGCCTTCCTGACAGAAATGTTTAAAAAACAAAACGAAGAACCTTTACCAGAAAGGCCAATATAATAACTGAGGTAAAGACAGAAATCCCACAAAACGATGTGAAAGAAGGAATAAACAA
Organism: Diabrotica undecimpunctata; assembly: GCF_040954645.1. Taxonomy (NCBI): domain Eukaryota; kingdom Metazoa; phylum Arthropoda; class Insecta; order Coleoptera; family Chrysomelidae; genus Diabrotica; species Diabrotica undecimpunctata. Next base: position 10,439,747 of record NC_092811.1, on the reverse strand, counting down.
ATTAAAAAATAGAAAGTCACCAGGAGAAGATCAAATGCCAAATGAACTCTTAAAATATGGAGGTGATCACCTTGTACAACAACTGCAACTTCTTATTAATAAAATAATCACCACGAACAGAATACCAGATGAATGGAGGAGAGCGATCATGGTGATGTTCTTCAAAAAAGGAGATAAGAAAGACCCCAACAATTATCGAGCAATAAATCTATTAAATACAACACTCAAATTGACAACAAGAATAATAGCGACAAAAATAAACGAACGAATATCTCTGCAAGAGGAACAGCAAGGATTTCGGACAGGAAGATCATGCACGGATGCAGTTTTTGTAATAAGACAAATAAAAGAAAAGTCGCTGGAATACAAAAAACCAGCATATATGTGTCTGATAGATTTGAAGAAAGCGTTTGATAGAGTGAGAATTCGGGACGCGATACATTTATTATATGAAAAGGGAATATCACTGGATTTAGTAAAAACCATTAAGAATATATATAAAGATAACATAGCTATGGTAAGATGTAAAGGAAACCTATCAAATATGAAACTGGCATTAGACAAGGAGATTCGCTGAGCCCATTAATATTTAATCTGATAATGGATGAAATCATAAAGAAAGTTAAAAAAGAAGAAGATATAGAATGGGAGAAAAGGAAATAAGGATAATATGCTACGCTGACGACGCCATAATAATAGCCGAAAATGAAGATGACCTACAAAGATTAATTAAAGAATTCGAAGATACGGCGCTCATATACAACATGGAGATCTCAACAGAGAAAACTAAAGCGATAGTGATATCAACAGAACCGAGACGATGTAAACTAGTCGTAAATAACAAAATAATAGAACAAGTGATGGAAACTGAATACTTGGGAATAAAACTGTCAAGCTAAGGAAAAGTGGAAGAAGAAGTACAAAAACAAGTGAACATGGCAAACAGAGCAGCAGGATGTCTCAACAACACAATCTGGAGAAACAAATACGTCACAACGGAAACGAAAACCAGGATATATAAATCAACAATAAGACAGATAATGACGTACACAGCGGAAACAATATCAGATACGGCGAAAACACAAAGACTACTAGAAACAACAGAAATGAAAGTCTTACGAAAAATAACAAACCAAACTCTAAGAGACAGAATAAGAAGTGAGCAAATACGAGCGAGATGTAGTATAGAGGAAATAAACGCGTTGACCAAAAGAAGAAAAGTGAAATGGAATCAACACATCGAAAGAACGACAGAAAATAGAATAGTACGAATAACAAGAGACAAATCGCCAAATGGAAGAAGATCATTGGGACGACCGAGAAAAAGATGGTCAGACAACGTCAATTGAGGCTAAAACCGAAGTAAAACGATTTATAGTAAGTAAAAAAGATTTATAAAGTAGGAAGAAGAAGAAGATGTTTTAGTATGTTTTCTAGTTTGGTGCATAGCAATATTAAGGTAGATATAGGCAGGGCATTTTTAATTGCAGTTCGAGAGAAGATAAAGAGACTCTTAAATCAATGTAATGGAACGAAAACCTTAAAAATTGTCAAATTATGTCAACTTTTTTATGCTATTTTAGTATTCAATGTATCATACAAATTTCTGAGAAGGCGAATTTCAATCCGATATTGACGAATTTGTGATCAAACGCCTTACGTGGTACACTGTGTATGTGATATCGATATGAGCATGTTTACACAGTACATGCTTTGTCAATCCGGCTGGTATTTTGTTGTTCGTTAGATATTCGTCAATGTTCCGGTCACGTGGCTGATGTTGCGATGTCGCGCACGAGACAAAGGAACCGCGCCACCGTGTTCGCCTTTTTTGTTTTGCTAATTTTCAACTCATCTTGTAGTCATCGCCGACGTTGACAGGGACGTCGATAGAGCACCGATTTCTGGGAAACGAAACGAAATCAACTCTACCAATTTGTACATGACTAAATATTGCTACTAAAGTTTTCATGCAGCAAATATGACAATATTTATCATTGAAAAAACATTTTTTATAATTTACTAATTTTACTGAAAATAATCCTTAATTTTACTTTAAAATAAGTTTATTTTGACTTTTTGATTTCTACTTCGGGAATCATTCTCAAAATGTAAATTAAACAAATATTTTGTTTATTACTTGGTATCAAAATATTGTTCTGAATCTCTTTTCTTGTGGCATCTTAATGCAGTTTACCCTTTTTATTAATAATTAAGAGAAAGAAGACGTTATTATAAGAAACCAAATAGACTATATACTTGTTAACATAATATATCGAAATAGTTTCAACAGTGTTAAAACCTACCCAGGCGCTGATATTCAATCTGACTACAATCCTTTAGTGGGCGTGTATAGAACCAAGTTAAAGAAAACACGCGGAAAAACTGTAAAAAACATGACATGAGAAAACTAAAATGTAGTGAAGTAAAGGAAATAATCAGTAAAATATTAAATAGAAAATTCAAAGAAATCGATAATACAATAGAAAGCACAGAAGAGAATATAGAATCTCTTAATAAAACGACAGACGAAATTAAAGACAATTTAATGAAGAACCCAGAAGGTAGAATAAGACACGGATGACGACAGAGATTCTGCAGCTGATGAAAGAAAGAAGGAAAAACAAGAACAATAACTCTATGTGTAAAATATTACAACGAGATATAAAGAGAAAGATAAGAGAAGCCAAACAGAAAGAACTGGAGAATGAATGCCAAGAAATCGAAATTCTCCAAAGTAAATACAACGACTTCAACGTGCATAAAAAGGTAAGAGAAATTACAGGCAAATGTAAAAACAGTAGAGTAAGCAAACTTGTTAATGACAACGGAGAGGTAATCGTGGACAGAGAGAATATTGATAATACCTGGAAAAATTACATAAGAAATTTATTTTTTGATGAGACTTAGAACCAGTCCCCAATACCTACGGAAACAGGACCACCTATACTAGTGGCGGAAATAAGAGCTGTCATGATATCACTAAAAGAAGGGAGAGCTCCAGGACCATACGGAGTACAGTCTGAATTTCTAAAATTTCTTGACGATGAATCTTTAAGAATACTATGTTAGATCTTGCTACTACTACTAAGGATTTCCACAGTTTTCACTGTCTTCCTTCACTCAACCGTTTTCTCCAATTTTTCCTGTCATTCCAGTCTCCATCTCGCAGGGTTCTTTTCTCCATAGCCTCGTCGATTTCATCTCTGAATGACCTTCGGGGTCTTCCTCTCTTTCTTCTTCCAATCGGGCTCCATTCTGTGATTTTGTTTATCCAGCGTCCTCTGTCCGCTCTTCTGACGTGGCCGTACCAGGATAGTCTCTTCTCCTCTATATAGTCGATTATGTCTGATTGCACTCCCATTCTCGCTTAATCTCTGCGTTTTCAATTCTGTCTCTTTTTGTAAGTCTACAGCTTCTCCTCAGGAACTCCATTTCTACTGCTCTTATTCTACCTCTATTTCTCTTGTTTATTGTCCAGTTTTCGGACCCATATGTCAGGATACTTCTTGTCAGGGTATTATATATTCTCTTTTTTGTCTTTATCGTAATGTTCTTTTCCCACGACACTGAGTTTAGTTGTCTTATACAGTTTCTTGTTTGTCTCAGTCTGTTGTTTATATCTTCTTCTGTTGTTCCCTGGTTCGATATTATGGTTCCTAAATACTTGAATTTATCTGTTCCATTTATTTGTCTTCCCTCGTCTATCTCTAGGTTTCTCATATCCTTGTTTTCTGTTGTTAGGTATTCGGTTTTCTCTAAGTTTATTTCCATTCCGTTGTTTTTATATTCTTCTTCTAGTTTTCTAAGCATAAAGCTGAGATATTCTTCATCTTGTGCGATGACTACTTGATCGTCGGCAAAATTTAAGGTGTATAGGTATTCATCTCTTACTGATATGCCCATTCCTTCGCACTTTCTCCTCCATGGTTTGAGTGTCTTTTCCAAGAATATTTTAAACAGAGTAGGGGACGTAGCACAGCCTTGTAGAAGTCCTTTTGTCGTCTTAAATGGATTGTAGGCTTTATTTCCACATTTAGTAGCTACTTTGTTTTCTTTGTATAGTGCTTTAACTGCTTTTATTCGTGTTTGTCGGATTCCGAGATCATTCATTGCTTCCCATAATTTGACTCTAGGTATTGAGTCATATGCTTTCTTTAGATCAACAAAGGCCAGATGGACCGGTCTACCTTTTGCCATTTTCTTCTCTATCAGTTGTTCTAATGTGTACGTATGATCTAGGCATGATTTTCCTACTGTGAACCCTGCTTGGTCTTCTCCAATTTTTCCTATTATTTCAGTTTCTATTAGATATATAGATTATGTTAGATCTTCTATCTATAAAAATATTCCAAAAGATTGGCTAGTTTCAGAATTTATTACGTTACCAAATAGACTTACACTAAAACTTTTTCTTAAAATTATACATCGCAGAATATACAAGCTATGCGAAGAGAGAATACAAGACACACAGTTTGGATTCATAAAAGAGGTAGGTAAAAGAGATGCACTGTTTAGTCTACAGGTCTTATTGAAAAGATGCAGAGATATGACTTGCGATATCTACACTTGCTTTGTCGATTACCAAAAAGCATTTGATACAGTTCAACACCGAAAAATGATGAATGTTCTAACAAAAGCCCAAATAGATGATAAAGACTGGCGTATAATACAAAATTTATACTGGAACCAATTAGCCACAATAAGAACAAATCTTGGAGATGAACCGACGTAAGCGATTCAGATTCTGCGAGGCGTTAGACAAGGATGTATACTTTCACTTATATTTTTCAACCTATATTTAGGGGAAATATTTAGTGAAGCCTCGGAAAATTGCGAACATGGAATCCTTTTAAATGGAGAACGCCTAAACAACATCCGCTATGCAGATGACACCGTTACTTTTACAGACAGTTTAAACAGTTTACAGCAACTAATAAACAAAGTAAATGAAGTAAGTGAAAGATTTGGACTAATACAAAGTTTGTATTTCCCTATCTCATAAAGTTATTAAAGGGATTAAATTATTATTGTTATTGTTTTAATGTGAAATACCAAGAAGATTTAACAGCATTAATTATTTCCAATCAAACTAGGGAATAATGGGTATGTTTGCCTGTTATTAAAGTTATTTTTAAAAGGAAAAAGACAGTTAAGATTTGATTTCACGTCTGTATATCCGCTTATACGTATTTCTCCCTAATAGGGATCATCAGAGACGGATATTCACAGACGCTCTGAACGTGAAAATAAATCTTTCCTGTCTTGGGAAGCAACTCTAACATGGCTTCGTATGGACGCAAATAGCGACATCTGATAATAAATCCGTAAACTAATTTTTATTTATTTTGTTTTAAAGTTATTTTTATCTACATTAAAAATTCAAAGATTTCCTACTTGGCGAAAGAGCAGAGTCACTACATATGGTACTCTAATGATACCTAATAAGTTTGAAATACGTATAAGTGGATGGCAGATGCCTTGAATTGAAATTAAATCTAAAACCGTCTTTCTGGATATTTATCTATGTCAAAACACCAAAAACATTTAAATGGATGTGTTTTTATGGATTTCAGTTCGATTTATATAAAAGAATGCAAGAAGTTTAGTAGTTGCATAAAGTATGCAAAATATGCTCTATGCATATAAATCTGGTGATAGCGACTTCTAAAAAAAGCTTGACAATAAAGCTAGAAAAATGCTTTATTGTCACTGAAAATTATTGAACAATTTTATGGACAAAGCAAAAAAAAAATTAGTCAAAAAGTATATAAAAACATAATAAAAAAAAACAGAACAATACAATTTTAAATTAGTAAAATTATTGTATCACTTACATAATTTGTACAGACAACAACAAATGAGACAAATTGTAGCCACTGCTTGAGACACCCAAATGTAATTATAAACAATACTAATTTTGTTTCTTTGTTATACATTAAGAAACTCGTCAACTGAATAATATGGTCTTTCAGAGAGATAAATTTTTGTCATCTTACGAAACTTAATGAAAGATGTTGCGGATTTAATTTCTCTTGGAAGGTGATTATAAAGTTTTTTTGCACTATATAGAATAGAATTCTTTACTAGCTGAGCGGACGGGATCGGTAAATAAACGTTACAATCCGAATTTCTAATGGAGTAGCCATGATCAGGTCTATCGGGAAAAATGTTTAGATGCTTGCGAATCAAACAAACCGTTTCCAAAATAAATAAAGAGGGAAGCGTCAAAATTCCGTAATTTTTGAAGTAGGTCTTGCAATGAGTTGTTTGTTTGAGAACAAATAGATAACGAATTGCTCTTTTTTGCAACTTAAAAATAGAATCAAATTGGGCCGCTGTACTAGAACCCCAAAATGAAAGCCCATATCGAAGATGGGACTCGAACAATGAGAAATATGCCATTTTGACAGAAGATAAATTTAGTTCCTTCGAAACAGATCTTATTGCAAAGCAAACGGAGGCTAGTTTCTTCCTTAAGGAGTCAGTATGCAAGGACCATTTAAGATCGCTGTCGACAAGAATACCTAGAAATTTCACGGAAGTAACGATACTGATTTGGCTCTCATTCAAAAGCAAGGGTTGAATGACTCCTTTATAAGATAATGCTACTGTCTTATCCACGTTACAGCTAAGTAAGTTGGAGTCTGACCAAGCCTTGATTATAAGCAAATCAGTGTTATAATTGAATGAAGCGTTGAAATATTAGAGCTGCTCCAAGTAATACTGGTATCATCAGCAAATAGAAAAATTTTCCCTTTAATTTTCAAGTAAGTGATGTCATTAATGAAAAGTAAAAAAAGAATGGGACCTAATACTAAACCTTGCACACCACTCCACACTCAATGTCTTTACAACTTTACAATGACGTTAGAAACCATAAGATGCGAAAAAAAAATCGGTTGCCTGTAAAGTCGGTTTTACGGGCGAAGATTTTACGTGACAACGTCTTTTTCTCGGTAGAATATTTATTGATATGAATATTATTAAATTGCACAATAGGAACAAGGAATTGAATGAAAATAAGAATTGCACAAATTTTAACTATAGAAATATATTTTGTTTACTAAAACATTGTACATGTAAACTTAAACTTAACTAATTTCTATTTGAGTGATTTTGTTGAGGATAGGACGATGATAGGAGAAATATGAAATGAAAGGAAGTGTTTCTGCTGTAATGTGTCGCATTACAGCACGGTCCGGCGGGCCTCTCTCTCGTTCGGTGACTCATCGTAACAGACGTGAGCGGGCGTTACACTTTTTCATGAGTGACTCCGAGCCACAACCTAATTTAAGACGTTGTCACGTCAAAAGTCAAGAGATCGACCAAAAATAAATTGGAGCGATGATAAAAAACTGTAGATTTTTTTTGTAGAAAAGACAAACAGAAAACATGATAAATAGTGACAAATTGAAAATCCTATAATTATAACGTTAATAGAAAACGGTATCGTTCTCTTTTAATAATGATGCGTATACTTTGAGATATAAAAAGACAAATCAATCGTGAAAAACATTCGGTAAATTTCGTACGTACGCTCCGTTTCATTATTTTCGGTTATCGCGACAATTCTATTGAATTCCATTAATAGGATGCCACCCTTGCCGCCCCCCGGCGGCGGGGCTGGTCTCCGTCATGTTTATTTGAATTAAAATGTCGCGACATGAGAAGGTACGTGTCGGTGAATATTCAATGGGGATTTTATAAACTCCTTGTGTGAGCTATTTACCAAAGTCGCAATTTCTTTTAACGAAAATCCACATTAAGAACGCGTTTACAGACATTTAAAAAGATGAAGCAGAGATTTATTTACATTTCAAAAATTGCCTAATACCTCCGGATAAAAATCTTCGTTGGCCTTTTATAAATTCACGGGGTGAAGTAGACGGGAAAAATGAGACGATTGCCCACAGTCGAATGCATGTAACGGAATACTTTTACAAGAAAAATAAGAAAGTTTTCAAAAGTTTTTGATCGTATTACATTGATAATATAATGTATTTTTTTAATACCATTACTATTAATACTATAACTTCTTCATTTTCAACAAAATTTTATTTTGAAGATCTATGATAAATTTGTTCTGCTATAATATCCATCCCAAGAACGCATGTTTCGCATGTTTAGTTTCTAATTGTCTTGTAATTATGGTCGTATCGATCTTTAATATCAGCTTTAAGAAATGGGTGTTTTGTCAAGGTGTTAAATGGTTTTCGAGCATATATTTAAAAAGCTGCTACTGGTAAGTAGAAATATATTCTAATGATCGAGACAAAACAGCAAATAATATTACAATATCTGTATCAAAACTCGAGCTGAATGGCAGAAATATTCAAATATGTAATTTCTACTATAGTAGATAATAAGCTGCTTGAGCACACTTCGACGTTTGACCTCTTCGCGTATATTTTCACGCGTCCATTACAATGAGGTTACTTCGCCAAAAGGACTCGTTTATAGCACAAAAATATCAAAAAACACATTTTAACTAAACCTTATAAGCTAATACCAATAAAATTAGCAAAATTTACTATTTACTGCCATAGTGACGATTATTTAGTAGAAATAGTTTTTAAATTTTTAAATGTAACCTGTAACTCAGCAAGGAACCACATTTTAAGTGATTTGGGTTAAACCTTAAAGAGGAAATACCACAGATCTAAGGCTTGAAAACGCAGTCATAAAAGGCTGCAACCAGTATAAATATCTAGGAAGCATCATATCAGCAGATGGCAGAGTTAAGATAGATGTACAAAACCGAATAACCCAAGGGAAAAAATGCATCCGAATACTGAATTCATTACTGTGGTCTAATAAAATAAAGATGCATACCAAACTTCGCGTATACAGAGCAATTGTAGAACCAATTACCCCATATGGTGCCGAATGTTGGACGATGACAAAGAATGAACGAGATAAAGTAGACGTTGTGGAAATGGATTATCTTAGAAGGTCATGTCGAGTATCGAGAATGGAAAGAATCAGGAATGAGGAAATACGAAACCGCACAGGAATTAGAGATACTCTTTCAGATAGAATACAAGGAAGGCAATTACAATGGTATGGTCACGTGATGAGAATGGAGGAGGAGCGGTGGCCAAAGAAAGCCTTAATGTATGTTCCGCCAGAAAGAAGGAAAAGGGGAAGACCACCAAATTCCTGGAGAAGAGAAATTACAAAAACAATGCAATCTAGAGGCTTAGAAGAGGGAGATTGGAGAGATAGGAAAAGATGGAGGCTGAAATGCGGGAAGCGGCAATCGCCGTAGGACCCCCGTTATATGATGATGATGGGTTAAACCTTAATATTTTGATCCCAGGAATCTACACTTAAAATATGTTCAATTATTAATGAAACATCTTGTTTAAATAAGGCTGACTGTCAAAAAGACTATAATTACTTTTTTATAAAACTGTAAAATGATCAACTTTCGATAGCAATAAGAGACAACATTGAAGAAGAAAAGAATTAGGTACAATTGATATAAGAAAAATTAAAAAAAAAACTTCCCTATCAAACTTGTTTCCTTTTGTATACACAAAGTATCAAAATTGACATAATTTCCAACTTCAAAACAACAACAAAACCTGCATGGTGTATTACTAGATTGTGAGCTCTGAAACGTTTTATAGAAACTGAAACGTATCATAAACTATAAAGGGATTTGTCCGGCCGCTGCACTTATTTAAATAGTTAAAAATGAGTTAAATAATTGATCAGGCTGCAACAGATCCTTTGTGGACATTCAACATGTTTTTGAAGTTACAGTACCGACAAAAAAATGAAACGGGTTGAAAATTGCAGCCATGTACAAATTACCGTAATATGCCCAGCCACAAAAGATCAAAGGGCTGGCGCTCGGTGGTATCTGTGAACAAAACCGGACATGTGGGTTACTCTCACACAACAATGATACAAAGGACAAGGGTAAAGTGAAATCAGCCTAACAATATTTTCCACTTACATGTCGAGTTGACCCTTACGTATAAAGGTCATGTCAGGGATTAAACTTTGGCTCTCTGAATAAACATAATTTTATTGTATTTTTTACGGCACGTTTCATCAAGTTGATACAAATACGTAAGATTAAAAAACTGACAAAAGCTTCCTTTGATTTCAGGTGGGAAAAATTCAATTCAGGTTGTAAAATATAAAGACAAATAAAAATTTCAAAATAAAAACTAAGACAGAGAGGGGAAAAAATTAATTTTAGCTCTGACTGAAGCACTTCAGTCATTAAGGGTACTGGGATATATTAAATGCCCAATGCAAAAGATATATGGGCTCCTCTATAAGTTTTAACTGTAATAAATCTATAAAGGTTAATTCCCGTATTTCAAAAATCTTTTAATTTGATTTAATTCAGAATTCAACAACTTTTATGCGACCATCTTAACCCGTAACTGCTACCGACAAAAAGTTATCTCGCAGCTGCTATTGACGGGTCACTGTGACCCAGTTTTAAAATTCTGAAATAAAGAAAAAACATTAGCTAATACATTTATTTTAAGTCATAAACACTTTTTTATATAACGGTAAACTAATTTAATGTAAAATAAATTCCTATTTACAATTTGGGCATATTTTTAGAGCACATTGTGAACATATAGGTAATTTGCACACAAAACAGTATGTATTTGTTTTCCGGTCTTTTTTTCCGGGACAAATTGCGCATCTCTTCCTTTTAGATATATTCTGTATTGGCAATGGTGCAGGTGTGTCATCTATATCTACTCCAAGGATATTCCCTGCGATACATCGAAGTTTCCGGGGTACATTTACGTTGTAAAGTCTTTTCTTCATATGTGGCGTGTACAGTGCAATGCCTAGTTCTTTTAAAAAATTGTAACGGGATATTTCTTTTCCTCGGGAAAACTGATATATTATTCGGCTGTTTACACCAGACACATTTAAAATACAGTGAAAAATTGCCATAGGCCATCGACGGGTCCTTCGAGAAGTGGAATATGTTGCACATTTTTCGTTCAAAGCATCTACACCTGCTTTGGTTTGGTTATAAAACATAATTATTTCGGGTTTCCCAGTGCTCTGATCAACAGTACTGTCGTGATGCATTGATGATATTAAAACAACAGATTTTCCCTTTTTTGGGACATATGATACCAGAATTGTCTGATGTAAATCCGAACTCTGAAGAACTAGCAGGTCTCTTTCTGTCGGCCATAAATTCTGGAGGAATCATTCTTTTATTTTTCTTCACTGTACCTACATATGTAATTCCTCGTTTTCTTAACTCGTTGGTTAATTCCATTGATGTGTACCAGTTATCTCCAGTGACATTACGGTTGGAATTTTCAATACATTTTATCATTCGAAGAACAACCTCAGTTGGATGTGAAAATAGCGATTTTTGTTTCTGTTGGAGAATTTTTCCTGTATAGACCTCCGCGTTATACATGTAGTGTGTTTGGGAATCGGCTAAGATCTGCACTTTTATACCATATTTCGCAGGTTTATTAGGTATGTACATTCTAAATGCACACCTTCCCCTGAATGGTACCAGCATTTCATCTACTGATACGTGAGGAGCTGGAACATAGTTCTGTTGGGAGTTTTTTACAAAAGTTTTAAATAGGTTGGATATAGCTGCCAATTCATTAGTTTTCACTCTTTCAGACCTTGTAAGATGATTGTCGAATCTTAAACAGCTTAGCAAAAATAAGAATCGTGCAAGTGACATCGAACATCTAAATAAATCTCTCCCTGTACCATCTGTTGCCCATAATGATTTTAAATCTTCAGGGTTAGACTTAAATATACCTTGCATAAATAAAAGTCCAATAAAAGCTTTTATCTCAATTTTATCTGTTCTTTCAATGAAAGTTGGGGCAAATTTTGAGAGAAAGTTTTTACGTCGTTTGAATGTAGCGTAATTTGAGAATACTAAGTCAATTCTTGTGTTGGTATGTTCAACAATAATTTCCAACATGTCATCAGTTATTAATAATTTCCAAGCTTCTTTAGGACACAGTGGTGGATTCTGACGGGTAGAACCTTTCAGTCCTGGTAAAACTCTTATAATGTTATGAGATTTTACTTTGGATCTTTTTGGCGATTGTTTTGCCCATTTTGTAGAATCTTTTCCATACCAAGCTAATTTTGAAATGTTCAAAGTAGCTGTTTTGTTACTTGAAGCGTTATTCGTGGCATCATCTCTGTCTAAGGTGTTTTCATGCAATAGTTCAACCTCAAATTCACTATCAGAGTCGTGTTCACTGTAAATTTCATTGTCTATTTCATCGCTGTCACTTTCACCTGAATAGTTAAATAATTTGTGTGCAGCTTGCTCCTTATTTTCTACTTCTTGGAGAGTATCTGTCGTTTCATCGGCATCTTCCAAATCTTTCCAAAACTCTTCACTGTTTAGAATGTCTTCCATCTCAGACAAAGTTAAATGCTTACTTGAAGAAGCCATTTTATTTAAAACAAAAAATGTGTATTAAGCAAATGATATAAATATTTAAATTATTCAAGCCGTTAACATAATAAAATATATATATATATATATATATATATATATATATATATATATATATATATATATATATATATATATATATATATATATATATATATATTTTTAGTGGATTTTCTTGGGCTTAGGTTCATAAAAAAATTTGATTTGGTACTAAGGCATTTTCATATATTTATTCGACGTTTCGGCAGGAAATCCATGCCTTTTTCAAGAAGTAATATTGACTAAAAAAACATTTTATGACAGACATAATACGATTTAAAAGTTAAAGTTAAGTCGACAGATGGGAAAAAATGTGCTACATCTCACCTAACACTGCTAATTCGCTCAAGATACATAATGCTGTAATTCCAAAAATATACGGTCTACCCAAAACACACAAAGAGGGTGTACCGCTGAGACCTATTGTTTCATGCATTCAGTCTCCTTTTGAAAACCTTTCAAAATATTTGAAGAACATTATTTCCAACGTAATAAATAAAAATCCACACTATTTAAAAGACGCTGATCACCTGAAATTAAAACTCAAAAATATACATTTACCTCCAAATTATAAATTAGTTTCTCTCGATGTGGTATCTTTATACACCAATATTCCAATAGCTTTAGCGAAAGACATTATTAAAAAAAAGTGGAATGAAATCAAAGCGTTCACAGACATCCCTCTAGAAGAATTTCTGCTAGCAGTCGAAACAACATTAAAGTCAACCTATTTCCTATATAAAAACAAAATCTTCCAACAAACAGATGGATGTGCTATGGGTGCTAGCATATCCAGTGCCATCGCTCAATTAGTTTTAGAGCATCTAGAGGAAATTGTTTTAAATAAAATAGATTTTGATATACCTTTTTTCTATCGCTATATAGATGACTGCTTGAGCGCAGCACCAGAGGATAAAATGGATATTTTACTAAATGAATTCAATAACTTTCACCAAAAACTAAAATTTACATTAGAAATTGAAAAAAATCATCAAATTAATTTTCTGGACCTGACCTTACATAGAGAAAACAGCACTATAACTACTTCATGGTACACCAAAAAAACCTGGTCATCGAGATATCTGAATTTCAACTCTCATCATCCCCTGTCTCAAAAGAAATCAGTAGTTATCGGACTCGCCGATAGAGCTATTAGATTATCCGATCCTATTAATAGACCTCAGGCCATTAAAAAAGCAAAAACAGCACTAACACTTAATTCATACCCACACCACCTTATCGACAACACTTTCAAATCGCGACTGCATAAATTTTACAATAACAATAATAACAATGAAACCAACACGGTAAAGAAAAACTATATGTCTCTTCCCTATATAAAAGGATTATCAGAACAAATTGCAAATCTTCTGTCCAAACATAATATTATGGTTGCTCATAAAGGGCACAATCTTTTGAAAAAGAATTTTACAAGATTAAAAACAAAAACCCCTCTATTAAAAAGATCGCATGTTGTATATGAAATTCCCTGCTCGAATTGTGATGGAGTTTATATTGGACAAACCAGTCAGCTACTTAACTCAAGAATACGTTCCCACAAATATGACAAAAAAAACTCAACCGCCCTCACAAAACATGAAAACGAAAAAAAACATAAATTTGATTTTGAGAAAACCAAGATCCTAAAAAGTGAACCCAACAGGAAAAAGAGAGAGCTTCTAGAGTCTATACAAATAAAAAAAAATAATAATGCAATAAATGATAAAAAAGATGTCAAAAATTTGAACAAAATATATTTTAACTTAATTTAAAAACACATAATAAGACAATCTCAGAACGCCTATGATGTTAAAATAACTGGTTGTTTAAACGATAAACTAACTTCAATAAACAACACATTAGATCTAAAATATATTTTACATGTAGTGACTTAGTGGGTATGTCCTATGTTTTTAATATTATTTTAATTGTGACGTCTACTTTTTAGTAACAAATTTTTACATGCTTGGTAAGTCAAAAGTTTAACTTTTAAATCGTATTATGTCTGTCATAAAATGTTTTTTTAGTCAATATTACTTCTTGAAAAAGGCATGGATTTCCTGCCGAAACGTCGAATAAATATATGAAAATGCCTTAGTACCAAATCAAATTTTTTTATGAACCTAAGCCCAAGAAAATCCACTAAAAAAATATATATTAAGGTTCAAGAACTAAACTCAAACTATATATATATATATATATATATATATATATATATATATATATAATAATAAAAATAGGTACATACCTTTACAACCAAAAAATATTATGTTACTTAAATACTATAGACGGGTCACCGTGACACAACTACGTAATTATTTCGAATTTGACACGATCAACAAAACTGCTCACTTTGCCTTTTTATAAAATACTAACTGGCCAGAGAATAGGTGGACAGACAGCTCCCTCACTATCAAACTTAAATGGGTAGGGCGGTTTAAAACTATTGATGGGTCACACTGACCCTGTCGGTAGCAGTTACGGGTTAATAATCTATGCAGTTACGAATATGCACTTAAAACATATTAAGTTTTAAAATTTCAAACTGGAAAAACAAATACTTTAAGTTTCCCTTAAAATAAATAAACAAAATTTAAAAATGTTGTAAGCTCGGAAATTTTTTTTTGATGGTGCTAGAAAGGTCACCAATGGAGACACCATTGATGGTTAGTGGAGAGCGAGTCGCGGATTCGAAAGCTTTTGGAACCGGCAATGGATCCAACAGAAGATATAATAAAGATTAGATAGATTAGAAAAGACAGAGAAATAGATAACAAGAGAGATAGGTAAAATTACCAAAGATAAGAGAAGATAGGAAAAAGGGCGCCACTTAACTTTTTGGGGTTACAAGGCGAAAATTAAGAAACCTTAAAAACAAAAAGATATAAGGAGAGATAATTAAGTTCTGGGGCCAAATACAAGAAAAGATATTAACAGTTAATTATTAAATAAAGGTGGTCAACACATTACATGAACAAATAATAAATATGTTCGGTGGAATTCGTCCACCTACTTACCTACAAACATGCACACATAAATAAAATATAACATTAAGAAGAACTTGATATTTTAAAAAAATTCCAAAAGAGTAGATCAGATAAATATCTTTCCCTAATGTTTTAGGCTTATCTCGAGATAATTGGCTTTAAAAGTAATAATTTATAGCAAGTACAAAATAATACTAAATTAATTTACAATAAAGTTGCAGAAGTACAAAGATAAGATTATAAAAATCGGTTTTACCAAAAATTAAAGTAAGGACCAACCCAAACTTGGTTTACAAGAAGCTACTTGCACAGCTTTTATTTAAATAATGAATATTTGTAATTCATATTTGTTAATGAAATGATATGAAAGTAAATAAAAGTTCTGAAAGTGCAATTGATGAAATCGTTGTTCCTTAGAGCAATTGATTGCATCGGTAGTTAGCTTTAACCATCAATCAGGAAAATGTTGTCGAAAATATCCCGTAGATTACTCTACTTTGGAGATAATTAAAGCTAATATTAATAGTAAGACCACTTACAGTAACTCTAGATGATGTTGCCTCTTAAATCGAACTGAATTTAAACTGTACTCAACTTTAGTATCATACACTGAAGTTAATTTATATTTATGTATATTTGATCTACTCGGGTGTTAGATCAAACTATTTGAGATACAATAGAACTGTATATACACACTTATAGATAAATTCCCAGAGAAAGAAATACGTTCAAACTCTTAGACGACGCAACAAAAAGTCAGTCTTATTCTCTTAGACTACCCAACGAAAAGTTTCCTCTTTTTCTCAACTTGGACAAACTATCTCCTAGAACAGGATCAGCCCCACTTAAAGAACTTCCTCTTAACAAGAACCGACTTATTTTTATTTTTGGCGAAAACATACAACCATAACGGTATTTTTTAAAAAGGGAAGCAAAAAGGCAAATAACTGTACCATATTGAGGAAATATTCTCTTTAAATTAAAGCTATTTGTAAGAAGTTTAACAAATTTGAATACTCTCTTCCTAGCGCTATAAAAAAACGGGCCTTAATGTTCTTTGTTCCCAAAAAAATGACGATTGCTCTCAAATTTCTAACAAAGCAGCCATCAAGTAATCTGCTTGTATCGGTACTTCTTTTAAGAAATAAAAAAGCGAAGAATTAGGTCTATAAAGCTACAAAATCTAAAGTACCGTTACATTCTCATGAAGGGCTATATCGAGACCTCTCATTCGTTTCGGCGAGATGCAAAAGGGAGATTTTTGGATACGGCCGTTGGCGTAGCTGCGGTAATTGCAAAAGGTTTTTAAAATTAATCTTAAATTCATCATCATCATCATCATTGGTGCTACAGCTCTATAAAAGAGCCTCGACCTTCCCAAGTCTATTACGCCAATCAGTTCTATTCATTGCCAACTGTTGCCAACTTGCTGCGCCTATTTGTCTACCATTCTCATCTACACCACCCCTCCATCTGAGTTTTGGCCTACCCTTACTTCTACTTCCCACAGGTTGTGACATAAGGATTCTTTTAGGAGGGTTGTTCTGCTGTGATCTTGCCAGATGTCCTGCCATCTTAGTCTTCCTATTTTTATAAAGGATACTACGTCTTTACCACCAAATATATGTTTATATCTGTGATATATCTCGTAGTTGTACCTCCTTCTCCAAACACCATTTTCACAGATGTCACCGAATATTCTTCTCAGGATCCTTCGTTCAAATATAAGCAGGAGATTTTCATCTGCCTTGGAAATGGTCCATGTCTCCGATCCATATGTCAACACTGGTTGTATAAGGGTTTTGTATATGGTTATTTTTGTTTTTTGGCTTAAATTTCTGCTTCTCATATGTCTACTCAGTCCAAAATAGCATTTGTTTGCTAGGTTTATTCTTCGCTTGATTTCTTCCGTCATGACGTTCTCCTTGGTGATCAGGGAGCCCAAGTATGTGAATTTGTCCACCACTTCAATCAAAGGTAGAGTTATCAACCGTGAATTGGTGGCCGATGTTTCTGGCTCTATTGTTGGGTGTTGACGCTATTATCTTAGTTTTCTTCTCATTTACTTGCAGGCCCATATTTTTTGAGGCGTTTGACAAGGTGGTATACATTTCTTCTAGCTTGCGTGTTGTGCGGGCAACTAGGTCAACATCATCTGCATATGCCAAAATTTGGGATTATTTATTAAAAATGTTTCCTCTTTTATCTATTTGGGCATCCCTGACCGCCTTTTCCAGAGCTATGTTAAGAAGAAGACACGCCAGCGCATCTCTTTGTCGCAGCTCAATCTTAAATTATTATATAATAATTAGTTACTAATCTAATTATAAAAAAAATGTTCCAATGTTTATTTTACTCATCACAAACAGCCTATATCGTAGTGTTCCATTAAGATCTGTGTGTGAATCTAAGCAAGTAGCGGTCAATTAAAGATTTTAATTTAAGTGGAGCACTTTTAGCTCGTGCAGGAATGTCCATGTATTGTCCACATACCTAATATTGTTAATTGGTGTTCCGTTTACCTTTATTTCAACTGTTTTTCCCTCAAACGAAGAATATAGGAGGAGTAAAAGAACAAAGATGGTGGAGCAGACGGTATATTAATTTTATAAGATACCAAAACACATAAAAAAGAAAGAAATAATACCAGCTTTTAGACCAAACAACTTAGGAAAATATATTAAGAACAACAAGAGCCAAAAAAGCACTTACACAGTGGTGTATACCAACATACATGTAGTGACTGTCCAAAAACTTACATCGGTCAAACTGGTAGAACCCTTAACAAACGGATATCAGAACACAAAAGGGATTTCAATAATATAAAAACAGGTTTTACGTACGCACTTCACCTTCTACATCATAATCATTCTTTTAATGACCAATTTCAAATTCTCCATATTTAAAAAAAGGCCTTAAGCTATCTTTTAGAAACTATGGTTATTAATAAAAGCAGTCGTTAAGTTCACAGAGGCTATGATCAGCCTGACATGAAACTCATTAAATTAGCACGAAAGAATACCGGTGGACCAGAGAAGGACCATAATTTAGGTACCTGGGCAAATTGAGGACGACATAAAATTTATTGGAGTTAAAAAGTAAAGAAGAATTACATAAGGTAAAGAGAGCGGTGGCTGAAAGAAAATGCTTTTGGCTTATAACGACTTAACTGTAACGCCATTGATGAGTATTTAATAGACATAACTTTTGAATAAGATCTCCTTTAATACCCCGGTTATTTTCCTTGAACTTTTGTTTGATCTCTGGAATAATAATTAATGACTTGTCTAATTCTCGCAGTTTTATTTTCTACTGGTAATAATATTTCTCCAATCTTCTCCAATTGGAGAAGATGTTGCCAACTCACTAGAAGAGATAGAGTAAGGAATACTGAAATCAGAGAGCGTATGGGCATAGACATTGACGTCCTGAAAACTATAGAATGCAAAAGGCTGAAATGGTATGGCCATGTAGAAAGGATGAATGATCAACGATGGCCAAAGAGAATGTTACAGTGGATCCCCACCAACCGCAGGAAAAAGGGAAGACCAAGAAGATCGTGGAGACAAGAAGTAAAAGGTGCAATGGAAGATAGGGGTCTACAAGTAGAGGACTGGAACGATCGCAAGCGTTGGAAGCTAGGTTGCGAGACACGGCGGCAGCTGTAATAAACTCGTTATATATATATATATATATAATAATATTACTTCTCTTTCTGATCTTTAAAATGATATCTGTACTTTTCAGTTATTCGTGTTATTGGAAGTTGTATTTTTCCTTATTTATGTCTAACAAATATTTTTGATACACTTTTTTAAAAATCTTTTATATATTTTTGTATATATTTCATGTTCTCCAAAATAGCCCATAGATAAAATACCTACCTAATAAACAACCATAACGATAGGCATTACGCCAAGAAAAATGGTTCATATTTTATTTCGTTTTTTAAAAAATCGATACATTGATGGTCCCTGTTCGTTCGAAGGCAATTCGTTTCCATTTAGGGCTCTCAGAAACGTTCCATATATCAGTCGTGCAGGTTTTCCCTTCGACATTTATGTCTATGGCCATTTTTCCTGGCCTTGAACTTCTTTATTTTTTAATAAGATAAAAACTTTCCTTTTCGATCGGCCCTAAGGCGTAAACTTTTAATCCTATACAAAGGTTGTTTTATCAGCTTCGTAAAAAATTCACCAATATGTTATTTTATTTATGAAAGAATATATAACTGAGATAACGTCCTTATGGTTTCATTTTACTGAGAGCTAAATTCTGTGAAATTTTAGAAAACCCTTTTTGAATACTTTATTTATAGTATATTTACGAATTTCATCAATTTTATTTCCATTTTTCTCTGCCCACAGTTTTTCATTGAAAATAAAATATTTTAATAGATCTCAAAAAGATACCTTCCACTTAGAAGTCATTAACCAGCAATAATGGATATAAACAATTTTTTTTTTTTTCGAATTATTAAAATGCACGACCAGATACTTACCATGTCGGGATAGTATTATGAGGTTTTTTTCCTGGTTTTTCCCTCATAATGTACTATGGAATCACTAACAGGAGATTTTTACTGTCATCATGGCATGTGTTTATCTTTTTATAGACGAATTACATTCTATGATTTTTTTCTGACGGATATTCTCAAGTTAAAGTTGATTTCATGTAATCGAATGATTTATCTTACAAGTAAAGTCGTCCCAGGAACGCAACTCAACAATATTGGCAATATCATTTTAAAGTCGTCTACTTTAAAATGTATAATGTATGTCTGAATTGTCAATATAAATGAGTCAGATAAAATTAAATTATTAGAAGAATTTTTCACCAAGTAACAAAAAAAAAACAAAATTTGTTTAATTTACTAATGTTTGTATTTTGAGAACGATTTCCGAAGTAGAAATTGAAACGTCAATAAACGTACTTTAACCTTTAATTGTGGCTTATTCCCATTTAAATAGTAATTACTCTAACATGCCACAAGAAAATAGCTTCAGAACAATATAACAAAACCAACGTATGTAGACCACACAGCGGTAATCTCTTCTCATGAAGACGCAGTTATAGCATCAAACAGAGTACAGGCTAACTTAAATGCCATAAAAACTTAAACAGTCAACCTTTGACACAGAAAGACGACACAAAATACTTGGGAATGTACTTGGATCGCAGGCTCACATGAAGAAAATACATCTTTAACAAACGAGAACAGCTGCGCCTTAAACTCAGCTAACTATATTGATTAAGAAGCCGGAAGTTAAAACTGTCCATCGACAACATTTTAACATATTAAGTTATTTTAAAACCCATTTGGAGCTATGGCATTCAGCCATGGGGAACAGTACCTAGATCCAGTATTAACATTCTTAAAAGATTCCAATCGAAAGTACTCCAAATGGTAATGTTCATGGTACGTTTCAAACAAGATGATTACTGTCAATGAAGAAGTCACCAAACTCTGCCAACGATATGAACACAGACTAATCGACCACCTTCATAATCTAGCCCAAAATTTAATGATACAACCAATTATATGAAGGCTCAAACGAAAGACCCCGGTTGACCTGTTAACTATAAACTAGTTAGCAGAAGCTCAATAGAATCTAGAAGTAGAAGCCCAACCAAACCCTAAAACATACGTGACACTATTCCTGGGCCAAGAATATACAGGAAATTGTCAATGGGTAATTTTCTAGAAGACATTTTTTTTCTTTAATAGTATTTATATTGATAAATATTGTCAGACAATTTACTTGTAATTATATTACAGATTGTAAATATATTGGTATGTTAAAAAAATAAATGTTTATGTAAATAAACTCTGCCTGGACCAGACGGAATAACCAACGAGCTTCTAAAACACGGAGGAGAAAGTATAACCCTTGAGATGACAAAACTTATACAAAAACTAATATTGAACTGCAAGATACCAGGTGCATGGGAAACAGCATAATGATACCAATGTTCAAGAAAGGAGATAAAGAAGATCCAAACGATTATAGAGGTATAAATCTACTGAACACCGCACTTAAGCTTACCACCAAAGTCCTAACCAACAAAATCAATAAAGTAACAACTTTATCAAAAGAACAACAAGGATTCAGATCCGGAAGATCCTGCGTAGACGCCGTATTTGTACTAAGACAAATCACAGAAAAGGCCATTTAAGTACAATAAACCAGCATATCTATGTTTTATAGCCCTGACAAAGGCTTTCGATCGCATCCAAGTCGAAGACGTCTTACACCTACTTAATAAAAGAAACATACCAATCAGTATTATACAAACCATTGAAAACATCTACTTCCGTAATCGAATACAGACAAAGATAAATGGAAAACTACAAGCAGTACGTAAAGATCATGGTTACAGAATGGGGAACAAAGAAATCCAAATATTAAGTTACGCAGACGACGCCGCATTAATCGCCGATACAGAAGACGAGCTCCAAAGATTAACACACGTCTTCAATACAACAGCCATATGATAAATACCAAGAAATGCCATATGATAAATCAGCAGAAAAAACAAAATGTATGACATCTAAATACCCACTACGGTGTAAAATCCATTTGATGGGAAAATAATAAAGCAGGAAGCAAGGTTTAGATATCTGGGAATAGATATAACTAGTTACGGAGATGTTGAAGAAGGAGTTCGACAACAAAGTTTGTGTTGCAGTTTCGCAACGATATATAAACATTTGTAATAAATTAACAGACTTTTTAATAGTTTCGATTCTCCCCGTATATTTAAACGAGATTTGCGTGTACAAGGGCACAGCAGTTTTAAGGGCTAAACATTCCAAGACGAGCCATCTGCGAGATAAAAAGGGCGAGTTCCATATGCCAGATAAGGATATGTGTTTTTGAAGTTAAGATCAGCGCGTCGAGACACTTCATTGCGGTCATGTAACAGAGTCGAGTTTTATCTCTCAAACCACACACATGTGTGTGCGTTTGGGTTAAGAGTACCTTAAGACACTTGCCAGCGGTCCTTTGACCGAGGAAGTCGGTTTGATGTAGAAAAGTTGAAATTAGAAATTTTGTGGTTCCTGGTGTACGTCGATGAAGACGTTGGTAATAGCGGCTGGTGCTGTGATTTATGGGGTAAGCTACAATACACCATAATTTTGTTGCTGCATATATCAAGTACGTTTACTTGGTATATAGATGTCATATTTGCTTCGAACTTTTATCTGTTGTGCCGCGATCGCGATTGAACTTGATTGAGAACATTTCATTACCTTTATGTAGATTTGTATATTTTTCATATTATAATAATTTCACTATTCTTTTTGTATATATATCACAGTGTTGTGTATTTTATTACCTAATATTAACTCATAATGTGTATTATGAGTATACTTTTGCATTGAGTTTAATAATTTGTTTTTATATGACATATATATTCATATTTTTTATTTTTTGTATATTATTTCTATCTATAACGTGGTATATATACAATCGACAGTTTTGTTTTGTTTATGGTTCTCTTTTTGTGTGTAAGTTTGTACTACATATATTCTTCTTCTTTTAAGTTTATATTCTTCTTTATTTATAATTGTAGGTATATTGGGTTATGTGTATTTATGTTTAATTTCACCTTCTTGTTTAAAATAGAGTTTTATACAGTCCACTGGTTTCATTTCTTTTCTTTATTTGAATATACATACCCAATCCGAAAGGGGGAAACCAGCGAGTTCTAGATTGAACAAAATATCTTCTCTCCCCCTTCAGGATGACCAAAATTGTTATATTGAGGTCATCGTATGTGCAGAACGCAACAGTTTGAAAGCATGTAAAGCGGCGGGATCTCTTAATAACACAATCTGGAAGAACAAATACCTAAGATAAGACACAAAAACAAGAATCTATAAAGCAGCAATTAGACCTATATTAACATTCACGGCGGAGACAAGACCTGGCACATCTAAAACGAGACGACAACTAAAAACAACAGAAATGACAATACTCCGTCGAATATCAGGAAAAAGTCTGTTGGATAGGAAGAGAAACGAAAACATAAGAAGAGCATGCAATATAGAAGACATAAATGGATGGGTGACAAAACGGAAACAGGAGCGGAACGAACACATTAGTAGAATGGCAGAGGATAGGATAGTACGAATAGCACGAGATAAGTTACCAAATGGACGAAGAAGTATTGGCAGACCAAGAAAAAGATGGTGTGATAATTTAAACAATTTAGGAGGCTTAGAGTCTAAGACAATAGCTCCCACTAAGGAGAAGACAAGAAAAGAAAACATTGAAGACATGTGGGGGAAAATTAAAAATACTGTCTTAGAGGCAACAGACCAAAGTATACAGAAAGAAAACCGGAAACATAGAAAACCATGGATGACAAACGAAATATTACAAATTATGGAGAGGAGACGGATGGTAAAAAACAAAAACCTAACAAGATACAAAGAACTCAACAAGGAAATTGAGAAAAAAATAAATATAGCTAAGGAAGAGTGGATGAAGGAAAAATGTAAAGAGGTAGAAGATCTGCATATGAAGCATAAAGATAGAGAACTACACAGAAAGGTTAAAGAAGTAGCTGGAATATGGAAACCCAAACACTTATCGTTTGTAACAAACAAGAAAAACCAAATGGAATTGGACCCTGAAAAACAGAAAGAAACATGGGAGCAATATGTTAAAGATTTGTTTGGTGATTAGACAAACAGAAGAGCCCCCAAAAATGGATACAGATGAAAAATTAAACATTCTCACCGAAGAAGTTTTGCAGGCAATAAAAGACGCAAAGAACAACAAGGCACCCGGAGAAGACCTAATAAGAGCCGAACATTTTAAACACCTCAGTGATAATGCTGTCAGGAAAATAACATCCCTCTACAACATTATATATGAACATGGCATAATACCGCATGACTGGCTAACATCCACATATATAGCTCTTCCTAAAAAACAAAAAGCAAGGAAATATGAAGACCATCGAACTGTATCCATAACGAGTCATGCCGCTAAGATTTTTATGCGAATAATTTATAACCAAATTCAAAATAAGTGTAAAGAATACCCGAGTCGTTCTCAATATGGCTTTAGAAAGGGTACAGGCACTAGAGAAGCAATTATGGGATTGACACTGACGGCAGAAAGGTATTTTGAGGTTTAAAAACGGCTGTATGTGTCCTTTGTCGATTATAGAAAGGCCTTTGACCGCATCAAACACGGAAAATTGATCGAGGTGCTAAAAGAAGTAAGGTTGGATGGGCACGACATAGCTATCATAAGTAATACATACTGGAACCACACAGGATGCGTTCGAACAGAGAACGGAAATACCAAGTACATCAACATAGAACGAGGAGTGCGTCAAGGGTGCATTTTATCCCCCCTATTATTTAATGTATACGCCGAAAATATAATTAGAGCTTCTCTTGAAGATCGCCTTGAAGGTGTCAGAGCCAATGGAATCATCATTAACAATATAAGATATGCCGATGACACCGTAGAAGAAACAGAAGACCAACTAAAAATATTGATGAACATATTATCAGAAGAAAGTCACAGGCTGGGCTTGGACATTAACTTTTCCAAAACCAAAATTCTGGTATTCCACAAAAACCCCCATGAACAAGTTACACCTAACATACAAATAAATGGTATCACCCTTCAGAGTTCCCAAACCTTCTTCATATACCTGGGCAGAGAACTAAATAGTCAACTAGACCACTCAAAAGAAATTAGAAGACTCATTGAAATAGCAAGATCTGGTTTCATAAATATGCGTAAAATGCTCTGTAACTCCAAGCTATCAGTCTCAATAAGATTGAGAACACTAAAGTGTTTTGTGTGGTCTCTATTACTATGTTGCTGTGAAACCTGGACATTAAAACAGTATGACGTCAACAAATTAAATTCATTTGAAATGTGGATGTACCGCCGAATGCTAAGAATAAGCTGGACCAGCAGAACTACGAATGAAGAAGTACTGAGAGCAATGAACACACGCCCTCATCTGGTCAATACTATCAAAATTAGAAAGACGTCATATCTAGAACACATAATGCGCCTGATTGAGCTTAAATTCTATAAGAGAAACACTCACTCATAATTGTTTAAAGGTGCTGGCATAATTTTAATATGAAAATAAGTTATATGTAAATTTATCAATTAATATAAATACTGTGTGTGTATGCAATCAAATTACGGTACCTGTGATGTTGATGTAATACTTCTTCTTCTTCCTCAGTGCACTGGGTTGACTCGGGAACAGAATCTTCTCAAAAGGTCGCGTGGTCACTTTACACAAAAATACTGGAGTGTTTCGCGCGCTGATTTATACAAGACTATGTCTAAACTAAGATTGAAGTGCGTGTCGCCCCGTAGCGTTGCTCCCTTAAGACTTTTAGGGGGGGGGCGGACTGTACAGGTCCGTATTAATTCACGATTGACAAGGCATACACACACGTTAATTAAAGAATTAAATATAAAAATAAAATAATAAAAATTATTAATAAAAAACTAAGAATATAGGTGGAGGGACGTAACAGCGCCATAGGAAATTTGAGCAGCTCCAGGTAATATTAGAAGGCAAGATTGAAGGTAAAAGGGGCATAGGACGAAAGAAAAAATCTTGGCTACGAAACATCAGAGATTGGACCCACACAATGGAAATGAATTAATTCATCAAGCCCAGAATAGAGAGAAATTTGCCATATTGATCGCCAACCTCAACAGAGAAGGCACTTAGAAGGAGGAATATTGAAGAAGAAACAGGCTTTAAAGCCTACATACAAGAAGGAAGAAGAAGAAGTTTATGTAAATAGTATTCAAGAAGTTGTTCCAAGTGAAGTCCACTTCGGAAATCGTTCTGGAAATTAAAAAAATTGAAACGCCAATAAACTTATTTTAACCTTCGATTGTAGCTTACTACCAATAATATACCAAGAAAATAGCTTCAGAACAACATTAAGTTTAAATTTAATTTCTTCAACTCTGTTAACATTGTTGTTTTTGCCAATGGCAAATTATCGGTATATATACTATATGTAGTATAGATCTGAGTTTTGTACGATACGAATGGAGTTTTTTAAACAAATATTAATCCAGATATCAAGAAGATCATAATCCATTATTTTACCCAATGGAGTATTCCTGGAATATTCAATATTCCAAATACTTAAATCTAACCTTCCCGACACCAATTTCCCATCTTATCATTGTCTGCCAAACCCCAAAGGGTAAATTTGAAAAATTAGCCTTTCCGCATAACAAATAAGTGCTGAACCAAGACGAAAAGTGATTAAATAAACCAGTGAACGGTATTTTCTCCGTTCGCCTTAAAATTCATATCAAAGGGGAACGCAAATCGTATTTGCGATTGCGCAATTTTTAAAATGTAAATAAATCCGTGATTTATTTTCTATTTTTCTTTGTTCGGTTCGATGTAATCGCCAAGAAAAGACTGTAATCAAAGAACATGTGTATAATTTTTGGATTGCATAGAAGTTATGCTGCAGGGATTTGTAGAATATCTAAAATGAGTAGTATGAAATTATTGACTTTTGTGAGACTAAAATGCACTGTGTGTGTGTGTGAGAGAGAGATGGCATTAGACAAAAAATCTTTTTGCCACAGAAAATTTGTTATAAGGATGTTTAAATTTTTATTTTAGAATCGTTTATAAACTTGATTAGAATATTATATATAGACTTGTCAGAATAAGATAACAGATTGCTGATTTTAACAGGTAGGCTTTTATTGAGATCAATTAAATCTAAATATAGGCTTCGAGTCTGTTCCCTATGATTAGGACAATCGAAAAATAAGTGGTTCAAATCTCCGACAGATTTACCATTACAAGGACAGAAAGGAGTTTCATAGATTCCAATCCTATGCAGATGCCCTGGAAAGAGGCCATGGTTAAGTTTTAGCCCCGGGTTATTAACAAAGAATGTACTTTATTATAGTTAAAATTAAAATGGGAATTTTTTTGGTAAGCATGGATGAATAGAAAAGTAATGGTTTCTTGAAGTCTTCTGAACCTCTTTATATTTTGACATCAATCTTTCCTTGCCAATACTACTAATAATAGAAAAAAAATCTTTAAAGTAGTAAAAATTTGTAATTTCGGATATCTCAGATGTATTTTTTGCCATACCATCCACTAATTCGTTTCCAATTACTCCATTGTGTCCTTTAACCCAGAGTAAAGTAACTGTTTTTTTTTTGTGAATTTTAGATCATGTAATAATTTTTTGATATCAAGTATAATGGAGTTTTGAAAACTATCCAATGGATGGCTACGAATAGCTTGTAATACTGCCTGAGAATCTGATACTATTACGATGTTCTCACAATAATTAATTAGTGATACACCAAATTAGTGCTTTCTGTATAACAGCAGCCTCGGCTGTAAAAATAGAACAACATTCAGGAATTCGATATTTCTCAACATAATTGCTGTTTGAAACAAAAAAAGCGAAACCAGTACTTTCAACAGTTTTTGAACCACCTGTATAAATTATTGTTAAATCTTCCCCTAATTTGCTTAGTATGGATTTGAATATCATATTAGTTAAAATTGGCAAGTCTGAATAAGAGGCCATTATAATGGTTGGTTTGTCTATCAGAACTTCAAAGTCTTGTATGTAAAAAGGAAATTTTGGTAGCTGTAATATATAAGATTGAAATGAATTCGTATCGATAAAAGATTCTGCAAGAGGAGGAGAATTTTTTATTCTCCAGTAAGAATTTCTTAAATTTTCTGTCAAAAGTAAACCTATTTTGTGAACCATAGTTGTATTAAACGATCTGTATGTTATTAGACGTTTGTTGGCTAACATTTGCCTACGTATGTGTAAAGGTGGTTCCTGGGCTTCTGCTAGAACTGCTTGGTAGACATCATAGCTCCTAGACAAATTTTTATTGATTTAAATTGTATTCTGTCAAGAGTTAATAGATTTGTTTTGCATGTTGAACCATAAAGAATACAACAGTAATCCAGAATGGATCGTATGTAGGATCTATAAAACATTAAAGAGATATTTTGATCTGCACCACATCTTTTTTTAGAAACGAAACGCAGAAGGTTAATTCCACGCTCGCACTTTTGATTTACGTAATTTGTATGACTGGACCACAAGAGTTTTTTATCTAGGATCATGCCTAGATACTTATACTCTTCTGCTAAGAGGAAATTATAATCACGTATCTGGCATTTGCCTGTGACTTTTTGTCTACGTCTAGTGAAACATACAATCGAAGATTTTTCTTGTGATATACTAAAACCCATTTGTTTCACCCACTTATCTATGTTACTAAAACTAAGTTTTAGATTCAACATACAATCTTCATAGGATTTATGGCTGGTATATAAACATATATCGTCTGCATATTGAATTATTTTGAATTTGTCATCCACCAAACCATGCAGATCTGCAGTATAAACATTAAATAATAAAGGACTTAGAATTGTGCCTTGAGGGAGACCGTTATATAATATTCTTGGACCGTGTAATACATTTCTATGGTCCCGTAAGTATATTTTTCTATTCACATACAAATTTATTATATTTTATATTATATATATATATTGTTATCACAATAATATATATATATATATATATATATATATATATATATATATATATATTATTGTGATATTTAAAGTCTTGGTGCGCCAAGCAATAATTAGCTAATTAATTTTTTTGATTAATTAAAATTATTTAAATGATATGATTATTACTCTATCACAATTTTAATTCTTTTATCTCATTTAATTTTATTTTATTTAATTTAATTTTCTTTATTACATGTGAAAGGTAAGGTCCAGAGAATACCGGAATAATAAAAAACACATATGATCTAACACTATATATTGAAATAAAAATAATGAAATAATTCACACTCAAAAGTTTTCAATAAACAAATCTCATATAAGGATTCTCAAAATTTTGTTCTCCGTACGTGAACAATCAAAATTAATGGTACAAACAATATTAATTGAAATCTCAAAATCCCAAACTATTCTAACTCTCCTAATCAAAATATTTATATCCTTTCTAAATTACGTGTAAAAATTGTGTTATCAATAAAAGAAAAAAACTGCAGAAACAAAAATATCTCTCTCTGATGATGAGTGGTCCAAATCCTTGTTCCTTGTAGACTATATTATCTCCTCTCAACCGCTCCCTATGTAATCAGCAATCTTACACAGATTGTTGCAAGTATATCGTCCTTAATGATCTCCTTCAAAAGCACAAATCATTCAAATTATGATAGCCTTTCTCCTCTCGATAAACTGAATCTCTCGTTGGCCCGAGTGAAAAATGACTCTTGGAATATCTTCTCTTTACGATAAACTGAATCTCTCGTTGGCCTGAACAGTGACTCTTGGAATATAAGTAGAGAAATATGACTTACAATATTTTGCTGCTTCAGCTTCTGTCAGATACACTAACTCCACAAAAACTCACTAACATTCAACACTACTGCTTGCTACATTTCAGGAACCGCCAGAGAACAATCACTGTTCGTCTTACAGACTTGGAAACCAACTGATTATCCTTTCTCTCTCCTCAATCTAGCTAAACTTTTTCCTACATACTTATCCCACCTTTTTCAATCTCCGCCAATCAAAACTCGTCACAATTCACCCATTTTTTCATTTCGATAACAAACAAATTTTTACCTATAATTATAAAATTTCCTAAAACTTATTTACAAATAATATTTTCTATAATTCTTAAAAACTAACAAAAACCTCTTTCTAAAATCTCTTCTATTTGTCTCTAATCACTGCATTAATGTATTTTGGAAAACCCGTTTCAATTGTCTTTGGATTTCACTTAAAATTATGCGGGTCACTCAAGTATAACAAAGAAATAATTTATGTATAGCTTACATTTTGTTTAGTACAGGTAATCCAAGAATTTAATAACTTTCCTTCTTTGAAATGTTTGTTGTTTATTATCTTACTTATCTGAATTATTTTAATGTTTTTGAACTTTGAAATATTTTAATCAAACCAATATTTTTCTCGATTTTACATATCATAACAATATATATATATATATATATATATATATATATATATATATATATATATATATTATTGTGATATTTAAAGTCTTGGTGCGCCAAGCAATAATTAGCTAATTAAATTTTTTTGATTAATTAAAATTATTTAAATGATATGATTATGACTCTATCACAATTTTTAATTCTTTTATCTCAGGGTTAAATTCGTGCTTCAATATCTATGCTATTACATGTGAAAGGTAAGGTCCAGAGAATACCGGAACAATAAAAAACACATATGATCTAACACTATATATTGAAATAAAAATAATGAAATAATTCACACTCAAAAGTTTTCAATAAACAAATCTCATATAAGGATTCTCAAAATTTTGTTCTCCGTACGTAAACAATCAAAAATTAATGGTACAAACAATATTAATTGAAATCTCAAAATCCCAAACTATTCTAACTCTCCTAATCCAAATATTTATATCCTTTCTAAATTACGTGTAAAAATTGTGTTATCAATAAAAGAAAAAACTGCAGAAAACAAAATTATCTCTCTCTGATGATGAGTGGTCCAAATCCTTGTTCCTTGTAGATTATATTATCTCCTCTCAACCGCTCCCTATGTAATCAGCAATCTTACATCAGATTGTTGCAAGTATATCGTCCTTAATGATCTCCTTCAAAAGCACAAATCATTCAAATTATGATAGCCTTTCTCCTCTCGATAAACTGAATCTCTCGTTGGCCCGAGTGAAAAATTGACTCTTGGAATATCTTCTCTTTACGATAAACTGAATCTCTCGTTGGCCTGAATAGTGACTCTTGGAATATAAGTAGAGAAATATGACTTACAATATTTTGTTGTTTCAGCTTCTGTCAGATACACTAACTCCACAAAAACTCACTAACATTCCACACTACTGCTTGCTACATTTCGGGAACCGACAGAGAACAAACACTGTTCTTTCTTGAAGACTTGGAAACCAACTGACCGCTATCTTTTCTCTCTCCTCAATCTCGCTAAACTTTCTCCCACACACTTATCCCACCCCTTTCAATCTCCGCCAATCACAACTCGTCACAATTCCCCCACTTCTTCATTTCGATAACAAACAAATTTTTACCTATAATTATAAATTTCCTAAAACTTATTTACAAATAATATTTTTCTATAAATCTTAAAACTAACAAAAACCTCTTTCCAAAATATCTTCTATTGTCTTTAATCACTGCACTAATGCATTTGTAAAAACCCGTTTCAATTTGTCTTTTGTTTCACTTAAACTTATGCGGGTCACTCAAGTTTAACAAAGAAATGATTGATGTAAAGCTTACATTTTGTTTGGTACAGGTAATTCAAGGATTTAATAACTTTCCTTCTCCGAAATGTTTGTTGGATATTATCCTACTTATCTGAATTATTTTAATGTTTTTGAACTTTGAAATATCTTTAAACAAACCAATATTTTCTTGATTTTACATATCATAACAATATATATATATATATATATATATATATATATATATATATATATATATATATATATATATATATATTATATATATATATATATTATATATATATATTATATATTATATATATATATATATATATATATATATATATATATATATATATATATATATAATGCACTACTTATATCTAATTTTTGTGTTTACGAGAGATTTAAAACATTGCAGATTGTTTTATAAACGCTTATTAAATCTAAAGTTTTGAGAACAAATTTGTCAATGAAAAATTAACAATAATCGTAGAATCTGGGTACCGTAAGAAAGTTTTCTTTCAAATTCAAATTAATATTTTGATAATATTTGTCAACAATATATTATTTGTAATGTTGGGAAACAATAATTTGAAACTCTTTATTTTCTTTAAAAATCTAATTTCATTTCACGTCTTTTCTACCACAACATATTGTCGGCTGTATGCAATAGTGACTTAAATTAAAATTTGACAAAATTGAGTTAACCCTTTCACTCCTAATTTGTTGTCAGTAGTTTGTTGTTCTAGAGCATTTAAAAAGAACTAAGAATGTATTTAAAAAAATTTATTTTTTATTTTTTTTGGTAAAAAATGCATGGGATTATATATCCCAACAGTATATATAATATACTTTTTTATTTCGTTCTTATTATAATTGTTAATAAACAAATTTTCTTGTGCAAGTAACTTGTAGTATTTTTTATTGAACCTTTATTACAGTTGGTAGGAATAAAAAAATGTCAGTTTTGTCTTTGCCTTAATTAGTCTTGAAAGACAAAATGTTGATGTGCAATAGCGGCACAACTCAAAATAAGGGTTGAATTTAAAAGCATGTGTTACAATTCATTAAAAGCTACCTAACGCTCTCCCAAATAAACCAAAATTTTTTTTTTTTTTCAAAAATCCCAATCCATGTAGTAAAACGAATAAGGCAAAATTATTGGCACACAAACTTTAAACCCCTGTTTTGAAAAATTACCAGTTTTTGTGTTGTGCCACTATTGCATACAGCCGACTATTGCATACTATATGGCATTAAAAGAAACTTTGGTGTAAGTAAAACTTACCAGTAATATCCTGAACCTTATACAAGTCTTTAAGGGACGATTAAAGTAACGAAAACTCAACACGTCAGTGTCATAATAGTATTTTAGTGCTATAATATGACAAGATAAAATTTGAGAACATATCGGAAACTATGGCCTTGGTGTCAGAAACGAGAGGGTCGATTAATTAGTTTAATTTTGCCAAAGTGAAGATTTATTAATAACTAATACTCTTCCGCTGGACTCGAATATGCTATACACATGGACCTCTCTACAGTATTCACAAGAAAAAAATTTGAGCTAAATAGACTACACTACATTACCATTACGATAACAAGGAGATACCGTAACGTTGTCCAATGTTCAAAAACATTCTGGGGCAGATGGTTGCTAGGATTACAATTCTGTACCTTCTACACTACAATTATTAATACTAAACTCAAAAAGATCAGAAAACCTACTGTAGAATCGTTATGACTTAACTACACTAAGAAATGATGAGATGTACTACACTACACATCAGAAGAGATGTAGAAAAAGAAATTAACGAAAATCTAAGTTATATAAATGATCAAATAAACAATATAACTGCCATATATTGTATAAGTACAACGACAAAATCACTGGGAAAGAAATTCCCAACCAGAGGTAGAAAACCATCCGGCAAAGTATAAAGAATTGGACAGAAAAGTCAAAAGAAGAATAAAAAATGCCAAAGAATTATGGATTAAAAATCAATGTGAAGAAATAAAAAACTGTAACAGAAAATAAAATGGTTTCAATATATACAAAAAAGTAAAAGAGATAGCGGAGATTCCGTAGGAAAGCCACATCGGTGTATTTAAGAACAGATATAAAAGATAATCACGGGTGTAATAGATAAACTACCGAGATATAGTGAATATATAAATAAGTTATTTTTTGACAATACAAACAATCTTCCACAAACAAAGTGTGAAAGCGGTTCTGATATATTAAAAGAAGAAATAGAAAACACTGAGAGCAAATACAAATTTAAGAGAGTTGTTTGGTTCGAACGGCCATGAACGAACTGTTTAGAACAGCTGAAAACAAAGTTCGCAATGAATAGCATTAATAATCCAATACAATCAGCATGTTATCCAGCACATTTGCCTAGGATCAAAATACTCTATAGCGATCTTTGCGAGGTTTGTAACATAATCGAAGATCTAGACTATGTTTTCTTTGGGTGCATAAAATATAGAGCGCGGTTTACCGAACTGTTCCAGAAACTTCTATAACTAAACCGAAAGCCTATATAATATAATGTCTCTACTGCCCTAATGCCTAAAAAATAACTTCAAAGACATTAGATCGCAGACAGCAAATACTTTTTGCGGATCAACTGACTCATATATGGGTATAATAAGCCAACCAAGTTGTACAATAAGCCAGTTGGTCGAAGTACAACCCGTATATACTATATAAGAGAAACTTTCCAAAATATTGTATTATTTATAGATTCCACTTACCATTCAGAAACATCGGGGTAATTTCATTAGTGGAATGGACCCTGGAAATAAAATTTAAATATCAAATTTATTTCTAATAACATAGAAATATGATTAAAATATTGCAATATCCGTATTTAAAAGCTGAAAATGGATCCAATAATGTATATATAACGTTATTAGTATAAATATATTTAAATAAATATATAGATAAAATGAATATTGCATAATAAATTTAACGATTATTCGGATAATTACTTTTTCTACGATTATTTAAAAAACTAGAAAAAATAGTCCGACCCATCTTAGTCTTTGACCTTGAACTGAAGCAATGTTTGAAATTTTTTTTTGTCCATTTATTTGAATTATTTCATTATTTGTTTTTCTTAGCTCATCAATCTTTTATACCTCAATATATTCTTCTGAGTATCTTTCGCTTCCATCTATCTAGCTCCAGTTCTATGGTTTTGTTTAAAATCTAAATCTCACTATAGTTTATTTTTATGAACGAGAGAGTAATTAGCATAATTTTAACTGGTAGCTCCGACCACTCCATGGGCGTGCTCAAGATTAATTGAAAAATTACTTTGAATAATTGTAAAAAATAAATGAATTATTTCAGTGTTATAAAGTGTTATGTGTATGTAAACAAAAGTGACCTCTTTTATCACACACTATATTAGAACTGACTGGCCTACATTAAAAAGTGTTTTAAAAAATTCACATTTTTTTTAATTTTTAAAAATTACAAAAGAGAAAAAGAGTTTTTAAAACCGTCTAAGGTATGTTAAATAGATGAATAAAAATATTAATATAAAACTTACAGCTACTTGTTACAAATCCAAATCAGATTCAGAAGATGAACTTTCAGAACCAAGATTTATAATAACTGGCTCGATCATTTTATCAGTAATATTGTCCAGCTTCCACATTTGTTCCTTTTCTTTAATAGTGTGATTTACTGCCTTTTCCCAGTTTTCAGGTTTTACATTATTTACGGCCTCCAAAAACAACTGTTTAACATCATGAATTTTAAAAGTGGTATTTTTTCTTGAAACTTCACTCTTTATCTGTGCCCATACCAGTTCAATCGGGTTTAATTCACAATGATATGGTGGGGATCTAAGTACTGTCATTCCACGATTTTTGGCAATTTCATCAATTTCGTATTTTTTAAATTTTTCTTTATGAAGGGCACACAACGAATAAAGTTCCTTTCTTATAGATCCGGGATGGTACGTAATATTTTTTGAACTCAGCCAATTCTGCAAGTCTTTTTTTAACCACTTGGTTATGGGCAGTCCTTCTATAAGTCTGGAGTGATAACTTGCATTATCCATTACTATTACACAGTTCTTAGGAAGAAGATCTATCATTTGTTCGAACCATTCTTGAAAGAGCCTGCTTCATCCTGCCAAAATTTATTTGGTGTATGACCCTCGTTGATCCATGTTTCATCAAGATAAAATATTTTTCTTTTTTGGTTTCTCATTTCCTTTATGGTTCTTAAAAAATGTCTTCTCCATATGACAATATCGCTTCTTTCTAATAAAATAGACTTTCTGGGATTCTTTTTCCAGCGGAAGCCTATTTCTTTTAAAAGTTTCCATAACGTACTTCGACTCATTTCTGGGTAATCCTTATCATCTCGAACTGAGACAAGAACTTTATCCAATGTTGGAAATTCTTGTCTAAAGAAGAATTCATGCACTTTCCGTCGAAGTCCTTCTTTAAAATGATATTCTATTTGAAATTTTGGTTTCCCTGGAGCATTACGTGGCATTTGAAAACTACCACATTTCTCTTCTTTAATAACTCTGTAAATCGTAGATATCCCAATACCAAGTGTACTGCTAACTAACTCAACGGTCTCATCAACACTTTCACATAAACGTTTGTCTGTAAATGATTTAAACAATTAAATATTAATGTTTTTTCATTAACTGTTAGAGGACCAATTTTTCGGCGTTTACACGACACTTCCAAATTTTCCATAACACTAGTATACACAATAAACTGCACCTTGCAACTGAAGTACCTACTTTTAGTGAACTGTTAAGAATTTTGAATACGCCACTTGGACCTTCCTATATACAAAATGGAAAAACCCACTATCACATTTTCTGTGGAATAAGTTTAGAAGGTAATTATCTAGTCAATTACTGTCGTAGATTCCTGGAATTAAAGAATTAAATGTTTGATTGTTGAAACCCTTACTTCGTGGAATGCACTCATTTCAGATAAAATAAAACGTTTTATTTTATCTAAAGAATTAAACTTTATTTTGCAAATAGGCAAAGAATTAAACTTTATTTTGCAAATAGATAAAATAAAACGTTTTATTTTATCTAAAGAATTAAACTTTATTTTGCAAATAGGTAGGTACTTATTAAACTTTTATTGGTTATATATAACCAATAAAATAAACATCTTACATTTCTTGCAAATTCATTAGTACCTGTTAACCTCCATCACTCCGACACTGGCAACCTTATTTAGGGATTAGTAACCCTCACAACTATTGTATTCTATTCTGCTCCAACCTTTATACCTGGTGGTCATACTCAATCTAAAATTGTTTTCCTATATACTTCTGTAAACTTGTTGACAAATATCTGTTTTTCATTGAGTCACCCGTATCAACAGTTTAGGGATTTGCATACATAATTTATTGTTTTATTACTCTCTCATACATAAAAATACACTATAGCATACAGCACCGTTGGTCGGATAACCGTTGTATATATGTATTCTTCTTTTTTGCATCTTATTTAGAATTCCAGCACTTTTACTACCTGTAGCCATTCTTTTTTAGATTTCTTGAGTCTCATTTCTATTGGTTAACGTTACTCCGAAATAATCGAACTGTCCAACTATCTCAAAATTATATTCCTTGTCTGGGACAGATACTGTCCAAAACTGGCTTAAATGTTCATTATTCCTCTCATCTATATATACTTTGTTTTCTCTTCATTTACTTCCAGCCCATACTCCCTGGATGTTCTTCCAGTCTTTTAAAAATGTCTCTTAATTATGTTGGTCTTTTTGTTATTAGGACAAAGGCTTCCGCGTATGCCAAGCATTGATGTCTGTGGTGGTAAATTGAGCCTTTATTGTCTATATGGCTTTCTCTTAGAATTCCTTTCAGTATTAAATTAAAAAATACAGTAGACACAAGGTCAGCTTGTCGGATGACAGAGACATGACCTATCATGACCTTTACTTTTGTCATTTAGATTGCTGTCTCTGTATGTGCTTTTTCCGCCGATTATATGTCCGTAAGCATCCTTCTTACTAACTTTTACGTTAAAATCTCCTACAATTATTTTAATATCATACGATGGTATTTCGTGCAACAGTTTTCTAGAGTTGTTTATAAAAGTAGTTTTTAATATCCTCATCCTTATCTTCTCTTGGAGCATGTACATTTATAAATGTTGTTTTTCTGTACTTTCCCCCCATTCTTCACTGACATAATCTGCTTGTTATTGGTTCATAGTTCACCAGTAGTCCTACAATTTTCTTTCTAACAAAAAATCCTACCCAAAATAGTCTTTCATTGTCTTCACTGTTAAAGAATATGTAGTTCTTAATCTCTGTGCAGAAAATTCATTCCCTTTTGTTTGGTTTCTTGAATAGCTACAAATGCAGTTTCAAATGTTCCTCTAAAAAATTCATGAAATGGGAAAAAATCCCATTTCATGCCTTTTTCGTTATTAGTTTTTTGTTGTTTTTTCTAGTATTTTAATAGCTGGGTTCCATTTCCACCATTCGTTATTTACGCATAGTTTTTGGTATCCGTTACGTATCTTACTTTTCTCCTTTCCTTTCTCGCTAAATCCCTTAACTCGTTCTGTATTTTGGCTTCTTGTGTTAGATCACTCTCGGTTAGGTAGATAACGATAATAAGAAACGAAGATCTGCGAAAGAAAAAGGACGGGTATTGCTGATGTTGTAGAAGCCATAGCGGAACTGAAATGGATCTGGGCAGGCCATGTAGCGAGAATTCACGACTTACGATAAACGAGCACAATTACAAATTGGAGGCCAAGAGCAGACAAACGTAGTAGAGGAAGACCACTTACACGTTGGGCTGACATCAGGTGTATCATCAAAAATCGGCAACAAAGAGCACAAAATCGTAAAGGATGGAGGAGTTTAAGGGAGGCCTATGTCCAGCAGTAGATATCAAGTCCAGTAATAAATGAAGGCTAGATGATGATGATTATGACTTGAGGGTGTTCATTTTCAATACTGCTATTGGTGGTTTTCCGTTCATGACCTTGATTTTCTGAACGCCATTTAATTTTATTTTCACATTCAGCTTATCTTCTATGAATTTTGTAGCATCTTCAATTTCTTAATCTTTCTTAAATTCAAGCTCTTTAACTACAACATTCTGTTTCCTGATTTGCTAATCCATTTTCTCAAACTTGTTCTTCTAAAAGTTTACTTTATGCCTTAGCTCTAAATTTTCTTTATTTAAATTTGCTCTTGAAAGTTTTTTTGGTCGTTTGTTTTTGCTTTTACTTCGTGCATATCGTATTTACCGATTTTCAAAACCCTTTACCGGA
Organism: Diabrotica undecimpunctata; assembly: GCF_040954645.1. Classification (NCBI taxonomy): domain Eukaryota; kingdom Metazoa; phylum Arthropoda; class Insecta; order Coleoptera; family Chrysomelidae; genus Diabrotica; species Diabrotica undecimpunctata. The sequence goes on along the minus strand of NC_092811.1, from coordinate 10,400,666 downwards.
CAATGCACTTGAAAGAAGATAAAAAAATCAATTTAGTCAGCAGTACTTCATTATATTACGACTCCCTAGTCAAGATTGCCATAAATGCACATCCAAACTTTTGTAAAACATTTGACCATTTCTTTTTACACATCCCCCATTCTGCAATGCCTTTGGGAATTTACAAATAACGTTCGAGAAAGAAATAAATAAAATAACCAGAATGCTCCTTCTACCGTACATTTCTCAAAGTTAAGGTTGCGATTTTGAATGTAAACTTCATCAACGCCGTCATTTTTGTTGTCAAACATCGTTTGGCCACCCTAATTTCCACTCTCCTTTTGTTTCTTCGGCGAACTTTTCCGAAAGATTTGTTTAACATATTTTTAAAGTCGTAACGACATTCACCCCAGAAATTCCTTAGGTATTTCCACCACTTCTACATTCAAAAGAATGAAAATTTCCCCAGACATTCAACCTCTTATGTTTACTTGCCGTACGATTTGCATAAATATTTAAATTCATAATTATTTCCCTCAAAGAAGGTAGGAATATGAATGTGCTAGAACTGAAATTTGAGTTTTTCTGAAAACATCTCGGTCGTAATCCCAACTGAACATCCACATTCATTTCTCAGTCCTTTTCATGCATTAATTTCGTGTAGTGAGCAATCTCCAGTCTGGAATTTCAAGTATTTCCACTGTAATTACAAGAATAGAGGTATTCTGAATATTTTCAAAGGACAGTGCACGCATTAAGCCAGAGTTTTACCCTTACCCTTCACAGATTTTGGGTTGTTAAAAAACAAGTTAAAATTATGATTAGAAGTACACTGACGCACCTGCCAAAAAATAAACGAGGAATTCCTTTAATTCATTTAATAAAGCGGAGAATTAAAAAGCTCAACGGCGACGACCAAAAGAAAAAGTTAGGTTAAGAATTTAAATATGAAATCCGGATAAACACAAAGGAATGTTTTCAGTCATTCAAAGTATGTTTAATACGAGGAAAAATTAAATATAAATGTTAAATGCGTCTTTGAGCGATATCTCGCATTCTTCTTAAAATTAATAAGTACATTATTTCTACAAAATATATTTTTATTTAGAAGTTGAAGTTTCAAATTTTAAGTATTTAGGGTCAATGATTAGTCGAGATGGTACTTGTATGAAAGATATAGAAATGAAAATAGCACGGAGAAAACAAGCCACAAGAGCACTTTATGGAGTGATATGGAACAACACTCTAACCAAAGAAAACAAAAAGAGGATCTTTCAAAGCATAGTGATGAATATTACCCTATATGTAGCGGAAGTATGGCCAATGACAACAACAATACGAAATAAAATAAGAACAGTTGAACTGGACTTTATGAGAAGATGTCTACAAATCACAAGAGAGGATAGAATAAGAACGGAGGCAATATGGAACAGAATGGAAGTAAAATGCTCAATTACAAAAAAGTTGGAAAACAGAGCCCTGCAGTGGTACGGGCATGTACAAAGAATGCCAGAGCATAGGTGGCCGAAAAGAATATTAAACTGGGACCCGCCGGGAAGAAGACGGAGAGGAAGACCTGCTACAAGATGGAAAACATACGTCGGAAATGCTATGATAGATAAAGACCTCAGATAAGGTGACTGGGAGAATAGAATGCTGTGGAGGACGAAAACAGCGAACTCATAATGGGAAAAGCCGAAGAAGAAGAAGAAGAAGAAGAAGTTTCAAATGCTTTATCTACCCAATTAGATATAAATTTTAAGCTTGGAACTTAGCATATTTCTTTTACACTCTTCTTTTCTCATTTTTCTCTTTCCTAAGCAATTTAAATTAATTTTGATTTAGCAACACCTTCTTTTATCGTAATTACTTTTTTACATTATGTGCTTTTTAGATAAAACTAGCCATCTTATACAACTTTTGAACTTCCAATTTTCCAATTTTTAGGAAAAACGGAAAAACACGTCAAGTAATATTTGAAGGGAGAGACATTATATCATGTTTAAGGTTGCTGGGAAATGCACCCTCTCACCCCCCGTATCATCCCTTTATTTTTTTAAATTACTTCCCCCTTTTTTATTTTATATTTGGATTCTCCTTTTTGTTTGTGGGGAGTTGTCTGTCTTCCATCATACGCGTCCCTAGATGGTGGATAGGGGAACGCCCTAACCGGTCATAAGACCGGAGGGTATTTGGGAAATAAAAATACCAACCGAGAACCAAAACAGACTAAGGTATGGAAACCCTAACAAAAGAGTCTCTGGCCCTCCAGGTTGGGGGTTGGGCTAGAGGCTGACAACCACTTCCTGTAAAAAAACATATGTTATGGAACCTCAGGAACTATTAGCTGGACAGAACTCACGACTACGACTCTGCACACGAAAAATGGAACTGAGATTAGGAATATGGAATACCCGAACCCTGTACCGAACTGGAGTACTCACATCTTTACTAGACATAATGAACATGTACAAAGTAGATTTTTTAGCATTGCAGTAAATGCGGTGAACGGGAACTGGCACTGTTGACAAGAGAACCCATTCCATATATTATAGCTGCAATGAAAGCCAACACATAGATGGGGTGGGATTTATTGTAAATTTAAGAACAAAGGTCTTCTTATTGACTTTAAAGCCTTCAGTCAAATAATGTGGTCATTGCGCTTAAAAGGGAAATTCTTTAATTACAGTTTGATCAATCTACATGCCCCAACAGATGATAAACCAGAGGAAATAAAAGAACAGTTCTTCGAAGACCTAGAGCAAGCCTATAGGAGATGTCCCGGAAATGACATTAAGATTATATAAGGTGACATGAATGCAAGAATAGGACGAGAGTGAGTTTGCATGCCCACGATAGAAAAGCATAGCCTATACAACATCGATGGATTACGACTGATAAACTTAGCAGCAGCACTCAATATGACAGTCGCTAGCACCTATTTTGAACATAAGAACATACACAAGGTAACCTAGACCTCTCCTGATGGAAGAACAACGAGTCAGATTGATCACATCCTGATGGAACAGACGTAATAAACTGCAGAAGTTATAGAGGAGCAAACATAGACTCAGATAACTGCCTAATGATCTCAACATTGAGGGCTAGAATTTCAAATACCAGTAAAGAAAATAATATGGATACAAAAAAATTGAATGTGCAAAAGCTGAGAGATGCGACAATTGCAGAAGTACTCGGAAAACATCACCAAAAGGCTAAGGAATCAAAATGTAAATAAAGAAGGCCAGACATATATAGACTCCTACTGGACCAGAATAAAGGAAGACATTGAAGCAGTAGCGAAAGATGAAATAGGAACAGAAATGTGTGCCCATAAAAATTATTGATTTGACGATAAATGCAAGAATGCAACAAAAGAAAAAAATGAAGACACCAAGAAAAAAACGAATTTGATTTATTGTATGGCACTTGAAACATTTACATTTAAACTTACATATGTTTTATATAAAACATTACATATATATTTACAAACGAACATCTAACTTATTTATCTGACCTGCCTTGATAGGATCTTGTGGGACACTGTTCTGTAATGTGACAGATGGTTTGAGGTTGTCCGTAGTCACAAAGTGGGGATGGTCGTTTAGCCCATTTGTGCATCATGTAACCACATCTGCCGTGTTGGGTTCTGATACGGTTCTGCATAGTCCATGTGTTGCGTGGTAAGTCAAAACCTGGTAGTCTTTGTGTGATGCAGGGTAAGCTGCTATTTTGTTGCTCCATCCATTCTCGAGTCCAAGTGGTCGTTAAGTTGAACTCATTTTCCACAACGTCTGTGCTGTTTTTATTGGCAGTCGTCTGGAGCGTAAACGGTTACCGTTGGCAGCATCTATATCTTGATGAATTGGCAGGATCTCGTTACTAAATATCTTTTTGTACTCACTAGTGAGGGAGTGTATGCGCCGTAGTTTAGGTGGTGCATTCTCATTTTACTGTTCAATTGGGCATCTACTTTGTGTATATGTGGGCTGTTAAGCCAGGCTGAAGCAGTATTCTGCGGTTGAGAAGACAAAGCCCAGGGCAGATGATCGCAAGGTAGAAGCCGATGCTCCCCATGTTGTGCCGCACAGCTTCTGGATGATGCTGTTTCTGGATTTAAGTTTTTCCGCTGTTTTTGACAGATGTTCCTTGAAAGATAGGGTTCTGTCAAGAGTCACCCCAAGGTACTTTGGTGTTTTATTGTAGGGGAGTGTGGTGTTTTCGAATTGGATGTTGAAACAAAAAATGTGCTTGGCGGAGGAAGGCGATGGATACGGACGACTGGAGAGAAATTCTTGAGGAGGCTGGGACCCACGCAGGGTTGTAAAGTCAGAATGATGATGACGATTCTCCTTTTTGTACTGATTTCAAAAATGTATAATGCATTTGGCTTAAATTGATTAGTTTATGAGATATACAATTTTTCTTTTAACAAGATAGTATCTCTGTCATCTTAATTGGCTGTAACAAAATAGATTGTAGCATAATTTAAACTTTTTAAATATTTAACCGTACTATTTGTAGTACCTTCAAAAACCAAGAATCAAAAACCTTAACTTTTTATTAAAGTTGTATCAAAGGTTTTTTGATATTATTTGGACATTATTTATTTTAATCGGTTAATAGCACATGACAATTTGTTATAACTTGTAACAGCCTATTTTGATACGTGTGCAATTTGATTGCTGAAATGGTTTACCCTTTGCAAGAAAGAATCGAAATTGTAGGTTTATACTACAAAAATAATAATTGTTTAAGAGCTGCTGCTAGAATCTTTAATGAAACACACTACAATAGACATGCAACTCATAAGTTGTAACATAATAAATTTCTTAGTATAAAATTTTCTCAGACGCCCCTGGCCCAAGTATAAATGTTTCCCAGATTCTGTTTATTTGTGATGTAAAAAAAATCCAGTTTGTAACTGCGACGAAAATATGGTTTTATTTATTTGTACGTGTTAGTTTTAAACTGGAAATGTTTCAAGGTTATTTTGCGATATTGTTTGAAGGGCTGACGAGAATTTTGGGTTAGCGGGGAAGGAAAACGATAGGAGCCGGTAAGCCGGTATACAACATCGAGGATGAGGAGAATTCGAGTTTTCAGGTTTGAAATGTAGGCGGTAATGAGCAGACGTATTTAAGTTAGACGGTCTAGAAGCAGGACATTTGTGAAGAACAAGTAATTTTTACTCCAAGTAATGTTTCACTTCAGACCAGAGTAATCACTGTTTTTTTTTTTGTAGTATGCCGTATCTCATCGTGAGATATTTGTAGAACGGCATGTGCAACAGCTCTGAGAAATATCCACATGTTCCAGTTTTTTTTTGTAAGAAGCCCAGTCTGATGTCTGTATCCAGTGCCGTCCATTTCATCTTCAATGTCCTAAGAAACAGCCGTTTCAGAATACTTTTCCCAGTGGAGAATTTGTTCGTGTGGCAGGGAGTTTAAATTCCAGTTCTCAACCTCAGAAATTTAAAGTAATTTAGTGCAATCCAGGTAACTTTTTGTGTTTAAATTTTAAAGGAAAAATAAACATTTTAATAATAATTGCTTTCACAAGGATTTGTAAAGAATTTGTAATAATTAAAAATATATGTATTAGGGCGTGGCCATAGATGTCATAATTATTCTCAGTTTTAAATTTAATGTTGACATATGACAGCTCGTTTTAATATTTTTGACATTAATTTATTTTGGTTTTTTAAAGTAGGTTAACCTCTCTAGAAATAGTTTCATTTTGAAGATATTTCTTGATTTGTAATAATTTTTTCTGCCACAGTTTATAGCCCAGTATTTTTGTAAGTTTTGTAGCAATTCCCACTTGCATGTAAACGGATAATGACATGTAAGCTTTCTTTGTTAATTTTGGTATAAATCTCTGTAACTATTTATATAATAAATATTTTTGTGCCATTTATATTTTGTAACTGTTTTTGTTGAGACAGTGATAAATGTTTAATTTATTTCTCTAAACCAATTTGTTTATTTCCTATTTTAAAAAAAGTCTCCTAACCCCTTTTTTGTATTTTTTTAGGACGGAAGAACCTTTTCTTTCCTCCAGAAGGAAGTTTCCTCGAAGCGGCGTCCCATTTCAAATAGCTAGAGGGAACTCTTGTGTTCTGTGTTACCCATTTGTCTAGGAGATTCATGTAAGTACCCTTTTGTTTCATTTTTTGTAATTGTCCCAATCCAATCCCCCTGTTTCATTCACTTATCCACGACCCCAGCTCTCCAAATAAACCCTGAGTGCCGTTCGCATAAGTTTCGTTTATTTTGCTGGCCCTATCTCCACCCCAGTAACTTCTGTCCCCAATTTTCAACCCCCCATAGCAATACCCTATGTGGTAGGCAAAATAATTCGTTACAAAGTAGGTGATTGAACTGATGCAGAAATTTAGAGCAACAGAGTCAGTTTGCAATAAAAACATAACCGGCAGGAACTTGTAAATAACGAAGAAATCCAAGTAACTGTTTTAGAGCAAGTTAACTTGGAGGCTGAGCAATCACAGTCACTGTCAACAATAAGCAGAACAGTCGGTGTTTCATATTCTACAGCCTTTCATAAATTTAAGTTTCATCCATATAAAATTAAATTAATACAAGATTTAAAGGAAGAAGATTTTGATCGTCGTCTCGAATTTTGCGAATTAATGACATAATGCATCAATAACAATCCACGATTGTTAAACAAAATTTGCTTCTCGGATGAATGGTCATTCTCATTAAATGGTTTGGTGAACAGACATAATTGCCGATACTGGGCTTCACATATTGTACGTGAATTTCACACACAGCATCTTCAAAGGTTAAACATGTGATATGGAATCCTAGGTGATCACATTATCTGACCCTTTTTTATGACTGGAAACTTAAATGGTGCACCGTATCTTGAATTACTCAGGCAAGTGGTTGATCGTATTAGAACAATAATAGACAATGATAATAACCTTTCCGAAGATCTGGTTATATTTTAACATGATGGAGCTCCTCCACACTTTGCTTTACCTGTGCGAAAATTTTTAAACGAAACGTTTCCCGGTCGTTGGATAGGTAGAAGAGGACAGATGATGGATTGGCCACCTATGTCACCGGATTTAACACCTATGGACTTCTTCTTATAGGGGTATTAAAAAATAAAAAATTTATGCTACTCAACCAGAATCTCTAGATGATTTACGACAAAGAATAGAGCATGAATCTCGACAATTAAATGCAAACGTGTTAAGCAACTGTCGGAGAAGAATTTCAAAATAGATTGTACTATATTGTATGGAAATGAATGGCAGTTATTTTGAACAATTATTGTAAGAATTTTTAGTAGTGAAATGTTAATTCTAAATGCTTTTAAATCATTTTCCATTTTTCCTTTATTTTTTCTTGGATATTAATAAAATATATAAAGGCCAATATTTTGCGAACTTTAAGAGTGAACATATAATTAATAATGCCTTCCTAATAACTCATAATTTTTTCAAAAACACGCGAAAAATTTAAGAAAGGAGTTCTAAAATTCTTGTTGACATACCGTTAAAAATAAAGCACGACGTAAGAAATTAAAAACTTTTTTTTGAAAATTTAATAAAAACTCTTTCAGACTTTCCTAAATTAAACAACATCGGCAAATTCTTTATTAAATTTTTTATTGGTCTTGGTAAAGTAGTCCAGTCAAATTAAACTAAGTATGACATTTTTTGTAAAAAAATCAGACTTCAAAAATTAATCGAATTTAAATATTTATAATTATAAACACTTTTGAATTCAGTTTTGTTCTGATCAATCAAACTCGCAAAATTTTTGTTAAATATTGGAGCATGTGAGACTGGAGAATCATTCAGTTACATCTATATACTGCTGATATTCCTAAATAATGAACGATAGTTATTTTTACAGACACATCCCCTCCAAGTTTACTTATACGAAGATTAAGTAAAACGTAAAAACGGACACTGACATCACTTCATTAATGTCAGTGTCCGTTTTTACGTTTTGAATCTTGACAAAGGCAAGGGTTTCCTGCCGAAACGTTGATTTTTATGGAAAATAAAATCTAGTTCCACATCTAATATAATTTATTGAACCCAAACCCAAGAAAAACTAATTTTATATTAAATATATATATATATATATATATATATATATATATATATATATATATATTGTTATGCTATGTAAAATTGAAAATAATATTGGTTTGCTCTTAATATATTTCAACTGATAAACTATAAAAGATATTCCGAAGAAATGAGAGTCCATTATCTTTGGATTACCTGTAGTAAACAAATTTTAAGATATGCATAAATTATTTTCTTTGTAAAATATATATTCGAGTGACGTGAGGTAGATTAAGTGAAATAATGGAACAATGAAAGTGGATTTTCCAAATAGACTTGTACGCCGATACGGTGAATAAGACAATAGAATCGAAATATTTAAAATGTATAATTCTCCGTTAGTTTTTAAGAATTTGTAGAACCGATTAGCATGTTAATAGTTTTTAGGAAATTTATAATTGTAGGTAAAATTGTTTGTTTGTTATCTAAATGGTAGATGTGAATACGTATGACGAACTTTGATTGGCAAAGAGTGGAAAGAGTGGGAGATTTATGTAAGAAGGAGAGTTGAGCTAGACTTTAGAGTGAAAAAAGATAATCAGTTGTTTTTCCAAGGGTGCAAGGCGAACAGTCGTTGTTCTTTGGCGGTTCCCAAGTGATAGTAAGCATTAGAAGTGAATGTTTGTGAGTTTTCGTGGACTAAGTGTATCTTGACCGAAGCTGATCCAGTAAAATATTGTAAGTCATACTTTTCTACTTATATATTCCAAGAGTCACTGTTCAGGCTGGAACGAGAGATTCTGTTTTTTTGAGAGGAGAAGAGGCTAGCGTCTTTTGGACGATACGTGCATCTGAAGGAGATCATTGAAGACGAGAGGCTCGCAATAATTTGTTGTAAGATTGCTGATTACCTAGGGAACTGCGAAGAATAGATAGTGTAGGCTACAAGGAACAAGGATTTTGACAACTCATCTTCAGAGAGACAGTTTTTTTTACCATTCGTCAGTCTTCCTTTATCAACAAAGTTTTTTTTAATTGTTTCAGAAAAGATAAAAATATTTATCAGGAGATATAGAACAACAATTTTGATTTGAAATTTTAATTTATATAGTATATAACATTAATTTTTTGAAGGTTCAGAAAGCATCATCAGTTCATCTAAAAAGAACAATATGAAAAACCAAACATCCATAGAAAAGTTATTATAAGTGTGTTACCTCTAAAAGACATGTATCAGTCAATGATATTAAATATGTAAAGAAGCTTACGACAATGGACATTACAAGATTATGTTGTATAAACAATTAATTGAAACTAAATGCAGTTTACAAATTAACTCAAACTTAGCACAGCAAAAGACCATGTGGTAATTGTACATGTATATAAAAATTATGTAAAAAAGCTTAAGTAAAAAACATTAATTTGCAGAGATCATAAGATGCACTTCCAACAGTATATTATTAGTTAAATTTAATTTTAACTTTAGGTAACATTATTAAATTGATTAAGATTGAAATATAGTAATATTTAAAAATATAATGAGGTTACCACCTTATCGTCATTCTCACTAACCTCATAAGCTTTTTTGGTATTTCTAATATTCTCAGGGTCTCATATAGCATCGTTTTAGAGAGTCATAAGCTTGTTTAAAATCGATAAATAGCATATGTAATCCTAAGTTTTGTTCGTAGCTATTCTTTTGTATTAATTGTAATTTTTGCAAGTATTTTATAGACTACTTCTAATAGTGCCATTCCTCTATACGTTTTCGCACTCCGTTTTGTCTCATTTTTTATAGATAGGACAAATAAGAGCACTATTTAATTGTATCGGCATTTCTTCCTTTTGCCAAATTATTAGTGTCAAGTGAAATATCGTTTTCTTCAATCTTTCGCCACCTTCCTTAAAAACCCCAGCTGGGATACCACATTCTCCTGTACTTCTGCTATTTTTTAGGTCTCATATTATTTCTTTGACTTCATTCAGTGTTGGTTTCTCACACGTCCTTTCTTCATCTTCTTGTCAATTCTCATTTCCCTCAAGTTTCTCTTGTTGGACTGTATTTAATAGATCTACGAAATATTCCGCCTATCTGTTTAATTTTTCTGTTGTTTCACCTAGACGTAAGCCTTCTTCGTTTCTGCAATACTGTGGATTATTCTTTGTAGTTGTAGGGGAACGTAATGAACGCGCAGACCGTTTGATTGAATTTGCAACTGAAGAACAGCTCGTAGTGACAAACACCTTTTATGATCTTCCTCCAAGACGACTATATACGTGGAAATCTCCCCAGGATACTCCAGATCACACAGTACGAAATCAAATAGACTATATTCTTATTAACAAACGATATAGAAACTAACATCTGTTAAAGCGTACCCGGGATCCGACATAAATTCGGACCACAATCCACTTATCGCCAAAATGAAACTTAGTTTAAAGAAAGTTCAAAGACCAAAAATTATGAAGTACGATATTAACCAACTGAAAAATAAAACAGTAAAGGAAAAGGTACAAAAACGCCTAAAAGAAAAAACGTGGGCTCGTACAGAAAAACCATGGGCCCGTACAGAAACAGATAACACAGATGTAGAACTAGAAAATTTGCACAAAGTAAGTCAAGAAATAACAGAGAAATACTTAAAACCTGAAAGAACAAATAAAAAGGAATAGATGACGGAGGAGATTCTATATATGATGGAAGACAGAAGAAACGCTAAAGATAATAAGAATTACTACAACAACATAAATAACGAAATAAAAAGGGCTATTAAAATAGCAAAAGAAAATTGGTTTAGCTGGAAGTGTACAGAGATAGAGTCATTAAAAAAAAAATGATTTATTTAACCTCCATAAAAAGAAGCGGCAGGCTTATATAAACACAAGAATACTGGATTCCTGACAGATAATCAGGGAAACATAGTACTGGAAATAGAGCATAAAAGAGATATTTGGATTAAATACGTAGAAAAAACTTTTGAAGATATACGAAGTAACACTGGTATTATTACAACAAACACCAATTGCGAATCTGGACCACCATTTACAGTCGAAGAAGTAAAATATGCCATCAAAAGCACCAAAGATGGTAAAGCAGTAGGCCTGATAATTTTCACTCAGAATTCTTAAAACTTATGGACTATGATGGCATAAAATGGTTGACAAATATATTTAACAGTATATATGATACGGGCGTGGTTCCCCAAGAGTGGTTAGTGTCAACTTTTATAAATCTTCCAAAAAAACCCAATGCGAGAAAGTGCGAAGACTATAGAATTATAAGCCTTATGAACCATTTACTCAAAACATTTCTAAAGGTCATTCACAAAAGAATATATACAAAATGTGAGGAACAACTAACAAGAACACAATTCGGATTTCGTGATGCTCTGGGAACACGGGAGGCCCTTTTTGCTGTACAGGTGCTATTTCAGAGATACAGGGATGTGAATTGTGACATATATGTATGCTTTATAGATTACCAGAAGGCATTTGACAGAGTAAAACATGACAAATTAATGACTCTAATGCAAGAAATTGGAATTGACAACAAAGATCTTAGAATTATCAGAAACATTTACTACAATCAAACGGCCAAAATCAAAATAGAAGACCAGTTAACTGATAAAATTGCAATAGAACGTGGAGTACGACAGGGCTGTATTTTGTCTCCATTGTTGTTCAACATTTATTCTGAATGGGTATTTAAGGAAGCTTTAGACGGTTGTGCGAAAGGAATACTAATAAACGGTGAATGGTTGAATAACATTAGATATGCAGATGACACTATAGTTTTTGCCGATAATCTGAATGACTTACAGATATTAACAAATCGCATAACACAAGTCAGCAACAGATACGGACTAGCTCTTAACATAAAAAAAACCAAATTTATGACAATTAGTAAAAAACCAATACTAAACGCTCAACTTACAATCAACCAACAGAATATCGAAAGAGTCGAGCAATATACATATCTAGGCACCAATTTAAATAGCCAATGAGACCACTCAACAGAAATTAAACAGCGAATAATAAAAGCAAAAGCAGCATTCGTTAGAATGAGAAGCATTTTCAACAGTCGAGACATATCATTAAAAACAAAATGCCGTCTATTGAACTGCTACATATTCACAGTTCTGCTCTACGGAATGGAAGCATAGACACTGACTGTTGCATCTATGAATCTGCCGAAGCTTTCGAAATGTGGTGTTATAGGCGCATCTTACGTATATCCTGGGTTGACAGAGTTACTAATGTGGAGGTCCTGCGTAGAATGGGGAAAGAATGTAAAATTCTCATGACCGTCAAAACTAAAAAGTGGGAATATCTAGGACATGTAATGAGAAATCAAGAACGTTACGGCCTTCTCCAGCTGATTCTCCAAGGGAAAGTAAATGGTAAGAGAGGACCGGGAAGAAGACGCATTTCCTGGCTTCAAAATTACGAAAGTGATATAACACGACTACCACTGAACTGTTCCGCGCTGCAATAAATAAAGTAAAGATAGCCGTGATGATCGCCAACATCCGGAACGGATAGGCACTTTAAGAATGCATGTTTTTCAATTGCTTTTCTAACTGTTCACTTTTTTACTGCAAATTCTTTTCACTTCCCTTCTTCTTGCCACATAGTTTTTAATCGCATTTTGGGTATTTTCTTTGCCTCTTTGTAGTTTTGCCCTGTTTCTTCTTGCCAAAACATTCCTACATAGTTCCTACATAGTAATAACATCGTTATTTTAAATAAAACACCCTGTATTTTATTAGTGTGTAGTGTGTAAAATTATTTACTTAGCTTTCACTTTATATTTGGGTTTCTTGGCCTTTATTTTTGAAATATTTCAACAATTCTTCAACAATTATAATCAAGTATGGCATGGAATAAATTCATTTATTCATAATCATTCAAACTTTTGGAAAGTTAAATTGCAAAGAACATACAAAAAAGGAAATAGATGTAACACCTCTGTATCGACATTACTAACTACTATTTACAGTGTGTATCGAACGAACACCGCAAAACATAAATAATGCAAAATTGTTTTGCCCCTATAAAGCATCAACACTTCCCAGTGTAACTACCTGGTATTTTCCTGGTGGTTGTGTAATTTTATGTAAATCAAGTGCGGTGCATTTTAATCACCCCGATGGAGTATTTTTTCATGTAAATCCCGGGGAAATATTGACTTCTTTCGAAGTTTGTAGGAGTTAAGTAGAAAGAGTGCTGCTGACATCAAAAAAATCCGCGGTCTAATTATGCCAGCGGCTCGACGATAGAGTAGCTATTTTTTATGGAAATCACGGACGAGGAAGTGTTGATGCTTTTCAGGAGACACAGTTAAACCGGTCGAACTGAAGTAAAATTGGTTTGAAAAGTCAGGAACTTAAGAGTCTCTATTTAATTTAGTAGTCTTATATATATATATATATATATATATATATATATATATATATATATAATATATATATATATATATATATATATATATTATATAAAATATATAATAAAACAAAACGTCATGACGTCATTTTGATCTTTCTTGGTCTTATCAGACGCAAGGGCTGAATGCAAAATCAAACATGAAATACCAACAAACGTCTCGTGACTATTTCTCACTCAAAGGAATTTTTGTTAAAGTCTTTGTTGATTGGTTTTCTTTCTGAAATGCACATTTGTTGGAGCATATAGCTCTATAGAGTGGGAAAAGCCCTGGACCTGACATGCTTCCTATAAAAATCATAAAAATTCTAGATGAAAAGCACATTGATGTTTTAGTGACACTCTTGAACCAAATTTATAGTTCAGGCGTATTACCCAAAGAGTGGTTACCGTCTATTTTTATTTGTCTCCCCAAAAAGAAAAAGGCAAGAGAATGCAGCGATTACCGCACCATTAGCTTGATGTCTCATGTGCTAAAGTTACTACTAAAAGTCATCCATAACCGAATATATCACAAACTGGACATAGACGTTAATGATACACAATTTGGTTTTCGCAAAGGCCTAGGAACGCGTGAAGCTCTTTTTCACTCAATATAATGATACAAAGATGCCTGGACGTCAATCAAGATATATACGTATGTTTTATTGACTATAATAAAGCATTCGATAAAGTACGACATAAACAATTAATGAATGTCCTGAAAGCAAAGAAGATTGACTACAACGACCTCAGGATCGTATCAAATTTATACTATAAACAGCGAGCAAAAGTACGTGTTAACGAACAGCTATCAGAAGAAATATAAATAAGATGTGGAGTGAGACAGGGATGCGTATTGTCGCCAATTCTTTTTAATGCTTACTCCCAAGAGATCCTGAAAAACGCTCTTGAGGGTGAAACAGCTAGAATAAAGGTAAATGGAGTTCCCACTAACAACATTAGATATCTATGTAATTACGTGGCTAAAGGTTTTAAGCCAAAGCCATTAAAGAAAAATAAAAAAAAATAAATAAAAAAAAATACATTAGATATGCGGACGACACTGTGATCTTAGCCGAAAATATTGAAGATCTTCAGAGACTGGTGACCAGAATAGCGGAGTATGGAAAAGAGTATGGTCTAACCATGAATGTCAAGAAGACGAAATTTATGAGAATATCGAAAACTCAAATAACGAGAATCTTCTAATAAACGGAACCAACGTCGAACAAGTGGACAAATATGCATATCTGGGAACAATGATTAACTTTACAAATGATTACATTCAGGAGATCAAAATCAGAATAGAAAGGCTACAACAAAATGAGCAGAGTGCTATGTACAAGGGATTTAAAATTGGAACTAAGAGTTAGGTTGGCGAGACATCAATGAAAAAACTGGAATCATTCGAGCTGTGGGTATATAGAAGAATTCTGAAAATATCGTGGACAGAACACGTCACAAACAAAGAGGTTCTGAGAAGGATGTATAAGGAAATAGAAATTTTAAATATAATTAAAACAAGAAAATTGGAATATCTCGGACATATTACACGTGGAGAGAAATACACCTTGCTCCAAATGATTATGCAGGGAAAGATCCAAGAAAAGAGAAGCATAGGGAGGCGTAGAATGTCATGGCTGCGCAACCTGAGAGAGTGGTACGGATGTACATCAAATGAACTGTTCAGAGCAGCCGTCTCAAAAGTCCGAATAGCTATGATGATTGCCGACCTCCGCCGCGGAGATGGCACTTGAAGAAGAATAGCTCTATATTAATTTTTATTTTAATAATTAATAAAATCACTGTTGGGAGTGACCATCGGTTGGTTAGAGTAAAAATAATGATCAACATTAGACGAGAGAGGACAGCAACGATAACAGAGAGGCATTCTAATAAATGGAAATCGATAGAAGATAGAGTAGCTTATCAGAATCTCATAACTTCAGATCTGAAAGAAGTAGAACATCTAAATTAAAATGCATTAGATATAGAGATGACAAACATGCGAATAAATAGTGCGATTCGAAACGCTCATAGAAAATATAAGGAAAAAGGAAAAAACAAGATGGATAAACTCACTCAAGCTACTAAAGATCTTATAAACAAAAGAAGAGAA
This sequence comes from Diabrotica undecimpunctata, assembly GCF_040954645.1. Lineage (NCBI taxonomy): Eukaryota > Metazoa > Arthropoda > Insecta > Coleoptera > Chrysomelidae > Diabrotica > Diabrotica undecimpunctata. Next base: position 10,385,091 of record NC_092811.1, on the reverse strand, counting down.
TTGAAAGACAAATGCATAGATAATTTTATAACACTTAGACGGTTAAACAAAGATATCACAAAATCCATTCGAAAAGATGTCAGAAATTAAAACTCAAGTCATTAATAAAAATAAAAGTTTAAAGGTTCTGCGCCGACAAATGACTGAAGGATCGAAAAATATTTGTAAACTTGGAAATAAAAAAGGAAAAACTACAACAAATAAGGAAGATATTTTAAAAATTGCTCAAGATTTTTACCCAGAATTGTATAAGCGAGAAGAACTTCCAGATCCTGATCAAAATAAAATACCAAAAGTTCAAAATGTAGGCTCAGAAGACATCACAGATATCACAACAGAGGAAATAAAATCAGCTCTCTCGGAGATGAAAAACAATAAATCACGCGGAGAAGATGGGATAGTCATTGAACAAATCAAAGAAGGAGGAGGAACGTTAGTAAATGTGTTGAAAAAGATGTTTAATACTTGTTTGACAAGAGGCGTAACCCCCTCCCAGTGGCATAATGCAATAATAACCATAATGCACAAAAAAGGTGACATTTCAGACCTAAAGAACTGCAGACCTATTAGTTTGCTCTCCCATAGATACAAAATATTCATGAAGATAATAACATAACGGCTTGTGAACAAACTGGATAGTTACCAACCTAGTGAACAGGCTGGGTTCCGCTCCAGATACGGAGCAAACGATCATCTACAAGTTATAAAAACGCTAATAGAAAAGTGTACAGAGTATAACAAGCCTATCTTTCTTATATTCGTAAATTATGAAAAGGCGTTTGATACTATAGATCATCATAAAATGCTTCGAGCATTGCCGCATTGACTGCCGCATTGACTGCCGCATTGACTACCGATATATCGCCTTGATTAAAAGTATTTACGAAGCTGGTATAGCTTGTGTCCGGTTTCATGAAGATACCAAGAAGTTTCGAATAGAACGTGGAATTAGATAGGGTGATACTATCTCCCCTAAATTATTTACAGCTGTTCTTGAATATATGTTCAAGCAAATGGAACGAGAGGATAACATGGGAATTAATATAAATGGAGAAGATCTGAACCACCACAAGATTTGCCGATGACATCGTTTTAATATCTGATAGAGTTGATAAAGCTACAAAAATGCTGCACACGCTCTATAAAGTGTCAAAAATAATTGGTCTTAAAATTAACACCTCAAAGACAAAAGTTATGACCAACCATGTAGTCAGCGGTAAAATTCTGATTGAGAGCCATAGCATCGACCAAGTAATTCCTTACAAATATCTAGGGCATGAGATTCGCTAAGACCGAGATAATCAGACAACTGAAATACAAAGAAGGATAGGTCTCACATGGGCCGTCTTTGGTAGATTGAATAACATTTTCAAGTCTATTATCCCAGTTTGTTTAAAAAAAAAGGTTTTTAACCAGTGCGTTTTACCGGTTCTTACATATGGTGCAAAAACACTGACTCTGACCAAAAGAACAATAGATAAAATAAGAGTTGCACAACGCGCTATGGATCAATATTAGGCATTACCATTAGAGATAAAGTACTAAACCTAGAAATAAGAAGAAGAACAGGAGCCACAGATGCAGTTGAAAAAATAACCATGGCTAAATGCTTTCGGGCTTGGGCCGGACATGTTGCCAGATTAACGGATGATAGATGGACCAGAAAGATTCTGAAATGGCGATCAAGGCAAGAGGCATATCGAAGCAGAGGACGACCACCGACTAGATGGACGGATGATATCAAGCACATCACCACAAACTGGATGCAAGAAGATCAAGATAGAAATAGGTGGAAAATTTTACGGGAGGCCTACGTTTAGCAGTGGACAAATATAGGCTAATTGATGATGATGATAGCTCTTTATAGCTCTATATACAGCTATGCTCTACCACATAATGATTTGATAATTTCCTTTTTGATAGTTCTGTTGTGGTTTGAGTTATAATTTAAATATCTGTTGGTGATTGGTTTTCTGTAAAATTTGGTTGGATATCCTGTATCCTCATTTGTGATTAACACATCCAGAACTGATAGTTAATTGTTGTTTTCCTATTTCTAGGTGAATTTGATTGATCCTTCTTGACAGTTAATGTCCCTCATCAAAACCTTACAGGATGATTCAACGATATATCTTTTCCAAAAGGAATAATGTATCAGATAACTATACTCAGATGGAATAGTGTCGATAAAATATTAGGCCCTAAAGTGACAAATATTGTGTCACGACATATACATACAATACCAGGAGATAAATTATTAAACAGTAGAAGTATTTGCTAACCGTGCAAAGATTACTAACCTTCCACAGAGACTTTAATCCTTCCATGAACCAGCAGAGTTACCTAGCTTCTACAAGTAGAAGAAAAAAAGTATATTTGATATCAGAGCAATATGTGTTATTTAATTTTATTTGTAAAAGTGATTGAATTCAAGGTAATTTTCTCCAATTTAGTCTAAATATTAAAGTATTATTAAATTCGATCAATAATAACGACATTTAAGATTTAATTCCATTTTAGAGCACCAACATTTGCTTATACGTGTTTCGTCCTTTTGGACACCTTAGAACCAACTTGTGGTAAGCTCTGAATGAAACAAAAACTTTCTGTCATAGCAATTATTTTAAAAATAATGAGTAGCAGGCGCTACAAACGCCATCTATTAAAAACTAATAGAACTTCGTTTGAAATCAATTCAGGAAAATGCTAAATCTGTCTTTGTACAATGTACAAAGCAAACTGAAGTGACCAAAAAACAAAAGAGAACTGGCATGAGAAATCTAAAGATCATTGTTTGCTTTGTAAACTGTTGAATTTTTCTCCAAAAAATATTTTTTCTTGCTTCTTTACCTTATTTTTCAGCCAATTTTTAGCTCTCACAAGTATTTATTATTTCGTGAAGAAACAAACTTAAAGTATTTCACATTCCAGTCTTTTTTGTCATATATTAATTAAAAAGACATTTTTATTACAATCACAAACTCCCTTTTTATTAGTTTGAAAAATATCCGACGAAGAGGATTATATTCAGCACCATTTTTTGTTGCGTGCAGTTTCTGGGTCGTTAATAAGGCTAAAACAATATTTTACCAAGTTCTTAAAGAGCGACTCGAGCACACAATTTTTAGTAATAACAAATTTCGAAGCAATTTTCTCCCGGCATTAAAATACCACCACCAGCAAGTAAATTAATTAGCAGCATCGTGACTGTCCCTTTAATAATAACGCCCACAAAAATCCATAGGCGCGTTTTTGTTTTTCTGGTTCACTGACATCTTTCGCACAGCAAGAGACAATATTTTTCTGAAGCTATTTTATTGTGGCAAAACAATATGAAAAATATCTCCCATGTCATAACAAAAAAAATCTATTATTAAAGTTCCTAGCAAATATAAATGTTTGACAAACAACAAGATATTTTGCAATTCCCAATCTGTTGAATCAACTTAATAAATGTTCCCTATACGTGCTAAAATGATATTTTTCGCATTTATTTAAAGAGATTTTGATTTCCAAACGCGTCGATTACTGATCGTCAGCTCTACGCCTTTTTTTTCCAACGAGCATTATCAAGTACATCGAAAACGTTTTGTTCATCACGCTCCTTTGGATTTATAATTGGCTTAACGATCAATATCGGAGGTGTTTGTGCCCTGTTTTGATGCAATAGGAAAGGTATTTTAACCTGTAACCAGTGAACCGAAATCTCGCTGCTCTCGGCTGCATTCAAAACGCTTTTTGATCACATGATTGCGATGGCTCGGTTGTTCTCTGGTTTACAAATAATTTCGCCGGCGCTACACGCCGGTTCAGTTACACATTTTCAAAAATACCTATGTTCGATGTTCGTATTCAATGATATAAGCAAAATAATTTTTATGAAACCATTAAAACAGATAGCTCTGATTCTCACACGTTCGTATTGTATAATTCTCAAATAAATATACAAAATGGAAATACATCGCTCGTGCTATATACGTCGCATTTATCATTTAACAGATATCAACAACACTCGACGATGAATATAGTCATCATCAAGCTATTGGGCTTTTTTATATCGAAAGGTTCTCGACAACTCGACAAGTCTTCTTCTTATGGTGCCGTGCACCTATAGTGCGTTGGCGAATTATCTTAAGGTCAGACGTCTGTCTTTTGCGGCATGCAAAAGTTCGCCAGTGTTAGTTACGCCTGTCCAGTTCTTTATATTTCGCAGCCACGACATTTGTTTGCGACCTACTCCTCTCTTGCCCTCAATCTTTCCTTGGATAATTAGTTGAGGGATTGCGTATCTTTCCCCTCTCAGGATGTGGCCCAGGTATCCAATCTTTCGTGCCTTGATCAAGCTGAGCAATTCTCTCTCAGTATTTGCTCTTCTTAGGACTTCCTCGTTTCTCACCCTATCTGTCCATGGTATGCGGAACATTCTTCGCAAGGTCCACATTTCGAAGGCTTCCAACTTGTTAATGGAAGATATTTTCAACGTCCATGTCTCCATGCCGTATAACAATATGGACCATACATAGCACTTAACCATTCTGTAACGGAGATTGAAGGAAAGATTGCGGTTACAAAGTAGCGGTTTAAATTTAAGAAAAGCTTGTCTTGCTTCTTCGGTACGGCATTTTATTTCTTGTTGAGGATCCCATTGGTCATTCACCATCATTCCCAAGTATTTAAATGTTTTCACTTGCTCGATTGGAGCATTATCTACGTGCAGTTGTACTCTGAAAAATGCGCCCTTTATTATTGTCATGCATTTTGTTTTTCCAGCATTTATCTTCAGGCCATATGTTTTTCCTGTGATGTTTATTTTATTTAGTATCAACTGCATATCATGTTCGTTATCTGTGATTATTGCGGTGTCGTCAGCGTAACGAATGTTATTTATCGGGTACCCGTTGACCTTTATACCACAATCAGTGCCTTCAAGTGCCTCTGCAAAAACATTCTCCACATAGAGGTTGAACAGCATAGGAGACAAAATACACCCCTGTCGCACCCCTCGTAAAATTTTGAATTCCTCTGTGTTTGTTGATTTGTTCAGCCTCACACGTGCCTTTTGATTCCAATAGAGATTCTGGATAACTCTTATATCTTTCTCATCAATATCAGCATTGTGTAGCATTTTTATTATTTCATCGTGTTTTACGGTGTCAAAAGCTTTTTCGTAGTCGAGGAATGTGATGACTATATCTTTTCGTTGGTCCATACAGTTTTGTACCAGGGTATTCAAGCAGAATGATGCTTCGCGCGTCCCGAGTCCCTTCTTGAAACCAAATTGTGTCTCGCCGCTCAGCTCTTCTAGTTTTCTGAACATTCTTGTGTGGAGTATGCGAAGAAATATTTTAAGTAAATGACTCATCAAGCTAATCAGTCTGTGGTCCTTGCACATTGTCGCTCTTTGTGATTTAGGGATCATTATGAAGGTTGAACAAAGCCAATCCGTTGGAATGTGGCCGGTGTCATATATAGCATTGAAGATTGTTACCAAAGTGTCGATGTTGTCATCATCCAACAGTTTTCGGGCTTCCGTAGTAATGCCATCGACTCGACAAGTAAATATTAAGAATTAACTAAAGGGGAATTACTTAAATAATGACAGATACATCTTAAACTGTAGTTCCAGATCTATCTGTCTATCTATAACCTGTTATGAACACATATTAACAATGGTTACAAGGCTTTTCACACTGGTTTCTATTAATACCTTTACCTTATGTTGCAGTTTCGCAACTGTAGGTATAATATTTGAAATATGAAATGGGAATTATTGCGGAATCTAAATGCGGAAAGTATAAATTAGAAGAGAAGGAAAAATCACTTGCTTTAAGCATTAAGCAACATTGGCGCTAATAGCACTCCCACTTAGACTTCCAGATTAAGGAGATAGAAGGCATCTCTGAGAATCGACATCTACTTCACTCTGATCCTGAAAATCGCCCATGGAAGTGTTCGAAAATCGATTCAAAGGTTATGCGAACAGTTACAAAAATGCTTACGTTTGCTTAATATTATCACTTTATCTCATTTTGCAATCGACTCCTTGATCCTCAATAAGATTGTTAAGATTCTATGTGTAAACTACCTTACTGTAGAGCACCTTTATCATCCGACCACCCCGATTAATTTTAACAGCTAATTAGTTAATGGATAGTTTTAACAGCTATTAATGAAGCTAAGAAAGACTTTGAATCGTGTGTTATTGGTGAAGACACGGACCTTATAGTTTTGTTGACTCTCCTCTTACCATCAGGGACAAAATTGAAAATTGTGGTACCAAATAAAGACAATCAGCAAGAGGAAAGTGCAAGCCAACGACTCTCTTTGTAGAAAATTTCTAGTCTTCAACGAACCCAAAACTGACCCCAGTGCAGTAGCTGACGCCGAAAAGCATATCCTTCTTGCGATGTTTGATGACAGGAACATGTAAGATCCAGATTGTTTTCGCTATCAGTCTTACTTGAAGGCTATTGCAAACTACCCTATATATTATTTGTTCAAGTTAGCTACACTATCCCTTACTTTAGTAACTACCAGCCAGAATTCGTTTAGAACCTACCACCAGGTACAGCAGTGGCTGAATGAGAAGAATAATCCGCTTGAGTGGGGTTGAAATAAGATTAACAAACACCTAACAAAACTTACACCAGTATGTGCTGCCTCCTGAAGAATTACTCCCTCATAGTGTATACTTGCAAAGACGAATGCATCCGTAACTGTGGGTTTTGAAAGAGTGGTCTAAGATGGTTCTAAGTACCATGGTACATAGAACGTTCCTTAAATACAATTTTTTTAAGCATATAAGTAGTTAATTTTTTCTTTTTAATTACACAGGTTATGAGTGAATATACCAGTGTGTTACAAATACAATACATGTTAATAAAGCTTTTAACTTAACATTTGACTTAGAAAGTTTTTTTCCTTTCCTGACAAAAATAGCAAAAGGCACTTAGAACGTTTGGAATTTCTACTCTACTACTAATTTGCCGATTTCCCCCTCCACTCTTCCCCAAACTGGACGCTTAAAATAGTGTAACTTTTTACTGAACTTTATGTGGACCATATAGAACAATTTGGTGTTGGAAAATAACTTTTACTTTGGATGTCAGAGTTTGAGTATATTTATATCATACTACTTGTAAAATAATCTATTTGAGACTGATTTTATACAGTTTCTTATATGATAAAGTTTAATTTTTTCAAACAATATGTTTTGAAACAATATGTTATCTATTATTTTTCTTTAAAAAATATACAGTAAATGCCGTGTAACATTCTTTTTTATATGTATTATATGAGACGACCGCAGCTATTTATGACTTGTAATCCATCTTGAACTCAATCACACTCGAAATAGCACGACAAAAAAATGATCGTTAGAAGTCTCATTATGTACAATGGCAAAAAGATATTTATGAGATATTAAGTACATACGAACAGCAACATATAAAATATCGCTGTGGTTTATAACCAACCGTACGAGGACGTACAAGAATCGTTGCGTGACTATCTTCGATGAAGCTTCATCATTGACTGGACAAAGTATTTATTGGGATACTACGTTACAAATAGGACCGCAAAAACTGTGGGGATAAAAATCGAGATTGATTTATTTTAGATTAACGCAAGAGGGTCTACAAATGTAACAGCAAAAAAGTGTTGGGATATAAGGGAAGAACATTAAATGTAATTCACGAAAGTTTGTCGTAAAATGTTAAAAATGTCTGGGACAATTTCTTAACTAAAGACTGGTCAATTTTGATTTAAGAAAATACCTAGATAAATATTTTTATACTGAATATTTTATATGTTGTGGAAATATACAACAACGTTATTAGAATTTATGAGTCCTGTTAGGATGAAATCCACCAGCTTTTAGAACAAACAACTTTACATTGGTCAAACTGGTAGTACATTTAATAAACGAATAGCAGAACATAAAAGAGCTTTCAATAATAGAAAAACGATTCTACATACGCAGTTCACTTTCTAGATCATAATCATTCTTTTAATGACGAATTTCAAATTCTTTACATTCAAAATAAAGGCATTAAGCCATTTTTATTAGAATCTATAAAAATCAACAAATTAAAAAATACAGACATAATTTTGAATGACCAACTTGAGACAAACAGTTCTCCCCTCCTCAACTTATTTAGTTAAAGACGGTGTAAACACGTACCAAAAATAGATCACTTGAGAAAAGCACTCTGGCCGAAACAGCTGTAGTAGTAATAATTTAAAATAACAATAAAACACTGAAAACTTTGTTTTTAAAACTTCCACAAAATTTATTTTGAATTCTTATCACTACAGCTGTTTCGGCAGATTGCCTTTCTCAAGTGATCTATTTTTGGCATGGGTTTACACTTTATAGTCTCTAATGAAATAGGTTGAGGAGGGAAGAACTGTTTGTCTCAAGCTGGTCATTCAGAATTATATCTGTGTTTTTTAATTTGTTGATTTTCATAGATTCTAACAAAGATAGCTTAAGGCCTTTATTTTGAATGTGAAGAATTTTAAATTAGTCATTAAAAGAATGATTATGATCTAGAAGGTGAAGTGCGTATGTAGAATCTGTTTTTCTATTATTAAAAGCCCTTTTATGTTCTGCTATTTGTTTATTAAAATTTCTACCAGTTTGACCAATGTAAGTTTTTGGACAGTCGCCACATTTAAGTTTGTACACACCACTGTGTAAGTGTTTTTTATGTTGGCTCTTGTTGTTTTTAATATATTTGCCTAGGTTTTTATTTGTTCTGAAAGCTGGTGTTATTCCTTTCTTTTTTATGTGTTTGGCTATTTTTGTTGATATTTTGCCTGTATATGTAATCGAGCAGAAGGTACTGGGTTTTTTCTCTGGTGGTGGAAATACTAAGTTCAGGGCTTTCTTGTGTAGTTTTTGATTTAACATTTTATTAACTGTGTGTTCGTTGTATCCATTGTTTACTGCTATTTGCTTAATGATATTTAATTCTGTCTCAAAATTGTATTTTGACATCGGAATTTCTGTTAATCTATGTAACATACTATGATAGGTTGCCAGTTTATGTTGTGTGGGATGGAATGATGAATTGTGAATAGTCGTGTCAGTATGGGTAGGTTTATGAAATATGGAGAAGTCATGTTTGTTAAGTCTGATAATTTTTAAATCTAAAAAAATTATGGATTGATTTTGTTCTGTTTCTATTGTAAATTCAATATGACTATAAAGTGAATTAATATACGATAAAAATTGGTCGAGTTGCCTGTTAGTTCCTGTGAAACATACCAGTACGTCGTCTACGTATCTCCACCAATATAAAAACTGTTTGAATATGGGATGTTTTGAAATCTTTGTCTCTAGATGATCCATAAAAATATCTAATAGCAATGGGCCCTAGAGGATTGCCCATTATAAGTCCTGCACGGTTATTTGTATAGATTTGTATAGAGACAAATAACAGTGCAGGACTTATAATGGGCAATCCTCTAAGCCCATTGCTATAAGATATTTTTATGGATCATCTAGAGACAAAGATTTCAAAACATCCCATATTCAAACAGTTTTTATATTGGTGGAGATACGTAGAGGACGTACTGGTATGTTTCACAGGAACTAACAGGCAACTCGACCAATTTTTATCGTATATTAATTCACTTCATAGTCATATTGAATTTACAATAGAAACAGAACAAAATCAATCCATAAATTTTTTAGATTTAAAAATTATCAGACTTAAAAACAAACATGACTTCTCCATATTTCATAAACCTACCAATACTGACACGACTATTCACAATTCATCATTCCATCCCACACAACATAAACTGGCAGCCTATCATAGTATGTTACATAGATTAACAGAAATTCCGATGTCAAAATACAATTTTGAGACAGAATTAAATATCATTAAGCAAATAGCAGTAAACAATGGATACAACGAACAAACAATTAATAAAATGGTAAATCAAAAACTACACAAGAAAGCCCTGAACTTAGTATTTCCACCACCAGAGAAAAAAAATAGTAACTTCTGCTCGATTACATATACAGGCAAAATATCAACAAAAATAGCCAAACACATAAAAAGAAAGGAATAACACCAGCTTTCAGAACAAATAACAACCTAGGCAAATATATTAAAAACAACAAGAGCCAACATAAAAAATACTTACACAGTGGTGTGTACAAACTTAAATGTGGCGACTGCCCAAAAACTTACATTGGGCAAACTGGTAGAAATTTTAATAAACGAATAGCAGAACATAAAAAGGCTTTCAATAATAGAAAAACAGATTCTACATACGCACTTCACCTTCTAGATCATAATCAGTCTTTTAATGACGAATTTAAAATTCTTCACATTCAAAATAAAGGCCTTAAGCTATCTTTGTTAGAATCTATGGAAATCAACAAATTAAAAAACACAGATATAATTCTGAATGACCAGCTTGAGACAAACAGTTCCCCCCTCCTCAACCTATTTCATTAGAGACTATAAAGTGTAAACCCATGCCAAAAACAGATCTGTTGAGAAAGGCAATCAGCCGAAACAGCTGTAGTGATGAGAATTTAAAATAAATTTTGTGGAAGTTTTGAAAACAAAGTTTTCAGTGTTTTATTGTTACATAAAATGAATTTCCATCAAGTAACGGTCGAATCCATCACTTAATATTTTTTTTATTTTGTACCCGAAATTTTTTTATTGATTTCCAGAAATTTCGTCTCCACAAAATGATATCGTCTCGATCTAACAAAGCACTATTTCTGTCCCTCCGTACTTATTTAAAATCAAGTGAATTGAGAAGTTTATAAGATGTACTGCTTTTAAAGTTCTTCAAGTTTTCGTCCTCGTTAACAGCTAGAAGAACTTGATGTATAGTGGATATTCCATTTAAAAAAAATTGGTATCGGCATCATCAATTTTGTCCATTATATTTGTCCTGGGCTTAGTCTTTTTCGGAGAAGAAAATCTTCCGGTATTCTTCTGCTCTCTAACAATTCTGCACACAGAAGCTTCACCTTCTCCACAAGAAAAAACTGTCTGTTTCACTATTTTAGATACTAAAGCTTCCGGGTGTGATTCTATTTATCGATATATAAACATAATAAATAACACTTTTTTTCATACTACTAAAAGTACGTATTTTCAATCGCTTTTTTGTGGTAACTTTCTCCGTAGAATCTGTAGAACTGGACATTTTAAATTACAAATTAGAACGCACTACCTTGAAAAATCTTAAAAAAAATAAAAAAAACTACTACATACACCTTAAGTTAGCAAAAAAAAAGAATTATATACATAAATAGTTTATTTATTAGAACAAAATGCCTTAAAAGAGCGTAGGCGCAAAATTTCGGGCAAATGCTTTTTAAATGCGTTCATTTTTTTCGAATCCTGAGAAAACTGATAAGTAGTTTTGAAAAATTTAAACGCAGAATGAAAGATTATATTATTATCGAGGGCCGAAAGTACCTAAAAACTTTTATAATGTTTATTTTAGTAAGTAGCAGAGGTAAAAAAGAAGAGAAAATTAAGTGTGATTGTTAATTTCCAATATCTGATTCAGAAGAAACTTTTTGTTTACTCTTAGGGACTTTTGGCCTTCGGTATTATAATAATGTAATCCTTCAATCTGCATTTAAAAAGCATTGGCCCGAAATTTTGCTCCTTCAGAAACTTTAAGAAAAAGTAGCACGCGACTACTCTAACAGACTATAGCTTCTCGACTGATATTGAACAAAACAAGTTCAGTACTGAGATAATAGATCAGGTAAAACGCCGTCTACACCAGAGAACAACCCAACACAGAGAAGCGACAGTCCTTTGAAGTTACGTGGCCAAGCCGCCAATGACAGCTAACAACCAGAAAATTAATAGTCAGTGGGCATATCACACAATATAAATTCTTAAGAGCGTAGGCGCAAAATTTCGGGCCAATGTTTTTTAAATGCATTCATTTTTTCCGAATCCTGAAAAAACTAATTTTGAAAGTATTTTTGAAAAATTTAAACGCAGAGTGAAAGACTACATTATTACTGAGGGCCGAAAGTCCCTGAAAACTTCTATAATGTTTATTTTAATAAGTTACAGGGGTGAAAAAAAAAAGAAAATTTAGTGTGATTTTTAATTTGAAATATCTCATTCAAAAAAACTTTTAGTTTATTCTAAGGGAATTTCGGCCCTCGGTAATAATGTAATCTTTCATTCTGTATTTAAATTTTTCAAAAATATTTGTTAGTTTTCTCAGGATTCGAAAAAAATGATTGCATTGATGAATTTAGAATTAAAATGACATTCTAGCAAATAAACAAATTTAATAAAATTCTTTGGTGGTGAGTATAAATGACCAAAAATATTTTCTCCCTCATGAAATGCCTTGAAATGAATAAATAAATTATTGGCATCCAATTGGTATTAGTATATTCTAAGTATATTGTAAGTAATGAAATATTTAATTTTTGTCAATATCTAATCTTAATAAATTTTCAGTTTTCTCCTGATGAAGTCACAAAAGTGTCACTAAATATTGAGATATACAACAAATAAAGTTTTAATATTTTTTATTTGTAATTCCCATTTAAAACTCCTAAATATTTTATGTATTTCGATCCATATATTTGATCTTTTTTATTTATATTTAACGAATTAAAAATTGGCAGACAACTTTTGTATATAGCAAAAAGTAGACGAGTACCTATTTAGTTTTTTCATAATTTAATGTAAGTTTGTTTATTTGCAACCATGTTTTTGCAATTTTGAAGTCTTGTTCTGTTGGAATTTTAAGATTTTCCCAATTATCGGTCTAATTATGTTTCCAACAATTTTTAGTTTGAGCATTTTAGTAATTTCTTTGTTTCGTTTAAGAGCGTAGACGCAAAATTTCGGGCCAATGCTTTTTAACATTTTTTTGGAATCCTGAGAAAACTAACAAATATTTTTGTAAAATTTAAACACAGAATGAAAGATTACATTATTACCGAGGGCCGAAAGTTCCTTAGAATAAACAAAAAGTTTTTTTGAATGAGATATTTGAAATTAAAAATCACACTAAATTTTCTCTTTTTTTTCACCCCTGTAACTTATTAAAATAAACATTATAAAAGTTTTCGGGGACTTTTGGCCCTCAGTAATAATGTGGTCTTTCATTCTGCGTTTAAATTTTTCAAAAATACTTATTAGTTTTTTCAGGATTCGAAAAAAATGAATACATTTAGAAAACATTTGCCCCAAATTTTGCGCCTACGCTCTTAAATCAAATATTCTCGTGTATAAAACCCTCTATATATTTTTATTTCTTAAAAATACTATATTCGTATTGTTGTCTTCGAGCGCGCCGACATTTGGCCACCATCTGTTGATTTTTTGACCTGAGCCTTCGGAGACTTGCGTCTTTCAATAAAAGAAATAGCACTGACACCAAATTTAATGTTTTCATTTTGAACTAGGTATCCCTTGGCAGACCAAAGTTTATTTTTTTATAGCTCGGACAGACACGTCGGCGTCGGCTTACTGTTCGAAAGTCAAACCAATACTATTATGTAATTAGTAATAACTAATAATAATTACAAAGCAATAGTAATTACCTGTTTTTATTCTTAGGAAATCTAAATAAACTTATTCCTTTTCCTGTCACAGATGAACATCCGCGAATCGCACAAATATATCCAGACATTTTAAATATAAATTAAACTTTTAACTATAAACTATAACTATAAACTTATATATTTAACTATAAACTATAACTATACCCTTTTAACTATAAATAAATTATATAAATGGTCAAATGCACTTGTTGTGTCGAGTATTTACCATAGACGCCTACGGACTATCGAAAACAACCAGAATTAAAGAATAAGCACGTGTTTTTGACAGTAATACAACCAGAATCGGGCATGCGTATACAAAAATGGTACACGCTTTTGGACCGCTATGTCGCTTCTATGTGTCTCTGATATTCTAGGTCTACACTCTCGATTGAAGTTCTTCGGACGAAGTGTCGAAGTGAAGTTAATCGAGGCGAGGTGATTCTCTACATACTCGTGAAGTCGAGTAATGTAGTGTGATACTTCGTATTCGAACTTTGGGCTCATTGACTCGGATGCGAAAAACCGACCCAAAACGGAAGTAGAACGAGGCGAAGAGAATTTGCATGAAGTACCTATCTACACTCTCGTACTCATTGAACTTCAACCAACGTCGCGAGTAGTATAGTGACCTGTCACTATACTACTGTCTATGGATATTTACAGTGTTTTTAGTGTGACATTGGTCGACTTTCCATTATGGTACAGAATATCCAAAAAAGTTATTTAGAAAAAATGTAGACAATGATATTCTCCAGGCTTGGATAATATGCCTAATTCTACAGGATCATTGATAACTACGTCGTAAAGCAAACATACCATTGTTTAAACAGCATACCCTGTATATTTTCTCATGAATTGAATAGGGCACCATAAGAAGAAGATTGAATTGTTCTTTTCGCAAATTCGAATGTATTTTGATTACGGTGTAATTTTTATGTGACAAGTTATATTCTTTGTTATGCATTTATCGCGTAGCAGCTTAGCTAGAAAAAAGTGCCGCATGTAAGGCAGTTGTCTATTAATCAAAAGTAAACTCGGAATACAAAAAAAGGAAAGCTAAATAAATACCAAAGAAAAAATATAAGTAAAGAAGAAATGTAGTCAAGTCCCATGAAAAAATGACGTTTTATACCAGAACGGACAACAAATGTCTTGACCCTGGAAGGAGGAAGAGCAATATTAAAGATGAAGTTAGTGAATTCATGGAATCGAATGAATTAAGAATCTTTAACGTGCGCTACTGAACTGGTACATCATTCTTGATTTCCCCAATACCCTCCACTGCATTTTACCTGAAACATATTGAGCAGTAATGACGAAAATAGTTTCCCTTGTTGTCGGAATGAAGACAGGCGGCGTATATTCATTTATACTCGTTTCTGCGGAGTAGGGTCAGTGAGGAACGAAGGAATGGAGAGGAGTTTAACTCCGTGGGGTAACATAAAGCTGGCTGTATATCAATTCCCTCTCCGATTGCGGACGGTTATAAATTACTATGTTTATTTCACTATGTACCAAAGGGAGTTCAAACCACTACCTGTCCTAACAACACAAGGATATATAAGGGGAAATTTAGAATTCGTTAACTGGAGTTCAGTTTTATCGAAATTGAAAATTGGAAAGGAATCCGACTATATATATCTAAAGCGATTTTATTTCCAGAGGAAGGGGAGCGCTAAATATTGGGGATAATAGGTGCAGCATGCAGTAGATTTCTCACGAAAAGTGCTGTAGACACTGCAGGGTCGTATTTTCAATTCATTTATATTATATATATATATATATATATATATATATATATATATATATATATATATATTATATATATATATATATATTATATATATATATATATATATATATTATATATATATATATATTAAATATATATATATATATATTATATATATATATATATTATATATATATATATATATATATATATATATATATATATATATATAACTGTTTTGGATGGGTTGGAGTCAATAATAGGGCTATTGGTTAACTATTTTTTTATTCTCGAGCTTTCAATTGTGTTTACAATTATTATCAAGAGCTAAAAAAGACAAAATACTTACAAGGTTGAACTAAAAAGAAAAAACAATTTTTGTTAACTTACCAAATAAAAATTAGTTTGGTAAGTAAAAATTACTGCTTACATCTTCAAAATATTTAATACAAAAATGTTTTAATCTAATAAATGTTTCTCCGAAAATTTTTATAATTTTGAAAACATTTTTTTTATATAAAAATAATTGAATTTATAAATAAGTTCAAATAGCAACCAATTACAAATAGCCTCAATGTCATAAATGCCAACATAAAATTTTTATTTTTGACAATTATATTGCCAAAAGTAAAACTTCGTTTAAACATTCTTTTTTGTTTAGTAACAAAAAGAAGAAGATTTATTCACCCTTGACAGATGTCTGAAAAAATGTGACAGATATATGGAGAATTAAATATGACATTTTACAAGTTTTATATATAAATCATAAAGAAAGAATATAATTATAAATTTTACTTAAATTTTGAATTTCAGATCTTTTGTTTAAACTCTTATCATTTTTGCTAATACAAACCATTTCCAAAAAAGTCCTTTTAAATTTATTACTTTCACTACATAAAATTTTAATGTTATCAAAATCCATAATATGGTCTTTATCGATTACATGTTCTGCCAAAGCACAAGATGGTTTTTTAATTCTGCAATCACTTTTGTGAGAAATAATGCGATTTGAAAGATTTCTTCCGGTCTCACCAACATATTCAGCCTCACACTGAGTACAACTAATGCTGTATACTAAATTCGTTTTTTCAAATTTGTCTATAGGATATTTAGTTTTAGAATATAAAGATGAAATAGTTTTGATGTTCTTTGTTGCTATTTTTATATTGTCAATAACCTTTAGTGTTTGTATTAATTTAGGTGTTAATGATGGTATAAAAGGTAGTGAATGATAATAGATGTTCTGATTGTTAGATACAATGTTTTGAGATTGAGCAAAAAATGGTGTTAAATTATTTATATTACCAATATTAGAAAAAAGCATCCTATGTAGCATATCTGGAGGATAAGAGTTTTCAATTAGAATATTTTTTAATAACTGAAGATCTTCCTGTAGATAATCTGGATGAGAAAGTTTTAAAACACGTTCTTTTAATCCTGTTATAAGGTTCATTTTCATCTTATTTGGATGGTGAGAGTAATAGCTTATAAATCTATTACTACATATGGGTTTTCTGAACCATCTGGTTTTCAACATATTGTCTGTATTTCTTACAATTCTCATGTCAAGGAATGGTAGAGAATTATCTACCTCTTCCTCAACTGTGAATTGTATATGCTGATTATGACTGTTGAAAATGTTGACTGTTTCTTGAATTTTGTGTTTAGGAAGTGCCAAAACTAAATCATCTACATATCTCTTAATAAAAGGAATGAAAAAAGTGCAATTACTGATACAATCACTGATAACATCATCCATGACATAGCTACTTAGAATGGGTGAAAGACTAGATCCCATAGGACTACCAAAAATTTGTTTATAAAATACACCATTAAATATAAAAATATTAGAATCAAAAACAAAGTTGATAAGTGTTTTGAAATGTAATAAGTCAATATTAGTGTGTTGTGAAATCTCATTCCAATGTTTTTCAACACTACTTATGATTAAATCTAAAGGCAAATTAGTAAAAAGAGATGTTACATCAAAACTAACTAAAACATAATTTTGTGGTAATTGGAAATTATTAATGAAAGAACTAAAATCAAATGAATCTTTAATGTAAAAATTGTTGTTTAAATTATAAGCATTAGTTAAGATGTCAGTGAGGAGCTGTGCTATTGGTCCATTAGGAGGGCATAAAGATGAAACAATTGGTCTCATAGATAAAGTTGGTTTATGTATTTTTGGCAGAGCATAGAACCGTGGAGCAATAGAATTATAAATTTTGAGCTCTTTTGTTTTTTTATTATCAATAAATTTCTTTATGTTTAATTTAGATACTAGACAATTTGCTTTTTGTTGCAAAGTACAAACAGGTCTCCTTCTAAGTGTAGTGTAATACTTAGTATCATTTAAGAGTTCTCCAGTTTTTTTTAGATAATCCTCTTTGTACATTACAACAGTTACGTTACCTTTATCGCTTTTAACAATATAAATTTCAGGATGGTTTTTAAGAAAAAGTTTAGTTTGCATATAGTATTTATTTAAAAAATGATCTTTGACTTCTTTATGCAAAAAGTTTGTAATAACGTTTGTACATTTAGATCTAACAACATCCTTTTGACTATCATTAAGTGGTCTGATTATTGATTCAATATCAGAAAGTAAATTAGGAACTCTAATATCAGATTTGGAAGGACATGAATTTGAAAGACAATTCTTTGAAGAATTCTGAAGGATTGGACTAGAATTACCATCAAACTTGCTGCTTTACACAATCAGAAGACTTTTTTGTTGAAGTGTAGATCTAATGGATGTTTCCCTGGACATGTTACAAATGGCCTAGTTAATGTAAATTCCCTTTTACATCATCGGACTGGGAATATTCACCATGATGCTTGGAAATTATGTGACAGGTTTGGAAGAAATATTATTAATTTAGAAATTAAAATCGCTTTTGCTGATATAAACTTTTTTGAAAGAAAATTACATGAGTTACGTACCAAGGCCTATAATATCTTAAATTTCCACACATTTAATGAATTTAATCGTAGACAAAGAATTAAATACAACACAGAATTTCATAAAATCAAAAAAATACAAATTAATAAGTTCAATAAATTAAAAATAGAAGTTTTTGATAAGATAAAATTTCAAGAAAAATGGTTTAAAAATCTAACATCTATTCATTTTCCTTTTGAAATTAAAAAATTTTTAGCATTAGGACCTAAATTTTCTTTATGTCCTTCCAAATCTGATATTAGAGTTCCTAATTTACTTTCTGATATTGAATCAATAATCAGACCACTTAATGATAGTCAAAAGGATGTTGTTAGATCTAAATGTACAAACGTTATTACAAACTTTTTGCATAAAGAAGTCAAAGATCATTTTTTAAATAAATACTATATGCAAACTAAACTTTTTCTTAAAAACCATCCTGAAATTTATATTGTTAAAAGCGATAAAGGTAACGTAACTGTTGTAATGTACAAAGAGGATTATCTAAAAAAAACTGGAGAACTCTTAAATGATACTAAGTATTACACTACACTTAGAAGGAGTCCTGTTTGTACTTTGCAACAAAAAGCAAATTGTCTAGTATCTAAATTAAACATAAAGAAATTTATTGATAATAAAAAAACAAAAGAGCTCAAAATTTATAATTCTATTGCTCCACGGTTCTATGCTCTGCCAAAAATACATAAACCAACTTTATCTATGAGACCAATTGTTTCATCTTTATGCCCTCCTAATGGACCAATAGCACAGCTCCTCACTGACATCTTAACTAATGCTTATAATTTAAACAACAATTTTTACATTAAAGATTCATTTGATTTTAGTTCTTTCATTAATAATTTCCAATTACCACAAAATTATGTTTTAGTTAGTTTTGATGTAACATCTCTTTTTACTAATTTGCCTTTAGATTTAATCATAAGTAGTGTTGAAAAACATTGGAATGAGATTTCACAACACACTAATATTGACTTATTACATTTCAAAACACTTATCAACTTTGTTTTTGATTCTAATATTTTTATATTTAATGGTGTATTTTATAAACAAATTTTTGGTAGTCCTATGGGATCTAGTCTTTCACCCATTCTAAGTAGCTATGTCATGGATGATGTTATCAGTGATTGTATCAGTAATTGCACTTTTTTCATTCCTTTTATTAAGAGATATGTAGATGATTTAGTTTTGGCACTTCCTAAACACAAAATTCAAGAAACAGTCAACATTTTCAACAGTCATAATCAGCATATACAATTCACAGTTGAGGAAGAGGTAGATAATTCTCTACCATTCCTTGACATGAGAATTGTAAGAAATACAGACAATATGTTGAAAACCAGATGGTTCAGAAAACCCATATGTAGTAATAGATTTATAAGCTATTACTCTCACCATCCAAATAAGATGAAAATGAACCTTATAACAGGATTAAAAGAACGTGTTTTAAAACTTTCTCATCCAGATTATCTACAGGAAGATCTTCAGTTATTAAAAAATATTCTAATTGAAAACTCTTATCCTCCAGATATGCTACATAGGATGCTTTTTTCTAATATTGGTAATATAAATAATTTAACACCATTTTTTGCTCAATCTCAAAACATTGTATCTAACAATCAGAACATCTATTATCATTCACTACCTTTTATACCATCATTAACACCTAAATTAATACAAACACTAAAGGTTATTGACAATATAAAAATAGCAACAAAGAACATCAAAACTATTTCATCTTTATATTCTAAAACTAAATATCCTATAGACAAATTTGAAAAAACGAATTTAGTATACAGCATTAGTTGTACTCAGTGTGAGGCTGAATATGTTGGTGAGACCGGAAGAAATCTTTCAAATCGCATTATTTCTCACAAAAGTGATTGCAGAATTAAAAAACCATCTTGTGCTTTGGCAGAACATGTAATCGATAAAGACCATATTATGGATTTTGATAACATTAAAATTTTATGTAGTGAAAGTAATAAATTTAAAAGGACTTTTTTGGAAATGGTTTGTATTAGCAAAAATGATAAGAGTTTAAACAAAAGATCTGAAATTCAAAATTTAAGTAAAATTTATAATTATATTCTTTCTTTATGATTTATATATAAAACTTGTAAAATGTCATATTTAATTCTCCATATATCTGTCACATTCTTTCAGACATCTGTCAAGGGTGAATAAATCTTCTTCTTTTTGTTACTAAACAAAAAAGAATGTTTAAACGAAGTTTTACTTTTGGCAATATAATTGTCAAAAATAAAAATTTTATGTTGGCATTTATGACATTGAGGCTATTTGTAATTGGTTGCTATTTGAACTTATTTATAAATTCAATTATTTTTATATAAAAAAAATGTTTTCAAAATTATAGAAATTTTCGGAGAAACATTTGTTAGATCAAAACATTTTTATATTAAATATTTTGAACATGTAAGCAGTGATTTTTACTTACCAAACTAATTTTTATTTGGTAAGTTAACAAAAATTGTTTTTTCTTTTTAGTTCAACCTTGTAAGTATTTTGTCTTTTTTAGCTCTTGATAATAATTGTAAACACAATTGAAAGCTCGAGAATAAAAAAATAGTTAACCAATAGCCCTATTATTGACTCCAACCCATCCAAAACAGTTATATATTTGTTCCAAACGAGTCACAAGTACTTTTTTCTTATATATATATATATATATATATATATATATATATATATATATATATATATATATATATATATATATATATTGTTATGCTATGTAAAATTGAAAATAATATTGGTTTGCTTTTAATATATTTCAAAGTACAAAAAAAAATATATTTCGAAGAAATGAAAGTCCATTATCCTGGATTACCTGTAGTAAACAAAATTTAAAGATATGCATAAATTATTTTCTTTGTAAAATATATTCGAGTGACGTGAGTGAGCTTAGTGAAATCGTGATCAATGAGAGCGGGTTTTCCAAAGAGACTTGTACGTCGATATACAGTGAATAAGACAATAGAATAGAAATATTTAGAAAATATAATTCTCCGTTCGTTCTTAAGAATTTGTAGAAACCGATTAGCATGTTAATAGTTTTTAGGAAATTTATAATTGTAGGTAAAATTGTTGTTTATTATCTAAATGGTAGATGGGGATAAGTGTGACGAACTCTGATTGGAGGAGATTGAAAAAAGTGGGATAGGTATAAAGGAATGAGAGTTTAGCTAGATTTTTGAGGGAGAAAATATAATCAGTTGTTTTTCCAAGGGTTCAAGGCGAACAGTCGTTGTTCTCTGGTGGTTCTCCATCGGTAGTAAGCAGTAGAAGTGAATGTTTGTGAGTTTTCTTGGAGTAAGTGTATCTGACGAAAGCTGATCCAGTAAAATATTGTAAGTTATATTTTTCTACTTATATTCCAAGAGTCACTGTTTAGGTAGGAACGAGAGATTCAGTTTATTGAGAGGAAAAGAGGCTAGCATCATTTGAACGATACGTGCATTTGAAGGAGATCATTAAAGACGATAGGCTCGCAATAATTTGTTGTAAGATTGCTGATTACCTAGGGGACTGCTAAGAATAAATAATGTAGGCTACAAGGAACAAGGATTTGGACAACTCATCATTAGAGAGATAGTTTTACCATTCGTCAGGTTTTCTTTATTAACAACACTTTTTTAACAATTGCTTTAGAAAGGATAGGAATAGGTAGAAAACGGCTGGAATGAGAGGGATATTTGTGCGTTCTGGAGAGAGCAGGCGTATTTGGAGAATCTGGGAAGTACGAGCAAGGTGGACAGGTCGCAATCGAAGGAAAATAAGGTGGAGTCAGCCGTTTTTAAGACAAAAGGTTAGTTTTGTCATTTGGTTAACAGTTTTACTTAACAATAGGATAAAGCTAGAAGTACAGATATACGACGTAGATGCAAGATGGAGAACATCAAGAACTGGATAAGAAATAGAAGAGTAGAATGGAACGATCATATGAGCCAAATGACAACAAATTGAGCAGTAAAGACGGCAAGAGACGGTTTCCCAATAGGAAGACGATCAGTAGGAAGACCACGAAAACGATGAAACGACAACTTACTAGAGGCAGATTGAAAAACAGACAGAGGCATGTCTACATAAAAAGAAAAAGAAGAAGAAGACGACAAGTATTTACTGATCAACGTTTGGTTGTCATGTCTATATAAAAAAAAGAAGAAGGAGAAGAGAAGAAGTTTAACAAAAAAATAATATAATAATTCAAATTTATGTACATTACTTCTTAGATTGTGAAAATTTGTGAAAAGTTAGTTAATAAATTTTTACAAATTTAGAGTATCACCTCATGTTGTCTAGTAAAGAGTACTGAAACTTGAACATGAACAACTCAGACGACAAAGGAATGAATTGCAGCAAAATTTGAAATTATAGAAAACTAATCTATTAGGAAATAAAAAATATGGACTTTTGTTAATTGCATTGAAGTTAATGTGAAGTGAAATTATAAATAATTGATGATAAAGCATTTACACAGTGGTGTATACAAACTTAAATGTGGCGACTGTCCAAAAATTTACATCGGTCAAACTGGTAGAAATTTTAATAAACGAATAGCAGAACATAAAAGGGCTTTCAATAATAGAAAAACAGATTCTACATACGCACTTCACCTTGTAGATCATAACCATTCTTTTAATGACGAATTTAAAATTCTTCACATTCAAAATAAAGACCTTAAGCTATCTTTGTTAGAATCTATGGAAATTAACAAATTAAAAAACACAAATATAATTCTGAATGACCAACTTGAGACAAACAGTTCTCCCCTCCTCAACCTATTTCATTAAAGACTATAAAGTGTAAACGCATGCCAAAAATAGATCACTTGAGAAAGGCAATCAGCCGAAACGTCTGTAGTGATAGTGATAAGAGTTTATAATAAATTTTGTGGCGGTTTTTGAAAACAAAGTTTGTTTTTGTCAGTGTTTTATTGTTAGATGAAAAATTAAAGGTGACAGAGAGATTTTAAACATTGAACAAAATTTTAGAAAGATTTAGAATAAAATTAACTTTTTGGAATTTCAAATTATAGATACAGATTTGCAGGGTGATCCCTAATGAAGGAGATTACAGTACAAGAAGAAAATAATAAATAATAGTCATGAAAAAATAACGCGTTTTATTGAATTCTTCAGCGTTTATGGCAGTTTTACCATTCATTTTTATTGCTCCACAATACCTACGACTCTAAAATCAAATACAAAATATGTTGACAATAAAACCGTTGTATTATATCTAGATTCCGTAGTATACTAGTATCAAATTAATGTCTCCATAACGACCAAAGTTCTTTCTCCACGGTGTACGACCTAAAACCGGGAATTTTCATTTCACTTTTTATTGTCAATAAATTCAGGCCGGAAAGGGAGAGAGGCTTGGAGTATAGGATGGCAGCCTGTCGTTCGTTCCAACAACAGAGAAACTATTTTCATCATTACTTCCCAATATGTTTTCAGGTAGAGCGGAATGAGGGACGGCGGATTATTTACCTGCCAGGATTATGTACCCGCGCAAGTTTCAAATTTTCATCCTAGGATTATATAGAGATGAGAATGTAGAAGTACATGTTTAAATTTAATACCAATCAAGTTGAGGAATGTAAATTTGGTATCGGGATAGAATAACAACATATTGTTATCGTTTATGGTGTGTCCCTACGTGGGACGAATAACAAAGTTGAGAGAAAATTCAGAATATGTCGGAATATGTTAAAACGGGTCGAAAAATACAAGCGACTAGAATATGCAGAAAAAAAAATAAAGGCTTTAAAAAAACAAGTACAAGAAATCCTAGAACATAACAACAAACACGAGAGCTGAAAATTCTATAAAAGAATAAAAAAAGCACACAATCCTTTAGACCAAAATTAACAATATTCAAAGACAAGGACGGAGAACTACTAACAGAGAAAAAAAATTATATTGAGATGGAAAGAATACTTTGAGGAAAACCTAAAGGCAGTGTAACGTTATAAACGTCACATCTCTATTAATTTATAATTAAATAATTATTTCATTTTAATTTATTTATTATTTATTAATTACTTTAACTTCATTTCTCTTTTTACTATGTTTTATTTAAAAAGTAGTTGGCGCCCTCTGTTTTTCTTTTCTTCGTCTGCCTTTTTTTTCTCTTTCTGCCCCGAAGAATAAACACTCGCCCTCTCTATTTCTGTCCTGTAGACTAAAATATTCTGTTTCGTGTTGACAGACAAGCTAATTCTATCGTATAGGAACATCCTATGACATCTGTGCTAACTTCAAGCAGTCCCTACCTATTTTCTGTCAATCACCTTTAATGGTGGGATTCTTTTTTGTTTATAATTGAAATTTATAAAAGAAGGTAGAAATTCTAATAAGCTTCATTTTATGGTCTGCAATATTTCTCTTTGGGGTAAGTTCTTTCATTGTAATCTTTATTCTATAATTTTGACAGCATTTCTGATATTCATAACCTTACTTCTTTCCAAACCACGCTTCTTAAATTGATTATGATTTTTTCTTAATTTTGTGCAGCAGAAATCTTAACAAAATTTAGCTAAAGTTCAATAATAATTATATTTTTTAATTTGTTCTTGCCATACGCTATTTGTTATTTTGTAAAATGGCAAGGAACTTAAACCCCTTTTGATGTATCTCTAATACCAGTTATTGTTGTATTTTTAGTTTATTGACAAGACCATATTTTATTGACCAGTTTGAAAATTTTGTGAACACATTCAAAATCATAAAAATTTATTGACCACATAGAATTTATTGACCATATTGAACATTTATTAACCACTTAATCAGAACCTACATTCACATGTTACTGCAGCTCTCCAGAGGACACAGCATTTAATTAGTAGGACCTAACATCTACAAGACACAAGCAGCCCATCGAAGTCTCACTAATTATTGTTAAGCTTTGGCAGGGTGGATTATTGTTTTTTTTTATTCTTTTTAATAAATATGTTTAGTTAAAATTTGTCTTATTTGCTATCAGCTAAGAGTTCAGGTTCAATCCCCAGTTTAATACAATACGAACTCACACTTGAGATACTGAGCTAAGAATGTAACCGGCTATATAAACACCAAAACAGTACAAATTACTGCATATGCAGACGATGTCGTCATCATTAGTAGAAGCAAGACACGACTAATGGAAACGTTCAAGAAAATTGATCCTGAAGCACAAAAAAGAGGGCTTAAAATAAACAAAACAAAAACTAGGTACATGACTATCAAAAGAACACCTAAGAATGAAAATAATATAGACAACTATACTATTAAACGTGTGGATGGCTCCACATATCTGGGCACAGAAATCAATCAGAAGAATTCCATAAGTAGCAAAATTAATGCATATATTTACAGTGGAAATCGTACATACTATGCTACGAAAAGATTGATGACATCGAAATTATTAGACAAAAGAACCAAAATGACTATCTACAGAACTTTGATTAGACCCGTAGTAACCTATGGTTGTGAAACCTAGGTAATGACGAAAAAGAGGAAGACCAACTCAAGATATTCGAGAGAAAGATACTGAGAAAAGTATATAGCCCAGTGCAAGAAAAAGACGGCACATGGAGAATCAGGATAAACGACGAGGTTAATGAAATGAATGAAGGGTATGACATTGTAAGATTTGTGAAAAGTCAAAGACTGTCATGGCTGGGACACGTTCAGCGACAAGAAGACACGAAAACAATAAAGAAGATGTTACAGTGGAAGCCGGTAGAAAGGCGGAAAAAAGGAAGGCCTACATACGACTAGATGGTTGGATGACGTGGAAGACGACCTGAAAACCTTGAATATAAGACAATCGAGGAGAAGGGATCAAGAGAGATCTGAATGGAAGGACATAGTCAGATGGGCAAAGACCCATCCAGGGTTATGATGCCAAATGAAGAAGAATATGATGTCAAAACTGGATATAAAAAGACACAAGAGGACTCAAGATAAATAAAAACTTCAAGAACTTTTCTGGGTCGAAGACAATCTATAGTGATAATTTGATAAATCTAATACAATATGTAACAAATCAAAGATGTACATATAAATCGAAAGAAGGAAATGCATGTCTATAGTTGGAGAATTAATAAGGTTCAGACGGAAATCTCCTGGACCATACAGCGTTCAAAAATTCTGACTAAAGAAATTCTGGAGTATTCATGATTACTTATCAGCATTAATTAACCACACTCTTTCTAATTGGCAGGAAATACCATCTTTCCTAACCCAGGGAATAACTTATTTAATACCAAAGGATTAAAATAACACCCGAGATCCAACCAAGCATCGCCAATTACTTGTCCTCCAACTCTTCATACATTGGTCATATCCTATGTAGCCCAGCGTATCTATCAACACTGTGCTTTAAACAATATTATAGAACGTCAACAGAAAGGACGTGCTAAGGGTTCCATAGGCTGCAAAGAACAACTTATCATAGACTCTGTCATTTCTAACCAAGCAAATAGCAAAAAGAAAGGAATCTCTTTATTGCTTTCATCGACTACAAGAAAGCGTTTAATTCAGTGCCCCATGAATGGCTTATAGATATATTAAATATAATATAAAGTCGATGATAACATTGTGGTCTTTTTAAAATATATTATTTCTTAGAATAATTAGAAAATTTCTCTCCAAATCCTTGATCAAGATGTAGCTATCAAACTGGGACTTCCCCAAGCAAACCATCTCCCATATTATCAATATGTACCAGAGAGTATGCTTGAAAATAACAACAGTACCACACAATAGACACGATCTTGTACTAATTAATCAACAAACGAGATATACAACACTAATCGATGTGGCGATACCTAATAACAATAATCTGCGTGTTAAATTCAACGAAAAGATCGCCAAGTACAGAGATCTGGAAATACAAATAAGGAGACAATATAGAATGAAAGGCACCGACAATACCTATTATTCTTTCTACTACTGGAGTCATTCCGAAAAACGTCCTAAAAAACATAAAAAAGCTGGGTCTGAATGAACATCTCTATAAGACCATGCAGAAACCTGGACTACTCTCGACGTCCAGATATGTACGAACATTTTTGGGAGATACTCCAGCATAGCAACTCACCTAGGGCTCGATAACACGGAAAGAGTCCCACCAGAGCTCAATCTTTTTGATACCGTAGGTGTCTGGAATGAGTGAATTTTCCCCTTAGAGAGAGTGAGAGCCGTATGGCTAAATCTGGATAATCATTTCAGGTTCAGAGCTTCTATACCAGTCACTTTGATGAGTCTTGTTAAGACGAACTACGTATAAACGAATAGTAAAGGCACTATAAGTAAAAATACGTCCTAGGTGAATCGATATGTCGTGGCATGCAATTTTAGATGCCCCATGTCGGTCCAATTCATCGTCTGTTTGCCTCGAAAATAGTAGAAAGCACAGATTTAGTAATTAATTTAAATTTGGTTTCAAACACTTAGAAATCTTCGGTTTTCCAAGTTTTTGGTTTGAAAATAATTTATCCGTCTAACTTACTTAGCTATTAGACCTACTAGAATTAAGCAACAAATAATGTCGATTAAGATGACAGACATTTAACATATTCTGTAAAAATAAAAACTAGATTAACACTTGGCAAACACACAGGTTTACTCTATGCAGTGAAAACTTCATTGTCGGAAGAAGATTCCGACTTATCGGTAAATAATTCCTCTAAAGAATAATAAGATCACTGTTGACTTCATGTTTGTTCCATCACATTCAGGTATACAAGAAAATGAAAAAGCAAATGAACTAGCCCGCTTAGCATCCTTTAGCCAGGACTCCATTCTTATTAATGAGGTTTCTTCTGGTGACTTTAAGTCAGAAATAAAATATATAAAGTGTTGAGTGCGTGGGGAATAAGTGGAGTGCATCGCAAGGTACACTCAAGGAAATCGAACAATAAGTGAAACCGTGGCTCCAACCCACAGCGAATAGATACAAACAAATGAGAATAGCGCGTTTGCGGCTGGGACACAGTGATTTGGCACATAAACGCCTCTTTGCGCGGACTGTGTCGCCAATGTGTAAGAATGGTCAAGTAAAATACTCCGTGGAGCATATACTAACTCAGTACTGTATCAATTATTGTAATTTTTCTAACTTTACCTGTATTATATTTTCTAGGTCGCTAATAACCCTTGTGGTTGCAGCGTAAATAAATAAAAAAAACTAGATTAACACATAAAAAGGAAAAGAAACCAGTACATTAACATGATACAGTATTTAGTTAAATTGGCCGTTATATTCGTTTAAGGTAGAAATCTTAAATTCTTTAAATAGCTCCGTATCTTAATTTAACTAAAGATAATAAAGTTATTAGTGACATTTTGATTTTGAATATATTTTAAAGAGTAAATAAAAATCTGGAACGGTAAAGTTGCTCCACGATTCTTGCGAGTACGTATCTTAGGGGAAAATTGTTTAAAGCTCCAAATGAAAAATAATCGTGTGCGGTTTTATTTATCCATTTACCAAAATGTTCGGTGCAGCTCCTCTAATAGCGACTGCGGTTAAAAACTGTATATTAATGATGGTTTCCCTGTGGTTTAAAGCTCGGAAAATTACCTACGCTTACTTTCGCTCTTCCCCGTGAAAGCATTTATCATTAAAATACTTTACATAAATTTTCATCAGATACACAGCCCCTGCTTAAGCCGAAGAATTATATTTTTTAATCTTTTCACTTAGAACACTGAGCTTTATTTATTCTTTTTATTTGCGGCGTATTTGTTTTAATGGACGCATTCTGTCAAAGTCGCTACTGATACTTCCAGATTTAAAATTATTATTTTTTAATTGTATCAGCTTAATTTAATATATTACACCTTGTGAGATTTTAGTTAGTGAGAGCTAAAATAACGATATCAACCGAAAAAGAAAGACTCAAAATGATAAATAAGAAACAACCAAAGAAATGGACAAAACCAACTAACATTCAGGAGTTCGAAAAATATATTGGTAATTCATTGAATTTATACAACAACAGCAGACATCAATATATTGAACAAACAAATAGTCAACACAATACAACAGGCTCAAACTAAATATTGTCACAAGCAAAAAAGATGAAAAACTAAGTCAACCCACGAAAACCCTTATAGAACTAAGGCGACAAATGAAAGGAGATAACACTACAAGCAAAGAAGCGATAAATCAAATAAATATGACGGTCACAAAGGCAATAAGAAAAGACATAAGAAACTACAATGTAGGAAAAACAAAACAGGCAATAGATCAAAATAAGAACATGAAAGTTTTGAAGAGGAGCGTACAAAAGGGGAAAATAGAAATTAACAAACTGAGAAACAGAACTGGAGAAGAAACAACGAACAGAGATGAAATATTAAGAATAGTCGAAGAGTTCTACACAGAGTTATATAGATCAAGAAAAAAAGATAACAATACGGACCCTCCAATTACACTAAAAACTGGGGTATTAAACCAAGGATCAGATTTAATGCCCGATATAACAAAATCAGAAATCAAAGAAGCCCTGAAGAAAATGAAAAATAATCGAACCCCGGGTGAAGACGGAATAGTATCAGAAACACTAACAATTGGAGGGGATGTATTACTTGAAAAAATTAAACAACTTTTCAATATCTGCCTTCACAGCGCCAATATTCCAACAGACTGGAACAACGCTACTATGATTCTCTTACACAAAGCAGGAGACAAAGCAAATTTAGAGAATTACAGACCGATTAGCCTCCTCAGCCATATATATAAGTTGTTTACGCGAATACTAGTTAAGAGAATGGAAAGAAAATTAGAGACTTATCAACCAAGGGAACAGGCAGGATTCCGAAAAAGTTACAGAACAAATGACCATTTACAAAGTATAAAAACCCTAATAGAGAAAGCAGTGGAATACAATAAACCTCTAGTTCTAATATTTATCGATTTTCACAAAGCCTTTGACACAGTTGAGCTAAGCAAAATATTACAGGCGCTTAAAGAATGCAGGCTAGATTATAGATATACTAAATTATTATACAAAATATACCTGCAGGCAACAACCACTGTCAGATTACATACTAACAGTAATCGCATAAAAATATAACGGGGGGTTAGACAAGGAGACCCAATGTCACCTAAACTTCTTAATACGGTGCTAGAACATGCTTTTAAGAATTTGGATTGGATGACAAAGGGAATAAAAATAGATGGAGAATATCTAAACAACTTACGTTTCGCCGATGATATACTTATAATAGCTGAAGATCTAGGTATGGCAAGAAAGATGGTACAGGAACTCGTTGTGGCTACAGAAAGTGTAGGTTTAAATATAAATATCTCGAAAACAAAAATCATGACCAATTTGGTACCCAGAACATCAGTATTGGTGGGAAAGAAATAGAACTCGTAGATAGATATAAATACCTGGGACATGAAATTATGATTGGCAGGGATAACCAGAGTCATGAACTGAAGAGAAGAATCGGCCTTGGGTGGGCAGCATTTGGAAAACTGAGAGAAACTTTTAAAAGTAAGCTGCCCACATGCCTAAAGAGAAAGGTATTTGATCAGTGCGTCCTCCCAGTCTTGACGTACGGAGCAGAAACACTTACCTTAACAAAAGCAGCAGCTAGCAAACTGAGAGTCACGCAGAGAAGAATGGAGCGGTCCATGTTAGGAATAACTCTGCGAGACAGAATAACCAACGAAGACATCAGGAGAAGAACCGGAGTGACTGACATCATCGAGAAGATAGCCAGGCTAAAATGGAGATGGGCAGGACACATAGCCAGAATGACAGATGGGCGATGGACAAAGAGGTTATTGGAATGGAGGCCAAGGGAAGACAAGAGAAGCGTCGGTCGACCACTTACAAGATGGACTGACGAATTAAGAAGACTCAATAAAAACTGGATGAGAGCGGCGCAAGATAGACGGGGTTGGAAACATGAGGAAGAGGCCTATGTTCAGCAGTAGACTCTTGAGGCTGGATGATGATGACACTTTACAGTCCATCTAATTTACTTACCGTTGCACGTCATTATCATTGACAGAGATCGAAGTTGACATAGTTGCCAAAGTATAAAAAAATCCTGAGTCCATTTTAAATCAGATAGGTCACATAATTATTGCAAAAGTGGATTATACAACAAAACAAATTAATATTTAATGTAAATAAATAGAAACGTAATAAAAAAATCATTATGCTATGATTACAGTTAGAATAAAGGAGAAAAAACTGCAGATGAGACTAGTCTAGTCTGTTTACGACTTCCCATATCAGTTGGCACACATATGGAATTTGCAGTTTAAATCGATTAAATACTCTGCATATTTTTATAAGTTCCCATATAATTAAATATGGCATTTTTATTAATATTTATTAAACCCTTATGGTTTTTTATTTATTTTCAACAATAAAAAAAAATTTCACTTAACCCTGGCTATGCATTCACTTATGTCAGCATACGTTGATTTTTTCATAATTACGTTAAATCCTGTGGTAGCTATGGAAAAATAAAATCAAAACAATAATAGGCGAGAGTGTTGTACTTTTGGGCGCTTGTACCTCTGGACACTGTCGTTAAAATTGTTGTTTTCTCCGTGTTGGAAAGAATTTTTGCTTTAACGTTCTAATATTGACCACTTGAGGTCGGTAAAATAGTTTCGCTTCATAAATATAAAGACTTTGGAATTTAGTCAGGTTTGTAAATTTTTCATGTTAAAAGTAAATAATTAGCGAGAACATAAAGAGTCGGTGTGTTACAAAGTTGTGGCTGGTTTCATCTATAATTTCCCAGGTAAGAAATATACTATGTTTGCTATTTAAAACTTATGTCCAATCCGTAAAGTTTACATTACCTTAAAAAATTAATGTGTTTTGGTAGTTGTAAACATTGTTGTACCTTGGGACATTACGTTTATTGTACCTTTGGCCTGGCCAGAGGTACAACTGGCAATGGCCAAAGGTACAACAAGACAAAACATTTTAGTTTTTCTAATTTATCTGTAATTTCACTGGAAGTAGACACTTAAGTAAGGCGAAATCGCGAAAAAATTTTTAATGCATACATAGGTAATAAATAATTTTCAAATCAGAGGAAGCTCAGTGGTCTCTTTGCTTTAATATGTAACGCGGAATTAACTTTAATGCTTTTTTACTAAAATTATAATAAACTGACACCAAACTTCTTTGCAGAAAAAATGCCACGAAGCAAAAGTGGAATAAAAAGAGACAAAGTAGATGTAGGTGCTTTGCATCAAGATGTCGAAGACGTCCTCGAAAATAAGATTCGACAAGCTGCCAAAAAATATGATATTTGTCGATCAACCTTATCTAATCATATTCGAATTCATGTAAACTCCGAACGTCCTACATTCGAATACAACGCGAACAACGATGTTAAAAAAGTGTTTTCACTTGAACAAGAGTCACAGTTGGAGCAGTACTTGACACAGGCAGCGTCGCTTCATAATGGACTCACAAAAAAAGATACAAGAATCTTAGCATTTCAATATGTACGTGAAAACAAGATAAAAACACCAGACAATCGGACTTCAAATGAAACTGCAGGCAAAGAATGGCTAAGACACTTCATAAATCGGCATCCATCATTGTCGCTAAGGAAACACGAGGCTACAAGCCTGGCAAGGTCAACCAGTTTTAACAAAGAAAATATCCAAGCTTTTTTCAACAATCTTAAAATTGTAATGTCACGCTATAAGTTTTCCCCTGCCAATATCTATAATTTGGATGAAACCGGGAATTCTTCAGTCCATGCCCCACCTAAGATAATACCCTTAAAAGGTGTAAAGCAACTGGGTAGTATGACATCCGGAGAAAGAGGGATCAATGTAACTTTGATTGCTGCGGTTAATGCCATTGGTAACCATGTGCCGCCCATGTTGATATTCCCTCGCGTGTTTTTCAAGGACCACATGTTACATGGTGCACCACCGGGTTCAATTGGAGGCGCAAATCTATCAGGATGGTCAAACGAGAAGCTTTTTTTTACACTACCTGCAGCATTTTATAGCACACGTTAAGCCGAGAGAGCAAGAAAAAGTGCTACTAATACTCAATAATCACGAGTCCCATATTGCAGTTTCCATGATTGATTTGGCGAAGGAAAATAATATTGTGCTATTAACGTTGTCGTCAAACACCTCGCACAGAACTGAACCTCTTGACAGGACTGTTTTTGGACCATACAAAACCTACTACAACACCATAGCTAATGAGTGGATGATGACCCATCCTGGACGTCCTGTAAGCTTGTATGACGTAGCTGAAGTCGTAGACAAGGCATTTGCAAAAGCATTTACCCCTGCAAACATTGTCAAAGGATTTGAAAAAACAGGGATATGGACTGTTAATAAAAATATATTTGGCGAACACGAATATCTGTCGTCCTTTGTAACAGATCGCCCAAATCCAGAATCAGAAGAGAAAACTAATACGGTATCTTGCTCATCAAGCCTTCAACTATCCGCAAATCCATCAACATCAAACTTGACACCGGCACTTCCACTGCAGTCTAATGACAACAAGGCAAATAACGTTCACTTCAAAAGCCCTTTTGTAGTGCGCCTATTCCCCAAAGCCGTAGCTCAAAAGGGACAAAAGCGTGGTAAAACAAGAATTTTGACAGACACCCCGGAGTAAGACGAACTATTGCAAAGTAAGGTGAAAAAACCAAAGTCAGTCAAAAGGAAGGTTCTCTGCGATAGCTCAGATGAATCTGATGAAGAGATAAAAAATATAACAAAGGATTCAAGTGACAAGGGAAACTTTTGTGGGAAACGAAAATGAAAATTATTGATTAGAGCAGCAGGAAAGTGAAGAAATACTGAGTTAAAAGAAAGTGATTCTGTTCTCGTAAAATTGGCCAGTAAAAAGAATATTGCACACTATGTTGACAAGATAGTTGAGGTTTTAGATGACGAATACATGGTCAAATATTTAAAAATAGTTATTGGAAACAATAAATTTGTCTATTCAGATGAGGAAGTCTCTTGTGTCTACAAAGGCGACATAATAAAAAAACTGCCTTCACCAGATTTGGTTGGAATATTACAACGCCAACAAAATATGATGTCCTTTAATATTAAATTTGATACATACAATGTAAAGTAATCATGTTTGTCATCTTATAATACTACTACTACTAAGGATTTCCACAGTTTTCACTGTCTTCCTTCACTCAACCGTTTTCTCCAATTTTCCCTGTCATTCCAGTCTCCATCTCGCAGGGTTCTTTTCTCCATAGCCTCGTCGATTTCATCTCTGAATGACCTTCGGGGTCTTCCTCTCTTTCTTCTTCCAATCGGGCTCCATTCTGTGATTTTGTTTATCCAGCGTCCTCTGTCCGCTCTTCTGACGTGGCCGTACCAGGATAGTCTCTTCTCCTCTATATAGTCGATCATCTTATAATTCATGTAATAAATAAGATTCCGTTCGTTTGTGTTGCTTCTTCTTAATCGAAGGTAATTTGTTCTCTGACCACAGGTACAACATAATGTGGACAAAGGTACAACACAGTGTCGTACCTTTGGACGACCTGTCTAAAAATTTCAATTTTTTTTAAAAGGTAACTGAAACGAATCCGTAGACCTATACTTTTTATAGATAAAGGTTGTATCTACTTCTGTATGCTTCAATGGTCGCTATAAGGTAATTTTTAAACATTTACAGCCAAACGACATGAAATTTGCCCAAAGGTACAACACTCTCCCCTACTGTCAGTTAATGTCAAATGTATTTTGTAGTATTGTAAAGCTTTTTGCCGTTTGTGGATTGTCGAGGTAAAGTTATCGATGAAAAAATTTATTAATTTGGAATTTGGAAAAAAATGGAATTTTTGCTATACAAATTGCTAGGGAAGTTAACGTGAATGCTCGAACTGTCCAGCGAGTTCTCAAAAGGAATGGGTATCACTGTTTTAAGATACAACCAGCATAAGAACTTTTTCCGGAAAATAACTTAAGGCGGATAGAGTTTTGTGAATTTATGTTAGATAAACAGAATGAAAATGTACACTTTTTAAAAAATATTTTATTTTTTGAGAAATCTTCATTTTCATTACATAAAAAACACAATCCATCCGTTGCAAGGTATTATTCTCGGAAAAATAAGCACTTCAGTGTTGCAGTGCGAACGCAGCATCCGTAAAAGTTAAATGTTTGGACTGGGATGTTAGGCGACCATATTGACGGTCCATTTTTTATCGATGGAAGCCTAAACGGGCCCAAATATTTACAACTTTGACAGAATGAGATTATTCCGGCAGTTCGACGCCTTCCCGTTAATTTTCAGGAGGTTTATTTTCAACAGGATGGGTGTTTGACTCACAACTCTAGAGCAACTATTGACTTCCTCAATCAAACGTTTCCTGATCGACTGATAAGTACATGTGGTACAATTAAATGGCCCGCTCGATCCTGTGACTTAGCGCCTACCGATTTCTTTTTTTGGGGTTTTCTCAAAGAAAACATTTATAGGCATCAGTTTGAAAGGGCCACAAACCTAGTCGAATTAAGGGCAAAAATACTTCATTTCTCTGCAAGCATTATACCAGCTCTACTCCAAAATATGAAGAGAAATCTGTATGACAGATTTGGTTACTGTTTAGCACAAGGAGGTGGAATATTTGAGCCCTTAATTCATTAGTCTGCTTTCCTAATTTTTATTTTTTGTTAGGTATATTTTACGAAGCTTGTGGGTTCTTAATTAGGTAGTACAGTTAGGTAGGTTTGTAGATTAGGGCGCACAAATTTTTTTTCCCTAAATCTACTGAAAAACTTTTCACTTGGCATTTCACATCTGGCATCAGCGCCTCCCATAAGAGCCTATGTGTTAGAGTGACGTGCAAGGTATCGATGGAAAGGGGAGGTGGTAATGAATATGTTTAGACAAAAATCAAAAGAAATTAAAAGAAAAGAATTTTTATTCAGATATTTTTCTTTTAATTTCTTATAAGAAGAATAAAAATTCTTTTTATTGATTATTAAAAATATTAAAAAGTATTTTTGAAAAAAAGCGTATTTTCTGCTTACATCACCCTGTGAGTATATACTTTCCAATTTCTTATTAAAGATGAACGCTAACCCCGCGCCCCGACTCTCCAGCCCATTTAGAAATCTCATTCCACTGGACGGATGTTTTTGTAACAACTGCTAGTCGTTCCTATTCAGAACTTGGGATCATAAAAACACTATTTGTTTTTATGTTACTTTGGAGACTGGGGAAAGACGTTGAGAACTACTTGTAGCTTAAAGCTCACTAAATTGGACTGAACTAGCACGTTTTCTATAATCATTAAAACGTTTTTCTTGGACGGTTTAAGCACTTTTGACTCTTTAACTGATGTGTACTTGTCGAGTATTTGTTTTCTTTTGAAAAATTTAAAAATATGTAATAATTACTAAAATAATATTAAAAATAAAGCTCTAATATGAGTCAATATTTTTTGGCTTCGGAAATTTCTTAATGCGACGATATGTCAAATATCTATAAAAACCGAGCTGTGTTATCTGATTGTTTTGTTGGTTTGTTAATGTTCAATAAAAACCTTTACTCTTCGCAACAATAACAAGTTTTTCGAAAGAAATAAATATTGGTTTGAAATAGGTACATGGTGATTCCATATAAATTTGGTTGTGTGTAAATCCCTTTGTTATTTGTTTCTCACTATAGCCCAGTCTGGTTATACAAAAATCATCGATTTCACGGCAAAATGTTTCGCAGATATCTGAAGCTTTTAAGACATAGGTGGGGGTTACTAGATGACGAATAGATAAAAAGATACTCCTATTTTTACCTTGCGTGTTTTTTAAACAATAATTTATGGTCAGAATTTGATTTTTTATCTATAAGTTTTTTCCCTTATAATTTAAATAAACAATATTTATACCATTTTTTTATATCAAGAATATCTTTATTTTCCCGTTTTTTCAACTAAAATTGATAAATAATTTACGGAGATATTTGCAAAAAAGCAGTTTTTTTGCACTAATTTATAAATTTAATGAATTTTTTAATTAACAAAACAAAATGTTATTAATACATTTCAACATTGAGCAGTTACCGTCCTTTAAATTTGTGCGAAATTTCCCCCCGATCGGTCAAATAGTTTAAAAGTTATTCAATTTGTTTATCCCTGGGATTAATTATTTAAACCATTGAACTTGCCCTATGAATGATGCTAGACACATTTAACAAATTTCATAGGATTCTTTAAGACTTATACTATCTCAGAAGTTAAATGAATATTGATTTTTCATCGAAATTATTTACAAAATAAACGTTTGAAAAAGGGGTATGTTTTTTACTTATAAACAATTGTAAAAACTTCTATATTTTCCAAGCTACAGACTTGTACGTACAACCATTAGATAGCTGGTAAAAAAACTCACATTTAACAAAAAAAAATAAACCTTCTATGAACAATAGGAACGAAGTTAGCGACAATTTTTTTGTTAATTATATCTCCATTGTTTATAAACATTAAGAAGTAAAATTTGCACAAATTTTGATTGAAAATGTAAACTTTATATTGAATTTTATAGCTATAAAATTCATCCAATTTTTCGAAACTTAAAACCTTTCGAAACGAAGTTACTTTCGAAAGATCGACATAGGAAAGTGGAGGGGAAACTGTTTTAGCTCCTCGCTGCAAAATTTAATATTATGGTTACGGATTTATCATTCAGAAGCTTCAACAGTTCTGTAGGAATTTCATCAGGTCCATTTGCTTTTCCGTTTAGCGTTTCTTATTGCGTATTCTACTTCTTCTTTCAATATGTCTGGCCCAGTTGCATTGATTATCTGAGTTAAGTTGTTTCTATCGTCTTCAAATAATTCATTCAGGTATTCTGTCCATATTTTTATTTTATTCTCTAGATCTACAATAAGATTTCCATCTTTATCTTTAAGTTTACCTATTTGGCATTTCTTTATGCTTCCTGTTATCTCTTTTACTTTTTTGTGCATATTGAACGCATCGTACTTTTTCTCATAGGTTTTCATCGTACCATTTCTTCACATTGTTCTTTAATCCACTCCTCTTTGGCTTCTTTTATTCTCTTTTTTATGTGTTTATTTATTTCTTTGTATTTGTCTGGGTAATTTTTCATCTTTCTTCTTTGTTCCATCAAGTCTAGTATATCTTGTGTCATCCACCCCTTATTCTTTGTTGTTGTTTTTGTAAGATGTTTCTTTCCTGCTGTTTGTATAGCTTTATTTATGTACTTTAATTTTTGGTTAACGTTGTTTGTATCCTTAATTTGTTGCTGCACTGAACGGAGGTTTTCATTTATTTCTTCTCCTGTTTCTTGTCGTATATTTTTGTTTCAAAGTTTATTTAAATCTAGTGCCTTTCTGCGTGGTCTTATAATCTTTTTTGGTCTCGCCTCTATCACAGTAACTGCCGGGTTATGATCTGAGCCTATATCAGCTCCTGGGTACGTCTTAGTACATTTAACAGCATTATGATACCTCCTTGCTATCATAAATTAGTCTATTTGATTTCTCACTATTTTTTCTTTGGTATGTTGTGGAGACGTCCATGTATATAACCGTCGAGGAGGTAATTTGAAAAAGGTATTTGTTATTATGAAGTCTTCACTTTGGCAAAATTGAATCAATCGATCTCCTCTGTCATTTCTGTTTCCAAGCCCATATTTTCCTACTTGTTCTCCTACCCACCTTGGCATTAAGATCGCCCATTAATATGTTAATGTATGGAAAGACTGAGTTAATAAGTGAAGACAAACAACCTGCAACAAAAAGGTTCAGACCTGACAGTGAAGTCGAATAAATGATCCAAATTTTAACTTTTAAAGCAATGTATGTAAAGAAAATAAAAAAAGTAAAGTTCAATAAACATTGCAAAATTTAATAAGGCAAGTGATGAAAAAATCGACTTATTTTATCAAAGCAGTAAGGCAGATTAGATTAATATTGCATATCATATTTGTAAGAAAAATAGAATAAAAATCAATATTGTTAATTATAAAAATACAAACAATTATAATTAATATAAGGAATATAACAATATAATGTGTAAAAAATTACCTGAAATTTAATTTATAAAATATATAAGTATTAAATATCATTGATATAAAATGAAAAAACATATGTTGATTTTCCGTGATTTTCCGAGATTTATGGGGGGTGAAAATTATGTCATCATTATGACTATTCGAGCAAATAAAAAAAAAGTAAGCATTTAGGGTGAATTTCAAATGGATTCAATTTTTCCGAGTTTTCCCATATTTTCCGGCCAGTGAAAACTATGTAGTTATTTATATTTCGACGAGCTACCCCAGAATAAAAAAAGAGGCTTGCAGCTGCAAAGGAAGCTGAGATAATGTATATTTTTCCTACGTGTTGCAATTTGAAGTTCCGATGCCGAAAAAAAAACGGAGCTGAAACAGATATCCTCTCCACTTTCCTATGTCGATCTTTCGAAAGTACCGTCGTTTCGAAAAATTAGATAAATTTTATAGCTATAAGTTTCAATATAAAGTTTACATTTTCATTCAAAATTTGTGCAAATTTTACTTCTTAATGTTTATAAACAATGGAGATATGATTTTTTTAAAAATAGTCACTAACTTCGTTCCTATTGGTCATAGAAGATTTTTTATTTTTTAATGTGAGCTTTTTTACCAGCTATCCAATGGTTGTACGTACAAGTCTGTAGCTTGGAAAATATAGAAGTTATTACAATTGTTTATAAGTAAAAAACATACCCCTTTTTCAAACGTTTATTTTGTAAATAATTTCGATGAAAACTCAATATGCATTTAACTTCTGAGATAGTCTAAGTCTTAAAGAATCCTATGAAATTTGCTGAATGTTTCTAGCATCATGCATAGGGCAAGCTCAATAGTTTAAATAATTAGCCTCAGGGATAATCAAATTAAATAACTTATAAAATATTTGACTGATCGGGGGGAAATTTCGCACAAATCTAAAAGATGGTAATTCCTTGATGTTTAAATGTATTAATAGCATTTTGTTTTGTTAATAAAAAAATTAATAAAATTTATAAATTAGTGCAAAAAAACTGCTTTTTTGCAAATATCTCTGTAAATTATTTATCAATTTTAATTAAAAAAAAAAATAAAGATATTCTTGACATAAAAAAATGACATAAATATTGTTTATTGAAAATATAAGACAAAAAATTTATAGACAAAAAATCAAATTGTGACCATAAATTATTGCTTAAAAAAAACGCAAGGTAAAACTAGGAGTATCTTTTCATCTATTCATCATCTAGTATCCCCCACCTATGTCTTAAAAGCTTCAGATATCTGCGAAGCATTTTTCCACCTTTTTTTTTAACCAGACTGGTCTACTAGTCTTCTCTGCTTCATCAATTAAAAAATTTCGTGCTTTATAATATCCATTGTTGTTTTTTTCTTGTTTTTGATTTTTTTCTATGTTTTTCTAAAAGTAAGTACATTAAGAAAATGAAATACAACTTGAATTTTTAGATTTCTATATATAAATTGATGTCGTATAAGCTGTTCTTGTTTTATATATAATTTATGGCCACGAATGCTAATACATAAAATATAAACGAAACGATTTCATTTATTTTATGGATGAAGCAATATTTCATATTAAAAGAGGAAAAATAAAATTCCTGCTTGTTTTCGCTTACAACTCAACAACAATAATGCTGTAATTGATGTGACACACAACTTTTTGTTCCGTTTCAATTGCACAGTTGTTTCTTTGTGGTGGTCTGGGTCCCAACCACATTAGGCCAGTTTCTTAAAAAATCAAATAAATATAACATTCCAAACCGCCTTTGTACTACTTGAGTTTTCTTCTGGTGCGTTTGTCAAGTTAAAATTCTTGTATGGTAATTTTTTTTGGTATATTTTTGCTGTATGTTTGTGTTTCGTAAATCTTTTTCCATCAGTAGCCAATTTTTAAAGCATGAAGCTATGAAAATAAAAGATGACAGAAATGTTTTTGTTTCTCTCTTAGTAAGGATATATTCAATTATCAACTAGTTTGAAATATTTAATCAATTAATGGCATCCATTTAAAAATTAAACAATTTTCAAAGTTTATTTACATTATAAAACACATCACACCAATTTAATTGAATATAGGCTGTCATATATAGTAGAGGAAATATGAAAATTGATTGATTTTTAAACATCGTGTTAGCGTTTTTTTGGTATACCATTTTTCAAAGTAAAAACGTTGCACGTCACAATTTATATAAAGTGACGTCACTTATATTTAAAATTTCCAGAACGTCAACCTTAGAGTTCAAATTTTCCTAACACAGCTAATAATACGAAACCCATACGGAAGTGCTTAATCTTTCATAGGCGTTAACATGGTATAATATTCAGAAAAATGTAATCATGATTATATTGGGAATTTTAGAACTATATTGATTAAATAACCAAAAACATGTGTTATAGTAGGATCGGTTTAGCCTGTCGCATAAGTAATAAAAGTGTCTGTTCAGATTTGCCTCAGGTAGTCAGCGGTTCTCAAATCAAAAATGTACGGTTTTCTTAATTTGATAATACGACATTAGGGATTTTTTTAATAAAATAACTTTGTTTTATGTTTTATAATAATTGAATATCATAATGTAAATTGATAAACATTGAGTATGAAATATACAGGGTCATTCACGCAACATGTTGGTTAAAAGTTTTCAAAGTTTTGGTCGTCACTGGTTTCTGCAAACTTGGAATAATGGGTTATGCAAAGCATTCTTCATTTTTTAAATATTTGCATTCTTCTAGTACTTCCGGTTGTACCGGAAGTCGCCATTAAGTTTCTTATTTTAAATAGAAACTGTGCTTTTTGTTATTTTTTTTAGAATCTAAGTAACATTCTGTATCGATTTTTATTGGGATACCATTCTCGAAAAAATAGCCGTTTTTGAGATATTTAAAGTTTTTGAAAAATTTTTCATATTACACATGCAACTTCAAAAATTAATATTGTGGTTAATATTTATGCTGAAAAAACAAAAATTCTTTTTCAGCGGGTACTAAACTCTATTTTTATTTAAGCATAAAAAAATTTGTCAATGT
This sequence comes from Diabrotica undecimpunctata, assembly GCF_040954645.1. NCBI lineage: Eukaryota > Metazoa > Arthropoda > Insecta > Coleoptera > Chrysomelidae > Diabrotica > Diabrotica undecimpunctata. The sequence continues at coordinate 10,342,752 of NC_092811.1, read as the reverse complement.
TAATACTGGGTGTTCAAAATTTTGTATTATATTTTTATTTTTATATATTTTATAAAAATATCTATAAAAATATATATCTATATAAAACAAAGACTTATTCCTACTTCCCACACACACCTTCCCAAACCCACCGAGGTACGTTGTCCTCCTGCGGTACAACCAGCCTCGGCTTTCCTCCGCCCCCTGGTCTTTGGAGCCAGGTCTCGACTATTTAGAGGTATCCCCTGTCAGCCCCCTGTAGGTTAGCCCATTTGGCTTTATCACTACCGGTCAAAGCAATTGTTCGGCGATCTAATGATGGTTGTGTGTGCCGATACTTGCTTTCCCTTTTCTGCACCAAGTGCAGTCGAGAGCGAGCAAACATCGAATCCTTTCATCCGTCGTCTAATACCCAGTCATTCGTCCAGTCATGTCCTTAATCTACCTTACTTGCTAATCTAATTTTTTTGGTACTTGCATTCAAGAGCGTCGTGCCCCCGGCTGTCTCCTGCATGCGGTTTTTGTTTTATTTTTTTTTTGGTGGTTGGTACCCTTTTGTGTTAATTTTTCTATTTACGTCTTAATCTATGGACAGGTATCATCACTATCTGACTCGCTATCCGATTCATCTGAATCTTCATCATTACGAATAATTAAAGGTCTTACTTCATCAATAACTTGTTCTATTTCAAATGACTCTAAAATTTTCAGTATGCTCAATACATTTCCGCGATTGTTCCTCATTGAGTTGGTTTAGTGCATCTTGCCAGAGTTGTAAAACGCTGGCTTCGTCGGTGGTCTTACATGCATGTTTATCATAGTAGTTTTTAGTGATGCCCCACACCAATTCAATTGGATTGTACTGGCAGTGATATGGTGGTAGTCTTAGGACCTCATGACCATATTTTAGTGCCATTTGGTCAACGACAAATTTTTTCTCAGTAATGTGTTCTTTGCACTTATTTAATAATTCAGCTTTTAAAACTAGATGTTTGTGTTCTATATTTTTCTCCGACAGTCACTTTCTTAAGTCTTTTTTTTTCCAGCTGCTTGTGGACAACTTTTCCTCCTCTCTGGTGTGATACGAAGCATTGTCTAAGACTATTAATGACGGATTTTCCAGATTTTTTAATAATTTTTCCTCAAACCAATGTTCAAAAATATCGGCGTCCATATTTCCGTGGTAATCATCAGTTTTTTTTGTCGAAGAAAATATGAGACTAGCATTGGGTATAAAACCTTCCGTATTTCCTGCATGCAATATAATATATCTTTTGCCATTACTCGCACTAGTACTCGAATAGCATTTGGTAGAATCATCTTGCCAGGATGATTTGGTATTATTTCCTTTCGCAAAAATCCATGTTTCGTGAAGAAACACAAATTGTCTGGCAAATTCGGAATTCTTGTTTTTTAATTAGTTTCTTATAAATTATAAAAAAATGTTTTGGTAGCGCTGATTTATCCTCAAGTACTACAGCCGACCAGTAGGAGGTTCGGTACCACAAAGCAGGTAGAAAAGGGAAAGCATAACAGAGTGGCTGTAACTAGAGTCATAAATTATTTTTCGGGCGTTAATTCGAAATACGACAGGGTAAAACGACTTCACTATATTATTAATAATATAAAGTTTATAAAATAACTCTTTAAGTTTAATATTCCACAAAATAATAATTTTAATTAAATAGATTAGACAATTGTACGCAACTGATACGGGAATACTTTACATTTTAATGACAGTTGAGCATGTGGCAAAATTGTATAAAGTGTTGCTGCTTTTTTAGAGTAAGAATTTTGTTTATCTTTTGATTTCTTACACAATTTGATCATAATATATTATATATTAATAAATTGTATTTATAAATAAGTACATATTAAATTTAGGTTAATAGCTTTAAAAACTAATTATTGTTGTGTACTGTGATTGTGCTATGCCAAAACACTAAATAGTATGTAGAAAGCTGATAATCTTTCATATAAGATAGATTATTTTAAACAAGAAATAATTGCGGGGCGTTTTTACTATTAAAGCCCTAAAAGAGGTTTTAAAATTTAGAATATATAATTTTGTATTAAAATGTTTTCTTATGTATTTTAGTGAGTTGCATTAGTCTTAAAACTAAGTGTATTTACTGTTAATGTAAGAGTTTGACAATCGTGCAATCATTTTTATATGAAAAATTCATTTACAGTTTGTCGAAGATTACATGAATTTGGTTTGCAAAGTTGCAGACCAGCAACTGGTCCAAATTACTTCCGCAGCACAGAGTGACTAGACTACAATTTTCCAGGGAACATGAGAGGCGCACACTGAATTGGTATTTATTAAGGGTTCGTTGACTGCACATCGGTATATTGAGGAAGTTTTAGCCAATCACGTAGTACCCTTTTCTCAATATATCGGCGATGATTTTAATGAACTGGCCAGCAGGTTCTCCAGATCTGAACCCAATAGTGCACATTTGGGACATGCTTGGTAGAAATATTAGAGGTTGCACCAGCCTCAATTAACGAACTTCGCTTAGCTCTAGAAGGGGAATGGCAAAACATCCAGCAAGACGATATTCGCAGCTTCTTAGACAGCATGGGCCGACGTGTATAGGCAGTTATAGAGGCTAGGGGAGGCAATACAAAAAATTAAGTTACTTTTAGTAGTTTTTCTTTGTTCTTTGCGTACTTAGGTTAAGTTAAAATGAAGTTGTGTTTTTTATGTTTTGTTGTCGTCGTTGTATGTCGTTGCTTTTAATCATTATTTAAATACAGTGCTTCTGGGATGTCGATATGATATTCCTTCGATATCAGTCACGAAAGTCCCCATCGTCGTATTACAAATTAATACAAAAGATAATGATAATAATAGGATAAGTCGTAAATTGTGGGTGGCATGAAACAAAAAACATAATACTTAGAAGATATGGTTGCAACCGAAAAACAAGGTTTTATGAAAATCCGCTAACTGAATTATTCCACAGGATGTTTCAAAGTTAGGATAAAAAACCACCTTTCGATTAACCCCGTATAATAAGTCAAATACAAAATTTTATTAAAAACTCACTATACTAAATTAAAATTTATAAATTTTTACACAGTGCGCTAAAAAAATAATCAAAATAGGGCCAAAAACTAAAATACTTTGAATTTGACCAAAATTTTCTACTTTGCGTTTTTTTGCATCTAAATGTAGTTGTCTCAAATATGATACTGTGCGTATTATTACTGGCCTATGACGTGTGGTCAGCGCTATCTACATGGTTCATCTCAGACGGTCACGCGAAGCTTCTTGTACTTGACTTGAGATGATAAAGAGTAGCAATATTTTATGGGCTTCTGAAAAAGTATATAATAATGGATTCATAAAGGCGTAAGATTAGATAGCCGACTTTTCAAGGAAATTATTTCTGTTATTTATTTCGACGTTTCCATCTTGGTTATCTTCCTGAGGAAATTAAGAGTTGCAAAGATCAGATTATTACAGCAATAAGTGGCAGGGAAAAGTAAATAAAACTTTGGGGCTATTAATATTTTTCGGTGAGATTTTGGCGATGAATTTTTAATTGAATTTTTTTAACATTTCTGGTTTAAAAACTGTGAGTCCACAAATAGTTAGTTAGTAGGATAATAGATATTACCTTTTTTGGGTTTTTTTCGATGAACTCCTGTTCGGCTCAAGATTAGTTTACCGTAAGATATATTTGCTACAAAATACTATTTTATCAAATTAAAATAATGTACGACGACAATTTTGATAGGACATTACTAAAAATACATTACAAAGCGTCTAACAGAAGCCCCTAGTGGAGGGGAGGTCGTTTCTAAAAACTATAAAATTTTACCTTGGGAAAGCAAGTATTGTTCTTCTCAGAAATCCATAAATACGTAGCGGGCACAAGAACAATGAACCATTTGATTCGACTAACTGTAAATATTAAAACTACCTAATTTCTAAAGACAGGGATTATTATCTACAAATTTTCCCCAGAAATATGTAAAACTGATAAACATTTTAATCTTTTAATAGATTTCTAGAAGCTAATTTACCCTAACTTTAAGAATTACCGATATCAATCTAAAATAATAAAGTAAAATCGACAAACAACATGAAGTAAATTATAATGGGACCGAACAACTCCGTTAGAAAAATATAATTTAAAATAATAAATATTAAAAGAGCTTTCCCAACTAAAAAAGTCTAAAAAAACTAGGAAAGCTGAGAGAATGTGTAAGAGTTTTATATACATCACGAAAAATTGATGGTCTAATTTACACTAGTTAGCAACAAAATTGCATATCCACTTGAATCTAGTTTGCATCATGATATCCAAAGCCCTCATCCAACTCTTTTCCTATCTTAACTATCTATCTTAAACCAAAAATATTTACTGTATCCATTTCGTACCTTTTTGTGTAGATTTTGTTCAAGTTAATTGCTTTTCCTGTGTTATCAAAGGCAATTTGAAAAATTTGTCCTTAAAAGAATTTATAAAAACCTGCCGTTTTCTCGGTATATTATATACAGTGTAGGTAAAAGTTTATGGTCGGTATGGTAAAATTTAACAGGATATCTAACGCAGATATAAAATCATATTTTCAGCGAACAGACAAAGATAACAATCATATTTCCCCTTGGTCTCCCCTCCATATTTCTTATTGCTGCCCATTGCCCAGTAGTAAGACGATTAGTTCCGATTAGTTTCGATTAGTTCCGATTAGTTCCGATTAGTTCCGATCAGAGATATTTTACATATCTCTGGTTCCGATCCTAAGAAACTAGAGGTGGGTCGTTGACATTTTTATCGGAACCGTTTTTCGTAAACTGTAACTAGTTGATTGTTTATCAGTAGTTTCAAATAAGCGAGTACACAAAAAACATATTGGCTATTATATTGAAAGAAACTAACGAAGGATATATTTATTATAACTTAAAAAATAAATTAAACAATACAAATAGTACTTACATTTACATGACACATTATTAAATCGCGAATCGTCTAAATTGACATTTAAAAACATACGTTCTTCCACTTTTCTTGTTGTTTCTTCTTTTGTTTAAAATTAAACCAGATTTTGAACATGTGTTCACAATGAACAGATTTTGTTACAATACTACAATATTTTATGAATATAGTGGTTAAGTTAGGATATACATGGCGATGGTTTTTCCACCACTGTAATGGACAGTTCCAATCACCGTTCGAAATTTTTTGTGGTTAATATCATCAGACAAATACATGTCGACTTCTTTTATATCTCTAGATACAGGTGTATGTTTAGATGAGTCATGTCTAATAAATTCATCAAAAATACACCATGGACTTAAGTCATCTTTATTATTTCTTTTTCTTGTACTGGTTGATTTTCACTAGTACAATCTTCTTTTTCTTTTTTGATAGAAGTAACCAGCTTCTTAACTCTTTCTTTTGTTTTTTATAACTAGGTATTCTGATTAATGAATCAGTTTCGATTTACGATTGATCTGCATTTTCGATTTCAAATCTTTATCGATAGTTCGTCAAAGGATTTATTTATTGTAAATATTCAATTATGAATTATTTTTCTTAGTCAAAATCATTGACCTAGTATAAGAATAATAATTTTATTTTCAAAAAATGCGCATTTGTAGAAGATACAGCTTTTATGGTCCACTTTCTGAATATTGCAATGATTGAAACTTCTCCTGACGCATTTCTGTCCGTTTCGACTACTTCTACTACAAGTACTGACATACTGCCACCGCCACTCAAGCGTCAAAAGGTGATGGATACTTCCATTAATAAAAATATTAGTTTAGAACAAAAGAAACAAATAGATATGGATTTAATAAACCTATGCAAAGACTCGTTTCATCCGTTTTCCATAGTTGAAGAACGAGCGTTTAAAAAGTTTGCAGGGTGAATTCCTGGATATAAACCACCAACAAGAAAAACTTGTTCATTACGTCAGGCTCATTACTTCAGGAATGTTATACCAAAACTAAACAAATTATTAGATCCAAAGTTGTTAAAGAAGTAGAAAATATCTGTATTACTACTGACCTTTGGACATATGGAGTAACTGAGAGTTACATCGCATTAACAGGACAATATTTAACCGAAAATTTAGAATTTAAAACGATTTTATTCGGCTGCTGCCATTTTTCTGGAAACCATAATTCAGAAAAGATCGCTTTTGAAATTAGTGAAATTATTTCACTAATTTCAAATTTCAGTTTCTAAAAAAACACATTTCAAAAAAAGTACCTTATCTTTAGAAAGGCTTTTAAAGTATCAATTACAACATAACAAAGTTCTCAAACGGCCAATCCAAGACGTGGAAACTAGGTAGAACTTCACCTATTACATGTTAAAAAGATTGACCGAGTTAGAAGAGGAAATCCGTTCCACTTTTGTATTAGTTAATACAGACTTAGACTTGGACCAAATCTAAATAATGAAGACTGGATTATTTGTTCTCAATTTTCCCAAATTTTACGGCCTTTTAAAGAAATAACAAGTACAATGAGTGGCAAAAAATACTTGAAGGGTAGTTCAGTGATTGTTATGGTACGCTGCCTTCAAGAATCTTGCAATAAAATTTTAGCAAACGGTAACCTTACATCCATAATATCCGACGTAGTACAATTACTAATATCGGGTTTAGCAAAAAGTATTGTAAATGTGAACACATGTTCAAAATCTGGTTTAATTTTAAATAAAAGAAGAACACGGTTAACAAGAAATAAAGTAGAAAAACTTACGTTTTTAAATGTCAATTTAGACGATTCGCGATTTAATAATAACGTGTAGTGTAAGTACGATTTACTATTTGTATTGTTTAGTTTATTTTTCAAGTTATAATAAATATATCCTTCATTAGTTTCTTTCACTTCAATAAATATACACATAAACGATAATAGCCATTATGTTTGTTTATGTAGGTACTCTCTTACTTGAAACTACTGTTAAACAATCATAGTTATTGTTTACGAAAATCGGTTTAGTCGCGTTAAGAGCGTAGGCGAAAAATTTCAGGCCAATGCTTTTTAAATGTATTCATTTTTTTCGAATCCTGAGAAAACTAACAAATATTTTTGAAAAATTTAAACGCAGAATGAAAGGTGACATTATTCCCGAGAGCCGAAATAAACAAAAAGTTTTTTTGAATGAGATACTTAAAATTCAAAATCACACTAAATTTTCTCTTTTTTCGCCCCTGTAACTTATTATATATATATATATATATATATATATATATATATATATATATATATATATATATATATATATATATATATATATATTTAGGGATTCTACAGTATTCACTGCCTTCCCTCGCTCAACCGTTTCCATCTCTCTATGTTGTTCCATTCTCCATCGTTTAGTCCTCTCTTACTCATGGCGTCGTCTACTTCGTAACTTATTAAAATAAACATTATAGAAGTTTTCAGAGACTTTCGGCCCTCGGTAATAATGTATTCCTTCATTCTGCGTTTAAATTTTTCAAAAATATTTATTAGTTTTCTCAGGATTCGAAAAAAAAAGAAAGCCCACCTCTACTCGTTCGTTACCTGTGTTCCTACTTTGATTCGGTGATTTGACTACGCGACATGAGACGTTGCCAAATAATTTCGTATGAAGGTTTATTTATTGTGGAGTTATATGCATATTTTTATTGGAAATAAGGCACAATGTGACTTTAAAATAAGCTTATTTTGATGTTTAGATTTTTAATTCGGAAATCGTACTTAAAATACGAAACATTAATAAATTTTATTTACATATTACGATTTCCGAAGTGGAAATCAAAATGTTAAATTAAACTTATTGTAAAGAAAAATTGTGGCAAATTTAAAATAAAAAACAGTAAGCTACCATTTAAATCAATTCGCCCAAATTTGATTATCTTAGAACGTTGTTAAAATGCTAAAAAGACAACAGGTCAAATAAAACCAATAAGTTTGGCAACGTTGAACTTCTCCTCTTTTCTTAGTTCCACTAATGCTATTTCGACGATATAATGGGCTGACCTAATATACCTCTCTCTTTTTAAATAGGTGTTTCTCACTCCATCTCACATAAGGTCCATACCGACCATAAACTTTTACCTACACTGTATATGTTAATTGTTAATAAACGTTAGCTGATTTAAAATTTTTTATTTGGTGAATTTGAAATACGGTTCAAAAATCTGAGTCCCGAATGAATTTTTATTGGTCTGTTACATTATTAGGTCATCGATATCATCAAATGGTGAATAGAGACCTTTATTTAATATCGTCGTCCCTTTTTTGTTCGGTGACAAACACACAAATCTCCAAACTTTTGTTTGTAATCACATTTCCCCCTCCGAAAACTAAAAAGTTTAAGTCAAAGCAATTACAGCTCTATCCTTTTCATACGTTTCGGTCATGCATGCATTTCATGTGGTTGTTTTGCCTTTGGAAGGGTATATTTAATTTTGAGCACGGGAAATATGTAATCTGCGAAATTCCAACCCCAAAGTAATAAATGTTGGAGAGTTGTAAAATATTTTACTGAAAATTTACGAGCGATTCACCTTTGTTTACATTTTTGAGATGCTTGGGATGAAACACCTGACAAACGTGTACCGCCTGCTCTTGTGTGGGTAAAAATAAAGCGGTAGGGAATCTCTTTTAATTAGAACTCAACATTTTTGAGATCAAAAATCTCCTAAAATATCACCCCAAATGGTTTTAACGCGAGGAGATATAAATTGGCAACTTTTTCACAAAATGTCGGTGAGTTTGATTTAGTGTAGAAACAGAAAGACACAGGAAAAGTTTTAGATAAAAAGCTATAAACACAAGAAGATAAAATACTAAAATACTCTGTGTAGAAGTACAATTAAAAAACATATATTTCAGTTGCAATCTCTACGTACCATCCAGTGTATCAGGCACTTATGTTGAATTAAAAGAACTAATAGGTCAGATACCCTTACTCCGTTTTATAGTGGGAGATTGCAATAGTCATATTATCTGGGGATCCTCCTACACAGATCGTGATGGCTCTCTTACCAGATTCGATATAAGCACCGAAAACTCTTCAGCAATCGACCTATGTATTTGCGAAACTTTACTTATGCTACAATTTACTTGGAAAGTTCTACCATATACATATGTCAGTGAATACCATCCTATAATTATAAAGAACATTACGGCAATAAGGCAAGATATTTTTTACCAAAGTTGAAAATCGAGACAGACTATTGTTCAAAATTTGAAAAGTGCATTGATGATTAAATGTCAAATTGTTGTTTATCCAACAACGTCGATGTGGCACTAAATGCATTACTTAATACATACAATTAAAACTGGTGCTGAGTTCTTTGTCAGAAAAACAAAAAAGACGAATAAGAATCATCAATCCGTGCCCTGGTGGACTGCAGAATGTGATACTGCAATTAGGTTAAGAAAAACATCGCTAAAAAAATATAAGAGGTACAAAACTATTGAGAATAAAGTAAATTTTAAATTAACAAAAGCCAGAGATCAACTTATAACTAAACAAGCCAAAAAATCGTACTGGTCCAAATACATTTCTAAAATAAATTCTTCAACTCAAACAAGAATGTTTCGTTTATACTTTCAATATTGTGGAACACGAAAACTATGATTTTTTTATCTTCAACAACAGAAAACGTGTTTGATGTTAAAAAAAAAAGAAAAAGAGGTTAGTCTTTGTATGTGGGTATATTTTATTTTATAAAAACCCTTAAAAGGGCAACATTAAAAGCACGAACGTTTTCGGAACAACTGTTCCATCATCAGGTTAAAATATTTTAACCTGATGATGGAACAGTTGTTCCGAAAACGTTCGTGCTTTTAATGTTGCCCTTTTAAGGGTTTTTATAAAATAAAATATACCCACATACAAAGACTAACCTCTTTTTGTTATACGTAGTATACAGCCAGCTGCAGGAATTATTTTCCTTGTGGATTGTGTTTGATGTTCTCTCCACTTTTGAATACCACTCTTCCGGTAAGTAAAGGTATGTGACTTACGTACATGGCAAAAATGATTGGCTTCTTTCAAGAAATCTTCATCTTCAGGATGGTAGATTACCTTAAACCTTCTAGTTGCGACCAAAGAAGACAACATCTGAACTACACCCATGTTCTTATTTTGCTCAACACAGTTATCGGTGAATAAGTATAGTGTTTCAACAGAAGGATGAACAACATTGTCAACATAATGTTTTAAAAAAGATACTGTCTCATTCGCACCTTTTTTTCCTTCGACTTCATTGTACATGTACATATAGGACCTACCCGATTTTGCTGAGTAAAAACACTGGTTATAAACCCACAACTGTCTTCTATAAACAAATATTAGTTACTGGTAGTGCTGGTACTGGAAAGTTGTGTTGATAATCAAAGCTAATAACATCCATTTTTCGTCCCATTTAGTTTCTTCACTTCAACTTCTGCGCTTTGAATAGATGTAGAGTGTAGTCTTGATTTAATTGGGATTTTTCTTCTGGATTTTCCGCCGCATCTATTTGATTTTTGAGTCTGTCACGTGCATTGCAGACGTCCGTTTTAAATTTTCCAAATAAAAAATTAAATCTGGTATTGAATATGTGATGATAAAAATCATAGCTTCTTTTAAATCAAAATGCCCTTTCCAAGTAGCTTCTTTTTCATAACGTCTGATCGTCCTCTGAATAAAAAAATACTTTTAAAATAACTTGCTAGTTCTCTGAATAGGAGAAGTAGTATTTTAATATTCAAACAAATGCATTTGTAGATATGAAAATTTTGGACCCTCTAGATCAAGAAAATTATGTTTTTCCAAGTCCTCTTTAAACAGTAGTATTAAATGAAAATTTTTAGCTTGTAGTGCAAGCTTACAAGACAAACATCCTATTTGTCCTCTCTGTGTCAGGTCTTGTTTCTGCCGCATATGTCATAATTGGTTTGATGATTGTTTTGTAAATTCTGCATTTGGTTTCTTTCCAGATATTTTTATTTCTCCATATTGGTTCATTTAGGCAGCCTGCGGCTCTGTTTCCTCTATTCACTTGATCTTCCACTTCAGTTTCGAGCTTTCCGTAGCTAGTGAAGCTAGTGGAGATAATATGAAGCGTAGATATCCTAGACTCCATCACTTGTTTTATTATCTGACCTTCCAGCTCCAATTTACATCTTAGTAAACTTGCTGTTGTAACTATGCATTTTGTCTTTTTTTTTTTGAGAGAGTAGTATTGCGTCGTTTGCATAGCAAATTATTTTAAGTTGTTTTCCTCTCATTTGGTATCCTTTTTTGATTCTTACTTTTTTTATTATTTCATCCTTAATCAAGTTGAACAATAGAGGACTCAGGGAATCTCCCTGTCTTATTCCATTACCAGCTTCTGTCGGGTCGGTTAGTTGTTCTTCTACTTTTACTTTTATTGTGTTGTTTTGGTAGATATTTTCGATCGTTTTGATTATTCCTAGAGGTATCTATCTTGCGTACAGTAAGTGGATAACGTCTTTTAGTTTGACCCGGTCAAATGCCTTCGTAAGCTCCACGAAACATAGATATGCCAATGATACAATACAAACACTTTATTTAGACTTCACTTAGAATGAAAACTGTGTAAAAACCGAAGATAACGAGTTTTCATTCTCAATGATCGAAATGGATATACACTCTCGCCATCTATTGGCAAAACTATTAACCGGACATGTTTAGTTTTCACTTTAATACGTGTATTAGGTCTATATGAGTCGAATTACGTAAAAACCAATTTTTAATAAAAAGTGGTTTTTAAGTCGGAATAAAATTTTGTACCCCAGTAATACACTAGAAGAAGGACATGCTAAAACTTAACGTATATATAGAAATTTTACATATGCACATCTTTAAATTTCATTTTGCATGTAGACAAATATATTTAAAATACACAGACACCTTTTAAATCCATGCTTAGTTGAAGGGTTAAAAATTCTGCACGAAATAAATCCAACCAAAAGCAACTTTTTACTTAAGTAAGTGCCGCAAACGCCGCAAACTTTATTTTAAAATAATTACACAAATTACCAAGTTCAGAACACTATTACTCCATTATAAATTGGTGTGTCGTTCTGTGAACCCCATTAACAACCCCATCAGGCCCAAAACCTTTAATGAAAATCCAAGATAAATGAATGAATTGAAGTCATACTTTTAAGTTTTCCAATTAAATCGTTTTGATAAATGATGCGTTTTGGCCGAAACCAAATCCTTCGGGAAATATAATAAGGTAAGAGAGGGATACGCTCAATTAGCACAGCTGGTTCGGTGTCTGGATCCTGCCAGCAGAAAGGAAACCCGACAAGAAACTCCTGCCAGGACGTCACAGCCGCCGACTGAGAGGGGTGAGTTACATGATCAGCCCCAACGCTTTGCAAATAGTAACTTCAAGTTAGATGTTGACAAGATATATGGTTTATAAATGAAGATAAATAAAATATAATGGCATAGTATTTTTAGCAAAATATTTTTTTTAATAAACAAAACAACCGTCACATAAAAATGGTTTAAGCAACTTATAGATTATGGTCGTTACGACAGTGATTTACTAGAACTACAATGAATACAATTAAACTAATCGTTCAATTACAATTAATATAAATAATATAATTATTTTTAGCCCGTATTTTAAACAAAAAAGATTTTTTTTTGATTAGACTTATTTTCATACAGCCAGACACAAAGGAATAAGACAGTATCCATCATTATAATTTACCTAAATGCCCTATCAAAATAAAAGATTACACCGATATTAGGAGAACAGGGACACACTCTTCTCGCCTAGGGACCTATCAAGGCATTGATTTATATAAGTCACAACAACACTAGGTGACGGAGAGGAGGAAGTTATACAAATGGTTTAAAACAAAGGTAACAAGATTAACTAAATACTTTTTAGAGAATTAAAATGATAATTTGCTGTCTTTTAAAAATTTAATTAAAGAGTTCTAAATATTTACAGAGCCAAGTGATAATAAATATAGTATGTTCCAAGGAGCTGCTATTTTATATTTTAATAAATCATTTATACGTTTGGATGAGTAGACTGTATTTTTAGAACAACCAAACATATATGATCTAAATCACTTTCCTCTCCACAATGCTCACCTTTGTCATCATCAAAAACTTGTATTTTAAATAAGTGTTTTGGATAACATGCGTGCCCGAATCGTATTCTAATAATGGAAGTTATGTGCCTCCTGGAAGCTCTACAAGACTTTTACCAAGGAAATTTGGGAATATCTGGCTGAATTAACGAGTATCTATTTTGATTCACAAAAGAGTATTCTTTCCACTAGTAGCTCCACTTTCAAAGCAATGTTGACTTGCAAGAAACAATACTATCAGAAAGCGTTACTTTATATAGAATACCAGTATCGGTTGAAATGCTTTCTTTGGCTAATAAATCGACATATTTATTTTGTTCAAATCCTGCATGTGCTTTAATCCAGAGAAAATGTACATTGATTCCTTTGGTGAAAATAGTTTAAATACTATGTTTAATTCTACAAATGTATGGGCAGTCTTGTAAGTTTGGTGGTGTAATGTAAACATAGCAAGGAAATAAAGAACGAAAAATTAAGGGATAATTAGCCTAGTAAAGAGTAATAATTATTTAAGTAATTATTATATATTCCAAATTAATAAAGAATAAATTCAACACAGTTTAACGTATACATTTCAAATTAAAAACAAAACAATTCACCCAGTTTAACACAAGCCTGAATGTTTAAAAAATTACGACACTTAGACCTTGTTGGAAATTAATACAAGGTACGAATTGTTAAACAAGTGATAAGAATTGAGCTGACTAAGAAGTTTTACATAGCGTGATCCAGTTTAAGACATGGAATAGATGGCATAATCAGCGAAAACGTAGAAACAAATCTCCACTTCGGACGTGACAAAAAGAATCTAAGGTAGGAGTTGGCAATAGATAAAAACAAACAGAAGTTGGTCAAACGTCCAGTAAGAGCGCGGCGCCCGAGAGTGGCCCACGCGAGAGGCACGGCGATCGGGCACGCTGGTGTAACTCGACGGGATAGTGTGACGTATAAGTGCCGGCAACTGGAGATTCGAAAGTTCGCGATCCCGAATCCCTGTAGGACTGGAGGCGTATTCATTAGCTAGAGCCTAAATACGCTAAGGTAACTAAGATCTATATACTAACCCAAGGTATATCTAATGATACGGAATTGTCCGACCTTTAATTCCTTGCTTTGTCTCTTCTCGTCTCCCTTCGCGCCTGATCGAAATATTATTGGTCATAACTGATATTTTGTAGTGTACAGTCTGTTTAATACATTGTAAACTCGAAATTTGTTTTTTTTTGTTATTCCCGGCCGTTACAGGTAGAGACTAGAAGAGATTCACATTTCCGCTTATGCAGTGCTCCGGCTTCTAACGTAAGCCCATAGCCTCTCACTCTTTGCAGGACCTGAGACCGAGAAGTCCTTAATCCCCTTCCTTCCAAAAATCTCCCTACCCTCTTGTAAATCCGCGAGGGCGGAACCAGTCAGTCCAGACTAGTGGAACCAGCAAGCCTTGCCCCGCTCGTAGGGATAAGTATCCCCTAAGAATTGTAGATGCATTGATAAGGATATTGAGACAGACGTCTTCTACAGTGGTTCATATTTACCAATAGATTTTAACACTGCTAAGGAGTCGGACAAAAAACCATTGTGTAGTGATTTCTGTGTCCATATTTATTTTATAATCTGCTGTAATGCCATTATGGTATCGTCGCCACCTCCTTTATATAGTTCAGCTGAGAGATTATCTATTCCGGGTGGTTTGTTTCTATCTAGTTTTTTAACTTCAACAATCTTTGGTGGTTCCTTTTCACTCTCGTCTATTCAATACATCTTTCCTTGTTGTTAATAGGTCGCCATTCCGACTTCTGCATTGTCTTGTGGTTGCCTTGAATTCTTTTCTGTTGATGTTTTGTTGTGTCAAAAAATATTTAGAAGTATCAAAAGTATTCTATTGCAAAAAATAATGGTTTTTTTAATAGAAAACTAGGGCACACATACTAGCTAACATATTTGTTTTGTTTCAAAATATTTTCGCTACACTTCAAGATTAACCTGGTAGATTCAGCAGTTTTATAAATATATTTACCCTAGTAACAAGTCGATCTGTAATAGAATCCAGATGTTATATAAAGGTAAATAGAGGCGCTATGAAATAAAATATAAAAAATAAGATACGAGTAAATAATTTTCTTTTTAATGATATACCGGATGTGTTAAAAGAAGCGGGCAATCGAATATTTTGCGAAATTAACATTGGATAGAAAGATTAAAAGACACGTTTCCAATATTTTTCAAAGATTTATTGAATAACACCAAATGCGATACCCCACGCCCACTCCCTGAGGAGACGGGGGAAACCAAGGAAAACTTTGTAATTTTAAATGAAGGGTACAGGCAAAGAAGGTGTTATGTCAATTTTTGCAGAAAATGAGTTTCTGGTCCCCTCTGTTAGCCAGTGACCTGGACTACCATTCTATAAATCAATCACCGCTGTAAACGTGTTCAATCATGAATAATAACATATTTTAATTTCTCTAGTCAGGCTAAGAAGGTGGCAAGTCCGCGCGGTCCCGGCGAACAAAGTGCTTTGTCAGGATGTACACGTAAGCGTCGGCTGATGCTATTACATCGGCAAATTCCAGCAAATTTAGTAAACAAACGTGTTTTCCTCAGTGAACTTGTGTTTATTACAAAAACTAAGTAATGGAGAGAATTGACCCTGAAATCGTTGATAATCGTTGATAACGACATTTCAAATAGAAATAGTAAAAAAAGAAAGAAGTATGGAAAATTGAGTGATGTAAATAAGTTATTAAATTTGAGAAGCCATACTATGGGTGAGGACTGTAGGTGTAAGAGATTAAAGTGTTTTGAGCGTGTACCAGAAAATGCTAGGAACAAAATCATCCAGAGTTTTAATCTACTCAACTCAGTTGATGAGCAGAATATATATCTGTGTGGTTTGATAACGACCCTTCCAATCAAACAACGAAGACCAAGGCAACAAGAACGAGATGCTCTTCTTCACGATGCTTCCTTCCGGTACCGTGTAAGAGTTGTAGACAATATAAATGGTCATGCTGAAGATGTTGAAATATGTAAAAAGGCATTTATATCTATACATGGAATAGGCCGAAGAAAGTTAGCCGTGCTGCAGCAATCATTAAAACTAACAGGAGATGCACCAAAAGATCGTAGAGGTAAGCACACTAATCGGCCACACAAGCTCTCTATTGAAGCAAACAGTACGATAAAAAGTCATATTGGATCGTTTAGAGGTCGTAAAAGTCATTACAGTATGCATGATACGGCTAAGGTATACCTACCAGAAGAACTAAATATTAAAAAAATGTTTAATATGTTCTGTGAAAAGTTTCCAAATGAGAATGTGTCATATGAAACTTATAGGACCATTTTTTCAACCGAGTTCAACATATCATTTGGATACCCTAGATCTGACACATGTAGTCAATGCGACGAATATTTAGCTAAGATTAAAAGTCTAGAAGCTGAAAAACTCAATTTATCGCAAACAGAAAATCTGAGGCAAAAACTAGAGGCAGATATAAACCGGTTAAACATAGAGAATAAATTACACAAAACGAAAGCAGAACAATTTTATAAAAGAAAGAGGGACGCAAGAACACGTAGCCAGAAGTTGATTTCCACGGAAGCAATCTGCATCGATTTTGCAAAAAATCTTCCGGTTCCGAATATTAGTACGAGTGACGTCTATTATAAAAGGCAGTTGTCTACATATGCATTCAATATCCATGTTTTGTCTACATCACAAAGCATATTTTACATTTATCCCGAAACAGTTGGAAAAAAGGGAGTGATGATGTCTGCTCTTTGCTACATCATTTTGTATATAATTATCTTAACCCTGAAGTTCGTGAACTAGAAATATTCTGCGATTCCTGTGGAGGACAGAACAAAAATTACACTATGTTTCGTTTTCTACACTATGTAGTGCATGTAGAAAAAAGACTAGATTTGATTAAGGTTACTTTTCCAATTAGAGGCCATTCGTACATGGAGTGTGATAAAGATTTTGGATTAATAAATCAAAAAACACGAGTGGAACTCCCAGAACAATGGCAGGAAGAATTCCGAATGGCTAGAAAGAAACCCTCTCCTTTTCAAGTAGAAAACGTTAACCAAACGTACTTCAGAACCTGGACAACATTCTTGAGTAGACGTTATAGAGGAACATGTCCATTTCCTTCTAGGCCGATTAGGGAAATGAAAATAGAAAAAGAACATCAAAGGATGATACTTCACCGAGACAGCTACAATGGTGCAAATTTAAAACTAAAATCAAATTAGAACGCAACCAGTTTGAACTGCCTGATCACTTGTATAAAAGTAAGATACACATTTTTACCTTTGAAATATTTCTGTAACAGGAAAATTTCTTTTAGCGCTTTTACCCATTAGTAAGATGAAATGGAAAAATCTCCAAGAGCTGAAGATATTTTGTGGCTCAGCGGCTCAAGACTACTTTAACCAGTTGCCATATTTGTAGAAGACAAACTGATGACCTTTGAGCTTTATGATTATTGCGGTAAGCTAGACAACCTCATCTATATACGAATTGACCCTAATTTTTTTTTGTTTTAGGATGAATAAAGCACTCAATACCTGAAAAATTTTACCACATCCTCTTTTTCATAAGGATGCCTTTAGTTTTATTTACCTACATTTTAAGTTTACTGTTACAATAAAAATATTATGTTTAGTAAGTAGTCTATAATATTAAGTTATTTGACAAAACACCTTTTTGCCCTGTAAAAATTGCAATTTTCTACAAAATGTTTTATTACTTTTTATGCATTTGTATTTTGGCTATTCACATTTAACTGTCTAATAGGTAACATTCCAATACATTATCAAAAAATTTGTCACTTTTTATTTTCCTCTAATAAACAAACACCAGAGAGTCCAAACCTTTAAAACCGTTTTTCTCGAAACTTGTTTTTTTGACAT
This sequence comes from Diabrotica undecimpunctata, assembly GCF_040954645.1. Lineage (NCBI taxonomy): Eukaryota > Metazoa > Arthropoda > Insecta > Coleoptera > Chrysomelidae > Diabrotica > Diabrotica undecimpunctata. The sequence continues at coordinate 10,324,754 of NC_092811.1, read as the reverse complement.
ATCACCTTCTTTGCCTGTACCCTTCAAATGGAAACCCCCTTTTTATTGCAGATTTAGATTTCTTGTGCAAAACTACGTAACTTTTATTGGAGAAATTTTTTGATGAATGGCGCTATAATCGGAAAAGTCCTAGTTATCCTCATACCCTAGGAAAATTATGGAACAGTCTAATATATCGAGAAATGCTACTATTAAATTACTAATAAAAATTTGTCGAACGATGCCAAACACGACTGCTCACCTCTATCCTCTGGTGGTAGAGCGGGAGGCAACTTTAAAATATCGGGCGATTTCAGTGTCATCTATCTATCAGTGTCTAAGTTCCCGAGCGGTGCACCAGCCCTAGACGCCACTGTCCAGCAGTCTAGATATCGACAGCATTCAAAAAAGGTACGTGAATCTCTTATAGAATTTTTACAAGAAGTTATTAAATCTGCCAATTGGTTTTTGAATAACAATCATCTACAATATATTCTGATTTACACATGTTGATTTTTTTCGTTATTATAAATTAATATAATTAAACTAGCGACTTCAATACGTATAAACACATTAAAAAAATAACAATATGCCAATATAATTATGTACTTAAAGCACTCACCGTTAACAGAATTGTGCAGTCATATACTTTAAGATGACAATTACCTGTAAAAGAAAAATATGGTTTTAGTGGAGATACCAACACTAAACAAAATATAATCGACATTTTCTATACAATCTACCGTTTTTTTTTTTAGAATTTAAGCAAGTAATAATTAAAATAATCTAAAAACGACTTGCAAAGTTTTTGGACACATTGTGAATAATTTTCCAATTGTATGCATATGTATTTAGTTTCTTCCTTCTCCTGTGCATTTTTCGATGTAGATACCGGATTGTCGAGCTATAGCCGCAGGACTCTCGGCGAGTATGATTCCAGTACCACTCTAGTCTATCCTCATCGGCTTCGTCGAAGTGGTTTTTTTTTCAAGTTTTTCAAGTCTTCATTTTTTCTACCTTTACTTGCTCCAGTTATCTTTCGTAAATTGGGTTCTCTTACCATCGGTATGAACGACTAGTGGTTATTTTTCCATTGTTATCTTGTCAAACCTATATGTATTGACTCTCGCTCTAATTGATCAGTTTCCTATAGTTCTTTATTTTTATTTTCTGAACTTTTACCCAAGAGTTTCTATCTCTTGGGTAAACTTTCTTCAGTAGGTTGAAATCCCATCGGTTCCAACTCTCCAATTTTATTTTTTGATTCTGATAAATCCTTAATGATTTTATTTTAGTTCCTTTTGATTCATCTAAGAGTTTCGGTATGAATCATTAGAACAAACATACGAACACATAAAAACCTGCATGAAGACAGCAGCCCTAGAAGCTCTTGGAGAAGTGGACCAAAAATACACCCACCAAACTACGAAATTAACCGAAGACACACTAACATGCATAAAAGAGAAAAAAGAACTCCATATAAAATACCTGAACACAAAAAACTATGAGGACTTGGAACTATAGAGAAAAAAAATAAAGAAGTGAAAAGAAAAGTGGCGAATGAAAAAAATGAAAGATGGGAAAAAACATGCACAAAGATAGAATAGCACATAGGAGGAACGAGAAATTCAGAGTCATGGCGCATCTTAAAGTCGCTCCAAAGAAATAAGATAGGGAAAATCAAGATCGGTCACATCAAAGAAAACGAATGGCAAGAATACTATAAAAAATTGCTAAACGAAGACCGCCCCGAATTCAAACAATCAGAAATAGAGAAATAGAAATCTACACACATGACGAAATCGAATTAAGCCTAGCTGAGGTAAAAATAACGATCAAAACTCTAAAGAACAAAAAAGCAGAAGGTCCCGGCGGAATACCAAATGAATTGATAAAAAACGGATCGGAAAAGTTATTCCGTATGATACATAAAATGTTTGAGAGAGCACTGAATCGAGAAGACTTACCGGCAGAATGGACCCAAGCATATATGGCATCAATATACAAGAAAGGAAATAGAAAAAACCGCGAAAACTATCGGGGAATCAGCATTATATCGTATGGAAAGAACATAAAGGAAAAATTAGAAATATATATACAAGATAAAATCGGAGAAGACCAGGCAGGTTTCACAGCGAGGAAAGCATGCTTAGATCACATTTACACGGTCGAACAACTAATAGAAAAAAGAATGGCCAAAAATAGATCCGTCCATCTGGCTTTTGTTGATCTTAAGAAGGCATATGACTCCATTTAAGACGACAAAGGGACTACTACAGGGTTGCTCCACATCCCCCACCCTGTTCAAAATATTCCTGGAAAAAAACCCTGAAATCATGGAAAAGAAAGTGCGAAGGAATGGGTATACCAGTAAGGAACGAATATCTATATACGCTAAGTTTTGCCGACGACCAAATAGTGATCGCACAAGACGAGGATGACCTCAGTTTTATGATGAGAAAACTGGAGCAGGAATATACAAAGAATGGGATGGAAATAAACCTAAAGAAAACTGAATACCTAACAACGGAGAATACAGAAATAAAACAGCTGGAAATAGACGAAAGTAAACAAATCAAAGGAACAGACAAGTATAAGTATTTAGGTTTCATAATATCAAACAAAGGAACAACGGAGGAAGATATAAAAAATGGACTAGGACAAACAAGAGACTGCATACGAAATTTGAACCAGGTACTATGGGATAAGAACATCAGCATGAAAACAAAGAAAAAAATATATAATACCATAACAAGAAGTATCCTCACTTATGGGTGTGAAAATTGGACAATAAATAAGAAAACCAAAAACAAAATAAGAGCAACAGAGATGGAATTCCTAAGGAGAAGCTGCAGAGTAACAAGAAGAGATAGAATAAATAACATGGAGATTAAGAGGACAATGGGAATGAACTCCGACATAATAGACTATATCGAACAGAAGAGGTTAACCTGGTACGGAAATGTCAGAAGAGCAGACCAAAATCGGTGGGTGGATAAATAGAATAACAGAGTGGAGCCCGATAGGAAGAAGAAAGAGAGGCAGACCCGAAGATCTTTCAGAGATGAAGTGGACGAAGTAATGAGTAGAAGAAACCTACAGGAAGGGGACTGGCTAAACAGGAAAAATTGGAGAAAACGGTTGAGTGAAGGAATACAGTGAAAACTGTGGAAATCCTTGTATATATTCATCTAATTCAATATTTGACATATTGAAAATTTCATAAACCCTTGTCGCGAAAAAAATACACGAAAAAAAAATATGTATGTACGTGAGCTTCCAAATGTCGGATATGAAACAGATAGTTGATGTTCTTTAAGAGTTAAGTTGTAAATTAGTCCGCAATTAGTTCGAAAACTGCCTCTGTTGGTTGTACAGTTTGTTCTTCTCGATGGCACCTGCAATCAGCCATCTGTATCTTAAATGAACCATTTTGAGGCAAACGTTCGTGAAGATGACACGATGTTGTGCGATGTGGTACCCTACAACCTGTATATAACTCAGTATATAATCGTCCAGCTGATCAACAAAATGTAAGTCTAACAATTCGGCATTTGCAAAATTTTTCATTCTTTTTGATATAAAAAAATTAATTAATTACTAACAATAATGTTAAAGCAAACCATAAGCTTAGTAATGAATAAATTAATTTGATATTTCGTATTTAACATTAGATAAATGTTGAGAGTAGATAAATAAACTAACTGATAAATGGTAACACTAGCCTATTAGACAATATATTAAAGACACTTAAAATTCGCCTTATGATGTTTTATGTATAAAAACGGCGCCTCATGTAAAAAAAGGCAAGATAAATTTTTTCTCACAAAAAAATTGAGATTATTACCCGTTTGCGCGCCAATGATGAATATAATATACTTAGTTGTATGTCAAAAAATGCGCAATAACTGTCTCTTACAAAACAAATAGTTTCATTTGCATATCTCAACCAGTTTCAGAGCAATAAATAAATCGTTAATTTGTAAGAAAAATTTCAACACCCTGTATCTCGGAAAACGAAGCATTTGCGGATATACGTTTATATAGCAAACTGTCATTATTTTTCCCGTGGAAGCAGTCCTTAAAATTTGTTACACTTATTTACTAACACTCTATTATTCAAATATGTATATATTATTCTTTTGGATTAAAAACGGACACTTTGAAGCTTCGTAACTTTGAAAAAATTGATATCTGAGTCTTGGAGCACACATATCTTTTGATCAGCATGACCAAAGCTACCTCTCTTCAAAGTTTCAACCAATTTAATTGATAACACTTTTACATAAGAAAAGTGCCGTGGTCCTTTTTGTTCCAAAAAGAATATTTCCTTATTTTTTACATATTTTCTTTAGGCATATAATAAGTAATCTAATAATGTAGTGCTGTGGTAATATACGTTTTGTACTTTTGTAATCAATTTGAGTGATGTAATCGTAAACTCTGATTTTTATAAAGCCCAATACAATCATTGCTCGTAACTCTACCTTCGATCTTTAATTTTTTCGTATAATTTTACAAATATATGATGATATAAATGTCTTTGGGAATATATATTCTTATAAAATTAGATCTCACAAAACAATACAAAGACAAAAGCAGAAACGAGGAAAGCCGATTTAGAAAATAAAAAAACCATCACCACCGGCATTCTTTCTTTATTCCATATGTCCCAATAAAATTTTTTCAACAAGCTCTCATACACATTTCCATGTATATAAACCCCCGATATTTCCCTGCGGCCCTGTGTAGAAGAAATCCCGCCATGTCGTTCGCGATGCCTGGCAAGAAATGCTCCAGCTGCTTCAACTGAGGATGTATTTGCTCCTCTAATTTCTCATTTCGCTCTGTCTACTCGGCCATATCCGGAGTTATAGTTCAGACTTAATAATCCAATATTCAGGGTTTTTGTCGTTGTTTCCGTTATTTCATTGCTTGGAATAACTGTTATTTTGGACGGATGCCTAGCGTCTGGGTACTTTAACAATGGAGAGGTTTTAAGAAACTTTCCAAATTTTAGAGCAGCTGAAGGAGGATATTTATACAAGGTTAAATAGAATTTATTGTCAAAAATGATAATTTTGAAATTTTCTCTAATTTTTTTCTTAAGAAAACGGTTAGCTATCGGATCTTTCCGAGAGATTTTCTATTATCTTCCAATTATCAGAAGTTTACAAAAGTTTCCTTTTGTAAATTCCCTGATATCAAGCATAAAAAAGTATACCAAATCTCCTATAAGACTTTAGCTTTATAAAGCAAAAACGCTGGAAAGATTGATAGACAGGTATATTAGGGACGACGTGCTGATGGAGAATCCACTTAGCGATCGCCAATATGCATACCAGCCAGGAAAGTCAACTGACTTGGCGCTGGATGATCTTAACAGACTGCTCTCAAAGTCGCTAGATGACAAGGAGATAGCGGTGGCGACGTTTCTGGACGTGGAGGGAGCGTTTAATAACGTCTCCTTCGAGTCTGTAACGGACGCGCTTAAAAGAAGAGGAGTTCCTGCCTTCATATGCGAGTGGACAAAGGCGACCTTAACAAACAGGATCATTGTGTCCTCGTTAGGTGAAGCCACTATTGAAGCGAAGGCAGGAAGCGGCTGCCCACAAGGAGGAGTTTTATCCCCATTACTGTGGGCTACGCTTATGGATGACCTACTTAATACACTGTCCAGGGAGGGATTTCACTGTCTGGGTTATGCGGACGATTTGGTAATTGTAGTCCGAGGACGCTTTACCAAAATAATTTCGGAGAGACTTCAGGTCGCTCTGAGGATGGTGGACAGCTGGTATGAGGAAGAAGGCCTGAAGGTTAACCCTAAAAAAACATCTGTTGTTCCCTTCACCAGAAAAAGAGCACTGCAAGGCTTACAGCCACTAGTGCTCAAGGGAGTAGAAATCCCATTCACAAGTCAGGCCAAGTACTTAGGTGTAATATTCGACCAGAGGCTGACATGGAATGCACACATTCAGAAAGTCACACCGAAGGCCACTATGGCCCTGAACACATGTAGACGAATGTGTGGTAAGAATTGGGGGTTAAATCCTAAAATGAACCTCTGGTTGTACACAAGGGTTATAAGGCCCATGATAACTTATGGTTCAGTGGCGTGGTGGAACAAAACGCAACAGTCCGGGGCGATTCGATTGCTCAGTAGCACACAAAGGCTTGCATGCTTGAGTGTTACAGGAGCCATGAGAACAGCCCCAACGGACGCGCTAGAAGTTCTGCTAAACCTACCACCTCTGCATATATACATACAGAGTGAAGCCAGATCAACAGTACATCGGTTGATCCAAGGCCAAGCTCCAATAAGTATGATGCAGGGAGCTGATAACTTAAGGCTATACCAGGACATAAAGGCAGACCCCGTTCTAGGAATGCCTGTAGACCGAATGGTTACGAGGTATAGTTTTAACAAAAATTTTCAAATTACAATACCAAAAAGAGAGGACTGGGAAACTGGTCCGCCGCTAACAGCAAACTCAATATGGTATACGGACGGCTCCAAAACGGATACAGGTACGGGGGCTGGAATATATGGCATAAAACCAAGGACGGAAGTCCGGGTATGTCTAGGAATATACGCGACCGTATTTCAAGCCGAATTAGCTGCTATACACAGGTGCGCTATGGAACTAATCGGCCGAAATGTAGATAACGACTCCATCGTTATCTATTCGGATAGTCAAGCGGCTCTAAAGGCTCTCAGTTCGGTACAGGTCGATTCATGGCTGGTATGGAACTGTTTGGATGTCCTCTCCCAGGTGGGAAGTCAAAACAGGTTGACACTTGCCTGGGTGCCGGGACATAAGCGTCATCGTGGCAACGAGAAGGCCGATGAATTGGCCCGAGAAGGCGCATCTACGCCACTAGTTGGTCCGGAACCCTTCTTTGGAATCGCAAATACGATAAAAAGGGCAGACATACACAAATGGGTGCAACAGAAGTCTCTTGAGTGGTGGAACAACTCACCAGGACAGAGGCAGGCCAAACTTACAGCAGACTTACTTTCGCACAGACGCAGGACTGTCAGAATGATAGTGGGTCTGCTCACTGGGCACTGTAGACTCAATAGACACTTGAATCTCATAGGCCTGACAGAAGAGGACACCTGTCGTTTCTGTCTGGAAGAAGAGGAAACCGCTCTACACGTTCTGTGCCATTGCGAAGGTCTCGCACGAATGCGGTTTCTAGAACTCGGAGAGGAAAAACCGGAAGCACCAGGCTACATGAAAAGGCCACTATCAAGGCTGTTGAGTCTCATTAAGAGGACCAAGCTAGATAAAGTGCTTTAAAATAAGGGGGAAACACAATAGATCTGCAAAGGTCGCAGTGTATCAGGCTCTATTGGCCGCCCCATTTTCTACATTCTACATTAGCTTTATAAAGAAATGCTTTCAAATATTTCACTTTCACCAGAACCCATCCTAACACGATGGGGAACATAGTTGGAGGCCGATTTTTTTCTATTTAGACTATTTACTAGATTTAAAAAATATTGTTCTTTATTGAAACGTCAATAAACGTACTTTAACCTTTAATTGTGGCTTATTCCCATTTAAACAGTAATTATTTAAAAAAATATAATTGACGCTTTAACGAACTTTAAGTTCCTTCAGTACCAACTTTCATTCATTACACCAAATTTCAGTTTGCTTTAAAAAACTATTACTCAATTTGAATCAACAAAGTTTTCCTTGGTAGAAAGCATAACCTTAATAAAAAAATTAGATTAGCTTGTCAAAATGTTAAAGGTGACACTGGAAAAGATATTTTTCAAAAATTTGAAACAGTAATTAAAAAAAAACAATGGTTTTCAGAAACATACTGAGGTAGCTGACATTCTTGTTGGTAATTTTTGCGAAGGAATAGATTTAGAACCCAATATTTATTTTTATTTTTTTTTATATATTACTAAATATATGTCTCCATTGACAATATGCATATTTTCTAAAAGAAATGCATATTTAATGTATGATTTTGGGTAAATTAGTGCATATTGTTCACTTTTTGCATAAGTCTACTTATAAGTGATATAAAAACCTTTATTTTTATTTTTTTTATATATTACTAAATATATGTCTCCATTGACAATATGCATATTTTCTAAAAGAAATGCATATTTAATGTATGATTTTGGGTAAATTAGTGCATATTGTTCACTTTTTGCATAAGTCTACTTATAAGTGATATAAAAACCTTTATTTTTATTTTTTTTATATATTACTAAATATATGTCTCCATTGACAATATGCATATTTTCTAAAAGAAATGCATATTTAATGTATGATTTTGGGTAAATTAGTGCATATTGTTCACTTTTTGCATAAGTCTACTTATAAGTGATATAAAAACCTTTATTTTTATTTTTTTTATATATTACTAAATATATGTCTCCATTGACAATATGCATATTTTCTAAAAGAAATGCATATTTAATGTATGATTTTTAGGGTAAATTAGTGCATATTGTTCACTTTTTGCATAAGTCTACTTATAAGTGATATAAAAACCTTCAAAAATACTTCTATCCTTATTTTTTGCTTAGAAAATTGCAAAATAACTTAGAAATTTCGGTTTTTTCGGACTTGTGGTACTTAAAATATGATTAATATTTCAAGTTATTTTATTTGTTTTTTAAAAATTATATTTTTTGCAGCAATAAAACTCAAAAAATAATAACTTAACAGTAATGCTATGTGCAGTTTATCAAAGAAGAACATTTATTCTTTAAACATTAAAAAAAGAAGTAAAGAAAAATAATTTTAAATATTGCAAAATTATTTTTCAAAAACAGGTCGCTTTTTTTATAAACAAGGATTGTTTAAAATATAACGAAATGAAAACCACAATCCTTTTGTGCTCTAAGCTTCTTCAGACCAAAATCAGCATCATAAAATTCTCGAACCACGTCAAATAAACAAAAACAAATCACTTACAGTGTATCTACAATGAAGCTATCTTCAATCTTATCAAGGAAACGCAGAAAAAATACTTTTATTCTCAATCTATTAAATTATCTTTGGTTAAAATTCACAGGTTCCAAACTTTGGCAACCGAGCTCTTCAAAAAGTCATTCTGACATGATCTCCTTTCTCTCGTTCCTTTATTTTATCCCTTTACTTCTGACTTCCTGAGAAGACGAAAGAGAAGTAATTAAAGAAATAATAAAAGATATGAAAAATCAAAAAAGCCCCCGGGAGAGTGGCATTGTGGCAGAGAACTTAAAATATGGAGGAGAGGAAATACTTCAAGAATGGAATAAGTCCATCATAATTCCTATACACAAAAAGGGAGATAGAACTGAATGCGCAAACTATAGAAGAATATCCTTGTTAGAAGTAATATACAAAGTGCTTGCCATACTAATTAAAAAACCATTAGAAATATATGAGGAGAAGAATACCGATTAAATTTTTATACTAAAACAAATCCTGAATTAATTGCTAGGAATACAACATTTCAGTACAAGTACTTTTCATTGATTACAAAGCCGTCTACGATACAATAGACAGAAACAAATTAATAGAAGCGCTAAAAGAATTTCAAATGCCAGAAAAAATAGTAAAAATGACAATTAGACAAACCAAGTAAAAAAAGGTGTTCGCCAAGGAGAGCCGTTGTCTACCTTGCTATTCATTATAGTTCTAGAAAAAATTGTAAGGGTTCGAGGGATAAATAGGTCCAGCACTCTTTTATATAAAGAGCACCAATGCTTAGCATACGCTGATGATGTGGTTCTCATTGCAAGAAATGGAAAAGAACTGGCAAGTATGGCAAAAAGACTAATTCGGGAAAGCTCTAAAATGGGACAGACAGTTAATATTAATAAATCCCAGTACATGGAAATCTCGTGCAAAAAAGGAATAAACACTAGGGTCTCTTTTAAATTGGAAGTAGAGGATGGATCAGTTATAGAGTTCGAGAAGGTGGATGAACATATGTAATAAGGTACTCTTATTGAACGGACATGTAAGGAAGAAACTGAAATCAACCTGAGACTGACCAAGAGCAACAGATGTGCTGGAGCCATGAGCAAAATAATTAAGGCCAAATATATATCTCGTAGTACAAAAATAAGAGTATACAAAACTATAATTAGACCCACAATGCTATACGCTGCCGGGACATTGACTATGAACAAAATCATACAGAAGTACAGAACGGATTGGAAGCATGGAAAACAAAGATACTTCGCAGAATGTTTGGTGGAAAAGTAGTAGATTGAGAATGGAGAAGACGAACTAATGCAGAAATGTACCAATTGTATGCTAAGTCTACAATAACAAAAAGTGATGAAAATACGTAGACTAGAATGGCTCGGACATCTAGAAAGAATGCAAGGTAATAGTCTAGTCAAGAATATTGTTTGGAGAGTGAGGACAGAAAAAGAAAGGAAGACGAAGAAAGAAATGGAGAGATGTAGTGATGGAAGATGTCAGAGAGATGGGAATCAGAGATTGGAAGCTGATAGCTAAGAACAGAAAACGATGGAAATTATCCATCCCCATGGGTCTAAAAGGCCTGTTAACGCTACATATACATTTACTTCTGACTTCCTAAAATAATTCCTAGTGAATCCACTTCTTTAATCTTCTCCAATCCACTTCTTTCTATACTACCTAAATTGAAAAACAGAATCCTTTCTTCGTACTTATACCATTCCCCAAGTGTTTAAATTAGATAGTTTTACTTAACAAATACCTTCTAAGAACTTATCGGAAAGCCATTACGCTGTTTATTTTATAATCAATTTTAAAAATTCGTTCGAAAACATTTATTGTCTTATCTACCTAACCAAAACGTAGACAAAAAATACGATTATTAATCTTCCTAGAAGCCACACAGGGAAAGTTTTATTATTCAGCACTGCAACATTGTCTTTTTTGAATCACTACAGTCAATTTGAAATATTGGCACTGCAGGAAATCAGATGGAAGAGCCAGGGAGAAATTCATAAGAATAAATTCTCACTATACTACTCCGGAAATGAAATGAGACAAGGTGAAAGAGGAGTAGGGTTTATGGTAACCAAAAAACTGCGGAAAGCCATTATCGCATTTACACCAATATCAGATAGAATTTGCACCATAAGATTTAAAGGTAAATTTCATAACGTGACAATGGTTAATGTATATGCACCGACGGAAGAGGCTGATGAAGAAGACGTTGAAAGATTCTACGGAGAACTACAGGATGTATGTGATAAAATCCAAAGACACGATGCTGTTATAACGTTAGGCGATTTTAATGCTAAACTGGGGAAAGAAGAAACGTAAATATATTTGGGAAACACAGTTTGCACACTGAAACCAGTCAAAATGGACTCAGGGTGGCACAGTTCGCAGCAGCAAATAATTACGTAGTTGTCAGTACTAACTTTCAGAGAAAAGATATCCATAAAGGAACATGGAAAATACCAGGAACTAACGAAGCCAATCAAATTGACCATATACTCATCTCAAAAAGATGGGCAACAGACATAGCTAATGTTAGAACGTATCGCGGGGCGAACTCTGACTCAGATCACTATCTTGTAGGGGCAAAATTACGGCAGAAAATAGCGACAGTAACAAAAGGGAAAAATATTCAAATCAAAAAATGGAATGTCGAAGGATTCAAAAGCGCAACAAAAAGACAAGATTACAGAAATGCTCTCCAAATAAAACTCAACCGAACTAGAGAGGAAGATACTGCAGAGGAGGAATGGAGACAATTAAAAACAATTATAACGGAGTCAGCAGAGGAAACTGTCGGAAAAACCAAAAGGCAAAGAAATGCGGATTGGTATGATGATAAATGCAGAACTGCAGTAGGGGAAAAACGGCAAGCTAGGCTTAACCAACTTCAAAGAAATACAAGAAATAGCAGTGAGATTTATAACGAAAAAAGAATACAAGCGACTAGAATATGCAGAAGAAAGAAAAGAGAGGCTATGAAAAAACAAGTACAAGAAATCGTAAAGCATAACAACAGACGCGAAAGCAGAAAATTCTATAAATGCATAAAAGAAAGCACACAGTCATTTAGACCAAAACTAACGATATGCAAAGACAAGGACGGAGAACTACTAACAGAGAAGCAAAAAATTATAATGAGATGGAAACAATATTTCGAAGAAAATCTAAATGCAGACAACGAAAATGATCAGAACGAGACAATATATTATACGGCGGAGCTGCACATCGAAAATCCAAGTTATGAAGAAGTAGTTCAGATAATAAATAAACTAAAAAATAATAAAGCACCAGGAACGGACGGAATTTCAGCAGAATTATTAAAGCATGGAGGATCCGAACTCTGGGAAAGAATCCATTACCTAATAACATTAATATGGACGAAGGAGCAAATGCCAGAGGAATGGACAGTTGGCCTCATACAGCCAATATATAAAAAAGGAGATAAGAGGGAATGCCAGAATTATAGGCCAATTACATTGCTAAATGTAATATACAAAATTCTTTCTGGTATAATCTACAATAGATTATTAGAATACTCCGAAAATATAATTGGTGATTATCAAAATGGATTCAGACCAAATAGAGCCACTATAGATAACATATTCATACTAAGAACGATACAAGAAAAAGCTTATGAATACGACATATATAATATGTATATAGACTTTAAACAAGCTTTTGATAGTGTGAAAAGAGACAAAATGCTGGAAGACCTTTGTAATCTAGGTATACCTAAGAAATACATCAGCCTCATAAAACTGAGATTGCAGGGTTCAAAAGCCGCAGTCAGAGTAGATGGAGAACTGACTCCCTTGTTTAACATCAACATGGGAGTAAGACAGGGAGATGCCCTATCAACCATGCTATTCAACCTAGTTCTTGAGGCAGTCATCAGAAAAACCAATATAACCGGCCATATAAACACCAAATCAGTACAAATTACTGCATATGCAGACGATGTAGCCATCATTAGTAGGAATAAGCCACGACTAATGGAAGTGTTCAAACAAATTGATCCTGAAGCAAGAAAAAGAGGTCTCAAAATAAACGAAGCAAAAACGAAGTATATGACAGTCAAAAGAATAACTGACAATGAAAATATCACAATAGACAACTGTACTATCGAACGAGTGGATGCCTTTACATATCTCGGCACAGAAATCAATCAGAATAACTCCGTAAGTAGCGAAATTAATGCACGTATTTCCAGCGGGAATCGTACATACTATGCTAATAAAAGATTGATGACATCGAAATTATTAGACAAAAGAACCAAAATGACTATCTACAGAACACTGATTAGACCCGTAGTAACCTATGGATGTGAAACTTGGGTCTATACTATCGAACGAGTGGATGCCTTTACATATCTAGGCACAGAAATCAATCAGAATAACTCCGTAAGTAGCGAAATTAATGCACGTATTTCCAGCGGGAATCGTACATACTATGCTAATAAAAGATTGATGACATCGAAATTATTAGACAAAAGAACCAAAATGACTATCTACAGAACACTGATTAGACCCGTAGTAACCTATGGATGTGAAACTTGGGTAATGACGAAAAAAGATGAAGCCCAACTCAGGACATTCGAGAGAAAAATACTGAGGAAAGTATATGGCCCGGTACAAGAGGAAGATGGCACATGGAGAATCAGGAGAAACGACGAGGTTAATGAGTTAAATGAAGGTTATGACATTGTAAGATTTGTGAAAAGTCAAAGACTGTCATGGCTGGGACATGTGCAGAGACAAAACGATGCAAAAACAACAAAGAAAATGTTACAATGGAAGCCCATAGGAAGGCGAAAAAAAGGAAGGCCCAGAACGAGATGGTTGGATGACGTGGAAGACGACCTGAAAACAATGAACATAAGACAATGGAGAAGAAGGGCACAAGAGAGATCTGAATGGAAGGACATAGCCAGACAGGCAAAGACCCATCCAGGGTTATGATGCCAAAAGAAGAAGAAGAAAGAACATTGTCTTTTTTATCTTCGTGTCAAACAATCCTAAATTACACTATAAAACTACCTATTTATCAAAAACAAATTGTTTTTTTTTCTGCAAATTTTTATTTCCAATGACTTGAAACATTTACAGCATTTTTAAATATACAGCAATATATCGTTATAGAGTTTAAAAAAATCTAGGTACATAAAAAGTTAGCTAAATTAATATTAAAGAAGAACCTTATCTATAAAGAATATATAATAAACGTAGTCGTATATGTATATGCATGGTTTTACAGAATATCTTGCAAATTACAGAATAAAAGCAGCCATGGAAAATAATACTCCCATAAACAGCTTTCTAATGCTACAATCCGCATAGAAAAGTCAATTTAGTTCCATTTTCCAGGCCAACGAAAGCAGCCTAACACAATCTACCGTAATAAAGTTATTCCTGTTAATTCCGAATCGTAGAAAGCAAGAAAAGCAGAAAAATATGTAATTATTCTAAAATAAATTTTGGCTCTACCGCAAAGTAAATTTAATTTCTTGTTTCGGCAAATTACCGCAGCCACCTCTATTCCAATTACTTGGGCGGCAGCTCATTCCGCTTCCCGTTCACGGTAAGAATGGCGGTAAAAATGAAAAGGGGGGAAAGAAGACTGCTTCTAATGTACCACTATTCAAATATTTTAGTTGGGGAGTAGTTTGGAGTTATTAAAACACTGGAATTCTGGTGACAGTGTATATATAAGAAAAAAAGAGAAAAAATAGAAGAAAAACACGGATCTGAAAAGGAGAGATGGCGCAGTTAGTGGGATTTGTTCTGTTTGTAAAAAGAATATGACATTTCCTTTCTTTAGTTGAATATTAAACTTAAAGTACTATTAATATTCTTTCTTAAATTTCAAGTTGATTTTTTAAAAAGAATTTGTACTTCAATAATTTAATGCGGGAGATTAATTTGTAGCTTTTACTAAATATATAAGAGTTTTATACCTATTTCCCTAATGATTTCGCTTTATGACCTTTTTTGTCATATTAGGACGGTGTATTAGTGTACCTGATGTTGTCTATGCTGAATCCGTTAATTTTGATTTCACCTTGGACCTTGTCTAATGATTTTCTATAGATTCTGAATACATATTAAATAATAGCGATCATAAGACGCCACACTGTCGCACCCCTCGTCGGATTCGTATATATTTGGATGTTGTGTGCTCTATTTCAATTGTTGTCGTTTGGTGCCAATATAGTTCTAAAATGATTCGCAAGTCTTGTTCGTCAATTCCAGTTGTTCTCAGAATTTCGATCAGTCTCACTCTCCTGTTTACTTTTATATCCTGCTTTTCTTTTACTAGTGTTATTTTTTGTCCTAAATAAATGTATTGGATGGCATTTTGAAATTTTTTGTCGTTTATTACCATTTCTTCCTTATTTGATCAACTTCTCATTACTTTTTTTCATATTCATTTTTAGACCTTTGATTATCTATTTATCTCTTTTGATTTTTGTTCTATCTCTGTTACCATTGTTTTCTAATCTCTTCCGCTTCCTTCCTAGAAATAAAATTATATCATCTGCTTATCTTAGAATGTTTATCTCTACGCCATTCGTATTTATTCTGTAATCCCCCAATTCAGCATTTTGAAAATATTTTCCATCGCTAAGTCGAACAAATGTACTGGCATAGTGTCTACTTGTACAATACCTCTTCTTAACCTTCCATCATTGCACAGTGTTGCCCAGATAGAGTCCAAAAAGCTATATGTAGGAGGTAAGTAAAAGTGTAGTCCTTGAGTACCTTTGAGTCTTGAACTTACAGCAGTAAGAGTCGCTGCAGCCTTTGATCAGGTCTGGTCCAAGGGAAAGGTCTTGAACAGCTTTGAACAAGTATTAAACAGATCTTGAATAGTTTTTGAATAACTTAAGGATATTTAATATCTGTTTTTACCTGTTCAAAGCTGTTTAGGACCAATTACAGACTTGTTTAGAGGCGGCTCAAATGCTGTGACAGGGGCATTTGAGAACTACTCGTACAGTTGCCCTTTGCTGTAAGTATAAATTTTTAATTAGGCGTAAATCTTTGTCATCAATACTAGATACTTTCAGTATGTGAAATAATTTTTGATGTTGCACCTTGTCAAATGCTTTTTTAAAGTCTACATGCGCGTAAGCGTAAGTAAAACATGCGCAGACTTCGCAATTTACGTCTCGAGCTCTTTGTATCAATACTTGTATGGAAAATAGGGCCTCTCGCGTTCCCAGTCCGCTTCTAAACCCAAACTGAACACTGCTAATGTTTTCTTCAAGTTTTCTATATATGCGAGAGTGAATAACAGAAAGAAGGATTTTGAGTGCAGGGCTCATTAAGCTTAAAACTCTGTAATCAGAGGATATGGTGGCATTTGCGTTCTTGGTGAGAGGGATGAAACTAGCCAATCTGTAGGAAATTCTGCAGTTTCATAGATTTTGTTCAGTCGACTCGTTAGGAGTTTAAGTTGGTTGTTTTCAAATAGTTTTAATATTTCAGTTTGTATGTTATCAGGTCCAAGTGCTTTGTTGGTTTTTAGTCTTTTTATTGCATATGTTACTTAACTGAGCGTTTTTTCTGGTCGTGAACATCCAGAAATATTGATTTCTGTCTCTTGCTCTTCCTTGAATAATTCTTCCATGTATTACCTCCATTTCCCATCCAGCTCTCAAGTATTCTCTCATTTTCGTAGAGCAGATTGTTGTGCTCGTCTCGTATTATTATTTTATGTAGGTTAAAAGTGGCATGCTTCTGTTCTAGGGATTCTATTTCTATGCACTAATCTTATAGCCATGATTTTTTTGCTTCTTTAATCATTTTCTTAATGATTTTGTTTATTGCTTTGTACCTTTCCCCATTTTCTGTGTTTTCTTCGTTCTTCCATTAGCTCTAATATTTCCTGTCTCATCCAGAGCTGTTTCTTTTTATTGTTTTCTGGTTTAAGTTTATTATCCACAACTGAATTACAGAGATTTTTGATTTTATTCCACATATCATCAACGCTTATGTTTTCTTGATTAATATCTGAGATTACCATGCTGTTTATTTTGTTGTTGATCTCCTCTTTGACTTCTTCTCTTGTGGTTTTATCTTTCAACTTTCCGGACGTTTTTGTGCTTTTCTTTTATTGACTTTTTTCATGGGGAGTTTGAAACGTCCTAGTAAAAGATTATGGTCTAATGGAGCATCTGCTCCCGAATATGTACTTGCGGATTTTACGGAATTCTGAAACCGTTTGTTGATGATGATGTAGTCAATCTGGTTTTTAATCATTTTTTTTTTTGGGCAGTCAGCTGGTGTTAGAGTCTTCGATTGGAAAAAGATGTTCATTATTGCACTATCCGTTTCCTGACAGAACTGAACAAGGCGGTCTCCTCTATCATTTCGCGTTCCTAGTCCAAAGTGTCCCACAGTATTGTTTTTTGGTATGTTTTAGGGATTCTTTAAATTATTCATAGAATATTTCTACTTTCTGCTCTGAGCTTTCCGAAGTTGGAGCATATACTTGAATAATGTTCATGTTAACTGGTTTAGCATTAATTTTGAATACTGCAACTCTATCTGATATACTTATAAAATTAAGTACACATTTGTTAACTTCTTTATTTACTATTATAGCCACTCTGTTTTTGTTTCTTGTTGTAGTATCTCCACAGTCGAACATAGTGTGGTTTTCTATTTCGCACTGGCCTAAATTGGACCATCTAACTTCTTTGCATCCAAGTATGTCAGTGTTGAGTCTTAGCATTTCTTTAATTACGTTATTCACTTTGGCACGGAATGGATACCACCAGGTAAAAGAACCAGAAACAGACCTAAACTGAGATGAAGACAAGTGGAAGAAGTCTTAATGAGTACAGAAATTAGAATGAAGCCTAAAAATAAAAAAAAGTAGTGTAAACATCGAAATCATACCAGAAACTGTAAAACCAAACCCAGAATGGGATGAACCTCCACACAAAAAGGATCTTTAAGTGAAAACAGCTTCCGCTTCTTCGGGAGCGCATAGCTTGCATATATAGTGATTCCATAATAGTAAATGTTAATCTAACTAACTTGTTCTAATAAAAGTACAGCTAGAAGTAGAAATCTACATAAAAATGATCAAAGAAGAAGGTAAATATAAAATACAACTGTAGTTAGCAAAGAAACTATGCGCTTATATAGTACTGAATACTTGTAAAATGAACCTTTTCCGTTCTATTTATTTATTTTCCCATTTTTCCATGATTTCTGATGTATTTTTCTTGAAATCTCTTTAGCTTCTTTCCGAGATTCACTGTATATTTTCCAAGTACTTGTAATATGTTTGTTTCATTTCAATTACTACATTTTTCAATTGTTGTTAATCTTTTGGAAAACCCTTCCTGTTCCTTATTTTCTTTTTCTTGCCTAGAGTCTTATAAATAAGCTACTTTTTCAATACCTGTTCTCAAATTCTCCCATTTATCATTTATATACACTTTATGATTATAATAGAGCTTTAGGTAAATTTATTGTTGCTAAATAGATATTTTATCCCCATATAGAAATCCCACAATTAATAAAAAGTTAGTAAGGAATATTATCCATAATATTTTATCCGTTTTATAGCACTTATTGTCGTAGACAGAAGCGTTTCTTTTATTTCATTTTCAGAATAAATACATTTTCATATTGCATTTGAATATAAAGCGCTATTCTTACAAACTTCTCGAAAACAATTTCCACAAAAATGTAACCCCAAATACACCAGAGGTATAAATTTGAAACTACAGATACTGCAAATAAATAAACCGCGCAGACTTTCGCAGCAGATCCGGTTTGCGACGAATCTTTGAAAATGTTTAATAAATTAGATAAAAGACAGAGATGATGTAGAATTGATTTCTTTATTATAAGCCCAAGAGTATATACATGAAAACAACAAATGCAGTAAGAATGTTAAATATACAGTCAGAACCATTTGAAACAACTCAAGGAGTTAGACAAGGGGGAAGTCTCAGCCCAGTGCTATTCATAAATGCAATAGATGAGATAGTGAAAGAATGTAAGAAAACATTCAAGAAATACTGCATCGGTTGGAACAGAATGCAAATTATAAATGCTGAGATGTGTATATTTGCAGACGACATAGTATTAATTGCGGAAACAGCAGAAAAACTGAAATACAACATAGAGAAATGGAACCTAGAAGCAAGCAAATACAACTTAAACGTAAACAAAGAGAAGACTCAGAAACATGAAAATATCAAGGAAACAAGGGACGGAAGATCAAATAGAAGTAATGATAGACCAACAAAAAATAATACAGACAAATTCATACAAATACTTAGGAACAGTAATCAACAACAAAGGAGACATCGAGGACGATCTTAACAACAGAATGGAAAACACAGAAACACTATTGCAAGCACTAAATACAGGATTTCTTAATAACAAAGAAATATCAACAAAGACCAAGATAATAATATACAAAACAATATATAGACCTACAGTGACATATGGAGCAGAAAATTGGATGTTAAACAAAAGACATCAGAGCAGAATTCAGGCAGCAGATATAAAATACCTCAGAAGAACGATCGGAGTAAAAAGAACAGATGGAATCAGAAATGAAGAAATAAGAGAAAGACTCAAAATCAAGCCGATACTCGACTCAATCAAGGAGAAAAAATTGGCATTGTTCGGACATCTAACCCGAATGGACAATAATAGACAAGTAAAAAGAGTGTGGAACGCCAAAACCAATAGGGAAGAACAGAAGAGGAAGACCCATTAAAGAATGGAACAGTGACATCTCGCAGATACTGCAGAGTAAGGGTAAGACTTGGCAGGAAGCAACACAGATGGCATCCAATAGGAAGGAATGGAGAAAGTTCGTAAAGAGCTAGGACACCTGGGAAGATTGTAAAATATTGTAATTTAATGAATTGTATTATAAACGGCCCAACACCGAAAGGTACAAATGGGTCTACTGATTAAGTAAAGTAAAGTAAAGTAAAGTATTATAAGCCTACTTTTTTCTTTGGACATCAGAGTAATTCTTTCTTGGTCAGAGCTTCATTTTTCCAGATTCTGTTAATTTTTGACCCATTCACAATGCGTCTAATGGCACTAATTTTTTTTACAATTTTTTTGGTATTTTTTTCTGTCAGTCTTTCTCGTAGGAAACTATTGGTGCTTCTAGGTGTGTTAAAAAACTTAAGTGGCATTTGAAAAACAATGACACATTCGAAAAAGCCTACATTACATGGAAGCAAACGATCTACAAAATCACAACAATCGCCAAATAGCATTTGGAAAAAAGTGAAATATATACACTGCTGCTTGTTGCGCGATATACTTTAGATTCCACAAGATGGAACATTGCAAATAGATATATTAAAAAGTGTGCAATGGCAGCTTGATGCTTGTAAAAAGCACGCAGTCTTCCAATCTCGCAGCTGCAAAATCCTGTGGCTATATCAACTTCGTAAAGCACACTATTAATTTTCTCACTAAGAACTTTGTATACATTTTTAAATAATTTAATTATATCTTCCTGTTATAGATATTTAATTTTTGCTAATTGCCTTTTAAAGAGTAATTTTGGAGCTGCTTCTCTACTATTTGCAAAATTTCGAAGCCGTCTTCTATAATATTCTTCTAAAGCTGTACAGCTAAAGTCTATAAAAGCTATAGCATTACAAACTTCGTTTCTATGTAGAACTATGTCTTTAAAAAGCCTTACTGTTAATTCACTGAAATTGTTGGTTTGCTGGTCATGTGTTGTTGCGTTCTTATAAGCGAGGCACCAATCCTCTTTTCTTTTCCAATATTCAGTAATATATTTCTTCCACTGCGGAAGAAATTTGGTTTTCAAGAATAATTTTAAATGACTCTGTGACATTCTCTAATGTCAGTGCTAATAATACAGCTTGAAATGTCTTGAATAAAAGTTGTCGTTTGTCTTGGGGTATTCCATTCCTTTTTTCACACAGCTAGCGTCAAATTATTTGGCATATATAAAAACGGCATAAAAGTGTTTGTGATGCTGGTCAAACACGTTTTAAGGCTTTTCTTTCCACGTCATTATCATCTGTAATAAATATTTTAGAATAACACATTCCATCGAAGGCATTTGGTATTGATCCTTTCAATAACAATTTCAATATGTATATGTGAAATATGGAGGGCAGCACAGTACAGAAAGCTGTAAAAAGAAACAAAACACACCAGGCAAATATGTTTTATGTGAAGGAGATCACCCAGCTAATTAAAAAGCACGTGATACAGAGTAAGGAGTCTCTTCGGACACAAGGAGTTTAGGATTCTCGACATGGTCTCGATTCGCTTTCAACTATTCTGCTATCACCAACTTAACTCACAAACAAAAACTTATACTTATTTTTCACACACTGCTTTCAAACTAGACTTCTCGTTCTGGAAGGTAAAAACACAATGATTGAAATCTCCTGATTCAATTTTCAAATCGACTGTCCTATTCTCCTACCCTCGTTCTTCCTAGTCAATCATACACATTCATTCTTTCCACATATTTTCAAAATTTCCTACTTTTAAATTTTAAGAAATCAAGCGTGTTTTACCCACTTAGGTTTTTCTCTAAATTAACAGAAGATAATACCGATTAGGACATGTTGCAAGAATGAAAGACGACAGTTGGACAAAAAAATTGCTTGAGTGGAGACCACGGGCTGACAAGCGAAGCCGAGGAAGACCCCCAAAGCGATGGACCGACGACCTCAAAAGAATCGTGACCAATTGGATAGCAGAGGCGCAGAACAGAAGCAGATGGAAAAGTCTAGAGGAGGCCTATGTTCAACAATGGACAACTCAGGGCTGATTGATGATGATGATGAATACCGATTAACCTTTCTTTTGTGTCTACAGGAAAATCCGTATTTGTAAAAGATAACGTCTAATTCATAGCATTACCTTCAAAGAAAAATAATATACAAACCATTGTATATCAAACAATAAGTTGAAATTCTTATCTGATACAAAACCATGTATAATTATTGGTAAGATTTTAAACAATTACTTTCTAAATAACCCTGAAATGTTCTTCCTATACAAATTGTTCTTAGAAACTATTCATTATTCAAGTTTCTCCGAAAACACTTCTTAATTATATATCATTATATTTACAAATTCTTAACCTATACATTCTATATATATATATATATATATATATATATATATATATATATATATATATATATATATATATATTATCACAAAAAACATGCCAAAAGTAAATCCATAGATCTTCCCACTACCATTAATCGTTTAGAAGTGTCGAATTTGAGCTACTCCTTTTTAATCGCCCCATTTTGCACCCCATAAATCCTTCCATTTACACTAATGCATCTTACCGGCATTTCACCATTCTGGACGTCGTATTTTTGTTCGCCGATTGTATAGAACCGACCGCGACGCTGCCTTTACCTTTGCCTTTCAGATATTCTTATTCTTATCGCTAAATCTAAAAACATTTCTGCTTATCGATTGGTACCAGGAGTCAACAAGCACTGCTGAAAAGAAAATCAGTCTCCCCCAATATCGAGTATAGCAAAAATGTATTTATAAGGTCACAAACTGCTTTCAGTAAACTTAAATTGAATCTTTTATACAACAAAGAAAACAATTTTCCATCATCGAGCATGTTAAATAACAGCACATAGATCAGCGTTGTTATTTTGACTGTGCGGATTACATTCTTTATAAAATCTGGGTTAATATGGAGGGTTGCACTTAACGGAAAGGTCAACGAAACGATACGGTTGAATATAGAAGTGTAAAAACACAAGAATGACTTTATTTTATCACATTTTTTTATAATATTGCATCAACTCGTAAGTTTTGATTTTAATAGTTTGTTTACAAATATACCATTAGATAAAACTTCAGAAATAATAAGGTCATATTACAAAACTAGACAACTAGCACAAAATTAAATATAATGAGATATAATGGTGCAATTAATTTTATGTACGAATAAATAAGTTTTGTATAATATTATTTTGTAATGTGATCTGGCGATGTGATTTTTACTACACTACTAGTCAAGGCGGCATATGTTCTATAACACCTTTATTTGAATAAATCATATCTGATGATTTTTTTTGTTTTAATCGCTTCTAATTATAATTAGAAATGATAATTTCTTTGTTTTTTCTACTTTTTGTTGTTATATCTCGATAGCTATGGATTTTAGAAAAATTTTGTAAAAAAAGAGAAAATTTCCTACAAGATGGGATTGATTGCAAATTGAAAAAATAATTATTGTTATTGCAAAATTAGCCAAAACCATTAAAAAAAGTAGATATGCCTACGAGGCAGCAGTTTTTGTAGATAGCTTTGATGGCTTACAAACAATAATGTCGCACACAAGTAGAAAGGTATACACTTGAAGACACTTTGACCTTTGACCTCTGACGTCACAAGCCCCGTCTACATTCGTTCCCACTCCACGCTCCGGTCATGCCAACTGCTTAAAATTTGTTAAAGCTGTTCAAGACCTGTTCGAAACTTGTTCAAGACCTGTTCGAGACCTGTTCAAGACCTGTTCAAGACCTGTTCGAAACTTGTTCAAGACCTGTTCGAGACCTGTTCAAGACCTGTTCAAGACCTGTTTAAGACCTGTTCAAGACCTGTTCAAGACCTGATCAAGACCTGTTCGAGACCTGATCTAAAGCTGTTCAAAGATTGATCGTATACCTATATTTTACGATGAATAAATCTTCTTGAATTATTTGTCCTTGTTTGAGTTGTCTCAATTTACTTTGGATGTTTTTTCGTTTAGTTATAAGTTGTCTCTTCAAATCCTTATTCATTGAAAGTATCATCCGAACAGCTTTAGATCAGGTCTCGAACAGGTCTTAAACAGGTCTTGAACAGGTCTCGAACATGTCTTGAACAGGTCTGAACAGGTCTTGAACAGGTCTTAAACAGGTCTCGAACAGGTCTTGAATAGCTTTAACAAATTTTAAGCAGTTGGCATGACCGGATCACCGGAGCAGTTTGGTCAAAGGTCAAAATGTCTTCAAGTGCATACCTTTCTACTCACACATCAAATTTTTTTGTACTATATAATTGCTCTTAACATTTTTGATTGACATCTTTCCACTATATAGCATTATTAGACTTACTTCTACAGACCCACAGCTGTATGCCATATGTCCATATTGATTTGATAACTGTTTTATAAATTAAAATTTTATTATTAATTGACAGCTTAGAGTTTTTTTTTTAATTAACCAATTGATTTTTTGTCTTAGTTTTATTTGTCTTCTTTTTTGCTGATGTGTTTCTTCCAACACAGCGTTTGGTCTAAATGTACCCCAAGATATTTGGTTGTTTTAGTCCTGGATATTTCCTCATAGTTGATATATATGGATGGTGGTGTTTCTCGTCGTAAAGTGAAAAGTTATGTGCGTTGACTTTTATTTATTTTTTTTTTTCATTATATATTTTTTTCATTGTTTCAGCCAGTTTTCAAGCTCATACAAATAGTCTTCGAGTTGTTGTATAGCTATGTTAATGTGTTTATGACTAGTATGAGTCCTACTGTGTCACCTGCGAATGTGCCTATTGTTACGTTATTTGAAGTTGGTAAATCAGACGTATATATAAATATAATAGAGGTCCTAGAACGCTGCCTTGCGGAATTTCCGCCTTTATAGGATGCATTTACCAAGTATGATGTAAGTATTCAAAAATTTAATATTTACACCTTTAAGTAAACCATTTCTCAAGATACGCTTAAGTTTTGGCATCGAAAACACAAAATTCTAACGACTTTATAAAATTAATTATAAAAAGAATCAAGATTTTCTAAGGAACAGTCAAATTAAAATAATATTCACTGCTATTGATGCAGCATTTTCAAACGGTATTATTGAAATAATAAAGCAAACATTGGTTAATAAAATAAGATGAAAAATAAATTAAAGTGATAAGAAAAAAGCATGGACAACTATCACCCGAGAATGAATACACAAATTTTCCTTAATGAGAAAGAAAATACAATTACAAAATTTGCACCAAAATATTTATTAGGAGTAAATGTAAGCATTCTGCGTAATGAACTCAAATCTACAGTTATAAAGGCAGATCTCAAAAGAGGTCAAAAAATTGCTTTGGGAAATAAAAAAATTACACAATTATAATAAAAAGAGATTCGAGATCTACATAAAAAGGAAATATAAGTGTTGAAGATTTAGTATATGTGGAGAATGGAAAAGAAGAAATGGAAGAGGAACATACCCAAAGAATAGCTCCTCTCAACTTTTGTAACGATTCCAAAAATCACAGATGCTAAAGATTGCAATGACTATCGAACAATTGCATTAATGAGCCACACATTGAAAACCTTCCTTAAAATCATACATAACAGAATCCACATGAAATTAGAACAAGAAATAAGTGATTAACAGATGGGTTTATAAAGGGTCTAGGAACTAGAGAAGCATTATTCGGAGTCAATGTTCTGACACAACTATGTCTGGATATGAATCAGGACATATATGCTTGCTTCATAGATTTTAAAAAAGCTTTTGACAGAGTTCAACATGAAAAGCTTTTAAGTATTCTTAAGACCAAAAACATAGATAGTAGAGATCTACAAATTATATCGAATCTGTATCAAAATCAGAAAGCAAGAATAAGAGTCGAAGGACAACTGACAGAGGAAGTAAGTATACTTAGAGGAGTTCGACAAGGGTGCATACTTTCATCACTCTTATTCAACCTCTACAGTGAAGTGATATTTCAAGAAGCTTTATTGGATATTGTGGAAGGTATTTTGGTCAACGGAAATAGCATTAATAATATTAGATATGCGGACGATACGGTCATATTTGCAAGTGACATGGAAGATCTACAGTACATAATACAACATGCATACAATGCATGTGAAAGGTACGGACTGCAAATGAATCTCAAGAAAACGAAATCAATGATATTCTCAAAAAAACCACAAAATGTAGATAACCTGATCATCAATAATACAACGATCGAAAGAGTAACAACAGATAAATATTTAGGAACGTGGCTAACCGACGATGGAGATCAAACAAAAGAAATCAGATCTAGAATAGAAATGGCAAGAAACACGTTCATAAAATTAAAGAACTTACTTTGCAACCGTAATCTTAATCTAGAGATCCACACAAGAATGCTACGTTGTTACGTTTTTTCTACTTTACTATACGGCATGGAAGTGTGGACAATAAAACAGTCTGAAATCAAAAAATTAAACTCCTTTGAGATGTGGTGCTACAGGAGAATCCACATAATATCGTGGACTGAAAAAGTAACTAATATAAAGGTGTTACAAAGAATGAAGAAAGAATGTGAAGTCATAAAAACTGTTAAAATTAAAAAGATTCAATATCTGGGTCATGTAATGAGGGGCGAGAAGTAGGTATTACTTAGGTTAATTATGCAAGGGAAGATACAAGGGAAGAGAAACCTACGACGACGCAAAATATCCTGGCTAAGAAATTTGAGAGAGTGGTTCGGTTGCAGCTCATTAGAGTTCAGAAGCGCGGCCAATAAAATTAAAATAGAAATATGCTGGGCATAGCAAACGGAACCTTTTTCATATCAAACCTTTTTCATATCACTAAATTTATTCCAGTGTTGAAAGAGAATATTCACTAAATAGTCAGGCTATATATCGTTTATAATGGTTATGTCGTTATAATAAGGGGGTAATGTAAAGAAAAACAGAACATCCTTTTTGCTTTTCGTTAATTTATGTAATTTAGGTTTTAATAGTTTGTTACGCCACTGTCGAAATACTTACAGTCTTATTTAGCTTTTGACGGTGACATTGAGTCTTATCATTATTAATTACTACAACTAATAACAAAGTTATTAACATAACTTTGTTATTAGTTGTAGTAAAGTAATACATTATACAACCGATAAAAAAGTTGTTCTTTTTGCAAAGATGCACAATTGAGTTTTACTAATGAAGCTTTGTTGATTGAAGAAACAAACATTATTACAAATATATATGCAAAAGATTAAAACTTTTGACAAAAGTTTGATATTGCTCTGATGATTAAAAAGCCAAATATATGGCGTTGGAGCACAAATTTGTCAAACCTTCCACGTTAGAATCGTTATCAATAGAGTGGTCCACCTAGTGTCTCCAAAATATTTCCCACTTTTGTAGATAGCGTACAAAGGTGCCATCGACGTTAATGGCCAAAAACATAAAAGATCCAATAACATTGTTTTTTGTCCTTTAGGTTATACGAAATGTGCAGAAGATTAAAACTTTTAGCAAAAGCTTGATATTGCTCTGATGAATTAAAAAGCTAAATATATGACGTTAAAACATAAACTTTTGCGTTCGAATCGGTATCAATAGAGTGACGGATTGACGAATTTGTGCTCAACGCCATATATTTGGCTTTTTAATTCATCGGAGCAATAGCTTTTGCTAAAAGTTTTAATCTTTTACACATTTCCTATAGCCCAGAACACAGAAAACAATATTGTTGGATCGTTTTCGTTCTTGGCCATCCTAGTTTGGGAGTCTTACGTTACTATAAAGTAAGTTCTGTTTAAAAGTTTAATATCCTATAAAATTATCAATAATAATATCAATGTAATATAACACCAATTTAATAACATTTAAAAGATTTTTACCCAGATAATTAGTGGCTTCATACATGTATACCTAGTAGTAGCATTGATGATGGAATAGTCATTCTGAAAACGTTCTGTTAGGGTTTTTATAAATAAATATACATTTTTGTAAAAGATTTTTTGATTAAAATTTTTGTGATTTATGGTATGGTATACATATTATACTGGACTGTATTGTGTAGTTTCGCTATACGCTGATCTTCCATTCTATTCAGAATCTCCTCTGTCATCCAAAGTTTTCTTGTTTCTCGCTCTGTACTTTTATTTTTCTCCATTTCAGTTTAAAGTTCTGCCTTCCTGTCATTTTTCTTCAAAGCCTCGGTGTCTTATCTTTTTATTTTTTTCTGGGATCCTATTAGGTTTCCCCTAAAATTAGAGGATTTTGGTCTCAGCCCATGTCCGCTCCAGGATATCCGAGTATGCGGCGATTGATTTAATAACTAAATTAAGTAAAATTCAGTTTGTGATTGAGTCGGTTGAAAATGAAGTGACGTGTTGTTAAGCGACTACGCTATTTTCCTACCGAGCAAAATTAAATAACGAGTTAACAAAAAGTCCTCGGACATTTTTAATTAATACAGATACACAAACAAGCCTTTACTGTGACTGATGCTGAAACTTTTCATTCAGCGTTACAGCTTCGCGAAATTCACAGAAAAAAGTAAAGCACAAAAGATCGTTTTTTTTTGTTCGAGCTTCCAGTAATTTATATATTTACGGTAAAGTTAATTGGCGCCAGGATTTCCACCTTCCAAAGCGATTTAGAAGTTCTGTGACTAAAGCCCCGCATGTGAGTTTAAATAATAATCACTAACGAAATAAATTTCCAAATGTGACGGTACGTAAAAGGAATGTTATATATAATTAGAGAAGGGTTCGCCAAAAATTAATTTGGAATGAACTGGACCGTGTATTTAAATGAAGTCTGTGTCGCCGGCTTTCCTGAATTTCAAAATGTTTTTAATAATACATGTATAACATTCTGCAATTATTCACGCCAGCATTTGTACCAACATACATATTTTAATTTTAATTCTGCCAGCCACATCTCCTAATATTAATATGCCCTGCGGCGACGACCGCCTAGAGGTACTCTTCTGCAATCCAACTAAATAAATAATTAAAGAGAAGCAGCAATGATACGGGTGCAGATTTATGTAATAACCCCGAAAATGTATTTATCATTGCTTTATATCTCTACCCCTCTATATCAAACAAGAAAGTAAAACTATATATCACCTTATTCACATTTCAAACAGCATCACATTTCTGAAATTTGCAATACTTAGTTCATAAGAATACTTTATATAAAAATAGTTATTATTATTATCAGAAGTAGCTGCAAACTGAAGATGCTGATAAAAAACTGATACACTGAATAAAAACTGAATTTATTTGTACCGTTCGCGTCATAAAAAACTGGTACAACTCTTATTACCGAAAATCATGTCATGCCCGGGTATCTCTTATGGGAGTGACAGTCCTCTGAAATTTGTATTTCCTAAGAACACCAGAGGGCGTAGCATTCATAGCAAAGCTTCGTGACTGCGCAATACCGCAACCAACAAAACAAGTACGCCATTTTTATTGTGGTTTCGACACAGTGTTTCGAGTTGTATTATTTGCGATTAAATAATTGTTTGCTTTTTTGCCATCATATTTAAATAATTACGGTTTTTAACTGTTGCGTTAATGGTTGTAATAATTACAATAAGGATGCTCAAATGCATATTTTTCCAAAAGATAGGGCGGTAAGTAGAAAATGCTGATATAAGATTTAATTTATTTTTTAATAATTGCCTTAAAATGTCCGATGTTGTCCCAAACTTCTTTCTTTCACGTTATGATGTGTATTAGAATTGTTGCCGATATAGAATTAGGTAAAAGTTGCCGATATAGAATTTTTAGGAATTAAAATTATCGCCATTAAAAATGTGGCAATTTTTCAATGTTTTAAGAACTTTTTCTACAAAACTTTTGTTTATTTGTCCTTTTGTAAAGCACCTCTAGAAATATACTATGTAACATTATTTCACAGAAAATATTAAAAACAAACTATTTATTTTTTAGCTTTATGATATTTGGATTAACAAAATTGGCAGAGAAGACTTGCACAATTCATTTTGGACCAGAAGCCCGCTATGTTGGATTGAGATATAAGTCCACCTTGAAATGTGATGCTATTCCTTCTCTGTTTCTGTGTTGTAATTTATAGAAACTACAGAATAGCCACTGTTTAACCAACTACATTTAAATACATGTAATTAATGTTTATATAAAAACGTAAAAAAGAAAATAAAGTAGAAAAAGAACCAACGTTTGTTTTATTTTTGTAATCAAACCCTCAATATTAATCTTTATATTTGAAGAATTACGAGAAGATTTTTTAAAAAGATGTTGCTTTCCTAAGGCCGCCAGATGGCGCATTGTCCAGAAATAACCTACACAGTTTCCTATCTATTCAGTAATATATATTCTTTATCTATGAATCATGTTTTTCAAGTTGTGTAAGTTGATCTTGTCACATGTGTCATTCTAATTTCTAGGGCACTGTTGCCAGTTCAACGAAAATATTATATGAAATCAGCTAAAAGCAGGGCTGTGTGACAGACCGCCAGTTTTGAGTATTCTAAAAACTAAAACATCGAGCATTCTCGATCAGTCAGTCACATTAAATTTGTTTAAACATGCATCCTAAAAAATTCTTATATTAATTTTGTAATTTTTCATTATCTCAATTAAGTACTCATACCTTGATTTGTGTTTTATTATAATTTATAAAAATATTGCAATTCAAATATAGTGACAGATAAAATCAATCTAGACATAACTTTAAATTATTATAATAAACATTACAGTGAGGTATTGGATTGTAACTGTCACTTTATAATCTATGTAGGATAAAGCATAATGTTAGTTTTTGTTAATGTTATCGTTCATATAATAAATAATAAATTAATCTTGGTAGTTGGCCTGTGACTAAACTTATTGATACAAAATACAGTTCGTGTTCGGTAGGTAATTGAAGTAAAAAATTAGGTACAGTAGATGCATTCCAATGTTCCCTGTGCCAATAATCTACGTTTAAAGATCCTTCAAATATTTTGGATATTAGCTGAACCCTATCTCTGGTTATTAAATTTATTAAATACGGTTTTTTGTTGTTAATGATAAAAATAATACCTATTTAATAAAAACTTTATTTTTTTTAATTAGATTTAGTGCAATTCCGTTATCTGTGATGGCAACAGCGAAATAATTCACGAACCACTGTATCCAGTCTGAACCCAGGTTTACATTGGGAAAAAAAGTGTACCAGTTTTATATGACGCGAAGTGTACATTGCCTTATGCAACGTTACAACATGATGATTGAATTGACATTGTCATGCGCGCTGTCACCAGTTGACATGCGACGAGCACTTATTTGCCCTACACTTGTGTATTCTGCAACACAGATGATAGACGAACATAATAATATGCAAGATCAAACAGAAAAGTAGTAACGTAAGTAGTATCTAGTAACTAAAGCAAAAAATGTTTCCTGGGAAAGTAAATGCGAAGAGCTCAACAAATATAATAGGGTCAATAAGATCAAGAGAAGCATGAAAAGCAGTAAAAAACCTGAGAACAAACAAAAATGAAGTAAGTAGAATATATTTAATAGAAGACAGATCTTGGATCGAACATTACTCACAATGTCTAACTGAAACAAAACCACAATTCACGAACACCATTACAACAACATCATTTCACCAGAAAACGTAATGTTAGTAGTCCAGAACTTACAATCTTTGAATAGAATATGTTGATTGTATCAAATTCCTTGGAATTAATTTTGACAAACATTTAAATTTTAAGCAACATATTTATTATCTTAAAGCATCTTGTCAACAATATTTGAACATAATGAAAGTCCTATTTACTAAAAATTGGGGGTGTAATCAAGATATCCTCTTGACAATATATAAAAGCCTTATTAGATCTAAAGTCGATTACGGTTCAATAGTGTATGGTAGACCCAGTAAATCACTTTTAAAAGAGTTGCAAACAATCCAAAATGCTGCTGTAAGAATAGCCTTAGGAGCTTTTTGTATCACACCTACAAATAGCTTACTATGTTTATTAGGAGAATTGCCTCTTGAATTAAGAAGACAATATCTTAGCCTAGCATATGCTGCAGACGATTCAGCAAATAGTGAAAATACCGTCAGCAACAATGTCTTTGCTTCTTGTTTCCACACAACATATCTTAACAAAAAAAGATCTAAACCCCCCTTTTTTGAAAGACTTAATAGATACATGAACAGTAATAATATTGTCTTCCCTAAAATATACCAAACCATCCTTTTAACCGCTCCCCCTTGGATGGTCAGAAAACCCTTCCTAGACATGAGTTTAACAAAGACTAATAATCAACTTAATGCTTCTTCTATGGTTAAACAATTTTACAGTAAGATTGATGAGTACCAAAATTACCAACATATTTATACTGATGCCTCCAAATCAGAAAAAGGAGTGGGATGTGCCTTCATAAACAACAACTACACTGCTTCATACAATACTGACAGATTCCTTAAGTTCCATAAGTAGCTTAGGCACCATTTACCCAACTCATCCATTGTTGAGATTGATAAAGAACCATTTGTACCAACTTCAGCAAAAGAATACGATCGTAAAATTTATGTGGATTCCGTCACATCTAGGTATACATGGTAATGAAAGAGTAGATGCTGCCGCCAAATCTTCAGTTAACAACGAAGATTTGACAGAACCTACCTATAAGAAAGATTCTCGTCACTGTTTCAATCATTTTACCATTATGATCCTTTACAGTTGTAATCATCAAAACTTGTCTTTTATCAGTCCATTTTATAATCTTTGCTCCAGATCTATTATTGACGCCCGAAACTTCGCCGCGTCTTTGTTTCTGGTTCAAAAAAATTTTGGGCAATTTCTTTCTGTTTTATCGAAGTGTACCACAAAAAAATGTCTTGAGTTCCATAAGATTTTCTACTTGGTCTAGAAGTCCGTCAAGTAGATCGATAGTAATTTGATGAGCATGACCAATTTCGTTATTTGTTGTTACTGTTTGTTTTCCTGCATAAACCTTGGTGTTACATGTGTATCCATTAGGTAAACAAAGTTTATAGAAATTAACCCCATACTTGTGTGTCTTTAGAGGAATATACTGACGAAACGAGAGGCGACTTCTCCATGCTTTCATCTATAACTAATTCTTTGCCTGGTCTTACCAACTCCGCACACTTTTGGTTTAACGTATTTAATAAGCGACGAACTTTGTAAAGACGATCTCCGTCATCTTTTTAAATTATCCTCAAAATGGCAGAATTTTAGCAACTGTAAAAATCGATCACTAGCTATACACTCGTATTTTTTGCCTTCCCGTTCTTTTTACAGTACACTGTTCGGCGTAACGATTTGTTTCATCTACCGTGAGTTGAATTACTCATCCGTCAAAAATAATTTACATATACTATAGGGCTCTTCTAAATTAACATCTGAGGGTGTAAAATGGTTTGGCTGTTGGTACTTATCAAAATTACAGTTGACATACGTATTGGCTTCACTAATTGATGTTCACTCTACTACTGACGGTGCTATGTTTTGTTGTTCATTTTCTTCTACTTCCTCTTCGTCAGAATCTGTCGATGATAAACTCTTGCTAGATAGACTTAATAATTCAAAGTCGGGATCACTATCACTATCGTCAGAAAAAACATCCCATGTAGAAAATGAGGTGTTTGAAGATGTTGCACTTAGCTCTATATAATCTTGCAAACGAATAGTAGATGCAATCATAGATGAGGTAGTAGGTAGTTGAGGAACTTCGTCGCTCGGTTGTTTTTTGTTACTATTAGAAACTATTTCTGGTGGTATGTCCAGAGGAAAAGTTCTACGTGAAGTGCTGGTACATAAACTAATTTGATGGTCATTTGGTCCATCATTTCTAGACATGATATAAGACGTAGAAGTTTCTGCATGGTGCTGTAATGTTTGGTCCTCGCTATTAATTTTTTTTTCGGCTAGCGGCTTTAATGGACGAATGGTATCATCAGATAACACAATATTTTCTCTCTCATTTTGATTATACAGCTTGCTAGATGTACTATTTTCGATAACCTACTTGATTTTTCCACGGGTGGATCGCAAGCTTATTACACCAGAGCGGTGCGGTACACCGGTGGGTCGCTGTATTTTTTATGGTTTACGATATTGTATTTCACTAACGAATGTTTTCTGATACTACTATTGACACAAAGAATTCAAATACGCAAAAAAACCTCTCCGGCCTGACGGAAAGAAATATCGTAAATTGCAAGGTTCTAGTAGGAAAAACTTTTAACATGACGATCCGTCTTGAACGTGTTAAGAAAATTTTTATGGAGATACTCCGTCAGTACTACAGGAAGATGTGCTTTTGATACTACTGATTGTTTGGATCAGTTCAGATTTATCAACTGGTCTTATAAAGATTGAATTCGAGACCTTTTTTGAATTGGGGAAATAGCAAATAGGATTGTGGCAAAATAGTTGATTTTATATTTTTACTCACAAAAACGAAGTATTCATTTAGATTTTCAGACTTTGGAAGACAAAATGTTTGAGCTGTGTTAGTTTTATTTCGAAGATCATTTATCGAGGACCAAGTTTCTCTTGCAGTACAGTAGTGAACGCATATTCTAGGCTTGTATGCGGATACCTTTGATAGTCCAGGGTGTGTGATGTTTTGACTTAATTGCAATTAAAGGAAATGCCTTAGAAAATACAGACAAGCCTATCTAAAAAATCACTAAAATTATAGTGCACGTCCACAGATGGAAAGTGCCACCCAGAAATTAAGCACAAATTTTGGAATTTACGAAAGTTCTGGGAGGAAAAAATCCTACCTAAACGTTGGGTTTTCGAGAATTGTTTGTTAAGAGTGTTAAACTTGGTATATACTGCTTCATGATCAGATAGTCCTGCAATAATAATTGTAGAGCGTATATCAAGGTGTGAGAAATCTGCGACAATATAATCAATTATGGTAGATGTTGTTTTAGTAATTCTTGTACGAAAATTAACGTGCATTCTGAAACCATACGATTCGAATATATTGACCAAGGATAATGGGTAGCACAAGCAACAGTGTAATTAATATTCAAGTCACCGCATAGAATCTTTCGCTTTTATTGGGCAGGTCGTCTAACAAATTTAACAGGTTCTAAAAAAATAGTTCCGTGGAAGAATCAGGTGATCTATAAATGCAAAGAATGTATAGATTAAGATTCTTGTTATAAACCAATGAAAACTCAAAAAAGGATTCATTTAATTTAATTAGGGTGCCACCATGAACTGAATTTGGACGATCATACCTAGCAGTTGTGGTATATTTTTCTACAACAAAAGACTCGTTGACTTGAAGCCAGGGCTCGGTAACGGCAACTATCAGAGGGAATCCTAATTCCTCTAGAAACAAAAATAATTTATCTGTTTTATACCGTATAGAACGAATATTAATCAGAATCATGCTAATGTTGTCATCACTAAAATAATTTGAGGTTTCTAGTTCCTCAAAACTTTCGTTTCGGAGAGGCAACAGAATAGTAGCTTCGGTGACTTTGTAGCATGCAGAAAATTCCATAAAAACTATCTTATATTCAAATAAAAAAAAATTATCTAGTACGTTCCTGGGCTATATATAAAATGGTGTCTTTGTGTACACATTCCACACTCCTCAAGAAAGAATTCGGCTACGAAGTAAAATAATCCATATAATACGTGTGTATTTCTACAATTTTAAAATTTGTTTGATTCAAGGTCGTTTTGCGATATAATTTGAAGCGGTTTGACAAGATTTTTGAGTTGTCCCATTGCAAGGATCGGAGGAGAGGTAAGGAAACGGTAGAGGCCGGTAAGACAGAGATCTATCGAAGGTCGAAAGTTAGGTTTAAATATTTGGTCAAGGGGGACAGACGTGTTTAATTTAGTCGGTCAAGAAGCCGGCAAAATTTGTTGAAAATAGTGAATTATACTCTATGGAAAGTGTCAGTTTTGGAAGAGTAATCACTATTTCTATGTTTCTAAGTATCTAAGAGATTTGTGTCGCCTGCAATAACTTTGAAAGATTACAACATGTTCCGTTGTTAAGGTTAAAAATTCTTTAAAGTTTTAAAATTCAAGTATTGACATCTGACAGCTAGTTTTATTTTTTGGCATTAGTTTGTTTTGTTTCTAGAAAAAGGTTAACCTCTATGAATAGTTTCATTTAAAAGACATTTCTTTATTTGTAATAATTTATCTCTGCCACAGATTATAGCCCAGTAACGTTTGTAAGTATTGTAGTATTGTAGTATCTCCAACTTCTAAGAGTTTGTAAACAGATAGGACATACTTACTAAGTGTTTCTTCTTTGTTATTTTGGTATAAATCTTTGTAACTATTAATAGAGTATTTTTGTGCCATTTATATTTGTAAGTATTTGTGGTGAGATAACAATAAATGTTTAATTTATTTCTCTGAACCATTTTGTTTATTTATTGTAAAAAAGTTTGCTAACCTCTCGCTTGTGTTTTTTAGTAAGGAAGAACCTTTTGAAGAACTCTTGTGTTTTGTTTGTCTGTTCCAGGAGATTCCATGATCCAGTTTTCCAAATAAACCCTGAGAGCCGTTCGCATAAGTTTCGGTTATTTTGCTTGTCCTATCTCCACCCCCAGTAACTTTTGTCCCCAATTTTTAACCCTAAATAGTAATACCCTATGTGGTAGGCAAAATAATTCGGTTCAACTTTCACTTGATTTTTGCAGGTGAATAATTCTTTCCGAAGTGAGAAAGGACCTAAAAGCAGCAAGATCAGCTTCCACTTCAGTTGAACAAATTCCATAGGCATTGTTAAATTCTAGAAGGATTTTTCGTAGATCTTCAGTCTTAGTGGAAAGTCCTCCTTCGGAAGCCAATTGTAACATCCTGAAGCAGGTTGCCAAAGATATCCGGTTCCTTTAATCTTGCTAGAAGATATCGAGTGTTTTAGTTATTGATTAATCTAACTCATGGTGGAGTCAAAGGATCCAGATAAATTGATAGTTTTAAAGTATCCTTCTACTACTACTATCGGTTTACAGCGTTCTCCGACGCCTTCCGACTCCTAACCGCCATTCTTCTCTATTCAGCCATAGGCCTAGAGGGATTTCTCTTTCCTCTAGTTCTTTTTCGATTCCCTCTTTCCAGCTTTTTCTCGGCCTCTTTTCCTTCTCCCTTGTGGTGTCCACGTCAAAATCTGTTTTGGAATCCTGTCATCTGGCATTCTCTGTACATGGCCGTACCATATTAACTGTTTTGTTTTTATGTCATCAACTATTGTATGCTTGACTCCCATCATTTCACGTATTCTCTCATTTGGTATCCGATCTCTTCTTGATTTTCCTGCTGCTCTTCTCCAGAAGTCCATTTCTGTTGCTAGTAACAGTTTCTCTGTTCTTTGTTTCATTTGCCAAACTTCGCTGCCATATGTGATTACACTTTTAAGTATGGTGTTGTATATGAGTTGTTTATTCGCTTTAGATATTGTTTGGTCCCACAGAATTCCGTTCATCATGGATATGGCTTTTCTACCCTGTATGTTTCTGTCTTTTATAGCAGCATCGAGTGTTCCATCTTGAGTTATCTTCATACCCAGGTACTTGTGTTCATCACAGTTTCTAATTTCTACCCCATCGTCTAATATAATGGACTGTTTTGTCCCTCCAATACACATGGCTTCAGTTTTCTTAATGTTGACTTCGAGACCCCATTTGTTATATTCTTCTATTAGCTTCCGAGTCATGTAACTCAAGTCGTCATGATCCTGAGCAATCAGTATTTGGTCATCAGCGAAACATAAGGTGTACAGTGTAGTCTCGTCATTGAGAGGAATTCCCATGCCATTACATTTTCTTTTCCACAGCTTGAGTGCTTGTTCCAGATAAATTTTGAAAAGGGTAGGCAAAATACAGCAACCCTGCTTTAGTCTTTTCGTGACCTTAAATCCTTCAGATATCCTTGATCCAGTTTTAATTTTTGCAGTCGTTCCATTATACAGACTTTGGACTGCTTTGATAAGACCATGCTTAATGTTGGTTTGCTGTAGGGTTGACCATAGTTTACTTAGGGGTACACTGTCATATGTTTTTTGTAAGTCTACGTACATCAGGCGAACTTCTTTATTGACGGCTGTTTTTTTTTTCAATAACTTGCGTAATAGAGTACAGGTGGTCTACTGTGGATCGCCCAGCTCTAAAACTAGCTTGTTCCTCTGCTTCGTAATCTCTATAGTCATTTTCTATTTTGTTCTTAATAAGTTTCCCATACATCCTACTTATTGTGCTGTTTACCGCAATTCCTCTGTAATTTTCACACTGATCCTTGCTGCCCTTTTTGTGGATAGTTGACATGATAGATAATTTCCACTCTTTTGGTAATTCGGCTCCATTCAAGCAGTCTTGAAAGAGTTTTCTTAACTGTTCCTGGAGTTTGTCTGTACCGGCTTTCACTAATTCTGCAGGGATGTCACCAGGACCAGGGGATTTTCCATTTTTCAGGGATTTGGTTATTTCTTCCATCTCTGATTTACTTATTTGTAATGGTGATGAATTTATACGTATACCTATCGTGTTGTCTTCCATGTTAGCAAATTCTGGTCTTTGTTCTGTTAGTAATTTTTTGAAATATTCTTCCCATTTTTCTGTTGTTATTGGTGATATAACGTCTTTTTTCTTGTTATTTCTCATACTTTTAATCAATCTCCAACTCTCTGTGCTTCTTCTACCTCCTATGTAGGTGTTGATCTTTTGGCAGTTCTGTTCCCATGATTCGTTCTTTTTTTGAGTGATCTTTTTTCTTACTTTGGCTTGTGCTTCTTTGTAAATTGTTTTATCGTTTTCTGTTTTTGTTGTTAAGAATGTTTGGTATTTCCGACGTGTATCTTTAATTTCCTTCTCTATTTCTTCATCCCACCAGTATGGTTTTATTCCTTTATGATTTTCGTCACATTTCCCCAGTGCTTCTTCTGCTGCTAAATGAATCGCCCTTTTGATGTGTTCGTAGTGTTCTTCGGTATTTTCGAAATTACCCATTTCTAATTTCTGGTCTAATCGTTTTTTATACAGTAGCTTTACACTCTCATGGTTTTAACTGTCTAGGTTGTAGCGTACTTGTTTTATTGATTTTAGCGATTTGACTCGATGTGCTCTTTTTCTTTTTCGTACCTGTTTGGAAGTATCGTTTTAACTTTTAGCAAATGATGATCGGTGCCACATGATGGCCCTCTGGCTACTCGAACATCTTGTATTTTAATTTTAGTTCTCTGTCTTACAATGCTATAATCTATTATAGATTTCAGATTTCTGGTCTGTTGTATCCACGTGTATTTGTGTATATCGCGATGTGGATAAAATCCATTTAATATTTTTAAGTTATTTTGGATGTTTTCCACTTCACTTTTGTTAAGTAAGTCTTAACTGTCAAGACTCATTTACCACCAATTGAATTAAACAACATTTGCAAGTTATATTTACATATTTACAATCTTTTACTCATATTTTTTTTTTTGAAAACATTTTCCGAATGGAAAATTTAAACGTTAAAATCAAAAAATGTAACTCTTCTTACAATTCATTGTAGTTTATTTCCATATATATGTATAAAAGTAGACGTGAAAGTAATTCAGTATCGTAACATGTTATAAACATCCTCATCTCTGTATTGTTTTTAAACCTTTTAAAACACGTTACACAAATAGATTTACGTTAATTTTTTTTAATATGTATTAACTATGACAATTAACTGTCCCATATGAATTTTTATGAAAATTTAACCCTTCTCAAAAAACATCCTTTTTCGCGAACACTCATGTAAATCGCGGGCCGAAAATTTATTTCATTAGCGATTATTCAAGCACACATGGTCCGGTCTTCTCGCGACTTTAGGTGCAAAATTCTTAATTTATGACATTAATATGTAGCACCAGAATACGATAATGGGACTCTGAAGGGGTTATCTGCTTCAAACAGTAACCATAACCGCAAACGTGCAGTTTGTAAATGACAGCGGGAGGTATGGAGCATCATTCAAATGCAGATCTCACACACACACACATACACCAGTGTGCCGAACTTCCATTTAGGTCGGACGTAGGCACATGTTGCATATACGCCGACATATGCTACTTAGGTAGGGAATGCAATTCGGAACAATGACGCTGCAAGGTGTATAGAATTCGCAGCCTCGACTGGGCTACCTACATTGTATACGAGTATTACCGGTGAATTGAGATATGACTGACTTCCACCATTATATAACTATGCCAATGACATTTAAAGGGAGAGAGAAACACTAAGAAACATTTATTCTATTATATATACTTAGATACATTTCGAAATTACCGCGCGTGCTTGTTAAATTTTATTCAGGGGGTTATTATATACTAAAAATCAATTGTGGACACTTTGTTTTGATATTCTTTGATGCAGTTTTTAGATAATACAGTCGGTATACTACAGGGATGATCAGATTTTTAAGGAGTTTGAGATCGATCACAGGTTTGACCATATGTCACGGTTTAAACATTTTTTTTATTTTTTTACCCACAAGCTAAGGGTACTTTGTACTACAATCTGATTAAGAAGTAGAATGAGTACTTCTGTTCTAACCTAAATTGTTACAGTTAACATTTTAAGAACTTTAGTTTCATTCAGTAATGTTTCTGTAGACACTAACTTAGTTAGGCTTTTACACTTTCACTAACTCGAAAGGTTTTGTCTTCTTGAGCCTTATTGAACACATGGAAAGTTGGAAAGACTTATTATCCAAGAAAAGGTGAAAGGTCAAAGATCAAGAGGAAGATCCCCATCAAGATGAATCGACCAAACTACATGAGTTAAAAGAAATGACTAGATACAGAGATATTTGGAGATGGACAATCTGGACAATCAGGACTGAAGAGAGAGAGAGAGAGAGAGAGAGAGAGAGAGAGAGAGAGAGAAAAGAGGTCGAGGATTTAGATTTTAGATTTCCTCTACATGTCTACATCTACTTAAAGTAGACATTGCT
Organism: Diabrotica undecimpunctata; assembly: GCF_040954645.1. Taxonomy (NCBI): domain Eukaryota; kingdom Metazoa; phylum Arthropoda; class Insecta; order Coleoptera; family Chrysomelidae; genus Diabrotica; species Diabrotica undecimpunctata. The sequence continues at coordinate 10,284,083 of NC_092811.1, read as the reverse complement.
CATGTCTGCTGGTACATTTGGCAATTATTTCGTCTACTGTCTCCATCTTTAAATCCCGGTGGCTGTAGCTGGTTTTGTACCATGGAACAACGCTACTCTTTAGTACCCTATTCTAAAACCGATTACTTCAGCGTTGTTTTTACTTGTATATTCTCCAAGATATTCGGCGTATGCCCATTATTAGTGTTTGTTTGTAAATCAGTAGTTTGGTATTAATGGATAGTTTAGAATTTCTTCCAAGCATCCAGTTCAGTCTCTTATCCAAATGCAACCCCAGTTATTTTATAGAATTTGCAACAGAGAACTGAATGTTATTTATTATAATAGGCTATTATCGCTTCCTTTAATAGGTGAAATTGATATGCATTGATTTTGTATCAGTAATTTTAATTTTCCATTTTTTTGTCCAATTTTATTCATTGAGAACTACAGTTTCTTTGCAGCTTCTTAATGATCTTATCTAACTCACATAATAACCTAAATAATAATCGAAAGTGCCTATAACATTTTGTTTAAAGTCTGGAATAGTATTAATATATAATAGGTGAAGATCAGGGAAAAATCGATTAGGGGAAGAGCCGTGCTGACCACGGTTTTAAAAAATATTCAAGAACAAAACTGCAATGGTTTGATAATTTCAGACGTAGAGATGAAAACTATGTGGGACGAAGGATAGAGCTGTTAGAAGTTAATGGAAGGAGAGCAAAATCGAGAATATTGAAGGACTGTGTGGCAGAGGACTTAAGAAAGAAAGGTTTAGGTGAAAAAGACCCGATGGACAGAAATGTGTTACGACGGAGAGTAAGTAACAGCGACCCCTAAAAAGGAAATAGTTGAGAAAAAAGAAGATAAGTAGTGGAGCGGTCCCAATACAATACCTTGCGGTACCCCCGCTTTGATTTCTTTCAGCCTAGAATAGGCCTCCTCGTGCTTGACTCTAAAGAATGTGTTTAAATTGTAAGATTCCAATAATTGAGAGTATTTTTTTGGTAGTACTCTTTCTGTGAATGAGGCCCGTATGCCATACTCTACCGAAAGCTTGAGCAGCATCCAAAAAGACATCTGAATAAGCAATTTTTATATATAGAGATATATATTAGGTATGAATGATGAAACTTCATACTACGGTTTACCTGGCTTTACTACCATTGTAATCTCTTCAATTTTCCAGTCTAAATGATGCATTTATTGAGTAATTTTCGCTATATTTTGGAAGCTATATTAATATTTCTTCTATTGCTACGTCGAATCCAGGCGCTTTTTAAGGATTAACATTTTCATGTAGCTTTTTTTTTAATTTCTTGAGGAGTAAAAAATTGAATTTCCACTTCGGTTTGATAAATACGATCAGTTTCTTGAGATTATCTCCCTCGTTTGGTTATAAATGTGCTTTAAATATTCTGTAAAAGTGTTCTTTAGCAAAAATGTTTTTTAGCTTTTTGTTCGTTGTTGCTGGCCCAGCTACTATCTGCATTTCTTATTGCAGGATTGTGCATGATGGGTCTTTTAAGTTTCTTAGTAGCCTTCCATAATGAACTTCTTTTTGTCATACGTCAATTCGCTTAGGTAAACTTCAACTGATTCATTTGTGCTTTGTTAGTTTTCTCTTCTGTATTCTTGAATTTCATTATTTAGTTTTGTTTTATGGGGTTTTTTAGTTGTATGGCACTCCTAAATATTTCGCTGTAAATAATTTTCTATGAACACCACAACCAGAGAGCATTTAAATCATCCTGTATCAACTCAATTGTGTTAACTCAAGCAAGAAAACTTATTAAAAAAAGTTTGTTACCTTAGAGTAGAATACAAAAAACACTGTCCCACACAAACTTCAAACGATCTGGATCCGACCTATGAGAGACACAAAATGGAATCTAAACAAATCTTGGGAGAGGTCAAACATTAAACTGGTCCTCAGGTTATACTGGATGATAACTATATGATTCTTCAAGCTCGGCTGCCTATTTTCCTAAAAACCATGTCAGCTTACTTAGCCTTCAGATCACTGTTAATCAAATCCCTTTGTCACGGTGATTTACTGACTTTACAAAGACTGCCACAAACTATTTTGAGCTTAAGTCAGCTTTTTCTAACGAAAACTCATTAAATTAGACGAAACTGCCGGTTTTTAAAACTCTACGAGAACCATGTTTTCCCGTTCAGACCCTAAGCTGTTTTCTTTTGACTACTACACTATCGAATCTTCTTCTTCAAGTGCCATCTTCGTTCCGAAGGTTGGCGATCATCAGGGCTATACGTATTTTCGAAACTGCTGACCGAAACAATTGTTGCTACAGCTATACCATTCCCGTAGATTCTTTAGCCAGGAGTTTCGTCTTTTTCCTATGGACCTTTTTCCTGCTATTTTCCCTTGCATAATTATTCGAAGCAGTTCATATCTTTCGCCTCTTGTAATGTGTCCCAAGTATTGCAGTTTTCGTTTTTTGATCGTAAATACGACTTCCTTTTCTTTATTCATTCTTCTCAAGACCTCGACATTTGTGACTCTCTCGGTCCATGGTATTCTCAGGATTCTGCGATACATCCACAGTTCAAATGTCTCTAATTTTTTGGTATCAATCTTTTTCAACGTCCATGACTCCATTCCGTAGACTCCGCAGACACTATCGAATATCCGATGACAAAATCATTCACGATTTCAATAATGAAATCGACTGCTCTCTGCCTAATCCCACAAAAATCGGTGTAAACATAAACGAAAAGATTCCTTTTTATTCTCTGCGTAAATATCTAATAGGCGGAATCGAGATCAATCGAAAGAGCAACTATGATTATTATAAACAGACTCGAAAATATGTACATTACCAATCTTAGAGACGCAAAAAGATTAAGAATTGTTTTCGGTGTTTTGTTATATACGAGGTAAAACGAAAATGCTACAATACACAGGGTGCTTCAAAAAAAGGTCTAGGGTAGGTAAAAAACTGAAAAATAATTGGGGTTTGCTTTGTAAAAAATTTTTGTAACGCCATCCGTTTTCAAGATACAGGGCGTTGAAGAAAAAAAAAATTAACGCATTTTTTACGATTTTGCCGAAACTACTGGCAACATTGTAATGAAATTTTATACGAATATGTTTTGGAAGCTGATACATCCCATGAATTTGTTTTTATATCTAATTCTCATAGAGAGCGCTAGTTACACGGATCGTACTAAGTATTAGTCAATATAACTTTTTTAAGAGTATAATTATTAATCAAAATTTCAAGTAAACTTAAACATCATTCAATTTTACACGAAAAAGGTACTCTTGGTAAAACTCGATACTGTGTACCGTTTTCGGAATATTTTGATTTGAAAATTATGAAGTAATAATTGATGCTGGTAGTAATGATAAAGTTCTAATAGGTATACCTCTATTTTTTCCAAGTGTGCCATGGAAATCTGACATTTATTGATTGTTATGACGATAAATCAACAATAATTAGAGTTTTGAAACCTTGTTATTTGTAAAATCAAATCAAAATGTACTCAAATGTTGAATACACTGACATGTTATTAATCTTACGCGAATGTTTAGGATGTTCTAGTTCAGCTGTGACACATTAAGCATGAAAGGTTTCCTAGAAGAAACTTACCAAGTAAAAAAACATTTAGAGCCGTTGAACGACGTTGTCGAGAAACTGGGAATGTGAGACCAAATAAAATAAATTCTGGTAGACCAAGAACAACAAGAACAATTTAAATTTACTTCATCAAGATCCAACAGTTAGCGTAAGGAATATAGCAAGACAAACAAATACTTCTTCTTCAAGTACTTGGCGGATACTGAAAGAACAGCAATTACATCCTTATCATTACAGACAAGTCCAAGAGCTCTTGCCAGATAATCTACCGGTTAGAGTGGATTTTTGTGAAACACTGCAACAAAGCACAGCACACAATCCAAATTTTTTAAAATGCATTCTTTTTACGGACGAGGCCACCTTTACGCGACAATGTTTAACTCCCATAATGCACACTACTGGTGTGATGAGAATCCACGAGTCAAAAGGGTATCACATTACCAACACTCATTTAAAGTTAATGTTTGGGCAGCAACTTTAGGTAACAAATTAATAGGTTATCATATTCTACCTGGAAATTTAAATGGTGATATGTATCTTGATTTTTTAAACAATTCCTTATTCGAGATATTAGAAGATTTAACGCTAAACGAGCGAAGATCTTTATTTTTTATGCACGATGGAGCTCCACCACACTTTGATAGAAGGTGTCGTAATTGGTTGAGTAATAATTTTCCGAATCGATGGATTGGTAGAGGTGCAGAAGCTCCGATTCATTGACCTTCTTGGTCATGCGATTTTAACCCTTTGGACAACGCAGTTTGGTCGTATATTAAGGAAAAAGTCTATGTTACAGAGGTAAATTCACGCCAAGAATTGGAAGAAAGAATTCAACGTCAATTTAATGACATCATAGCTGATCCCCTACCGTTTAGAAGGTTAATGGAATCTTTAGAAAAAAGAAAAGACTTATGTATTCGCGAAAACGGAGGGCATTTTGAACACTTACTGTAATTGAATTTTATTTTATGTTCTTAGTCATTAATTTAATTTTCTTCTTGTGAGTTTTGTTTAATTACTAACTATTTTATACCAGCATCAATTATTACTTCATAATTTTCAAATCAAAATATTCCGAAAACAGTAAACAGCATCGAGTTTTACCAAGAGTACCTTTTTCGTGTAAAATTGAATGATGTTTAAGTTTACTTAAAATTTTGATTAATAATTATACTCTTAAAAAAGTTATATTGACTAATACTTAGTACGATCCGTGTAACTAGCGCCCTCTATGAGAATCAGATATAAAAACAAATTCATGGGATGTATCAGCTTCCAAAACATATTCGTATAAAATTTCATTATAATGTTGCCAGTAGTTTCGGCAAAATCGTAAAAAATGCGTATTTTTTTTTCTTCAACGCCCTGTATCTTGAAAATGGATGGCGTTACAAAAATTTTTTACTAAGCAAACCCCAATTATTTTTCAGTTTTTTACCTACCCTAGAGACGGGGTTACCTTTTTTTGAAACACCCTGTATTTCCAAAAGTTTTTGGGATTAGACTGAAGATCACTATTTATCACATGCAATATACTGATTTTGACATTGGATAGTTAGTATCTTCCATCTAGATCTAAGTTCCGAAAATAGTTCGTATTCCTTGATGTCATTGGTTTCCAAAAATATCTTTGATGTTGTGTCTTTGTTTGAACAACTAAATTTCTCAGTTCAAAATTAAAAAACTTAGGAAATTAGAAAATTTATATTTCTTGTATGGAGCAAATAGATTTATTTTCTCATACAATACCTTATACAATTTGAAAATACTTACATTTAAATCATTAGTATCTAAAAAGTTATTCCAGTCATAACCTAATGCTATTACTCTCCACTGTTTTCAAATTTACTGATGATATGGTCATGCTATTTTGGCCGTACTACTATATCTACCATACTATACAACTTACTGCATGCATCACAATTTTGTCTTAGAATGTTACAAAAAAGAAAAATATTAATCACAGAAAAAAATTATATGCCTAATAATTGCTATACGGATTTTAGTTTTTGTATTTTCTGTGTAGCATGTTAACTAATCTCAGCAATCTATTTCTAACGACAAATGAAAAAGCATCGACAGCAAAAAACATTAACAAGTTTGTTTTTCGCAACACCACTTCGTCTTTTCCTGCGACCGGCGGTAACTCTGGCGAACATTCGAATGTCTTTATACACATTACCCGAATTTGTCATTTGATCTTGTTAGTAACAGCTAAATCAGCCTGTGACAGTGCCATTCAATATAAATGCCATTTATGTTGTCTGTCTTAGCGGAAGTGTCTCCGAGGCAAGTCTTGGCCACTATCTTTATTAGCTTTTGGTTTGCTATTCTTAACCCTCCGTTCCCCACACGCCAAACGCTTTGATGCAGGGATTGATTAGATCTGTTTATTTCTACAGATATGAATGAAGGAGCTGGCGCCGGCAGAGAGTCACTTTGAGAAGGGCAGAAGGGCGGTTTCCGTAAATGGGGATTATTATTCGATGTTCGTGCTTTGATAAAGTTAGGCACATATGTTGGCTTACGACGGAGATGTTGATAGCGTATGATATAAGCTGCTTCACAAATATTTCTACTTTGCGTGTAAATAATAAAAATAAATTGGTCCTTTATATAATAACAAAATAAGTAAGATCAATTCTAAACAGATATGAGTCCGCCAGATGCAAAACTTTATATTTACCGTATAAGTGAAACAGTTATTTGCAAAAAACGTAGATTTGCAAAAAATCTTAGATTTGATAAATGTCACTTTTTTGTAATACATAAATGCTTTATTAGGAAAAATATAATGATTTTTTTCTTAGAAAGTTATTGTGTTTGATAGGAAAGGAAGAAAAATTTGAAAATATCGAGTTTTGCAAGTGAACTATGTAAATAAAGATTTATGCAACCAACCTTTAGAAATACATGATAATAGTCAACCATTAACGATATTACTGGTTCTTGGATTAGTCTGTGTTCCAAACCTAGTGTGGTACGAATAAGAAAGAAAGCGTGTGGAAGTAAACTTTTATTCAACAGTTTATTTTTACACAAAGTACAAAAGGTCTTACAAATTATGTGTACCGTAAAACGAAACAGGGTTATTTTGCACTGAGCAGGGTAACTTTGCACCAAACGTGTAAAAGTATATTTTCTGTAAACCTACGCTCAATTTTGTTTATATATTTGGACTACCTCTAGAGCACATAGGCAACATCGCAATACGTGAGTAAGACGTTCGCGATTGTCTCTGCGGTCGCCAGATATCTAAGCAACGGTTAGAATATTAACCTCGAAAATCTATTATTTTCTAACTTTGCAAAATCACACTGTGCAGACAGTCCCAGCGGACACAAATTGGTAAGTACACGTCTAATGGCATATACCACAATCAATTGCGATTTTTAGTTGTTAAAATAACGGTTTTAAACCAGGATATCAATATACTTTGCACCGCCAATTTGCAAGTGGTGCAAAGTATCCCCAAGAATAAAAGGTTAATAGGAAAATGGTTTTTAGGAAATGCCCAGACATTATAAAAGCAATCTGGGATCTCGCAAATATGCAGACTACTCAGAAGAGGATTTGAAAGCATGTCTGTCAGCAATAAAAGATGGCATGAGTACAAGAGTTGCCGCTGAATCCTTTAACATTCCAAGGAGAACTATTTTTTACAAATTAAAAGGAGTACACGCTGGAAAACCTGGATACCTATCAATATTCTCTTATGAAGAGGAAAGGTGCTTCGTACAATGCATTATTAGCCTTAGTGATGCTGAATTTCCTGTTACTGGAATGGAATTACGACAACTAATCAAGACTCATTTAAATTGCCAAGGAAAAAAAAAATAAATCGCTAGGATAATACTCCTGGTATGGATTGGGTCAAATAATTTTCAAGTCGTCATAAAGACCTTACTGCAAGGATAACCTCAAACATAAAAGAAGTAGAGCAGCACTCAATGCAGACCAAATGGCTGAATACACACAAAATTTAAAACAAACATAAACTGGTGTAGAGCCACATGCTATTTTTAATTATGACGAGACGAACATAACAAATGATCCCGAACAAAAAAAGGTATTAACTAAACGTGGGGTTAAATATCCTGAACTAATTTGTAACTCTTCAAAAAGTAGCATTTCTCTTATGATGTGTGGAAATGCAGCTGGTGAGCTACTACCTACTTATGTTGTGTATAAATCCAAGCATTTGTGGGACACCTGGACTGAAAATGGCTCCTCTGGTACACGTTATTCAAATACTGCATCTGGTTGGTTCGAATCACAGACATTTGCAAATTGGTTTAACACTATTCTATTACCCAGGCTTAAAAAAATTTAGGGAAAGGTCTTTTTAGGAGACAATTTGTCTTCTTATATTAATGTTGAAGTCCTGGATTTGTGTCGAAAACACGACATTCATTTTATATTCTTGCCTCCGAATAGCACCCACGTTACACAACCGCTAGATGTTGCATTATTTGCCCCAATGAAAAAGGCCTGAAGGTAAATTTTATCTGAATATAAGGAAACTCATGTGGGGAGTAGATCAAATGTACTTGAGAAACAGCATTTCCAACGCTTTTACGGACCCATGGGGTCACGACGATTTTTATTTATAATTTTAATTTAGGCTAAGTTTATGCTAAAAAGGAAGCTCAGCCTCTGCATCCTCGAAAGTGATTATGGAATTAATGGAGCCATATTTAGATTTGGGTAGAACACTATATGCGGACAACTATAATAGTGTCACTTTGGCAGAAAAATTATTGGATAGGCAAACCTTTTTAGTAGGGACACTTCGAGCCAATAGGAAACGCAATCAAATTGATGTTACTAAAATAAAACTAAAAAAATGCTTCTGACTGATTTAGTGAATTCCAAACTATGCGTTTGCAACTGTTTATCGTCTTTGCTCTTTCTTTTTGTAGGTTTATCATTACTCTAGCTCTTACTGGTCTGTGGTCGCTTTCTACTGATAGTTTATTGAGTACAGTGACATCTTAAATAATTTGCTTTTTGTCTGTTATTATATAATTATATTCGCTCTTAGTTCTTTCGTCTGGACTAGCCCACGTCCATTTTCTATTCTGTTTCTTCTTAAAAAAGGTGTTTATTGCATACAGTTTATATTGCAGTAGAAAGTTGGTAAGCATTTCGCCTCTTTCGTTTCTTACTCTGATTCCAAAATCTCCTATTGCCACTTCTTGTTTGTCCTTTTTCCTTCCGAGTTTCCCGTTAAAAACTCCTATTATCAGATTGTAATGAGCCGGTTCCTGCTTTTTTGCTCTTTCGATTTCCTCATAGAAGGCTTCAGCAATTTCATCTTCGTAATCGCTGGTGGGGGCGTATACCTGAATTATTTTTAGATTGTATCTCTTATTTAGTCTTAGGTTTATATACATAACTCTTGGGGAAATACAGTTAAAAAGCACAATACATCTAACGTGGCGTTAAATACTATAATATATTATTAATATCATTGTGTACAAAACGCATTCTGTATACCGCTACTGAGAAATATTTTGTTAATATATATATATATATATATATATATACACCGGTATTTAGGCGGTACGTCCTTCCGGTAGGGATCTATGGAGGAGTATCACCGAGCCGCAAGCCCTTATCTCTTGCCGTACTGCTCCACCATAGGCCGATCAGACACCAGCATATTCTAGTCTAAGCCGCAGATTCATTTAGAATTTTAAACTGCTGCGTTAGCCTTTTTGTTTTCTGTACACCGAGCTGGGGATCGAACTCACATCCACTGAACCACTCTCAGTAAAGCGATTGAGAACCGGCCGCCCAGCCCGTTAGGCTATCTGACCGACATATTTTGTTATATTTTGTTTTTAATTCTCTTAATTTCTTTAGTTTTTGCTTTGTTTTTGTAATACTATTCTGTCAAGCTTTTTTAATTAATATTGTAAGTTTTTCTCGTTAATATGATTACATTGTGTTGGTAGTAGTTCTGCTAATCATCTTTAAAACATAGGAATACTCTTTTATATTTAGATAAGATATTCCTTAGTTACATCTGAAACATAAAAACTTCAAGCCATTTGGAGATATCGTCTTCCTCATAAAAATATGAATTTAAATAGGAAATGTATACCATCCTGAAGACCCCAATACCAATAAATTCTTGTGTCTTGTATTACATAAGTATAGATCCAGCAGCGCAGATGGACTAATTTCAAACCCTTGTCGCCTAGCAACAAACTGGAGAACACTTGTAAGCTCGTATTAGAGTGCGTCAAATAATAACGAAAAAAAACCTGTACAAAATTTTTGTGGGGTTGTTTCAACCCCAATTATCTGTAAACTTTCGGGAGGTACGGGAAATCCAATTAAGTATATACAATACGACGAATGGAATACACGACACAATACAGGAGATTCCAACGGGAACACGGTGTTGTCGAATGAAAATTTATGTTACTTTTCAATAGGGTGAGTACGATACCTGGGTTCGTTTTCGCTACAACTGGATATATTATTTTGAGGGGTCGTTGAGTTTAAATAAAATATAAAAACATATATTCTTACAGTTAAAATACAAGATACTGGGATTTAAAACAACAACAAAATGAGTTAAAATCTAATTTAGAAAGACAAATCGTTCAGTTATAAAGAAAAAGCTTCTTTATCTAAAGGCCGGTTTTCACGCTACGTCTTATTGTACGTTTTGTTGGATAGGACAAATCCTATACAATAAAACGTGGCATGTAAACAGCAAAACGTACGTCTTGTTGAATCGTAATGAAATCCAAGGTCAGATCGTAGAAATGATGGGAGAAGCATAGTTTTGCGAGAACTGATAGGATAAAACGTTACTTGAAAATACATGTTCAGACAAGTCGTCCGATCTTGACTTATTTGACGACTAGTTCCACTGCAGTTCGTTTCATTTTTCCCAAAAAAACCCTGAAATTTCAGATTTGCGGCAATGTACCCACGATTTTCTCGGGAAATTTATTGAATTGTATAAAAGTTTTTAAGTAGTTATGTTTTAAACCCAAGTAGATTGCATTACAGGTTTTAGGAATTATTTAGCTTAACGCTGGTTTGCATATTATGATTGTGAACTCCAAGTCCTTGACGCTGCGTCCTGTTGTAAGATATCTGAGAGTTGCTGTGAGTCTTTCATGGGGTGTAATGGCTTTTCTCATGAGGTGTCTTATTTCAATATGTATGGTGTTACCAACTCTAGCAATTGACAATAGGCTGAGGTTTCCATTCGCAAATAATTGCGCCAGTCATCTGGTTCGCCTCTTTTAGTAACGAGACGTGGGAATACTGGCTTCTTTTTAGAAGCCCACTCTCTTGGCCATCTTGTCTTTTCCCTCTTCATCCCCTTTTTCCTCAGTCGTAGTATCTTTATAGTTGAAAAAATAAACGTTAATAAAATAAAGGTCGTACGTTTTATATGACCCACAAAACGTACAATAAGACGTAGTGTGAAAACAGGCCTTAATATTGTTTCAGTAACTAATGTCGAATATGAATTAACAGCTTTCTAATTTCTTAGAATTAGAATTAGCAAAATTTTAAAACCACCCACATTCGATTGCCAAACATCATGGGAAACTTATCGTTTTCAATTCTAAGCTGCAGCTAGAGCAAATGGCTTGAATAAGGAAGAAATAGCAGCTTCTTTTGTGATGCCAGGATGCACCTAGCTATACTTCTCTTGTTCAAGCTTTAGAGACCAAATGTATTTGGCATCCCCTGAGGTACCTAAAGATTTTCTGGAACAAATTGGAATACAGTCACTTATAGATAGACTACAGGATGTTGAAATGCAACAAGCTCTCCGATTACATCGTAAAACACTAAATGTAGCACTAATCTCAGCCCAGGAGTATGAAGCGCCGAAAAGAATTTCCAGATCTAGCCCAAAATTAAAAGAAATAAGTTTTCGAGGAAATGAAAAAGTCACTATCGCAGATAACCAACAACATATTTTATCTCAAATTCTAAACACACTGAAAAATCTTTAACAAAAAACTCCAAATAAAAACAGGAGACGACTTTAAAATGATATTGCCAATGTTGTTGAGTTGCGTTCCTGTGACGACTTTACTTGTAAGATAGTTCATTCGATTACATGAAATCAACTTTAACTGGAAAATATCCGTCAGAAAAAATCATAGCATGTTATTCGTCTTTAAAAGTAAAATTCTCCTGTTAGTGATTCCATAGTAAATTATGAGGGAAAAACCAGGAAAAAACCTCATACTACTATCCCGACATGCTAAGTATTTTCAACATATTTTCAACTAAATAATGAATTCTATAAACAAAATGTTGGTCTAGCAATGTACTCTAGTTTATCTCCATTATTAACCGATATATTTATGGAAGATTTTGAAACAAATATTATTTCTCAACAAAATTTAAAACCCACAGTATTGTGGAGATATGTAGATAATGTATTCTCAATATGGCCCTTATAAATCAGAGTTGTTGGCCACATTCCTGAATGATATAAATGATAAAGAAGAAACATTTACCATGGAAAAGGAATATAATAACACACTGCTTTTCCTGGATGTTTTAATCTCTAAGAACGATACTGGATATGAGACTCATGTGTATAAAAAACCAACACACACCAACAGATATTTAAATTTCAAATTAAATCACAATATTCAAAAGGGCATCATTAAATCCTTATGCGATAGAGCAAAATTGCTTTTTCTAACGAAAATTCGTTCTTTGAGGAAAAACATTTGTTAACATCTATTTTATTAAAAAATGATTATCATTTATCGTTTATAAATCAGGAATTTTCAACAATCGACCGAATGGAACAGAACAACTTAGAACGAGATCCTACAGCATACACAAAGAATAATACGAGGAGGGTAACAATACCTTACATAAAAGGATTATCAGAAAAACTTAAAAGGATAGGAAATAAATTCAATATTTCAACAACATTTAAAACAATAAACACATTGAGATCCATTTTGTCTAAAACCAAACCTACAATGAACAAGAAAGGACAAAGAATTGTATTTATAAAATACCTTGTGAATGCGATCAGTTTGATTTAGGTGAAATATCAAGGCCATTAAATGTTAGAATAAGTGAACATCAATCTTAGATTAAAAATAGAGAATTTGATAGGTCTCAAATATGTAAACACGCATGGGTTAATGAACATAGGGTTCAATTTAATAATACAAGTATAGTCTTAAAAGAAACGGATGGTAAAAAGAGAAAAATAAAAGAAGCGGCTCTAATTATGCTAAATGAGACCAATCGTGTCACAAAATCCTCGGCAGAATGTAGTAGGATCTGGTTACCCATATTAAAAGAGGAAGTTATTCAAAGGAAAATACCAGTATTAGCCAGTCAGTAACATATCGAGGATACATAATTTATGTTTTTTAAATAACAAACATATAAAATCAGAATTTGGTGTTTATTGAAAGTAAACTGAATGTACGACCAAATACTTACCATGTCGGGATAGTATTATGAGGTTTTCTTCCTAATAAGACTATGTGATGGGCTTCTAGATGTCGATCTAGGTGACCTTCTGGCCTCATGCTTTGATTCTTTTTTCCTTAATATTATTCTGAAACTATTTTCTTGTGGAATTTTAAAGTAATTATTACTATTTAAATGGGAATAAGCCACAATTAAAGGTTAAAGCAAGTTTATTGACTTTTCAATTTCCACTTCGGAAATCGTTCTCAAAACACATTTTACAACCTTCAAAAATCTGCATCAGATTTTTTCAACTTTGTTTTGTACTGGCCTATAAATAACTGCATATTTTGCGGTCAGAAATTGCACTATGAATTGGATATTTTTGACAGATTTCAGAAAATAAAATTTAAAATTAAAATTGCCATTTCTGGAATGAATATAATAATTGAGTTAGTATTTAGTAGATAAATCAAATATTTGAAATTTAGTGAAAAATCAATATTGTACCGCTTCTAGTGATGAAAGCTATTCAATAGAATTCTTAAATAAGAAACGATTCGAGGAAAATAAAGGAATACCATTAATTAATGACACTTCACCAATAAACAATCCTATAAGCTTTACTGAACTTATTGAAACTCTTAACTCCGTTAGAAATACTAGTCCAGGACCAGATAACATACCTGTGCTTTTTCTACAGAACCTGCAACTAGTAGGCCAAGAACTATTATTCCATAGTTCCAATACACAAACCAGGTAAACCTAAATTTGAAGAAGAATCCTATAGACCAATCTCCCTCACGAATGCAATGTGTAAGTATAGAAAAGATCATTGCCAATCGACTCATGTGGTATATTGAACATAAACATCTTATTATACCCGAACAAAGTGGATTTCGGAAAAATAGATCTTCTTCTCCTTGCAGTACCGTCTCCTATCGGAGGTTGGCTACCATCACAGCAATCTTTACTTTGTTGGCTGCAACTCTGAACAACTGTATTGAACTGCACCCATACCACTCCCTTAAATTTCGCAACCAGGAAATCCTCCTATGTCCCACATTTCTCTTTCCCGAGATTTTTCCTTGGATTATGAGTCTAAGCAGAGAGTACTTTTCTCCTCTCATTATGTGGCCCAGATATTCCAGTTTTTTCGATTGTATGGTTTTTATGACTTCGCATTCCTTCCCCATCTTCAGCAGAACATCTTGATTTGTTACTCTTTCTGTCCATGGTATTTTCCACATTCTCCTGTAACACCACATCTCGAATGCCTCAATGTTTTTGATGTTTATCTTTTTCAATGTCCAGGCTTCCATGCTGTACAGCAGAACAGAGAAAACATAGCACCTTAACATTCTCGTTCTTAAGTTTATATTTATGTCCCGGCTGCATAGGAACTTTTTCATTTTGACAAACGATTGCCTCGCTATCTCTATTCGCCTCTTGATTTCTCTTGTCTGGTCATTAGTATCAGTGAAGCAAACCCCTAAATATTTGTAGGACGTAACTCTTTTAACTGGCTGATTATTTATAGTTTAATTCACATTGGTGTGTAGCTTCTTTGTTACAATCATGAATTTAGTCTTTTTAATGTTCAGTTTTAGACCATACTTTTTGGTATGGGTGTTTATGTTTTCCATCAAAAACTGTAAATTTGCTAGGTTATCTGTTACTATTAGCGTGTCATCAGCGTATCGTATATTGTTAATTAACTCTCCGTTAATGTTCATACCAATGTTTTGTTTTGAGAAATAGATCAACATTAGATAACTTCATATCATTAGAATCAGAAATTCACGAAGCATTTATATGCAATCAAGATTGTTTAGCCATATTCTCTTATGTAAAATAGGCTTTTGATACAGTATGGCGCTATGATATTTTAACTACACTCCACAATTAAAAGAATCACGGTAACATGTTTGCTTTTATTTCAAACTTTCTACGGAAAGTTCGAATCAATAACCATTTGTCTCAATCTAAATTACAGAAAAGTGGAATTCCACAGAGCTCGAATCTAAGCGTAGCGGTATTTTTAATTGCTATTAAAAATGTTGTGTCGTAACGCAATGGCACAATTAAAACTTTTTGTACGCTGATGATCTGGTAATTCTAGCAAGAAATAAAAACCTATTATCTGCTCATAATCGTATTGCTGCAGCTCTTAAGTCGATAAAATCATGGTCTAACAATATTGGGCTCCAGTTTTCCACCACAAAAATAAAAGCTATACATTTTTCACGAAAATTAAATCCACAAATGCTCCCAAATCTATTTTTATACAATTCTTCTATAAAATATACAAAAGAAATAAAATTCTTATAGATGCAACTGGTTCAAAATTAAATTGGACAAGTCATATACATTCGCTAAGACTATCGTGCCAAGCTGGACTAAACATTATGAAATCTGTATCACATAAAAATTGGGGAGCAGATTTGCCAACTCTAATAAATTTATATAGAGCTTTAATTAGATCAAAACTGGACTAAGGATGTGTTGTGTATAATTCCGCAAACTAAGCATTGTTCAAAACTTTGGATACTCTTCAGCCGTTAGACTTGGTCTACTCTGTAAAGCTGGAGAGCCACCCTTAAACCTAAAAAGAAAATAATTAACTCTATCGTATGTCTCGAACATAAAATCTAACCCAAAAAATCCAGCTCTTAATCACGCTGTTGCTAACACGTTCCAGGAATAGATACTTATTAGGTTTTAATATTGAACTACCTCCCATTTATCCTACCTGTGAAATAAATTTAATATAACAAAAATAACGTGATACCCATTTTTTTTAAAACTCACTTTCTCCATGTTCTACAATGGTACAAAAATTACCATCTTATATACACGGACGCATCTAAGACCATAAATGGAGTAGGAGCATGCTTTTTGATATCACATGATCATTCCATCTATAAATTGTCTCCTGAGACAAGTATTTTTACAGCAGAACTCTTTGCCATAGTTAAGGCCCTAATCTTTATTCTAGAAAAAAAACTTCCTAAATCTGTTATATCTGATTCATTTTGTTGTCAATGTCAATCAATTTCTCAGATTTATCCCTCTCATCTAACATTACAGCAGATTAAGATAATTTTATATCATCACAGGCATCAATGCGTAGCATATGCAGATGCTGTTACCTTAATAACAAGGAGACCTGCAGAATTAAGAGAAATCTTTACTAGAATAGAGAGAATGGCCAGGGAATATGGTTTAGAAATAAACGAAGAAAAAACAAAATATATGGTGATGAGGGGAAACGAAAATCATCAAGGACAGTCCTTTAAGATACAAAGCCCAAGTAAAGAATATAACTTTGAAGTTGTTAGCCAATTCGATTACTTGGGAGTGACACTAACAAATAGGAACGAAGAGAACCAAGAAATCATAAAAAGAATGGCCAAAGGTAGTAAGAGTGCTGGGAGCCTGACTAAGATACTGGGGTCGAAGATAATATCCAGAACAGCAAAAAAACGAATATATACAACAGTTATCCGACCTACAGTACTCTATGCTAGCGAGACCTGGACACTAAATAAAGATATGGAAGTAAAATTAGATAGATGGGAACGAAAAATTCTTAGAAGGATATACGGAGGTGTAAAAGAGGGGAACAACCCCTCTGGGCAACCAAAAATAACAAGACTTGCTAAAATTCAAAGATTAAGATGGCTCGGACATATAGCAAGAATGAAGCAAGGAAGAGTTCCCAATGAATTAATAAACACGGAGGCTGGTACAAAAAGAAAAAGAGGCCGCCCCCGAAGAAAATGGCTGGAGTCGGCAAAAGAAGATCTGAAGTCGCTGCGGGTACAAGATTGGAAAAACTTAGCACAAGATAGAAAGAAATGGAAGAAAACCGTTGAAGCCTTGGGCCTTTGAGGCCTGTTGAGCTGAACTATATATATAAGATAATTTTATACCGTATTGTATACCTTATCATGTAATTGAGATTTTGTATATCCCTATGTATGTCTTTATCACTTTTTGTACTATTCTTATGCTATGAACCCTAAGTGGTTGAATTAAAATAAATAAAAAACAATTTAGTGAAACGTATATATTAACGAAAAAATAACTTTTACTACCGTATGATATTCTTTTTGCGTTTCGTACTCTTAGCACGCCAAAAACACTTTTTAATAGGTAATAATTGAAAGTGCGAGGGCATTAAAAGTGGATAAACAATTGCATTTTTTTATTTCCTGGTTAAGGATCATCCCCCGAAGGTTATTTCCTGTTTAACCGGTGTCAGTTCCGTCAGTGTAATAAAAACACCGATGTTCATTTCTCACAAAAACAATAAATCGCGATAGCCATTACCATAATGGCGACAGATTCCGCTGTATCGACACCGGGTTCGATATAGACACAGCTTAAGGGCCTCATATGTTACGCCGGAATGGTGAGAGTTAATGGATAAATAACAATACCCATCAAAACTGTTCAATTGATAATTTATTCTAGATTAATTTCCATATTTCTCTAACACTCTTTCGCGCACCGATGTACCGAAAAATATGGCTGTTCGGTAAATTACAATTTGCAGGAGAGAATTTAATGAGTCCCCGATACACTGTTTAATGGTAGTGAGTTGTTCATCTGGCTGTGTGTTTGCCCGTTACATTTATAATTAAAGACATTTATTGGTTTATTATGCTAATACAAACATGCCAGTCTGCTTGTATTGTTAATTAAATAACTACGCTTGCCCATAGTTACAGCTACATCTATTGACATCTTACAGATTGTTTTGGCTCTAATTTTAACAACCTTATACAGCAAGGGATAATACGCGTATGCAGTGATCAGGTTCAAATGCTACAGACATGGGACAACGATAAAATTACTTAAATAGAATAAAAACGTAAAAATTATATCTACAATGTAAGAATCAAAGTTATTCTACAGATAAATCTATAACAGATTTCATAAAATAGTATTAACTTATTTCAGAATAGTATAAATCTTTAAAAAAGACAGTTTGTCATTTGTAATAAATAAAGCAGGGGTGGCCAAACTGCGGCTCGAAAGCCACATGCGGCTCTTTGTAGGATTTTTGTGGCTCTCCATAAATGTACACGACTTCCTTTTCATTTTTGTGTTATACACTCAGATGCAAAAAAACGCAACGGAGAAAATTTTGGTCAAATTCAAAGTAGGTATTTCAATTTTCTTATTTTTAGCCGTATTTCGATGATTTTTTAGCATACCGTGTAAAAATTTATAAATTTTAATTTTGGTATAGTCAGTTTTTTGATAAAATTTTATATTTGACTTTGTCGTACGGCCGTAACGTCCTCCTGGTTTTCAGGGGTTTCTGGACGTTCTACGACCGCCGCTCTCGAAGAGGATCTCAAGTTCCGAGAGCACATCTTCGTTTCGTGGAGTTAATTAGGATTCCGGCCTCTACGTGTAAGAAGCTCCGCCGAGCCTCTATGGTAGGTGAGGGGACACCGGCAATCAGATTTCTCTAACAGTTCGAGCTTTCTTACAGACAGTATTCTTACAATGACTTAATATTTGTGTTAGAATTCTGATGCGTGGTGTATGTCACAAATCCCACAGAGATGCCGGCTTTCTCACTTCCTATAGTTTCTTATAGAAACAGTATTTCCTATAGTTACTATTTGCATAAGGATTCTGGCGACGAAGCGTTATCGCAGCTTGACCCTGATCGGAAAAGCAATTACAAGTCCCCTTCGGGGCTTTTATTCACTCTTTACCGTGACAGGCCCAAAGAACGCTGTGGTCAGTTCGACACAATTTGAAATAGTTCTAAGACCAATGTCTTTTCTATCTCAGAAAGTCGTGTTCTACTGCCAGGGAGCGTTTGTAGTCGACACGCCGGTTCTCGTGCTCTTGATAATTTAACTTCTAAATTGGATGAAGTCTTCTTGGGTTCGATGTCTTCGACAATAGTAGGTTATTGGTTAAATAATAAAACTCAAAGTAGCGTGGTAGCACACTAGGCCAACAAGGTCTAGCGGGGCTAGTAGTATATGACGACTGGATCCCGATCGGAAGATGTGCTGCTCTTTTATACACATTGTGTTTGAGAATTTTCAGCAATCTTCCGCCGAGAGGCCAATGACAGCGTAGTTTAACGAGCGCTGTGATTGGCCGGCCAAAGTAGAAATTTTTGTCGTGATTGCTTACCTTGGCGACAACTTATTGTACAGGGTGAATTTATATGTAATTATTGGATTGTTAATGTATCAAATACACAATGCACACACGATACCCGTGCTCGACCATTTTTGGTTTTAACGGGTAGTACCAGATGTTTATTTTTTGATGTGTAAATAACATACTTAAATTATTGTTCTTTTTTATACAATGTATATGAAAAATTAATAAACATTATTATTATTATTATTATAATTAAAACGTGGTTTTATTATTCTAACTTTTAAACATCCTGTGGAATAATTCCGTTTGAGAATTTTCATCCATGTCTCCTAAGCATTGTGTTTTTTGTTTCATGTCAAAATATACCTTGGTTATTGTTAGACCTGATTTCCACGAATCTAGGAAGTAATGTATTTTCTCCGTGGAAATCTGGAATCATGTCAAGATATTCCTTTTTTAATTGTGGGATTGCCATTTTTATTTTATTTTTTAAGTAAAAATTTAAATTAAAAGTACGATTATTTATTAAGGATGAATTAGAACAAAAATTATCTTTAATAGGGAGTTTTGAGTCAGAATCTGAGTCTGATGAATCAGAATTTATTAGAATTTTAGGCTCTCTATACGACATAAGCACTTACCAGAGAAGAATTGTCCACTCCATGTAAGCTGGTTCACTCAGAAGGTTTGACTAGGCAGGTATCTTCGATATTCACTCGAAAAGTCCACTTAACACGATTCCTGTTATAAAGGGCTACTCAATCCACCCACAGGAATATAACACTTCCGAATTAAGGTCAATAAATCGTTGAAACGAACCGAATTTATATTCGTTAAACCCGTTTGACCTAGCTACTGACTGCGCCACTCAAATTTGGGAATGCGAAAAGTCCTTTTTTAAAAAGAATTTATTAGAGCTAAAACGACTAATTACAATAAAATCAGATTCTAAACTGAATAAAAATATTAGTTAAAATAAAACATAATACAGTTGCAATTATACAATTCACAATATTACGAAACATAGCGTCAGCACTCCTAAGTTCAATGTCTTTGACCATGTCAGCACTCCTGAGTCCATGGCCTGAATAAACCCATAGGCGACCCATTGTTAGAGCCAAATGAATTTGCCACCCACAATTTAGGACTTTTTTAATTATGATTATTTTGGAGTTATTTTGTATTACGACGAGGTAGCTTTGGTGACTGTTTTGTGACGAGAGGCACACACTGAATTGGTATTTATTGAGGGTTCGTTGACTGCACACCGGTATATTGAAGAAATTTTAGCGAATTACGTAGTACCCTTTCTCAATATAACGGCGATGATTTTCATTAATGCAAGATAATGCGCGATGCCACTCTGAAATGTATGTCACGCAATATTTAGAGGAAGTTGGTATTAATAAAATAAACTGGCCAGCGTGTTCGCCACATCTGAACCTAATAGAGCACGTTTTGAACATGATTTGTATTTAATAATAAATTGTGTAATAACTTATCTCGCGCCATTTAACTGTTAAGTAGAAATTGTTATCGCGCATTTACTTTAACTATACCTCCATACAATCTTGTTGCGCACGTGCATGGTGTATCTCTTTCAGACATTGTTATTGATTTATATTACTATTTGATTTATCATATTGTTACGAACATGCTTTCGGCATGGCCCATGTAACGGTTGCATCTCGAAAACGCTTCGAGAACATTCGCGATGTATCGAGTGAGAGAAAGAACAACACGTTACGTAGGCGAATTAGAGGTGAGACTACCCCAGAAGATTCGAGAATAATACTTCTTAGTATATATATATGTAACGATGTTATGAGTGAGTTTAGTTAATAAGAGAGTACCGAACTGTCTTAAATTAGAAGAACGACTTTACCCCGTGAGACGAACCACCGTCATTAATGATCAATGGCAACCTCAATAGCTACAAGACGCTCAAGCAGATGATCCATGTATAAAAAGAGTATTGGATTGGATGCGTCGAAGTGAAAGACCTTCTTGGCAAGACATTAGTGCATGTAGTCCCGAAGTCAAGTGTTACTGGAGCCAATGGAATTGCCTAGTGCTAAAAGATGATCTTCTGTATAGAACCTTTGAGAACGATGATGGTACAGAATCTAAGCTTCAGTTGTTTGTTCAGCGAAGATTATGTCGACCGCCTGAAGTTAAGAATGAACAACATTCATGAACTTGCCCGACAACACATCCAGTTAGCCAGTGACAGAATGAAAGATCAATATGATTCTCGATGCAAGACTGAAAGCTATGAAGTAGGTGATCTTGTTTGGCTTTATAATCCACAACGTCGTCGAAGCTTGTCACCTAAACTGCAAAGACAATGGGAACGTCCGTATGAAATTAAAAAGAGAATAAATGACGTAATATACCGAATTAAGAAGTTACCGAAAGGTAAACCAAAAGTAGTTCACATAAATCGTCTTGCACCATATGCTGGCTGAAATGAAAAAGAAGAAGCACGAACCCTTCAACATGAGATTTAAGATGAC
This sequence comes from Diabrotica undecimpunctata, assembly GCF_040954645.1. Taxonomy (NCBI): domain Eukaryota; kingdom Metazoa; phylum Arthropoda; class Insecta; order Coleoptera; family Chrysomelidae; genus Diabrotica; species Diabrotica undecimpunctata. The sequence goes on along the minus strand of NC_092811.1, from coordinate 10,262,401 downwards.
CGGCGACCAAGCTTTAAAGAATTCATGTCAGATTACGCAGAAAGAAAGAGTGCTAGATTCGGTGTGACCACAGAAGTTCAGCAGGATCTTTTTAGTGTTCCGCATAACGTCTCTCTAGCCCACTGTCTTGCCCAAGATCTTGAGATGACTAAAGGAATCTCATCCGTATTTTATAAGAAATTCGGTCGTTTGGACGAGTTAAAAAACAAGCAGCCTAAAGTTGGAAGAGTACTGAGATTAGAAGATGGTTCTCGATCTTTGCTGTATATGGTGACCAGAAAGTCGTATACAGACAGGGCAAGCTACGAGGATATATGGCGTGCTCTAACTAATTTGAAGAAAATTGTGTGCAATTACGACATCAAGAATTTGGCCTTACCCAAGATAGGCCATGCACTAGATAATCTGGACTGGAAGATTGTCAGAAGCATGCTTAAAGTGATCTTCCGAGAAACCGGCGTACGAATTACTATGTGTTGCATTCACCCGATGAGTTCGTATCCTTCAAAGTCAGTAGACTGTTATTTATTTCTAAAGGGTTCATGCAGAGCTGGAGAGTCCTGTAGATTCCACCATCCTAGGTCTACATATAGAGTTGCTGATCGGGACGCTCAGATTTAAGAGGGGAGCAGTGTTACGAAAATGCTTTTGGCATGGCCCATGTAACGGTTGCATCTCGAAAACGCTTCGAGAACATTCGCGATGTATCGAGTGCGAGAGAGAACAACACGTCACGTAGGCGAATTAGAGGTGGGACTATCCCAGCAGATTAGATAATAATACTTTTTGGTATATATATGTAACATGTTATGAGTGAGTTTAGTTAATAAGAGAGTATCGAACTGTAAACTTACAAATAAATATATGTATATAAATTTGAACTGCTCGTTTTATTTAAAATCGCTACAATATAAACAGTGTATATGTGTCGAAATATTAAGTGTGTACCGCACAATCATAATAACTTTTCTCTCACGGTTTATTTTATTCTCGCGTGATTATCTTAACCGTACCTTACCTTTCTCGTTATCTTATATTATATGTCGTAGGTTTCCCAGTAGTGTCGTAGGGTGGTGCCCAATTATTTCCCTTCTCTTTATCTTCTAACTTATCTTCTCTTTATCTTCAGTACTCCACTAACTAATTCTTTGTATTTGAGCTGCAATAAGAGCCCCGACCAGAAGACCTCTACCAGACTGAAGCCCGAGCCTAGTACCGTTCCCTATGTAACCTCTACTCTGTCATTAAAGAGGGTACATATTCAGTCGAAGAGATTATTGATGAATGAACTAAGAAATTATATATATACAAGGATTTCCACAGTTTTCACTGTATTCCTTCACTCAACCGCTTTCTCCAATTTTTCCTGTTTAGCCAGTCCCCTTCCTGTAGGTTTCTTCTACTCATGCCTCGTCCAAGAAATTACACTAAGAAATTACAATACCTTTATGTACAAGTAACTATAGTATTTTTTATCTATATTTGGGTATCACATGCAGCAACTTCAACTTATTAATTCGTATGGTTTTATTATGCAATTTGCAATTTATTTTGTTATTTTTTATTTTGTGATATTGGCGATTTACGTGATTTTCTGAATTTTGTAAGCTTTGTCCATAAAATTGTATAATTTTCAGTGCCAATAAAGCATATTTCTAATTTTAATTATAATTCTTGTTTTGTCTTTAATTTCTAAAAGATAAGAAAACATTTTAAATACATATATAAACTGGAATTTTTATTTGACCCTTTTATGTACTAAGCAAGTTCTCTGCATATAATTAACTCATTAACCTTTATAATTATAAATTTAATTTAAATTAAGGACTATAAATATACTATAAATATACGTTTTAAAATCTGGGAAGCAGTATATAAAAATTATAAAGAAGCATACAAAAAATATGGCAATATAGGTATATATTATATAAAAAAGCTATTAGCTTTTTATTGCTTTACAAAAAGCTGTGCGCATTTACATAAAAGCAATTCTCCCAACAAGAAAACAGCAGTCACATCCGTTGGATGTGATCATACCCAAAGCATAAAAGCAATAATGACACAACTCCCAATATCTTAATCCCTTGCTCTTGAAACATATTTCAGCCCTTTACAAGTGAAATCCCTTTGAGCAAAGCGTGATGGGGAAGGAGTGGCCAGAAACAGAATCGTTATTTTATATCACCACACGCAAAAAAAGAAGTTGGTCTAAAGCTGACAATTCCGTTTACATTTAAAGGGTTTGGCGTTGGGGGATTTACGCGAAGAGGATTTTTTAATAAAACTTACAAATACTATCGTCAAAAATTGGTTTTGAAAGGATTTTTTCGTCAACAGGTATACAAGACGTTAAAAACTGTCGATTGAGGTTTCCGTTTTATTTTATAATAAATCTGTATATGTAGCAACTCATGGTAAGTTGTTTACATTTAACATTTAACTAAGGTTTACGTTTAACTAAAGAAAGTTGGTAATTTCGCCGTCAAATGTCAGTTAATGATATAAGAGTTTTGAGGTTCTTGGGAGTAGGGGAAGTGTGCCTATGTTGGACCCCTGTATATGATGGAATTATAGTAATAGTACAGCTAATATGCTGTAATTTCAAATATGGCGCGGTTACATGCACATCGCCGGTTGCGGCTTGCGCACGAAGTTTGTAATTTAGTATTTGCAAAGTTTCAGACCCGTGGCGGTTATAATAGTAAATTTGTGAAATAAAATTAAAATTTGGCGTTGCTGATCTAATGAAATGTTTTGGTAAGTAATATTTTACTGGTAACATACTTCAAGCTAAGTGTTGCTTTTGTTTTGTATAAAATGACTACACTTTCTTTGTCAAATACTATACTTTATTTTAGGTTAGAATGGTCAAAACAAAAGTAACAGAATTAAATTGACTATCTTATCTATTTGCCTATGATGGACCCCTTTGTCGTTACCTATGACGGACTAGGGGTCCATCATAAGAAAAAGGAAATAAGTTGCTACTTAACGATTAAAATAATACACTTTAAAGGGATGGATCCTCATAAAAGTCAACAGTGGAATGAGAGTAATATGCAGCAAGCTTTAAAAAGCATACTAGAAAAAACTATGGGGTTTAAGCTGGCAGCAAAAACATTTAACGTTCCAAAAACGACTTTGAAAAGGCACTTTAATAAGCAACAAGTAAGTACCAAAGGTGATTTGGGAGGACGAAGACCAATATTTTCCACTACTATTAAAAAGGAAATTGCTGACCATATTTTCACCATGGAAGCTCGTTTTTTTTTGCCTCACCAATAAAGATTTACGAAAACTTGTATACGAAGTAGTTGAAAGAAACAATATTAGCCACAGTTTTAATAAGGAAACCAAGATGGCAGGCTGGAAATGGGTCAGAGGTTTTTTAAAGCGAAATCCTCGAATATCATTACGAACTCCAGAAAATACTTCATTGGCAAGAGCTCAAGCTTTTAATAAACCAAATATATGTGCCTATTTTACAGAATTAGCACATATATTAGACGAGTTTCAATTTCCACCGGAAAACATTTATAACATGGACGAGTCCGATTTGACAACTGTGCAAAAGAGATCGCAGAAGATTTATGCTAGTAAAGGTCGCAAACAAGTTGGTGCTTTAAGTAGTGCAGAGCGGGGTCTACATATAACAGTCGTATGTGCAATGAATGCCATTGGAACATATATTTCTCCTGCTTTGATTTTTCCTCGACAGAGAAAGAAAGACGAACTTATAATCGATGCACCTACTGAAAGTGTAGCCTTCGCTCAAGAAAAAGGATGGATGACTTCCGACATTTTCTGTCTCTGGCTACAACATTTTTTAAGGTAATCAAAGGCTTCTAAAACCAACCAAGTTTTGTTGTTACTCGATGGTCATGGTAGTCATAAAAGTTTTAAAGCTCTCCAGTTTGCAAAAGAAAACGGTATTATTATGTTTTGTTTTCCTGCTCACTGCTCTCATCACGTTCAACGCTTGGACGTAGAATTTTTTAGACCACTTTAAACTTACTACGGCCAAGAAATTCAATTATGGCTGCGACAGAATCCAGGTAAAACAGTTACCCAATTTAAAGTAGCCAGTATCTTTAATACAGCATATTATTTAAAAAGTGTTCTTCCATCAAATGCAAACAGGAATAGAACCGTTAAATCCAGATTTCTTCGCGGATTGGCAGTTTTTGCTGTCTATAACAACAGATAGAGAAAATTATGAACAAAACCCACTACCAGAATGTTCTGACGAGAACTCACTACCGGAACATCCGAACCAAAATGTTTCTTCGATTCAAGGTTTATCAAAAATTACTGATCAGAAATCAACATCATCGTCAGTCCTAAACATCTCGATCGAAGATATTTGTCCTGCTCCTCTAGCTGGAGTATCTGAAGTAACTCAGAAAAGGGGTAGAAAACGGAGTAAAATAGGATATTTAAATTCAACGCCAGAAATTGATGATATAAAACAAAAAATTGCAGAAAAAGAAAATAAAAAAAAGAAAACAAGACTCAAGAAAAGTGAAAAGGCAAGTTCGTGTTTCAACTACAAACAGTTCTGAAGACGATTGTGAATCTTCTTTTGAAGAAGACGACTCTGACGATGCAGCTTGCATTTACTGTAACGAACTATTTTTGCATTCACGATCCAAAGAAAAATGGATTCGTTTTCAAGTGTGTAAGAATTGGTGTCACAATAAATGTGCAGATGTAAATCCTAGACGTAAACAATTTGTGTGTGAATTGTGCATGTAACTTTTTTCTTAAAAATACCTATTTGTGATATTATTTATCGTTTAGAATATCTTTTGCAGAGCGTATCTGCCCATGATGGACCTTTAACAAGATTTTTTATCAAAATTTGAAACATTTGCATATTATACAAATAACAAGACGTAAATAATTAAAATTATTATGAAGTTTTTTCCTTACAAAACAAATGCAAAATGTTCTTAATTGGCAATGTTCAATCGCGATCGCGGCCCAACAAAGATAAAGTTCTAAACAAACAAATATGAAATGTATATACCAAGTAAACGTACTTGATCCATGCAGCAAGAAGATAAATGGTGTATTGTACTTTACCCCAAGGAAATGATGTCTCTGTCACAAGAACGCAGCGAAGTTGCCTAGGAAGCGCTGCGCTTAACCCAAACACACATCTGTGTCGGTTGGGAGATAAAACTCGACTGTCTCTTTTGGCATATGGAACTCGTCTCTTATCGCAAATACACGTCAGGGATATCTCGCATATGGCTCGTGTTGCAATGTTTATCCCTTAAAACCACTATGCCCTTGTATACGCTTCTTCTTCTTCTTGCAGTACCGTCTCCTATCAGAGGTTGGCTACTATCACAGTAATCTTTACTATGTTGGCTGCAGCTCTGAACAACTGTATTGAACTGCACCCATACCACTCTCTTAAATTTCGCAACCAGGAAATCCTCCTACGTCCCACATTTCTCTTTCCCAAGATTTTTCCTTGGATTATGAGTCTAAGCAGAGAGTACTTTTCTCCTCTCATTATGTGGCCCAGATATTCCAGTTTTTTCGTTTGTATGGTTTTTATGACTTCGCATTCCTTCCCCATCTTCAGCAGAACATCTTGATTTGTTACTCTTTCTGTCCATGGTATTTTCCACATTCTCCTGTAACACCACATCGCGAATGCCTCAATGTTTGATGTTTATCTTTTTCAGTGTCCAGGCTTCCATGCCGTATAGCAGAACGGAGAAAACATAGCACCTTAACATTCTCGTTCTTAAGTTTATATTTATGTCCCGGCTGCATAGGAACTTTTTCATTTTGACAAACGAGTGTCTCGCTATCTCTATTCGCCTCTTGATTTCTCTTGTCTGGTCATTAGTATCAGTGAAGCAAACCCCTAAATATTTGTAGGACGTGACTCTTTCAACTGGCTGATTATTTATGGTTAAATTCACATTGGTGTATAGCTTCTTTGTTACAATCATGAATTTAGTCTTTTTGATGTTCAGTTTTAGACCATACTTTTTGGTATGGGTGTTTATGTTTTCCATCAAAGTGTTTTCCTTGTATACGCAATCTTGTTTAAATATACGGGGAGCACCAAACTAACAAAAAGTCTGTTAATACATTACAAATGTTGCAAAGTTGCAAAACTGCAACACTCATCACTCACAATTAATTATGTAATACGGGCATAACGCATGCTTTTTGGACGACTGTAATTCAAGTGGTAATTGCACTAAAACAAAAAACTCTTTTCCTTAAAACACGAAACGAAAATGATGAAAGATAGGACTCAAATTAACCCACATTCGTATCTTAATACCCCCGTCGACGTTCACTTTGAGATGCTCGTATAAAAATATGTTGGCTGCATCCTACTTATCGCAAACTCCGGCACTCATACATTTGTTTATTTGCCTATTTCGCTTTTTGCCGTTGCAATCTTTTGGCATGCTCGCATCAATAAATAACTTCGTGCTGGAAAACATGTGAGAGCTCCCGTGATAACGTGGCGAACGGTATTTTTATATGACTTTTTTAGTTTTTGTAATCGAGTTTTTATTGCCAGATCGTTATTTCGTTTTTATTATAAATGAACGCGAAATGGTAAAAAACCGCAACGCTAAATGTGATTATATACTCGTACGTATACGAATAGGTAGTGTTTGTTTGGCCATTTTTGTAACGTGCATTTATAAACGTTTTATTGCATTAATTATTTATGTTCATATATAGTTCACACGAATGCATAGATAATTATTTTAATTGTGGACGTGGAAGAACGATTTTACCGTTGGCAAGAAGGAAACAATGAATAAATCATGTTTCAGTTTGATAGTAAATCGTTTTTGAATGACTTGTTTATGAGTATCCATGACTAATTTATCGAAATCAACAAACTACAATCGCTGAGAAGTGAACGTTGTGATAACTCTAGTATACACACATCAAAAATGTCTAAGGAACACCACTATTATTTCACTTATTTCAATAGAAACTTAAACACATTTTTCTAATACATACCATTCGGTTTGAAAACTTATTCTCTACAAATCAAACTATGCCATGATAATAGTCTATCTATCAATTGCGTTGTTTGTGTCAAAAAGTCAAAAGTGACAGCATCATAAATTTATACGATTAATTGCTTCAAATTGTAAAGAAATATTGCTTCAAATTTTAAAGATAGTCTGTATTTACTTTAAAATTTTACTAAAACAAGATTATTAAACGTAACGATAATCATGGAGCGTCGGCATTTAATACATGTTCAAATGGTAAGTGCTTGAGGGGAGCTTTCACATGCTGATTTTGCGTCATTTTGACGTGTCTCGAAGCGTGATTGTGCAACTACTCCACTACAGGATCGTTATATGGTAGGTTTTTTTTTTTGTGTGGCATTGACTTTCGTCATTCAGCCAGTCTCGAAAGGTTATAATATATTCCTTAAAAAAGTATACACAGATAAGTACAGATTATTTCTCTCAGACAAATGCACAGCGATATCCCTAAAACGAAATAGACGAATAATAGAAGAACACGTCGAAGGAAAATACAAGGACACTCGCTTCTCGTCTATGGGTCCGTCAAGACATTTATTTTAACAGACAAACAATACTGGACCACGGATAAGGTATTGTTACATATACGATAAACAAAGGGTACAAGTCTAACCCTATACACGCTCATGAGAGTTTTCATGAACGAGTACCAGATTTATAAAGCTATGCATGTGTCTGACAAAAATTCTATAATTAAATTATATATTGTTACAGAACCTATGGCTAACAAGGACTGTATATTATATGGAGCGTATGTATTGCATTTAGTTAGTTTTGTATACAGGGAGTTTGAATGCTGAATAAATTTAGGACATTCAAAGAAGATGTGATCGAGGTCACCTAGCTTGCCGCAATGTTTGCAACTATCATCATCGATGACTTTAATTTTAAATAAATGGCATGGGTAGCATGCATGTCCAAAGCGTATTCGATTTATAGTAGTAATATATTTACGAGGAGCTTTGAAATTCTGAAACCAGGTTGTTTGAGGTAGAGTGTTGGTTGTAAAGGGGTATACCTTTTATGGTTTGTAGAACAGTAATGTTTCCATTGCTCTTTCCATCTAAGTTGCTGATTTTTTTTGAAAATCGTAGTAACATCTGATGTGTTAAGCATATATTTCAACGTAAAGTCAGTTGTTACACTCATTTTAGCCAAGTGATCTACATATTCATTGTGTTTGAGACCAATATGTGCTTTGACCCAAATAAATTTTATGTTGACTCCAGTCGATGATAAATGATACAATTGGTCTTTTATTTCAAATATGTAGGGGTTGCTAAATGTTGAGGGCAATTCAATGTTTTTTATGCTCTGCAAAACTGAAAGGCAATCTGACAGAATTAAGATATGTCTATTACAGGTGTTTTTAACATATTTTATAGCCTCAAGTATAGCTATTGATTCCGCAGAAAAGATTGAACATTCATATGGTAGTTTATACTTGAATTCTACGTTTGTAGCAGGTAAAAAGTATGCGCATCCAGTCCCTTCTGTTGTTTTTTATGCGTCCGTGTATATTACTGTGGCTTCCCTATAATCCTGCAGTAGAGATATTAGAAGATTGCTACTCATAATACCCACTATAAGTGGGTATTATAACCTAAGTTCTGTGGAATAAAGAATAGTAGTCTAAGCTTCTGTCAACCGTGTCCAATTTCTTGAAAAAAATAGGATTATTCTGTAATGCCATGCATAAAGGCGGGAAAGGTTTTTTCTCCCAATATTTGTTTGTAAGATCTGACTCGTTAAGTTGACGGACGCTTGAAAATAACTGGGAGTTAGTTAATAGAATTTTAAGAAGGCTTTTTTCACTTAAAAAATTTCTTCTATTTTCCAAGGGTAGCTCAGCGGCTTCAACATATAAGGGTTGTATAGGGGTTGATCTCATAGCACCCAAACATACCCTCATAATAGAATTTTGAAACGTGTCGATTTTTCTTAAAAGGTTCTTAGAGGCGGAACCATAAAGAGTAGCACCGTAATCTAGAATAGATCGTATATATGCGCGATAAAACAACAAGGATGTTTCTACATCGCAACCCCACCACGTTTTAGTTGTCATTCTGAGGAAATTGCTGCCTTTGTTACATCTATCAAGCATGTACTCGATGTGTTGTCTCCAAGTTAACTTCTTATCCAAAATAAGGCCTAGATATTTGACATGATTTTGAAGCTTAAAACATTGATCGTTCAGAATGATATTTTCATTTGTAGGAATGTTATGTCTTGTGAAGATAGATACTACTGATTTTTCTATAGATAAATTGAGACCATTCTCTAAGAACCATGAAAAAAGGGGTTCACATACTTTGCTAAGGCTTTGTATGCAGGTTTCATATTTTTTGTTTTCTGTATAGATGCAGAAATCGTCGGGCATACTGTACGATTTTGAATGAACTGTTATTTATTTGGATGTTATGTATGTCAGAGCTGTATATATTAAATAAGATTGGAGATAAAACTGAGCCTTGTGGTATACCTTGATAATTATATCGCGGTCCAATTAGCTTGTTATTATGATCTCTTAAATAGATGATCCTCTTTGTGTAAAATCCAATTATTGTATCCACGAATGCGATTGGCATATGAAATAAATTAACCATTTTATTTCTTAAAGTTGACAAGCAAACTGATTCGTATGCTCCCTCAATATCCAAGAATAGTCCTGTTAAATAGTTGTTTCTGGTTAATGTATTTTGTACATCTACCACAATGGTTGTTAGAGCATCTAGTGTTCCAAAGCTTCTTTTATAACCAAACTGATTTTCTGGTAGCAAATTATTTTTTTGTAACTTGTATGGTAGGATTAGCTTGTCCAAATGTGCATATAACAGCACATGAACTTGGTGGGACCTTAAAAAATACCCACAACATTACTGTATGCCACCAAACTTTGAAGAATAGATTATATGAAGCTGGCCTGTAAACCAGACCTTCATTGAGGGTTCCCATGTTACGTCACTGAAATCGTGGACTCAGATTAAGATGGGACAACAACATGGGTACAGATGAAGCTAGGTTTTGTATCTACCCTGATTCAAAAAGAGTAAGACTTTGGAAACGACCTGGACAAGAGAGACTTAGGGATGTACAGCATGTTCGTCCATGTAGTTGTCTACAAATTATCATGTGGGCCGGAATAATTTTCCATCATCAAACTGTTTCCGTTTTTGTGGAATGAATTTTAAATCGATATCTGCAAGGCAACACAATACAGCCACAGTAAGAGATTGGTTTCATAATAAGGACATTCCACTTTTACCCTGGCCAGCACAATCGCCAGATCTCAATTCCATCGAACATATATGGGATATACTTTAGAGACGGATTGCTCCTCACTTGTACAATGTTCATACTAGACAACGATTCAAGATCTTCTTAAATAGGACGAGATCCTATTGCCTCAAAGCGAAGTTGACAATTTAATTTTAAGCATGCCAAGGCAGTGTCAAGCTGGAATTAGTGCTGCTGGAGGAAACATAGATTATTTAAACCCATTTTTTGTTAGATTTATATATTTTATGTTAAAAATTTCCATTTAATTAGAGCACTTCTTAACTTTTGTTTGATTATTTCATCATAGAGAAATCATGTTTCTCTAAAATTAAGATGAATGTCCTGTTGACTTTCTTAGGCAGTTCCTTAGCCATTTTTGATGTGTTTATTTATAATTTTTATTAGATATTATACAATCACTTACAAGCGTTATACCCAAGTTTGCTAAAAAATCGTCAGATACGATTTATTATCCATATATCCAATATTCAAACATACTATTCAATATCATTGAGTATGGATAACCCTCAAGAAATAAGTTTGAAAATAAAAAAATCTACTAGTGCTCTGGTATGCCCAATGTGAGAGGACCAGAGACTGCCAAAAGAAGAAATTTAATGGAAGTGGTCCACTCTACTGTACTCTATACGATACCGGTGTGGCAACAAGTGCTTAACATCAAGAAATATAGGAGAATGCTAGAAAAAGCTCAAAGAAAAGCACTGCTAAGGGTAGCACATGTATACAGAACAATTTCAGCGGTGGCCATACTAAAGAAAGGGCAAGAACTTACGGGAAGGAAGAGCAGGAGAAAATGATAGCTAGGAAGAGCAGCATAACGGAGTGGCAGGAAGAATGGACAAACAAGCATAGGGCGGCCTGGACGAGGGTATTAATTCCAACTGTTGTATACTGGACGAAATGCAGCGACAGACGCACTAGCGACTTTTTCACCGTAGCTTCTTCAGGGTCTATCTAGAAACGATAGGGAAAGTAGAAGATGCTACTAAATAAATGAATAAATAACGTATGGTCCTAAAGTTTTGGGAAAAATCTCAAAAGCATATAACTCTGACCACAATAATCTTATATTTTTATTAAATTATTCAACAATTTAACTTAACTATCCTTATTATAAATCAAAATTCAAATGACAGACAAGGGACCATTATTTTCGATTTGCCTAATAATTCCCCTAACACGTTGCATCACCCTTTGGACGACCTCGGCGTCAATTTCTCTAATTTTTGTATATATGCGGCGTCTTAGCTGTTCCTGATTTTGTGCTTCCCATCCGTTATTATAGACTTTCCGACTTAATATTGCCCAGAACTCTTCAATTGGACGAGCCTGAGGTAGGTTGGGGGGATTGTCTGCTTTCGGTACAAAGGTAATGTTGTTAGTTTCGTACCAGTCCCTTGTGATCCTCGCGTAATGACATGAAGCAAGATCTGGCCAAAAGACTATTTGATCATTTGCATGATGTGTGTTCACAAACTGAAGCAATTTAGAGAGACATCTTTGAATATAAATATTTGCGTTTAAGGCTTCGCTTCGAACAACACCAATGTAGGGCTGTGAGATAAAGCCACCTCAGAAATTGCACACCATACCAAAATTTTGTCCTCAAATTGTTTCTTACTTTTGAATTTTATTTCATCAGGTACATTTTCGTAATCGTTCGTGTAAAACCCATCGTTACCCTTCATCTCAGAGTTGGACAAAGTAAAATATTTTTCATCGTCCATCACGATCAACTTGTTGACGAAATGCACTCGCCTTAACGCGCGGCAACATCTCGGAATTCTCTCTAATTGATCCTCTGTGTATTTTGGAGCTTTCCTTCTTTTCCGGTAGATAATATTATTACTCGATAGGGTCCTGTATACTGTAGTCTTTCCAACATCTTCTGGCCAGTTTTCGCTGTGAGACCCCAATTTTGTTCTTAGCTGCTTCAATCAGTCTTGCCTTTCTTATATGGTTCAAAATCCGCGGTCGGCCACTTTTACGCAAGTTAACACATGGTATCCCTTTCTCACATTCTCTTATTGTGCGATAAATTGTCGATTTGCTTATGTTTTGATCTCGATAAATATTAACAATATCTCGTTTCGACATTCGCCCAACCATATTATAAACACCTCGACGAATATCAATTTTATAAGACATTTTGCAGAGCACAAACCAAAATATTCTGCTTTGTTTATTAAATGTCAATAACTGATGACATTTCAATTCCATGGCCTTCTTTGTTAAATGCATATTGCTTCTCAATCAAACCAGGTGAAATTTTTCCCAAAACTTTAGGACCATACGTTACTACTAAAAACTGTTGGTACAAGAAACTTTTGATTTATCAGAAATTCTACTTTCAACTGTATACAAAATAGTTAAAAATCAACCCTATTATCTCATTAGGCGATGTGACTACAAATTTTCAAGATCCATACATGCTTTACTTATAAAAATGTTGAAAACCTCAATATGTGATTGCTACAGAAGCAATGAAACATCTACAATGGAAGTAAGAAATTGGAAACAACCGGTCGGAACATGAACTAATGTGAAAAAACTCTTTAAAATCGAATATAAGAAAATGAGCTTTAAATTTAAAACAATAAATAAACTTAAAGCAGTTATGAAAAGCCAAAGAATAGTCAACAAATCTAAGACAAATTACTAAGTATAGTCAAAAAAGTAGGCAAATTTACTATTTAGACGAAACTTGTATGATACCCATGGAACAGTAAAGGAAGGATGGACAGATGGTTCAAACATGTGCATATCACAAACTCCTGCAAATAAATGATTGCAGCTAATTGTTTGGCATTAAGGAAGTGAAGGATGGGTTCTGAATGCATTAAAACTAGGGAAAAATAGAGGATTGACTACCACACGTTGACTACCACAAGAGCATGGAAGATGATATTTTTGAAGATTTATTTGAAAACTCACTGATCCCACATTTGTAGCCAAATAGTGTAATAGTGCTTGACAATGCTGCCCATCATTCCTGACAGCTCACTAAGATACTAAATACTTCTTCAAAGAAAGCTGTTATCATTCAGCCACTATAGAAAATAACTAACACCCATACACCCATGCGCACAGATACACATATAGGTATTAATAAATAAAAAACAAAAATAAATACAAAAAAGGATAAAAACATTAAATTGATCAGTACTCATTGACAAGTACTCTTCCTCCAGGGCCCCAACCAACTTAGATTGATTTACAAATAAGGAATTAGACACATCATACTAAATGCTAATACTAAGTGTGTGTGTGTGTTTTCCTTTTTGTCTTTTTTTTTCATTTTTTTTATTATTTTTTTAATTGTTTTTATAATATAAAGTATATGAGGGTGTTAAAGCCAAAGTGGTGTAAGTCATATTTTTGAAATTTTGGTGTAAGTCTTGCTTTATAATCTTGAGATACAGGTCTCTTAAAAGGAACAGTGGTATACCTTCTAACTTTATCTATACCTTCATAGATGACAGTATCAATTAAACTAATAAATGAATAGCTGTTTTTATTAACAGACATTGTGGTGCAAGTCAGACATACACCACTATTCCTGCAACTGTTTGTGAGAAGTGTGGTGTACTTGTAAATCAACCCCAGCTACATTATATTTTGTTGTAGATGGATCCTCAATCTGATGAAGATAAAAATAGCGAACCAAGTGTTTATAACGTTTTGGAACTTACGGTCATTTTCTTGTCAGAATGTATTTTTATGTGGGTTGATTAAACAAATGGCGCCTAAACTTAGAGGCCCTAGAACTGGATCAAGAAGTCCCAGGCTGGTTAAGGAAAAGAAGAGGGACATGTTAGATTTGCTTTCATACATTCCACCTATCAACCATGCTTACTTTCAGGAACTTGTTGAAACAACAGAAACACAAGATATAGGCCCGCTGGATTTAGTTGATATTGAACATGACTGAGATGTTTTATTGCAAAGAAAGAACTTTATGATTGTATTAGTGTAGTTATTTGAGTATATATAACAAGCGAGTCTTCTACAGCTGGCGCCGCTTCTTGCATCCTAATTTCCAGCGTTTTCTGTCGAAGCAATCTTCAGTTGTTAAATCTCTGGCGGTCATTGCATCGTCGACATCGTCTCTCCAGGATCGTCTTGGTCTACCTCGTTTTCTTCTAGTTGGCGGAGTCCATTCTTCTATTTTTTTTGGCCATCTATTTTCAGGCATTCTCTGAAGGTGTCCATACCAGTTAAGTCTTTTGGCTTCGATTGTGTCTATTATGTCTAGATCGATTTCCATTTCTCTCCGAATATCTTCCTTTCCTACCCTATCAAGTCTAGTGAGCTGGCAACATCGTCTCCAGTAGTTCATTTCCATGGCCTTAATTTTTGATTTGTTTCTTTGGTTTATTTCCCAGAGTTCGGCGCCGTACAGCCCAATACTTTCTATTATTGTTTTATAGATTTTTCTTTTATTTTCTTTTGTTATTTTTTTATTCCATAATAGTCCGTGTAGTTGTCTGGTGGCTGATCTTGCTTGGCCAATCCTGGAGTGTATTTCTTCGCTACTTCCTGCTTTTGATGTTATTTGGACTCCCAAGTATTTGAAATTGTCGGATGGTTTTATAGTTCCCATTTCGATTTGTAGGCTTTCTGGTTTTTCTCCTACAACTAAGTACTCAGTTTTTTGTATATTAATTGTGAGGCCCCATTTGGTATACTCATCTTCCAGTTTTCTAAGCATGTAGCCTACATCGCTCTCGACTTCAGCTAGAATGGCTTAGTCGTCAGCGAAGTGTATCGTGTACAATCTATCATCTCCGATTGGGATGCCCATATTGCAGCACTTTCTTCTCCACACTGAGAGTGCCTCATTTAGATATATTTTGAAGAGTGTAGGTGCTATGCAGCAGCCTTGCTTTAGGCCCTTACTAATAGGAATTTCTCTAGTTAATCTATTTCCAGTTTTAATGTTTGCCGTCATATTTTTGTAGAGTTGTTGTACTGCTTGTATATTTTTTTGGCTTATTCCTTGTTTTTCCATTGCTACCCAAAGCATTGAAAGTGGTACACTATCGTATGCCTTTGTCAGATCTATAAAGACTATATGAGTTGAAAGGTTGTGGGCTAATCTTTTCTCGATAACTTGCTTTAGAGAGAATATACTGTCCATACAGGATCTGCCTGCACGAAAGCCATTCTGTTCTTCAACATCTGTCATCTCTTTTTCAATTTTGTTTTTTATTATTTTTCCATACAGTCTTGAGAGTGAATTTATGACACTTAGCCCCCTGTAGTTTGAACAATTCGTTCTATCTCCTTTTTTGTAGATGTTGTTAATATGTGCTTTTGTCCACTCCGGTGGTAAGTCGTGTCCATTATAGAATAAGGTGAAGACATACGCCAGTAATTCCCGTAATACTTGTGGGCTATGTTTTAATAATTCATTTGGTATACCATGTGGTCCGTTATTTGAGTAAAACATAAAATTTGTGCCTAATTTTTTTTCTATTTTTTTAATATCAATTTACAACAAATTGCGTTTCTTCAAATGCAGTAACGTAAGTCTTAGCGTAAGTAAGATATCTTCCTGCAATGTACAACAAAAAAAGTGCTAATAATCTGTTGTGTAATTTAATATAAAGATTTTAACAAAACCTTCTATTTCTCATAATGCACACAACATGACTTACACCACTTTGGGTTTAACACCCTCATATATTGACCTATAATTTTTGTTAAATAATTATTGTGACATATTCTATAATATGAATATATCTATACATTATTGCCGCACCCTGTATACTTGTAATGTTAAGATTTCCATTTAAGTATGTAATTAAAAAATAAATTCACCCCTAATAAAAATAATTAAAAAACTTTCCATTTGCTTTGGACGAGTACTTCCCCACACCACGAACTGAGTTTTCTAACCTTTCCCAACAAAACTACTGCATACCACACACTCCTGAATACACTCATCCCTAACCCCATGGCAATATCAACGTGATACATGAGGCTACGTCAAGCCGAATAAAGAACTGGGCGGTATTATTATATTGATTAGAAGAGGGATGATTTTAATGGTAACATTGAGAGTGTGCAATTCAAAACATTTCTTTTTTATACACGAACAGATGCTGCACTTTCATTGATTTATATTATAATGAATGAGGGTGGTTTGATAAAAGAGTTTGAGGGAAATGTGTACCTGAATAATGAATTTGTTTAGAAGCTAGTAGCCTTTTCTTGAGAATACAATTAATAATTTATGAATAAAATATATAAAATGGTAAATTTTTTTCACGGTTGGATCAATTTTCTTGGTAAAAAAGTCTCTTCTTGCATTAAAATATTTTCTATACGTCTCTATATAAATAATAAAAATTCTAGTAATAATCCTAAAATATTTAGTTGCGGACTGGATCGTAATTGTATAAAAAATCGAACATTTCACTGTTTATATAATTATAGTGTAAAAAAACTACAGAGGTATAGTATAAACTTGTTAAATACTACGCTAAAACTTACAACTAAAATTTTACAAGTGCTAATAAATCAGAGGATAAGTTTAGCAGATGAACAACAGAGTTTTCGTAATGAAAGAGCGTGTATAGATGCAATATTCGTTATAAAGCAAATTACTGAGAAATCACTAGAGTATAATAGACTAGCATTTCTGTGTCTGATTGACCTATAGAAAGCGTTTGACAGAGTAAGACTGAAAGATGTAAACCATATTCTGTATAATAGAGAAGTTCCCCTAAATATTATAAAAACTGTCAAAAACATCTACAAAAACAACAAAATGGAAGTCAGAATAGATGGACAACTTACAGAACCTATAGAAATAGGCAGCAGAATAAAACAAGGGGATTCATTGAGCTCCATGCTCTTTAATTTGATTATGGACGAAATCATCAAAAGCGTTAACAATGGAACAGGATACAGAATGGGAAACAAAGAAATAAAAATACTCTGTTACGCAGACGACGCAATATTAATAGCCCAATATGAAGATAGTCTGCAAAGACTGGTCCACAGATTTAACAATAGTAGTTAGCAAAGAACCGACCAGATGTAAAATAGAAATTAATGGCATCAATATTGAACAAGTATATAAGGTTCTTGAACTCCTAAGTGGAGCATAGAGCTTCAGTGAAAACGCGCCATCGGGTTCTATTTTGCGCTAAGGCCTTCACCTCATTCCAAGACTTTCCTTGGCCTCTTATCTCCTCCATGATGGATCTTCACCAAGTTTGTACTGGGCGACGTCTTTTTCTTTTCCCTTGGGGATTCCACTCTAGGGCAGTCTTTGCGATACTGCAACTATTTTTTCGGAGTGTGTGACCGATCCAACCCCACTTTCTGGACTTAATTTCATTTTGTACCCTCTTTTGTTCGGTCAGGTGTAGCAGATCGTCGTTTCTGGTGGTGTTAGGCCAGAATATACGAACAATTCTTCGTAGACATTTGTTAACAAAGACCTAATTGAAGAAGTAATGGAAATAAAATACCTGGGAGTTACACTGTCTAGCTATGGAGACCTGGACAAAGAAGTGAGAGATCAAGTACAAAAACCACATAGACTGTCAGGATGCCTTTAGCAGCTACTGGTTGATTTTTTAATCACTTATTTTTTATTTTATTAATTATTATTAATTTATACATGATCAGATTATGCAGGTACTTCAATTAATGATTTATAAAAATTACTGCTAGAAAATATCAAATAGTTTGAAAATTCTTCGTCCCTAGTTTATGACAATTCGTCAAAATTGGGCTATCAATTTTTCAAACGGAGAATTGGTTAGTTAGAGAAATCACATCACAGTTCATCTCTATGAAACAATATTTTCTATATTACTCGTGAGACCCGATAGAGTTAAAAATCTATAACCGGTGCTATATTTTCCAAGAACTTCTTTTCCAAGACCGTGCTAGCGTCATTCAGTAGCATGATTGAAAGCCCTATCAAGATAAGACGTGTATTCTCATATTTGTATGCAGTACTGATTGATACAGTCGTTTTGCATTTTTTATAATGTACGTATCTTTTGTGTGTGAATGTTCGGTAGATATTGCGAAGAATAACTTCTCGGAGTATAATTTCTTGAAAATGTATCTCGCGGAATGAGCGAAGTTTAGCCAGTGGCGGACTTATGCGAATAAAAAGCTGGCAGAATTTTTATTTCAGGTTTTACAACATAAAGATGAATGGTGTATGGAAATATCTGATAAGCAAATTTGATAATAAGAAATAAACAATGTTCTAGATGGAAACGTTCAAGGAAATTGATCCTAAAGCACAAAAAAGAGGGCTTAAAATAAACGAAACAAAAACTAAGTACATGACCATCAAAAAAACACCTGAGAATGAAAATATATCAACAGACAACTATACTATTAAACGTGTGGATGTCTTTACATATCTGGGCACAGAAAGCAATCAGAAGAATTTCGTAAGTAGCGAAATTAATGCACGTATTTCCAGTGAAAATCGTACATACTATGCTAATAAAAGATTGATGACATCAAAATTATTGGACAAAAAAAAACAAAATGACTATCTACAGAACTTTGATTAGACCCGTAGTAACCTATGGTTGTGAAACTTGGGTAATGACGAAAAAAGAAGAAGCCCAACTCAGATTCGAGAGAAAGATAGTGCGAAAAGTATTTGGCCCGGTGCAAGAGGAAGGCAGCACATGGATGAAGAGTATAACACTGTAAGATTTGTGAAAAGTCAAAGACTGTCATGGCTGGGACATGTTCAGCAACAAGAAGACACGAAAGCGACAGTGGAAGCCGCTAGGAAGGCGGAAAAAAAGAAGGCCCAGGACGAGATGGTTGGGTGACTTGTTCCCAAGGAGTAAACCTCACACGAAAGAAAAATCATTGGGAAACCACCCCAATTAACTTTCCCTAAAATAGTCACAATGGATCAAATCAATATAGAAAGGGCCCTTAGTCCCGGGAACCCCTTAAGTGGGGAGAGGGTGCTAAGAATCCCCCGGTTGCCACAAATATTTAGATTTAAGCATGATAAGAAGATTGGTACATGAAATATACAAAGTTTATTCCAGGCCGGAAAAGTGAATAAAGTAATTAAAGAAATGCGAAGACTTAACATTGACATACTTGGATGCAGTGAAGTTAGATGGCCCAATTTAGACCAGTGCGAAATAGAAAACCACACAACTGTGGAGATACAACGACAAGAAACAAAAACGGAGTGGCTATAATAGTAAATAAAGAAGTTAAAAAATGTGTACTTAGTTTTATAGGAATATCAGATAGAGTTGCAGTACTCAAAATTAATGCTTAACCAGTTAACGTGAACATTATTCAAGCATATGCTCCAACTTCGGAAAGCTCAGAGCAGAAAATAGAAATATTCTATGAACAATTGAAAGAATCCCTAAAACATACCAAAAAACAAGAAGTGAATATCCTGCTAGGAGATTTCAATGCCAAAGTAGGCAAAGGAGGTGTTGGCAATACTGTGGGACACTTTGGACTAGGAACGCGAAATGATAGAGGAGACCGCCTTGTTCAGTTCTGCCAGGAAACGGATAGTGCAACAATGAACACCTTTTTCCAATTACCACCTCGAAGACTCTACACCTGGAAATCTCCAGCTGACTGTCCAAAAAGAAAAATGATTAGAAACCAGATTTACTACATCATCATCAACAAACGATTTCAGAATTCCGTAAATTCGAAAAAAAAAACATATCCGGGAGCAGATGTTCCATCAGACCATAATCTGTTACTAGGAGGTTTCAAACCCCACATGAAAACAGTCCATAAAAGAAAAACACAAAAAACGTCCGGACATCCAGAAGTTGAAAGATAAAACCACAAGAGAAGAAGTCAAAGAGGAGATTAACAACAAAATAAACAGCACTGTAATCTCAGATATTAATCAAGAAAATATAAGTGTGGATGATATGTGGAATAAAATCAAAAATATCTGCAATTCAGTGGTAGATAATAAACTTAAACCAGAAAACAATATAAAGAAATAGCCATGGATGAGACAAGAAATATTAGAGCTAATGGAAGAACGAAGAAACACAGAAATAAAAATGGGGAAAGGTACCAAGAAATAAATAAAATCATTAAGAAAAAGATTAAAGAAGCAAAAGAATCATGGCTACAAGATCAATGCATAGAAATAGAATCCCTAGAACAAAAGCATGACACTTTTAACCTACATAAAAAGACCACAAACTTAACGGGAGGAAACGGATCACGAAGTCATAACTTAATACTAGACGAGCACAACAATCTGCTCTACGAAAATGAGAGAATACTTGAAAGATGGAGACAATACATGGAAGAATTATTCAAGGAAGAGCAAGAGACAGAAGTCAGTGTTTCTGGATGTTCAGGACCAGAAATAACGCTCAGTGAAGTAACATATGCAATAAAAAGACTCAAAAAAAACAAAGCACCTGGACCTGATAACATACAAGCTGAAATATTGAAATACTGAACAAAATCTATGAAACTCCAGAATTTCCTACAGATTGGCTAGTTTCCACCTTCATCCCTCTCCCCAAAAAGGCAAATGCCACCAGATGCTCTGATTACAGAATTATAAGCTTAATGAGCCATGCACTCAAAATCCTTCTTCCTGTTATTCACTCTCGCATATATAGAAAACTTAAAGAAAACATTAGCAGTGTTCAGTTTGGGTTTAGAAGCGGACTGGGAACGCGAGAGGCCCTATTTTCCATACAAGTATTGATACAAAGAGCTCGAGACGTAAATTGCAAAGTCTGCACATGCTTTATAGACTTTGAAAAAGCATTTGACAAGGTGCAACATCGAAAATTATTTCAGATACTGGAAGAATATAGTATTGATGATAAAGATTTACGCCTCATTAAAAATTTATACTTACAGCAAAGGGCAACTGTATGAGTAGACAACGAAACCTCACAAAAATTCACGATAAAACAAGGAGTAGGTCAGGACTGCATTTTATCACCGACGTTGTTCAATACTTAATCGGAAAGGCTGTTCGGGGAAGCTATTGATGGTTTAAGAGAAGGTATAAAAATCAATGGTGAAATCATAAACAATTTAAGATATACGGACGATACGGTTTTGATTGCTGATAATGCGGAGGATCTGCAAACATTAATAGACCGTGTGGTGAAAGCTTGTGACAGATACGGCATGAAATTAAACTGTAAGAAGACCAAAATTCTTGTAGTAAGTAAAAACGACGTAATACAGCACCAATTCACAGCTAATAATGAACCCTTGAAAATAATCGACAAAATTACATACCTTGGATGCAGCCTAAATAAGGAATGGGACCACTCACACGAAATAAGATGTCGTATAGAAAAGGCGAGAGCTGTCTTTAATCGCCTCAGGAAGATTTTATGTAATATGCACCTAAACATTGATATAAGAACACGAGTCTTGAGATGCTATGTATTTTCTACCCTTTTATATGGAGTCGAAGCCTGGACCTTGACGGAGGCAACATCCAAACGATTAGAAGCCTTTGAAATGTGGTGCTACCGCCGTATGCTCAGAATTTCCTATATCCATCATGTTACAAACAACACCGTGATCCAACGTATGAATAAAGATCTGAAAATTCTGCGTATCGTGAAAATCAGAAAGATGACATACTTAGGGCATGTGATGCGCAATGAGAGGTATCAACTAATTTAACTAATTTAACAAGGTAAGGTAGAAATCAAAAGATCTCAAGGGCGCAGAAGGACATCGTGGTTCAAGAACATCAGACAGTGGGCAGGAATGACTACCATACATCTATTTAGAGCAGCTGTCAACAAAGTTGTATGGACCAACGTGATTGCCAACATCCACAGAGGATAGGCACCAAAAGAAGAAGAAGACGAATTCAGGGGCATCTGTCTGAACCTTTTAAAACAAATAAAGGGCTACGCCAGGAAGACCCTCTTTCCTGTATACTGTTTAATCTGGCTCTAGAAAAAATAATACGTATGTCACAAATCACAACCACTAAAAAAACATTTTACGCATTTTTTACGATTTTGCCGAAACTACTGGCAACATTGTAATGAAATTTTATACGAATATGTTTTGGAAGCTGATACATCCCATGAATTTGTTTTTATATCTGATTCTCATAGAGGGTGCTAGTTACACGGATCGTACTAAGTATTAGTCAATATAACTTTTTTAAGAGTATAATTATTAATCAAAATTTCAAGTAAACTTAAACATCATTCAATTTTACACGAAAAAGGTACTCTTGGTAAAACTCGATACTGTGTACCGTTTTCGGAATATTTTGATTTGAAAATTATGAAGTAATAATTGATGCTGGTATAAAAAAATAGTTAGTAATTAAACAAAACTCACAAGAAGAAAATTAAATTAATGACTAAGAACATAAAATAAAATTCAATTACAGTAAGTGTTCAAAATGCCCTCCGTTTTCGCGAATACACAGGTCTATTGTTTTTTCTAAAGATTCCATTAACCTTCTAAATGGTAGGGGATCAGCTATGATGTCATTAAATTGACGTTGAATTCTTTCTTCCAATTCTTGGCGTGAATTTACCTTTTTCCTTTATATACGACCAAACTGCGTAGTCCAAAGGGTTAAAATCGCATGACCGAGGAGGCCAATGAATCGGAGCTACTGCACCTCTACCAATCCATCGATTCGGAAAATGATTACTCAACCAATTACGACACCTTCTATCAAAGTGTGGTGGAGCTCCATCATGCATAAAAAATAAAGATCTTCGCTCATTTAGCGTTAAATCTTCTAATATCTCGAATAAGGAATTGTTTAAAAAATCAAGATACATATCGCCATTTAAATTTCCAGGTAGAATATGATAACCTATTAATTTGTTACCTAAAGTTGCTGCCCAAACATTAACTTTAAATGAGTGTTGGTAATGTGATACTCTTTTGACTCGTGGATTCTCATCACACCAGTAGTGTGGTTTGTGGCCTGTCCTTTGTTGCAATGTTTCACAAAAATCCACTCTAATCGGTAGATCATCTGGCAAGAGCTCTTGGACTTGTCTGTAATGATAGCGATGTAATTGCTGTTCTTTCAGTATCCGCCAAGTACTTGAAGAAGAAGTATTTGTTTGTCTTGCTATATTCCTTACGCTAACTGTTGGATCTTGATCAAGTAAATTTAAAATATTATTTTCTTTATTAATTGTTCTTGTTGTTCTTGGTCTACCAGAATTTATTTTATTTGGTCTCACATTCCCAGTTTCTCGACAACGCCGTTCAACGGCATCAATTATTACTTCATAATTTTCAAATCAAAATATTCCAAAAACGGTACACAGTATCGAGTTTTACCAAGAGTACCTTTTTCGTGTAAAATTGAATGATGTTTGTTTACTTGAAATTTTGATTAATAATTATACTCTTAAAAAAGTTATATTGACTAATACTTAGTACGATCCGTGTAACTAGCGCCCTCTATGAGAATCAGATATAAAAACAAATTCATGGGATGTATCAGCTTCCAAAACATATTCGTATAAAATTTCATTACAATCTTGCCAGTAGTTTCGGCAAAATCGTAAAAAATGCGTAAATTTTTTTTTTCTTCAACGCCCTGTATCTTAAAAACGGATGGCGTTACAAAAATTTTTTACTAAGCAAACCCCAATTATTTTTCAGTTTTTTACCTACCCTAGAGACGGGGTTACCTTTTTTTGAAACACCCTGTATAATAAATCAGTGCAAACCCTGGTCTATACTGATGATATCAATATTGTTGGGAGAAGGAAAACGCTGTACGAGAGGCGTATGTAGCATTAAAATAATCAGCTACAAAAATGGGTTTAATAATAAACACCAACAAAACAAAGTATATGAAAATAAGCACGCAACTACAAATCCTATGATCACTTGTTATAGAAAACGACGTCATCGAAGCAGTGAACGACTTTGTATACCTGGAAGCGCTTCTTAACACTAAAAATAAAACTACCGCAGAGATAAATCGCAGAATTTACACGTTCAACAGATGCTATTTTGGGCTCAATAATATAATTAAATCCACACTTACCTATATCGAGACATATAAAAACAAAACTCTGCAAAACAATAATACGCCCAGTCCTAACATATGGTTCAGAGACCTTGACTCTAACAAAAAATAATGAAAACATGTTAGGATGTTTTGAAAGAATCTATGGAGCAGTGAATGACAATGGAGTGTGGAGAAAACATATTAAGATGACGTCTGAGGTAGATAGGGCATAAATGACCCAGCTAGAAAAACGCTCCTTGATAGACCCATTGGTCAGAGAAGAAGAGGAAGACCCAGAACAAGGTTTCTTGCATCGATAAAGACATGAGAAATATGGGAATACGTGCTTGGCGGAGAAAGGCGATGGATAGGGACAAATGGAGAGAAATTCTTGAGGCTAGGATCCACGCAGAGTTGTAAAGCCAGAATGATGATAATGACTTATAGACAGAATTGAGAATGTGAAATATCTTGGAGCTACCTTAAACAGTAAGTTGTACTGCGACAAGAAGTGAATATACGAGTAGCAATAGCTTGAAATACTTTTACTAAATTCCATAACTATCTTTGTCATGGCAAAACTCCTTTAAATCTCGGTATTCGCGTCCTATAATGCTACATATGGTCAATAACAATTAATATACTAATAGTCATTTAAGTAAGATCGCTAAACCGTATTGAAGCGTTCTAAATAATTCATCTACATCATAAGTTTACCAAAATTTGCTTTAATCATATAATACAAATTTTGTATCACAAAATAATTTGCCAATTAATTGCATCTAATTAAGTGATTAATAAATAAATGAGATATCAAGTGAAAAGTAACAACATTTTAAGGAGAATATTAAAAACCGTAAACTCTTAAATATCGTTTGTGTCTGAAGAAACACTTTAGCGTTTTAGGTTGTTAACAATGGCCTCGTTTAATTCCCCAAAATAACCATCAATAGTCATTAGTCAGCGCCCCGACCGACCGGTCTAGCTATAACTCATATTAGGGAAACCTCCAGACAGTAGCAAAGGTGGTCGTAACCGACTTGCACCATCAAATATCCTCAAAGCTGTGATGATATACAAGTTTTCAGGAGTAATAATTAGAAACAGGGGGATCGCCGTGGACCCTAGCAGCCCTTGAATCTGGCTCTGGTATGTTTAATAATACCGGAAATTAACTGATTCTCCAGGGGTGGAACGTCGACGAACGACGCTTTTTACAGTTACCTATCGATCGCATCTATGTATGATTCATAACGCTTCTCACTTCTCACGTCTCACACCTACCTGGCCGATGCGTGTCTTTGCGTTTTTGCTTTTTTAAACGATCGATACCATCACTAGGGCTTTTCAAAACATTGGTGGCTTCGCATCTTCCTGTTTTCAATACAAAGGGTAAAATTTTACATACATTCTACTGAATATGAAAATATTTATCGCTATTAAATAAACACTAAAAATTATTTTTAGTTTTAGATTGACTTTTTCTTTATTGCTGACTTTAAAAAGACTAGGAAATATGTGTAAGACATAAAATACGTTGGTCATTATTCTTGTTCTCTAATTTACCAACGAAATCCAATGGAAATGTTTGACTTTAGAGCAATTTTTACGCTGACACTTGAAGGATTTTCTGTGTATGTCCCACATAATGTTTTAGTTTAAAAGATATAGGCATATGACAGCTCATTATCTGTGTCGGAGCTGAGTAGGTTTTAAAAATATCTCGTTACGGTATTTTGCTATGTAAATCTATAATCACTGGAGTAATTCCACTAATTTTATTTTCCCGGATCCACCACTCTTCTATTAATTTTTCATATTTATTTACAGTTTTGGCCCATATTTCTGAAGTTGCAGTTTTAAGAGCTTTTTACCACATTTCCCTAACTGCATCGTCACTGTATCCCCTGAATACAACGTGGTTATCATAATACTTTTTACATATACACCAGATGTGGTCGATGGGATTAAACTGACAGTGATACGGCGGTGACCGTAGTACTTGATGTCCATAACTTGATACAATTTGGTCAACTGTATAAACTGTTGATTTTTCATTAGGTTTCGAAATTAAATAGTAAAATGCATTATCTAAAACTCTAATTGATGGTTCACTCAGAGTAGGTAACAGTTTCTCCTCAAGTCATTTAACAAACATATCTGCATTCATGTTTTCATGGTAATCAACAGATTTTGATTTTGAAGAAAAATTCAAATCTGCATTTTCTATAAAGCCTTCTTTTCCTCCTGCATGAAGAATGATGTATTTTTTTCCTTGGGTATCTGTGTGTTTTATTGATTTTATGCTGTTGTCTCGCCTCTTCTTCTTGCAGTACCGTCTCCTATCGGAGGTTGGTTACCATCACAGCAATCTTTACTTTGTTGGCTGCAGCTCTGAACTACTGTATTGAACTGCACCCATACCACTCCCTTAAATTTCGCAACCAGGAAATCCTCCTACGTCCCACATTTCTCTTTCCCGAGATTTTTCCTTTGAGTCTAAGCAGAGAGTACTTTTCTCCTCTCATTATGTGGCCCAGATATTCCAGTTTTTTCGTTTGTATGGTTTTTATGACTTCGCATTCCTTCCCCATCTTCAGCAGAACATCTTGATTTGTTACTCTTTCTGTCCATGGTATTTTCCACATTCTCCTGTAACACCACATCTCGAAGGCCTCAATGTTTTTGATGTTTATCTTTTTCAGTGTCCAGGCTTCCATGCCGTACAGCAGAATGGAGAAAACATAGCACCTTAACATTCTCGTTCTTAAGTTTATATTTATGTCCCGGCTGCATAGGAACTTTTTCATTTTGACAAACGATTGTCTCGCTATCTCTATTCGCCTCTTGATTTCTCTTGTCTGGTCATTAGTATCAGTGAAGCAAACCCCTAAATAATTGTAGGACGTAACTCTTTCAACTGGCTGATTATTTATGGTTAAATTTACATTGGTGTATAGCTTCTTTGTTACAATCATGAATTTAGTCTTTTTGATGTTCAGTTTTAGACCATACTTTTTGGTATGGGTGTTTATGTTTTTCATCAAAAACTGTAAATTTGCTAGGTTATCTGTTACTATTAGCGTGTGATCAGCGTATCGTATATTGTTAATTAACTCTCCGTTAATGTTCATACCAATGTTTTGCTTTAGGAGCGCTTCCTGACATATTGTTTCGCTATATATATATATTGAATAATAGCGGAGAAAGCACACAACCCTGACGCACACCTCGACGAATCTCAATTTCTTCGGTTAACTCATTATCAACTTTTATTTTTGCTGTTTGTCCCCAGTGCAACCTGGATATGATGTTAATGTCGCGACTGTCGATGTTTTTGCTTC
The DNA here is from genome assembly GCF_040954645.1 of Diabrotica undecimpunctata. NCBI lineage: Eukaryota > Metazoa > Arthropoda > Insecta > Coleoptera > Chrysomelidae > Diabrotica > Diabrotica undecimpunctata. The sequence goes on along the minus strand of NC_092811.1, from coordinate 10,234,709 downwards.
TTAGGATTTCATACAGCTTTTGGTGTCTGACTTTATCAAAGGCCTTCTCAAAATCTATGAAACCTACGTAGAGGTCGTGGTTTACATCCAAACATTTTGTCTTGCCAAATTCTTTTAATTCCACATTTTGCATGTCCATGCCTCCATCTAACTATACGAATGTAGCATTTTCAGATTTAAGTCTAGTATATTCTCTCAAAAAGTTAATTCTTTTATGAACCACAATACTTTCACATAAAAGTAACCTATAATATTCTTTTTTGAATTTAAATCCTAAATCTCTCAACACTTTCCAAAGGCTAGTCCTCTTAATTTCAGAAACTTGTCTTTCTCTTATTTTGGCCAGTAAAGTATCTAAACTGACATGTTGATTGTTTTCACGCATTCAATAGAAAATATTGCGAATTCCAAATTTTTCTCCATCAGGTAAGTCAATGTTCCTAAAATGTTTACGAGTTGTTTTCTTGTCTTCGTAATACTCAGTCACAGTAAGATCTCCTTAGAATCTCTGACAGTCTTCATTACAGTTTTTAGTTTACTTTCACGTATCCCGAGTGCGTCACAAACGCGTTGATTTATACATAATAATGACTTTAAAGGTCCACCATTGTGTCTTTCCATGGTAAAGTATTTATGCACGTTTGCAATTAATTCATCAATATCCAACTTACGTTTAGCCATGTTGGTCACTTGAAACTACACGTTTGAATTACAATATACTAAGTTTAGATCAATATGACAGAAACTGTCTAACTGTTGTGTTTGAATCAAATATTTTTGCGAATTTACCGTGTTATCGCGGGAGATACCACCGTTCGCAAGAGCGCAACTGACTTGTTCGGCAGACAAGAACAAAAGTGAAGTACTTAGATGACGGGTTTCGGGAATGCTTTCGATCTCATCAACCCGGAAGTATAAGTGGGGCAACTATTAGCGCCAATGTCGCTTAATTCTTAAAGCCAATGGTGAATTTTTTGCTGTGATTCGTACCTCTTGCATTCCGATGCGGTTGTTGGTACGATGTAGAAATAATTTCAATTCAATATTTATTATATTAGTTGATAAAAAGTTGCGAAACTGACACAACTATTTCACAGTGTTCTAAATAACCATGTAACTTTATAAATATCAGAAAAGTACATTTTATGGTCGTCATTCTTTATTTATTAAATTATATTTTGATTTAACTACTTTACTATTAGTATAAGGTAAAATAAAAAGTTTGCATTTTTAAAATTTGTAATTGTTAATAATTAAAAGCATACGTATGGTCCACTGCAGATAAACTCTAGATTTTTGTCCTGGAGGGCCATACATGTTAAAAAATATGTCACGTATCTGGAGAGTTGTGGAAAGCAATTATTTCTCTGGTTTTGAAATTTTTCCTTTGATTGATCTTTGTATTTATTGAAATTATTAGACCTGTATTATTTATTATTTTACTGTACTATTTGATCATACATGAAGCGTATTATCTACAAATCCAAGAAAATAAACGTTTCTGGAGCTGAAACAACGACGTATAAAATACTTAAAGAAAAAAAGAAACGTTCACATTTCTCTGCTCTTGTAGTCGTAAAGGCAGGAATTTTACGTTTTGTTTTTTCCACAAATTGAATATCTACTGCTGCCTTGTGCCGACCTCTGACGTGTATTGGTCTGTGAATGAAACAAACTCTATCTCGGTTTGAAGTTCCCAATTCCCAGAAGCAACAAAGCCCCTTAAATTCCGCATCAACAAACCCCCTTCATTCTCTCAAGACATTCACAACACATTAGTGTTTAGGTCTGACTTCGACGACTTTATTACGAAAAGAGAATTAAATATAAGGGGGTGATAAGTCGATAAATGCATGTTTTTCCTTTAAAACAATAAGGTCTCGCCGTGATTTAAATCGTTACAGAAAGAGAGATGTTATTCGATTATAATCGAAGCTGTTGTTACTGGGTTCACTTTTAAATGGGTTTCCGTCTGGAGTTTGTTCGAGAGATAAAAGCACAAACTTCTAGATATTATTAGTTAGCTTAAGTGGCATAAACGAATAAAATCGATTATCTTTAACAGTTTTTAAAAGTTTAAATGGAGTTATAAAATCAAGAGGGGTATTAGAAATATAAGAAACCTTTTATAGGATTGTTCGCAGCGATATATTACAGTGTAGATAATATGGTGATCGAGAATTTACGAATTAGTGATAAATAGATTAGCTTCTAGTTTTTTGGGTGTGGTTTTTTCTTGTATTTGGAAAATCAATCTACGTTCAAAAGGATAGTCAGTCAACACATTGGTATAATTCTAATAATCTGCTCTGTCAATGTACTGGAAGAAAAAGTAGAAGATTTGAATTGTTGTATACCAGGGGTGTTTACACTTGTAGTGTCTGCGGCCTATCATCATCATCATCATTGGTGCTACAGCCCTATAAAAGAGCCTCGACCTTCCCAAGTCTATTACGCCAGTCAGTTCTATCCATTGCCAACTGTTGCCAGTTTGCTACGCCTATTTGTCTACCATCCTCATCTACACCATCTCTCCATCTGAGTTTTGGCCTACCCCTACTTCTACTTCCCACAGGTTGTGACATAAGGATTCTTCTAGGAGGGTTGTTCTGCTGTGATCTTGCCAGATGTCCTGCCCATCTTAGTCTTCCTATTTTTATAAAGGATACTACGTCTTTACCACCAAATATATGTTTATATCTGTGATATATCTCGTAGTTTGCCTCCTTCTATAAAAACCATTTTCACAGATGCCACCGAATTTTTCTCCTCAGGATCCTTAGTTCAAATATAAGCAGGAGATTTTCATCTGCCTTGGAAATGGTCCATGTCTCCGACCCATATGTCAACACTGGTTGTATAAGGGTTTTGTATATGGTTATTTTTGTTTTTTGGCTTAAGTTTCTGCTTCTCATATGTCTACTCAGTACAAAATAGCATTTGTTTGCTAGGATTATTCTTCGCTTAATTTCTTCCGTCATGACGTTCTCCCCATAGTAGTTTTTTTTTTGTAATGGATTGTATAATTTGAACTTTGCTCAGAAATATATACACAACGGCACCCGGAAATCACCCAGACGGACTTATAGTAAATATGATAGACCATGTTATCGCTAATTGTAGAATATTCGCTTGCAATTAGATTTATCCGAACTTTAACAATAAATTATAATATTTTTTGCTTAAATTAATACTCATATTTAATAATTTTCACATCTCTATTTAAGGGAGATTACCGTTGCTCTCACTGTCACTGTCACTGCTGTTATCGCCTGTAGTACCTTTGGAAGGTAACCTTAAGAAATGATTTATCCACTTTAAATGAGTACTGCAAAAAATTTAGGGTCATACCAAACCTTAATAAGACTGAAGTTAGTTCCTTCGACCTAAATAACAAGACAGCAAACTACTAACTGATACATCCCATGAATTTGTTTTTATATCTGATTCTCATAGAGGGCGTTAGTTACACGGATCGTACTAAGTATTAGTCAATATAACTTTTTTAAGAGTATAATTATTAATTAAAATTTCAAGTAAACTTAAACATCATTCAATTTTACACGAAAAAGGTACTCTTGGTAAAACTCGATACTGTGTACCGTTTTAGGAATATTTTGATTTGAAAATTATGAAGTAATAATTGATTCTGGTAGTAATGATCAAGTTCTAATAGGTATACCTCTATTTTCTCCAAGTGTGCCATGGAAATCTGACATTTATTGATTGTTATGACGATAAATCAACAATAGTTAGAGTTTTGAAACCCTGTTATTTGTAAAATCAAATCAAAATGTACTCAAATGTTGAATACGCTGACATGTTATTAACCTTAGGCGAATGTTTAGGATGTTCTAGTGCAGCTGTGACACGTTATGCAGAAAAGTTTCCTAGAAGAAACTTACCAAGTAAAAAAACATCTAGAGCCGTTGAACGACGTTGTCGAAAAACTGGGAATGTGAGACCAAATAAAATAAATTCTGGTAGACCAAGAACAACAAGAACAAGTAATAAAGAAAATAATATTTTAAATTTACTCCATCAAGATCCAACAGTTAGCGTAAGGAATCTAGCAAGATAAACAAATACTTCAAGTACTTGGTGGATACTGGAAGAACAGCAATTACATCCTTATCATTACAGACAAGTCCAAGAGCTCTTGCCAGATGATCTACAGGTTAGAGTGGTTTTTGGGAAACATTGCAACAAAGGACAGCCCACAATCCAAATTTTTTAAAATGCATTCTTTTTACGGACGAGGCCACCTTTACGCGACAAGGTATGTTTAACTCCCATAATGCACACTACTGGTGTAATGAGAATCCACGAGTCAAAAGGGTATCACATCACATTACCAAAACTCATTTAAAGTTAATGTTTGGGCAGCAACTTTACGTAACAAATTAATAGGTTATCACATTCTACCTGGAAATTTAAATGGTGATATGTATCTTGATTTTTTAAACAATTCCTTATTCTAGATATTAGAAGATTTAACGCTAAACGAGCGAAGATCTTTATTTTTTATGCACGATGGAGCTCCACCACACTTTGATAGAAGGTGTCGTAATTGGTTGAGTAATCATTTTCCGAATCGATGGATTGGTAGAGGTGCAGAAGCTCCGATTCATTGGCCTCCTCGGTGATGCGATTTTAACCCTTTGGACTACGCAGTTTGGTCGTATATTAAGGAAAAAGTCTATGCTACAGAGGTAAATTCACGCCAAGAATTGGAAGAAAGAATTCAACGTCAATTTAATGGCATCATAGCTGATCCCCTACCGTTTAGAAGGTTAATGGAATCTTTAGAAAAAAGAATAGAGTTGTGTATTCGCGAAAACGGAGGGCATTTTGAACACTTACTGTAATTGAATTTTATTTTATGTTCTTAGTCATTAATTTAATTTTCTTCTTGTGAGTTTTGTTTAATTACTAATTATTTTATACCAGCACCAATAATTACTTCATAATTTTCAAATCAAAATATTCCGAAAACGGTACACAGTATCGAGTTTTACCAAGAGTACCTTTTTCGTGTAAAATTGAATGATGTTTAAGTTTACTTGAAATTTTGATTAATAATTAGACTCTTAAAAAAGTTATATTGACTAATACTTAGTACGATCCGTGTAACTAGCGCCCTCTATCAGAATCAGATATAAAAACAAATTCATGGGATGTATCAGCTTCCAAAACATATTCGTATAAAATTTCATTACAATGTTGCCAGTATTTTCGGCAAAATCGTAAAAAATGCGTAAAATTTTTTTGTCTTCAACGCCCTGTATCTTGAAAACGGATGGCGTTACAAAAATTTTTTACAAAGCACACCCCAATTATTTTTTAGTTTTTTACCTACCCTAGAGAGGGGGTTATTTTTTTTAAACACCCTGTATATGAGCATATTTTGGTAATGTTGTGTTACATACATGTACTTCAATAATATTGCGTTGATTTTCATTGGCGTAAATATTACATTTTGTTCCATATTCTACTATACTATAAAAATAATTAGCAACGGAGTCGCTATTACGTAGAAAGATAAGAAAACGTCTTATGATATTGTTATAAAAAGAAAATGAGAATGATATAAAAACACACAGCGTGAGTTGTCACAAATAAAAAATAATGAAACAATTTCCTCTCAAACATAATTAGAAATAATCATTTCCAAGATGAATACAAGAATCTTCTCTGTAACGAACAATTTTAATTTGATATTTTGTAACGGATTTTAGAAAGCTTGTCCTACTTCAGATTTAATGGCATAACTTACCATTAAATCAACAACTTCCATTTATCTAGCATTATATCAATAACCTTTATTTCCTTTCTTTTATAAGAATTCTAATACCTGAATAAATCCGTGAATGCGTATAGGCCACATTAATTATTCCAGCACTAATTGCTGCTCTAGCTCGTTCGCAAATAGAAAGGAATAATTATGAAAATCAAATCGACTGAATTCTAAAATAATTTACCGTTTTTCACATGCCAAATGGAGTGCGTTATTATCCAACCTGGCGTTGTATTAGCTCGGAGAATGGGTAAATCGAAAATTCCACAATCCGACTTACTGCGCCATTCCGCGAAATTGCTGCTTAAGTCAATAATTAAAATAGGCATTTACCGGATCTGTGAGCACTGAGGAACATGCATACACTTATTATACACTGATATGAGTTTAGCTCATTCTAATTATTCTCACTGATCCTTGCCAAATAAGTGCCTTTAATTAAAGTTTTTGGTCTATAAGGCATTATTCGGAATTACGCAAAACAATTTCCATATTTGTCTGGAGCTATAATAGGAAGTAGTTCTTGAAGGGGTATGCGTGGAAATGTTGTAGAAACACCTATGTCACCAATGTGGGTTGTCTGTACATTATTGAGTGTACTGATTTTATTGTTGGTGGCTTTATATCTATATAGTGTCAACAATCATTTATGCCTTTAAAAGAGTTTTATTTTTCAACATAAACTGCTTTAGTTTCTGTATTCTTCGTTCACAAATTGTTGAGAGCACGAAATATGCCTCAAACTCATAAAACGGTCGTAAATCATAGGCGTTCCTAAGGTGTTTATTCATTAAATAATAATATAATGTTTTAATACTGTTATATATAATATTGATAATATTTTAATACTAATATATTTAGCAAAAAAACAATTAAAACTTTCACGACTAATGTTGGTTATTATATTATATTAATAAAAATAAGAATTTATCCATTAACAATTTTGTAAATAAGAATACCTTATCTCTTTGGATATTTCAATACGAATCTTCGCGTTTAATCACTTTACTAGAACACCTGGAATTCATATCCGAAGGTACTATTCGTTGCAAGATAATTAAGATGGAATTCCCCAGATTTTTAATAATATAATTATATTCGAAACTTAACTTGAAAGGGTGAAGTTATTACGAACGAAAACAATTTTTTTGTTTAGTACGTTTTTGATCGCATGTAATTTACGGCACGTCGGTGTTTCCGCGTCTACGGCAGTAATTAGCGTCTCGAATATTTCTTTTGAGAATTATATGCAGTGCGTGAGTGATTTTTATTCCATATACCTACGAACATATACGTACCTTTCGCTCGTGCTCGTTTTGTTGGATTGTTTGTGATGGCTTCATCATCAAGTTTTACACCGGTACTGTTCCGTAAAGTCAGTAAGTCTGTCTATTTACCAAGAGAGAAGACTATTGTCCTAAATGTTCACGATGCTCTGGTTTCTCAGAATCCCACAAACACTGTTCGCAACATAGTCGAAAGTTGTGCCAACATGACTGGCGTAGGAGAGTCAACTTTATATAGGTTCCTATCAGAAAGAAAAAAACACGGTATAGCTAACCCAAACACAAACGAAAACTTAAAGAGAGGGAAAAAGCCTATTGAAATTGATGAATTTGCCAAAAATGGTATTCGAAGGAAAATTCATGGATTTTTTTTCAAAAAAGAAATACCAAACCTAAACAAAATTTTACAAGAAGTTAGAGACGACCCGGATTTGCCTCATATCGGACGAACTAAATTGTGGCAAGTTTTAAAAGATTTAAATTGCCGGTGGGAGAAATCAGACCGAAAAACACTTTTGATTGACCGGGAGGAGAAGATGATGTTGGAGAAGAAATTATCTAAGATTCATACGAAAATTCCGGGCTGAAGAAAGGCCCATCTTCTACCAGGATGAAACGTGGGTAAACTCAGCTCATACTCTAAAAAAAATTTGGTCAGATAAAAATATATTAAGCTCCAGGCAAGCCTTTATGGAAGGTTGGTCTACTGGTATCTCCCCACCTTCTGTTAAAGGCAGTAGATTAATAATTTCTCACATTGGCAGTGAAAAAGGATTTGTTAAGCATGGTTTGTTGGAATTTCATTCCAAAAGCACAAAAGACACTGATGTTTTCAAAGAATATTTTGAGCAAATGATTGAACACATACCACCAAATTCAATTATAGTATTAGATAATGCACCTTATCATTCACGACTAGTAGAAAGACTTCTAACGAATGCGTGGAAGAAACAGGATATTCTTGACTGGCTGCGGAATAAGTATCTGCCTTACGAAGATGGAATGGTAAAAGCAGAACTTTTAAAAATTGCACGGCAACACAAATCTAAGTTCAAGAAATACGTAGTTGACAAAATGGCGGAAAGGCGAAACATCACAGTCTTTAGACTTCCACCCTACCACTGCGAAATAAATCCAATTGAACTCATTTGGGCACAAATGAAAAGTTATGTGGCTAGAAAAAATACGTCATATAAAATACAAGCTGTACGTGAATTGTTATACGAGTCTTTTTTAACATATTACAAAACAAAACTGGAAAGATGCAGTAAGACATGTAATAGAAGAAGAACAAAAAATGTGGGATCTTGATAACATAATTGATGCGACCGTAGAGATTAATAACCTAATTATTAACCCTCAAGACGACTCGGATTCCGAAGTTGATCCTATTTATTTTGAATTTGAATAGTTTTCTAATCGTAATTATATAAGGTAAGTAATAGTAGTTGTAATCGTAAGGTATTAAAGGGGAAAGGCGCAAAATGTCGCCTGTCAAAATGTTCAATGTGTTTTAAATGTATCCATTTTTTTTTTCAAATCCTGAGAAAACTAAAAAGCATTGTTGAAAAATTTAAAGGCAGAATGAAATATTTTTTAGAATAAATAAAAAGTTTCTTTTGCATGCAATATTTTCAATTAAAAATTATACTATATTTTCTCTTTTATTTTCACCCCTGTTACATAACATATTAAAATAAACATTGTAGAAGTTTTCAGGGACTTTCCGCCCTGAGTAATAATGTAATCTTTCATTCTGCGTTTAAATTTTTCAAAAATATTTATTAGTTTTCTCCGGATTCGAAAATAATGGATACATTTAAAACACATTGGAAATTTTGCCAGGCGACATTTGGCGCCTTTTTCCTTAATTAAATAAATGTATCTTTTACAAATGGCAAGAAACTTTTTATTTTTGAATAAAATAAAGTTTTATTAAAAAATACAATTTACATAAGTACAATTTAAAAAATATATTTATTTAGTTCAAATAAATGTTTCAATCATATACTCTAAGACACTAGTCGTTCATCTCTAACCATTCAAAATACCCCCGTAATAGGATTATAAGGTATTGTATTCCTTCAGATATAAGGTGGGTTAGTCGAAAACGTCTTAAACCGTCAGTTTTAGGTTGGTTTTTACTATTATATCGTATTACCTATCTTCTCTGTATTTCAGTTTTCTAATTAGGGTTAAACTTGTAGTGAGCTATCAACAAATTGTGAACCGACTATAGTTGTTTTAGCAACTGTGTGGTCTTTGGCTAAAATATCGTGTTGTATTAGAAGTTTCATTTGGATCATAATAAATTGTGAAATCCTAAGACTGAAAGTATTTTTTTTTATTTAATTAATGGCTTTGGATAACTTGAGCCATTCAGCCACGATAATGTATTTGACTACTTGAATTTGTTAATGGTGTATTGACCTATAGCATTTGTTAACAAAATAGTACTTCGCCTAGAGGTAAATTAAAAATATAATGTAAACATCAGTATCACAAGAATCAGTAGATAGACAAGAAACCATACTTTCAATCGTTACAATCAAGGCCCTAACCAAATTAAAGTGAATATTTAGAACCAAGAAGGGATTACATAATATATGGATACTTTTCACGCTAAGGTGCCTTTCATAGCGACTTCATTACAACACCAGACAGGCAATGGCTAGGAGGTAAATATATAACATAAGGATCTTCTTCTTCTTGATGTGCCTATCCGTTACAAATGTTGGCGATCATCATGGCAAGCTTTATCTTATCTGCAGCAGCGCGGAAAATCTGCACAGATGTTGTATTGAACCAGATTCTGAGGTTTTTTAACCAAGATGTTCTTCTTCTTCCAGGACCTCGTTTTCCAAATATTTTTTCTTGCAGGATGTCTTGAAGGAGAGCATATCTGGATTCATTTCGCATAATATGTCCGAAGAACTGTAACTTTCATGATTTGATGGTGGTCAGTACCTCTCGGTTCTTATTCATTCTTCTGAGGACCTCCTCATGTGTGACTTGGTCAGTCCACGGGTTCTTAAGCATTCTCCGATATAGCCACATCTCAAATGCTTCCAGTTTTCTGCACATATCTTCGTTCAAGGTCCACGATTTAACACCATAAAAAAGGACAGAGAAGACGTAGTATGGCAGCATTCTTACTTTTGTATCAAGAGAGAAGTTGTGACTCTTGAAGAAGGCTCCCATGCGATTGAAGGTGGATCTAGCTTTTCTTATGCGTGCTATAATCTCTTAGTTGTTGGTCCATTCTTCATTTATTATGGTGCCGAGGTTGTTGTAGTGCGTCACTCTTTCTACAGGCTATTGGTTAACGTAGAGTTGACCTTCTGTTATCCTTTTATTGCTAATTATCATAAGCTTTGTCTTCTCAACGTTTATATTGAGTCCATATTGTTGACTGTAATACGTAATTTTGTTCATAAGAACTTGTAGGTCTTCTAAGTTGTCCGCAAATACTATGGTGTCATCTGCATATCTGATATTGTTTAGCCGGTAACCATTTACTAGAATACCTTTTTCAGTTTCGTCCAAAGCTTCGATAAATATTCTTTCAGAGTACAGATTGAAGATTAGAAGAGACAAAATACAGCCTTGCCTCACTCCACGCATAATTTTCACATAGTCAGTGTGTTCACCTTCAACTCTGAGATTTGCTATCTGATTCCAGTAAAGATTTCTAATTATTTTCAGATCTTGGTTGTTAATTCCTGTTTCTTTTAGTATTTGCATCATCTTGGCGTACTGTACTCGATCATAAGGATAGACAGAGGAAACAAAGCTAGATTTATACATTCACATTACACATTCCATCCTAAATTTTTCTTTTAGTCCTTTTTAAATATCCCCAAAAAATTTGGTTAAACCTAATATTATGACGAGAAATATATAAAATAAAAGATGGACACTGAGGAAGAGGTATTTGTTCTTTTATCAGATTTTCCAATAGATACTTAATAGCAGGATCATTATAATATATGATTATGCACCCGAACATCCAATGATTGATATCGTCAGTGTTACCATTATAATCTCAAAGTTCTGTTTCACTTCAATTAAATTTATGAACATAGGCTTTCACAGTAGCATGATTAACAAGACATCTAACACACATTGAATATACTCTTCTATTGGGATGACATCTTGCAGCAAAAGGCGCAGTAGGTAAAGCAGGGCGAATTTTTGTATAAAGGTTGTTACTTTTGTTACAGAAAGCATTCCATTCAATTTCCCAGTTTTCTTTTAATACTTGTTTACGCAGTGAGACTAAATCATTTCTATTGAGCCAACTAATTTCTAATCCTTTTGAAGCCGCTTCTTTAGCAAAATAATCTCCTTTGGTGTTACCCGAGATACCAGCATGTCCTTACCCAAATGAAAGACTGAAATATTTCTTTTAAGTAGCTTTAATTGATTTTCTAAAATTTTGACGATAATACTGTTTATGTATATATGCTTACGCGAGTTACTATTTGTTGATCACACATTTTTTTCTCAATAGCCCATTCCAGACCTTGATATATCGCAACCAGTTCTGCAGAATAAATGGAACATTGTTGATTTCATTTGAACATAATATATTCTTGATTGTATTGGATATATATATAATACCGCACAACCAACTCCTCTCCTATATGGCTTATCAAATTTGGCAAGTTGTTTCTGAAGTTGAAGGGCGTTGTTATCATCATAAGTAGGGAAATAAACTTTGGTTTGGGAATAAAGAATATTGTAATAGGTTCGGAATTTTTAAATAGGAAGAAACATTAGGAAATGCTATAGCTATAGTTGGAGAATTTTTGTTATGGCACCATTTGTCAACTAAGTTAGACACAGATATGTCAGATATGTTTTGCAATAGGTAGGTTTGGTTGTTACCTTGACATTTAAGGACAAAATTTTCAGCTAAAAAAAGACGTCTTAAATGTAACAGAGGTTCCATACATTCGGCTAATAGATTTTTAGTAGGTGTAGATTTAAGTGCACCTAAAACCAAACGCAGATCTTTGCACTGGATTCGGTCCAATTTTTTAAGTCTAGTATTTGTAGCAGACCCATATAAAAAGCAACTATAGTCAAGAATTGGTATATGCTTTATAAAACATTAGATTAACCTTGGGATCAGCGGCCCATTGGTGACGGTTAACTACCTTTAAAACATTTAGGCTTTTTCGCATTTAATTAAAAAGTTATTATTATGTTCTTCCCATCTTAATATAGTATCAAGTAAAGTAAAGTAAATACGACGACTTCAACGTGCATAAGAAGGTAAGAGAAATTACAGGTAAATGTAAAAACAGAAGAATAAGTAAACTTGTTAATAACAATGGAGAGATAATCGTGGACAAAGAGAGTATCAATGATACCTGGAAAAATTATATAAGAAATTTATTTTTTGATGAGAGAGAGAACCAGCTTCCAATACCTACGGAAACAGGACCACCTATACTAGTGGCAGAAATAAGAGCAGCCATAATACACTCTGGGCCAAAATTAACCGGCCACCTTAAAAATGGGTAATTTTTGATTTCTTATATCTCCTAAACCTGTTGTCCGATTTAAGTGATTTTTTTAATATGTTATAGCCTTATTCCTTGACAATATCTTTATAATAATATTGTTGCTAAACAGGTAAATTTTCAGTGTACACCGGGTGTACGAATCAAACTGTGTTTTTTTCTTAAAGTTTGCATCACCCTGTGGAATATTCTAGCATTTGTAGAATACTTAAATTAAATCGTAACTATAACCTCATGCTTTCTCAACATTTTGTTTTTTGATTGATTCGCTTATGTTAAATAATACAAAAGTTAGATGCTTTAACAACTAGACATGTTTTTTATCAATTTTTATCTCAGCGGAAGAGAAAAAATAATCTTTTTGAAAAAAAGTAATTTGTTACAGTAAAAACCCAATGAATCAAATCTTCGAAGAAAATTCAAATTAACGATATTTTGGAAATTAAAGTCTAATTGAAAAAAAAATTGGGTATCAATAATGGGTGTTGCCGCCTCTAGCCCGTAGGAACCGATTTGGCAATCCATTCATGATATCTTGGATATTAGATTGGGGGATATTGCGCCACTCCTCTACTGCATCTGTCTTCAGCTCTTTAAAGGATGCAGGGGCTGGTACTCTTGCTCTTCCTGTCTTTTGAGGTTGTCCCAGATATGCTCAATTGGGTTAAGATCGGGACTGTGTTCTACCATGGTAGAACTTGAATCCCGACCTCATTAAGGTTCTCACGGGTAGATCTTGCTGTATGGCAACGTGCATTGTTATGCATTAGTCTGAAGTTATCACCAATTAATGGTGCAAAAGGCATGACATGGTCTTGGAGAACTTCTTGCACGTATACTTGGGCATTCACACTGCCTCTACCGAACACAACAAGATCAGTACGGGCTTCGTAAGAAATACCTCCCCAAATCATTATTGACCCTCCTCGGTAAGCGTTATAACATATGCAGCAAACCTTTCATTTTGACGCCTATAGACACGTTGGCGTCCATCTGGACCTTTTAGGGCTATTCTGCTCTCATCTGAGAACAGTATATTCTTCTATTCCGCCATAGTCGAGTTAAGATATTCTCGCGCAAAATGAAGTCTAGCCCTACGGTACTGTGGGAGCAGTTGTGGTGCGCGAGCCTGGACGAAAAGCCCCCAAGTTTATTTCTGACAGTCTTCTTCCAATCGTTTGTCTACTCACACTAACGTTTCTGACCTCAAGAAGAGACCTACGAGCTTCAGGAGCGGTGCAAAAGCGATTTTTCAATACCTTCGTGACAATGAAGCGGTTATCTTGAACTGAAGTGCATCTTTTTCGGCCTTGACCTGGCCTGTGGTTGTACGATCCTGTGTCCCGAAATCGTCTGATGGCATCTTGTACCGTAGTTCTGGGTACATCGAGTATACCAGCGGTATGACGTTGACTGTAACCAGCATCAACTAAAGCCACTGCCCTAGCACTCTAGCAGCATCAGTTGGAACGAGTGGCATTTTTAAAATCACAAATAATAAATAAGCACTAAAATTTCAACTTAAACAATATTCGCTCACAATGATATAAAATTACAATTTTAATTACAAATTTAATTTTAATTACAAATTATTCAAGAATTGTTATTAACACGGAAATAGATTTGCAACAATGTCGTACAACGACTATATGTCAAAAATCCTTTTATGACACAAATTTAGAAAACAAACTCTCAATGGTACTGTAAACAAAACAATAATAAACGTGGTGGGGTTAATTTTTCTGGTGAGTTAAATCGTCTGTATCGATGAAAAACATGGCTAGTTGTTAAATTACCTAACTTTTGTATTATCCAACATAAGCGAATGAATCAGAAAATAAAATGTTGAGAAAACATGAGGCTATAGTTAGGTTTTAATTTCAATATTTTATAAATGCTAGAATATTCCACAGGGTGATGCAAACTTTAAGAAAAAAACACAGTTTAATTCGTACACCCGGTATACAATGAAAATTTACCTGTTTAGCAACCATATTATTATAAAGATATTGTCAAGGAATAAGGCTATAACATATTAACAAAATCACTTAAATTGGATAACAGGTTTAGGAGATATAAGACATCAAAAATTACCCATTTTTAAGGTGGCCGGTTAATTTTGGCCCAGAGTGTATCACTAAAAGAAGGTAGAGCTCCAGGACCAGACGGAGTACAATCTGAATTTCTTAAACTTCTTGATGATGAATCTTTAAGAGTACTATGTAAAATCTTCAATAATATCTATGACACAGGCAATATCCCAAAAGATTGGCTACTTTCAGAATTTATTACCTTACCAAAGAAACAGGGAGCAAAAAAGTGCGGAGAATATAGGCTAATAAGTCTAATGAGCCATACATTAAAACTTTTTCTTAAAATTATACATCGTAGAATATACAAGCTATGCGAAGAGAGAATACAAGATACACAGTTTGGATTCATGAAAGGCGTAGGTACAAGAGATGCACTGTTTAGTCTACAAGTATTATTTCAAAGATGCAGAGATATGACTTGCGAAATTTACACCTGCTTTGTGGACTACCAAAAAGCATTTGATACAGTTCAACACCAAAAAATGATGGATATTCTAACAAAAGCCCAAATGGATGATAAAGATCGGCGTATAATACAAAATTTATACTGGAACCAATCAGCCACAATAAGAACGAATTTTGGAGGTGAACCAACGGAAATGATCCAGATTCTACGAGGCGTTAGATAAGGTTGTATACTTTCACCTATATTATTTAATCTATATTCAGAGGAAATATTTAGTGAAGCCTTGGAAAAATGCGAACATGGAATACTTCTAAATGGAGAACGCCTAAACAACATCCGTTATGCAGACGACACCGTTATTTTTGCAGACAGTTTGAACAGTTTACAGCAACTAATAAACAAAGTAAATGAAGTAAGTGAAAGATTTGGACTTCAAGTAAATATAACAAAAACTAAATTTATGATCATCAGCAAAAATAAAGTTAGAGACGCTCAACTACTTATCAATAATACACCAGTGGACCGAGTAAAACAGTATAACTATCTTGGAACAACAGTAAATGAACAATGGGATCACTCACAGGAAATAAAATGTAGAATAGAGAAGGCTAGGAGTGCATTCAATAACATGGCCAAACTCTTTAAAAGCCACAATCTTAATCTGGAGATAAAAGTAAGGCTCCTACGATGTTATATCTTCTCAATATTGTATTACGGAGTTGAATCCTGGACACTAACTGAAGCAATGGAGAAAAAACTTGAAGCCTTCGAGATGTGGCTATACAGGCGAATTCTAAGGATATCGTGGACAGACAAGATAACCAACGAGACCGTATTACGAAGAGTGGGCAAAGAAAGAGAGGTAATGTATACCATTAAAAGGAGAAAGTTGGAATATCTCGGACATATAATGAGAAACAGCACTAAATACAGATTACTGAAGGTAATCCTACAGGGTAAAGTATTCGGAAAGCGAGGAATTGGGAGAAGGAGAATATCATGGTTGAAGAACCTGAGGAAATGGTTCTCCACAACAACAACGAATCTATTTAAAGCATCAGTCAATAAAATAATTATAGCCAGAATGATTGCCAATATTCGGAACGAATAGGCACTGAAAGAAGAAGAAGTGTGACGCCGAGATAAGTATGGAGTTTTTGGACAGGTATACCTACGGTATATATTACTATACGGTAAGCGATGACGAGTAAACAACACTACAGCGAATTTATTCGAAGTAAATTCCAACCCTTCGTTAAGAAAGTATTCTCTTGCACTGTACATAATCCGTTTTATTGAATCAATACATTCCTGATAATAATTTTTAGAAATGTAAAGACAGAAATCATCGGCATATTGTAAAATATTACAATACAATACCCATACCATGTAGATCCATAGTATACAGATTAAAAAACAAAGGGATAAGCACAGATCCCTGCGGCAAACCTTGATAAACTTACCTTGGACCAATCAATTTATTATTGCACCGAATGAATACTTCTCTATTAACAAATAGATTAACCAATACCTGTGCACATCTAGTTGGGACTCCTGTATGTGTTAGTTTCTCGAAAAGTAAGTTTAAAATAACGTTATCACATGCACCCGAAATATCTAGAAAAAGTGCTGCTACATAATTATTATTTGAGTACGACAATTGGAGAGTGAAAGTATACTATATATACTCTCTCTAATCCTAGTATAGATCCTACTAGAAAACTGGCATCTTATATACTTCGGATGATTATAAAAGATTTTTGCGCAAGGGGTCATTCTTTATTTTCTAGAACTAGGTAATATTTATCTATAGAACGTTATTGACAAACCACTATGTATAATGCAGTAAAAAATCATTTAGAGCATTGTAAAGTCATCCGAGTTGATTGTCGTTTAACTCATGTATTCGTTTTGTCGCTCCCCATTTGCGTCATATTCTTATCTCTAACCGTAATTATTCACACGGAACTAGTGTACCACATTACGATTGAGATAAAGCACGTCGACGCCTACATACAAAGGGTTTTCTTAAAAACCTCTTATTTTGAGTGCTACCAGAGTCGTGTAAAAGAGAATGCTGCGTCCAAAGGTTTTAAAACCTTATCGGCGTTTGGTGCGGTTTTTTGTAAATATAAACGTGCAAGATTTGTTTACTTTCAAGAGACACTAAAGAAAGGGAGGGCCAGTGTATTAACTTATAAGGTTTTTATACTAAGTGGCACAAAAAATCCGAACATTTTGTACAATTATACAGGGGGGCAAAATTATCAAACGATCAAAATTACAATATGATTGAAACAACTTACAGGGGTAAATCAATTAATATTGTGTTGATGCATCTCGATGCATCTCTTAGATGCGGCTGGGCTCGCTTCTGATAAGGTGGCACATATTCTCTTAGGGTATCTCGTTCCATGCCCTAATGAACTCCTCCCGAGTACTCCTAAAGTTTGAGGAGGATGCTTTAAATTAAGAATTTTCCGACTCATCATGTTCTACACCTGTTTAATTATAGATAAGTCCGGAAATTTTAGGGGCCGGGGAAAAGATTGACTCCAAGCTGTTGAAAAAAGTCCATGGTAATTCTCGCAATGTGTGGCACTACGTTATCGTAGTAAAAATATTGGATATTGGAGTGTTTGAAGGTAGGATAAGAAATGGGGTTCAAGATTGAAATTTTATATAAGTTAAAAAGATTAATTAATATATATATATATATATATATATATATATATATATATATATATATATATATTATTGTGATATTTAAAGTCTTGGTGCGCCAAGCAATAATTAGCTAATTAATTTTTTTTATTAATTAAAATTATTTAAATGATATGATTATGACTCTATCACAATTTTTAATTCTTTTATCTCAGGGTTAAATTCGTGCTTCAATATCTATGCTATTACATGTGAAAGGTAAGGTCCAGAGAATACCGGAATAATAAAAAACACATATGATCTAACACTATATATTGAAATAAAAATAATGAAATAATTCACACTCAAAAGTTTTCAATAAACAAATCTCATATAAGGATTCTCAAAATTTTGTTCTCCGTACGTGAACAATCAAAATTTTTGGTACAAACAATATTAATTGAAAACTCAAAATCCCAAACTATTCTAACTCTCCTAATCAAAATATTTATATCCTTTCTCAATTCTTCTTACGTGTAAAATTTTGTTATCAATAAAAGAAATAAACTGCAGAAACAAAAATATCTCTCTCTGATGATGAGTGGTCCAAATCCTTGTTCCTTGTAGACTATATTATCTCCTCTCAACCGCTCCCTATGTAAACAGCAATCTTACACAGATTGTTGCAAGTATATCGTCCTTAATGATCTCCTTCAAAAGCACAAATCATTCAAATTATGATAGCCTTTCTCCTCTCGATAAACTGAATCTCTCGTTGGCCCGAACAGTGACTCTTGGAATATAAGTAGAGAAATATGACTTACAATATTTTGCTGCTTCAGCTTCTGTCAGATACACTAACTCCACAAAAACTCACTAACATTCCACTACTGCTTGCTACATTTCAGGAACCGCCAGAGAACAAACACCGTTCCTCTCCCAGACTTGGAAACCGACTGCTCTTTTCCTTTCTCCTCAATCTCGCTAAACTTTTTCCTACATACTTATCCCACCTTTTTCAATCTCCGCCAATCAAAACTCGTCACAATTCCCCCATTTTTTCATTTCGATAACAAACAAATTTTTTCCTATACTTATAAATTTCCTAAAACTTATTTACAAATAATATTTTTCTATAATTCTTAAAAACTAACAAAAACCACTTTCTATAATCCCTTCTATTGTCTTTAATCACTGCATTAATGTATTTTGAAAAAACCCCGTTCAATTGTCTGTGGCTTTCACTTAAACTTATGCGGGTCACTCAAGTATAACAAAGAAATAATTTATGCAAAGCTTACACTATGTTTAGTATAGGAAATCCAAGGATTTAATAACTTTCCTTCTCCGAAATGTTTGTTGGATATTATCCTACTTATCTGAATTATTTTAATGTTTTTGAACTTTGAAATATTTTTAAACAAACCAATATTTTTCTCGATTTTACATATCATAACAATATATATATATATATATATATATATATATATATATATATATATGTATATATAAGCGGGGATCCTACAGCTTCTGCCGCTTCCCGCATTTCGATCGCCATCTTTTTCTATCTCTCCAGGTGTCTTCATCAATGGCTCTGTCTTTCATGGTTTCCATAATACCTTGTATCCAAGACTTGACTGGTCTTCCTCGTTTCCTTCTATTACTTGGATTGTATTCCATAGTTCTTTTTGGCCATCTGTTGTCGTCCATCCTCTGTACGTGCCAAACCATATTAACTGTCTAGCTTCTATTCTTTCAGAAGTTGTATGTACTCTATCTGTTTTTCTTCTAATTTCAGAATTAGGTATACGTTCTACTCTTGATATACGGCAAGCTCTTCTCAGGTAGTCCATTTCAACCGTGTCAACTTTTTTCTTTCCTTTTACTGTTATTTGCCAACATTCTGCTCCATATGTAAGAATGGGCTCTACAATTACTTTGTAGATAGTCATTTTAGTTCTCATAGTAGCTTTGTTGGACCAAAGTATCGAAGTCAGAATTTGAACACTCTTCCTGCCTTGTTGCATTCTATAGTCTATATCTCGTTCCGTTGTTCTTTTACTGCAGATAATACTTCCCAAATATTTGTATTCGTAGCACCTTTTCATTTGTCTAATTTCCAAATCCGGGTCTTCGTCTTCACTGCCTATTCGCATATATTCTGTTTTAGACATATTCATACTCATCCCCCATTTTTCGTATTCATCTTTGAGCTTTCTAAGCATATAATCTGCATCTTCTTCACAGCTTGCAATTAGTACTTGATCATCTGCAAAGAACAGCGTTGTCAGATAATGGTTGTTAAGCTTTAACCCCATTCCCGCACATTTTTGTCTTCACTGGTGCAGTGCTTCTTGGATATATATTTTGAATAGGGTGGGGGAAAGACAACATCCTTGTCTCAAGCCTTTCGTTACTGTAAATACCCTTGAGAAAGTATTTCCTGTTTTTACAGTGCTTTGAGGACATTTATAGATGTTCAGTATTGCTTTTAGATATGTTTTACTAAGGTCCGTTTTCGTCAAGACACTAAATAAGAGTTTTAAAGGAACTGTATCATAAGCCTTCTCCAGATCTATAAATACCAGATGCGTAGGGAGGTTTCGAGCTGTTCGTTTTTCAATTACTTGTTGAAGGGTAAATGTGTTGTCCACGCACGATCTTCCTGCTCTGAAGCCGCTTTGTTCTTCAATTTATTTATACTCCTCTTCTATTCTTCTTTTCAATATACGACTATATAACCTTCCCAGCGAGCTAGTTACGCTAATACCTTTATAATTTCCGCATTCTTTTCTGTCTCCCTTTTTATAAATGGGGCTAATGTGGGTCAAATTAAGATTAATTAATGCTAAATAATATCAAATTTATAACAAATTAAACAAGCTCGACTGACGATGCTTAAGTTTTTACTTTCACTTTTGTGATTTGCAAAAGGACAATTCTATTGATACGCCACGTAATAAACATTTGAGCTATTAATTTATTACGGGATTTTAATCGGTTACCTGCTACAACAACGCCAAGAATATTAGGTAGTATCTTTAGGTACTATCGGTAATTTTGATTTTACTTTACTGAAAGATTGAAATAACATTGGAATTTCAAGTCATACCATTATCTACTGTTAGATATATATTATTTAAAATCCGTAATTCGAAGTAAATTGACGTTTATGCAATTTTAAGTATAAATATGCAAAAATTTTTGCCTAAATCTAATAATAACCAATAATTGAATATAACAATTGTCATGTCATACTGTGAAATTTATTCGATGTCTAAATTGCCGACTTATTTTACTTGAATGTTATTTTCACAGCCTCCTCTTATTATAATTGTATGCGATGGCTCGATAGTAGTGAGTTTAATATTAATTGCAATTATTTATTTCTTTAAAGATCAAAATTTAAGACCAGATTAAAAAACGTAAATAGTATGTAAATTATTGTGCAGTAATCAAACCAATTAACCTAATAAAGAAAGCACTTATATACCTTGAAATATCCTCGTTAGGGTAACTTAACGATACTACTTCACTGTGCGAAGCCCATGACGTGAATTCCTTTTCAATCACGCGTTTTCCTTTCAGTTGTTTTTCAATATACAATTCGACTTTTGTTCCTTTTATAATAGACCTTGTTATCATATCTTTTATATAATATTGTCATTCTTTTGTATTCCTTTTTATCATTCCTAACAAAGCACAGAAGTTCACGGTTCGCGTCTGTTGATACAATAAAAGGACTTTTTTAATTTTGATATTTGGTAAATACGACCCGCTCAATATCGTTATTGGATACATAATATAATATTTAAAGCTTGTCCCAAAAAAAATGACTATAACAGTAGAAACCAACCTTTTATTTTTATATTTTTGGTTTTTTCTTCTTGTTTTGAATTATAACATAATTTTCTATATCAGTTCTGATAAAAGTACTCTACACTTTTTTTAATGTTTGTTTCACTTCATTAGACAAATCTACTAATGGTAATTCTTGTCCTTTTAATTTCAGGTACTAGATCTTTTATAAATTATTGTAATCACGTTAATATTTTCATTGGGTTTCAATTTTCTTTTAGGTCAATCTTCTCTTGTGATATCTCTGTTTCAGATATAAAGAGCTTATTGCAACATCATGGTAAGCCACAATTTGACAGAATTATTCTATTTTATTGGATTATGTGTAACGTTATAAACGTCACATCTCTATTAATTTATATTTTAATAATTATTTCATTTTAATTTCTTTATTAATTTATTAATTTCTTTATCTTCAGTTTAATTTTTACTATTTTTTATTTACAAAAATAGTTGGCGCCCCATGTTTTTTCTCTTCTTCCTCTGTCTTTATTTTTTTTCTCTCTTTCTGTCCCATAGAATAAATATTCGCCCTCTCACTTTTGTTCGGCAGACTATTCTGTTCCGTGTTGACTGACAAGCTAGTTTCATGATATCTATAGCAACATCCTATGACATCTGTGCTAACTTCATTCAGTCTCCCACTTTCTGTCAAAACAACTTTTCTGTAGTGGGATTATTTTTTGCCTCTTTTTGAAATTTATAAAAGAAGGCAAAAATTATTATAAGACTCATTTTTATGGTCTATAAATTCTCTTGGGTTTATTGGAGATATCAAAACTTTATTGGTTTACTGGATATTTTATTGGGTTTGTTGGACACATCAAAACTTAATTGGAGTTGTTGAATTTATTGGTTTATTGGACACCGAAACTTAGGACATACAGCCACGTGTGACTGCAGCTCTCTCTCCAGAAGCCACAACTTCTAATTGGAGGACCCAACAGCTAGAACACACAAGCAGCCCATCGAAACAATAAGTAACACTTATTAACTGTTAAGCTTTGGCAGGGTTAATTATTGTTTTTTTATTCATTTAAATAAATATGTTTGGTTAAAATTTGTCTTATTTGCTATCAACTGAGAAATCAGGTTCAATCCCTAGTTTAAGACAAGACGAACTCATCCTTGAGATACTGAGCTAGGCAAGATATAGACGATAAGCTCCCATGGTTGATTGAGGTATTATTTTTACAATAGTATTTCAATTCTCTTTGGTAGTCTTATCGTTACAATGTATAAAAAGAAACCTGTGTTAATCTACAGAAAAACTATTGAGTTATTACTGCAGTAGATGTCTGAGTTATTGCTGCATCCTGTTATTCCAATCACCCGTTTCTGTTCACTTTTTCGCGTAAAACGTGGTAGGTCACATGAAAATTGCATCAAATTTACGTACACGTGCTGAATTAAGAGCAGTTTTAAGCGAAAACAGCAGTTTAAATCGAATTTTTTTTGACGATAGTGATGACAGCGTAGCAGACAAAGAATATAGCCCCAGTAGTGATGATTTTTTGTCTAAATCTACTGAGATAGGTATTTTTTCTTATTTTTTTTGGCTTACCACTTACCATGTTTTTGTAAAAATATATTTCATTAATATTATATGGAAAAATATGGTATGGTATGTGGCTTATCAAGTTATTAGTTATTATACAAATTCTATTTGTAGAAATTGAAATTGTAGATATAAAATTGTATTAGTTTTTGTTCAATCTAGTGTTATGATTTTTTAAATTGAAGATGTTCTTCAGCCATGTATTTTTTCTGTAAAATAATAAATGCTTATGAATTTTAATAATTAACACAAACAAATAACAAGAGTCATGGTTTTCTAAAGTTCAATCCACATTTTAAAGATTTTTTTAAAACTTTAAATCTTAATATCAGTCGTGTTCTAGTTCACCTACGAATCGGACGTGCCTATCGACAAAGCGAAACGAAATTAAACTGTATTCGTTTAAAAATTGTGTTTTATAATTCTTCAAATTTGGTGTAAAAATAAAATTAGATAGTGAGTTAAGATCAATTAAATGGACCAGTTAGTCGGGGGGAAACCCCCAGACGACCCAGCGTCCCCAGATATACGTCAAAAAATATAGTTTTTGGTGAATGTGTAAGTATGGATATCTCCCCAGGTGCAGAGCTGACACCTCTTAATAAGAATAGCATTCCCAACCAAGATCATCCAGTAAGTAATATAAATAATTTATTAATAAATCCAACTTCGTCAAAAAATGATAAGTATACAAACAACAACAATGAGCATCGATAACACATCGAAAGAAAGAGAGGAGTTTTTGTATGTAAGTACTGATTTAGGCCCGTATCATATTTATGTTGAGAATAATTCGGTCGAATTTAAAGGTAAATTCAGTGCACTTAAAATCGGAGATATAATTCTTTCTAAATTGCCGGAGATAGACAATAAAATTATTAGTATTGTTCTATAGGTCGGAATAGAATTAGAATCAAGTTAAAGGATTATAAATCAGCAAATTTTCTAATAAATAATAAAAACGAAAATATTTTTGTTAAAAATAACTTTGTATTGTATATCCCAAAATGCATTCTTCATAGACAAGGTGTTATTAGAAATATAGAAAAAGATTTTTCAGAGGCGTATATAAAAGATAAAATAAGACAATTTGATCAACATTGCACTTTTGAAGTATCTAATGTCAAAAGAATAAAACGTAAAGTAGAAAAAATTACGGATGAAGGTAAAATAGTAGAATATGTACCCACAAAGTCTTGCATTGTTATTTTCAAATCACAAATCTTACCAAAATATATTTCTATTAATAAAGTTATCAAGGAAGTAGAGCCGTATAACCAGAAAGTATTATTAGGTTATAACTGCCTCCGTTTTGGTCACCTGGGAGGTCAGTGTCGAAGTAAACCAAGATGCAGCAAATGTCAGGAGTCCCATACCACACAAGATTGTAATAATTCAGATTACGTACCACGCTGCTTTAACTGTCAAGGAAATCATCTTACTACTAATTTGTCTGCTTGTCCAGAATTTAAAAGACAAAAAATTGTAAAGGAAACCATGAGCTCTTGCAATATTAATTTCTTTGATGCATATCCTCGACAAATTATTCCCAACGGCTTCAATCTGGACCTACCCCTTCTAGTACAATACAGTATCATTCCTCTCAACCTCAGTACTCACAGTCCCACAATTTACAACCCAAATCCTATAATAACAATTTTACTAATTATATGTTTTCTTCCCCTACAACTTCAAACCCAAACAAAAGGCACAGGCCAACCAGCCCTGATCCCATTGAAATTTCAAGAAAAGAAATACACAACCAAACACCTCTTTTGTCTCGGGGAATTTTTAATAGTCAACATTATTTAAAAAACTCAGTCGCAGTAAAATTACAATCAGAGGAATTAAATGCAACAATAAGTGTAGTTTTAGAAGTAGTTCTCAATATTATAAGTAATATAAAACAAACAAACAATTCCGATGTATCAAAATCTGTAATAGTGGAATAAATTAGTAAACATGTAAACCATACCTTGTCTTCAAATTCGCAGACACAAACGCAAACATAAATTTGCTGCCAGCAGTAGCTAATAAAGTAAATCTAGAATATCTGCTATATCAAAATAATATTTCCATAGCATTGCTTTCAGAAACGTGGTTTAAATCAAAATACTATTATAATTTTAAAGGTTACAATTGCTTTAGATCAGATCGGGCCGACGGATATGGTGGAACTGCCATTTTATTAAAATCAAACTTAAGATGCAAAGAAATAAATCTTAAAAATAGATATCCTTTCACTCATAAATGTATTTCAGTTAAAATTTTCCGAGGTAAAAATCCCATCAATATTGTGTCAGTTTACATTGAACCAAAGACCAAGATATCTAAAAGTCAATGGTTGGAATTCTTTAAAGACATACCCAAACCGTTTATTATTGGTGGGGATTTTAATTCCCACAGTATCGCATGGGGCTGTGAAATTGAAGACAGCTATGGTAAAAAACTTCTAGAATGTATTCATAGATATGTAATCATTGTAATTTGATATGTCTGAATGATGGATCGCCCACATTAGCAACTAGTAAGAGTCCATCCGCTATTGACTTAACCTTTTGTACACAAGATATTTCAAAATTTTTTACTTGGAGAGTCCTACAGGACCCTCATGGATCCAATCATCTTCCGATTATCATTAACATGGAAACAGATCATATAACTTCATTTCCAGCTCAAAACTGTCACAAGATCTGGAATCTTAACAAGGCCGATTGGAAATTATACACATATGTACTAGAAGCTGAAAATTCTCCTGGAAACTATCAAACTCTAATAGCAAACATTAATAAAGCAGCCAATTTAGCAATACCAAAGTTTTCATCTAACGGAATAAATAAGAGACGAATTTCGAACTAATGGTGGTGTGAAAGTTGCAAAACCGCCACTGATAACTGAAAAATTGCATATGGAAAATATAAACAAGATCCTACAAGAAATAATTTAGTTGAATTTAAGAGACTTGACTTAAGTATGGAAGAAAGTAAACGCTTTTAAAAACCGCAAACAGTCCAACAAGATTCCAATAGATCCAGAATCCAGCTGGCTAGATGAATTTCATAAGAAAATATCTCCACAGTGGGTACCTTCACAACATTTTCCAGAATACAGCGAATCAGTGTCAAGAGATAGGTTTGGCTTAGAAGAACCATTTAAAATGTGGGAGTTAGAGCGAGTACTTAGTCAACAAAATAGCAGTGCTCTAGGTAAAGACAATATTTCATATTCCATGATATACCATATTCCTTACCACTATAAAATATCATTATTAAATATTTTTAATGACATTTGGAATGATACGTTACAAATTCCAGACAGCTGGAAGGAATATAGTCTAATACCTATTAAAAAACTTGGGGAACCAGAAAATTGCAGTAGATCATATAGACCAATATCCTTAGCCTTTTGCTTCCTAAAGACTTTAGAAAGATTAATAAAAAATAGAATTGAACATTGGTTAGAGCAAGAACATATTCTCCCAAAATCTCAGTATGGATTTCGAAAATCAAAATCAACCCAAGATGTCATAACTGCCTTAGTCTCATCCATACTAATAAACTTTACTGATGATATATATACTATGGCTGCTTTTCTTGATGTCTCCTCTGCATTCGATACCGTTAACTTGGACATTATGCATAAAAAGCTATTAGACATCGGCTTCCCCATCACCATAGCTAGATTTCTGAGGACACTGTACAGCACCCTAATATGGGCTTTTTATAATTTCAGCATTTAATTTACTTTGTACCACTGACCTGATGATGCTTTGCAAATTTTAGAAAGCGAAACTGGTCGTTTTGGGTAGTAAAATTAAACTGATTGTGAGTAAGTCTAATTTATTTCTTTTACCTCTTTTGTAAAATGGACTCACACAAGCAACACATTCATGATGAGACATGACAGTGTGAAGTATATGTACCAATAACTGCATTCCTACGACAACATCAATGATTTTTAGGTTACCACAGATTGTCGTCTTCAAAATTAATTTTCAAAACCTAAATTGTTCTACTTTTGACCGATGTTTTTCTGAGACAACCTTTATACTATCAGATTTTTTTCTCTTAATTGTCTTAAAAATGGGTGACGTCGAAATTTTAATATCGAGAACATCGAAACTTCTCAGTTGATATATAACTTTTTGTTTGAGATGTTTAAGGCATTTTTTGTTTAGAAAAAAAAAGCTTAATTTGATCCTTTGTAAGAAAAACAAGTCTGGAAATTGGGAGCTACTTTTTACGAAAATTCCAAGTTTGTTAAAGTTAAAATTTTTAAAGTCTGGGAATTATAGATTTTTAAGATTTTTAGTTACGAATAAATTTTTAATAATCTCACCTGTCAAAAATTTCCCGTCACATTATTCTCTCCTCTTAATTTTTATAGATTTGAATTACTTTTGTTTAGTGTTATCATTAGACTTCGGCAAATATGCATATTGCATATTTTGCATATTGTGCATATTTTATGCAAATATTTCATATTTTGGCATATTTGTATAAAAGTTTGCATAAAGTGCATAAAAGTTCAGATTTTTATACTGTATTTGAAAATTTTTAAACATACCAATTTATTTCAATTCTTGTATAAAATTTTGTAGTCATTTTAATCAAGAAATGATCTAAGTACGTAATCTCTACAGGTACAAAACATTTACAATTTCAAAGAAGATCAATTTAAGTAGCCCTCAACATTCTTAGAAAGTCTCGGTCACTGAGGCATTTAGTTATTGGATAATCGCTAAGGGTTCGCTCATTTGCATTTTATGATCTAATCCCCAAATCTATCTACAATTTATTGTATCTTAACAGCAGATAAACGGCTAATAGTTTTGTTCCTAATTTAGGGATTTTCCAAAATCTCCCAGTTTATTGAATTAGGTACCTAAACATTTCTAATTTGATGCTCAGATTTGTAAATCATTTTTGTTTTGATATTCAAAGCGTAAACACTCGTTGTGCGTAACAAAAAGGAAGATTGTGATTTTATAATGCCTAAAACAACCAGTGCTTCAACTTGGATTAAACCTTATAAAATGGTTATGGATATGGGAAAAATCTACTGTTTAGTCTGTGGCAAAATTGTAAGTATCTAATATTTTCTATTAAATATCTAATATTTCATACATACAGGGTGTTTACAAATGACACTTACAACGTTTGACTGTAGATACTTCTCGAAAAATTGAACAAAACAATATAGTTAATGAGGGGTCAAACTTATTTACTTTTCGAGATACAGGGTATTAAAATTAAAAAAAATTAAATTCTGTTAGTTAATAACAACAATAACTTTAAAACCAATAAACGTATTTACTTGAAATTTAGTACTCGTAGGTTGTTTTTAAATGAAAAATAGCTTCCTTTAGTGAGAAAAAATTGTCCATGGTACAATACAATGGTGTGTATTTAGAAAAATTTTTCACCTTTACTTTTTTTTATGAAGTCAGCTATTCTAAAACACAATTATTTTTATTGTAATTGAATTAACAAAAAAAAAAACTTTTGTTGAATTTTAAAATAAGTTATATGATGTACTAATGGTTAGTAACAAAAACTAATTTGTGAATTAATACTGCATTTAAAACACTTAGCGAGTGTTTTTTTTCCAAACCAGTTATTTGATTAACCAAAAACACCTTGTATATTTTTATATTTTAAAGGTTGGGTTAAAATAAAGGTTTTTATTTTTATTTATAGATAGCATGTGAGAAGAAATTTCAGATAGACCAACATGTGAGAACTGCTTCACACATTGCAAAAAAAGGAAAAATAGGAGGAAAACATCAAACTTAAATGGCTAAATGTTTCCAATCTACTTCAAAAAAATTAGATGAGCAAGAAACTTTTAATGAAGACTTGTGTCGCGCATTAGTGTCTGCAAACATACCGCTTTCAAAATTAGCAAATGTAAATTTTAGTTCGTTTCTAAAAAAATATTGCAAACTTAATGTTCCAAGTGATCGGTCTCTAAGAAGAAATAATGTGAACGGGCTATACTCGTCGGTGTTAATTAATATTAAGGAAGAAATTGCAGATAATTATTTTTACATATCTGTAGACGAAACCACTGATTCCTCAGGAAAGTATATTGCTCATTTATTGATTGGTGTTCTTAAAGAAGATACCTTACCAAAATCTCATCTTATTTCATGCCAGCAACTTGAGAAAACAAATGCTTTAACAATTTCGCGTTTTATACAAGAAACATTAGCAACTTTTTTTCTTCCGACAACTATTCCTTCTAATAAATTACTGCTTATTTTATCGGATGCTGCTCCTTATATGGTGAAAGCAGGACAAAATTTAAAAATATTTTTCCCAGATTTAATACATGTTACTTGTGTAGCGCATGGATTAAACAGAGTTGCAGAGGAAATACGAAAAAAGTTTCCTCTTGTAAATACCATGATATCCAGTGTCAAAAAAGTATTTCTCAAATCTCCTATAAGAATTCAACTTTATAAAGAAATGCTACCTAATATTCCTCTTCCACCACAACCTATTTTAACGCGATGGGGAACATGGTTAGAAGCAGCTAATTTTTATGCAGATCATTTTGTTAAAATAAAGAACATAATTGATACGTTAACAGATGAAAGTTCCCAATCTCTTTTGGATTCTAAACAAACTTTTCAGAGTAACTTGCTTCAACAAGAACTTTCATTTATAAAATCAAATTTTAGTTTTGTTCAAAAAACAATTACTCAGTTAGAATCACCAAAACTGTCATTGTTCGAAAGTACAGCATTAATAAAAGAATTTGCGTCATGTTGTCGGAACGTTAGAGGTAATATTGGAAAAGATATTTTAAAAAAATTTGAAGCTACTATGGAAAAAAATAAAGGTTACCATATTCTTTCTGAAGTAGTCAGTGTTCTAGCTGGAAATATTTCGGAAACAATTAATTTAGAACCAAATGTTTTGGTTAGTTTGAAAAATGCTCCCGTTACATCAGTTGATGTTGAACGAAGTTTTTCCATATATAAATATATGTACTCAGACAGAAGCCACAAGTTTTTGTTAGAAAATTTTGAACACCACTTGGTCATTTATTGTTACCATAATTCTAAATAAGTTTATTCATACTTAAAAATGATGTAGTTACTTAAAATAAATGTAAATCTTAATGAATAGTAGGAAATATTTAGTTATGTACACTTTTTTTTTTAAATAAAATTGTTACTATTTTACGATTTTTTTATTTATTTGTATGCATATTTTGTAAAATATTTGCATATTTTCGGGTAAACACGTGCATATTTATGCGCATATTTTCTACATTTTTATTTGCATATTTGCCGAAGTCTAGTTATCATCTTGCAAGTCTTACAACTACAAAGAGTCAAAAATAATTTCTAGTATAATTTTACAGAACACAGAAAAATATTTAGCTAATTCTCTTTACTAGTTTTTTTTTAATTCATCCCACATAGCGTAAAAGCAGAAGATAATGCAGTTTTTAATGAGAAAAGCGTAATAGCGTTACTTAATAAATTGCATGTAGAGGCGTTTAACGTTAAGCGGTAGTTTCTAAAAATTGAAATTCCATTTTTAGCCCGAGCGAATACTTTAAAAAGCATTTCCGTGAAATAGCCGACCACCGGCATATTGCAGAACAGAAACTTCTGCACTTACACCAAATCGTCTGCACCTATAATATAACAGAGGTTATCTCAGCATCGTCAGCTACTTTTCTACAATAACGAGGCCCATTCCATTCCATTAACAAGCCAACTTGACTAGGTCATTATCTTTAGATGCTTTGTAACCGAAACGAACGGTGTTGAACGTTTAGTAGTTATCAGCCTTATCTTTATGCCATCGAGTACGGCGACAAACTTCCAGTTAACTTGGGGTTTAGTACGGTTCAACAACATTTTGGAAGGCTCTGTATCATTTGCAGATATGATCTAGTGTTGAGGGATTCGGCGAATATGCATTTGCGGTGGTAGCTGTATAAATGTTGCTTTTCCCCTTACATCCGTTCTCTGGTTAACAGTTTACTGTTATGGCGTAGATATATTTTTGAAAAAGGACCTTTTCCTGAATGTAAATCATTGAAATTATTCATGTTGATGGGATTCACTATAGCTGATAATTCCTTGATGGCAAGCCAAGGGAGGGTTATTTAATTATTAAATTTAACAAATTAATAATTACAACGAATTGTAAATACATACAGTCCAATTCTCTATAACCAAAATATGCAATGTTACCACTTATCTTTCTTTTTTTTTTTCATTCCAGATATTAGGCACTAACGATAAAATTTTACTGTCACCATTGCATGTGGTAGTCTTTCTAAAGACAAATCACATGCTATGATTTTTGTGATGGGTATTTCCAAGTGAATTTTATGTAACCGAATGATATTAAAATATATAATACATATCTTAATTGTAACAATAAAACACTGAAAACTTTGTTTTCAAAACTTCCACAAAATTTATTTTAAATTTTTATCACTACACCTGTTTCGGCTGATTGCCTTTCTCAAGTGACCTGTTTTGACTTCATTGTAGCGTTGGTTTTTGTGTGTTTTGTGTTTTTCTTGTGTCTTGGATGTATCAGCTGTCCTGTTTTAGGCTTGTGCCTCTTCAGGACGTGTTTCCTTTGTGATGGGTGTGGCACTGGGATTTTTGATGTGTCCACTGGTATGTTGCGGTGTTTGTTGGCGAAAGGGATACAAGTGAACGGTTCCTTTCAGAATTTATTTGGTCTAAAACAGAATTAGTAAATATGTGAAAATTATATGTTTATTAATTAACAAAATCTATTGAATTATTGTATGAATGTCGCGACGCGTGAGGGCAGCTGTGGACTGGTACCTCGAAAAATCGACGGGGTATCATTGTGCCATGGGATCGGAAAACCACAGAAAACCAATACCCCCCCCCCCCCCCCCCGTCAGTGTCAGTTCGAAGTGAACATTTAGTATTATAATAAGCGACGGTAATAGAGGGGAGTTGCCTCCTGAATGTCAATGTATTCATCAGGGAGCTCGTTGCTGGCGAGTTCCAGCAGAATAGCGGGTAGGAATGGGAGTTTGGGTTTAGGTCGTCTTCTGAATACATTGCCGAGGGACGAGCAGGTAGTTTTGAGGATGCTTTGGGCTCTGAGGTTTTGGCCCCGGATGGTGCGAATTGTATAACTCCTGCTCAGAGAGGAAAGCCTCTCATTGATGGGCTGGATATTCGACAGGCGATGAATGAGTGCAGAAGGATAGTCGCGTCGTTTTCTGTTAAGTTTACGTAAGATTCTCCTTTCCAGTGTAATTAGTCTATTGTTGAGATGTTTGGGCATCACAGCACAGATGCAGGATCTGTACTCGATGACCGGTCTGATAAATCTTTTGTATGTATGGATAAGTGTGCGTGAGTGAGTGCGGCCGAATCTGCCAGTAAGAGCGTTGAGAAGTCCGAGTCGGCTCCTAACCTTATTACAGGTTCTGTCAGTATCGTCACTCCAGCGTAGTGTTTGCGTAAACAGCACGCCGAGATATTCGACCTGGTTTCGGAGACGGAGTCGTTCTCCCCATAGACTCAAATTGTGCCATTCGGTGATGATAGGTGTGATGTATTGGCTGCGATAAGGGTGTCTGAAAAGGATCATCTGTGTTTTGTTAGGGTTTGGTGTCACTCTCCATCTCTGACACCATTGTTCAACAAGGAGCAGATGATTTCGAGCGAACCTAAGTGTAGAGTCGACGTGTGGTGTAGTTGTAAGGAGTGCTGTGTCGTCTGCGTATAGTAAAGTAGTTGTATTGGTATATCTAGGGTTAGGGAAGTCGCTGTTGTATATTGTGTAAAGTATTGGTGCCAACACGGAACCCTGAGGGACTCCCGCAGTGGGAGTGAAGGATGTAGAGAAACGATCACGCTCCTTGACTGTGATCCGCCGTTGAGAGACATATGAGTGGATGAGTCTGACGAATGGAGTTGGTAGCCCGATGCTCACGAGTTTCTTGACCAGTCCCACATGCCAGACTTGGTCAAAGGCTTTTTGAACATCGAGGAAGATACCTAGTGACAATTTGCCGTCGTTCAGACTTTGTGTAAGGTGTGTCACGATTTCAGTCAATGCCGTTTTGGTAGAGTACCCTTCTCTAAAGCCGAATTGGTAAGGTGGGATGATATTGTGTTCTGTGGTGAAGTCTACGAGTCTTTCTTTAAGGATTCTCTCGAAGACTTTCGCCAGGACGTTAAGGAGTGATATCGGCCTATAAGAGTGTGGGTCGGTACGCGGCTTGCCTTTTTTCAAGAGCATAGTTGTATATGCTACTTTCCAAGGTTTTGGGAAGTAGCAGAGTTTATGAGTGGCATTGACTATGTTCGTCAAGTATAGAGTGACGCTCAGCGGGAGGTGTCGCACACAGTTCCTGGCAATCTTGTCAGGCCCCGGTGCGTTTGATTTGCCAATTTGGCAGAAATGTATGAAGGTTTGGGGATCCACAGGCGCCATGATTGGATGTTCATGGGGTGCCTGAGTGTCGAAAGGGGTTCTGAGCAGTCGTGTTATGTCTCTCACTGCGCGATCACAGAAGGCATGATCAAATCTCGGATCGTCTGGGGAGACTAAGGTATTTTGTAAGTGGATTTTGAAAGCTTCTGCTTTCTGTTGGTTTGAGTTAATAATATGATTGTTCACCACAAGGTGAGAAGGATTATTGGTTTTTTGTTTGGTTAGGCATTTGAATTTATGACAGAATCTATCGCTGTCACGGTAATCAAGACTGGAGGTCGCTGCAGCCCATTGAAGTGATCTGTTTTTGGCATGGGTTTACACTTATAGTCTCTAATGAAATAGGTTGAGGAGGGGAGAACTGTTTGTCTCAAGCTGGTCATTCAGAATTATATCTGTGTTTTTTTTTAATTTGTTGATTTCCATAGATTCTAACAAAGATAGCTTAAGGCCTTTATTTTGAATGTGGAGAATTTTAAAATCGTCATTAAAAGAATGATTATGATCTAGAAGGTGATGTGCGTATGTAGAATCTGTTTTTCTATTATTGAAAGCCCTTTTATGTTCTGCTATTCGTTTATTAAAATTTCTACCCGTTTGACCAATGTAAGTTTTTGGGCAGTCGCCACATTTAAGTTTGTACACAACACTGTGTAAGTGTTTTTTATGTTGGCTCTTGTTGTTTTTAATATATTTGCCTAGGTTGTTATTTGTTCTGAAACCTGGTGTTATTCCTTTCTTTTTTATGTGTTTGGCTATTTTTGTTGATATTTTGCCTGTATATGTAATCGAGCAGAAGTTACTGGGTTTTTTCTCTTTTTTTTGCACAAAATTTGCTGGCTTTTGACGGCTGTAAAAACCAAACTAATTGTTTTTAAAACTTAAAATTTTGACAGACGTCATGTCATGAATGGCAAATGTCAACACCGAAATCAATTCGGTATCAAGTAGCGCCATCTATCAAAGGCTAGTTTAATATCAATCTATCCTCGTACATTGTACACTCGAGAGACTTACACCAAAGTTTTTAAAGTTTCACGCTGACCGTGGCCATCGTCTTATCAGACGAGAAGACTACACAAACAATTTATAATTGACGTTAAAACTACAGAAACTATGCTAATAATGATTTTTAGATAATTTCTAAGATCAAGAACTGAAAATGGACATGCAGTGGCCTTTATACTAGGAAATAATGAATATGCTATTCGTATCCCTCAATTCTGCAGCACTTTTACGCGAGAAACAATCGCCATTTTAAAGGCATTAAACATATTTAAGAATCACACAAGCTCAAACTTTCTTCTCATTTCTGACCTTTTATCTGTTCTTCAGAGCTTAGGGTAAATATATCCAGCACTTGCTATCCTGCAACAAATACAATTGGCACTTTACCACCTACAAAAAAGAGATGCAAAAGTTAAATTTCTTTGGGAACCGTCGCACACAAGTATCGCAGGGAATGACAAAGTGGATAAATTGGAAAAGAAAGCTATTACTGACGAGCAAACTGAAATAATGACAACAATTCCATTCAGTGATATCCAGCTCAATATTAAACAGCATTGTGTAAAAAATTGGCAATAAATGTGAAATTCTTCTACGGCTAAACTTAAAAATGTTAAAATTAAATTGGTACTAAATAGAAGGCAACAGGTGATTATAAACCGATTAAGAATTGGACATACAGCGTTAACTCACCAGCATCTCATAACAAAAGAGTTACTACCTAAATGTTCTTACTGTGAATGTCCAATAACTGTTCAGCATATATTGATTGAATGCCCTCTTCATTCCTACGAAAGAGCCATCAACAACAGACCAGAAGAAGCAAAGAAACTTAAAGATATTTTAAACTGTAATGTATCAAATACAATTAAATTCCTTAAGGACATACGTTTATTCATCATCATCCAGCCTCAAGAGTCCACTGCCGAACATAGGCCTCTTCCTCATGTTTCCAACCCCGTCTATCTTGCGCCGCTCTTATCCAGTTTTTATTGAGTCTTCTTAAATCGTCAGTCCATCTTGTAGGTGGTCGACCGACGCTTCTCTTGTCTTCCCTTGGCCTCCATTCCAATAACCTCTTTGTCCATCGCCCATCTGTCATTCTGGCTATGTGTCCTGCCCATCTCCATTTTAGTCTGGCTATCTTCTCGATGATGTCAGTCACTCCGGTTCTTCTCCTGATGTCTTCGTTGGTTATTCTGTCTCGCAGAGTTATTCCTAACATGGACCGCTCCATTCTTCTCTGCGTGACTCTCAGTTTGGTAGCTGCTGCTTTTGTTAAGGTAAGTGTTTCTGCTCCGTACGTCAAGACTGGGAGGACGCACTGATCAAATACCTTTCTCTTTAGGCATGTGGGCAGCTCACTTTTAAAAGTTTCTCTCAGTTTTCCAAATGCTGCCCACCCAAGGCCGATTCTTCTCTTCAGTTCATGAGTCTGGTTGTCCCTGCCAATCATAATTTCATGTCCCAGGTATTTATATCTATCTACGAGTTCTATTTCTTTCCCACCAATACTGATGTTCTGGTTTACTACGTTCTGGTTCTGGTTCTGTACGTTTATTACATAAAATTTAATAGTTATATATATTATTTTGTAATTTATAATTTATTATTTGTAATTTGTAATTATTAGTATATTTTGTTACTGTAAAATCTGTAAAACCCGCTAATAACCTTTAATGATTGATGCGGCAATTCTAAACAAAAAAAAATAATGATTTAATTTCTAAAATAAATTCAAATTAGGACGTGACCCTAATTTTATGGTCAACAGTGTATTATTTTATTATTATGCTGTTAAACTATTTATTTTGTTCTATTTAGAATCTCTAACAACAGCATAATAAGACAATGGAGAAGAAGGGCACAAGAGTGATCTGAATGGAAGGACATAGCCAGACAGGCAAAGACCCATCCAGGGTTATGATGCCAAAAGAAGAAGAAGAAGAAGAACAACAGCATAATAAGGAAACAAAGTGTCGCAGTGTTTCTACAAATCAATTTATTTATATTAGAGAGAAGAAAAATGAATGATAAATGAGAATGAGGAAAGTAAATTAGACAAAGACAAAGGTGAAATATTGACGAAAATTATATTAACAAAGATTTGGATGTGTCTTGTTCCAATTTCGTTCAAAGCTTGTTATCTCAAAAGTGACTTCAAAACGTGAAAAGTTAATAGTGTCTCCACCCATGACATACACATCTAATGTAATTAACAGAGCCCTATAATGTGTTTCTTAAAAACCCTTGACGCTCATTAATTGTTTCCGTCAAAGTCAACCCCCATCCGAAAATACTGAACATTAGCACACGACCACGTACCGTTAACATAATAAAACTTGATTTAAAGGGGACAGAGTCGACTCGCTAATTAGCCGCAGCCATAATCTACCCCTATCTACTGATTCGGAAAATTTTGATCCGGTGCCTGTCTAATTTTCGCCACAAGTGAGGTGGCGAATCAACGTTTAATTGATACCATGTGCCTCCTCTGCTAGAAATACGACACTGAATATATTTACATAATCAAAAGTTTTTCAAGAATTTCAGTGGGGTAAGAAGACAGAGTAAATTATAAAACTTTGTGTTTAACATACGAATACAGAGACATTGTATGATAAATGTTTATTACGGTTATTCGATGGAAACACGTTTAGATGTTGCAAGCTATTTTTAATTTAACACGTTTAAAAGCAGTCTGCTAATAAAATATGTTCAGCGGATCATCAAACGATTCTGTAACAGACATCTATATCTCTATATCCGAATGGAACATTTTTATTCGCAGATTTAAAGGACTGTATATATAGTAATGTTTAGATAGCGGAATTTACGAAGAACGGACGATTTATTTTGCATATTTTAAAAACAAATTATATAAAAGTTTAACATTTTCCTGTCTTGGAATTTTTTTAAGTTGGATATAAATGAGTTACTACCTGAATTTAATAATATTATAGGTTTCCGAAGAAAAAAAAAGTTATTAGCGTAGCAAGTCGTAGGTACGTACTTGCTTTTAAGGGCCAGTTCAGCAGTCGACTCATACATGCATTCAAAATGTTTAAGATCAAGATGAATAAAAAAAGAAAATATTTGTTTAATCAAGACCTGTGTAAAGCAAGCTATGTTAGCAGCAAACATTCCGTTACAAAAAATGCAAAATACACGTTTTAGCCAATTTTTACAAAAATATTGTAGCTTTAATGCTTCTACTGAGGCAACACTAATAAAGGGCACTTTAATTGCATTGTCTTCTTCTTCTTATTAGTCTTCTGTCGTCCATGTTTGGACATAGGCCTCTCCCAACTCCTTCCATCGGTCTCTATCCTGAGCAACATATTTCCAATTTGTTCCAGCTATTCTTTTAATGTCATCAACCCATCTCATCTGTGGTCTTCCTCTTGGTCGTTGACTTTCGTAAGGTCTCCAATGTTGTATTGTAGTATTCCAACGTTGGTCTTTTTGTCTAGCAGTGTGGCTCGCGAAGCTCCATTTAAGTTTGGCAATTTTTGTTGCTATGTCCTCGACTTTTGTTTTGGATCTTACCCAGTCGTTCCTCTTTTTATCTGACAGTCATATACCTAACATTGCTCTTTCCATTGTTCTTTCTGTTGTGACTAGTTTATTCATGTTTGCCTTGGTTAGGGTCCAGGTTTGACATCCATATGTCATGATAGGAAGGACGCATTGGTTGAACACTTTGCTCCTTAAGTATTGGGGTATTTTGCAGTTCTTAAGTATCCAACTAAGTTTTCCAAATCCTGCCCATGCTAGTCTTGCTCTTCTAGTAATTTGCGCACTTTGGTTCTCTTTGTCAAGTCACAGGATTTAGCCTAGATAGATATATTCCCGGATTTTTTCTATCTCACTGCCATTTATACGTCTGGAATCATCTGTGTTTGTCATTATTTTTGTTGTTTTCATATTCATTTTTAGGCTGACGTATTGGGAGCTGGCTGCTAGTTTCCCCATCATAATTAGCAGTTCCTCGAATATGCTCGCTATAATCACTATGTCGTCAGCGAATCTGAGGTGGTATAACTTGTTGCCATTAACGTTAATGCCATAGGTTGACCAATTTGTAGTTTTGAAGACGTCTTCTAGGGCGAGGTTGAAAAGCTTTGGCGATATTACGTCTCCTTGTCTCACCCCTCTCTTAATGGGGATGGGATTTGTATTTTCGTCTAGTTGTACTATCATAGTTGCATTTTCATATATATTATGTATTAGTTGCCTATATCTCGAATCTATTCTACAATTATTAATAGCTTGTTCTATGGCCCACATCTTGATGCTATCAAACGCCTTTTCATAGTCGACGAAGGCAAGAAATACGGGTAGTTGGTATTCATTTGCCTTCTCTATCAATGTTCTCATTGTCAGCAGATGGTCTGATGTACTATATCCTTTGCGGAAGCCAGCCTGTTCAACCGGTTGGTAATTATCCATTTTGTAGGTTAACCGGTTAATTGCGGAAATTAACGCTTCTTTAAGCGATAACAACTTTTACGTAATTGTCGATGAAAGTACAGATGTCACTAAAAGAGGATTAACCAAGAAAACCTTATTTAATAGCTTCAAAATAACTAGAGAAACCTAATAATATGACTATAAGCCGTTTAATTCAGCAAACGCTCTCTGCTTTGTTATTGCAAAGGGAGATAAAAAGAGAAAATTGTTTAATATTTTTATCAGATGCCGCTCCATATATAAGTAGTAGAAGTTCTTAGAAGTGAATTTGATTTAGTCATAAATTAATTTCAGACGATAAAAAAGTATTTTTGAAAGCACCTTTGTAGCATTTATAAATTCCTTGGTATAGATTAAAATCGCCTCGTATATTTTAAAACACCCAAAAATATATTTTCAATCCTCTCTGCGTCGCCGAGTTGATATAACCACATTTTACAGTTTGTTTATATTTCACAGACGCATATCCTTTGGTATTTTCTTTGATCGAAAGCCGCTCGATGTTGCGTTTTAAATAAACATCCATTTAGATCGCAGAGAAGGTTTTAACGGAAAGATAATTGCAACATTCTCGCTGAGGCCGTTGTCAGGAGTAGTTGGCTTCAGGTTAGTCCAAATTTTACGTCAAATTTGTAATGTTTTCTCGTCCTTCGTCCCTTTTCATGGAAATCTAGTGTGTAGTGGCAGTTAATTGTGCAGTATGTGCAGTTACAGAGGAGGTTTGAAAGGGTGGCCATAATGAGCAGACGTGTTTAATTTAGTCGGAAAAGAGCGGCTAATTTGTTGAAAAATAATGAATTATACTCTACGTAATGTGTCAGTTTTGAAAGAGTAATCACTGTTTCTATGTTTCTAAGTATCCAAGAGATTTATGTCGCCTACAACAATTTTGAAAGATATCCACATGTTCAATTTTCCTGTTTTTTAAAAAGCCGAGTCTGAAGTTTGTATCCAGTGCCGCCAATTTCAACTTCAAATTTGTATTTGTCCTAATTAAGAAGCCGTTTCAAAATACTTTTCATAGAATGGAGATGAATTTGTTCGAGTGGCAGAGAGTTTCAGTTCCAGTTCGTAACCCCAGAAAATTAAAATAATTTTAGTGAAATCAAGGTAACTTTTGTGTTTGATTTTTAAAGGAAGAATAAACATTTTTAATAATAATTTGCTTTCATAACAATTTAAAAAATAGTAATAATTAAAATTGTAGATCATACCCTTTTTCTTGTGTTTTATTAGGAAGAAAGGGCCTTTTTCTTTCATCCAGCAGGAAGTTTTCTCAAAGCGGCGTCCCATTTTAAATAGCTAGAGGACTTCCTTGTGTTTTGTTTGGCCATTTGTCCAGGAGATTCATGTAAGTACGCTCTTTTTGTTTCATTTTTGTAGTTGCGCCAATCCAACCCCCTTGCCATTCACTTATCCACGACCCAGTTTCTCCAAATAAACCCTGAGCGCCGTTCGCAACAGTTTCGTATATTTTGCTTGCCCTGTCTCTAGCCCCGTAATTTCTGTGGTAGGTAATATGGTAGGCAAAATAATTCGTTACACCTTTACGCCTGCAAGTTTCTAAAAAAACATTACCAGGTGTAGGCTTGCCTCCAGAGCCCCTAATTACATGATGGGAAGCATGGATTACAGCAGCAATTTTCTACGCAAATCATTTTGTGCCATAAAAGATGTTGTTTTAGATATTCAAAATGACATTGTGTAACTGAAAGTCAACTTTTAAGTTAAGTACAAATTGCTAAAAAACTTATGTTTATAAAAGTTAATATTAGTTTTTTTTACGAAATCTAAAGTCATTAGAACAAAGGAATATTCAATTAAGTGATTCGGGTACATTTGTTAAAGGTTTTTATACCAGTGCTTCTATTCTCAAGAATGCTGAGAAATGAAGATTCTATGGGAAGTATTTTCGTAATTTACTGTAAACGAATCAGTTACGATAAAATTGTATGGACTGCCATATACTTGCCTTCGGAAACTTAGTAGGTATGTGGCTATGTTCCGGTAGGTTTGAACTAATCCTAAGAAAAGAAATCGGTGAAATCATATTTAAACCAATATTTTTTAATTCTTCGAAAAGCACTTCATCAGGAATAGTTAGAGATACATTTGACAGTATAAGTCTCTCAGCTGGTGTTATAAGTCGACGTGCCTGTATAATTTTATCTTGAACTTCCATTGAGCCATAGGAATTCATTAAATCCTCTAACAGCTACTTAATAGATAGATATATGCAAATTCTATTATTGATAAACATATGACATACAGCATAAGACATACCGCATACGACTCAGTCAACAGACAAAAACTTCTACAGGCTATGGTGGAATTTCAAATGCCGCTTCATCTTGTTCAACTAACGGAACTTACACTCACAGGCGTAGAGAGTGTAGTCAGAATCCAAAACGACTTTTTAAGATCCTTCCATTGTAAAAATGGACTGAGACAATTGGATGCACTATCGTGTCTCTTATTTAACCTTGCACTAGAAAAAGTAATTCGAGAGTGCCATATTAATACGAATGGCACCATCTTTAATAAATCTGTACAAGTGGTCGGATATGCAGATGACATAGACATTATTGCTAGGTCCACAGAATCTCTGATCGAAGCATTTCGATCACTAAGGGCGTCTGCACTGAGAATGCGATTAAAAATAAACGCACAGAAAACCAAGTATATGTATTGTACTAGATCAAGCAACCAGATACCTAGACTAATAATTGATGATCTGGAACTGGAAGGTGTGGACACCTTCGTCTATCTGGGCTCGCTGCTGAATAGTGCTTGCCAATGAGTGCTATTATTGCTTGAGGAAACAGATGGCCCCAAAACTACCCAGAAAAATTAAAGTTACCATATATAAAACACTAAAAAGGCCAATGTTAACATACGGGTCAGAAACGTGGTCACTTACACAGAACGACCAAGAATTACTTAAAGGTTTCGAGAGAAAAATTCTAAGGAAAATATATAGAGGAGTCCGAAAACAGGGTTTGTGGCGTAGGCGCTACAACTTTGAGTTATACAGAAGTTTTAGGGAAACTGACGTTGTAAAATGTATTAAATTAGCACGCCTTCGATGAATAGGACATGTAATTAGGCGAGATGAAGATGCAACGATCAGAAAAATTTTCGAACGAAGAGGACCAGTAGGAAGACGAGCCAGAGGAAGACCAAAACTTAGGTATCAAGATAACATAGAGGATGATCTAAAATCCATCGGAGTTAAAGCATAGAGAAGAGTTGCCAGAGACAGGGGCGAATGGAAGATTGTTCTGAAGAAGACTTTGGCTTATAACGAGCTGTAATGCCACTGATGATGATGATTGTTGATAAACGGGAACAGAAAATAATATTTTTGGGTCCTATTATGTTTCCTAAAGGGATAAGGTAATCCTGAAGACGAGCTCCATCGATTGGATCTTTTTTTGGAAATTGCTGCTGGGCTAAGGCTGTGGAATATGACTTAACGGTGGTACATTGGATTTGAATAAGAGTGGAAATCGACTCAATATTTAGCTCCATAGTTATCTTAGACAGTGGCCCCAAAATTTTCGGTGCTGACCTGTCCAGTTGCTAATAACAACGGCATGCACACCTCAATACACATCGTATAGATACGAAATTTTAAGACGACTTAGTTTATCAGCTAAAAAATCATGAATTTGTCACAGTCCCGAACAGGGACATTTTTTTGGTTATTTTCCTGTACTTTCTGAGCTGTTATTTTACTTCTCCATAAAATGTTTTATTTTGATTTTTCTAACCTTTAATAGAAAAAGACTACAATATAGTTAAAAAGAAACATTAAATGCCTGTTTTGTTAAATTGTCAAAATTTACAAAAAATATCTGTTGGCATTCAGTTTTATTCGAAATGATACATTTGCATATTTTCTCACTTTCAGTGAAAATATGAATGACTGCACCGCGGAAGTGTGAGCGGCGAAGACGTTGATTGATTGATGGCCGATAATTTTTTTTGCATCATCCAGCATGTTCGGCAAACAGCGGAATCGCTATTGTTTTTCCATCAGTATCTAATGATCGATGATTTTCCTAAAGCCATATTTTCCAATGTATCTGCGGAAAATAAGGACCGTTTATTTAAATCATTCCACTATGACAGTTCATTACGATAAAATTGTGTAATGTTTGCGAATTTAAATCAACATAAACTG
Organism: Diabrotica undecimpunctata; assembly: GCF_040954645.1. NCBI lineage: Eukaryota > Metazoa > Arthropoda > Insecta > Coleoptera > Chrysomelidae > Diabrotica > Diabrotica undecimpunctata. The sequence continues at coordinate 10,191,407 of NC_092811.1, read as the reverse complement.
AATGCGAACAGGTCTAAATGTATTATCTGATTTGTGTATAAATTCATATGTTGCTATCAGTTTTGTTAACATTGAAAGTTAACATCGTACGTTTTCAAAATATGGTTTCGCTTATTTGATGCATAATAGTAAATTACTGATGTTAATATATCCCATTTAATGGAAACAAGACCGCAAATTTGTTGTTTCTGTTTAACAGTCCAAATATTTGTTAATTTTGTTAATTACTTGTATACAACTAACGGTGAATGAGAATCACAAAAAACAGTATTTTATATTTATCATAATACTATTTAGCTTTTACTCGAGTCATTAGATACACTTAGAAGAATGAGAGTATAAATTGCGTGCATTTGAGAGACTGAGGTAGAAAAAACAAAGGGAAAAAACTAGGTAAAGCATACAGATTTTAGTATGTAGTGAAAAATAAAACCAAAGATATAGTTGGTATAATCTTAAGATCCAACGAACTTACCTGATGTTTGATCTTGATTATATGCGGCTTCATCGAAATAAATAAATAAATTGTAGCACCTCGGCCTCTCGCTAAGTATTCACAACTTCAAAGCATAAACACTTTGGCCCCACCACACCGTCTCGAGGTCATCCATATTCAGTATATTTGAAAGTTATTGTTGCAACATATTATCGGTATTTTTCCAAAATGTTAGGGTGGGTTGGGACCATGGATGTATAAATAAAGATATGTCTTTATTTATACGTCCATGGTTGGGACTTTTTTATTTCGATGAGGCCTCATATAATCAAGATCGAACATCAGGTAAGTTCGTTTGATCTTAAGATTATATTCGGCCTCATCTCATAAATAAATAAATTGTAAATGTTTAAAGTCATTGCAACAACTTTATTATAATAATGCACATATTATATGTTCCTAAAACGTAAATATAGTCTTCTGCAGGTCATCATGCAGGGTAGAGTCGATGGCAAAAAGGGAATAGGTAGAAAGAGGAAGTCATGGCTGCGAAATATTCGAGAATGGACAAACATGACTGTAGACGAATTATTCCACGTTGCAAAAGACATAGAATCTTTTAGAAATGTGGTCGCCAACCTCCGTTAATGGGGACGGCATAGAAAGAAGAAGAAAACGTAAAGTTCCTATCTAAAAATGCCCTGAGGCAATTAGTTAACACATTCTATAACTATGCAAATAACTTAAGGTATTAGGTTTCAATCCAACCTTTAACTAAATTTAGCAATAAGGCTCTGCGTGATCCTCTTAAATCTTTTGTCTTTTCCAAATACACTTAAGAGCTCTTGTTACACAAATATTTGCATCCTTTTCAAAAAATGGCAAGACAAGAAAAGGTTGGGTTTTTTTAATAGCTGTTGTTTTTGTTCTATTAAATATTTTAATTTCAATTTTACCGTCATGTTTTATTATAGTATCAATGTCAATAAGTCTTAATGTTTGTATTCTCTGTCCAATTGCAGGAGCCATTAAGTGAAATGGTATTATTTTCAAGAGTTCGCAGATACTTGAGAGCTACGCCTGGATCCTTGGTATTTTCATACCGCGGTAAAGGTCGTAATTTTCAATTATTTCAAGTAGCTGGGCATCGGTTAGAGGAATTTTATTTTGATTCCATGCCATCTGTAAATGTAGAAAAAAAATCGTGCATTACTAGCCAAAGGTACTTATAGGTACCATTTAAAAAACGGCCTATATGAAAGCTCACATTACATTGCACAGTTTGTAAATTACACAAAATTACAAGAAAACTACTTAGATTTAGAAATTTGTATCCTTAGCACCTGTATTTTCAAGCAATTTGTCCGTTACAAATAAAAAACACAGCACGACCTTCACTATAAAAAACATCAGTGCACACTAACTGTATCGGGTATCGGTATCCTGTATCACAGAGAATATCGAGAGACAAAGGACTTTAATGTACCGATACCTAAATTTGCGTGAACTGAATGCAATGTTGTTTATACGACACTCAAAGTTGATGGTACTCAAATGTACCTCTGGACGTTAAGGGTCGGGAAAATTTATATTCTCTGGCCGTCAAAGGGTTAAAGTTCCGCCCTCTATCGAAGATTGGATACCAGCATGGCAATTTTCACTTTATTTATGGCAACTCTATTATTATTACTATTTATAATATAAAAAAAGTTTTTAAGATTTGTAGAATGCCAAAACATTGGTTGCTAAATAAGCTACCTTTTTTTAGTTAAATTTTTTACCCTCTATATGGATTTCCAATATGCATTTAGCTTCCAAGATTCAATTCTTACTACTAACAAAAAGAATTGTGCAGTCCTGTCAAATTTTGTCTGGCAACTTCCTTTTTACTTTAAAGCCAGAAAGGAGCCGCTCTTCCAATAGTGCCACACTAAAATCAATTAGGAGTGACAGAACGAGTATTTAGTAATTGGAAGAAAACTATAAACGGAAAGAAATAATTGGCCGCCATATTTGATTGAAAATATGCCGATAATCCCATCACGATAAACTTTTGATGTTCCTCGACACATTTCGAGGCATCATAATCCGACAAAATGGAAGGGCAGGTCACACCGAGCCGAGCAGAATAAGCTTGAGTAAAACAACAATTATATCGAGACTGGACAAGAGTGTTAATCAAATATTTACTGGCAATGGGCAGTCGTAAATGTACGTGTCATAAAACGAGAAGTAATTCTAAGTCTGTTATTAGAAAAGCATAAAAATACCCTCGGATAATCATAAGATATTATTTTTTAATAGTAGCGACATTTTCAGAAACTGCAAAATAAACATGTGACAGTCCAACTTTAAGCTACATGTATATACATAGTAGTTATCTTTAAAAGCATTTATTATCAATTTTGAATTTCCTTCTAGCAGGACATTTAATCCGTAAATTATTTTGGGCAATAAAATTCTAATCCAATAATAAAATATAACCCATAGTATAAAATCTTCAAATAATACTAAAATATTAGAGCATATCGCTTTCCGGCGATAATAGTGAGACAGCCCAAAAAACGCGTTTCGAGAAAATCGAGTTGCAAGTTTTTGGCATTTTGCACAGCTATTGTATGCTTTATATTCATTTTTGACTAAAACTATCTCCTTTATTTTAGTAGACATTAAAGATTGCTTTTCAGTTTATTTAGGCAATCATTTGGTACCACTTGAGTTATTAATTAGCATTTAATTGGAAAAATTTTGTGATTCTCGAATAAAACTCGAAATTCGACTACGTTTATCAAAATGCTACGTCTGGTCGACTCTTCTATATGCAGTTGAAACGTGGACCCTAAAAACATCAACCGTAAATAAATTGGAGGCCTTTGAAATGTGGATCTACCGGAGAATGCTCAAAATTTCATGGACATCGCATACCTCAAACGAAGAAGTGCTGCATAGAATAGGCAAGGAAAGAGAACTTTTTAACACAGTAAAAGTTAGAAAAACATCATACCTAGGCCACATACTGAGAAATAATAAGTACCAATATGCCCAACTTATAGTGAAAGGAAAAATCGAGGGAAAGAGAGGCCTAGGAAGGAAAAGACTATCGTGGCTCAGAAACATCCGACAATGGACAGGGCTAAATTTTGAACAGCTAATAAGAACAGCTGAAGATAGAGAAGATTTTAAAATTGTAGTAGCCAACCTCCATTGAGGAGAGGGCACTTTAAGAAGAAGAAGGAAAAATTTTGAATTGTCCCAGTATTGTTGCAAGAATTATTTCATTATTATGAAATATCCACTCGTTTCGATCTCCCATTTAGAGAGTAATAGACTAAATAGAAAAGATAAATAAAAAGTAGACGATAGTTTAATAGTTTTATTAAAAAGTAAAAGAGTTCACAAAAATTCATGTGTATTGAATTAGACGAGTACACAAACTTGATAGCTAAAAACAACACTAGGAGCTTTACGTTTTTGTCTTTGTTAATCAATAAGTATTTGTAGAAACCGTGGCAGGTGGAGATAATTAGATTATCACAGAATAGTGACATCAAATTCTGTTTCTTGTTCGCAGATATTCCCACCGGTTTGTCATAAGCCTTTTTCTTTGACCGGTTTTTTATTACGCTTCTTCTGGTTCTGTTTAGCGAAAATATCAACAGTCTTAAATTCATTCAAATACGATAATTTGTAAAGAAATTTATAAGGTTTCTCTCTGATAATTTTCACCATTTTAATATCTGAGAACGAAAAGTTTTCAGAATCGATATATTTGTTGTAGTTTGTGCCGATTTCTCCTGCCAAATCTTTGAAATCAATAAAATCATTGTACTCGTATTAAATTTCTCTTACACGGTACAGTGGAGAGGTTTTCTTCGCACTTTTCATTAGCTGGTAGTACTGGGCCGGCACATAAATGGGTCCAGTTTTGCGAGTCCTCTTTTTCTGCCTCAATAGTTGCATAAACCGAATCACCCTCGTTTTGAGTGTACCTGGAGATCGGATATATATAGGAGATGATTTTGATTATTGAAGTCGATCGGATAGCCAAGCGGGCTGGGCGGCTGGCTTCTCCTTCGCTTCAATGCGAGAGATGTCAGTTCAAATCCCCGGCTCGGTGAATAGCAAACAAAAAGGCTAACGCAGTAGTTTAAAATTCTAAAATGGATCTGCGGCTTAGTCTAGAATATGCTGGTATCTGATCGGCCTATGGTGGAGCAGTACGGCAAGAGATAAGGGCTTGCGGCTAGGTGATACTCCTCCATAGATCCCTACCGGAAGGGCGTGGAACGCCTAAATACCGGGTATATATATATATATATATATATATATATATATATATATATATATATATATATATATATATATATATATATATATTTTGATTATTGAACTGTGTAATGGCGTATAATATGTACATGCTCAACAAAAATTTGTTTTTTTTTGTCCGCAGAAGTTGTCGGTGAAGAAAATGAACTCTATATCTCCTTCTGCGTTCATAGTTATTTCTTCAATAAATTTATAAATACATGTAGCTATTTCATTGGCACCTTTGTGGACATCACCCTCGTGCCAGACATTGCAAATAGCTTGTTTTGTCTTCAAGTCAAGTACAGTTAGGATGTACATAGAGAGTTTCGACTTATAATAAAACGTTGAAACTTCTTTCTTAAGAGTAGGCAATGCTGTTTGTAACTCCGAAGCCATTCTACTATTCAAGAAAGGAGACAAAGTAAACATCGAGAATTACCAACCAATATCCTTGCTATCACATCTGTATAAATTACTAACTAAAATCATAACCAACCGCCTAACACATAAGCTCGATTTCTATCAACCTATCGAGCAGGCTGGATTCAGAAAACATTTTAATACCATAGACCACTTGCACACCATAAGAACGCTGATAGAAAAATGCACTGAGTATAATGTTCCAATTCATATGGCGTTCGTCGATTTCCATAAATCATTCGATTCCAGCGAATTATGGGCATTGAATCTCTAGAAAATGCACGTATAGATTCAACATACATTAACTTAATTAAAAACATAGCTCGACGAAAGCACAAAAACTAATCCCATAAGACTACAACGGGGAGTAAAACAAGGAGACACCATCTCTCCCAAAATATTTACCCTTGCTTTAGAGGATATTTTTAAGAAACTAGAATGGTACAACAAGGGTATCAACGTCGACGGATCATACTTAAACCACTTGCGATTCGCAAATGACACAGTTTTAATAGCCGATAATATCCAGGAACTAAATGATATGTTCCAACAATTGAATGTAGTTTCAGGAGCGGTAGACTTAAAAATGAACTACAACAAAACAAAAATACTGAGCCGAGAGCAGACAAATATATGGATATACGTAAGATGCGCCTATAACACCACATTTCGAAAGCTTCGAGCCGATTCATAGATGCAACAGTCAGTGTCCACGCTTCCATTCCGTAAAGCAGAACTGTGAATATGTAGCAGTTCAATAGACGGCATTTTGTTTTTAACGATATGTCTCGACTGTTGAAAATGGTTCTCATTCTAACGAATGCTGCTTTTGCTTTTATTATGCATTAAGAGTATAACCAAGACTTACACCAAATTTGTATAGACTGTAAACAGAGTAGAATGGAAGGTAAAGTGCTAATAATGGCGAAAAGAAATATTTATTTATGATTCAAGGTCTAATGAAATCAAGGCTTCCCTCATAAAGGAAAAAAATCTAAATACGACTTTTAAATTAAAACCTCAGTTCAACAAGGCCGTCAAATATAACCCTTTTAACAGTGCGACCATGTCTATTATCATTAGCTGTTTCGAAACTAAAGAAAATAATCAGGATAATGCTTCGTTTTCATTACTCTTTATGCAAAACAATACGGAACGCTCAGTCCTCTTGACGCCATTCATATCGAATTACATGGGCTTGTGACACCTTTCTATCATTGAAAAGAGCCATCCTAATTTTCATATATACTCACGAGAGAGGAAATATGTGCTTTATGTGCTTTGTGTACCTTTAAAGCCGAAAAATGCCAATTACTTAAAAGGGATTTTTGTATTGCCGGAAGTTGAATTGGTACTTCACATATGAAACTTTCTGAGACCAAACAGAATTATATATTTTTCAAGAAAATGAAAATTAATATATCACTATAAAAATTTATATATGGATAATTACTTATTATTGCGAAAGGCAATAATTATGTATAGAACATTCGATTAGATGAAACTTAACTGCTGCTTGGTATATGTAAAAGAATTTAAATTTTGAGGAAATAAAAAATAAATTGGCATATAAAACCGCTAAAAAATGTATATTTTCATCATGTTATGAAAGTCAAAATATATCAGCTCTTAAAATTAATTATCAAGGGCAAAACTAAAGAAAAATATGGTCGATGAAGAAGATGAACACTGTAGCTAAAAAATATAGATCAATGATATGGAGCTAGGACGAGACTATTATTCAGAGCAATATTAGATAAAGTGAAGATCATGCAATTAATTGATGATATGAGACTTAAAAACAAATTAAAGAAAATCTTGATGACGAAAATATGAAGAATTTCTGCTAAGAAACGAAAAAGCGAAACAGTCATTACCAGCAGAAAATGAGTTTCTTTAAGGATGCAGAAGAGAATATGGTTGATAATTGAAGGTTTATCAACTATTTTTTACTACTTCCATTTAACACTATTTTATTTCTTTATGTTCGGTTAAAGACTGTGTTTACATTATCAGCCTGAACTTACAAACGATAAATCGTAAGCAATCTTACGGTGAGAATTCTGAATATATGTTAAATAGCAACATTCACGACTTAACAGAAAACCTAAATTTAGAGGTGATCATTATTCAAGCATTAGCTCTTCTTCCCTTTCTTTTAATATAATTTTGTGGATTTTGTTGTTTGATAAGACGTCGTCTCCATATTTTTAGAGTTCTGCAGGATTTCCTAGCGCTTTGTTGTTCTTTAGTTTCTGGCTTGCCCTGTTAGATTCCTGTAAGGAAGGTGGATGGAGTTCATTATATTTAGGTCTAGAGCATTATCATCATTTATCAAATTTTTACAGCAAATCCTTGAAATATTCTTTCCTTGTTCCTTCTTCTTCTTCTTGAGCATCATGACAATCTGTATTTTGCATACTGCTTCACTAAAAAGATTTGTGGTTTTTGTGTTAAACCACTTACGTAGAGTGTTCAGCCAGGAAATTCTTTGCCTTCCTGATATTCGTTTTCCTTCTACTTTTTCCTCTAAAACCCCTTTATTATTTGCTATCATATAATTGTTCTCTTTAACCACCTTGTCCCTTCACAGATTTATTCTCGGTTTAAACATTTTTTCTTTCATAATTTTCTTAGTTTTTTGTCTTGTTCTGCTTTCTTAGTGCTTTCAGTTTTTCAATGATTTGAGTCTAAAACTTCCTCTTATATTTCTATGAACATATTTCTCATCTCCTCTAAGCTAAGTAGATGTGATCTAGCAAAAATCGTCGTAAGAAAGATGGCCAAAATATGAAAGAACACTGATTAGACCCGTAGTAACCTATGGATGTGAAACTTGGGTAATGACGAAAAAAGATGAAGCCCAACTCAGGACATTCGAGAGAAAAATACTGCGGAAAGTATGTGGCCCGGTACAAGAGGAAGATGGCACATGTAGAATCAGGAGAAACGACGAGGTTAATGAGTTAAATGAAGGTTATGACATTGTAAGATTTGTGAAAAGTCAAAGAGTGTCATGGCTGGGACATGTGCAGAGACAAAACGATGCAAAAACAACAATGGAAGCCCATAGGAAGGCGAAAAAAAGGAAGGCCCAGAACGAGATGGTTGGATGACGTGGAAGACGACCTGAAAACAGTGAACATAAGACAATGGAGAAGAAGGGCACAAGAGAGATCTGAATGGAAGGACATAGCCAGACAGGCAAAGACCCATTCAGGGTTATGATGCCAAAAGAAGAAGAAAGATCAACAAACGATTCTCCAGTAAAATCAATCTCCAATAATTAAAATATTTTAAACATGTTATTAGAACAGACACGGAAAACATGGAAAGACTTATTATCCAAGGAAATATAGAAGGCTGAGAAGGCTGAAGTTTACGAAGAAATCCCCAACAAGATGGATAGACCAAATTACAGGATCTATGCATGAATATGCAAAAAACCTATGCATAAGTTGAAAGAAATGACCAGGAACAGAGATTTTTGGAGACGGACACTATACTACATCACGATAATCACTATAGTCCCTCCAGAAGTCAGGAATGAAGAGAGATCCATGATAATTATGAGATCATTAATCTGCTTCTGATATCTTCTTCTCTCTGTAACTACGGGCATTTAGGAGGCTAGAAAAATGTTCAGTGAAAAATGACAGTGTGAGTCCAACGAACGATGTCCACGTGACCTTGTGTATCTTTATGTTCGGGAAATATGTGCTACCAATCTCCATATCTCTTGCTGCGAAGTTAATTGCTCGGCTTCCATCTCCATTTATGACATCATGTGCGATAAATTTACCAATACATGCTTGGTGGCAGTCTTTTTTATGAGTTTTGGAATTTAGGTCACTAACCACAATTTTCATGTGGTACTCATCATAAACAGTCTCCAATTCTTCATAAAATTAATACTTCTGCTCTTCTTCCTTTTCTTTGTTTGGTAAGTTGAATAATTTTATTCCCATTGACAACGATAATTGAAGAAAATTGAAGAGAGACTTGTGAAATTATTAAGACCGCTCTGTAAAAGATAATTTTCCTTTTGAATATATAACTCATGAGACTCTTTTGCTGTTAGACAACAAGAAATTTAACAGGGCAATTTCATCTTCTGTTCTGAGTCGATAATTTAGAAAAAATCTCGTATAAAATAAATGGAAGAAGGCTCCCGGAAAAAAATATTTTTGTCTTTTATTTAATAAAACGTCTAATAATTTGAGTATACAAAACTGGCAATTCTGGCAAATCTTACAAAAACCTTATTTCATTAAAGTATCCACTGGCTGAAGTACTTAAAGATTTAATTTTATTTGTGAAAAATCCACCGAACAAAACAAGATTCTTCAAAAATATTTTATATCCGAACATACAAAACAAAGTTGGGAGGCTCGTCGGGTTTTTTAATCAAAATAAAATCCAGATTTATCGTGCTAAGAGGGCAATTTAAGAAAGCGAATTATAAAAGTGTAAGAGGGTTGCCGACATAAAACTAATTGAGTGATTTTTTAAAAATGGGTTTAAAAATAAGCTCCGAGGACCTTTATTAAAACTAAGAATCAATTCTAAATGTTTGCGTTGTTTAAATTTGCTACCAACGCGACCAAAGTGTTCACAGTCATTTCCCCTAAACTGAGTAAAAATATGTATACTTATAGTAAAATTAAAATGGTCGTTACTCAAGATCAAGTTCTGTCATTGGCATTCCAGTTATAATCTCGTTTCCACGCCCCAGATGGAAGTTCGGGAAAGCTAACCGATCTGCTTTCTCTTGTAATCTTGACAAATGCGGATAGCAAAAGCAGCAGCTCCTAGAGGGAGCAAAGAGCAAGGAGCAAAACTATGAAAAATTCTGTGAAGACAACAAGCAGGAATTTGCAGACGAATTGTTCTACAGAATTGATACCGCTAGGCGCGAAAAGTGGACTGAGACAGTTGAAAATTTAGATTTTAAAAACTCGAGTAGGAGAGCCTAGTCATTGCTGTGAAAAGTAGGAGGCAGTAATCCACCCGACCATCCAAACTAGTAAGTGGTGTCCCACAAAGTGTCTACCTTAAAAGCACCCCAAAACAACTGAAATTAAGACCTTAAGACTTTAAAAGCCACAAATCACTAAAGAAATCACCCTTAACCTGGCTTTGATGGCACTCGTACTGAGTTATAAAGCACAGTGGCAGATTTACTACACAATGACTTGCAAAGTTCTTTTCAGACACTCTTCAGAAGGGAAATGTTTCCCAAAAGAGCAAAAATCGTCACCATTTTAAAACAAGTTAAAGCTAATGATCTATCAGGAGCATACTACACGAGGTGGACACAAAAGGGGTAATATATAAATTAATACGAGCGATTTCATGCAGAAAGATCACTAATATCATCAATGCTATGCTATACAACAAGTGTTTTAAAGTCATAATGGGCCATAGGACTAGTACCCAAATGAAACTAAACAATGGCCTTCCGCAAGGATAGATGCTGGCCCCTATACTCTTTAGTCTTTATATAAGAGACTGATCTGGTTCCTTCATTTAAGCAACAAGCTGGAGAACTACTAATTAAAAAGCCACTTTGAAGACAGACCCTTCAGCCACAGTAAACCCAAAATACCTAGGTGTAGCACTCGATAGAATACTAAGCCTTAAAGAACATCTTACGAAGACGACTGCAAAACTCGAAAATATTCTGCAAACGTTGTGCGATGGGACTCGTGTACCCCATTGCGGAGTAGAGTGTGTACAGTAGCCCACCCCCAAACATATTGAAGTCCAACTAAACCAGGCTTTATGTAATATATCAGGCACAATCAAGAGCACGCCAATGCACTGCCTACCATCACTGTACCACATAGCATCACACAGGATCGCCAACAAGAAGCTCTTGTCAGGAAGTAAGTATAAAAAAATTAACGCTGATCCAGAGCTCCGCTCACACGTTGGTAACACCGGCTTCGCTCAAAAAACAACCCTCTAAACTCCGCAAGAATTCTAAGTGAAAAGAACTTCAAGATAACTGACCAATGGCTAGAAGAATGCAATGACCGTCACTAGGAATATGCAAGTATTAAAATCAAACTAGAGTTTCGACCAAACCAGACATGGTTTCCATGTCCAACCATGACAAATCTGGGCCACACTAAACAAGACACAAGAACGAACTGTGGCAGGTTTTCCGATTCACTTTTCAGATGAAGGAAAACACCGTCCCCAAATGCGGTACTGCAAGACAAACGGTTAAACATCTGGTGAAAGAATGTCAGATCTGATCCTGCAGTGGCAATCCATTCAATTTCTTAGTTGCAACCAAACAATTAATTGAATATATTTGACAAATAGGTCTATCAAATATTCTTCTTCGGGTATAATCATAGCTATTTTGAATTTTGAAATAGCTGCTCCAAAGTGTTGACTTAACTGTATCACAACCAATAGACTGACACACGCACACTGTAGTAATCCTGGCCACGCAAGACATGCAAGGTCATAAACAGCAAATCGGGGATCAATGCCTTGAATTAGGGAGGATTGGTACATGCCCAAGGCAGGAGCTAAGCCTCCCAACCCCAATGCTCCCCAGATACTCCACCATCTATACCAAGATCGGATTATTGTCATTTTTAAGTTCGTATCATGTGAACATCCTGAGTAAAGGCGTTCTCACTTTGGTCTTCTTCCGTAATGTGATTTTTATCTGCTTTCTGTGTTTTCGTGTCCAATCATCTAAGGTCCGCTTCGCATTTTCCAGAGCATACATGGCTACTAAGCTTCTTATTTTTGCTCAAAAGGCGTTTACATTTTGTACTGAGGTTGTTTTTCAAACCTCTTCTTAACCATCATTACTTGTTACTTCTCAGGGGATTTATTGTTATTTTTTGTTGTATACACCAGTCTTCTAATACGTCTAAGGATGTCGGTAGATTTATGGTTACTGGGTTTGGGTAGTTCCTTTAACTAATAATGGAAGGAAAAATAAAGAAAAGCGTAGTCCTGGCAGACGACAAATGACCTGGCTGCCTAAAATCAAGGATTGAACATGAGTAGACCTCCAAACCGTAACAATAAAAGTACAGGATAGAGACGAATTTGCAGAAGTCAGATATATGTGTTTGGCCGCTATTGATATATCGTCTAACTAGAAGCTAATCGGTGTTCCAGGTGCTTTTGGAACGTTGGCTGTGTATATGATGTACACTTATGGTAATAGCTCTGCTCCCTGTAACTGTCCTCTGTGGGAAGAATGCCACGGGGACGCTGTATCCATAAAGTTTCATCTTGTTAATTAGTTCCTTATATCAGACTCTATCAAATGCTTTTTTTACATCAAGAAAATCTGTATTTATTGCCGTTGAATCCTGTTGCCATGTATTTGTGAATTTGTAGTTTGGGCTTCTGGGATTACTCTTAATCTTCTTGTTTCCTATTCTAGCCTTGAATGGATTAATGTGCAATTTTGCTGATTGCTGAAAGTTAGCTTATTTACCTGCAGTTCTGTGGAAATGTGCAGTTTTCTTCTGATCATGGGATCAGGAGAATGAATCCTGTTGATGGTATCAGGAGATGCTCCTATAAATCATAACAACGTGGGCTTCTTTCAATTGAGTAGGAAAGATTTTACCATCTTCTTTATAACCGTCAAATAAAAGACTGCTTTTGCAGGTAGCATCTTCGCCTGTAGCCTAGGCAAGATACCCTCACAGAGTGCTATCATCAGGAGTAGATGATCTTTCCTCTTTTTTCATCTCATGATGATCAGACATCAGGCTTGAGACTGTCATAGCTGAGTTTACTATATATTATTGACTGTCTTCATTAATAATAGCTAATATTTATTGTTCCTGTACATTGTAAAATAATTTAAATATGGCTGTTAATCGTGATGTGTTCCATCGTAATACTTTTATTCCCCACAAAATAATTATCTGAAATGAACTGATGGTCCACTAACGTACAAACAAATATAAAAATTCATCAGGTCTCAAAAGGCATTCAAACCGCAACACATTTTTCCACAAAAAAAGCCCGAAACAAAAAAGATTTGAAATCATTTGAGGTATTTCACGCTGGACACCAACAATGGACAAAATGAAAATTTAAATTCCATCAACCAATCAACAATTACAGTCCGCTTGCGTATTTCGAGGCACTCGTACATAGAGAGGAGCACATTTTATCGAAAATATGGATTTCGGACCCTCGAGTTTTTAATTTTCCAGAAATTTAATTTTTTTACATCGTCGCTAATACGGAAACAGGGCGACTGTAACGGGCGAAATGGTAATCAGGTCAGTATTTTTATGTTCACACCTATTTATTGAGAATTAGCTTTATTGGAGCGCGAGCTTTATTTAAGGGTGCGTGAAATGTTCAATAATTTCGTATTATCTCTGTGCTCATACAGAATAGAGATATTAGGGTTCTTACTTAAACGGAGTGTCAGTTTTCTCGGTACGTCTAAAGAGACGAATATCTTGATAGAAATACAATTTATATGACACTGTTCACATTAAGACGAATCAGAGAGCAAAAATGGATCAGGGTGTTTAGATGGATAAATCGAAGGGAGTATAAATTCAACATATATTGGACAGACGCATCCGTATTTACAAAGATGAATTATCGCACATAAAAACAGCATTAGAAACAACAAACCAAATACTACAGATTTAGCAAAAGATTATTTGGAAAATACCATTTTTTTGATTTTGAAAATATAGAACTATTGGAAAGGGAATTAAAAGGTAATAAAATATATAAAAACACCAATATCAAAGATCTCTCCAATATATCTGGACCTGAGTATTAAAAGAGCCAAATTCCATTTTTGACTTTATTGAGTTAGTATCACCAAAAAAATTATAATATTTAAAACTTTCAATACAAAAACAGCCAATATTCTTGTATGACTGGTTGCCGATTCTTAATTTGAATTTCGGGCTTATCTCCAAATCAGTTTAAATTAAAACGACAGGTGCACAAACTGCTCACTCTACTTAACTAAAGGGCCAATATCCAGTGGACATTAGACTTAAGCCTTTTAATACTTAAGTCATTGGCGATTGGCATTTACAAAAACATTACCTTAAAAAAATTTTTGTTGTTGTAATGACCGGTGAAGCCCTTCTGTGTTTTATTATAAGTGAGTTTACTGCAAGTGAAGCAAAAAAATGTATTCAAGCCGAACTAAAAGGCTTTTGTCTTTAATTAAAAACGAGTTGGTGATAGAAATAGAAACGAAAATGGTAAGCACTCAGGGCTTACCATTGGTAAGGGCCAATGGTGGGGTATGTCCACTAAATGAAAGAGGAATGCATAAAAATCAACCCAAAATTGCTGAACGATTGAAAGATACTGTTCGCGATCACAAGAAGTTTTCCAGCATATACTAGCCACTATTCAAGTGAAAAATCTTCTAGACATTATCTTAACCCCGATTTGAATATTTCAAGTAAGACTTTATACTGAAAACTGCGAAGAAATAAAAGTTGCTTCGCTTAAAGAATTTCAGTACAGAAAAATATTTAATGGAGAATTTAATCTTGCTTTTCATCATACTGCAAATGTTACATGTGCGAAGTGTGATCGATTAAATCTTCGCCTTAAATCACATTATAATAAAACAAATCTTACAGAAAATAAGGTACAGAAAAGATTATAATAGAACAAGATTTAAATAACATATGGAAATGGCTCAAAGCTGGTATGAAAATAAGAAGAAAGATAAAGAAAGAAGTAAATTAGATAAAAAGTTATTGACTGTTTCATTTGATTTGGAAAAATGTTTGCCGATCCCCTTCTTGAGAAATGGTGTACCGTTTTACAAAAGACAACTGGTGGTCTACAACCTAACTCTTTATAAAACAGATCATATTGGCAGTCAAGGGATTTGTTTTTTATGGAACGAAATTATAGCAGGACAAGGAGGTCAAGAAATAGCTTCTTGTTTAAGAAAGTTTTTTTTTGCAGCGATTCATGTTCTGGGTAGAATAGAAACATTTATGTTGCTACAATGTTCTGCAGGATTTTAAAGGAGCTACCTCATTATTTGAGATAAACCACTACATGCATCCATTGAAAAAGCTAAAAAAAACTGCCATGGAAATCGAGATGCCACATGACTGGACAAATTTTATTAAAGCAGTTTAGAGAAAAACAAACTTAGCGTATTTGAGGTTAGACAAGAAGAGTTTTTAAATTATAGAGATTTAGTGTACAGAAAAAAAAATGAAGAAAGGGATTTGGTACCGTGGACGCAAATCAAACAAATAAAGTTTCAAAAAAATCTTCCATATCAGTTTTGCTATAAAACTGATGGTAGTAGAGGGGTAGCCACTTGAAGACACTTTGACCTTTGACCTCTGATGTCCCAAGCCTCGTCCACCTTCGTCCCCACTCCGCGCTTAAACCGTTCCGGACATGCCAACTGCTTAAAAGCTGTTCGAGACCGCATCAATACCTGGTTCGATACCTGATCAAGACCTGTTCGAGACCTGATCTAAAGCTGTTCAAAGATTGATCGTACACCTACATTTTACGATGAATAAATCTTCTTGACTTATTTGTCCTGGTTTGAGTTGTCTCAATTTACTTTGGATGTTTCTCCGTTTCCTTATACACTCGCGATCATAAAACCCGGGTCACCTTGTAAATACTAATAACACAAATAGAAACTAATGCATGTTTCTGGGAATTGTTGTCGGCTTAGCGGTTTCCTTTGCAACAAAGAATTTCAATAGTGCCGATTTCGCGGGAAAGCGCACACTTCCCAAAATGAACGGTACCTGTAACTGCCGCTTGTTTTAAATGTCTCATTTGTGCTTCGACTTTCTGTTCAAACGCAACGAACAAACGTTTATTATTGCCACCAGTAGTGTTTATTAGTGCCATTATTAGTGTTTATTATTGTTTATTTTTTGCCAAAAATACCCTTGACTGTCGTTGAAACGACACAAATTGTTGCGCTTGTGAAAGACGGTCACACTCAACGGCAAGTCGCAAGAACTGTTGGCGTAAGCCTTTCTTCGGTTCAACGAGTGCTTCAACGCTTTCAGGAGAAGGGTTTGCTATCCAGACGACCTGGCTCTGGACGAAGAAGAATGACCACGGTACGAGATGACCGTTTTCTTGTGTCTCAGGCTTTACGAAACCGGACCTCAACTGCGATTATGCATCGAAATCGTCTACAGGAAGTGCGAAATCGCAATGTTGGCGCTGCAACAGTCAGGAGAAGACTTCGTTCTTTTGGACTATCATCTCGGGTAACGGCTACAGGACCGCCACTTCGCCTAGCGCATCGAGTTGCACGACAAGCTTTTGCTCGACAATACGCGCATTGGGGAATTAACGATTGGAGCAAAGAGTTATTCTCAGATGAATCCCGTTTCAGCCTAACTGGATCCGATGGACGTGTAAGAGTTTGGAGGAGAACCGGTGAATGATTTTCACAAGCTTGCATTGCTCCAAGAATGCCATTTGGTGAAGGCTTAGTCATGGCTTGGGGAGGTGTATCTTCCGACTTCCGCACAGAATTATCCTTCATCGAAAATGGGTCCTTAACTGCACGAAGGGACATTACGGAGATTCTGGAAGAACAAGTTATGCATACCATGACAAGGTTTGGAGAAAACACACGGTTTTTACGCTCAAACGCACGTTGCCACGATCAGTATACAATACTTGGACGAGGTTGGAATTACCAGGTTACCCTGACCAGCTAGGTCTCCGGACCTGAATCCTATCGAACATATCTGGGACGATTTGCAAAAACGTATTCAACCCCTAACATCTCCTCCTAACAACGGAGAGGAGCTTAAGGATCTGTTAGTGAGAGAGTGGAATAACATACCACAACATGTAATCCAGAGAAAAATTGAGAGTATGCCCCGTCGTCTGCAAGAGGTCATTAGAGCAAGTGGAGGCAATACACGATATTAGTCATTGAAATTTCACTGACATTTTACCACGTTCTGTATTTTCCATTTTTTTCGTATGCCTGTTTTATCAACAATTTGGTTTGTTTTCTGCTTTTTCAATAAAAACAATAAAAAACCGTTTTTTTTTCTTTCAAAACAAACATTGATGACAAATAAAAAATACGTTAGCCTAAAAAAAGGTTATTACTGCACCAGAGGCAAAAATATTCCAGAAACTTGAAATTTTCAAGGTGATCCGGATTTTATGATCGCGAGTGTAAGTTGTCTTTTCAAATATTTATACATCGTTAAATGTAGGTATACGATCAATCTTTGAACAGCTTTAGATCAGGTCTCGAATAGGTCTTGATCAGGTATCGAACAGGTATTGATCAGGTATCGAACAGGTATTAATCAGGTCTCGAACAGGTAGTGATCAGGTCGTGAACAGGTATCGAACAGGTCTTGATTAGGTCTTGATAAGGCATCAAACAGGTATTGATTAGGTCTTGATCAGGCATCGAACAGCTTTTAAGCAGTTGGCATGACCGGAGCGGTTTAAGCTCGGAGTGGGGACGAAGGTGGACGAGGCTTGTGACGTCAAAGGTGAAAGATCAAAGTGGATACCCTTCTACTGATGGTAATTTTAAAAAAGTGGATCTCAAATTCTTCTGAGCAGGTAAAACCTTGAAAACTTGAACAACTACCAATGGTCAACCAAAAATATGAAGATTAATTGCAGTTGTTGCAGTACATTAGTGATCATAACTAAACGTATTTTAAACAGTTAAACGTTCTTCAACATTAGATGTCGATGACTATCCATCACTATCCTGCTTTAGAGGAAGAAATACAGTAAAACTACAATTATTTTGTTTTTACAGGAAGCTATGTTATTTTTTAAATACTTAAATAAACGAATTTTGCAAAATACTTATTTTATTCTAGAGCCAATCTTCAAGAAAAATTACTATTTCTTAATTTTTAAAAGGTCATACTCCATCAAAATTCAAACTTACTAAACATTTGGAAACACAATATTAAGTAATAAAAAAAACTACTTTTAGTGAAGTTTATTAGTAATCAAAAATCTATTTTACCTAAATTTAAAATTGACATTTTACTTTTCCTGAAACTTAAATTGATTATTACTCAAAACCACGAAAATGGAGTTTGACACTTTTAAAACTCAGGTTACTAACCAGTGTTACTATATGGAGTTGAAGCCTGGACACTGACGCAGCCACTGAAAAACGAATCGAAGCCTTCGAGATGTGGATATACAGAAGGATACTAAAAATATCTTATGTGGACCATGTCACCAACGTTGAGGTCCTACAGCGCATGACAAAAGAAAAGGAAGTGCTTAATTTAATTAAACAACGTAAGCTTGAGTACCTCGGCCACGTGATGCGGAACGAAGAAAAATATCGAATTCTTCAACTTGTTATGCAGGGTAAAGTATTTGGCAGAAGAGGACCGGGACGCCGTCGTATCTCGTGGTTGAAAAATCTCCGACAATGGTCTGGGATGACCTCAGCGGAGCTGTTTCGCAGAGCAGTCAACAAAACCATGATAGCCTTGATAATCGCCAACATCCGGACCGGATAAGGCACTGAAGAAGAAGAAAACTCAGGTCCGGATGAATTATAATTTATTTGATTAAATAGTTAAATAGTAAACACATTTACTACGACACTGGCAAAGTTTACATGTGGAACTGCACAGGCAGAATCTCTATGAATTTTGATTTTTAAGGAATCGCCTATTTCTCTATCATTTAAGTTATAAATACCAATGCAACAAATAAATAAATAGGAAATTATTCCTACTACAAATATTTTTGATGTAAGTCATGTCTTTGATGTACCTTCCTTTGAGTTTCATCGTGATCATGAATGTTTAAAATACACAAACCCTTTGCAATTGATTCCTTTAAAAACTATTATCGAAATCCCTTATAGGACTGTAATTACTTCCAAGCCTAATGGACAGTGTTCAGTAATGGGTTGTAAGCTAGTAAATATGTAGTAGTCTCTTGGGAAATTACCCCCATACATTTTTGATGACATCTTCGTCGGTATTGGTCTGTTGCATTTATATTATGAAATTTATTTTAATGGTAGTGTAGATATACTTTTTCCTCTTTTAGTCTAAAATTTATGCTCTTTTATATACAGTGGGAGTATGGCGAATATAGATGAAGTTTTCAAATATAAAACTTCGCGTTTAACTTTACATATTGGTAGAAAACTTTTTATTAGTTTTTTGAGTACTAGTCAACAGAAGAAATGAAAGTGTTTTATATAAAAAAATGTTTAGAAATAAGAAGATAAGCAGAAACACAAAAATGAAAATCCGCAAAACAACCATAAGACCAATAGTAGTATATGCTGCAGAAACATTTACATTAACTGCAAGAGAAGAAGAGCAATTGAAAGTTTTTGACAGGAAGATTATCAGAAAAATACTGTGACCAAAGAGGAGAGGATGCAAGACAATAGTTGAATCACGAAATACAAGAATGGATGGGTCAAGAGAACATAGTTAGAGCAATAAAAGCACAAAGAATTAGATGGTATGGACACATAACGAGAATAGAAAAGAGTAATCCGTTAAGAGTTCCTGTCACCAGGTAAAAGAACCAGAGCAGACCTAAACTAAGATGAAAACAACAAGTGGAAATAGACTTTAGGAGTATGGAAAAAAAGTGAAGATTCAAGTATAAGAAGATGATGATGTAAACAACATTCCCTTCCAGCTACTGTAATTGAAACATAGCAAGGAAATAAAGAAGGAAAAATTAAGGGACAATTAGCCTAGTTAAGAGAAATAATTATTTAAGAAATTATTACATATTCCAAATTGATTAAAGAACAAATAAATTCATAGCTAGTAGGTAACATATTTACGTAAACATTTTACATTAAACAAAGATTGAAAACTCGACCCAGTTTAAATGTATTACACGAGTCTCAAATATCAGGCCACCAAGGTTGTTTAAATCACGTTTCAAAACATAGACCTCCGCCGAAATACAACACGGGGATCAGTCAGCAAAAAAAACAATAACGCGACCTTGGTACTACGACTGAAAATTGAGAACACGGACTGATAAAAAATGCGAACAAGGGGGCCAGCGGGGCTAGTGGGAAGTGGTCACGCCAGACGCTCCACGCCATAGTGTGGAGATCGGACGATACGCAGACAGTGGACGCGTTATTTAACTCGACGGGATAGTGTGACGTATAAGTGTCGGCAACTGGAGATTCGAAGGTTCGCAATCTCAAATCCCTGTAGGACTGGAGGCGTATTCCCTAGCTAGAGCCTAGATACGCGAAGGTAACTAAGATCTATATACTAACCCAAGGTATATCTAATAATACGGAATTGTCCGACCTTTAATTCCTTGCTTGTCTCTTCTCGTCTCCCTTTTTGTTATTGTTTTGTTATTCCTAGCCGTTATAGGTCGAGACTAGAAGAGATACACATTTCGCTTATGCAGTGCTCCGGCTTCTAACGTAAGCCCATAGCCTCTCACTCTTTGCAGGACCTGAGACCGAGAAGTCCTTAAGTCCCTTCCTTTCCAGAAAGATTTCCCTACCCTCTTGTAAATCCGCGAGGGCGGAACCAGTCAGTCCAGACTAGTGGAACCAGTAAGCCTTGCCCCGCTCGCAGGGATAAGTATCCCCTAAGAATTGTAGAGGCATTGATAAGGACATTGAGACAGACGTCTTCTACAATGGTGACAGCCTTTATCAGAGTGGAGACAATTCATTAGAGGGGTTTATTCGATTCATCTACTGCTTCAATCCTAAATTATCACACCTAACCCCCCCAATTTATTAGACTACCAAAAGTTGCTAATCTTATATAAAAATTGCTAATCTCATCCATACAATCATCAAGACACATTATGATTGACTAATGAAATATAACAAGAGTTTCTCTTTATATATTGACATTGTAACCTATACTATCCATTATTTTAACTTACGTTAAGCATGCGAGAAATAACACAAGATATATTTTTTATAAATTTATTATAGATATATTTTTTATAAATTTATTATAGATATCTAAACATTACATTATAACTCATTATTCCATGATTAATAAATTTGCATTTTAAAAGGAGCAGAATGCTGCGAATTCATTATTTTTCTATACGTGATGTGTGAGTTTGCATGCATATCCTCTTCTCCGATGGTGAAGTAATGTATATATATGTAATCTAATGAATAGCTTTGTAAATCAAAACTTAAATATTTCAGTATACAGTCGGTGGACCGCTCCGTTCCATTACCGAACTGTACATCGTACGTACTGACAGACTCGTTATGTCAAGTCTTTTTACGAACACAAACCTAAAAGTTTAATAATGCAATCTTTGCAAATAAAAGAGAAAAGGGATGTAAATCTTTTTCAAACTCTCATGCCGGTTTCAAAAGGAAACGGTTGATACAAGGGCAGTGACCGGATATGACAAACGCGCACACGAAACATTTTTCTGTTTGTTTGTTTATCTTGTATCTGTAGTTTACTAGACTGTCTGGATAACAAATCCCTAATCCGTGTCCTGGAAAATATGTACCGAATTTTTTATTTTTTCGCTTTGAAAAGCTCTTTCACCGGATCTTTTTGTTTGGGCTACCGCAGAATAACACTATAGTGAATATCTTTTACACGTTTAAGTAGTGTAGGTAAAGGAAAACATTTTAACTTTAATAACAATTAATAACAATAATAACAATTACTTCATAAAATTGACAAATGAACACATTTTTACCAAACTTTTTAAATGAAATAAATAAACCAGGAATTTGCAACTAGGCAATTCTTCGTGTCGAGTGATTCTAATTTTGGGTTTAAATATGTCATAAACATCTTAACCTATACTCCTTTATCTTGGCATCAATTGGTGCAACCCTTAGACTTTCCCTAATATGCTATTCTTAATTTTATTCATTTTCATTACAACTTTAGCATGATTCTAATTAATATTCGTTCTAGACGACATGCACGTTAATTCTCCTACAAGAATTACTAAAACAACATCTTCCATAATTGATTATATTGCCAAAATTTGTGCTTGACTTATGGGTGGCACTTTCCCTCTGCGGACGTGCAAAATAATTTTAGATATTTTTAGATAGGCTTGCCTGTATTTTCAATAAGGTATTTCCTTTTTTTGCAATTAAATCAAAACATCACAAACCTTGACTAAAAAAGGAACCACATATCAGCCAAGAATATGCGTTCACTACTGTACATCAAGAAATTTACTACCAACGTCTCTATCACTGAATATATCTTTTTAATTATATAAAACTAACACAGCTCAAACATTTTCTCTTCCAAACCCTGAAAATCTAAATGAATACTTCGTTAATGGGAGTAAAAATGTAACATCAACTATTTTGCCACCACAAGATCCTATTTCCTATCTCCCCAGTTCAAAAAAGTTCTCGAATTCATTCTTTATAAGACCAGTTGAAAAATCTGAAAAATGTGTTGGAAGTCCTGGTCTCACTAATTAATGATTACTTTGAAAAAGGAACATTTCCACGGTGCTTAAAGACAACCATTATTATTCTTCTTCATAAGGGTGGTGAAAAATCGAATGTCTGCAACTATAGACCTATTGCCTTACTAACGGTCCTATCCAAAATTATTGAGAGACTTATAAAAACCCGACTTATGTCCTTTCTCGTTAAAAACAACATTTAATCACACAGTCAATTCGGATTTTTATCCAATAAATGTACCGTTTTCTGTAGTACATGAGATCTATCAAGTACTAAACATTACTAAACATTAAACAATAATCTTTACACTCCGCTGTTTTTTGTGACTATGCCAAAGCTTTTGATTGTGTAAATAATTTTTATAAAAGAACGAAATTCCTAGGGAATTCGAGGTATTTCTTTGAATTGACTCCAATCTTACTTGAGGAATAGAAAACAACTTGTTAGGACAAATGATACTGACTCAAGTCACAAAAGTATTGTTTTGTGGAGAACCACAAGGTTCAGTATTGGGTCCTCTATACGTACGTTTCCTCCGGGTCTTTCGTTTTTCTTGTAAAAAATGGTTAATTACTATAACAGCAGCACTTGCTATTGCTAATTTTGTTTCCATCGTGCGCGCGTAAATAAAAACTGGAACTTATTTGCTCCTCTAGAATCACATGCGCAAAGTTGCGCCGCTCTGTATAGTTCTGCTCCGCGCTGCTCGAAGCAGAGCGGCGCAGCGCAGAATAGCGCGACTGGTGGGACCCCGCCTTTAAGGTTTATTAAATACATGATTATATTTTTTGTTTCCATAATAATTAAACTTTTATTAATATAATTTTTTTAATCAGATATTTGCGTAATTTTTCTTTCACCACATTATCAAATTATTCATTTCGATTGTAACTAATATTATCTCTTTCAGGTGCCTATTTTATTATTTTATCTTTATGCATGTATATGAGTTTTAATAATTGGTGATTACCGCGAGATATAAATACTCCTCTCTCTATATTTGTTTTGGTACAGTATACCTTATCTTTTTCGTATTATTCCCGTTGTCTTTTCTTATCTCACTCGTGTCTGTTAACTTTATCTATTCCCTATCCATAGATAGGGAATTCTCTTTTCTTCTCTTTCTCTTCCGTACCTCATACCTCTACCACACTAAAGCCCGAGCCAAGTGCCGTTTCCTGGGTAGCCTCCACTTTGTCCATAAAGAGCGTACAATGTCACGCGCTTCTAAGTAGGCTCACCGTAAAATTAGTCAAAAAACACGATCTTAAAAAAAAGAACCTTTTGGTTTCTTTTTCATACCTAATATTTTTTATCTTTTTATATTAATAACGACACTATCCTCTATCTTTTGAGCAACGTATTGCGTAGCATAATTGTTTATTTCATCTGTTGCATTTAATTTTTATATTTAGGATCTGACCTCAATACAATTTTAAAATGATTATAATTCTAGAACTTTTTCTATATTTTTTTAATTCAATATTAAATATTGAATCTTTTATTGTTTAATATCGTACAATAATTATTGTTATCAGCCAATTAAGGCCATAAATCTTTATAAACGATCATAAAAGTATTTGAATAGTGCATTTATGAAATACGGTTCGAAGAATTCCTATCGCGCTAGTCTGCCGATAAGAAATGTAAAGGTTGTTATAAATAAGTAAATATTACTCACAAAAAATGTTTTGTTGATTCATCAATACCAATAACAGAAAATTGAAAAAGAACGCGCCATTTGTCTCTGTAAATAACAATGACAAGATAAGCACCTTACCTGAAAATAGTTTCCGATGATATGGCATGTTTTGTGATTCACATATGGATCATACATGTGAATAACTTCGCAGCCTAGTGCGTGCAGAGATGATCTTTCTCTCTCCTGATGCCAACCAACATGTAGCACCGCCGTTTATTAATTTTTTAAAAACTTTTAAACTGTTTGTCCTTGTGCCGTGTAGTGTAATGTACAATTTTATGTTTATGGCATTTTCAACAGATTATTGGATAGGCTAAATTTGACGAAATGCCCCTGAAGATGCTCTAGGGAGCGAAAGTACTAGGGCAAGATTTAATTAATAAAATGTGCTCGATATCTGCCTTTTATTTGATTAAAGTTCATTTATTCGAGCATTCAACCTTATATCAATTTAAAAAAAAATTGTTGAAATTTAAATATCTTCTTCTTTATGAAGAAGAAAGAAATCCTCATTATAATCATTTTTGGTTTAATTTTTGACATTTATCAAAAAATAACACGATTTGTTTCTTGTTGTCAAAATGAAAACTTTAAAATAACTTTTATTGAAAAATGTATTACTACTTTATTACTACTTTACTATTTGTTTATTATATGAAACAGTAATCTGAGAATCCGTTAAAATCTCGAAATCATACTTAAATCTACCTTATTATTTCCGTTCTTTTCACCGTACTCCGAAACCTGGTCAAATACATCGCCATTTAAAACTTTTCGCCAACAAAAGTGTTGTTCAGTGAATGTATGAATTTAATGAATGCTTCTTACCTGTTATTCGATCCAAGCTCTGTTCTGAAGTTGGCTCGTTATCTGCAAAACAGAAAACTCTATTTTAATTTGGGAATGATACTCTTATTTACATGTTGAACGCTTGTTAAAACTTGAATTAACCCTAAAATTTCGTTTATGGGCAATACAAGTACCGTAAATAACGACTGCTTTAAATAGACGTCGAGATGGGTGTCCCCATAAAATTTAACGTAAATATATACCGGAAATTGAACTAACATCGATTTTATACTCAGTGTTCTTCTCATTTTTGTCATACTGCCTTCTTTAACTCATTTTAATTAATCCTGTTGTTATACAGGGTGTTTCAAAAAAGTTTGTCATAAATTAAATCACGCATTCCGGGGACAAAAATAAATTGATTGAATCTAACTTACCTTAATACAAAAGTGTACACAAAAAAGTTACAGACTTTTGAAATTAGAAAATAAAAATTATTTTTTTGCATTATCTTCTAAACTACTTGACATTTTGAAATAAAAATGGACACGTTACTTTCTTGTTCTGAAAGCATTTTTCATACAAAAGAAACAACAAAATCTATGCGCACAGAAAAATTTTAAGGGGGGTGTGCAGCCCTAAATCCCCCCAAACTTTTAAGTACGTTCAAATCAACGAAAACAATTTTTATTTTGTAACTTCAAAAGGCTGTAACTTTTTTTGTGTACACTTTTGTACTAAGGTAAGTTGAATTCAATCAATTTATTTTTGTCCACGGAATGCGTGATTTAATTTATGACATACCTTTTAGAAACACCCTGTATAATATAATTTCATAATTATGCTATGACGTAGATTGAACAAAGAGGAAGAGAGACAGAAATAATTTGTTTATTTTCATCAAAATTTATGCTTTTTGTACGTTTGAAATTAATATTTTCGAGATCAATCATAATATGTTACCTTCCAATATTAATATTGCGGTGAACTTCCTCCAACAAAAATACATCTAAGTGTCTTTTTGAGCACGTGGAGTATTTAATTAAAATTTTGTGATTAGTTTTCCCCGCTCTAAATCGATATTGGCCATTTCTTTATAAATATACAGCTTTCCAAAAATTGCCGGAAAAAATTTAATAATTTTTCGTTGATATTTTCCTTTATCGATGTGGTAATCCTAAATTGTATTTTCTTGACAATATTGAAAATTTTTTAGTAGAAATAATCATTTTGGGCTGTTGCGTTGCGAAGCGCTCTTGTCATTTTTAGTAAATAGCTATTGAAAGGTTTAATTTGTAAACAAAAGCTTAAATTAAATTGGGTAAAGATGTTATTTTTAAACAGTCTGTAGATCTCATCATGATAAAAGCCTTGAAATCCCTAAGGATTATGACTAACGCCAGAGCATTTTGGAAATCCCTATTTTGAGGTGAGGTAGATTATTGTTCTTTATTATTTATCATTTATTAACTTGTGTATTATCATGTAATTAATGTAGTTAATTAATTAATTAACTGTATTATCATTATCTTCTTCTATACCTGTGCTATAGTACCTCAATAATTATCCTTTTCAGCAAATCTGTGTGTAGTCGCCTGTGTGTAGCGTTATGAGTTATTATCTCGATTCTAGATGTAACGATAAGACTTAGTCAAGGTCAATTTTCCTTTCTTTCGTATGTTCTTCCGTTCCGATTTTTCCTATCGTCACATCAGGTAGCTGAAGGCAGACACTGCTTTAAATTTATAGTTTTGTGTGATTAGGTATTTCTGAAACCTATTTCACAAACGGATACAAGTCTAAAGAGGGTGTGAGGGTGTGGGAGCATGAATGTACTCCAAAAATCTAAGATTCAGCGAAAACTTTGCCTTGGTGGTGAACTGCATCGTTTTTCAAGCGGAGAGAGCACTTGAAAAAGATCAGATCTATATATTTTCTGACATTCAAGTGGAACTTCATGCCTCAAACTCATAAAACGGTCGTAAATCATAGGCGTTCCTAAGGTGTTTATTCATTAAATAATAATATAATGTTTTAATACTGTTATATATATAATATTGATAATACTTTAATACTAACTAATATATTTAGCAAAAAAACAATTAAAACTTTCACGACTAATGTTGGTTATTATATTATATTAATACAAATAAGAATTTAACCATTAACAATTTTGTAAATAAGAATACCTTATGTCTTTGGATATTTCAATACTAATCTTCGCGTTTAATCACTTTACTAGAAAACCTGGAATTCATATCCGAAGGTACTATTCGTTGCAAGATAATTAAGATGGAATTCCCCAGATTTTTAATAATATAATTATATTCGAAACTTAACTTGAAAGGGTGAAGTTATAACGAACGAAAACAATTTTTTTGGTTTAGTACGTTTTTGATGGCATGTAATTTACGGCTCGTCGGTGTTTCCGCGTCTACGGCAGTAATTAGCGTTTCGAATATTTCTTTTGCGAATTATATGCATTGCGTGGTTGATTTTTTATTCCATATACCTACGAACATATACGTACCTTTCGTGCTCGTTTTGTTGGATTATTTGTGATGGCTTCATCATCAAGTTTTACACCGGTACTGTTGCGTACAGTCAGTAAGTCTGTCTATTCACCAAGAGAGAAGACTATTGTCCTGAATGTTCACGATGCTCTGGTTTCTCAGAATCCCACAAACACTGTTCGCAACATAGTCGAAAGTTGTGCCAACATGACTGGCGTAGGAGAGTCAACTTTATATAGGTTCCTATCAGAAAGAAAAAAACACGGTATAGCTAACTCAAACACCAACGAACACTTAAAGAGAGGGAAAAAGCCTATTGAAATTGATGAATTTGCCAAAAATGGTATTCGAAGGAAAATTCATGGATTTTTTTTCAAAAAAGAAATACCAAACCTAAACAAAATTTTACAAGAAGTTAGAGACGACCCGGATTTGCCTCATATCGGACGAACTAAACTGTGGCAAGTTTTAAAAGAATTAAATTTACGGTGGGAGAAATCAGACCGAAAATCACTTTTGATTGACCGGGAGGAGAAGATGATGTTGGAGAAGAAATTATCTAATATTCATACGAAAATTCCGGGCTGAAGAAAGGCCCATCTTCTACCAGGATGAAACGTGGGTAAACTCAGGTCATACTCTAAAAAAAAATTGGTCAGATAAAAATATATTAAGCTCCAGGCAAGCCTTTATGGAAGGTTGGTCTACTGTTATCTCCCCACCTTCTGGTAAAGGCAGTAGATTAATAATTTCTCACATTGGCAGTGAAAAAGGATTTGTTAAGCATGGTTTGTTGGAATTTCATTCCAAAAGCACAAAAGACTATCACGAGGAGATGACAGCTGATGTTTTCGAAGAGTATTTTGAGCAAATGATTGAACACATACCACAAAATTCAATTATAGTATTAGATAATGCACCTTATCATTCACGACTAGTAGAAAGACTTCTAACGAATGCGTGAAAGAAACAGGATATTGTTGACTGGCTGCGGAATAAGTATCTGCCTTACGAAGATGGAATGGTAAAAGCAGAACTTTTAAAAATTGCCCGGCAACACAAATCTAAGTTCAAGAAATACGTAGTTGACAAAATGGCGGAAAGGCGAAACCTCAGTCTTTAGACTTCCACCCTACCACTGCGAAATAAATCCAATTGAACTCATTTGGGCACAAATGAAAAGTTATGTGGCTAGAAAAAATACGTCATATAAAATACAAGCTGTACGTGAATTGTTATATGAGTCTTTATAACATATTACAAAACAAAACTGGAAAGATGCAGTAAGACATGTAATAGAAGAAGAACAAAAAATGTGGGATCTTGATAACATAATTGATGCGACCGTAGAGATTATTAACCTAATTATTAACCCTCAAGACGACTCGGATTCCGAAGTTGATCCTATTTATTTTGAATTTGAATAGTTTTAATCGTAATTATATAAGGTAAGTAATAGTAGTTGTAATCGTAAGGTATTAAAGGGGAAAGGCGCAAAATGTCGCCTGTCAAAATGTTCAATGTGTTTTAAATGTATCCATTTTTTTTCAAATCCTGAGAAAACTAGAAAGCATTTTTGAAAAATTTAAAGGCAGAATGAAATATTTTTTAGAATAAATAAAAAGTTTCTTTTGCATGCAATATTTTCAATTAAAAATTATACTATATTTTCTCTTTTATTTTCACCCCTGTTACATAACATATTAAAATAAACATTGTAGAAGTTTTCAGGGACTTTCTGCACTGAGTAATAATGTAATCTTTCATTCTGCGTTTAAATTTTTCAAAAATATTTATTAGTTTTCTCCGGATTCGAAAATAATGGATACATTTAAAACACATTGGAAATTTTGCCAGGCGACATTTGGCGCCTTTTTCCTTAATTAAATAAATCTATCTTTTACAAATGGCAAGAAAATTTTTATTTTTGAATAAAATAAATAAGTTTTATTAAAAAATACAATTTACATAAGTACAATTTAGAAAATATATTTATTTAGTTTAAATAAATGTTTCAATCATATACTCTACGACACTGGTGGTTCATCTCTAACCATTCAAAATACCCCCGTAATAGGATTATAAGGTATTGTATTCCTTCAGATATAAGGTGGGTTTGTCGAAAACGTCTTAAACCGTCAGTTTTAGGTTGGTTTTTACTATTATATCGTATTACCTATCATCTCTGTATTTCAGTTTTCTAATTAGGGTTAAACTTGTAGCTATCAACAAATTGTGAACCAACTATAATTGAAATTTTAAAAGTCGAATATCTACTATAATATATAGCGCTCATTGTGCATATTCGTAGGTGTGACATTCCACCGAGGATATGATTGGAATAAAATTCATATTAGTCAACCAACATTGTGTGGTTTATTGATTTTTCTTGATGATTTTCTACAATTTCTAATTAAATAATTATTCAATCTCAATTTCGGTTTTCGTCGAATCTTTTTTGTGTTTGACCCAATTAAACTGCTTTATCCTACATTTATCGATTCATCTTTTTTACGTCTTTCTTTATTCACTGATTTTATTTAACCGTACATAAAATTCGAGCATCGAATCTAAGAACCAAACTTGGGAAAACAAATAAAATAATTTGGAGTCATGTAGCGGCGCATCGTAGGACTTTCATCTGAGTATTTAATTAATTTCCCGTTGATTTGATTTATACAAATGAAGCCTCAAAATTCTAACGAAGTTGCTCTAATTGAACCTCGTTCTAGAATAATTGGTTGCGCACTTTCGGCTCCGGATCGTGAACAGAAAAAGACGAGGACTGAAAAAGTATAAGAAATTAATGTTTGTGGCAGCAGATCAAAACGCGGTTTTTCTTTGATTTACATAAGCTAATGAGGATACTTACACTTTTCGATGTGGCGCGTGGGTGAGTTGTTAAATATTAAAATGTTAAAGGACCGACACCTGCGTAACAGTCTCATACTCTTTATAATAGGAATTCCTTAAATATAAGTTTGGGTCGGCCTAAAAATGTTTGCAAACAAAAAACATTATTTAACATAAAGGGGAAGTTCAACCCTATATTACATGAATTTTAAATATGAACACTACAAATCATTTCTTGTTTTGACATAGCTTTAGTGATGAATTTAAAAATTCCTCTAGACTAATTTTTGAGTTGCTGCCCCTTTTTGGGAAATATGGAATGTATACTGTAGGCCAGTGGTGCTCAGACTTATACTGCATGGGATCTACCACATAAACTGCAAGCGTCCGGAGATCGACTGCTATATCCTGTTTTTAAACCAGAAGTAATTCAAATATGAATTTATTGTTATGAAATTTTGAGACTAATGGCGTTTCATAGGTTAATTAAGTTATATTGGCGATTTTCTGTGTTTTCTGCGTTATTCTTTTAATTTTTAGATTTTTAGTCTGCTTTTATATAAAAAAAACATTTGTTTTTAGAACTCTTTAGCGACGTATTAATATAATATTTTTGGATTACCGTCGAAGGTCGATATGATCAACCAAAAATATGTATTTGGTAACTTTTCCGGTGACTTTCTTGGCTGTGAATCTGTCTCTTTAGTTTACTCCTCCTGATTTAAAAACAAAGCATAGTAAACCAAAACAATTTTGAAAATAAAAAACTTTAGTGCACATTTCTAGTTGATAAAAAGTTGTAACTACAGAGAATTATAATTAAAGTCATGTTTTTCATATTAATTTTATTTGAATGTTGATGCATGGCACTGCATATCATCACTTTAGTCTTTTTTGTTCTATATATGTTAGTATGTCTGTTTCTATTGATGTTGTTTGCTTTATTTCGTCATTACTTCTCCTATCCATTCTTGTTATTCTGCAGCATCTTCGCAGGCATTCCATCTCTGTTGCTACTATCTTACTGCTGGTTTTCTTGTTTATGATCCAATTTTCAGCCCCATATGTCATAATACTTCGCACTAATGTTTTATAAATCTGCGTTTTTGTCTTCATATTTAGGTGTCTATCCCACCATACTGAGTTAAGTTGTCGGATTGCTGTTCTTGTTTGTCCTAATCTTTGTGTAATTTCTTCCTCTGTTGTTGCCTTTTTCGTGATTATAAACCCCAGGTATTTGAATTTATCCTTTCCTTTGATTGTTACGTTGTCATCAATCTGTAGATCTTCTATGTCTTCTTCACTTGTAGATAGGTACTCTGTTTTCGCGAGGTTAATATCTAGGCCAGCCTTGGTATATTCTTCTTGTAGTTTCTTCATCATGTAGCTGAGGTCGTCTTGGTCTTGTGCAATCACTACTTGATCGTCTGCAAAACTTAATGTATATAGGTATTCGTTCCGTACCGGTACTCCCATGCCTTCGCATTTTCTTTTCCATGTAGTCAAGGCTTTCTCTAAGTATATTTTGAATAGGGTTGGAGATGTGGAACAACCCTGCAGGAGCCCTTTTGTTGTGGTGAAGTCTCCTATGATTCTTGTTCCCATTTTAATGGACACTTTATTTTCTTTATACAGAGCTTTTGTAGCTTCTATGAGTTCCGTCTGTATTTCTAATTTGTACATTGCCTCCCATAGTTCTGACCTTGGTACAGAGTCATACGCCTTTCTCAGGTCCACAAATGCCAAGTGTATATCTCTATTTTTTGCTTTTTTTATAAGTTATAAACTTATAACATCAAATATGTATTAAGATGTAAATTGGAGATGGAAGGTCAGATACTAGAACAAGTGATGGAGTCTACATTATGCCTTATGTCTACATAAAAAGAAGAAGAAGAAGAGGACATCTACCTTTTTGTTCAAAATATATGGACCAATGACCCATTTCTTCTTTTTTAACTTCTCCAAAAAATGGATGTTGTTTGAAATAATGGATAACAGTTTACTTATTTTTCAAATAAAGTGTTTATGAAATTTCTGCTTTGAATTCTAGTAGACGTAACGGTTCTTTTTTTGTGTGTTCTTTTTTTAATAATTGCAATTTCGTCTATATTAAACCAATGCTTGAAGAACCATAATATCAACAACGTGAAAAAGGAATCTGTGGTACCACTTCTTGGACCTAATCGTTTTTCTATATAGGGCAATAAGCGAAACGAGCAAATCAACGCCTCCTATACTCTTATTGTATAAAAGAATGGATGATGGACAACCAATATCAATATATTGTTTAGATATACGGTCCCAACTCTTCTTTTTGCCACATGGATACACTCCTACATATGAGTACATATGATTAGAATAGTAACACCTTTGTTACTACCTATGTTATCATACCAATTCACCACAGTTAGGGCAACACCATCGATAATAGTTTTTTGCTATCTATTTACAAAATCTATTTACACTAACCTGAGGTATTTACATGGCGTGATGGTATAAAGTTGCCTAAAAGCAACGCCCATTTAAAACTTGATTTGTTGTTCTAATTTTAATTTTATACTTACTAATTGTATATAAAATAATTATCCACAATTATATTAAAAAAATTAAGAGAACTTTGTGCTTAGAAATAGTATAAAAGACTAAAACTTGGACATACTTGAATCGCACAAATGACTGTCTACAACATCTAAAAACTATTGGCGCGAGTATTTGGTTTGATGTACTAACATTGGGAATTGCGCGATCACTTTGATCGAATGTGTCTTTGGGTGCACAATATGCACTTTAAACTCACTAAAAGGCGGAATAACGAATTTACCATTCAAAAAGGATAACATTGGAAATAAGTATATTAAGGGAAGTCTAGGGGCGACATCAATTGATGCCGAAATGAGAGAGCATAGAAAGGTTAAGATGACTCGTTAATGACCCATTACGAAGAATTGCTGATTTGCAAGTTGCTGAGAGGAGTATGGGAGAAACACCATGAGAAGTAGGTAAAAACTGATGATGTTCCTCTATATTGCGCAGTGATTATTTATTTTTGAACTGCTGTTTTCCTGATATCATCGTACTTCAACAATTCTTTTGAAATTTTGTCCAAATCTGAAGAAATTAATGTAAATCCAGCATTGGATATTACAGACTTATAACCACATAATCATAAAAGTACATGGATTCTAATTAGTTCAAAAATAAATAAAACGATGAAAGAAAAATGCCTTTTAAAAGTGAATAAATTGTTCCAAGCATTTACGCAAAATAAGATTCATAATTTGTAAGTTAAAGATTTGATTTTAGTTGCTTTTACAACTTCATTTTACAAATCGGCATTTAGTACAGCCAAAGTAATTAATAAGTGATTGTTTTCCTGGAAAACTCCCATTCTGATAATTCGCCAGTAAATTACTAACCTAATTTCCAAACTGTACGACCGTAAATTTAATGCAGCAGTTACAATTTAGCTATAAAATTATAACGGATTTTAAAGAGCTATCAAAAATTTTAATTCGTTTTTCTAACGGTGGCGCTGTTGTGGTAATTGACCGTAAAGACCGAACGGTCCTAATATTGTTTAACCGTTAAAATCGTAGTTTTCAAAATTAGAAAGTTACTGCCTAACGCGCAATTAAAGTCTTACAGCTATGTCAAATTTTTTATTGCGTCTTTACTGCTGAAACGCCTGAAAATGATTACTTTTTTAATGTAGGTATAAAACGTTAAATTTTATCTACTTCTATAACAGGAGTTACTTTTGTTGTGTAAAAAAAAAGAAGTTATGCTTGAAAGCTATATACAGGAATCTTTAGGTCACGTTATCGAAGAAGCGCATGAAAATAGTACAGTAGATCTTTGTAAGGAATTAAGATTTATAATTTTTCTGCTTTTTCTACTTCTCTGTTATATATATATATATATATATATATATATATATATATATATATATATATATATATATATATATATATATATATATATATATATATATTGAGATGATATTAAATATAGAAGAAACAAAGGTAATCTAGAATGAACTTAAATATTGATTAAGGAAATGGTTTATAAGTTATATACTACAGAATATTATAAAAAGTATTTATATGAGGGCATTCTTAAATTCTTTAAATTTATCTGTTGGAAAAGGTCAATGTTAAGTATCAATGTTTATTATTCAAACATCGCGTTTTTTTTTCAACTCAAACTCTTCCTATCCCGTCTATGCTTTAAAATATTTTAGAATGACACTTTTTAGTTTTTTGTTTCATTTATAAGTCCCTTAATATCAACATATTACGTTTAGATTAGAAGGGCATATTGGAATTACCAGCTTGGTCCATAAAGCGAGCTCAAAAGCCAGAACACACACATGCACGCCGCCGTCAGTTCGCGTTCGTAGATATTAAAGTGTTTCAAAGTGCTCACCACCACTACCTAACTTCTTTTATGCCAGAATAAATAAATTCCCGTTCCATGTCGATGCCCCGCATGTGACCTTCTGTTTTACTGCTTTCAGGATCTAGTTGTTCTGTAATCCGTTTGTATTGTATGGCGCGCTTTTAGTACCGACTTGTTTATTTACCAAAGTTTGATCTTAATTGATGTTTTAGACTGTTATTTATGGGAGAAAATAAACTGGCTTATTTTGATTACCCACTCATTAGATAAATATTGAAACATTCTTGTGTTTTCGAATTGATTCCTCTGCTTTCAGTGGCGCCCCTTGATTTTCTAGCTATTTCAGTCACAAGATTTTTAAGTGAAACGCAAACTTCCAACATTCTTCTTTAGGTGCTTTTTTCATTAGATCCGGAGGGAAATTTCCCTTTTTGCGGGAATTTTTGACACAAAAGGGAAAAAATACAAAACTCAAAAGGGAATATTTACTCCAGTGCAAATTGTAAAATATTTTTTAAAAAAATTCAAAAAAATATTTGAAAAGAATTAAACATATCTTCAACCCCTAGTAGTAATTGATATGTACCATAATGTTCTCCTATTTGGGTATTCTTAATCATAACAAAACATCATTCGATAATCATAACTCTCAAGAATCTCAAGCACTTAGTGTCAAAAATTAAAATAGATGATGGTTGGGTAATCATTTCACAATCAGATCACCATAGTTTTATATAAATATTATGATCTTTAGGTACCTATTCCCCAAATCAAAATATAATAAAACTTAATGAATGCTGATGTAAGCACTTGTGAAACCCACCGAAATAATTGTCTTATTTGATTTGGTACTTTCTGCACAGTAATAGAAACAAACTGGATTGCAGCAGCTAGAGATAGAGAGAACTGGAGACGTTTGGGGGAGGCCTATATCCAACAATGGATGTGAAAATGGGGCTGGATGATGATGATGATGATTTCTGCACAGTATATTCTTTTTAAGCAATAGTAGTGTGCTTTCTGTATAAAGTGTTAACTTAATAATTATTGGAGTTTAGAGCAGAGTGTAATAACAATAAAAATGAGTGACAATAATAACAGTAGTGTATTTAGTGATAGTAATAGTAGTCATCCAATAAAATAAACAAATCTAGAGAAAAAACATTTAATGTTAAGTAGTTAGAAGATCCTTCTTTTAAAATCTGGGTTAAGGCTTTGCCACATAATAATAAAAAATGTATGTGGAAAGTGTGTAATGCAGAAATTTTATGTGGCAAAAGTGAAAACTGCAAAAACATGCTGCAGGTAAGAAGTATTTAAAAAAAAATGACTGCTATTAAATCTAGTTCAAGTATTTCCTCGTTTTTGGCAACTGGTAATACTTCTTTAAAACACCAAAACGCCGTCAAAGGCGTTGAAATAAGATTAAGTGTTTTTTTTTTGCTGAACATAACGTGGTTAAATATACACATCCTTATATTTCTGTTATAAAACCCATTTTGTAAACGGGAGGGAATTTTTACATAAAAGTGGGAATTTTTAAGGCAAGTTGAGGGAAAAAGCTTGCAAGAAGGTTGGCAGCACTAAGAGATTGTTAGTAGTTAATGAGTATCCTTAGAAGTAGTTGTAGTAACCTTTATTTTGAAGAATAGTAAATACAAAATAATGAAGACTCTAAATATGTAGTAAATTTATAACTTATCACAAATGTGAATCACAAAAAATAGTGTGATTTACAAAAGAATTAAATTTTTGAGAGAATATACTAGACTTAAATCTGAAATTGCATCATTCGTATATTTAGACGAGACATGGATATTTGCAAAGGGTGGAATTAAAAGAATTTGGCAAGACGGCAGCATAAAATCAATAAAACACACAGATAGCGAAGGCAAAAGACACATCATTCTTCATACAGGAGCAAAAGAAGGCTTTATACAAAACGCAGATTTGATTTTTTCTTCAAAATCAAGATCTGCTGATTACCATGAAAACATGAATGCAGATATGTTTGTTAAATGGCTTGAGGAGAAACTGTTACCTAGTCTGAGTGAATCATCAGTTATAGTTTTAAAAAATGAAGACAGAAAGAAAGAAAAACCCAAAACAGTCGTGGAACTTACCGCGCATAAAAAAATTGTTAGTTAAAAATAACATCAATTTTTCGGAATACGCCTTCAACTCAGAGTTATTGGAAACTTCGAAATGTACTGAAAATTTGTGTGGATACACAGTGGATACAGTGATGATGCAATATGGGCCAAAACTGTATATAAATGTGTGAAATTAATCCAGTGATTATAGATTTACATAATGATAGCAGTAGTGAATTTAGTAACGATGATGATGATATACAAAGTTAAATAATCAGTTAGTACACTATAATAATGTTATTTACAAAATAATTGTACAACTGGTTAACCATTATATTTATACATTCAATATTAGCCAAA
Organism: Diabrotica undecimpunctata; assembly: GCF_040954645.1. NCBI lineage: Eukaryota > Metazoa > Arthropoda > Insecta > Coleoptera > Chrysomelidae > Diabrotica > Diabrotica undecimpunctata. The sequence continues at coordinate 10,154,098 of NC_092811.1, read as the reverse complement.
TAAACAATATTTAAAATTCCATTTGAATTTTTGCTCCTCATTTTATACAAATTAACTTTAACTGATAATACAGGCAAAAATATTCTAAACAAAGTAATTAATTAAAAAGATTATGAAGAACTCCAGTGCAGTTTACCGTGCCTTTTACTACAACGAAAGGTTTTCTGCGAATTTCATTAATCGTTTAGAAATGTAAATTGGTTGAATGTACTGTATTTCAGCTTGTATGCTATTTATCGGATTTGTTCTGTACGCTCCAAGTATAATGCTTAGGGAGGTTTTAACGTTGTTATGCTGGCAGATGCATATGCAACACATACGTAATCAATTTTGGGACGAATTAAGAATCTATGAGTAGTGTTTTACTATCGGCACCCCAAGTTTTGTGAGTTAGGTACTTTAACAAGTTGAGGCAATCTCGACATGAAAGAACTAACTGCTGGATATAACTTTTCCAATTTAACTGTTGATCAAATATTACTCCTAAAAATTGTATTTCGTTTGTATAGAAAAGATTTGTGTTTCCAAGCATTAGATTCGGTTTATCCTCTATATGTCTTTTTAAAAATATTATGCATTTTGTTTTATTAGAGCAAAACCTAAAACTGATACTTAAAGACCAATTTACTAGTTTTTTAAGTGTTCTTGTAATATTGACACCATACGATTAACGTTCTTGCCTTTGATGTTAATAGTTAGGTCGTCAACATAATAGTCTTGCCTGAAAAGGTTTTGAAATGATTTTTATTATATTGTTTATTGCTAATAAAAATAGAGTAGGGCTGATAATCGATTTTTGTGGAATTCCGTTTTGTTGTTCTCTAAGAGAGCGTATAAAAAAACCATTCGCTCGGACCTGAAATGTTCTTTGAGTTAAAAAATTGTTTATCTAGGCCAAAATATTTCCTTGATATCCCAATTTTTTTAAAATATTCAATATACGGTGTTTCCATCCTGTATCAAATGCTTTAGTTATGTCAAAGTAAATTGCCATACATTTTTGATTATTTTTAAAAGCTCCGTGAATAGCGTTTTCTAGATCTATAATGTTGTCGTTTGTAGATCTGCCTATTTTAAAGTCAGCTTGTTCGATGGTGAAGTGGATCATTATATTCTAGGTTCCACATTAATCTTTTGTTGACTATTTTTTCCGTAAGTTTACATAAAGAACATGTTAATAATTAATATACGACAATATGATTCTGGTTGTAATTTATTTTTATTTGGTTTAATAAGGTTTAATATTCAAGGTTTCAACGAGTCAAAATTGGTAGGTGTTTATCAGATAAATTTCAGGCTACATCTGGTGTCCCCCAAGGGAGCAACTTAGGGCCTTTGTTTTTCTTAATTTTTGTCAACTCACTACCACAATCTCTTAAATTTTCTTCTAGTTTGATCTATGCTGATGATTTTAAGCTTTTTAAGACTATACATACTTCAAATGATTGTCAGTTACTACAGCAGGACCTGACCTCAGTTGTGGAATGGTTTAGGGACAACAATATGATCTTGAATATTAAGAAGTGCGGAGTCATATCTTTTACTCGCAAAATCGACTACATTTAAAATAATTATAGAATTGACAATTGTGTAGTATCTAGGAAAACCAAATGTAAATATCTGGGAATATACTTACAGGCTAACATGAAATTTAATGAACACTATATAAATATTGTTAATAAGGCCTACAAAATATTGGGATTTGTAATAAGAAATTCCAAACACTTTAGTATAAACACAACCATTAGACTATATAACGCTTTAGTCAGACCAAACTTGGAATATGCATCAGTGGTATGGACTCCTGAGGCCAAAGTTCATATTAATCATATAGAAAAGGTACAAAAAAGATTTCTAAGGTATTTATACCTTAAGAAATACAATGTGTATACTCACCTTACGCCATCAAAAGAGTTGCTTCAAATATTTGGCTTGCAGTCATTAGAGCAAAGAAGAAACATGCATTGTGTTGTATTTATTCATAATGCCATTAACAATGTTAAATATAAGACATGTGGTTTGATCAACTTTATTAGGTTTCATGTGCCAAAGGTCAACCTAAGGGTAAACAGTAATGACCTATTTTCTTGTAGTCCATATAATTCTTGTGCAATAATAAACTATATGCAATATCAGTGTAATGAGTTAATAAAGATCTCTGATATAGACTTCTTTACCTGTAGTGTAAGGGATATTAAAAAATGTTATGAATAGATAAGTAATGGACTGAATTTTAAAATTTTATTAACTTGCGTCTTTTTTTTTGTGTTTTACTTTCTGTGTTTTTATTTTGTACTTGTGTGTATATTGTAGTATATTGTATTTTTTGTGTGTATATTTTTATACCAAGTAATGAGCACTCTTACATGTAATTACTACCTAGGTGGTGTTTGTAAGTTTTAATAAATAAATAAATAAATAAGAATAACGATTGATAATGATTTTTTTGAAAATTTGGAGTAGAAACTCTTTTGCTTCTATGGGAAGTTTTTGAATAAATTGTATTGGTATGTCGTGTGGACCTGGTGAAGTATCTTTCATGCTATTAATTGCTTCTTGAAACTCCCCATAAATAAGGGTTGTATTGATAGGGTTAAATTCGTCGGAAATTGTAACAGGTACTGCCTCCTCCTGTTGTTTGTAAGTTAGGAATTCGTTACTCTAATTTTGGCTGGATGAGAATCTTTTATAGGTACCAGGTAGTTCGTTTAATATATATATCATGTGGATCAGTTAGTAACGTCCCTTCTTTTTCTTAACTTACGATTTGTTGGTAAGTGTGCTGTTAAATATTAATAAATATTATATTATATATATAATATTATCTATATAGAATATATATAATATTAAATATATATACAAAAGGAACATTTTTTTTCTCGAGAGAGAAAGAGAGAGAAAATATATCTTCTGTCTCTCTTTTACTCATTATCTTACATATGTAATGATTTCAGCAATTCACTCCCGTACAAATTTCCAACGTGGAGCGCGCGTATAGAAGTATAACTTCAAAAACCGAAATATATTTGTGTTGCTGTTAAGGCTCGATATGTATTTCTGCCAAGATTCTTGTTTGCTTTTTTATGATACTCCTTGCTTCAGCTCTACATTTTTTGTACTCTGTTAATAGTTCAATATTTTTGTACTTTTTGTACCGGTTCCAAATTGTTTTACTTAATTGAATAGTCTGGTTGATTACGAGAAAGCGTTTGATCAAGTACAGCACGCCAAGATGATGCAAATACTAAAAGAAGCAGGAATTAACAACCAAGATCTGAAAATAATTAGAAATCTTAACTGGAATCATACAGCAAATCCCATCATACAGATTGTCTCCTCTAATCTTCAATCTGTACTCTGAAAGAATATTTATCGAAGCTTTGCACGAAACTGAAAAACGTATTCTACTTAATGGTTACCGGGTAAACAACATCAGATATGCAGATGACACTTAAAAGACCTACAAGTTCTTATGAACAAAATCATGTATTACAGTCAACAATATGGACTCAATATAAACGTTAAGAAGACAAAGCTTATGATAATTAGCAAGAAAAGGATAACAGAAGGTCAACTCTACGTTAACCAATCCCCTGTAGAAAGAGTGACCCATTACAACTACCTTGGGACCATAATAAATGAAGAATGGACCAACAACCAGGAGATTAGAGCATGCATCGGAAAAGCTAGATACACCTTTAATCGGGGGCCTTCTTCAAGAGTCACAACCTCTCTCTTGATACAAAAGTAAGAATAATGCGATGCTACGTCTTCTCTATACTTTTTATGGTGTTGAATCGTGGACCTTGAAGATATGTGCAGAAAACTGGAAGCATTTGGGATATGACTATATCGGAGAATATTTAAGATCCCATGGACTGACCAAATCACAAATGAGGAGGTCCTCAGAAGAATGAATAAGAACCGAGAGGTACTGACCACCATCAAATCTCGAAAGTTACAATTCTTCTGACATATTATGCGAAATTAATCCAGATATGTTCCCCTTCAAGCCATCCTGCAAGGAAAAATATTTGGAAAACGAGGTCCAGGAAGAAGAAGAACATCTTGGTTAAAGAACCTTAGAATCTGGTTCAATACAACATCTGTGCAGCTTTTCCGCGCTGTTGCATAAGACAAAGATTGCCATGATGATCGCCAACATTCGTAACGGATAGGCACATTAAGAAGAAGAAGAACTGAATAGCGGCCTCACATTGTGTGTTCTACCAAGGAACTGGTTTGTGCTTCTTTAAGAGTTTAGATTTTTCTATGGCTATATTAGCAGCATTGAGCACAAGCCGATTAAAGCTCGTGGGTGTGTCGTCAATCGACTCTAAAATTTTGATCTGATTTATTCTCTCTGATATAATTTTTTCAAATTCAATCCAATTTGCCTTTGTTAGTTTCCATTTTTGAGTTGGTATTGTATTTAAATTAACTGTATGTTTTCTTAAGATTGGGAAGTGGTCACTACTATATAAATCTTTTAGTGCTGTCCAATGAGTTGGGTGAGCAATGAGGGTTCGCATATAGGGGGATCAATGGCAGAAGATGTTCTTGTAGCCATATTGAATCTTGTTGGAGATCCGTCGTTGACTAGGCATAGGTTCATAGTATTAAAATCTTTTTTGCTTGCTCTTTGTATCTTAATAAATTAGCTTAAACAAAAGAACGATCCTACATCTAAGTGAGCTATTTAAATTACCAAACAAGTAGTCCAAGTATTTTTAGAAGACAAACAATACTAAAACAAAACAAAAAGTTAAAAAATAAACGAAATATTAAGAAACTGAATCCAAAGATCTAAAGGAAACAAACAATACAATTTTTATTATAATTCATTTTGGTTTATTCCGTTATATAACATATTCGGTGTAAAAAACGGTGCAAGAAAATAGTTTTAGAACATAAATCTAGTTGCCAGCGAGAATAAAAAAATTCAGTGTGTACTTCACTTCTAATTTATACAGCAGGAAACTTTTTGTTGTAATTCTTGTGCGACGACCGTATCGTAAGGTCCCATCCAAAATTAGTTCAACTCTCTTAAACATTTTAATCTAAGAAAAGTGTTATAGCATACGAAAAAAGCGGAAACAAACCATTTTTATTTCGCAGCTCATTTTTGTTCCTCATCGAACTTCATTCTTTATTCTTGTTCCTTAATTCAGAAAAAAGGTTCGCGCTTCTATTAAGGAAATCCCTATTCAGAGGATGTCTTTCGGCAAAATTGGATTAAAAGATAATTAAAATCAATATTAGATATGCTAATTGTAAGTGTCAAGTCCCAGTCTACAGTTTCTGTGACGAATTTAGGAGTACATTCACAGCCGCATTTGATTATTTCTTCTTCTCGGTCATTTTAAAATGCACAAATGTAATTATACAGTTGGCTCTAGTCTGTGGCTTTAATTTTCTCAATTGTATCCACAGCAAGATCTACGGGCATCCTCTAATCGTTTTACTGTCTGCTTTTTGTCGCTTATACCGTCGTAATTTCATTGGAGGGTCTTTTTCTTTATATATTAACATAGTTGAAAAGTTTTGATATTAATTTCGTATTCCACCGCAATTTCTACCAAAATTTCGAAGACCTTCACTAGAGAGAGATAGAGTTAATATTAAATAACGCCAAAAAACATCATTATTTGTGCTATGATATCAAAGACGTTTGATTTTAAACTTTAAACATAAAATGTATCTATGAAAATTTATCAGTTTATTTCTTTTAGTGTTTCCTTTCCTGAGTTACTTTTTTTTTAATGAACTGCTGCATCTACTACACAAAATCGATTGTTTCCCAAATTGACGTGTAATAAAAATTGATAATAGCCTCATATTCGAATGAACGTTGTACAGGAGCTTCCATAGTCTACTTGCATACTTCCTCAAAAAGACCGAATCGGATAATTACTTGTATCGTGCGGCTTCGGACACTGTGCCACATACCCTTTTGGATTGTGTCAGATAAGTAAGAGCAAGGAATGAGCTGGAGAAAGTGTTTGAGCCGGTGAGAGATTGTAGAGAAGGTAATGAGAGATGGTAGAGTGGTGGTGGAACAAAATCCACAACTAGGGTAAAGGGAGGAGAGATGGACCAGGAGAATAGTCGGTCCGCTAGGTATACCTGACCAAGCTTGGTAACAGGGCAAGTCTATCCTACTCTGTTAAAAGACACCAATTGTAACGCATCGGTGCGTACTTGTAGGAGTGTTATTTACAGTAATTGAAACTGAAACGTATACTAATTTTATTTGAGTTTTTAAAATTTCATTTTTTGTAAAAACAGGTGAGTTTGACCGATTATTTGTTAGTATATTATATTTAAAATGTGTATTATAGAGTAAGAACTACTGCTGTAGTCTGCTTATTTTAAACAATACGGGCTGGTCCATCTGTCCTATTTGAGGATAGACGGACCACTTACGAGGAGGAGAGTTGGACCAGTATGTTTTTTTTAGGATTATGCCCAATAAATATATTCGCAAACAAAATACACCTAAGAGAGGTAACTGGACCTCTAGGGAGCTAAGTGATACCGTAGATGCTGTAAAGAATGGTGATATGGGTATTAATGAAGCTGCCAAAGCATTTGGAATACCTAAAACGACTTTTAAACGTCGAATAAAAACCAACAATATGGATAAGATGAACCGATTGGGTCTAGATTATTCTTTAGGGACTGATGTCGAAGCTAAAATCGTAAGTCATATAAAAAAACTACAAAAAGCAGGCTTTGCCCAACCAGAACTGAAGTATTTAATGTAGAAGAAGGTAAATTTTTAAATTCATAAATCTGATACAATAGTTACTTATTGTCTACTTTTAGGTAAAGCTGGTAAAAAATTGTTAAAATTGAATTAAAAAAGTTAAAATACCATCAAATAAACCATTTTATAGTTGTTTATATTTCGCAGCTGCGTATGTTGCTCGATATGTCTTTGTTCAAACCGCCCGATACTGCGTTTTTAAATTAATAATTTGCGTCTTAATTCCCGTCTGTGTTTTGTTTATACCCAGCGTTTTGTTTATAAAAAGTTATGTGAATTAATTTTAAAAATAACTTCATGACTCTCGCTGGGCCGCGATCAAGAGCGGTGGGCTTCAGCTTATGTCCAAATTCACGTTCGAATTTGTAGTCTTTCGAAGTTTTCTGTTTTTGCCCCTTTTCATGAAAATCTTCGTCTTACGTTATGGAAAAAAATTTTAGTAGCAGTTAATAGTAGCAATTTAATGTGTCTTCTTCTTAACGTGCCCTATCAAGTCCCCTTGACGTTGGCGATCAACATGGCGAAACTGTCTCTGTCTTGAGCTATTCTAAAGAGTTGCTCAGCTTTCCTCATTCCTGTCCACTCCCTGATATTCTTCAACCAAGAGGCCTGCTTTCTACCAATTCCTCTGCGTCCTTCGATTATGATGGGTACATCATAATAAGTTGAAGAATATTATATCGATCTTCCCTTACTACGTATCCAAAATAGGCCATCTTTCTACATTTTATGTTATCAAGCAGCTCGCGAGCAGCATTTGCTCTCTTAAGGACTGCCACATTTGTCAGCATAGCCGTCCATAAAATTTTTAGTATACGTCTGTGCAGCCACATTTCAAAGGCCTCCAGACGATTAATGGTGGATATTTTTAATGTCCATGCTTCGACACCGTATAAGAGGACTGACCAAATGTAGCATTTAACCATGCGCTTTCGAAGTTGAAGTTGCAAGTTATCATTACAGAAGAATGACTTCATTTTTAAAAATGTCGTGCGGGCTATCTCGATTCTACGTTTTATCTCTTGATCTGGATCTAGTTGTTCAGTAATATGGCAACCGAGATAATTAAAACTGGACACTCTTTGAATTATATGACCATCAACATATAATCGTGCATCTTGATGTGCTAAACGGCTAAACACCATGTGTTTTGTTTTTGAACAGTTTATGTTTAGGCCAAACTCTCTTCCCACTGTATCAATGGCATTTAAAAGGCATTGTAATCCATTCATGTCATCACTTAAAATAACTGTATCGTCTGCATATCTGATTGTATTTATCAGAATTCCATTAACTTTCACGCCCCATTCCAACCAAATTATGCAGCGCTTCTTTAAATATTCTATCTGAATATAAATTAAATAACAGTGGGGATAGTATACAACCCTGTCTGACACCTCTTTGTATTTTACATATTTCTGTTTATTTTCCGTTTATGCGAGCTGTCGCTGTTTGACGCCAGTATAATTTTTCTATGAATCGTATGTCTTGACTATCAACTCCTTTATCTTTTAAAATTGTAATTAATTTTTGATGCTGTAATTTAATGTGTTTCAAATAACAATAATTGCTTTCATAACATAAATAATGTAATATGTATTATATTTTGTAAATTTTAGTGTTTGACTGTAGCTGTCAATTTATTTGTTTTCAGTTTTTAAAAAATTTAATTTTAACATATGACAGCTAGCTTTATTATTTTAATTTTTTTTGATATTCATTTGTTTTGTTTTTAAAAAAAGGTTAACCTTCGTTGCAGTAACAATGTCTTTGTAAGTTCTTGGTAGTATCTTTAACTCCTAGAGTTTGTAAACGGCTAGGACACATGTAAGTCCTTTCTTGTTATTTTTGTACTTTGTAACTGTTCATATAGTATTTTTGTATTGTCTTATTTTTATAACTGTTTGTGGTAGGACACAATAAATGTTAAATTTTTTTTCTTAACACTTTGTTTATTTTTTAACTAACCCTTTTTTGAGTTTCATTTGAAAGAGATATGTTTTGCATTTCTAATAATTATTTCAATAGTTACAACTAGCTGTTGTAATGGTTAAAATTAGGCACCTCGAAGTGGCGTCCTTTTTAAATTACTAGAGGTGTTTCCTGTTTCCTTTCTGTGTTTTGTTTGTTTGTCCCAAGAGATTCATGGTAGTACCCCTTTGTTCCATTTTTTTTTGTAGTTACCCCAATCCAACCCCCTTTTTATTTACTTATCCACGATCCCAGCTCTCCAAATAAACCCTGAGTGCCGTTCGCATAAGTATCGATTATTCTGCTTGCCCTATCTCAGCCCTCATAGTTTCTGTCCCCAATTTTCTACCCCTTACAATAATACCCCATGTGGTAGGCAAAATATTTTCGTTACAGTACCCCCATCGCATGGTGACGGGTAAAATCACTAGTATAATATACACTCGCGATCATAAAATCTGGGTCACCTTGAAAATCACCGATATTTTATTTTCAACAAGCTTTATCGTAAATAATAACACAAATACAAACTACTCAGCATGTTTCTGAGAATTGTTGTAGTCTTAGCGGTTTCCTCTGCAACAAAGAATTTCAATAGTGCCGATTTCGCGGGAAAGCGCACACTTCCCAAAATGAACGGTACCTGTAACTGCCGCTTGTTTTAAATATCTCATTTGTGCTTCGACTTTCTGTTCAAACGCAACGAACAAACGTTTATTATTGCCACCATTAGTGTTTATTAGTGCCATTATTAGTGTTTATTATTGTTTATTTTTTTGCCAAAAATACCCTTGACTGTTGTTGAAACGGCACAAATTGTTGCTCTTGTGAAAGACGGTCACACTCAACGGCAAGTCGCAAGAACTGTTGGCGTAAGCCTTTCTACGGTTCAACGAGTGCTTCAACGCTTTCAGGAGAAGGGTTTGCTATCCAGACGATCTGGCTCTGGACGAAGAAGAATGACCACGGTACGAGATGACCGTTTTCTTGTGTTTCAGGCTTTACGAAACCGGACCTCAACTGCGATTATGCATCGAAATCGTCTACAGGAAGTACGAAATGGCAATATTAGCGTTGTAACAGTCAGAAGAAGACTTCGTTCTTTTGGACTATCTTCTTGGGTAATGGCTACAGGACCGCCACTTCGCCTGGCGCATCGAGTTGCACGACTAGTTTTTGCTCGACAATACGCGCATTGGGGAATTAACGATTGGAGCAAAGAGTTATTCTCAGATGAATTCCGTTTCTGCCTAACTGGATTCGATGGACGTGTAAGAGTTTGGAGGAGAACCGGTGAATGATTTGCACAAGCTTGCATTGCTCCAAGAATGCCATTTGGTGGAGGCTCGGTCATGGCTTGGGGAGGTGTATCTTCCGACTTCCGCACAGAATTACCCTTCATCGAAAATGGGTCCTTAACTGCACGAAGGGACATTACGGAGATTCTGGAAGAACATATTATGCATACCATGGCAAGGCTTGGAGAAAACGTCGTTTTTATGCAGAACAACGTGCGAAAGCACGTTGCCACGATCAGTATGCAATACTTGGACAAGGTTGGAATTACGAGATTACCCTATCCAGCTAGGTCTTCGGACCTGAATCCCATCGAACATATCTGGGACGATTTGAAAAAACGTATTCAACCCCTAACATCTCCTCCTAACAACGGACAGGAGCTTAAGGATCTGTTAGTGAGAGAGTGGAATAACATACCACAACATGTAATCCAGAGAAAAATTGAGAGTATGCCCCGTCGTCTGCAAGAGGTCATTAGAGCAAGTGGAGGCAATACACGATATTAGTCATTGAAATTTCACTGACATTTTACCACGTTCTGTATTTTCCATTTGTTTCGTATGCCCGTTTTATCAACAATTTGGTTTGTTTTCAGCTTTTTCAATAAAAACAATAAAAAACCGTTTTTTTTTTTCTTTCAAAACAAACATTGATGACAAATAAAAAATACGTTAACCTAAAAAAAGGTTATTACTCCACCATAGGCAAAAATATTCCAGAAACTTGAAATTTTCCAGGTGACCCGGATTTTATGATCGCGAGTGTAGATTTCTTTACTTAACTTAGTGGACGGAATCGGTAAATAAGCATCAAAGGTTGAATTTTTGGTGGAGTATTTTGCTTTTTTGATAAAAATTTGATAAAAATATTTTATTCGGTAAACAGGTGGGTGAAGGCGATCTAGATTCGGATTTTCGGACTATGATGAGACATTTCGGATAGATCTAAAAACTTTTTTTTAATGTTTTCTATTTTTAGTCTTATCTTATGAATCTTAAGAAGATTTTATATTATTATTCTTCTTTACAGTCAACAGTTTAAGTTCTAATAATCATTTTCTTTTTTCAAAAATCCACGTAAAATGTAAAGAACGGTGTTATTATTTCGGCACTTTATTACACATTCCGATGAGCAGGAAGCCGTCAAGTATGAACTAACCGAAAATATATCCAATTTTTGCGTGATCTTTGTAAGAAAAGTCGATTTTGTCGGGCTAACAGGATCATCAGCATGTTGAAGCACACTTAGACTCAATAAAACTCCCTTCGCTACTTCCGACGACTCGCTTTAATAAAGTTATACATAAAAAGGTTGAAGAACCATGACGAGAGAAGCAGCCGCCAATAATAAGATTCCGTAAATTTGATTTTATTGACTGCCGCGAATTTAAATATTTTTGAGGTATTTTCTTTACTTTGTAGCTATATTACTACCCTCGTGCCGGTCTACTATCGACTGTGGAGTGGGTCGACTCTAAAGGAATACATTTCGATTGAAAACCACCAAAGCAACAGGGCAAAAAAGAAGAAGGACATCACGTAGGCGTCTTAGCTAGTGTACACTAAAAAATATACCAAATTACATTTTAATTTAAGTTTATTTGAGCAGGTTACTGACAAAATGACATTATTTTAACCGAACACATACAAACATTATTTTAAAGGTATTAAGAACAAAATGCTATCTACAAAATACTGTTGATCCTTTTTAAAAAATATATTAGATTTCGACCGTTACCATTGCTAAAACTATTACACCAGTCTAGCTGAGATATTTTGTTATAGGAGAGAAATCATTAGTTGTAATGATGTTGAAAATTCATCTATTACCAGTGTTTGGGAAAGTATGTACTATTTCTTTTCATATTTTTATTATTAATATTTTTCTTTTAGTGTACTATAATGTGATCTAATTCAATGCTGTATTCTGACGACTTTGTTAAAATATATTGCTTCCTGTTATTTCGTAAAATTGTTAAATTGGCTATCTCATTTATTATGTTTTAAGTACGGAGAATTTGGCTTCTCTTTTGTATTTTGTGTCACAAATATAGAAACCGATGCAAAGTATCGTATTACCGCAACAATTTAACTTAAATTATCGCCATTCAAAATCGCAATACAATAGAGTGATTTATTGGTATACCCTCTTCCTACCAACCGCTTCGAAGCGTGGCCATAGGGTGGTTTCTGACCTGACGATCTCAAGACACACACTTTATCTCTAAACAGCGAACGAAACGCACCGAGTTTTTTGGTTCTCGTGCTATCGAGCCTCGGCGTCCCGACGTGGTACCAACGAGATTCAGCTGGCTAAGAATCTTACGACATCAATATTTCAAAGGGTGAGTCTATGTTCTTTGTACAGACAACAATAATGAGTAAGGCTAGTTAATATCATAATTTATTCACAGTTGTATTTGCTATTTTTCACTAATTTTTTTACAGTCAAAATATTGCATTTTTTCTTCATTATTACCTCGAAATTCATTTAACCAGCGACCTCTTAAGTTTTATACAAAACATTTAGTCCTTCGAGCCGGATATGAACCAGCGACCTATGGATTTTATACAAAACATTTGTTTTCGGAGCGGGGGAATGTTTGGGAAAGTATGTACTATTTCTTTTCATATATTGGATACATATCAAATATGTTTTCGCATCTTTCTTAAAATTCGTATCCTACTGGATACCGGCTCCACAGCCAATTTTATTTCAGTAATCTACCAAATCACGCATTTTAGTAATCCGATCTTATAGACATACTCATAGGTGTTGTATTGGTTCTTCGTTTCGTAAATTTTGGTCAAAATTCTTGGCGAACCAAATCATCCTGTGGCCTTAGAAATCATTTTCAATTATGTTCTATAAGGGCGAGTCTCTGCGACTCATTCTATATTTTATTTCACATCTTTTATTACTTCTATGTATACAAACATAGATCTTTTCTACAAAGGTTTTGGGAAGTCGAAAAGAGTAGGCACCTGTTAGTTTTGTCCCAACACGACCAAGCTCGTGAAGGATATTTTTAAGTTGTTGATTTTCTGAAAGTTAACAAGCCAATTTTCTGTTATTCCACCGTTTTTACAACCCAATCCTCTTTGTTTATCTTTTCTCGTGTTTATATTCGCTACTTATTCGTTATTCTTATGCATATCTTCGTTTTGTATGCTAGAGAATCGCTTCAGGAAACTCCCGAATCTCAAAGAGACATATGTTGCATTCATGGAGATTTTAAATCGACTATTTCTTATAACTCTTACACAGTTCTCAAAAAACAAATTTTTATTTCGCACCTTTTATCCAAAATTCGTACTAACTATTAATTTTTGATATCTTCGTTGTTGTTTTATTTACGATATGAAGCTAACGTATCGACAAATTAAAGTAAATAAGGAATTTTGGAACTATAAAAGAGGTTCTCTGGAGATCGGACTTTTTAAACCTCTCTAAGAGTTTTTACTACGTATCGTTACTTACGGTACTTCTTCGTTTTATTTCGCTTAAAAACTCTACAAGAGTAACGCTTAGTTTTTAAAGCTCAATGGTTTTCCGCTAGGCAATGGGCCAGCAACCATCTCGAAGGACTTACGTCAGAATCACGCTACAAGTGATTCTCTTTGATACTACTCACCTTCTGCAGTGAGCACTTGCTTAGCTTTTAAAGCTTGATGGTTTTTCGCTAGACAAATCGACAACGTCAGCAACCATCTTTAATTATTTTCAGGCTTTGGCTTAGACATTTTAACATGTTGATCATTGACAAAGAGGAACCTTTCATTTTTAGGGTACTGGGCCTAAAATGGAATCCTACGACTGACCTCTTTTCTCATTCTTCTCGTCCCTTTGACAAACCTTGTACAAAGCAGGCTATTCGTTCGTAAATCAGTCGTATTTTTGTTGCTATTCTCTTGTTTTTATTCCTTTTTCATGTCTTTTTGCTAGTCAAACGTCTTCTACAACCGTTGTGGTAATTCAATGTATGCTGGGATGATGAAACATCTGAACAGATACATGTGACCTCTGTACTTGTATGTGTTACATTTCTGGTGTTATGCCTATACAAGAACATCTATGGCAGGATCGGAGCTTTTGGCAGCTATACTGCTGACTGAACTAGTCACCTTTGTCAACGAGTCTCGTCCAATTTTCATGCTCGCTCTGTCTCGACAAGATTGGAACTCTTGGCAGCCATATTGCTGGCTGATCTAGTCACTTTTGTCAAAGGGTTCTCCACCCGATCTTCCGATATTTGATCTGACTCGACGATTGCGCTCCCTTGAGCTAATTTTTCTACCCATAAATTGTCAATCGCATTAAACACATACAAGAACTGATACCACACTCTACTCGGCATTATATGCCTTCTAATCAACACCTCTCTGATTGTGTTAGTCGTGTTTTATCACCGGCACAATTATTACAATTTGCACCAAACGGGCATTTTCCTACCGTGGATCTCGTCGAAACATCATTACTTCCTGGCTGTCATTGAAGACTTGAAATGTGACACCACGCCGAGATTTCGACGCTGTTCTTCTTCTTGCCTTTTCGCATCCCACGGAATTCTTATAGGAAAAAGGGCCATCGGTATTGTGTATGACACAGTCTTTCTAGTTTAGTCGGTCGAAAAATTCTACTGATTCGACGCTATTCTTTTTTAATTGATGACATTGTACGCGTTGATAATCTGAGCACAGTTTTAGATGGCATCCAGCAGTGTTCGGTGGTCAAAATATGACCGCCGCTTATTTGTCAACTCATATTTTATTTTTACTTAGTTCTTTATTAGTATATCGATCTTTTCATGTCTATGCTTTATACTTATACTTTCAGCTGTTCTTAGAAACATTCGTTTTTGGAGCGGGAGAATATGTTTTGTACAAAACTTAGAGGTCGCTGGTTAAATGATATTAGATAAATAATAAGAAAAAACACTGGAACGAACATGTAAACCGAATGGGACCAGATAGATTAGCGAACATCTGTAAAAACAACAAGCCGTATAGCAGAAGACCCGTTGGAAGGCCGCCAAAAAGGTGGAAAGATAATGTAGAGTCAACAACGACTGAAACAGAATAAGAGGCAGACAAACAGGAGTAATCCTAGTCGCGCGAAGAAGAAGAAGATAAATAATATCATTTAACCAGCGACCTCTACGTTTTATACAAAACAACCAGCGAGCAATGTTATTGAGCTCCAACACAACCTAACACCGTTGGCTTTAACTACATAAATAACAATTTTGAAGCTTATGCTGTTTATATTAACTACAAAGTCGTTATTCACATGACCTTATCAACGTTCAGAAAACAGCAATTATACAAAATACTAGCGCTGTTTATTATAACAATTTCTCTGAGTAAATACTAATCTCACGAAGTTTTTTCCGCAAAAATTCATGAATTCAGCCTGCCATGTCATTAGGTTGGTACTTTAATTTATGTCGCTTTGCCATGTCGCACAAACATTTTTTATTGTGGCTACTTAATCATGTTAATGCATATGGGAATATTATCTAATTAGTTTTATAAAAGTCGCAAATAAAAGGCGGGGAGGCACGACACCTATTTTTTATTCTTCTTTTCCACCCGTAACGTATATGGCTCTTATCGTGATATTTTTGATAAGAAGGTGCTTTATTATAATGCTAAATGTGACTGGCGGCTATTTGTATTGAGGGAAACTTATGAAAACGTTAACCTTCGGTGTGGTTAACGGAATAAAAAATTCAGGAGACCGATAACCCTTGACTTATTCAGTAGTGTAAGGAATTTATGGTAAAAAAATAAATAAAAAATACAAAACCGTAATGAACGATTCAAACCGCATGAGATTTTTATCCATCGTAAGTTTAGAATTTCTGGAATATTACACTCGATTTGGAAATGTATAATAGTAGAGTTTTATGGTAAAAGATTACAGCAGTTTTTATTTATGACTATGAGTAAAGCTTTGCCCAACAATGTAAATATCAAAGAAAAATCTAAATATTTAAAAATAAATTAGCGGAATCCGTTAATTCGTCATGAGAAATTGGGTTATCAAAATGAGCATGATTTGATGATTTGAGATCTTAATGCAATCAAGGTGTTGATGATGTAACTTTTTAGTTGCTGAAGAGGCTAGCCAAATTGCTGATTGTGGAATTTTGTACATATTTCCCAGCAAAAGCACCAAAACATCAATATCCGAAGCTTTAATTAAAATCCTTGATCCAGGTGCAATTTTATGAGCATGAAAAACAATCCGCGTACCCGTTTCTTCGTGGTAACATGTAAAATCAGCTTCTTTAGTTTTTTTAATGTAATTATTATACGCACGCGAGAAATAATAGCACGTACAAAGCAAACAGCCCGAAAATCTACTGGTGGTAAAGCACCACGTAAACACTTAGCAACCAAAGCTGCTCGTAAGAGTGCACCTGTCATTGGAGGAGTTAAAAAACCTCATCGTTACAGGCCAGGTACCGTAGCTCTTCGTGAAATTAGACGTTACTATAAAAGTACTGAATTATTTATCAGAAAACTATCTTTCCAACGTCTTGTCCGTGAAATTGCACGAGATTTTAAAACAGATTTACGTTTTCAAAGTTCGGCAGTTATGGCTTTACAGGAAGCGAGTGAAGCATATTTGGTAGGTTTGTTTGAAGATACCAATTTATGCGCTATTTAATATAAGAGAGTCACTATTATGCTCAAGGACATTCAGCTAGCCAGGAGAATCAGGGGTGAAAGGGCTTAAACACATCAAAGACATTAATTATTACGAGCTTGATACGAATAACACTGATGATCAACAATTAAATGACTGATTAGCATACACTGATTAGCATACATGAGAAGTTCCTATATTTGAAACATAATTAGTTCTGCGATGAGGAACATTAAAAGTGAATTCTGACTCAATGAACGGGAAGTAATACGAAAACAAATTAGCTAAATAGGACATTAGATTATTCCATTCATCATCATCATCAGTGGCGTTACAGCTCTTTAAGAGCCAAAGCCTTCTTCAGAACAATCCTCCATTCGCCCCTGTCTCTGGCAACTCTTCTTCATGCTCTAATTCCGATAGACTTCAAATCATTTTCTAGGTTGTCTTGGTACCTAAGTCTCGGTCTTCCTCTTCTTCGTTGTCCGATCGGTCAAAAACTTTTCTGACTATGGCATCTTCCTCTCGTCTGATTACATGACCTATCCATCTGAGGCGTGCTACCTTAATGAATTTTACAACGTCAGGTTCTCCAAATCTTCTATACAACTCAAAATTGTAACAGCTGCGCCACAAACCTTGTTCTTTTATGCCTCCATATATTCGTCTTAGTATTTTTCGCTCAAAACGTTTGAGCAATTCTTGGTCATTCTGTGTTAGTGTCCAAGTTTCTGAACCATATGTTAGCACTGGTCTTATTAGTGTTTTGTATACAGTCAGTTTAATTTTTCTAGGCATTTTTGAGGCCATCTGTCTTCTTAAGCCATAGTAACACTTATTGGCGAGCACTATTCTTCTTTTGATTTCTTCACTGACGTTGTTATCTTTGGTTAGCAGCGACCCTAAGTATATGAAGGTGTCAACACCTTCCAGTTCTAGGTCATCAATTATTATTCGTGTAGGTGTCGGGTTGCTTGACCTAGTGCAACACATGTATTTGGTCTTTTGAACATTTATATTTAGTCCCATTCTGTGTGCAGATGCTCTTAACGACCGAAATGCTTCAGTCAGAGATTCTGTGGACCTACCTATGATGTCTATGTCATCTAGATTATTCCATTAACAAGTTTAAAAATAAAAATAAAGTTAACTCTTCTGATAAGAAGAGAATTCAGATTCAAGAAATTGATTATACCAGAGTAACAATATGGTCCCCGTAGTTTAGAAGAACAGTGCATCAGAAATCTTCTTTGAACTCTCTCAAACTTTTCGATATATACTTGAGTAAAGAGAAATCAGGTCAGATTTGAATTTTCATGTTGGAAGCGGACAAGAGATAAGTAGGTATAGCGATTTTACAGAAACAAAACTACAAAAATTTCTGGTATGCCTCTTAATGAAATTAAGCTGTTGCATACCCTTGTTGCATCTAAGATCTACATGTAGATTGAAAGGCAAATTTCTCTAAAAAACCACACCTAGATATGTAAAATTATTGGCCCTCTCCATCAAAATATCCTCTAAATTTATGATCATCTGTGTATGTTTCACAGTCGGTCAAGGTTCTGACAGCACCATCAACAAAAACTTCAAAGACTAGTCCAAGTCCTAAATGGACAACTTGAAGTACTCCAGAGCTTGGAAAGTATTCGGGTGGAGTAAAGCCCTTCAGTTTGACATTTTCATAAGAAAATCTTATTGACGTAAGTGGGCTACAAACTACCATTGATTGGGAGTAGTAAATCGCTTATGGTCGTTATTGAGCTGTGTAGCAAGTATTCCTTGTCTAAAGTTGCATAAAGATAAGTGTCTCTAATTCATTCTTATGTACTGTACATTTCGTTAAACAACGTAAATACTTTAACGTCAGTGTTAGTAACTAATCTATTTGAAGTTTTCTTCTTTAGTTTGCATCAACCATAAAGATTTAAATCAACTTTATTTTTTAATTTCACTTTATATTTACCGTTTTATTTATATAATTGAATTAATACATTAAACGACAGTGTTTTGCATCACCGAATGCATGTAAAGGGGTATAAGTACTAATCGACCTAAGCATTGGAATTTAAAAAAAATTGTTATTAAGCTAATTAAGTGTTGTTATAACTATAATTTTTAATGGTACAACCATGTATGCGCTCAGTCACTAGCACTCAAAATTGTCTGTCTGTATCTTGTTGAAGTTTTGATATGGAATGACTCAGGTTTTCTGTTTGTATATTGTAAACATTTTTTTATTTAAAACAAAGTTAACATTATAAAAAAAAGAGTATATCATATATTTTTCATTCTCTATACATTATATATTATATAATCAAGCCATTTTTTACATTTTCTATAATAAAACCACATATTGTACATATTGTGTTTTACTTTACTGCGAAATAGTTTTTTTAGAATTAAATAATACTTTTATCGTTTATAAACGGAGTATATATATATATATATTTAACGGAGTAGAAGTTCCAACAGACTTTTACTCTTCTGCGATCTTCGGTTTTTATCTGTTGTTTCTTTATCATCATCTATTTTCTTCTAACACGGCACGAAAAACCAGCCGATCTCCATTCCCTCAATATTTACGTCTCGTCCTCTTATTGTTCTCTATCTCTCTCTCTCTCTCTCTCTCTCTCTCTCTCTCTCTCTCTCTCTCTCTCTCTCTCACTCACTAAATTTTAGTTAACCAGCTTGACCATCAGTTCACTCAAATTCCCTTTCATTAATATCACTTGCCTCTCTAATTTCTCCCCATTTCTTTATCTCTCGTTTGATCCAATTGTTAAGCCTGGGTTTTATTTCTCTCTCTTTCTTTTTTGATGTGACAACGTCTTAAATTAGGTTGTGGCTCGGAGTCATTTAAGAAAAAGTGTAACGCCCGCTCACGTCTGTTACAGTGAGTCACCGAACGAGAGAGAGGCCCGCCGGACCGGCGAATGCCTTGCGTCTCTCTCCCACTCAAACATGATCGGTCCGCTGCGCGCGGCACTAGAGAATTAGGCGCGTTGAATCGCTAAAGTTGAAAATCGTTGAAAGTATCGTCAGCTGTGTCTGTAGTGAAAATGTGGAGTGCTTACAGTGTCCTATTTTAGGGGGAACCACCAGTATCTGATATAATTTTAGGAAATTACCTAGGGACCTATATTCTTTTATAATATTGCTATGGATTTATCCATTTAATATTGAGCAATGATTGTAAACATTCTTTATAGTTTAAACTTTAATGAAAATTATTAACTGTGTCTAAAGACATATATGATATGAGGTATTTTACCCAAGAGTATTAAGTATAATGAATATACATAAAAACATAATTTTGTTTTCTTAGGATTTAACATTTTGTCAGCACATTATCTCAAATTCACACTTCAATCAATATGTTTTTACTATTAGGTCTGTTGAATGTTTGTTCTTTACACAAAATTTAGTCTATACTTCATATTTATTAAAGGCGGTAAAATATACATTACAATTCAGTTGTTTATAAACCACTTTCAAAGCATAAAGAACCTTTTAAGCTTTGTTTATATTATTTTGTGTATATTAATTGAGTTAATTGGAGTAGCCCACTTTGATACAAAAATACAGTCAATTTATGGATATTTCAAGGTGACAATCTAAAAAAAGCTGATTTCCTCCCATGCATTTTATTAGAAACACTTGAAATTTAAAAAAAATTTAAAAATCGTAAGATGTAAGACCTTAATCGTGAGATCGTGAGATTTGTCTTCAATTCGTGAGTAGATTCGTCATTTACAACAACTACAACAATAAAGGTAAATCATTGTACACTAATATTTCATTATCGTAAACTATGATTGATTGATTAATTGTTAGATTGACACAAAAGTTGAGAAACTGAGTTTATAGCGGCAATTCCTTGTTCCTATTGTGCAATTTAATAATATTCATATCAATAAATATTCTACCGAGAAAAAGACGTCACGTAAAATCTTCGCCCGTAAAACCGACTTTACAGGCAACCGATTTTTTTTCTTTTCTTTGGTCAATCCAGTAGCCAACAGCAAAATTTTAAAAGAAACTTACTAAATAGTTTTAACACCTTTTACTCATGTTATAAAACGATAAAAGTTCTAACAACACGTTTGCAGTCTATGATCTTCAGGCGGTTTTACCATGCCCGTCTGGAGAAGCCTCATCCTTCTATTGTTTCCAAAGTGAACCTTTATAATGTAACTCTCAACATTAGTTTGTATTTTGAGAACAAATTGAAACGTCAATAAACGTACTTTAACCTTTAATTGTGGTTTATTCCCATTTAAATAGTAATTACTATTTATACTGTATCCAGAAATTTAGTGTCTCATTATAAAATTTATTTTAATACCAGCTGTAAGACTGAATAATCCCTTGTAAGTACTCTATTGTTGTATAATTATCACAGCTATCCAAGCTAACAGGACCGGCATATAGCCAAGTCAACTGTAGGTTAGTACATATAATCAGATCAAATATTTATTATCATTCAAGCGTAATGTCAAAAAACTCTTTTTATAAACATACAAATTTCCCATAATTATTTTATTCTTTTATTAATCATTATTTTAAGTCTCAACGAAATCTCAAAATTATGAAGATCTCAATTTAGTTAAATTGACTGGACCGGTGGTGGAAATTAATAAGTTTTGGGAAAACGGGTAATATCCCAAACACATTAGAACTGACGAACCCGTATATACAGTTATAATGAGTAAACGTTTAACTTAATTGACCTATTATTGACCCCTTAATTATCTAGATATTTATTTAAATTAAATATGTAATGTAAATGCCAAATAAAATATAAAATTCGTTAAGCCGGCCCTTTTTACTATTTACCTGAAGAGGCAAATCTCTTTATGGCGTCGACTTTATCAGCGGGATACTTTTAAATTCTGCATAAGTCAGTTCTTATAATTGTGAATGAAGTATACCTGTTATATTCAAGTATTTTCGTTTTATCAAGTGTTAGACATAAAATCTTTATTTTCTTTTATATGTTTAATAATATTTTTTATACTAGTAAGATAATTTCCATATTATTAATAAAATTTCATTCCTCAAGTTAATACTTTCATTAATTTTTAAAAAAGTGATCAACATTTTAAAAGAAAAGTGACATAAGTCAAAATTTTCATCTTCTTTTCTTTGTTAAATCAGATATTGTATTTTTTTTGGTTTTGCTTCTTACACAATTAGAAACATTCACTTACCCTTATTCTTCGTTTTTAATTTGAAAATTTTAGCAATTACCGTTTAAAATTGACAGCTAAATTAAGATCGAAAAAATCTATTGTTGTCTCTCCTGAAAAATGATGTTTTATGACTTGTGACACTGTTCTTTCGGATGACCGATGTGTTCTTGTTTGTGGTCTATTTAAATTACGTTTTATATTCATTTTTGATATATTATGTATTTTTTCTTGACTTGCTACAAACAATATTTGTATTTGTTTAGTAGTTAAGTAAATAAACTATAAACTCTAAACAAAGCTCTGATTTTCTAGTTTTATTTTGTTTTTACTATTTCAAGTGTTTTTATGACAATGCATTTAATAGAAAAACTAAAATAAAACTTTATTCGATGATTTTAAATAAGTTTTTATTACAGGAAAAGTAAATGGTCAATTGCAGAATAAATAACGCATTCCTCAGTTATGTCCACTATTAATTCTAGATTCAGAGAGTCGTCTTCCAGGTAGACGTCACTCAGTCCCATTTCAAAAGTCATTTTGAGACTATCAAAAAGTAGTGAGTCTCCAGTCTTGACGAAGCCGAACACATACCTCAAACGGCATCGATTACTAGAGAGAGATGATGGAATTGGAAGCCAAGGGAGACTTTTATGCCGAGGGAAATTTATGTTTATCTTAAAAACGTGAAACATCGATACCTGTACACCAGCGGTGTAAATAATAGAGTGAATTATAAATTCGGAAAAACTGTTAGTCGCTCCTTGTTTTATGTTATTTTCACTGCGACAGTAAACTTTTGGAACGTGTGTGAAACATAATCAAACGAGAAGTTGAACATCTTTAAATTATGTTTAGAAGAAGCGCGACAACTCTTTGATAAATCATTTGGAGATAAATGTAACAGAAGCTTGTTAAAAATGTATATTTGTTATATCACATATGACGTTGGTAGCCAACGTATTCAGAAGAATGGTTACAGAATATTCACGAATAATGACGCAACGTATCTTGCTAATTACGGAAATAATCCGTCAAAAATAAACACTACATTCATAATTAGACATTGTTAATAAACATTGTGGGCATTATCTGGGAACAACAACACTGCAGTACATTCAACTAACTTACACCTCTAAACGATTAATGGAATTCGCAGAACACCTTTCGTTGTAGTAAAAGGCAGGGTAAACTGCACTGGAGTTCTCCATAATCTTTTTAAGTACTTACTTTTTGTAGAATATTTTTGCCTGTATTATCAGTTAGAGTTAGGATCTTTTTTAGACACAATATATATAAAAAAAATGCCCATTTAAAGTTATTTTGAGTTTGAGTTTGAAGGAAATACTGGCATCATCTGATCATAGCCGCTATATCTACTATCGTTCATTATACAATGGTCCAGTACTATCTGGATTAATACGAAAACACTTTGACCAAAACTCAGCTTTAAAAGATGTGGAGAATGTTTGCTGTCTGTTCCGGTATACAATGGTAAGTTATAAGTTACATTTAAATATATAAAAATGAGATAAGAATGAGAGCCAGAACCTGGCTCATCTTTAACAGTAAGTTTCAATTATTTACATGTTGAGAAATAAATAAACATTAAAAAATTAATTAATTTTCTTTTTTAGTTCAAAAATAAAAACGGCTGGTTTTTGTCTGTTTTAGGTGACATTGCTGCTTTTGCTCCTGCAATAACAGTAAGTGATGCAGATTTTTTTGCAATAAAGCCGACTTTAGTTTTTGTAAACCAAAAAACTGTAGTTATAATACTTTATAATAATGTTAACTTCTGTCTTACGTAAACTACTGTTTATAATCAACATCAGCATTTTTGATTTACAACCCTGTGTGGGTCCTAGCCTCCCCAAGAATTTTTTTCCAGTCGTCCCTATCCATCGCCTTCCTCCGCCAAGCACGTATTTCCATATTTCTCATATCTTGGTCTATGTTATCTAGGAATCTTGTTTTGGGTCTTCCTCTTCTTCTTTGACCAATAGGTCTATCAAGGAGCGTTTTTCTAGCTGGGTCGGTTTGCTTCATCCGCATTACATGGCCTACCCACCTCAGACGTCCTATCTTAATGTGTTGTACGATATCTGGTTCCTGGTATATTCTATAGTTCGAAGTTGTATCGTCTTCTCCAGACACCCTTTTCATTTACCGCTCCATAGATTCGCCTTAGTATTTTTCTTTTGAAACATCCTAACATGTTTTCATTGGTTTTTGTTAAAGTCCAGGTTTCTGAACCATATTAGGACTGGGCGTATTATTGTTTTGTAGAGTTTTGCTTTTATATTTCTTGATATAACTGTAGATTTAAAAAGAAGATTGAGCCCAAAATAGCAACTATTAGCCGTGCAAATTCTGCGGTTTATCTCTGCAGCAGTGTCATTGCTAGTATTGACGAGCGTTCCCAGGTATACAAATTCGTTAACTGCTTTGATGACGTCGTTTTCTATAACAAGTGGCCGTAGTATTTGTGGTTGCGTACCTATTTTCATGTATTTTATTTTATTGGTGTTTATTATTAAACCCATTTTTGTGCTACGTATGCCTCTCGTGCTGCGTTTTCCGTTCTCCCAATAATATTGATATCATCAGCATATGCTAGGATTTGGACAGATTTGTTATATATTGAACCGGTAGTTGTGATTTGTTACGTACGTATTACTTTTTCCAGAGCTAGATTGAATAGTATACAGGAGAGTGGGTGTCCCTGACGTAGTCCGTTATTTGTTTTAAAAGGTTCAGAGAGTTCCCCCTGGATTCGTACTTTGCATTCAACTTTTTCAAGGGTTAGTTTGGTTAGACTTACCAACTGATTTGGTACTCCTAGGTCTATCATTGCTCTAAACAATTCTCTTCTATTTACAGAGTCGTAGGCTGCCTTGTAGTCTATAAATATGTGGTGCGTGTCTACACCGTATTCCAGTGTTTTCTCTAGAATTTGTCTCAGGGTTGAAATCTGATGAATTGTTGATTTACCACCTCTGAAACCAGCCTGGTATTGTCCTATTATTCGCTCTGCATATGGTGCCATACGATAGCATAGTATATTGGAGAATATTTTATACGCTGCTTTTAGGAGCGTAATTTCTCGATGGTTAGAGCATTCAAAGATATCTCCCTTTTTGTGTATGGTGCAAAGTATTCCAATATTCCGATCATTGGGAAGGGACTTCTTTATCCATATTTCTTTTATAAGCTGCTGTAGCGCTATTATGATATCGTGGCCACCTTCTTTATATAATTCCGCTGGGAGATTATCTATTCCGGGTGATTTGTTTCTGGCTAGTTTGTTTACAGCGTCTTTAACTTCCAGGATCGTTGGTGGATCCTCCTCCCTCTCGTCCGCTCCGCTTACCTCACAGCTTCCGGGTTTTCTTCTTCTTCCTCTATATTAAGTAGCTGGTAAAATATTCCGTCTATCGGTTAAGTACGTCTGTTCTTGTTGTTAATAGATCGCCATTTAAACTTCTACATTGATTTGTGTTTGCCTTGAATTCTTTTCTGTTGATGTTAACTTTCTTATAGAATGTTCTGAATTCTTTCTCTCCTTTTTTAAGTGGTTTCGTTTCTTCATTCTGTGTATTTTCTTTTCTTCTCTTCTCTTTGTCTGGTAATTCTCTATACTTGTTCTAGTTAGGCGGGTAAGCATTTTTGCATATACTTCATTTTTTTTTCTGTGTTGCGTCTTTGCATTCATCGTCAAACCAGTGATTTTTTCGGATACAAGTTTCTGTTCCTATTTCAGCTGCTGACTCAATATCTTCCTTTATCCTGTTCCAGTTTATAATCTGGAACAGGATACACTGTTTATAATCCCTTTTTGAAATAAAAATCATCGGTTTTGAACATTAAAATTCAATTTACTCAGAAATGTTGTGAAAAGAAATGACATATCTGGTTTTTTCTCTGTACCCTTCATATATATTTTAAATTGCTCTTGATATTGTTATTAGTTCCCCCGTAAATACTGTGGTAATTTTATCAACAAGACGTATGTTCCCTACTGAACCGAATAGTTAGTAATACGTTAAATAATTTTGAATAAAATTTGATGTCGGAACAATTTCGAATGAGTTTGTCTAAAATATGCTGAATAAAAGAAACGACCATATTCGTTCACGTATAACTTGGATTCGGCAAGAAAAAATTGCTTCACGAAGTATAGAAATTTTAAGTATTCTTAATTGTTGATGTATTTGCAACATTGCATAAATAATTCATCGGGCTTCCGCAGCCACATCGCGAGTACGAGACTTGATTTCGCTATTTCTATATCCGCTGAATACGTTTTCTTCGAAAATTGTCATCCAACCCATTGTCATCCTAGAATATCTCATCACCGCCCCGCTCGTATTGTATGAATTGGAGAATTGCTCGCCAGGGAGCATTAGTTTCGTATAAATTAAGCAAATTAAAGTCTTCAACTCGCACAATCCTTTATTTAAAGACTACCAGTTTCGAAGTATATAATTTGCCATCCATTTGGAACTCAAGGTAGAGATGGGCGGATCGGATCCGATTTGAAATAGTGAGTCGAATCTGTGAGACGAGTTATAGTCCCAGATTTGAAGCTATTTTATACAAATTATATATTTGTGATCATCGATACATATGACTTAACGCTAAACTAGGAAAAAATTAATGATATTGGTGAGTTTGGACTGGATACAAACAACAGAGGAGACTAACGGAATATAATGGGGGTGAGAAATGCCTTTTTCCAATTACCAACTCGTAGACTATATACATGGACGTCACCTGCAGATAATAAAGGGAGGATTACAAGAAACTAAGTCGAACAGGTCAAAAAATTTTAAGAAAAAAGTAGAATATGGACTAAAATAGACAAAAGAGAGGGAAGCGACGTGCCCAAATGGCATCTCAATAGAGTTTCTTAAACTTGCCGATGAGGAAACGGTAGATATTTCGGTAGATCTGTACGATAATATTTATAGCACAGACATCGCACCAAAAGAATAGTTAGTAAAATTATAATAATTATAAATAAATTATATAAGTAATAGTTAGTAGCATTAGCTGTATTGTCTCTAAAAACTTGGAAATAAAGAACAGATTTTTTTATAGCCCTTTTTCTATCCGAATTGTCGAATAAAGGCCTCTCCCATTTCTCGCCATTTATCCCTGTTGTGTGCTAGGCGTTTCCACATTGGTCCTGCGACTCTTTTGATATCGTCGCTCCAGCGCATTTGAAGTCTTCCTCTTGGTCTCTTTGCATCGTACGGTCGCCAGTTTCCGACTTCTTTGTTTCATCTACCATCTTCGAGACGTTTAGCTGCTTGTTTCGCGGCGTCCTTTATTTTTGTTTTGTTCCGGATTGCTTCGTTCGTTTGCCGATCTATTAGTGAGATACCAAGCATTTGTCGTTCCATGGCTCGCTGAGTTTTTCGAATCTTGTCCATGTTCTTTTTTGTGAATGTCCAGGTTTGAGCTCCGTAAGTGAGAACGGGAAGGATACAAGAATCGAACACTTTGGTTCGAAGGTTTTGGGGTATCTTTTTGTCTTTCAGTATGTATGAGAGTTTTCCAAATGCGGCCCATCCCATTCTTACTCGTCTGTTTATTTCGGTAGTTTGGTTTTCTTTGTTTACCTTGATATTCTGACCCAGATATATGTATTCTTCTACATGTTCCACTTTTGTTCCTTGGATGGTTATCGTCGGTTGATCATCTTTATTCGACATTAGCTTAGTTTTACTCAGATTAATTTTCAGTCCTTTTTTTTATGGATTCCATATGAAACTCATCGATCATCGTTTTCAGTTCTTTCCAGCTGTCGGCTATTAGTACTACGTCATCTGCATATCTTAGATGGTTTAAATACTTTCCGTTTATCGATAGTCCCTTCGTTTCCCCATTTAGTGATTTAAAGATGTCTTCAAGTGCGGCAGTAAATAGTTTTGGAGATATGGTGTCTCCCTATCTTACTCCTCGGTTGATTTTTATTGGCCTCGTTTTCATTCCGTTATCCATCGTGACTACCATTTCAGCGTGTTGATATATATTATGTATTAATATCCTATATCTAGAATCTATTCTGCTGTTGACCAGTGCTTCCTCAATAGCCCATAATTCTATGCTGT
The DNA here is from genome assembly GCF_040954645.1 of Diabrotica undecimpunctata. Classification (NCBI taxonomy): domain Eukaryota; kingdom Metazoa; phylum Arthropoda; class Insecta; order Coleoptera; family Chrysomelidae; genus Diabrotica; species Diabrotica undecimpunctata. The sequence continues at coordinate 10,126,094 of NC_092811.1, read as the reverse complement.
CAAAAGCTTTCTCGTAGTCTATAAATGCTAAACAGATTGGTAAATTGTATTCGGTAACTTTTTCTATTAGGACCTTTAGTGTGTGAAGATGGTCACATGTACTAAACCATTTTCTAAATCCGGCTTGCTCTACTGGTTGATATACATCGAACTTTGTTGTGATATTTGTTTTATAAAGTTGTGATAGTATTGATATTGGACGATAATTTTTCAGATCTGTATTGTCCCCTTTTTTGTGTATTAATATTGTGTTAGCAGTATTCCATTCCTTTGGTATGTTTCCTTCAAATAGGCATTTATTAAAAAGTATTTTTAGGTACCTGATGACTTCTTCTCCGCCTTCTTTCAATATTTCTGCCAGAATTCCATTACTACCCGGTGCTTTATTTCTTTTCAATTCTTTAATTGCATTTTCTATTTCTACTTCGCTTATTTCGGGCATTACTTCAGAATTTACGTTTGTTATTTGTCTTTTCAGATTTTGCTTTGAAGAGTCGGGGGGATCGTTTTTTTGAGCGGTATAACTCAGTATAGAAGTTTTCAACTATGTTTGATATCTGAGCTTTGCTTGTTTCTAGTTGGCCTCGTTGATTTTTCATAGTTATAATATTTTTCTTTCCTAATTTCGGTTTGGTATATTTCAGACTTCGATTTTTCTCTATCACTCTTTCTACATGTTCTTGTTGATGTTTTTTAATATCGTCTTTTATCTTTTTTTTTTTTCACCAGATCTTATTTATGTAAAATAATCATAATAGCATTGATCTTGTATTTGACAAGTCACAGAATTTTATTGTTCGAAAGGGATGGCGTGGTATGTAGGATGTGTGTGTGTCTGATTGGTGAAAAGGAAAAGGAGAGATTGAAGTGAAGAAAGTCATGTTTTGTTTGGAAAAAGGAAGATGACTGTGATTTGAACGTCGGAAGAACCAAGTTGTTTTTGTTCCATATCCTGCAATGAAAGTTCTTGTCAAATAATAATTGTGAAAGGTGTTTTGTGTCTGTGAAAGGAACCCCAAGCATTGGTAGCAGTGGACAACGAAAGTATATCCTGTAATAAACAAACAGGTGTATAGTATTTTTGGTATTTGGTACTAGTCGATTAAGTGAAAATGCTTTCGACTAGAAAGAAATTGAGTTCCCGTGAGATAGGAGTTTGGTCCAGGAGCTTTTGGAGAGACTGTTGCGGCGATAGTGAGTGCGAGAGACGTTGACAAGCAGAGGAGCTTGGTTAGTTTGCCATATAATCAACAAAGACTTTCAACCACGATCCTAACTAGATCATAATTAATTTGGTTTTTTTTTTAATATTGTATTCAGTGATTTCATGTCACAATAAATATAATCTTTCAATTTAGGTATAAAAAAAAATTAAAAAAGTAATATTTCTTGAAAGAAAATTCTTTGTCTTGATTTAATTTAAAAAAGGAAGCACAGAGAAGAGATCTTTTATTTGAATACAAGTCCAGACAATTATTGATAATTTGTATAGGAATTTTAATGAATTTATAATTTTAATTATAGGGATTATGATATATGATTATGATTAAATGTAGAATTGTCTGACTTTAATATTTTTTTTATTTTTTTTTTTAATAAATTATTTAATAGTTTAATATCACAAAATTGTTTCGTTTAATTTATTTTCCTATTATCCATTCTTTCCTCAACGGAAACTACGTAAATAATACTTTGAAGCCATTTATTATAATTAACGATAAAAGAAGCCCTGAGATCAAATTTTAATTAAAATTAATTTATTTGTTTTTGTAAAATTAAGCATAAAGCATATTAAATTAGTTAAACATATGAAAGGTCCAAATGTGCAAATCATAATAACACATCTGTCAGGAAAGATATATACTCTTAACAGTCACAATCTCACAGGTCACAATATCGGGTATGAAGATAGGTTAAATTGAAAATTGGGTAAAAGGAAAGGACCAATAGTTTTAAAGTACAACAATTGTCATCATACGAACGGTACAATCCCAAAAAAAGTGTAGACAAAATTAGGTGATAGAATTGACTTTTTTGAAATAGTCATTAAAGACCTTTTGCTATTTCTCCAATAAATTTAAGGGATCCAATCTGATCAAAGTACATAGCCAGTTTAGCGAGCGGAGTGATTCAAATCCATCAAATCAAATCTAAAAAATGACCCGAGTTCACCATCTCCGCTTCCAATCCTTTATTTAAAGACCAACAGTTCCAAAGTACATAATTTGCCATCACTCGAAGGCTACAATGTCAGAAAATGTTTAAGATACGAAGTGACGAAAAGCGGAATGAGTTTATTGCATACTGAAAGAAATACTTTGTAGCTTCTACTTTGCGTTGACAGATATTTTACAGCTAACTCTTGTATTCGGCTGTTGAATAATTAATTATGTGCTTACAGAGGAATTATTGATTCTGTCCTTATCGTCAATTAGATAATTAGGATCAGATAAGTTGAGACATGAATTGTTTTGTATTTCAGTCATATTTTTATCGGATGAGCAGTGTTTGCAGTCTTTTACGAGGTGTCTCAAAAATTATGACTTTACTTTTAATTATAATATAATATTATATTACATTACATTACATTATTGATTATGTAATTATTATAAAACAAAAGCACCCGATGCACTTTCACAAAAGATGTCAGAAAAAAAAATTTTAAATTTATAGAATGGTCATTTTCAAAACAGTATTTAACTTGGAATGTAATACTCCAGTTCCAGTCGTCAGAGACGATGCCACTAAACCTGTAAAGATCATACGAACAAGCTGAATTTTGGAACACAGCTTGGATCTTCTTTCTGTTCTTCTGCAAGTCTGTTCCCATACGAGAGATGCGTATGTCAGTATAGGCAGTATGATGCTGTTGATGACCTTTGTCTTTGTTCTGAATAATAATTCGCTTCTCCAATTAGGCTTTTGATAATGGGTTGTACCATCTTTGCCTTCTTTACTGTTGTTGTAACAGGCGATGTGAACGTAAGTTGCTTATCCATGGAGACCCCAAGGTACTTTACTTAATTTGACCATCCGAGGCAGAGCAGAGCATTCGAACTGTCGAGCATCTCTACTTGTTCGGCTGGTACGTAACGTCTCTTCTTAAACAGCACTGCTTGGGTCATCTCCAGATTTACTTCAATTTTCCACTGTATGCACACCTATCTTCTAGGTGGTCTACTGCTATCTGAAGGTTCCTAGTTGTTATGTCTTGGTTACTGTGCTTGGCCACTATTGAAGTGTCGTCTGCATAGAGCTTATTCATGATGCCTGGTGTTCTAGAGGCATGGGCTGTGTATATGTTATACAGCAGTGGAGAGAGTACAGCTCACTGTAGTACTTCTACTTCAAAAATTTTGAGTACTAATGCAAATCCTGAATTTTCGATTTTCGGAGAAAAGTAGCTCCGTCATGGGTTTCCCGTATCGATAGTTCTTTATTTTGTAGATCAATCCTTTGTGCCAAGCCTGCTGCGATGTATTCTGTAAGCTTGACTACCTGGTGTTCCCTTGAATTCTAAATCTGCATTGGGCTTCCGGTAAGACCTGCAGTCTTTCTGTTTCCTCTTCGAGCCTTGAGAACATCACTCTTTCAGCAATTTTACTGACTGCTGGCAGTAAGCTTGCTGGCCTGCAGTCCTGTGGAAAAATGCTATTTTTTCCTGGATTATGGATTGCGATCACATGGGCTTCTTTCCGTCGATTAGGGAATCTTCTGAAACTAATCAGTACATTTATTATGTTGGTCAGATAAACGACTGCTTTCGCTGGAAGATATTTTACAATCCTGTTGGTTATTTGGACATATGGTAAGTGAAAACGTAACCATTTCGAGAGGGGTTAGACAGGGCTGTATTCTTTCGCCACTGCTTTTCAACCTGTACACGGAACAAATATTTCTAGAGGCACTGGAAGAGTACAACGAGGGCATCAAGATTAATGACGTACCAATAAGTAATTTTCGATATGCATATGATACTGTTATACTGGCCGAGAACATCGAAGATTTACAGATGATGCTAAATAGAGTAAATACAACTGGCAACCAATTTGGACTGAAGATCAATAGAAAGAAAACTAAATTTATGGTGATCAGTAAAAAGAACATTCAACATATCGACCTGAATATTGATAAGTGGGACCCAGATGTAGAGATTAAGATCCGAATTGAAATAGCAAGATCCAAATTCATCAAAATAAGAAAGCTTTTAAGCAACCGCCACCTAAGCGTTAACCTCCGATGGCGCGCCACGAAATGCCACGTACTCTTTACGCTACTTTACTGAGTTGAAGGGTGGACCTTAACAGCAGCAACTATAAAGAAGTTAGCGTCTCTAGAAATGTGGCTGTATCGACGCATACTGAGAATACCTTGGACAGACAGAGTGACCAACACAGAGGTATTAAGACGAATGAGTAAAGAAGTGGAATTGTTAACAACTGTTAAAAGGAGGAAAGCGTCATACCTGGGCCATGTGTTTCGTAATGATAAGTACAGCCTGCTACAGCTTATCGTGGAAGGCAAGATTGAAGGTAGAAGAGGTTTGGGCAGAAAGAAGAAATCCTGGCTGAGAAAGTTGAGAGAATGGTTTCAAATACCAGAAGCTGCGAACATAATACATGCGGCACAAAACAGAGAAACCTATCGTTTGATGGTCGCCAACCTTCGGTAGAAGACGGCACATAAAGAAAGTTGGTTATTTCGTCTGGGAATTAATATTGATATGACCCAAGATAGATAATAATGGAGAAATGTAACTAGAGATTTATCAGAATAATGAAATTATTAGTTTTTAGGTGACTCTTTGTTGCTCACTGTCAGAATTTTGAATTATTAGCTGTGCATAAATATCAAAAAGTATTGTTTTTATTCTTGGTGTGGAGTGTCGTGCTTTACTTGTATATCTGTTCGTATTTTTTTATCTTTCTCACTTAGGATGCTGTCAAAATAAATTAAAAAACGTTAATTGACATACCATAACCTTGTTTTAGATCTTGGTCTCTTTCAACGGCTTTTGTAATATTGTTTAATCAATTGTTAATAATTTTGGAGTGCACTCTATAGTTTATTTTTAGCAGACTAGAGCTCTCCCTGATTAAGTAAATAAATGGCTGACATATGTATAAAACTTAATGTTGATTAACTGTCAATTACCAAATGATTGAAGAAATATGAAGTTTCTTCCTTTAATAAATTTAAACAAACATCAAAATCGTGAAGAAATATCAAAGTAGGGATTTTTTCTTAGAACGCGTTTTCTCAACTAAACGTTTACAACGGAAAACAGTTGATCATTTATGTATTTACATGTAAATAATAATATACGATGTTTATTCAAAGAATCGAATCTTAGACGCCTGTTATATATTATATTTATTCGATATATCAATTTGTTTGTACAAACGATATCTTAAACAAAGTTTATGACACTTTAAAAGTTATCCGTACTTTACAAGAAAACAATTGATATTTACTGCGATGTTGTGTAAGTTTAATAAATGAACATTAAACAGTTTGCTTTGGGAGCCGTCAAAAACCGATAATGCATATTTGTGGTGATATGACCATGTCGTATATGCTGGTGTAAAATCTAAACAATTTAATTTACTTATCTCAATATACGCTTATTTATTTGGGCATTTAATGAAATCTTATGCATATTTTTTGCAGTAGTCGTTACCATTTTCGAATATTGATGTTTCTACTGGATAGCACACTATAGCCACATCAAGAGCTCCAGTTGTATATCATTGTATATCAAAGAAATCTCTTTTAACACCAAAAAAACTGGTGAATTCTTCTTCTGCTATAACTTCCACGCTAGGTACTCAAGGATTTATAAATCGCAGTGAAAGCACCATCTAGATCTAGATTTTCTACAACAGCGATTTTTTTGTCGCCGCGACTAAAAATCGCAAGTGGAGAGCTGGCCTTACGTAATAAATAATTCAATAAATGTATAGGAATGTGCACAACTATTTAAAAGAACTATAATACCATTTAAACATTAACGGAGTAATGTTTTAAAACAGCTATAAACGTCCAAAAAAAGGTAAACATCTAGTAGATTGCGTTACTAATTTGGTATCTTTTTTACTCAACGGATTCAATATAATAAAACAAAAATATTCACTTAATTAATTTGATTTTTCCTAATCTATCCATTAATCTTCGCAGGAAGCTAAAATTACCAGCACAACCTACACATATCAATGCCTCGAACGGGATAATCTAAAAAAATGCATACCCGTTAGATAACTATAAAGTTAATTCAATTAATTGCTCTCGGTTTTAAGGTTTTAACCAATTTTCATAATCTTGTTTGCTTGAACGGTCTTAAGCATTAAAAACACAGATGCGGCTGTTGGAAGATGGGTTTCCGGAAGATGCTGCCACTGAGTTTTAGAGATGGCCGGTAATGAAAGAAAGTAGAGATCCGGATATTAGGAACCGTTACATTAAGATAGCAGTTTATTGTGTTGATATTTTTATAAACTAAATCAACTCTAATTGCAAGTCAATTTCATATATTTATATAATTATATAAATATAATAAAGTTTTATATATTATTATAAAACTAATAAAAAAAAACGGGTGTGGCAGTCCAGTGGGACTGCCGGTGGAAGTTACACTTCTATACACGCATTCGCCGTTACAAATTTATTTGGGAGTCAATCTGCACAATCATTACATATGTAATTCTATAGGTAAGACATATCAGAAAGAGAAACAGAATTAATAACAACTTACTAACAATGAAGGATTGAATCAATATTTTGATGAAATGTATATTTTTATTTTCATATATGTATGAAAGGAGTTGAATGCAATTTTTTTTACACATACTCTGCAGTCAAATTCATTGTTTATTTTGTTATTAATATAATAATACAATTGTGTTTTCATCTTGTTCAGCATTTGTGTTTGGGCATAAAATGTTACGAGTATTATTGTAGATATGCTTTTCTCGATTTGATCTGTCTTTTAGCAAAGCAAGTTCCATATACGAGCTAGGCTTTTGCTTATATTTAGTACAAGTTTGTTTTTCGTTGTTAGAGGACACTATAGAGGACATAACACAAATGTATTTCAAAATTGACAGTTCTGGATCATACAGTGATTTATTGAGATTATTATTTTGAAATACAAAAGAATAATATAATTATGAACATTTAATAAATAATACAAAACATATCACATAAATAATAATATTAATAAATATTTTTTTATATGTATAATATTATATGTATATATATATATATATATATATATATATATATATATATATATATGTATATATCTTTATATAATATATATAATATTAAATTATATATACAAAAGGAACATTTTTATATTCGAGAGAGGAAGAGAGAGAAAATATATTTTCTGCCTCTCTCTTACTCATTATCTTACATATGTAATGATTTCACAGATTCACTCCCATACAAATTTCCAACGTGGAGCGCGCGTATAGAAGTATAACTTCAAAAATCTTTCTTCAAAGCGGCTTTTTGAATTTTGACAAATATTTGGCTTTAAAGGAGGTTTTGGTACTCACCAGACTATTTTTTTCCTATGAATCGTGATGCATTTATGTGTTTTATACATTTCTCAAAGGCGTTCGATAATCTAAATCACGAAAAATTAATAAAACTCCACAAAGATGCAGGTTGATTTTTATCGAACCCCTACACAATGGTGTAGAACAACAGCGACGAATTTGATACTTACTGGAGTTAGACAAAATGCGTGCTTTCTTTTTAACAGAGCAGTAGACTATGTTCTCTCCAAACTAGACTCCGACACAAGAGGGGTACAATGGACGTTAACCACAAGCCTAAGCGGTCTGGTATACGCCGACGATATCTGCCTGTTAGGACAAAGGTTTCAAGATGTGGCTGATCAATTGGAAACACTGTCCACTGAAGCCTATAAAGTAGGTGTGAAAATCATTATTAGTAAAACCAAATCCATGAGAGTAAATGCAAGAAACAACACGCTATTTACTATCAACAACATGCAGATTGAAAATGTAGAAATCTTTACGTATGTTGACTTCTTGAGACTTAAATCAGACTCGGATGGCACTTAACTTAAAATATATTTAAAGTTTCCTAACATAAACATTTCATAATAGTGTGTCTTCTTAAGTCTCATAACCTTATAATACTAATGATAGAATCAATTGTCAGGTGTCAATCATACCAACACTAGCACCTAACTTAACAGTAAATTGCTGATATGCCGAAACTATCGAGGCCGTGTCATTGGCGCTCTAATTTGAAATAGTCATAACAGAAAGCGGAGATACAAAGGACGATATTCGTATGAGGATACGAAAAGCTCAACAAGCATTTAACATGCTTAACCCTGTTTTTAGATCTGGCGAGTATGCTATAAGGACAAAGATCCGCATATTCCAGTTAAATGTCATGTTTGTTCTACTCTACGTATATGAAATCTGGAAAGTGACAAAAACCCTTACAGATATACTGCAGGTCTATATTAATAAATGTCTACGACGAATTTTTCGTATTTTCTGGCCTAATATCATCAGAAACGAAGATTCCAGTATTGCAAAGATTGCCCTATCTTTGAATAGGAAGGATTCTGGAAGAAGAAAAAGAGGTCGCCCAGTACAAACTTTGTAGAAGATCCATCAAGGACAAGATAAGAGGTCAAAGAAAGTTTTGGAATGAGGTGAAGGCCTTAGCGCAAAATAGAACCCGATGGCGCTTTTTCACTGAAGCTCTATACTCCACTTAGGAGTTCAAGAACCTTATATATAAATATACACAATTATTTCTAAAAAAAGTATTTATTTAAGGATTGCTTCGGAAACCTTTTTGTAATATATTTTTAAAAATAGACTCCAAATCAGTCATTTTTCCAAATATTTTTTCTGTACGATCGTTTCATTTCCACAGATTAAAATCCTTTTGTAATATTACGTCAAATTTACTATGTTGGTAGGTAAATCACTGTTGTGTATCCAATAACGAAGATTGAAATTTCATCCATCTCTACACCGTTTGTCACGTACTTGAACATGTTTATATAAAACGTCAAGCGTATGTAGTTTTAATTGGAGAAAACGTATCTTTCTATTCTATATTTATCCCGGCAATTAGGTGTATGTATGTATTTTGGTTGATTAGTTTTTGTGGGCACGGGACACCAGCTAACTAAAACGTCAATTTTTATAATGTCAACATCACGTTTGTTTACATAGTTGTCTGCTGGTCTTCTGGGTTTAAAAAAAGAATATGTATTAAAAAATATGATTTAGATATTGTACTTCCTAGTATGTGTCGATGACAGTTATTGGTTGGGGTTTTAAATAGAAATATTTAGATGAAACAATCAATAATAAATAAAAAAAACGACCGCGGTTTACAACAGACATAGTCAGCCCATTGAAAAGTTACATTGAGTACATTTTTGAGACGACACAATTTTATTTTTTTTTATGTATGGGAGTGGTTAGTATAAGCTTCATTCAAGTTTGTGGGTCGCCACACTTGTCCCCCGGTCACCATCTTGGAAAAAGGGTTTTCGCGCTGAATCTCGTAAATCACATCAAAAAAAATAAAAGTGCGTCTTCTAAGAAATGCACGCTAAGGCTTAAAAAATGTAATATTGTAATGGAGTAGCAATAAACATAAGTATAAAAAAAATAGATATAAATCAGTAAAAACAGTAGGAATTTTTAGTAAACACTGAGAAATATTGATCAAGGAGTTAGAGATGGATTTTTATGCCAAACAGAAACAGCAAAAACAACTTTATTTTGTGTTTTATGACTAAATAAGTGAAATGGAGACTATGGGGAAACCTGGCTTCTGTCTCTTATAAAAATGTTTTAAAGAAAAATGGAGCAGATGTATCAATAGGAACTCCAACTACAATAACTAATGAAAAAATCCTGAAACGATAGGTGAAATAAATAATCCCTATAGTAGAATATCTTATACAGTCCATTCAACAAACTTACACCTCTAAACGATTAATAGAATTCGCAGAAAAATTTTTTCGTTGTAGTAAAAGGGACAATCAACTGCACTGAAGTTCTCCATAATCTTTTTAATTACTTACTTTGTTTAGAATATTTTGCCTATATTATCAGTTAGAGTTAATTTGTATAAAATGAAGAGCAAAAATTCAAATTTAATGTACAATTATTTTGTAAATAACATTATAATAGTGTACTTATTGATTATTTAAATTTATAAATCATGATCATCTTCACTAAATTCACTACCGCTATCATTATGTAAATCTATAATCACTAGATTAATTTCACTAATTTTATTTACCCGGATCCACCACTCTTCTATGGTAATGGTTCACTCAGAAAAAATGTTCAAACTACCTCTCAATTGCTCAATTTTTAGTGCTGAAGCGCTTGCAGTTCTTGAAGACTTGATATATTTCGACAGTTTAAACAATAATGCAGTATCATTAATATCCGATTCATTGTCAGTCTTATTATCTCTCAAAAATACAAAGTTACCCAATTATAATTCTAAGCCTTTCATTTACCAAGTTAAGAACAAGCTTTTCAACCTTAAAAATAAAAATAAAACTACGAATTTTATTTGGGTAAAAGCTCATATTGGTATAAAACATATTGAGCATGTTGATTCCATTGCTAAAGCTGCAATAACCTCTACAGCTGAAATTTTACCAGAAGAGAAAATTTGTGTTTCTGACGCTTTTCTCATCTCTAAAAGAAATTAAACAGATCGTTGGAATACTTCCTGGCAAACTTTTTGCGTCCACTCAACAACACAATACGTGTATATAAAACCACACATCCCTAATTTCAGATGGTTTAAGAATTTCAATACCGCCTGTAAATATAGAACAACTTTAATAAGATTGAGGTTTCGCCACGATCCTGCTCATCTTACACAAATCACAGAGATCTTAACCACATCTTTTTTAAGTGTTCCAAATAGCTTCAGCATTCAGGAACTCTTTTAAACAACTTGCAAATTCTGCAAATATTTCCTCCACATCAAATAAATAACCTATTGGCTACTAATAATAAAAAAGTCTATGATTGTCTGATTAAATTTATACATAGTGCAAATGTGTGTCTGTAGTCATAAGCTCGTTAGCCTTTGTTTTAACCCAATTATTGTTATTTACCTTTCCTTCCATGACCTATTGCTAGTAATGTCTTAATCAAAATCAAAATGATTAGGAATTGGAAACTTCGATAAATATGATGCGAGAAGTGACCAATGTACTATATACAGGGTGAGTATTTAGTGCGACATCGGTAGATAATTTCATTGTGGTACAAGATATTCAAAAAACTTATTAAGAAAAAATGTTGGCAATAATATTCTTCATACTCGTAAATTATGTGGAATTTTACAGGGTGATTAATAACTAGGTGGTGTAGAAAACATACAATTTTTTAAATAGAACAGGCTATATATTTTTTTAAATTTGTATTCATTATATAATTATTGTTTGTATAGTATTGAGTTTTGCATTACTATACAGAGTATTTAACAAGTTATGACCGTTTTTATTTCGATATCCCTATGAAATCAACACCATGTATATAAAGAAGTAATGCACAAACAATTCTTTATTTTATATAATAAGTTAAACATTATATTGTAGTTTTTAAATTAAGTTTAATTGAAATCATTGACTAAAATTTGTATACAGGGTGAACTACAAATTTTTTAATGGATCACCCTGTATTTTATTTTTTAGAAATATTGCATTTATGATACTCTTTCATTTTTATATAGAATTCCCTATACCTAACCTCATTATTTTCCGAGATATTTTTAGTTTTCTTCAAATTTCGGGAATATATTCAATTTTTGTAAGTAAAAAATAAGTATTGAGTCTTCTTTTCTTCTTCCTATGCCGTCCCCATTAACGGAGGTTGGCGACCACATTTTTAAAAGCTTCTCTGTCTTTTGCAACGTGGAATAATTCGTCTACAGTCATGTTTGTCCAGTCTCGAATATTTCGCAGCCTCTTCTTTCTACCTATTCCCTTTTTGCCATCGACTCTACCCTGCATGATGACCTGCAGAAGACTATATTTATTATTTCTTAGTATGTGTCCAAGGTATGCAGTCTTGCGTACTTTTATCGTTCTCAACAATTTTTTGTCTCGACCCATCCTTCTCAGCACTTCCTCATTGGTGACCCTGGCAGTCCATGGAATTCTCAACATTCTCCGGTATATCCAAAGTTCAAAGGCTTCAATATTTTTAACTATTTGCGCTTTTAGTGTCAATGTTTCTACCCCGTACAATAGTTGCGACCAGACGTAACATTCAACAAACCTCAGTCTCAGCGCAGTATTCAGATTTTTGTCACAGAACAATTGTTTGAATTTTAAGAACGCTGCCCTTGCCATTTCTATTCGTACCCGGATCTCATGGTCTGGATCTAATTCTGATTTGTGTAGTAATTCTGAAGTATTGAGTATTGAGTAATAATATAACAAAATTATTTTTATTCGATAAGTAACTAATTGTGGGTCAATTACATAATCGCCAACAATACCACCCCCAATATTTATAGACCACCTAGTTTGACTATGAGTGTTAACCAAATTAGGGAATGCTTGATGCATAGTAATGAAAATTATGCCGATTTACCGTTCCATTTTTGTCAAATGTAGCCTCATCTCCAAAAACCACATAATCGAAAAAAAATCGGTCTCTTTGTACCTAACGTGAAATTTCACGAGTACTCATGTGGAGATCTTCAGTAGTAGCTGTCAATACATCATATTTCTTGTCTTCACTTAGAACAGTTTTAGTTAATTTTTTTCATATACAATTGACCCAGTGCGAACAAAATGATCCATTAATATTTCAAAAGCTCTTGTGTTTGGCCACCTCTGTTCAGGAACTTTTTCCTAATACCCAGATCATATTTGTTAACTCTTCTACAAAAAAATTCATTTTTAACAATAAAGACAAGGCACATAGACCGATTAAAAAGGTAATAATATAAAAACTGTCATTTTCAAAGCCTACCGTTTACGGTTTAGTAATATGGAAGCTGTCATTTTTTCAAAGCCTACTATTTTACCTTTGTAACTTACACAAATGGCCTTTTACTTATTAATAACTCTGCGTCACAATCGGCAGTTAGGAACGTTTTATTAAAAATTCCTAGCTTATAATACTGTCTATATAACAATCTAAACATTGTTACATCACTCAAGACGCGAGGCTGCGCTGGAAAGTCCATGTCAAACAGGAAAGAGGTGAGCTTGATATTAGATATAAGAAATTGTATTGGCTAATTGGAAAAATTCAACATTATCCATTCATAATAAACTATCCATTTATAAACAAGTACTGAGGCCAGTATGGGTATATGGGTGCTAACTCTGGGGTTGTACCAAAGCTAGTAATCTACATATTATCCAGAGATTTCAAAACAAAGTTCTAAGGAACATTGTTGATGCTTCTTGGTATATTCGTAACAGCAACCTCCACTAGGACCTGGGTATGGAAACGGTGACCGAAGTAATCAAGAGAACAGCAGCAAATCACGAGCAGATACTGCATAGTCATGTGAATGTCGACACAATCCAGCTTCTTGACAACACTGAACTAAAGAGAAGACTCATAAGGACAAAACCATTTCAGTTAGTGTAAATGTGTAACAGTTTGTAACGATAATACTACCAAAGAGAATTGAAGTACTATTGTAAGAATAATACCTCAATCAACCGTGGGAGCTTATCGTCTATACCTTGCTTAGCTCAGTATCTCAAGGGTGAGTTAGTCTTGTCCTAAACTAGGGATTGAACCTGAGTTCTTAGTCGATAGCAAATAAGACAAATTTTAACCAAACATATTTATTAAAAAGAATAAAAAAAACAATAATTAACCCCGGCAAAGCTTAACAGTTAATAAGTGCTACTTATTGCTTCGATGGGCTGCTTGTGTGTTTTAGCTGTTAGGTCCTCCAATTAAAAGTGGTGGCTTCTGGAGAGCTGCAGTCACATGTGGCTGTATGTCCGTATTAAGTTGTTAAAATCCAATATAGCCAATAAATTCGATCTGGTCAATAAACCCAATAAAGTTGTTGATATGCCAATAAACCCAAGATAATTTGTGTACCATAAAATGAGTATTATAATAATTTTTGCCTTCTTTTATAAATTTCAAAAAGAGGCAAAAAATAATCCCACCACCTTAGAAAAGTTGTTTTGACAGAAATTGGAAGACTAAAAGAAGTTAGCACAGATGTCATAGGATGTTGCTACAGATATCATGAAACTAGCTTGTCTGTCAACACGGAACAAAATAGTCTGCCGGACAAAAAGAGAGAGGGCGAATACTTATTCTATGGGACAGAAAGAGAGAGAAAATAAAGACAGAGGAAGAAAAGAAAAAACAGAGGGCGCCAGCTACTTTTAAAATAAAAAATAGTAAAAATTAAACTGAAGATAAAGAAATTAATAAAATAATAAAGAAATTAAAATGAAATAATTATTTAAATATAAATTAATAGAGATGTGACGTTTATAACGTTACAAGTTTAATGTAAAAAGCAGAGTATAGTGCTGTAATGTTATTGCATGCTAGTTGTAGTGCATTAGTTGATAGATAAAATAAGAGTAAGTCATAGGGTAAGCCCTTAGATTTAAGTATTTGCTGTTTATTAAGTTAGGTCAGAAACTAACCGATAATTGGTCATTTGTGACCAGATAGCAATATACAAACACCCTACAGGTGTTATACAAAAAAAAACCGTACACTTTATGTCCAAAATATTAACCTTACGGTTATAGGGCTAGTTATACAGTTTGGATAATTTCTTCCAATTGCGACATGACCGATCTGGTTTATTTCGGTTTGATTTATGTGAACTTTTAGTTCCCTAAAATTTGCATTAAATTTTCATAACATGAACTTACGGATATGCAGAGATTTTCTGAACACTTGATTAACGATGCGCGCTCAAAAAAGCTTTCAATTTATTTTCGTACGGAGTGACCTATTTTGAAACCACCACCAAATATTTCAATTACTTATCACCTAATCCATTATGCTTATAAAAATCCCAACAGTCAATCATTCTGTCGAGTGACAGTGTGTGTAGTTACTAGTAAATATTTAATTGTTTTTAAAATGTTATGTGGACTTTTACCTAGTTTTATCAAAACAACTTTTACTCCAGTCACTGTGGAGGAAAAGAGGTCAATACCTCTAAATTTTTTATAACTGAATAGATTTTGCTAAAAATTTGGAATTAGGCTTATCTTACCTCCCTCTTCAAAAGTTATATATGCGCTAGGTGAGCTTTTTATTTTTAAGGGGTGAAATCACCACTTAATGAAAATAATGAAAAAAATTTATATTAAAGCATTTTATGGATTTAAATCGTGTTAAATTAAGTAATTGAAATATTGTCAATTATAATAATGGATATTGTGTACATTCTCAACCCTTAAATAATCTTAAAAACCACCCCTTTTAATAAAAATAATTGTAAAAAATCGTTTAACAGGTTCAAACGCTTTTGTAGTGCATTTATATCATCTACAATGTAATTCTCTGCTTATATAAAATAATTTTGGTTGATTGCAACACTTCAACCCTTAAAAACTACCCCCTATGTCAAAATATATAAAAAAATCTTTTTAAACAACTTCAAAAGTTTTTAATGTACATTTATATTCAAAAATTCCTTTCTTATCAATAAAATATTTTTTGATTGGTTGCTTATTTTCAACCTTTAAAAACCACCTCTATGCTCACGAAACAAATTTCCCTTTGGTAAATGTCTAAATAAAAAAATTAAGTATACTCATGATGTTTTTATTGTAAAAAATTATGCATGAAAATACTTTACATTAGAAAGCATACAAAATATATTTAAAAAAATAAAAATTATTTACAATATATCAAATTATTCATTGTCTGAAACGTCATTCTCGTCGTGTTCTAAACTCCACCTCTTCGTTGCAGGACAGTTTTGACAATTATCGCCAGAGCATGTTCCACACGCAGCATTGCAAAATAGACCTAGTCTATGACAGCCACACGCTGAGCCGCAACCCTTTTTGAAACTGCAAAAAATCATTTTCAATAGTTGTTCTGGTGCAGGTGAACTTTTCATTTTTATTGGTTGTAAAATATCATCACTCTTGAACCATCCCCAATCCGTTATATTAATCTCTTTGTTTTCAAGGCATATCTGAGTTTGTAAATAAACTCTTTTGATATGCTCATCCAGGGCACTTACAGTTGGCACAAGAGATGATAATTTAACTGCACCATTTTTAGTTGTGGCTTTAATAAAGGATTCGTATCGCATTTGTTCAAGTAATGATGAATAATCTTCGACCTTATTCATTTTGTTCATGTGGGTGTCTTTGGCAAGGCCATACAGCAAAATTGTACAGTATCTCCCAGCTTTAAAAATGTCTTCGAGATCTGAAGTACTCCTGTCATTGGCACTCATTGACGGCTTGCCCACGCAACTTCAAAGAAATGTCGCTTCTCTGTGTTCGTTAGTTCTCTGAAGCAGATGTTCAGTTTAGAGTTGCTTATAATATATACATAACATATATATATATATATATATATATATATATATATATATATATATATATATATATATATATATACATATATATATATGTATGTATTATATACATAAAATATATATATATATATATATATATATATATATATATATATATATAATATATACTTAAATAAAGCATTTATATATACGGAAAATAAGTTAATGCTCCAAAATATAAATAACATTCTCCAATTTT
The DNA here is from genome assembly GCF_040954645.1 of Diabrotica undecimpunctata. NCBI lineage: Eukaryota > Metazoa > Arthropoda > Insecta > Coleoptera > Chrysomelidae > Diabrotica > Diabrotica undecimpunctata. The sequence goes on along the minus strand of NC_092811.1, from coordinate 10,109,299 downwards.
TTTTAGAATAACTCCGTTAATTTTTAAGCTACAGTGTCCATTAAAAAAATATTTTGAAGGTAATTTCAAAAGCTACAAGACTAAGTAGATTAAAATATATTAAAATTCTTTCTTTTTAAATAGTAAAGGGCCAAAGTGCTGATTACAGGTGTGTCAGCCGCTGTATCTCAAACTTCAATTGGCTATATCTCTATTATTTTTCAAGCTACAACAAAAATAAAAAAAACATAATTTTTGTTAAGAAATAAACGACGTTTTGGTATAGAACCATTTTTCACGTATCTCTTACAGTTTTAGATTTATTTTGAAAAAACGTAAATTTTTAAATAATTAAAAAAAAATATTTTTTAATTTAAACATGATTTTTTTAAAAAATACTCATTTTAAACAGGCCAAACTTTTAAAACTTATAAATAACACTAAAAAAAAATGAATTGTAGAAGATATACGTTTAATTTCTATTCTGATCGAAATAGTGTTACTTATACTGCTCGTTTTTTTTTTAACGCTAGAGTAATTCAAATTCTTTCCTTCGTATTTCGCTTTGTTTTAATCGAAATGGCTTTTAACATAGCTCATTTTAAAGGTATTTTCTAGCTCTTTAAAAAGTGTTGTATGAGTTTTTATCAAAAAAGATGTCCATTTTCCGATATTTGATGTTAAATGCATCGAGTATAGTATCCCAAAAATAAAAAGTCATCTTCAAACAATTATAAATTGCTTAGTATTGTACTTATAAAACTTAGTAAAAAAACAATCGCTTTGTTTTTTTATAAGCTTTATTTTTGTTTATTATAGATTTTTCAATAAAACGCTTTGTTTTTGAGTTATTCGTACAAAATAATTGGAAAACATGTTTTATTTTTGCGAAAAGTTTAGTTTTTCAAGTGCGTATAACTCAAAAAGTATTGAGTTAGCGCAAAAAATTTATATGACATTTTTTGTTTAAAATTTAATTCTCTATCAATTCCCGGAGTTATTTTAAGTGTAAAAAGTTCAACCCCCTAGATGGGGTGCCAACCACCCCAGGGGTAGGCATAAAAGGTTTAGGTATAAAATAAATATACGTGTCATTAGGGTAAATGCGTATAAGACTACGCACTTAATATTAAAAGTGCGACAGTTTTTTATTTTTACGAAAATGGACCATTTATCATTCCTCACATTGTTAATCAACCATTTAGAAAGATGTTATAGAATAGTTTTAAACCATGTTTTAAACCATTCAAATAAGAAATATTTAATTTTATTTGCGAAGCTGCTAATGCGTACTCTTATACACAAATTTGCGTAAGAGGGCGCATCTATATGTTTAAGAGTACGCACATTACTGAAGTGTCCAAAAATATTAAGACATTCCAAAAATCAAACTTTATTTCTAAAATAAACGCAACACAAATACATAAAAAAAGAAATATGAAAAGTATGTTTCTAAGAACTCATTTTTATTTCATCTTTAAATCCATTGCTACTCCTCACAGTTAAAACACATGAAGTCTCCTGTTACGTAAGTCGTACAAGATTCGTGCCACCAATTCTTGCGTTGACAGCACATGTTCCAGTCTTCAACAGAATTTGAATATAATAATTCATTACATTTGTTTTTCGGTAGAATATCATATACCATGAATCATAGAAATCAGTAGAAAATATTGCTTAGTTAAATCATGCACTTTGCCGGCTATTAAAGATTTAAAAACAAATAAACACACCGCTTGGAATGCATATATCTAATTACTAATTGCAACTTAAAATAATACGGTGTGCGTATGTCAGCGATTTTATGTCGTTCTCTGAGACTACATAATGATAATAAGGCTTTGTGGTTCTTCAGTTGTTATTCTGACTTTATAGTTAAATGTTAATTGAAAATGGAATTTCGAAAAATATATCGACAATCTAGTAAACCGCATTCCTGAGAGTTTTGGCAACACTGATCTCCATAAGCCTAATGTAAAATTCTTAACGTGAAACGCTCTATAGCAATAATTATTAGTGTAGATATTAACTTTTTTATTTTCTTTAGTATTAATTATATTAGAATATTAACCCATTAGTGGTCAGAACTAAAAAAGTTTTAAAGTTGAATTTTTTTTTATTAAAAAGAGATATTTACTAAAAAATTTAAAAAAAAATCAAAATCTGTCAAAAGGTTGTCAAAATGAGTGGCAACTTTAGTTATGGTTACGGTTTGGTATTAATAAAAAAATTTCTATGTCAGAAAAATGTATTAAAAACTAATCGTGCTTTAACAAAACTAGAGATACATGTATGGAAATTATTTATGGAAAGTTTCAAAGCAAGTCAAATGTAAGGGCACATTACATCTGTTACACAAGTATGTTGTTCTTCTTTGGCACATTTTGCATCAGCGGTACTTTGACTCTCCTTTCACGATAATGTGATTTTTCTTGTCCATTCTTAGATCACCTAAAACAACGGATGTTGAAAACGATGTAGGCGACCCGCGTTTAGTTGGAGAACAACCATATTTTGTAAGAAGCTGTAATACTACTTGTCTTCTAAATTGCAATTATGGTAATTCGTGACCTACCAGTCTATATAGAAGCCAACCTTGAACACAACATTCATTCACAGACCAAGCATAGAGCGACCACCATCATTTTTTATTGCGAATTTTGCAACTATATTGAGCAGTGAACTACTGATCATTTAGGTCAACACCTCCTATATAAGAATTATAGTGGGAAATGGCATCAGGCATTTTAATTATCACCTTCTTTTGTTCACGCTTACTAAACCGCTGAACATTAAACGGCACTTCTGTGTGGCAATTTGACAATACTGTTACAACAGCATTGTCATTCCATCTAATAGCTATTAGCTTTCCGTTAGATGTGGAATGTGTCTCTCTCTCTCTCACATTTCTTGAAAGATTTTTTCGGAGGCAAATTCATCCATTTTGCTATTCTATTTTCTCGCAACGGTCCAGTTCCTCCAAAGTCTCGTTTAGACAGTTTTTCAAGTAAGGACACAGAAGTGAATAAATTGTCAAAATATAATTTAGTTCCGCTAGGAACGTTGGCATATTCAGCAAGTCCTAGTACTACATTTCCTCCTTGTTCGAGTCCAGTATCAGGAAGCTTTGTATGTCCAGTATGGTTCAGCGTGAGGTACAAATCCATCCAGGTTTGGTAAAACCCACAATTTAGACCCAAAACGAATGGGTTTGCCTCGTATAAATTGTTTTGTAGGATGACGTCCATAATACGGGACTATGTTCTCATCTATAACAACTGAATTTGCAACTGGTACTTGCTTAAATGAATTATTTAGATAATTAAACAGAGGAGGGACCTTGTAAAACCTCGGTTATTAACAAATTACGCTATTAAAAACGTTATTAAACGTTGTAAATAATTTAAACGATTATTAAAAACGGTATTACGGTAATTCCGTAATTATTTAATTCCATTCCTTTGTGCCCGGCATAAATATTAGTTTGTGTAATTATATATGTTCCATTAGAGCATCGGTAAAAAGCATTTGAAAGCTTGCAGCGAAGAATTTACCATTTTTTCAAAACATCTATAGTCGATGGTCCAGAGGGTATAGTAATGGCAAGTAACCAACTGTTTTCTTTATGCTGAGACCAAACAGTCTTTGCAGATTCAATTACTTTTCGCTTTTTGTTACCAATAGGTTTTGAAGTACCTGGCTGTGGCAAATGAATATTTTTCTCATCCAAACTGATACTTATTTGTATGTTTTCAATAGGTTTTGAAGTACCTGGCTGTGGCAAATGAATATTTTTCTCATCCAAACTGATACTTATTTGTTTGTTTTCAATAGGTTTTGAAGTACCTGGCTGTGGCTAATCAATATTTTTGTTATCCAAACATATATTTACTGTACTCTCTGAATAATTCTCAACAATTTCCTCATCCAACTCAACAATCGTTTGCAATCTGAGGATTCTACCTTGTAGATGATTCGGATTTCCTTTAGTATCATGATCTGATAAATCTGAATCTTCGTCATTATCAGATTCAGCAGATTCGATAGGAGGAACTATTCCTACAGACCGGATGTCGACATGCTAAAAATTATATACCACCTAAAAATAGGCCACACAAAATACTCATGAGATTTTATGGGTGTTGAAAGTCACTGGCAACCAACGTTGCCACTGAGCGCTAATGAGTTAATATTAGTAATGTTTCATTTATTATTTCTTAAAACGTAATTGGCTAAATAGCTAAGTGCTAAACTCACAAAAAAAATACTCGATCAATCAATATAGTATGCACACTAACAATTTTTTCGTCAACTTTTATATCCTGTTTTGCCTCATCCACAAATCTATATAATTATTAATCAAAAATACTCTTAAGCATACATCCGAAAGAAACTTGATTGGTTTCACCGGAACCGATGTTTACGATACCACCCGAAAGTATCGATTCATCTGTCAACCAACAGCTTAGTGGCGACTGGCTCGAAAAATATAAAGAAAGCAGTGAACCTGTATCAATTATTTGACGCTTTATTTAGTCTGCGGTCTTAAAGACTTCTTTATCTTTGCATTTAACAGGCATCCTCTTGTGAGACTGGCTGTCGCCTCATTAAATTTTATGTTGCTTATTAGTTCCAGTCCCTTATCCGGCCTACTTTAGTAAATAGAGTCGAGTACAGGGTGAAAGACGAGTTAAGGGTGCACTACGATCACATCTGTTTGGCATCGAATACAAGAAATAGTTGGATACTTGTTTTACAAAAATTCAAGGAAAAACAAATTAATTTTGATGATTTAATATACGTTTATATATCATAAATCTCGAAAGAATAAAAATGTCTTTTTGAACGACCTTCCTATAATATTGAATTTAAATTCCCCATCATGTTAATATAACAGTAAATATACAACATTTCTCCTGCAATATGTGATCTACCCCTTTTTAAATACAATAAGCTTGAGGACCACCCATGCAACAATTATTCAATCATTTTAAAACATACTTGCTTCTTTCCCAGATCATTGTCATATCTACGAGTATACAGATTCATCCAAAACTATTGATGATGTGGGATCAGCAGTTATAACTCCGAACATTGTATTATAGTTAAAATTATCTTCCAGTTGCAGTATTTACTCTGGAGAACTATAATTACCCTCATTATACCCTCATTTATAAACGTAACCAAAAAATTCCAAATTCTGTCATAATTACCGACTCTCTCAGTGCATTATATACGATAGAACAGTTATATACAAGTAATCTTATAGGTATTTTGATACAAGAATAAGAACATTTGCTACATAACGCGAGGCAGCAAGTACGCTTTATATGGGTCCCATCACACATTGGACTTGAACGAAACAAACAAGCAGATTTTCATGCCAGGGAAACAATACACAGTGCCTCTTCAGTGTTAGTGAACGTAGAGTCCGTTCTCGACTACAAATTTTTCCTTGAAGAAAAAATGACAATTAAATGGAAAAACGAATGGAATCTTCACTATCAACTCTACTTATCGTAAACTCCTCAACCGAATCTTGGTGCGAGATAAATTTCAATCGCCAGCTGGTTGTTAACCTAACCCGTTTACGTATAGCTCATAACAGACCAACTCAAAGTCAAAGCTACCTATTTTCCAAATCAAATCGCGCTATTTTGTGACTTATGTAACTGCGACATTAATGTAACACATATCTTAATAGAGTGTCCATAAAAGCAGTCTTATGAGCACATTGTAAATTTACAAATATGTTTAATGACTTGAAAAATATTAATGTTTTAAACAAACTGTAAATATTAATGTTTTGTAAACTCTATTTATAAATTGTAAAATATGACATTCTTACCTAACTGTGCACCTAATAATTAATCAAAAATACTATTTAGATTTAAAATCCACAAGGAATCTACGTTCCTGTATTTGGCTGTATACCATATATTAAAAAAATTTATTAAAAATCCTTTGTAAAAGGTATATATTTTTAAAAACCCAAACGGGCTGTTATAGACAAAACGTTTTCGGAATCCATTATTCCATCATCAGTGTCCTATAAAATATATAACCACTTAATTAAAGAGAACGTGAAGTTAAAATTTTGACTAAGGTTAATGTACATTCATTCATGTACACCTAGTAAGTATTAACCACACTTTACATTAACCTTAGTCAAAATTTTAACTTCACGTTCTCTTTAATTAAGTGGTTATATATTTTATAGGACACTGATGATGAAATAATGGATTCCGAAAACGTTTTGTCTATAACAGCCCGTTTGGGTTTTTAAAAATATATACCTTTTACAAAGGATTTTTAATAAATTTTTTTTATTTAGATTTAAGTATCTACGTATTAACTATAGCGCAGCTAATAACCCAATGGCGCACCCAGAATTTTCCCGTGGGGGGGTTTGGCACCGAAATTTTTTTTATGCCTCCTCCATTTTGAGTCCTTAAAAACATTGTGAGTAACAGTGTCGGAATAGTGCCCTGGGAGGGGGGGGTTTAAACCCTAACCAGATGTGTCTGGATACAACTTTTTTCCTGGAAAAAGGTTTTATTGGGACAATGGAGCAGACATTTTTAAAAAAATGGTGAAGAAGGTTTATTCAAATAATGCGTTTTACCAGTAATCAAAAAATTACAGAGTTCTTTTCTCAAATATTATCAACCAACTGAAAATATGAATTATAATGAGTCGATGGTCAAATATAATGGTCGCCGTAATTGTAAAAAATTCATTAGGAGAAAACCGATAAGATTCGGTTACAAAGTGGTGCCTTAACTTCGAAACTAGTTACCTTGTAAATTTTAAGATCTATCAAGAAAAAAATACAAATTTGAACGATTTTTATTAACTTGCATTTGGAAAGGCAGTCGCTCACCTTCTCTCGATGTTGGACACTTTGCCACAACAAAAGTTGCTTACAAAATCTATGTAGATAAGAAAGAAAATGGATATGGTGTCACAGGAACAATAAGAGACAACAGAATACCACAAGATGTTCCACTTATCGATAAAAAAACTATGTCTAAACAAACTCGAGGTTATTTGGATTCAAAAATTGACAAGGAAGATGGTATTATGTTGACAAGATAACGCAGTAGTAACAATGGCATCAACTTCACATAGTGTGCATCCTATTCAACAAGTAAAACGTTGTTCACATTCTGAAAAAAGTTGTCCAAGTTCCTCACCCACACGTTGTTGGAATGTATAACAAGTTTATGGGAGGCACTGATAGAATGGATGAGGATTTAACAAGATAGCGTATAAGTATTTATAGTAAGAAATGGTACTGGTCTATACTTACATGATTAATTGATGCTGTAGTGCAAAAATCGTGATTACTTTATAAGTGTTCAGGAAGACCGAACTAATTTGAATTTTCGACGTGTAATCGCGACTATTTACCTTACCAAATTCAGAAACCTTCCCATTAGACCTGAGAGACCAACAACAAGTAGAAATAGAATATCTTTTAACAGAATCTCTGACATTAGGTACGATGGTATTAACCATCTCATTATACCTGTTCCTAACAGAAAACGAGAGCGGTTCGCAGGAGAAAGTGTTGCTCAGTAAGACGTACGCAGTATGAGAATAGAGATATTGGACTCTGCATTGAATGCTTTGCCATATTTCATAAAGAGTAAATCTTATAATATTTTTATAGTATTTTGACGTAGGGTTACCATATGGCCAGAGTTTGTAATGTCATATATTCAATAAACAAATAAAAATTAATAGGTTTTTCTGCTTATTTGTATTTTTCCTAAACTAAACTTGGTAAAAAACCACCAATTTAACAAAAAAATTAATTCAGGCTTTGATGGGTTAAGTAATAAATCTTATGGATTCTGCTTTGTATACAAACTATCTAAATTTATATTATTATACATTTTGTCAGTAGTTTGATATCCAATCTGATATTTTACTGTTGCTTGAAACATTTTATTGTACTTTAATACTAAAGTAATTTGTTTAAAATGCTGATTGTCGTGAACTATAGTTTATTTTTATGAACGAGAGAGTAATTAGCATAATTTTAACTGGTAGCTCCGACCACTCCATGGGCGTGCTCAAGATTAATTGAAAAATTACGTTGAATAATTGTAAAAAATAAATGAATTATTTCAGTGTTATAAAGTGTTATGTGTATGTAAACAAAAGTGACCTCTTTTATCACACACTATATTAGAACTGACTGGCCTACATTAAAAAGGGTTTTAAAAAATTCACATTTTTTTTAAATTTTTAAAAATTACAAAAGAGAAAAAGAGTTTTTAAAACCATCTAAGGTATGTTAAATACATGAATAAAAATATTAATATAAAACTTACAGCTACTTGTTACAAATCCAAATCAGATTCAGAAGATGAACTTTCAGAACCAAGATTTATAATAACTGGCTCGATCATTTTATCAGTAATATTGTCCAGCTTCCACATTTTTTCCTCTTCTTTAATAGTGTGATTTACTGCCTTTTCCCAGTTTTCAGGTTTTACATTATTTACGGCCTCCAAAAACAACTGTTTAACATCATGAATTTTAAAAGTGGTATTTTTTCTTGAAACTTCACTCTTTATCTGTGCCCATACCAGTTCAATCGGGTTTAATTCACAATGATATGGTGGGGATCTAAGTACTGTCATTCCACGATTTTTGGCAATTTCATCAATTTCGTATTTTTTAAATTTTTCTTTATGAAGGGCACACAACGAATAAAGTTCCTTTCTTATAGATCCGGGATGGTACGTAATATTTTTTGAACTCAGCCAATTCTGCAAGTCTTTTTTTAACCACTTGGTTGTGGGCAGTCCTTCTATAAGTCTGGAGTGATAACTTGCATTATCCATTACTATTACACAGTTCTTAGGAAGAAGATCTATGATTTGTTCGAACCATTCTTGAAAGACATCAGCGTTCATGTCTTCATGGTAGTCACCGGTACGAGTTGATTCAAAAGTTAATAAACCACCTTCAACAAAACCGTCTGAACTGCCAATGTGTACTATTATCAGCCTGCGTCCCTTTCCTGATGGTGGGTTTAAACCAGTAGATAAGTTATCTACAAAAGCGTGCCTTTGACTTGTAACAGTTTCATCCTGCCAAAATTTATTTGGTGTATGACCCTCGTTGATCCATGTTTCATCAAGATAAAATATTTTTCTTTTTTGGTTTCTCATTTCCTTTATGGTTCTTAGAAAATGTCTTCTCCATATGACAATATCGCTTCTTTCTAATAAAATAGACTTTCTGGGATTCTTTTTCCAGCGGAAGCCTATTTCTTTTAAAAGTTTCCATAACGTACTTCGACTCATTTCTGGGTAATCCTTATCACCTCGAACTGAGACAAGAACTTTATCCAATGTTAGAAATTCTTGTCTAAAGAAGAATTCATGCACTTTCCGTCGAAGTCCTTCTTTAAAATGATATTCTATTTGAAATTTTGGTTTCCCTGGAGCATTACGTGGCATTTGAAAACTACCACATTTCTCTTCTTTAATAACTCTGTAAATCGTAGATTTCCCAACACCAAGTGTACTGCTAACTAACTCAACGGTCTCATCAACACTTTCACATAAACGTTTGTCTGTAAATGATTTAAAACAATTAAATATTAATGTTTTTTCATTAACTGTTAGAGGACCAATTTTTCGGCGTTTACACGGCACTTCCAAATTTTCCATAACACTAGTATACACAATAAACTGCACCTTGCAACTGAAGTACCTACTTTTAGTGAACTGTTAAGAATTTTGAATACGCCACTTGGACCTTCCTATATACAAAATGGAAAAACCCACTATCACATTTTCTGTGGAATAAGTTTAGAAGGTAATTATCTAGTCAATTACTGTCGTAGATTCCTGGAATTAAAGAATTAAATGTTTGATTGTTGAAACCCTTACTTCGTGGAATGCACTCATTTCAGATAAAATAAAACGTTTTATTTTATCTAAAGAATTAAACTTTATTTTGCAAATAGGCAAAGAATTAAACTTTATTTTGCAAATAGATAAAATAAAACGTTTTATTTTATCTAAAGAATTAAACTTTATTTTGCAAATAGGTAGGTACTTATTAAACTTTTATTGGTTATATATAACCAATAAAATAAACATCTTACATTTCTTGCAAATTCATTAGTACCTGTTAACCTCCATCACTCCGACACTGGCAACCTTATTTAGGGATTAGTAACCCTCACAACTATTGTATTCTATTCTGCTACAACCTTTATACCTGGTGGTCATATTCAATTTAAAATTGTTTTCCTATATACTTCTGTAAACTTGTTGACAAATATGTTTTTCATTGAGTCACCCGTATCAAGAGTTTAGGGATTTGCATACATAATTTATTGTTTTATTACTCTCTCATACATAAAAATACACTATAAATTTGTCTGTGAAATCTTTGAAACTATGGGATTAGATCAACTTACAAATCGGCCGACTAAGAATCATATTGAATACTGAAACCGTTATTGATTATATTCTTACGAGAAAACAAACATCTATTGATGATATTTTATTGGAATGTGTTGATTTCAGTGAGCATGAGTTGTTGATATCTAAAATAAGCATAGAAAAGAAAAGAAATTGTTTATAAAACAGTTAGATATTTCAAGGCAATAATACCATTTTTTATGAAGCATGACAGTCTCTTCCTTGATGAATTATTTTTGATACTGATAGTGTTAATGAGAAACATGAGTAATTTACTATAATAATATATCTTTACAGGATCGTCATGCGCTTATCTATATTATACGACCTACAAAATTTCGAAGAAATATGCACCGTGGATAACTGATATTGTACGTTATGAATGACACTGAGTGCATACAAAAAATACAAAAACGTGTAAACTTAAGGAATATATAACATCAATAGAACACCTAGAAAAATAAACATCGTATGGGCAAGGATGCAATTTTTTTCTTTTGTACAAGAGTGAGGTGTTATATGTGTCAAAGTGTCATTACTGCCGCATTAAGGGTACTAATATTGCTCTGCTTATCTCTGTCTGACAAGTGTATACTTCATCTTATTTACTTACCGTTGCACGTCATCCGCGTCATAGCCCGTGAGGCCACATGATACCAACACGAAATATTTGGGTGGTAGGTGTGTTCTTTTTTAGAATCACTTTGCCGAGTACACTGGCATTACAGCCACTAGGCATATTTTATTATATACGCGTAGAAATAATATTTAAAGATTTCTATTAATGTTAACTTAAAGAAATACACAATAATATGTTTCATTTAATTTGTATAAATGCATTCTAAAGCGTTTTTATGAAGAACATTTGTTAAGAACACACTGTAACTGTAATCGAACGAAGGTGAAATTTTGGCATAAATTGGTATCACTTATTTGACAGTTACGGTGTTGACACTTTTTGTACTTTATTATTTTGAATTTTAAAGTGAATATCTTTATATTTTTACCTATTTAATAAAATCTGTTCTTTTTAGAAAAAAATTAGTGCGTTTTATTTCAATAATTTGTGTTTGTATTTATTTACATTAAATATTAATTTGTTTTGTTGTATAATCTACTTTTGCAATAATTATGTGACCTATTTGATTTAAAATGGATTCAGGATTTTTTTTATACTTTGGCAACTATGTCAACTTCGATCTCTGACGTAGATAATGACGTGCAACGGTAAATAAATTAGATGGACTGTATTATTATTATTATATTACAAATAAGGGCAGAGGAGCGAGCTCCTATTATGCCCAAAAATCAAACATAAAAAACATCCTTATAAAACTAATACCAATTATAAAGTTAAGTAAACATAAACAATTAAGTATATCATACAAAAGTTGAACGGTGAGACAATAAATAAATAAATAAATAATGCTGTCCAAGAAAAAAAATCCTATAAATAAAATAAACCACTATCAAGTTTATTTTTAAAGATGTTAACACTAGTTGCCAATATGGTGTCTTGATCCAAATTGTTCCAGATATTAAAGATTCTATTTGGCAAGAAGTTCACCCTGGACCTTGCAGTAGTTTGTTCCCTTTTCAATTTGTATCGATGGCCTCTTAATCTTTCGTCTTGATTCAAAGTGACTATGGTGCTTAGGTTCCCAAAGTTATGTTTTAAAATACGGAAGGACATAATTAGATCACCTCGAAGACGTCGCTGCTCGAATGTTGTAAGATGAGCCATGGATAATCTATCTTCATAGTTAGGTCTTACACGACCGTAAGCCAGTCTTGTAGCTTTACGCTGAACATTTTCAAGTAGGATCTTATCGCGAATGAGATCTGGATTCCACACTGGTCCGGCAAACTCCAGAATAGGTCTAACGTATATTGAGTAAAGTTTACTAACAGAAGTTAGAGATATACGTGTAAAACATTTACGGATCAAAAACAGTTTCGAGTTTGCACGTTTACACACCGACACTATGTGATCAGACCAATTTAAGTCACTATTAATTATCACTCCGAGATCATTGTGGGAGGTTACCGAGTTTAAGGGATGTCCATTAATAAAGTACGGTAGTGATGGGTTATTTTTGCCGATATGTAAAATAACGCATTTTTCAATGTTAAGCGGAAGTAACCATTCTGAGGACCATTTGAATATTGCGTCAAGATCTTGTTGAAAAACATGTTGGTTAATAGTTGGATTCACATATAATTTCGTGTCATCAGCGTAAATGGAAACCTTACTGGATACGATGAGCGGAAGATCACTAGTGTAGACACAAAATAGTAGCGGTCCAAGTACTGATCCTTGTGGGACTCCACTCTTGACTGGCTTATCTAGTGAGTGGTCTTCCCCAACACGAACCCTGAAGTATCTATCGGATAGAAAATCTTCAATCCAAATGTTCAACTTTCCGCGGATACCATAGTGATCCAATTAAGCTAGTAATCGACGTTTTGGAACACGGTCAAAAGCTTTGGAGAAGTCTAAGTAGACTACATCGACAGGATTCCGATTGTTTAAAGATAATGACCAATCATTTACACAATGAAGTAAGTTTGTGATCGTTGAACGACCTTTGATAAAGCCATGCTGTTGGTGAGGGATGATATTTTCTTGAAGAAGAAACTCAGACATAGCTTCTGAAACAATCGATTCCATGACCTTGCCGACAATAGGAACCAGGCTGATTGGACGATAGTTATTGCAATCAAGTTTATTTCCTTTCTTGAATATAGGGGTAACCGAAGCCAATTTCCAGGACGAGGGGAGAGAACCTTGATTAAAAGAAGCATTCATTATAAGAGATATAGGGATAACTACAGATTGATTAAAAGAAGCATTCATTATAAGAGATATAGGGATAACTACAGATTCTGCACATTGTTTGTGCATTTACATTTACTTTTTTACTATTACCACTAGCAATGATAGATTCTTCAAATTCTGTTCTTAACTTTGGCAAAGATTGTTTGACTCGGTTAGAAAAATTACGGTGGGCGAGAAAATCATCAGGGGATCCAGTAAGTTTATATCTTCGCCAAAGCTTTCGCTTATGTCGAATTAAATGGGTAGCTGAGAGGTTCATCCAAGGTTTTAGTCGGTTTCCAAGCATTAAAGAAATCAGTAGTGGCATACGTTACGAAATTATTTTTGCAAGGCGGTGTTAAACTAAATTGAATGTAAGCAGTAATAAGTGAGTGGTCAGAAAGACCCACAGGAGAGGACACTTCAAGTGTAGAAATTAGTTGATCATCATTTGTGAAAAATAAGTCTAAAATTGAAGGATTATTGTTTGCTCTAAACCTTGTAGGTTCAGTTATCAGTTGTAATAAATTTGAGTTCATGACAAAGTTTCTAAACAAATTTTGGGAATTGATAGTATCAGTTTTGGAAATAATGGGCCAGCTTATGTCTGGAAAATTGAAATCTCCAACAACAATAAGATTTTCAAGGGATGATAATTCCTCAAGTTTGTTAATAAGCATATTGTCCTGAGTAAGTACTGTATCCGGAGGTCGGTATATGCAAACTATATTAAATATGAAAGAGTTATTAGTAATAAGTAAGTGGATAATTTCTATACCGGGTACGTCTATTGTTTTATTACTAATGGAAAAAGTATTGGTAATTTCATTTGCTAAATAGATGCATACTCCTCCCCCACGACGAGTACCTCTATCTCTACGAAATATAGTGAAATTATCAATGTTTACAAGAGCGTCGGGAATAAAAGAATTAAGCCACGTTTCTGTTAGAAGAATAATGTATGTATGTGTCTCATTGTAAACCGTCTTATATTGTTCATTAGCCTCCTGCCATGGGCGCCGGCAGCGGGGTGCCGTGCCCTTCTTTCTCTTCTTCCCACGTGATTCTTTGTTGTTCCATTTTTCGTTCTAGCATACTTTGATATAGTGTGTTTCTTCGACTCATTGTACAGTTTTTCTATATAAATTTTAGTTTCAAGTTTTGGTGTTTCGATCATATGTTTTCTCATCATATTAAAGTTAATTTTTACCAAAACTAATACGTAGTTAGTGCCTAATTTAGCTATGCTTTGGCTCTGTAGATCTAATACTTTTCTTTTATTATTTAAACAAAAATAACCCTGCATCAACTACTGAGGGTTATTGATTAGCAGGGGGTATAAACACAAATTACAAGTTTTCAATGTCTTATATTGTATACAATTTAAATATATTATTTTAAATGTTCTTCTTCTTCTTCCTCTTTATAAGCAATTCTGCTTGTTCATTGGCGGATTAATACCTCTATGGAAGGTTTTCACTCCCGTCCGATACTTCTTCTGCCGAATGGTGACTTATCTCTTGCTATTTTGATGACACCGGTCTCTTCCATTCTGCTTATGTGATTATTCCATTTTTTTTGCTGTTTTTTGTTCATTCATTTATACACTGTACGTTAAATTTTCTTCTAATGTCTTCACGTCTCGTTCGATGTCTCAGCGTATTTCCTGTAATTCTTCTCAATACTCTCATCTCTGCCGTTTCCAGTAGCCTTTGCATTGTGGCTATGTCGGGTCTTTTTTCTGAGGCATATGTCATTATTAGTCTTACACTGGCTTTATAAATTCTTGACTCCATCTTAGTATTAATGTGTATGTTTCGCCATATAGTGTTATTAAAGCATCCTGCCAGTCTATTTGCTTTTTGTACTTGATCTCTCACTTCTTTGTCCAGGTCTCCATTGCTAGACAGTGTAATTCCCAGGTATTTTACTTCCATTACTTGTTCAATACTGATGCCATCAATTTCTATTTTACATCTGGTTGGTTCTTTGCTGAATACTATTGTTTTAGTTTTTGAGATGAGATTGTCGTATTAAATTCTTTTGCTCTTATGTTAAATCTGTGGACCAGCCTTTGCAGACTATCTTCATCTTAGGCTATCAATATTGCATCGTCTGCGTAACAGAGTATTTTTATTTCTTTGTTTCCCATTCTGCATCCTCTTCTTTTGTTACATATTTTAAATTTTGCGAAATTTAATGTCTTAAATATTTTCGTACTTGGTTGAACTAGCAGCTTAGTAGATCTTTTATGTTGATAGCTACGTTATTTTTTTCTTCTTTTGTGGATGTATGTTTGGTATTCTAGCAGGATATGTTTAACAATGATTGAGATCTTGCAGTTTTGGCAGAGAGGTATGGTTCTTTATTTAGTAAGTGTATATGGGTTGGTATTGTATGTCTTAAACGCAATCGAGTTATGATTACTTGCTCACTAAGTTTGAGTGGGAGTGGTAAAGATTATGATGATCTAGAATATTAATTTGTTGGACATGGAATTTGTTGGACATGGAATTTTAGTGATTCTGTCATAAATTAGTGGTATGTTTTTTATAGAGGCTTTATTGTCGTTTCTTATTAGCATGTTTGCTAATAAGAAAGACATCATGGTCCACTGCTTCGTTTGTCTTGATTTCCACGTATGATGGCACGCATAAAAAGTTTCTATATTTTTAGTTGATAGTAGTATATACTTTCAATTGATAGATATAGTTGCTGTAAAGTGTAATCTAATAATTGTTTGTATTGAATATTTCTGTTTATAAGAAGGCAGTTTATCATTGATTTGAATCCTCTTGTGTTGGTTTAAAAATATGCGTTAATAGTACTCTATTTAAATTTTTGCTTTATGTCTGTTGTCTGATTACCAGTTCTTGCCAATCACTGCAAACGTTGTTGGTATTACATCTACCACCTTTTGAAGATCTTCATAGAATCTAACTCGGGTTTCTTACGGTTTACCATTCTCGTTTAGTCTTTTCTGAAAGTTTTTTCTAAAAATATCTACAGAGTGGGCGAATTTTATCCTTGTTTTTCTGCTTTAGGAGTTTTAGCTTAAACGTGCGCTAGCTAGTACGAGGATGGACGTTTTCTATGATACTAATAATGATCCTGATTTTTTGACAGTCTTTCTTACCTATACTTATAACAACTTTATATTAAAGCATTTTTCACTAAAAAAAATACGATAAACTGCTGAAAAACACCTGTGCAATGGTTTAATAATGAATTAAAAATGACATTGTAAAAACGGTACACTGTTTGTAACTTATTCCTACAAATAAACAGTTTTCTAATAAAAAAAAAAAAAAAAAATGAATTAAAGTCTTACAGATCTAATCTTTCTCTTATTAAACACATTGCAGATGCCAGTAAGGATCCCGATTTGTTCAAAATATACAAAATTGAAACAACAAAAATGTATAAACAACAAAAAATTTAATGTAATCGGCAATTACAAAATGATAAAAAGTCAGCTTATTGTGATTTTATTACTAATTCCAATAATAAACCTAGACTGCTGAAAAATAGTGAATTTCGAAAGAAACAATACAAGATCCAGTTTGGTCCGACCTGATCTACCTCCAGACGAAATAAATCAATTTTTTACTACAATTGCAGAGAATATAATTACATCTTTTGTTACTATTAATGTCAATATATTATAGAAATTATCCTTCTCCGAGCAAGTCTTTTTTCGTCCCGTTGTGGAAGAAGAGGTCTATCAAATAATAAAGTATCTTAGTAATTCTAATTGTAGGGACGTTTACGAAAATAATAGCAAAATTTTAAAAGAAACTTACCAAATAGTTTTAACACCTTTCACTCATCTTATTAATTTAATTCTATCAACTGGAGTATTTCCGAAAGTACTAAATTACTGTTGTTTGTTTGAGTTTATATGACTGCGGACACTAAATCCATTTGCCAAAAAAAAATATATTCCCTCATTGGGATCGAACTCGCGACTTCTGGTTCTAAATACCGCGCCTCAACTCATTCGACCAAAAAAAAAGCCTTAAATTACTGAAAAGTACTACCTATCTACAAAAAAGGTAATTCCTCAAAAACTGTCAATTACAGACCCATAAGCATTGTTTCTACTTTTGGGAAAGTGAATGAAAAGGTTAACAAACAACAATTTTATTTTTATTTTGAGTCAAATAATTACTTTAGCAACTCACAATATGGATTCAGAAGTCCTCCTTCTACTACGAACCCGGTATTTAATGGTGTGAGCGAGGTGATTGAGGGGCTTGAACGCAGCAATCGCATAGCAATTTTTTTGCGACTTGTCGAAGGCTTTTGACTGCGTTTCAGACGATATTTTGCTCCACAAATTAAATTACTATGGAATCAGAGGTATCCCTCTTAAGCTTATAACTTCTTATCTATGTGGCAGAACACCAGGCGGTAGTATCTAAAGGTCATCTCTCCGATTTTCGGTTCGGTCTTAGACCTCTTTTGTTTATTATTTGTGTCAACGATTTGCTAAAATCATATCTCCGTATAAATCCGTATAATTCGAAGATGATACGACATATGTTATATCAGAAAAAAAAATGATTTAAAAATGTCTTATGAGGAAGTTTCTACTAAATCTAGCTTATGGTTTGCTGCAAACAAACTAAAAGTTAACTTATAAAACGCAAAATTTGGTTATATCTGCAAGTAATTTACATAATGATCCAGATAACAAAGATATTGTTGAACTATTGGGAATAACCATAGATAATCGAGTGAACTGGTCGGCTCATGTCTCACAACTAAAGAAAAAGCTATCAAGTTCATTATTTGTTATTCGCCAACTAGCAAGGGTTGTCAACTTTGAAACAGTAAAAATGACGTATTTTTCTTTATTTCACTCTGTCCTAAACTATAGATTAATTATATGGAGCAATTCAACAAATGCAGTTCAAATATTTAGAATGCAAAAGAAAGCTGTTAAGATTTTAGCTGGGGTTAGCTATCTAGAACACTGCCAACCTTTCTCCTTTCTTTTAAGTGGGAACTATCCACTGCTGTCATCGGTCCTTCTTTTACGTTTCTTAAATGGCGCAGTCAAAAATTTGTCATAAAATCTAGGAACATTATTTTTCCAGTGAGACTTTAAGATAATATATGTTGAAATTGCCACAAATAACAATGAAATAATTCTGGACATAACAGACACTAAGAGTATGATACAATGAGTGTATCTGTTTATTCCCTGAAAAATTATCAGAAGAATTTGTTTGTTCCTTAAATGTTTTGGTTTTATTTTTTTCGATAAAACATAATTACAATAATTTGATCAAAATTTCTTGTTTTTAAGCTCTTTTTCAAGATGATGAATGACTGATTTCACTGAACAGATCATACGATTGCTCCCACTGCTATTTGAAATAGATTCGTTCTTATATACTTATTCCATGTCAATATATGAAAAATTTGGAATCTTAAAATCACATATTAAAGATGGAAGTAACAGAATTTGGTGACATGTCGTTATAATAAAAATCAAATATTTATCTACGGTCCAAAGTAATAATATTTTTCAATCTTAACCGAATCAACAAATTTAAAATGATTAAATCCCCATGCGAATATTCTTATCGTGTTTGTTCCTCAGCGACTGCCTGTTTCCATTCCAATTTTCTGAAATAGATTTGGACAATCTGGCGCACATTTCTGATCGGTAACCGACTGCTTACGTGAACGTCTTAATCCGGGCCTGGGAGGGTTCGATATAAAATTTGTACTTTGGCACTTGTGGATCCTTTTTCCTGACTGATACGTGACGAAACTCCAAAAAGGAATTATTAGTTCATTGACATAATTTTCTTGATGTTCGGGGTTCTTCATTTCGGTAAAAGAGATGGGATCCCAACGCGGTTGGTTCATTATTTTAGATAATATAATAACAGAAAACGATAAAACGTATATAATAGGATATAAAAATAATGACTTCGTCGGCGGATATTGCTATTGAATATAAATTATTAAAATTAATAAATAATATTTTTTATTTAGAATTACCGAATCAACGTTAAATTAATATTAGATTTTTTTATTAGATTGGAGTCTTTAAAAAATTGAATTGTGTTTTATCGGACATTTAGAGGAGATTGAGCAAATAAATAATTTTAGAAACAATTGGAAGAAGTGCCTCTTCTTGTATCACTTCAATTATATAAGATACATACAGACTGCGGAACTTAAGTTAAGTTTATTTAACCCTTTGGAGACGGTTTTTTTAACGGGTTTTAAAAACATATTTTTGTGGTTTTTTATTTTTATATACACAAATATACCATTTTTTGACAAAACATGTTAATAAAAACGTTAGGTTGTTGGTGGGGAGGGGTGGTACATATACGTACCATTAGTCTTGTGTAATGGTACGTATGTGTACCAACAGTCCTACATAAAAATATTATATAACACACTCTCGAAATGTTTTCTTTTTATAGATAGATATTCTTTCCTTCTTAGATAAACGTCGTATAGCAGAAATTTTTTGTCCTTCGGCAATAATTTCTTCTGCTAGAGGTACCAGAAATTGTATCAGAGGAATTTTTTTTTATTTTTTTCATTACAAATAATCCATGAGTTTACAACTGACATCATAAGTAAATGATGGAATACTTTTTTCCACCATTTGTTTGATTTACGATCTAAATCGTACAATCCTACCATTTGGTCCGCTAGATCAACCCCACCCATAATTTTCCTGTAGCACGCTATCATTTCTGGGCAAGGCACATTTACTTTCGAGCCATGTCTCATGGTTTTATTGACAGATGAAACATTGTCATTATGGCAATTACTCAGCATCAAGACTTCCTTGGTGTCCTGCCATTTCACAAACATTAGTCCATTTTCATTGCACTGAAATAAGCGTTCACCTCTTCGCAATTTATCTTTTATGTTTGGTAAGTTTTTTCTATTCTGGTTACAGGTACCTATTGCTGCGTACTGTAGATTTTTCAACAGACAAACCGAAGTAAAACAGCGATCAAAGCAAAAGGTTATATCTCTTTCTTTTGCTGTGGAAATAAGTTTGTTCACTACACATTCCCCAAGAGTTCCTTCTACATATTCAGTTTCACGACTTGTGTAAATGTTGAAGTCGTAGGTATATCCAGTAAACGATTCTGACCTAAGCCACATTTTGACTCCCCTTTTTACTGATTTGAGCGGCATATACTGCTTGAGTGACGATCGACCTTTGAATTTCGTCATGGACTCTTCGATACTTTGAAAACTGCTGTCTTGTCGATATTTTTGAAAGGTACCTTTCAAGCATTGTATAACGTCATCAACGTAATGCGTTTCAGGAATTTAACGGCAAAACATTATTTTAGGCTCGTATGCAAACATAGTGGTACTTACACATATGTACCTGGAGTCTCGAAATGGTTAAGTAAAAGTTAGGAGCATACCTTAAAAGTATTTTCAAATATACAGGGCCACCCATCTTACCCATTATCTTCTTTTAATGAAACACCCTGAATATTTTTTTTATTTTAATTAGGTGGTTATTTCATTCTTTTTTCTATTTTGTTTCCATTCATTTATATACTGTACGTTACATTTTCTTCTAATGTCTTCACTTCTCTTTTGATCTCCTAGCGTATATCCTGTAATTCTTCTCAGTACTCTCATCTCTACCGTTTCTGCGTTGTGGCTGTGTCAGCTCTTGTTTCTGAGGCATATGTCATTATTGGTCTTACACTGGCTTTATAAATTCTTGACTTCATCTCAGTGTTAATGTGTCTGTTTCGCCATATAGTGTTATTAAGGGCATCCTGCCATTATTTTGCTTTTTGTACTTGATCTCTCACTTCATTATCCAGGTTTCTATAGCTAGACAGTGTAATTCCCAGTAAAAATACTTTTTTTATTTAACTAAAATAATTTCATTTTACTTTAATTGAAACCTTATCCTTTGTGTATAATTTAGTCTTTTTTTTATTTTTTTTTATTCCTATTTTTATTCTTTTGCTTTTTTTTGTTTTCTTTTTTGTTGTTTCTTTTTGTTGATTTTTTTTTCTTTATGCCACTTACAACATATCAGTTATTTCATGTTTATATTGATACAGGTAATACATTAACCTTTCAGTAGACGCAGCTTGTCTATTAGACCGCTGGGAGTCAATGACGGTCAATTCTAAAGGCAATCGGAATGCTATTACTTATGTTTTTGTATATATTTATTTAGTTAGTCAGTGCTTAATATGTAACTATTGTAATGTAACCATTTAATTGCACACTATATAACATTGTATTTACATGGGCATATGGGTTTTGCGACCCATGCTCAAATTTATTGTAAAATAAAATAAATACCCAAGACAATAAGAATTCGACTAAGGGAGATTTGTCATTTGGATAAAGATGCCGTGCCAATTCAAAGAACTCCAGGAGCAATTAGGAGGTGTAATGAATGTGGATGGAAAACGAATCGAAAAACGAAATATTTTTGTTCGATTTGTAAAAAGTATGTTTGTTTGGAACATGTAAATCCAATTTGCAATGAGTGTAACAATATTCCGGCTTAATTTTATTATGTTTTTTGCCATTTTTTTTTTTTATTTTTTTATGATAAGTCTCAGTGAAATAATGTTTTATTTTTGTTTAAGATAGTTCTTGAAGACTTATGTTCTAATTTTAAATTAGCTTTTTAACGTCTTCGTAAAAAGAATTTATTTCCTCATCGGTTGCTTTTTCAGTTGGAGCATAAACTTGCACGATCTTTATTTTAGTTTTTGGACTTAGTTTTAAGACCATGTATGTAACCCTGTCTGATATGCTGTCAATTATTTGAATTTGAGATTTTCTCTTCTTGTTGATTAAGAAACCTACTCCACCGTATGTGTAGGCTTCCCTGCCTTTATAATAAAGTCTGTCGCCTGAATGTAAGTCCACATATCCTTCACCTCTTCTTTTAACTTCTGACAGTCCCATTATGTCCCAATTCAAGTTCCCCAATTCCTCTTCTAGTTCGTAGAGTTTTTCATCTTTTGCCATGGAGCGGATGTTGTATGTTGCCATATGGAGTTGTTTGTTCTTCTTCTTTTTCAATGCCGACTTGCCCGTTTCTTTAATTGTGTGTTTTACTTCACTTTCTGTTATTTATGGTCCAGTCTCTTCAAAGAAATATTCGTTATCTATTTTGTCTCGTTTGTCGTTAAACAGCTGTTCTATATAGTTTGCCCATACCATCAATTTGTTTTCTGTTTCCATTACTGTGTTTCCCTTTTCATCATCTAGTATATTTTGTTTGTATTCTGATCTTCTAGTTAATTATTTTATTTTCCTGTGTAAATTAAAGCTGTCATGTTTATTTTGTATCATTTCTATTTCATCACATTTTTCTTTTAACCAATTTTCTTTTGCTATTCGAATTTGTCGCCGTATTTCGTTTTGTGTTTGCTGGCAAATGATTTATTTTTGTCCTTATATACTCTTCTTTTGTTCATCAAGTTTAGTATTTCGTCCGTCATCCAATCTTTTTTCTTTTCTTTAGTTTTGCATAGATACTTTTTTGAAGGTTCTATTAAGTCAGCCTTTATTTTCTCCCAGTTTTTGTTGATGTTTTCTTCGATATTTCCTCTGATTTCTGGATCTCTTAGTGCATTTATATCAATTCTTTCTTCTTTTGCTGTCCTCTCTATTCTTTTAATTTTAATTTTCATATGTGCTACTACGATATTCCGATATCTTTCTTTGATCATTATATATTCTATTTGATTTCTCATTATCTGATGTTTATTATCTCTTGGTGATTTCCACGTGTACAAACGTCTATTAGGTAATTCAAAGAACGTGTTTGTAACATCTATATTATCTATTACTCTTGTACCTTAAAACCAAAAAAAAACTTATTTTTCCTGTTACGTGTTTTTGAAAATGTAGTCGTATATGTTGCGAATAAAAGAAGTACATTACCAAACATTACCAAAACAGTTCCTTTTCAAATACTTGTAAACCACTTCGTTCTTGTCAATGTCTAATTCAATTCGGTCAAATCCACTACCAGTTTTAGACTACTACAAGTTCGCATTTTGCAAACGTGACCGTTACTATTCTTTTCGCCATCTATCGATTCCGTTCTCTCTTCGACTAATTTTATTATTCAGGACAAATCCAATCATCCGTATTGTTTGTAACATTTACATATTGTATAGGAATCGTCAAGTTAAATAGAGAATACTAAGGAAACGTATAACAGTTTCCAGGAAGAAGGACAAAGTCTGCATTAAAGAAAGACTAATTTTCATTGTAATGGATAAATCGGCATTTACAACTCGAACATATTTATGCATTGCGCCGCGATGAAGATGAAAGACTTTCCTTGTTTGTACGCTGAGAAAAAGGCAACCGAGATTTTCTTTACTCTTGTTTGGAATAAAATTTTAATGATAAACTTTTATAACCATTTCAATATTGATTTACTGGAATTGTATGTTACTGAGAATAACGATGAATTACCTCAATCGACTTCACAACTATCTTTATCTTACTCAGCTGCAGTCGGTAAACAACAAGAACCAATCTATCCATCCAAACTAAACAATAGTTTTCAATTCTCTCAATAATGTCAAATTAGAAGAATACTTAGCGATAGGTACTCTAGTTAGTCCAAACATATTATTTTTTCATCAAGAACCACCAACAATCGTACCTGTATTTATTTCTTAAGTATATTCAAGTAAACAAATTGTAGATGAATTTTTTTCAAAAAATGGAGTTTTACACACAAGTATTACTAAACAGTCTTCTTCTTCCAGTCTACGCAATTATTCTAGCTCTCTTAATTAAAATAAAGACTTTCGGGCAACACAAAAATTTAGCATATCCAACGAGACAAATACATCAAAATCAGCCTCCAAACGAACTATATCTGAAGCAATAACACTCCCCAATGAGACTAGTGACAATGTATTTTTAAAGCCAATCCAGAAACCAAAAAAAAATCCAAAAACAGCGACAGTGTCTTTAGAAACCCTAATGCAACCAATTAAAGAATTATTCGATTCCGAAAAACAAATATTAACCTTCGAAAAAACAGTTGATTTATTTGAAAACATTCAAGGGGCTAAAGATATTATCAGTGTTACAAATAAATATACCTCAAAACCTCAAGCATTTATAGAACTCTTATCCAAAATCCATTCATGTACATCCGAGCGTCCACTAAAATTAAAATGTACAAAGTTAAAAAAGAAACTGGCAAAACAACTCAGAAAACTCAAATGCGATGATAAAAAACTAGACAAGGATAGGTCGAGTGAGTTCTCCCAGAAGCTTAATATTTAATTAAAAACAAAATAAACATTCAATTTATTACAATACAACATATTCGCTGATCGTTTTAAAAACTTATATACTGAAAATAGTAATGTGAAATAATCATTCTACGAAAGGGTTAGGCATACTCTCATGGCTTTACAATTTCCGATACCAAGTACCTATTCCAACTTCATAAGAATTCATCCTTCTTGAACAATAAGCATTCCTCAATCTGACGCATCCTTAAATATCTTTAGAAAGAACGATACTCCCGACTCCTTAATAAAAAATACCTTCATCAAAAAATTTTCTAACTTCTATCACGTATACACAGATGCCTCTAAAACATCTACTGGAGTTGGAGCAGCTGTCGTTACTTCAAATATTACACTTGAGTATAAACTACCATTCTTAAGCTGCATACATACCGGCGAGCTATATGCCATCTACCAAGCTCTAACTCATATTAACTCCTGCAATATATCGAAAGCTCTTATAATTATCGATTTTCTCAGTTCCACCAATACCATTAACCAGCTGTATACAACACATCCAATTGCTCTCCTAATTAAAAAAAACTAGCCACCATACAAAACAGCAACCATACTGTACAATTTCTGTGGGTTCCTTTACACATTGGACTTCAAAGGAACGAAGAACCGAGCCGCATTGACAACAAGCAAAAAACAATGAAACCGCAAGTGAAGTGAGAAACGCAGTGCTAAATGATTTAAAATTATTTGTTAAAGCGAAGGTTGAAAATTTGTGCCAAAACCAGTGGGACAGTTTAGCCCAGTCTGGTTAAAAAAAAGGTGCAAAAATGTTTCGCAGATAACTGAAGGTTTTAAGACATAGGTGGGGGATACTAGATGATGAATCGATGAAAAGATACTCCTAGTTTTAACTTGCGTTTTTTTTAAGCAATAATTTATGGTCACAATTTGATTTTTTGTCTATAAATTTTTTCCCTTATATTTTAAATAAACAATATTTATGTCATTTTTTTATGTCAAGAATATCTTTATTTTCCCGTTTTTTTAATTAAAATTGATAAATAATTTACAGAGATATTTGCAAAAAAGCAGTGTTTTTGCACTAATTTATAAATTTTATTAAATTTTTATTAACAAAAAAAATGGTATTAATACATTTAAACATCAAGGAATTACCATCTTTTAGATTTGTGCGAAATTTCGCCCCGATTAGTCAAATATTTAATAAGTTATTTAATTTGTTTATCCCTGAGGCTAATTATTTAAACTATTGAGCTTGCCCTATGCATGATGCTAGACACATTCAGTAAATTTCATTGGATTCTTTAAGACTTAGACTATCTCAGAAGTTAAATGCATATTGAGTTTTCATCGAATTTATTTTCAAAATAAACGTTTGAAAAAGGGGTATGTTTTTTACTTATAAACAATTGTAATAACTTCTATATGTTTCAAGCTACAGACTTGTACGTACAACCATTGGATAGCTGGTAAATAAGCTCACATTAAAAAATAAAAAACCTTCTATGACTAATAGGAACGAAGTTAGTGACTATTTTTAAAAAAAAATTATATCTCCATTGTTTATAAACATTAAGAAGTAAAATTTGCACAAATTTTGAATGAAAATCTAAACTTTATTTTTCGAAACGACGGTAGTTTCGAAAGATCGACATAGGAAAGTGAAGAGGATATCTGTTTCAGCTCCGTTTTTTTTTTCGGCATCGGAACTTCAAATTGCAACACGTAGGAAAAATTTACATTATCTCGGCTTCCTTTGCAGCTGCAAGCCTCTTTTTTTATTCTGGGGTAGCTCGTCGAAATATGAATAACTACATAGTTTTCACTGGCCGGAAAATATGGGAAAACCCGGAAAAATTGAGTCCATTTGAAATTCACCCTAAATACTTACTTTTTTCTAATTTGCTCGAATAATCTGTCGCAGTATTAATAATGATGACATAATTTTCACCCCCCATAAATCTCGGAAAATCCCGGAAAATCAACATGTTTTTTCATTTTATATCAATGATGTAATAATACTTATATATTTTATAAATTAAATTTCAGGTAATTTTCTACACATTATATTATTATATTCCTTATATTAATTATAATTGTTTGTATTTTTATAATTAACCATATTGATTTTTATTCTATTTTTCTTACAAATATGATATACAATATTAATCTAATCTGCCTTACTGCTTTGATAAAACAAGTCGATTTTTTCATCACTTGCCTTATTAAATTTTGCACTGTTTATTAAACTTTACTTTTTTTTAATTTCATTACATACATTGGTTTAAAAGGTAAAATTTGGTTCATTTATTCGACTTCACTGTCAGGTCTGAACCTTTTTGTTGCAGGTTGTTTGTCTTCACTTATTAAGTCAGTCTTTCCATACATTAACATATTAATGGGCGATCTTAATGTCAAGGTGGGTCAAGGTAAGGTAGGAGAACAAGTAGGAAAATATGGACTTGGAAACAGAAATGACAGAGGAGATCGATTGATTCAATTTTGCCAAAGTGAAGACTTCGTAATAACAAATACCTTTCTCAAATTACCTCCTCGACGGTTATATACATGGACATCTCCACAACATACCAAAGAAAAAATAGAGAAATCAAATAGACTACATTATGATAGCAAGGAGGTTTCATAATGCCGTTAAATGTACTAAGACGTACCCAGGAGCTGATATAGGCTCAGATCATAACCCGGTAGTTACTGTGATATAGGCGAGACCAAAAAAAATTAGAAGACCACACAGAAAGGCACTAGATTTAAATAAACTTAGAAACAAAAATATACGACAAGAAACAGGAGAAGAAATAAATGAAAACCTCCGTTCAGTGGAGCAACAAATTAACGATACAAACAACGTTAACCAAAAATTAAAGTACATAAATGCAGCTATACAAACAGCAGGAAAGAAACATCTTACAAAAACAACAACAAAGAATAAGAGGTGGATGACTCAAGATATACTAGACTTGATGGAACAAAGAAGAAAGATGAAGAATTATCCAGACAAATACAAAGAAATAAATAAACACATAAAAAAGAGAATAAAAGAAGCCAAAGAGGAGTGGATTAAAGAACAATGTGAAGAAATGGAAACGTATGAGAAAAAGTACGATGCGTTCAATATGCACAAAAAAGTAAAGGAGATAACAGGAAGCATAAAGAAATGCCAAATAGGTAAACTTAAAGACAAAGATGGAAATCTTATTGTAGATCTAGAAAATAAAATAAAAAGATAGACAGAATACCTAAATGAATTATTTGAAGACGATAGAAACAACTTAACTCAGATAATCAATGCAACTGGGCCAGACATATTGAAAGAAGAAGTAGGATACGCAATAAGAAACGCTAAAAATGGAAAAGCAAATGGACCTGATGAAATTCCTACAGAACTGTTGAAGCTTTTGAATGATAAATCCGTAACCATAATATTAAATTTTGCAGCGAGGAGTTAAAGCAGTTTCCCCTCCACTTTCCTATGTCGATCTTTCGAAAGTAACTTCGTTTCGAAAGGTTTTAAGTTTCGAAAAATTGGATGAATTTTATAGCTATAAAATTTAATATAAAGTTTAGATTTTCATTCAAAATTTGTGCAAATTTTACTTTTTAATGTTTATAAACAATGGAGATATATTAACAAAAAAATTGTCGCTAACTTCGTTCCTATTGTTCATAGAAGGTTTATTTTTATTAAATGTGAGTTTTTTTACCAGCTATCTAATGGTTGTACGTACAAGTCTGTAGCTTGAAAAATATAGAAGTTATTACAATTGTTTGTACAAAGTAAAAAACATACCCCTTTTTCAAACGTTTATTTTGAAAATAAATTCGATGAAAACTCAATATGCTCAACTCAATATAACTTCTGAGATAGTCTAAGTCTTAAAGAATCCTATGAAATTTGTTAAATGTGTCTAGCATCATTCATAGGGCAAGTTCAATGGTTTAAATAATTAGTCCCAGGGATAAACAAATTGAATAACTTTTAAACTATTTGACCGATCGGGAAGAAATTTCGCACAAATTTAAAGGACGGTAATTCCTCAATGTTGAAATGTATTAATAACATTTCAACTGGGCTAGTTCAACTTCAAAACTTCGCGAAGTGAAAACATATGTAAAACCGTGGAAAAATCAAATTTCAAACAGAGCTCATCAATTCGTTATTACTCGACTTCGTCTAGGACATACCCGACTTACGCATAGGCATATAATCGGCCACACTAATACTACTTTAGCATAAATAACACTAATCGTTTACGAGGTAAAAACCAAGACGATATATTTTGAGACAAGCTATACACAATTCTAAAAAAAAGCCGTCCAATTGATATTCATCTATGACCTAGCAGAAATTAAAGCTAAAAACAAAATTGACAGTAATTGTGCCTTTAACAAAAGAACTCGACGTTTATCCTCCTTAAGCTTCTTTATTAGCAAAAAGTGTTGGTATAATAAAGACATCCGTTCATATTCATTTATTAATGGCAACAAAAGGCTTCAGTGTTGCTAATGCATGACTCACACGACGAGACAAGCCGAAACGATTGTACCTTTTTAGGCAGTAAAAAGATTTCTTAGAAGCAAATCTTTTATCGCCTCGACGGCGCAAAAATGCATCGAACTCACACGAGAAGTTATTATACTGTGTGGGAGGCGTTGTTAATATTTTAAGTAAATTAAAAAAGTGTAAAGTGTTTGGTGCGGTGTCGTAAAAGAACAAAAACTAAATGATTAATAACTTCACGTTCATAATGGACAAAATTTCAGCTAGTTTGAAATAATTAGTGGAGAAAGCAGGTGTTAAGTCTCACTGTATCATTTTTGTTAACACATTTTCATGCGTAAGCATTGAAACCACTTCAGTTTTTAAACAATCTAAATAAGTGAATATTGACCATTAAGTCTAAATTTATTTATCTGTTTAAAGCTGTTACAATATATAGAACTATGAATCTGAATGTCAGTTAAAATCAAAAGAAAAGTACTATAGAAATGAATTTTATCAAAAGAGCTTATCGATTGTTCAGAATAGAACATATACCTAATGAAAAAGTTAGAACAAGCACAAACAGGATTCATTCAACATCATAAAGGGTAGAATAAAGGCAATTAATATGGTATGACACGTAAAGAGGATGGGGGATAATAGATAATCGAAAAAATCTATCGAATATGAGCCTGCCCAAAAAGGGAAAAGCCTGGACAGTGCAAAGACTTGCCAGCTTTGAGATGTGGTGTTATAGAAGAATGTGGAAAATATCATGGACACAACACGCAACAAACACTAAAAGGAAGGTGGCAGTGGAGTGGAAAAACAACCATAGAACTCTTCAGAATTGCTGAAGACAGAATAAAATGGACCATGATGATCGTCAATGTCCTTAAAGGATGAGACACACGAAGAGATAATTTCTTATTTCCTCTTTTGTGATTTATATTTCCTTTAATATTTTTGATCCATCTTAAATTTCTGTTCCTTCTTCTTCAGGTATAATAGTATCTTCCTTGTAAAGTTTTTCTACATATCTGGTCCATTGTAAAGTTTTTATAAACTTCTTTATTCGTTACGGTTTAGTGTCTTGGAAGGAAGGAAGTATGGTAAAGACCACACGTTTTGCATGTAGCTAAATATAAGGTGTGGGTTGCAATATATGTAAAAAAGTAAATAATCACTACTGACGTAATCATCATCTAGACCTCCCACCTCCCGTTCATGTCATCAAAAATACGCAAAGCACTAGTGTTGCCCAAAATCGGTCTTGGTCTTGCAGTCTTGGTCTTGTTCTTGCGTTTTTGCAAGACCAAGACCAAGACCAAGACCGCCTTATTTTAGCAAGACCAAGACCAAGACTGACCGTGCAAGATTTAAGCAAGAACAAGACTAAGCCTGCGAGACTCTTGCGTCTTGCAGCTAGGACTGAATGAGACTCAATGAGACGCAAAAAAATGTAATAAAAATTTGAAAAACTGAACTAATGCGCATTACAAACAATACCATAAACATACATACCGAATCAAAATATTCATTAAAAAAATACATTTGACACGTGCTCAGAGGTCGAGATTACAAAATTAAATATTTTGTACATTCTTTTCCAGTACACGACTTCTTGGCTCTGAAATTAATTGTCCATATTTTAAGAATAGCCGGCCTCTAATCATAAAACTAATCTTTTTGCATTGCGACGCCGACAGTAATATCGTATCGATATTTTTTAAAATATGTCACCCTAGCTAATAAAAAATATAATTGTTACGGACACCCACTTAATAATTCAATTTTTTTCCGATTATAGTTTAGTCAGGAGGAATCTAAATAACCAAATCTTATCGGCCTAAGACTATAAATTGTTTCTGCTGAGTGTGCGATGAGATCATTCGGTTAAACAAAATTTGCTGAAAGAGCGCGAAAGTAACGAGACAAAATTAATAACAGATAATGTCGCCTACCATAACAAAATACCGAAGTATTTAGAATAACGAAGTAACGATATATAATTCTCGGTTTGTTGTTAGATACTTAAGGTATTGGATAGTAACGAACATAAAGTAACTAGTAGTATCGTAGTTACTTTCTCGACATTACTTAACTTCATTCCCAATTGAGCTTTACTTTGAGTTTAATATAATAATTGTTGACAAATTTACAATTTGTTAACAGACCTAAAAGCAAATTTGATGAGTTTTTCGAAATAATTCATGCATCCCTAATTGGTTTGTGTAAATTGTGCTTACATAGAAAGGTTGAAATGAAAATGAACAACAGAAACACGTCAGGTTTAAG
Source organism: Diabrotica undecimpunctata (assembly GCF_040954645.1). NCBI lineage: Eukaryota > Metazoa > Arthropoda > Insecta > Coleoptera > Chrysomelidae > Diabrotica > Diabrotica undecimpunctata. Next base: position 10,077,958 of record NC_092811.1, on the reverse strand, counting down.
GAAGCATCTAATATCTTTTCACAAAAAGGAATTACAAATATTTCTTCCTGAAAAAACAAAATTCAGTGGAGATATCACAAGCTTTTTAATAACCACTGGTAAAAGTGGACATATAAAAAAATATACTTATTTCCTTATTACCAATTACATATTATATCATATACCTACTAAATTTTGGTAAATTAATGTATTTATTAAGTAGGTATCTCCTTAATTTAAAATAACTTCTTTTGATTGTCATTGCTTTTTTACCTATTCTTTATTTTCTCAAGTTAGTTTTTTATATAAAAGTAGAGATAAGATTTCTAAAAACATTTATTTTGCTTTAATAAGTGGATTATAATTTGTTATCTTATCACCTAAAAAATCTGTGCCCTTGATACATGTATGTGGATTTTTTGCCCATCATGTCCATCAATCTCTTTCTAGGCAGATAATGTTCTTTAAAATACAGGCATGCTTATGTCATTAATTTGTTTTTTTTTGTGTTTTAACCATGTTTTAGCACATGTAAGCTTAGTAAATGCAAGCGTTTATTAAGTAACAGATTGACTTCTGTGGGGCATGGTAGATAGCTGAGTTAGTTAGAGCATAGGCACGGTACGCTTATATCGTGGCTTCAAACCCCACCCGATGTCAGTTGTTTAGACATTTATTAATTTGGTTGGTCTTTATTATGGCTATGTTAATTCAAGCTTAAAATGTACTGACTCCGTTACGTTGTTCTAAGATCTAAAGTAACCTTTAATAAATAGCAATAGGCTAATGGGTAACTGCAAGACTTGCAAGACTCTTGCTGCAAGACCAAGACCAAGACCAGGAGTGCAATACCAAGACCAAGACCAAGACCAGGTGTATTGGCGCAAGACCAAGACCAAGACTGTCTAAGTCTCGTCTTGTTCTTGCATTTGGGCAACACTACAAAGCACAGACCTCTGGCCCCCTACAGAGCTTATGTAATACTTGAACAGCCATAAGAATAACACGCGGAGTGTGACAGGTATATATATATTGTCGCCACTACTATTTAACGTCTATAGTGAACAAATTTCCCAGGAAGTTTTATCAAGCACAAGGAAAGGAATAATCGTCAATGGGGAAGTGACATATAACAATAGATGTGCAGATGTTACTGAGATGTTGGCAAAATCATAGTTTTGAACATAGCGTTTGAAATGCGTGGGGGGCTCTAATTTATTATAGCATTAAATAAAAACGATCCCATTGCTGTACCTAAAAGTACATTTATTGAATTTAGAAAACAGTACAAGAAAGTCATCAGACTTATTATGGTAACACATAAAATTAATGCTACGTAAATCGCTGTCGTAAATAGTTAAAGGGTTTTTTGATATATTTGAAGTGTAACCAAATTCAGGTAAATTAACCTAAAAAAATGCAAGCTATGGGAGAAACTGCAAGTACTGATAAATCTGATATTGTAAATTATATTTTGCAATATGGGTTTTCATCTATTCTATACGAAGAACAAATTGATATTAAAAATCAGGGACGTTCTTTGCTTAAAACGGCCCAGCTTATGAATATTAGTGCGGGGGCAAGGGAAGTAATAGATTATTTTCGGATAATTGGTACAGCAAGTACTCATGGATTCTTCTTCTTCTTTCAGTGCCTATTCGTTCCGAATATTGGCAATCATTCTGGCTATAATTATTTTATTGACTGATGCTTTAAATAGATTCGTTGTTGTTGTGGAGAACCATTTCCTCAGGTTCTTCAACCATGATATTCTCCTTCTCCCAATTCCTCGCTTTCCGAATACTTTACCCTGTAGGATTACCTTCAGTAATCTGTATTTAGTGCTGTTTCTCATTATATGTCCGAGATATTCCAACTTTCTCCTTTTAATGGTATACATCACCTCTCTTTCTTTGCCCACTCTTCGTAATACGGTCTCGTTGGTTATCTTGTCTGTCCATGATATCCTTAGAATTCGCCTGTATAGCCACATCTCGAAGGCTTCAAGTTTTTTCTCCATTGCTTCAGTTAGTGTCCAGGATTCAACTCCGTAATACAATATTGAGAAGATATAACACCGTAGGAGCCTTACTTTTATCTCCAGATTAAGATTGTGGCTTTTAAAGAGTTTGGCCATGTTATTGAATGCACTCCTAGCCTTCTCTATTCTACATTTTATTTCCTGTGAGTGATCCCATTGTTCATTTACTGTTGTTCCAAGATAGTTATACTGTTTTACTCGGTCCACTGGTGTATTATTGATAAGTAGTTGAGCGTCTCTAACTTTATTTTTGCTGATGATCATAAATTTAGTTTTTGTTATATTTACTTGAAGTCCAAATCTTTCACTTACTTCATTTACTTTGTTTATCAGTTGCTGTAAACTGTTCAAACTGTCTGCAAAAATAACGGTATCGTCTGCATAACGGATGTTGTTTAGGCGTTCTCCATTTAGAAGTATTCCATGTTCGCATTTTTCCAAGGCTTCACTAAATATTTCCTCTGAATATAGATTAAATAATATAGGTGAAAGTATACAACCTTGTCTAACGCCTCGTAGATCTTGATCATTTCCGTTGGTTCACCTCCAAAATTCGTTCTTATTGTGGCTGATTGGTTCCAGTATAAACTTTGTATTATACGCCGATCTTTATCATCCATTTGGGCTTTTGTTAGAATATCCATCATTTTTTGGTGTTGAACTGTATCAAATGCTTTTTGGTAGTCCACAAAGCAGGTGTAAATATCGCAAGTCATATCTCTGCATCTTTGAAATAATACTTGTAGACTAAACAGTGCATCTCTTGTACCTACGCCCTTCATGAATCCAAACTGTGTGTCTTGTATTCTCTCTTCGCATAGCTTGTATATTCTACGATGTATAATTTTAAGAAAAAGTTTTAATGTATGGCTCATTAGACTTATTAGCCTATATTCTCCGCACTTTTTTGCTCCCTGTTTCTTTGGTAAGGTAATAAATTCTGAAAGTAGCCAATCTTTTGGGATATTGCCTATGTCATAGATATTATTGAAGATTTTACATAGCACTCTTAAAGATTCATCATCAAGAAGTTTAAGAAATTCAGATTGTACTCCGTCTGGTCCTGGAGCTCTACCTTCTTTTAGTGATATTATGGCTGCTCTTATTTCTGCCACTAGTATAGGTGGTCCTGTTTCCGTAGGTATTGGGGGCTGGTTCTCTCTCTCATCAAAAAATAAATTTCTTATGTAATTTTTCCAGGTATCATTGATACTCTCTTTGTCCACGATTATCTCTCCATTGTCATTAACAAGTTTACTTATTCTTCTGTTTTTACATTTACCTGTAATTTCTCTTACCTTCTTATGCACGTTGAAGTCGTCGTATTTTACTCATGGATTACCGAGAGTGAAATAAAAAACAGATTTTTCTGTTCGTCTTGCATCTTATTTTAGACAAATAGGGTTAAACTTCAAAATCGAAAAGTCAGTTTCGAAAACAAAATATCTATGTTTCATTAGATAATGCCCAACGTGAAAATGCTATTAAACATAATGAAATTGTAAAAAATAATGAAGCAGTTTTATGTCGTTTAATTGACATTTCAATTTTTTTAAGTTCTTGTGAATAATTATCATTTAAGGGACACGATGAATTGGAGCATTCTTTAAATCAGGGTAATTATACACAACTAATAAAAATGTTTAAGAAGTACGATTTCGAATTTTCTAATTTACTTTCTGATTCTAAGACATTTAGAGGTGCATCTAAAACAGTCCAGAATCAATTAGTTACATTTTGAATAACGTTATTAAATCTGAGATTCAGTAAACCCTTTGCTTTTTGCTAGAAGTAGATGAAACTACTGATATATCATGTCAATTGTTGATCGATACGAGTTACGTGGTTATATTTACGAGGTTTTTAGGTTTTACAGACGTAAGTAAACGCCATAAGTCAGAATATATTTTTGGTGTTTTAAAGAAAAGATTAAAATTTTTTGATATCAAAAAAAGATTGGTAGGGCAAACTTATGACAGCGCTGCCGTGATCTCCGGTGAATTGAATGAGCTCGAGGCAAAAGTTAAATATATTGCACCGCAAGCGTTATTTACTCATTGTCATGCGTATAGAATGAATTTAGTTTTGCAGGCTACGTTTTGTTTCAAAAATTTGTTTCGAAAAAAATGCAAACAGTTTGTTAAACGCGATGGAATCGCGTAATAGAATAGTCTTCACAGAAGCAGATTTTCGTGAACAGCTTTTGGAAGTTTTTGATTTTATTATTGATGGCGACGATTTTGAAAGTGATGTTATCTCGATCTGTGGAGTAGTCGGTTTGAAAAGTTTATTAAATTATTACCCTTTTATTATTATTTTAAATATATTTAAGAAAGTGTTTACCCAAACCGATTTGATATTCAATGTTGTTCAAAATCAGTCAACTGATATTATTTATTTCAAAAATAGAATAACAAAACTAGTGCAACAATAGATATTTTCATAATGGTAGTAATTTTCAATATATAAGCAGTGACGTTTTGGATTCGCTTTATATTTTTGAACTCCCCCAAAAAAACTCAAAGGCATGACACATACCTCAAAAAACGAGTATATTTTGAAATTTTGCATGCTATTATTGTGAAAATAGATATACTCGTTTTTCGAATTTAGAAGATTTGCAAATTTTTGACCTCTTAGACGATTCAAAATTTAAAAGTTACGCCAAAGAATTTCCAAGATATCTATTAGACAAGTTAATTAAAAATTATCCATCATTATTTAATAAAATAGAATTAGAAAATGAATTAAAAGTCTTATATGCCGATGCAAATATTTTCGGAAGGTGGGATAAGTTACAAGATATGTATAATTTTATATACTCACTAATAAATACGGCTACAGAGCTCATCTTGGCGGCATATTGTATCGCTAATTAATTGCTGTTGATTGGTATATTAACCAATCACCAAAAGCTAACCCATCATCCCCTAACTCAAAAAACACCACCAGAAAATCGAGATATCGGTCAAAAACGTTGAAACAAAAAAAGTGAACCGGCAGGAATTAATTGATAAATTTATTGTTGAAGTTTTACGCCAAGAAAAAATATACTGCTGTACCCGTTTACGAGAAACAATGGCTACGTTAACTTATTGGTAAAGCCAGCATAGCCATATCTATATCTCGGTAACGAAAAGGGATACAGGTTTTTAAAAAAGCTTGAAATATACTATAAAAAAATAATAATAAATAAACATAGTAAAAGACTTTGCAAGCTAAAAGCGAGGGTGAAATGATATATGTTATATACTGTATCAGCACTATTTCGTCAAGGTTAAGATAGGTTCAGTCATCATTATTTTTCGGAAACGCTTGCAGCAATAAAGTGTTTCTTGGCATAAAATTTCAGCAACAAATTAGCAACTAATTCATAGCGGTTCACTTTTCTGGTTTCAACGTTTTTGGCAGATATCTCTATTTTTTCAGGTATGCGTTTCGCGTTAGGGGGATGATGGGATAGTTTTTGGTGATTGGACAATGTACCAATCAACAGAAATTAATTAGCAATAAAAGATACCGCCAAGATGGGCCTTGTAATAATTTTTATTGCTGATATATACCTATGGCTATGGTAGTTTTACCGTCAAGTTAGCATAGCCATGGTTTCTCGGAAACGGTTGCAGTAATATATTGTTTCTTGGCGTAAAACTTCGGCAATGAATAGCAATAAATTTCTTGCGGATCGCTTTTTGGCAGAAATTTCGATTTTCTGGTGGTGTTTTTTGAGTTAGGGGATGATGGGTTAACTTTTGGGGATTGGTTAATATACCAATCAACAGCAATTAATTAGCAATAAAATATGCTCCTTCTCGAGATATAGCTATGCTAGATTTACCGTAAAGTTAGCATAGATATGCTTATAACTTAATAGACATAATTAATTATCTCATTACCATTAAGTTCTGCCTCAAATAAACGGGATTTCACTTGTCTCAAAAGAATCAAAACATATTGTCAAAACACCATGAAACAAGAGTGAATATCAATCTTCTATCAGATGTCAATAGAAAAAAAAAATTTTAAATCTCTCCAAAGCTCTAATAAACTTTACGATGACGTTATAACCCATTTTGGTACTTCCAAACAACGTAAACTATAGTTAATTTATAAACATGTTTAGGTTAAAAACAAAAACTCTCCTAATGATGATTGAAGCCTTTTTATTAGACGGTATACCTATATGAGGAGACAAAAAAAACTTGCCGACCTTGTTTCTAAAGCCACGAACCGCCACTGCATTTAGAAGATGTACCGATAGATAGGGGTTGAAAATACAAATACTTGGAAACCTGGATTTCAAAAAATAATGATCAAACAATAGAAATAAGTACCAGGATAGAAATAGCAAGAAAGGCGTTTGTAAAAATGAAAACAATTTTCTGTAATAATCACCTTAGATGAGAACTGAGATGTTACGTGATTTCGGTAGTATAATATGGACTTGAAAGCTGGACACTGAAGCATAAACAAGCTACAGTGATTTGAAATGTATGTTGTGTTACAGACGGATGCTTAGAATGACATGGACACAGAAGAAAACGAATACTGAAGTATATGATAACACAGGGAAAGAAAAGAGATGGGGAAGGAGTATAAGAAGAAGGAGAGTGTCTTGTTTGAAAAATTTAGGGCACTGGTTTATATGCAGCTCAATAGAACTCTTCAGAGCAATGGTAGATAGAGTACAGATACTGATGATGATATCCAATCTCCGATTGGCAGACGGCACTTAAAAAAGAAGAATAAACTTAAGTAGTTCATAATGATAATATTTTATATCTGAACAGATTGTTTGGTTACCCACATTAACGTTTTATTAGAATTAGTGCAACATTTGACATAAGAAAATTTCAAAGAATTTGGAAATTCTTCCGTATTTGGTTTATGTCATTACTTACATGATCGACTGTGTGCATAAAAACAGTGCTATCAATAACTTTCAGACGAGGTATAGTTACCTAAAGAGAGTAGGTAACATTTTTTTGTTATTGATTGATTCCGTCAAAGGAAAGGCCGCAAACCAACGTTGTTTGTGTTAATGAAGTTTCGGAACAAAAGCAATAAAATAATAGGCGATGGTTGGTAATTAAAGACAGCGTCGGCAACACAAACATTCCGGCCAAAGTAAAAAATGGAAAGTAAACACGAACCCCCAATCATATATTCATAAGCAATAAAAAGGTAGTAAAAGGGTCTCACCTAACTCAACTTTTAGTACTAACACACCGACGGGTAAAATACACAGAACACAGCAAAAAGTTTTTAAATTATTTCCACATGACAGTTCGTTTGTCGATTAAAACACCAACCACAACCACTATGAATATTTTAAACGCGTGTCGTTGGGCTCCAAACGCATCCCGGCAACAACCTCTCTACACCGCGAGTAGAAGAAAACTAAGAATTGGCAATCGCGCCCGCTCTAAATGCGCCTGTGCTCACAGTCGGCCGCCCCACTCCTCACTATTGCATTATGGATATTTTGTGTATATGGCCAATTTCTCTTCGGCGGTGAGGGGTGGTCGAGGAATTTTTAAACAGGTGGTGGAGTTGACGGGATAACAGCAGGAATATTAAAGGAGATAAATAAAAAGAGATGGCTAGTACGGGCGAAAGTGGATTGTTATGTTTGGGATGAGTATGTGCAAGTTTGACAGTTGTGTTTATTGCGGCTGACATGATTCGAGGAAAGCTTTCAAAATATCGCTTTTCGATTATGAGAGGTTTTATTTTGTTTCAATAATTCTGATTCCATTTCGGTGGAAATATATAATGTTCCTGAACTGTATGCAAATAGTAAAATAAACTGTAAAAGGACGTTTGGGTTTCGATTCGTTATTTACATATTTAATGTTCTTTTCATTCTGATGGATAGGTTTATCGAAAATTTAAATGCCATTTACGGCATTCGCTAAAATACGCAACGCCAGTGCTGATAAATTGCTTATAAGCTTTGCCTTTATCAAATTTAGATTTGCTTTCATTATTTGTACAGTTCTATTATATGTTGTGCAAGATGAATAAATTAATCACTGCTCACCGAAGAATTGCACAAGAATAAGAGGTCAGATCCAACTGCCATCACTACCCATCACCTACTTCCTGATAACCAAACTTATAATTACTCCAGTCGTCAGTGACGAAAGTACCTTCTTCTTAACGTGCCCCATCCCTAAGGACATTGGCGATCATCATTGCCCATTTGACTCTATCTGCAGAAGTTCTGAAAAGTTCTATTGACGTTTTCCCACTCCATTGTCTCAGATTCTTCAGCCAGGACGTGCGTCTTCTCCCCGGTCCTCTTTTGCCTTCCACCTTCCCTTGTATGATCAGCCGCAAGTACCACACAACCTCTAAACATTATACAAGCTGAATTTTGCCGAGTGTCAATTTTGGGCCCCTAAAATATGCAAAAAGATTTACCACTCTTACCCACTAAAAGCCCCCCTGTAGGGGGGAAAACGAAAAAAAAACGATTTACCAAGAGTCTGTAAGCCTTAGAAAAAAATGTTTCTAATAAAAGTTTTCACTTTTTAGATTTAACCATTAATAAGAATTCTTCCTCTCCTTCCTGTTCTACATTAGAACTTTCAGTGTTTAGAAAACCTATACAAACTGATCATATACAGTATAGTCCATTTATTTAGCGTATGGCTCAATACATGGAGTAAATACAGTAATAATTGTAAAAAATGTAAGTACATAATTCAAAAATACAAACACAAGATTATATAAAAACGAACATAGACAAAATACAGATAAAATACAAGATGATACAAACAGATAAGGTTATATCTTTAAGTCAAGTTGAGCTATCCATTCAAGGCTTGCAGGCGTAGTTTTGAAAAAGTCTTTTGGGTCCCCTCGATATGCCCTCAATTCACATGTCTCCACTATGTGTTGGATGGTTTGATCTGGAGCTCCACAGTCGCAGCTGGAGGTAGGCTGTTTTCCCATTTATGTAGGTTGTGTGCGCATACTGCATGTCCCGTTCTAATTCGGTTTAGGCTCTTCCATATGTTTCGTGGCTGGTCGAAGCCATCAGGCTTTTGGAATGGGTCAATAAGGTTGGATACTTCAGGTGGGGCTTCCTCAGTCCACAGCGTGCGCCATCTGGAGGTAACATTAAAATCATCTGCTGTTAGCTGTTGGGCTGTTCTTATGAGTGGTTTTCTGGATGGGAGTCGGTTTGCTGCTAAACTCGGGATGCCTTCATGGATTGAGCAAGTTGCTATTTACTTTCGAATACTCCGTTATCAAGGCCTTTTGTCTTCGTAGAATAGGCGGAGGAATATGGCTAAGGATCGGAAGCCAATATAGTGGAGTAGTCTTGATGCAGCCGCTAATCACCGCCGCTAGCTCGCGTCCGTAAAAGAATTTTACACGGGCACCCTGGGTAATGCTAAATGAGCTAGCGCGATAGTTGGCGACTAGTATATCTCTTAAAGATCTCCTAGTCATCGATATACATGGAAACAGTATAGCCCAAAATAAATAGTACTGAACTTGTAATTATTTTATTGTTTTAAAAAATACATACTATTGACACTTTATAACAAGTTCTAAATGAGCTTCTCCTCTCTCAATACAGATTTTATACCGATATTCCAGATTTCTCGTAATGTTTCTCGAAGAAGGCTCTAACGGCATCCTTTAACTCATTGATGGTTGGTGGTACCTGTTTAAAAACGGGCTCGAGCCCGTTTAAAAACGTCAGTAAATCGTGAAATGAATTTGTTTGAAAAATGTTCCAAATTGACGAATTTGTATATACCTCTGTTGAGTAAGTTTGACTTGCCTACCATTTTCTTCGATAAAGTATGGACCAATGATTCCATGTCCCGAAACTGCACACCAGACACTCACTTTTGCGCTATGTAAAGGAACTTCTTGAACTTCATCTGGTCTGGCAAAGCCCAAATGCATCCAGCTCCTTCAAGATTCTTTGCAAGGAAGTTCGTTTTAAGCCAAAATGCAACGCTGTTCTTGTCTAGCTGGCTTTCGGATTTTCCAAGATTCGCTCAAAAACACGATCCAACACGGTTATCGTTGTTGTTAACTGTCCTGGGACGCCCTGAGTTTCCTTTTCGTTGGCACAATATATTACCCTTATTTCTAAACTTTTCAGCAACCTTCAAAATTACAGCATTACTTGGAGAACGTTTATTAAACCGTTGTGTGAATTGATCACACACGTATTGCAGACTTACACTATTACGTCGGCCGATTCTGTATGAGCGAGAATAATGTTCCACAAGAAACACTTTTTCTCTGTACTTAGCACCATTTTTAACAATTAGGCCTTAATAATTAATAGTTTAAGGATTACTTTACAGGTCTATACTAGTTAATTTGAATATGACAGCCCGCACAAAGAGACATCTATGTTTCAGTTTCAGTACTGTTTATTTTGGGCAATACTGTACCTACGTCATCGAATCATCCTTTTTAACGTTAGATGGTAGCTATTCAATGTTATGGGCATAGACTTCTTAACAACTCTATGTCCCAAGAAAACTGTGATAAAAAAATCACAATTATAAAACAAATATCAAACAACAATGGTTTACCTTCTTCTGCTGTCGATAAGGTCATTAGAAGGTCAATACTAAAAAAGAGAGTAAACTAAGCTTTCAATGTGGAAAACAAACCCAACACTACACCCATATTCGGATCTTTATCTCATTAAGAACCAATTTCAGAAAAAATATCAAGAGTACTTTCTAATAATATCAGTAACAACCACATCTCTTTTAAAATCAAACACAACTTTAAGTTCATTTTTAGCAAGACTAACAACAAAAGTGGTATTTACAAATTGTGTTGTGGTGATTGTAACATGATTTATGTGTGTAGAACAATGAGAACTCTGGCTCAAAGAATCAAAGAACATCTCAATAACACAGATAAATCTAACTTTAAACATCACATTAAATTTAATAATCATTCGTTTTCTCCTACCAAAAATAGTAAAATTTTACATAACATCCCAAATAAAAATTTTAGCCTTATGAACCTTTTAGAAGAGTTTGAGATCAAACGCAATCATGATCAAACCAATGATTTCTTTTGCCTGAGTTGGTTTTGCCCAATATTTCAACCGATTTCTCTAACACAATATCTCGTATATTTGCCTATAATTATTTAATGTCTTCTACTTCTTCTAAGTTTTCTGTCCTTATTTGATTTTCTATTTGCATTCTGTATATATTTGCAATGTCGGGATCTTTTAGTTAATTAATGTCAATTTGTTCTCTTCTTTTCCCGATCTGCTTTTTTAAATTGGATATTCTCCCTTTAAATCACTATCTATGTTTGCTCCTCTAAAATACCTATCTATCTCTATCTAGATAAGGATTTTTACAGCTGTCGCTGCCTTCCTTCTTTCAGCCAACGTCTCCAGTCCTTTCTGTTCGGTCATTCTCCATCTCTAAGGTCTCGTCTTTCCATGGCCTCGTCCACTTTATCCCTCCATGATCTTCGGGGTCCACCTCTTTTCCTCCTTCCTATTGGGCTCCAATCCGAAATTTTTGCTATCCATCTTGTATGATCTGTTCTTCTCACATGTCCATACCAAATTAAACGTTTTTCTTCGATGTAGCTGAGTATCTCTTGTTCTACTGCCATTCTTCGTTTTATCTCCTCATTTCTGATGCGATCCATTTTTGTCACTCTGCAGCTTCTTTTCATGAACTCCATTTCAGTTGCTGTGATTTTGGACCTGTTTCGTTTATTTATTACCCAATTCTCTGCTCCATAGGTCATTATACTGCGTACCAAGGTGTTATAAATTCTCTTCTTTGTATTTCTGGTCATCTGTCTATCCCACAGTACCCTGTTCATTTGTTTAATACATGTTCTTGTCTGTGCTAATCTGCTAGTTATCTCTTGCTCGGTGGTTCCATTTTTTGAGAGTATGAATCCCAAATATTTGAATTTGTCAGTGCCGTTAATTTCCCTATTATCGTCCATTTCCATGTTTCCCACTGGTTCTTGCTCTGTTGTTAAATATTCGGTCTTTTCTAGATTTATTTCTAGTCCATTTTTTGTGTATTCCTTTTCTAATTTTTGGAGCATATAGCACAGATCTTCTTCATCTTGAGCCGTTACCACTAGGTCATCTGCAAAGCTTAATGTGTACAAGAAGTTGTCTCGGATTGGTATTCCCATCCCTTCACATTTCTTTTTCCATGGTTTTAATATTTGTTCAAGGAATATCTTGAACAGTGTCGGAGATGTATAGCATCCCTGCAATAAGCCTTTTGTGGTCTTAAACTCGTTGGAGTATTTATTGTCGGTTTTAACTCTTACCTTGTTGTTGTTGTAAAGGTTTTTTACGGCTTCTATTAACCTCTGAGTTATTCCGATTTCCTTCATCGTGTTCCGTAGTTGTTTTCTGGGAACCGTGTCATATGCCTTTTTTAAATCTATGAATGCCATGTGTACTGGTCTATTTCTTGCCATTTTTTTTAATTAATTGTTGGAGTGTATATATGTGGTCTATGCAAGATCTTCCTGCCGTGAACCCCGCCTGATCTTCTCCGATTTTATTTGAGATCGATTTTTCCAGTTTTTCTTTCAGTATTTTTCCATATAACCTAAAAGACCTAACATCTAATAAGTTAGAGCTTCTTCTTCCTCATGTGTCGAGCTCGATTATCGAGCGTTGGCTATCAAATTGGCTATAGTAATTTTGTTGACGGCAGCTCGGAAAAGAGATGCAGAGGATCTGTTAAACCAATCTCTCAGGTTTCTAAGCCATGACGTTCTTCTTCGACCTGGCCCTCTTCTTCCGTCTACCTAAGTTAGAGCAGTGTCTTCCATCTATAATTATATTATCTATTTGGTTAATCGTTTCATTATCAGGAGATTTCCAACTTGCCTTATGTATATATTTATGGGAAAATGGTGTCCCAGCTATTACCATGTTCTTAGACATCGCAAGGTTTATGATTCTGAAACCGTTATCATTAGAGTATACGTCTAGGTTCTCTTTTCCGATGGTGGGCGAAAATAGATTCTCTCTTCCGACTTTGGCATTTAAGTCTCCTGCTATTATTTTTAAGTCATTTTTTGGGCACTCATCGTACTCTCGGTTTAGTTCCTCATAGAATATGTCTTTTTAATCATCCTCTTTTTCTTCCTTTAAGTTTTCCTTCGACATATCCTATGATCAATAGCTTTGAAATCAATTACACTATGTTTGACCTTGCTGCTTACAATAAATCCGGTACCAAATTCGTGTCGAGTAGGATGTCCACTGTAGTAAATATTGCAGTTATTTTTTTCCATGATGATTCAGCTAATCCACCTCATTTTCTGTAAAGCAATGATAGTTGCTTTGGCTTTATTCATTTCTTGTATGAGCAGAGCCGTGGCTCCAGGTTGATAAAGGCTTCTTTCGTTCCACGTGCAAATCATTATCCTTATCGGGTTTGCGAGTTCGTCGTAGGTTAGATAGTCCGGTTTCTTACTTTGTAGCTCTCATAACAAAAGGTTTTTTACAGGATTGGATAATTAACCCAACGCCAAACCACCTTTTCGGAGGGCCATTACACCCGCTCTCGTCAGTTCCCGATCCAGCTTTCTGCTCGGGTTGGATACTGGATCTCCAGTTCCAGCTCGGTTTGCAGGGGACGTTGATCCATCATAAAATTCCAAAATTAAAAAATAGAAGAAAGCAAGTAACCTTCACTCGCATCCGTATTGGTCATACTCGGTTAACACATGACTACCTACTAAAACGTGCTGATAAACCTGTGTGAGACATGTGTAAAGATATCTTAACGGTAAACATTTTCGCATTTTTCAAAGATTGCAAACTTTTATCAAAAATCTAGTATTCTACTCTGTATAAATTTAGGGCTTTTTTTAATTATCTATTGTTATTGTTAATATTTTGAACTATACTACCGTAAATGTGTTTTTTGATTTCTCGTCGAATTGTTTTTTGCCAAAGAAGAGAGTTTAAGGCATGGGTTGCTGCTCTGCCCTTGTTTATTCTTTTCCTGATTTCATCTGCGCTATTTCCCTTCTTGTTGAAAATGACCCCCAAATATTTGCAGGATTGCACGCTTTTGATTTTGTCGTCTTCCAAGACTATGTCACATATTTTATCTGTTCCCATTGAGAGATATTCACATTTTGTCATATTCATGTTTTGAGCTGCCACCTCATATTCTTCTTGCAGTTTTCTTACCATATAGCGAAAATCGTAGCTGTCTTCGGCAATTACTACCTGGTCATCCGCAAAGAAAACTGTATATAGCTTGTTTTCTTCCACCATTATTCCCATGTTTCTACATTTTTTTACCCATTTTACTAAGAATCTGTCCAAATAGATTTTAAATAAGGTGGTTGACAGACAGCAGCCTTGTCTTAGTCCCTTTGTTGTTTGAAAAGGAGAGGTGATTTCTTGTCCCATTTTAATTCTTGCTAAGTTTTGTTCGTAATATTTTTCAGTGGCGTTAATAAGAATTGGGATTATTTTCAAGTTACCCATTTCTATCCATAGTTGGGAGATATAGTCCAAAGTATTACACTTTACGGTTCGGAAGTATGGGACGTCACCAAAGCTAATAGAAACAAACTTATGACGACAGAAATGGATTATCTCAGACGAAGCTGCGGTAGATCCAAACTGGAGAGAGTTAGAAACGAACAAATAAGAAACCAAATGAAAATGGAGCGAAATACCAATGATGACATAGAAATAAAACAATTAATCTGGTTCGGACCTGTTAAAAGAATGCCAGAGTACAGATGGCCTAGAAGAGTACTGGAATGGATCCCTCCTGAAAGAAGAAAGAGAGGACGACCACGGAGAAGTTGGCGCAACGATATTGATGAAGCAATGGCGGCAAGAGACTTAGAAGAGGCAACTGCATATGACAGAAAAAGATGGAAATTGGGGGCGGAGAAGCGGCGACAGCTGTAATAAATCCGTTATTATTATATTATATTAGTTCAAATTTTGTAACACAATCCATACACGCTAATAACCCTGGTGGTTGATACGTCATGTAACGAAAAAAATGTATAATAAAGTACTGGACAACTGAAAAATCAATTATATATAACTGGCCTCATATTCTTAAATTTTATGCAGACATAAATTGGTAATTTTTTTTCTTTCAACTTTCTTAATTTTAACTATTATAGAATCACATTAGTGTGAGCATTTTTTTAAATGCCGCAAACCATAACAATATATTTGTTTTACAACCACTTTTATAATTTAGAGATCTGATATATATTTTTTTACTTTTTCTACTTGAAAAATTCCCTACTTTTATGTATCGTTTTTGTAACAACCTGTTACAGACTCCGGTCTATAGTGAGCACCCGAGATAATTCCGAGCGGCAATTTCTATTCCGGAATTTTTATAGGCAAAGTAGCTGTTATGAAAATGATTGAAAAGACGTCAAAATTCGAGACGTCCCGTTAACTTTCACTTTTTTAATCTTTTAGAATGAAAGTCGGCCCAGATATCACTTTCGCATTTCCAATTTTCCCTTCAACTTCGAAAAGAACTCACCGAGCGTGACGCACAACTTCTCAAGTAGAGGACAAACAGGCACCTTTTTTTAAAGTAGGATACGCATGATTTCTTTCACTTCTCGCTAGATGAATTGATTTCTTTTCCTTCCTTTCTTCTGAATATATTATTTTATGGAGGATAATATCAAGGGTGAAATAGCGATAAAGTTGCTCTTTTTGAAACGCATTAATAAAGTGATTTTCTAAAGATTATGGATAGGAGGTAGAAAAGTTTGGAGCTTTTTCGACATATAGACATTTCCGAATACTGTTTACTTTAAAAACAAACAAGATTCTAATGGAAAAGTATTTTTTTATTGCTAATAAAATGTCATATTTCATTTACCTTGACATTTCTGAGAAATAATATTGTTTTTTTTAGTTAAACACAAAACTGAAACTGTTTTACTTCTCTTTTAGAGTCAAAGAATCTAGATGTATATAAAATTTTATATGGTCATATTAATTGCTTAAAATTAAAGCTCTGACAAAAAAAAAACAAATTAAAAAAAATAAAATAAAAAAAAGTTACTAAGAAGATATAAACCTCCGAGGTGTCGAATCGGGTTTATGTCTTAGCGTAGTAATAAAAAAAATAAATAAAACAAAATAAAAAAAAGTAAAAAAAAAATTAAAAAAAAGATACAAAAAATAAAACAGCAAAAACAGAGTAAACTAGTAAGTAAGTTTGTAACATTCCATGTCTTAACTGTCAATACAATAGTTTTAAATTTAAATACTAACAATATCTTGTGTAAAGAGAGAACTCAAAACAAATTGACTGGCCAGTTGGTTGTCAAAACCAGTGCCAATAAAACACACACACACACACGTTTTACTTTGTAAGTTAGCAGTAAGGGTGCTTTTAACCTTCGTACTGACCGGGGTCTATTTTGACCCCAAATCACAATTTTTGGCTGTTACTTTATAGATCTTAATTTTTAATCGGCAGTCCTCCATCTATCTATAGTTTATATATTGTATTGTTAAAAAAACGGGTGTGGCAGTCCAGTGGGACTGCCGGTGGAAGTTACACTTCTATACACGCATTCGCCGTTACAAATTTATTTGGGAGTCAATCTGCACAATCATTACATATGTAATGCTATAGGTAAGACATAGCAGAAAGAGAAACAGAATTAATAACAACTTACTAACAATTAATAAACAACTTTTGACCTGTAATAGGAGTATGGTAAATGAAGGATTGAATCAATATTTTGATGAAGATGTATATTTTTATTTTCATATATGTATGAAAGGAGTTGAATGCAAAAATTTTTTTACACATACTCTGCAGTACAATTCATTGTTTATTTTGTTATTAATATAATAATACAATACAAATTAAAATGCAATATTCATAAGTATTTAAAAATGACAATAATATACATAAAAAAAATACACTACAATATAGTGCAACATAATTCAATATAATAATACAATACAAATTAAAATGCAATATTCATAAGTATTTAAAAATGACAATAATATACATAACTTTTCTACTTACGCATATATGTTTAAGTCACCATATAATAATATTAATAAAAAAGTCCTCCACGTCTGGGAATCGAACCCCGGTCTCCCGCGTGACAGGCGGGGATACTGACTACTATACTACCGAGGACTTGACACAAACGTATTTCAAAATTGATAGTTCTGGGTCAGTGATTTATTGAGATTATTATTTTGAAATACAAAAGACTAATATAATTATGAACATTTAATAAATAATACAAAACATATCACATAAATAATAATATTAATAAATATTTTATTATATATATATAATATTATATATATATATATATATATATATATATATATATATATATATATATATATATCTTTATATAATATATATAATATTAAATTATGTATACAAAAGGAACATTTTTATATTCGAGAGAAGAAGAGATAGAAAATATATCTTCTGTCTCTCTCTTACTCATTATCTTACATATGTAATGATTTCACAGATTCACTCCCATACAAATTTCCAACGTGGAGCGCGCGTATAGAAGTATACCTTCAAAAATTATGCCTACAAGAATATTTAACGGTTAGATTAAATTTAAACTTCATTTTTATAGACTGGGGTCTCCTAATACCCCGGCGAGCCTTTTATGTCATATATAATTAATTATAATAAAGTTGTAATAATGTGGAAATTCCATAAATTTTACGGATTAGTACCGACTATGAATGTACTATCGTTTTATGTAAGGGTTTTTACATGTTTAAATGGGGAATTCCCCGAGCTGCGATAAAATTGAACGAAATAATATAAATCATGAATGTGTTGCTTGTGTGAGTTCATTTCAAAAGGTAAAAGAAATAATAAATTAGACTTACTCACAATCAATTTAATTTAACTATCCAGATGACCGGTTTCGCTTTCTACAATATGCAAAGCATCTTCAGGAATCGATACAAAGTTAAATAAATGCTGGAATAATAAACCCATATTAGAGTGTTGTCTAATAATGATAAACAAAAATAGATGATATAAATTACAGTAATTATGCCAGTATTACATGTCTGTTGTTTTTCAAAATGAATAAAATGTTTAAGCAGACAAGGTAAGACCCACAAATTGGTAAAATAGTCTATTAAATTATAATAAATTAATAAATGAACAAATAAATAAAACATTACTTACATGCCGGTACTCTATTAATTGATGGTTGAAAGAACATGGTTCAAACTATCCGTCCCCCTTTTAAGTGTTTTCTGTGTGTCTTAAATTGTCCTTAATTTTAAACTTTAAATACTTTACTTTACAATCATTTGCCATATATTTCAATAGAACTTTATCAAAGAAATTTGATAATTACAAGTTGAAAGAATTACACACCCACACCATTTGTACATCTAATCTCATTCATTGTCTTACAACTGTCACCTTCATAAAACAAAATCTCAATAAATAACACACATTTCATAAATATATCTCTAGAATAAATATAAATAACTTTTAAATAACTCAATGGTATGGAACATTACTTTCATCTAACAAACAATCACATTACACCTATCTCTACTTCATTGGATAAAATCTGTCTCCTCAAGAACTTCCCCGTTTACTGTCAAACAATTACAATAGCAGACTTAAGTTCTCCAATCAACAATACAGGATAGTTTGAACCATGTTCATATTTATTTGTTCATTTATTAATTTATTACAATTTAATAGACTATTTTACCAATTTGTGGGTCTTACCTTGTCTGCTTAAACATTTTATTCATTTTGAAAAACGACAGACATGTAATATTGGCATAATTACTGTAATTTATATCATCTATCTTTGTTTATCTTTATTAGACAACACCCTAATATGGGTTTATTATTTCAGCATTTATTTAACTTTATTTAAATTTATTACAATTTAATAGACTATTTTACCAATTTGTGGGTCTTACCTTGTCTGCTTAAACATTTTATTCATTTTGAAAAACGACAGACATGTAATATTGGCATAATTACTGTAATTTATATCATCTATCTTTGTTTATCTTTATTAGACAACACCCTAATATGGGTTTATTATTTCAGCATTTATTTAACTTTGTATCGAGACCTGAAGATGCTTTGCATATTGTAAAAAGCGAAACCGCTCGTCTGGATAGTTAAATTAAATTGATTGTGAGTAACTCTAATTTATTATTTCTTTTACCTTTTGAAATAATATAAATATATTGAGTTCCACTGTCAGTTGATTTCTTGTCATATTTGTGAATAGTGCATAAAATTCTGAACATGAGTTACATTTCATTTATATATATATATATATATATATATATATATATATATATATATATATATATAAGGGTTATATATATATATATATATATATATATATATATGTATATATATATAACCGATGTATGTATATATATTTAGCCAGAACGCGCTTGCGTTCTGGCTAAAACAGAACCTCACTTTTAAACTATCTAAAAATCAAAAATTTAGTTATTGCCGACAATTCAAAGAATTACCTCCTTTTAAATGTAGTTACATTAGGTTTTTCGATTAACCTTGGGTAAGCCTTTACGTGTCAAGTTCAAAGCTACCATACATTTCAAACCTTACAAAAAAACTTTTTTTGCACATAGTAACAAAAAACACCACTATGTTACTAGCTAAGTTTTTTAATATTCTAACTCTACAATTCTAAGTTACGGTAAGATCAATAATGTTTTAATAGATAATATATGGTAGCTAATTATAATTTATTCTCTTTCAGCCCTGAAGAAGCCAAATTAATTCTCTTTGGCGAAAACGTTCGGCGAAACAATTGATACACATTAGAGTCTTTCTTGCAGATTTCCCCAATATTTAAGAGTTTACTATATATATATATATATATATATATATATATATATATATATATATATATATATATATATATATATATATATATATAACGAGTTTATTACAGCTGCCGCCGTTTCTCGCGACCTAGCTTCCAACACTTGCGATTGTTCCAGTCATCTACTTGTAGACCCTTATCTTCCATTGCATCTTTTACTTCTTGTCTCCACGATCTTTTTGGTCTTCCCTTTTTCCTGCGGTTGGTGGGGATCCACTGTAACATTCTCTTTGGCCATCGTTGATCATTCATCCTTTCTACATGGCCATACCATTTCAGACTTTTGCATTCTATAGTTTCCAGGACGTCAATGTCTATGCCCATACGCTCTCTGATTTCAGTACTCCTTACTCTCTCTCTTCTAGTGAGTTGGCAACATCTTCTCCAATAATTCATTTTCATTGCTTTTATTTTGGATGCGTCATTTTTATTTATTACCCAAACTCTGAACCATATGTAGCAATGCTTTCTATGATACTTTTGTATATCCTATTTTTTGTGTTTCGGGTGATGTGGTTATTCCAAAGTATACTATTCAGTTGACGTATTGCTGAATTTCCTTGACCAATTCTAGTAGCTATTTTTTTGTATTCCAACCATTGTTTGTAATGTTTACACCGAGATATTTATAGCTATCAGTATTTTGAATTTGTTTGCTTCCTAGTTCTAGAGTGCTTAGAAGTGTTTTCCTTCACCTCCCACTACTACGTACTCTGTTTTTGATGGATTAATTGATAAGCCCCACTTAGTATATTCTTCATCTATTTTTCGTAACATGTAGTGGATATTATCTTGATCTTCTGCAAGTATTACTTGGTCATCAGCAAAATGCAAGCTGTACAGTGTATGGTCTCCAATTTTAACACCCATAGGTTCACATTTTCTTTTCCAAATATCCAAAACCCCCTCCAAATAAATCTTAAAGAGTGTAGGTGCAATGCAGCAGCCTTGGCGAAGTCCTTTGGTCACTTTTATCTTTTTTGTCACTTTTTGTCCAATCTTTATTACACTCGTCATATCATCGTACAACTCCCTTACAGCATTAATGTAAATTGGTGGAATATTCTTGTCTTCTAGCACCTGCCATAGCTTGGCTAATGGGACACTGTCATACGCTTTTTAAAGATCAATAAATACCATGTGTGTCTCCATATTATGTTCCAAACGCTTTTCTATTGTTTGTTTTAGGCAGAACACATTGTCTATACAAGAACTACCAGTACGAAAGCCACTCTGATCTTCAGCGTCTTCCCAGCAATCTTCAATTCGGCTTTTAATTATCTTCCCGTAGACTTTACAGATTGAGTTAGTTACACTAAGCCCTCGGTAGTTCTTACAATCTTTTCTGTCGCCTTTATTTTTGTATAGATTGCTGATATATGCAGTTTTCCATTCTGGGGGTAGCTCTTCTCCTCTCAGGAATAAATTAAAAGTATAAGCCAATAGCTAAAATAGTTTGTCAGGGCCATATTTAATCAGTTCAATGGGTACTCCCCCCGGTCCTGGAGCCTTTCCATTTTTCATAGCGTTGGCGTGTTTTTTAATTTCTTCTGGTGTTATTTCAGTTTCTTCGCGGTAGGAAATATCCTTTTTTTTGGTAGCCAATATCTTGGAATTCTGTTCGATCTTCTGTCAGCATTTGTTCATAATATTCGACCCATAATTCTGGGACTATTAGAGTTAACCTACTGCATTCTTTTCTATCTGTTCTACTACCTCTAATTGTTTTCCAGGCTTCTTTACTTCTTGCAGTACCCATAAAATTTTCTACGTTATAGCAGGCTTTATTCCACATCTCATTTCTGGCTTTATTTACCTCTTTTTTTACTTCTTTGTTTAAGCTGTTGTACTGTTGTCGATAGTAAGGGTTCTTTGTTGCTAGCCATTTGTTATACATATTCTTCTTCTTCCCCACAAGATCTTCTATTTCTTTATTCCACCATTCATTTCTATTTTTTTTGCTATCCACTTCTCCAATAGCCTCCATTGCAGCTTCGTCAAGAGCTTTCATAATTTCGTTGTACGTATTAATTGGTGAGGAGTAACAAACATCGTGCAATTTCAGATTCAACCTCATTCGATACAGAAACTGGGTAGACTCATTTTCAAAACCTTGTAGATTATATCTCTTTGTTGAAATGTCTTGCAGTATCATTGAACTTTCGTTTTCATTTTGTCGTTGGCTTCCTTTAAATGTAAATAGTAGTGACGCTTTAAGCAAATGGTAATTAGATCCACATTCTGCTCCTCAATGGACTCTAACGTTATTAACGTTTCATTTATATCTAGTCGAAAGCAACTAAGTGAAGATGAACTTTTACGTTTACTTGAAAGTGATGATCCAGAGCTTGATATCAATAAAGATAAAGCTAGTGATTTAGAAGATGAAGACAATGTAACAGAGGTAGAAGAAGAAAATGACCTTATTATTGATCAAAGCATAGAGCTTTCAGTGCATTTGCTTTCAATTAGAACATGATCTATCTGATTTTTTATTTTTTCAACGGGAGAAGTCCATTTTACCTTATGAATCTATTTGTGATCAAACATTGTGTTAGCTATCTTCATTTTGTTCACTGTAGAAAATTCTATTAACTTTTTCCCGTTTTCATTTGATTCCTTAAGTAAACTTCGTCCACCTGTTATTCTTCTATATATTTTCTCTTTTCCGACTTTCGCATTCATGTCACCAATGATTATCTTTATATCATATTTCTGTATATTCCCTATAAGTGTGCTTAGCTTTTCGTAGAACTCTGTTTTGGTTTTAAAGTCTTTATCTTCAGTGAGAGCATGTACATTAATGATAATTATCTTCCTCTACTTTCCTCTTACTCTCAAGTAACATATTCTGTCTGATATTGATTGAAAATTTACAACTGCTTTGTTTACTTTCTCCGACTCCATGAATCTCACTCCAAAATATCTCTTGGTTCCCCCACTCTTTATATATATTTTTCCATAATTTGGTCCAAGTTTCTTAAAGCTCACTGCTCATAAGTACCTCTCACACTACAAGTCCCAATTTTTATTATACCCTTGGATTGTTGCCTTTTTTTCTGTTTATTTTTCCGTTTTCCATGGTCGTATTCTTTTGCCTTGTTGTTTCGGTATCATATCATCCCGGTTGTTTTTCTTCTACTAGTTTTTTGGCAATTTTTCTTTGGCATTTTCTTTTAGTTGTTGATTTTCTTCATACCATATCCATTCTTTCCCACTAACGAACAACTTCTTATAGCCTATTTTTGTCTGTTTTCCTTTACTTTTTTTCTTCCCTTGCTATTTTAACTATTTCTTTCTGTATTTCTTTTTGTTTTGCTGTCAATTATTATGTAGATGTCATTATTTATGTAGATGTAGATTTCTTCTATTTTTGTTGCGTTCCTCAGTTTTATTTGCGCCTGGAGTTCTTGTAATATGAATGTTTCCATGCTTTCTTTTAGTTTCTTATCATCATTTGTATCTACGAGGGTGGATTGATATAAAACTAGCCTTTGATAGAAAAAACAAGTTTTTTGGAATTAAATCGATTTATTTCTTAACATAGTCCCCTTTTAGCTCGATACACTTAGTAAGACGATGTTCCAATTTTTTTATCCCATCCGAATAGTACTTTTGCTCGAACTCTTCAAAATACGTCGAAGTTTCAGCGACGACTTCATCATTTGTTGCGAAACGGCGTCCTCCGAGCCATTTTTTTAGGTTTGGAAACAGGAAAAAATCGCTGGCGGCAAGATCTGGGGAATACGGTGGGTGTTCAACCAATTCATAGTCCAATTCGTGTAATTTTGCCATGGCGACGGCCGATCGGCGAGCCGGTGCATTGTCTAGGAGAAAGAGCACTTTTTTGCGTTCCAAACCTGGGCGTTTTCGACGCAATTCGGCATCGAATCGATCTATTAATGCTGCGTAGTACTCACCATTGATTGTTTTTCCTTTTTCCAAGTAGTCGATGTGGATGATGCCCTTCGCATCTCAGAAAACAGTCGCCATCACTTTGCTGGCCGAATATGCACTCTTTGGCAGCTCTTCGCCGCGTTTGCGCCACTGTTTCGACTGTTCTTTGGTTTCCGGTGTGTAATAATGCACCCAGGTTTAATCAACGATGATAAATCGGCGAAAAAAATACTTCGGATTGCGCCGTATCATCGACAAAAGCGTCTCCGAAGTGGTCACACTTTTTGCATTTGATCGATTGTCACGACCCATCGCGCGGATAGCTTTTTCATGTCCAAATGATGGTGAATGATGTTGTATACGCGTTCGTAGGAAATGTTTAGGACCTCTATTAACTCGCGGAGCTTAATTCGACGATTTGCCATAATTATGGCATGGACTTTGTTGATCATTTT
Organism: Diabrotica undecimpunctata; assembly: GCF_040954645.1. NCBI lineage: Eukaryota > Metazoa > Arthropoda > Insecta > Coleoptera > Chrysomelidae > Diabrotica > Diabrotica undecimpunctata. The sequence goes on along the minus strand of NC_092811.1, from coordinate 10,053,667 downwards.
CGGCGTGGTGACTTCATTTGGACTCCCGGGACGCTCATCATCAAAAACACTCGTACGACCACGAACAAATTCAGCTTTCCAAAACTTAACTGTTGCTAACGAAGGTGCAATCTCACCATAAACTTCGTCCAGGTCGGCTTTGATTTGCACATTCGTTTTACCCTTTTTGTGGAGGAACTTAATCACCGAATGATACTCGACTTTTTCCATTTCTCCGAAAGCACAAAATTTGCTTGCTTTTGACGGCTGTAAAAACCAAACTAATTGTTTTTAAAACTTAAAATTTTGACAGACGTCATGTCATGAATGGCAAATGTCAACACCGAAACCAATTGGGTATCAAGTAGCGCCATCTATCAAAGGCTAGTTTAATATCAATCTATCCTCGTATTTTCACGTCGTTTTCTAATTTTCTGTTTTCCTCCTTTATCTCTTGTAGTTGTTTATTATTTTCAATTTGTTCTTTTCTTATTTGCTTTATTTCGGTCATCATTTCTTCATTTATTTCCATTAGTTGTTGCATCATTTTAATCATGAAATCCTCTTTCTCTTCCTTTCTCTCCGTGTCACTTTTAGAAGGTGTACGCTTTGTCATTTTACTTCTTCTAAAATATTCATCCGGGTCTCTTCTCTTGCGTTTCGTTTCTTCATCTGTATCTATTTCGCTTCCTGTTCCTTTGCCACTTCTATTTATTTTCCTATATCAATTAAACATTTTTATTACAATAGCACTTATTATTTATTATTTTAATTTAATTTAATTCTAATCTTAACTTTAATCTAATTTATTTTAAGGCCGGATCTGGATTTTTGTAACACAGTTATGTGGTTTTTATTTTGATATTTAATTATCTTGTCCGCATTAATTACTTTCTTATGTGCCAAAAAAACCAAAAAAAACGCGTAGGAATGCTTAAGCGGGTCGACTCTTTTTTTAATTTAATTTTAATTTTTTAGTTTAATTTTAAACATATTATTTAAATTTTGAGAAATACAGAAATCATAGTCTGAAGCTTCGCTTTAGTTTCCAGTACCGCCTACTGTACCACTTTTTTTTGACTTTCAAACCGTTAAATGTAAAATTTTAGTCCAAAGTGTGCAAAATACATTCTCTTTACAAAGACTGTTATATTGAGTTGTTGTTTTAAAACTGAGTTGCTTTAAGTTTGTGTTTTTGACAAATCTTGTATTTGCTTAAAATAACCTCAAAAATTACCTAACCTACCTAACCTCAAAAGTAGCTTACAAGTTTTAGCGAGAGAACCACCTCTATATATTAGACGCCAACAATTATCCCTAAACTATATAGGGAAAATATCAGCACAGAAACAACATCCAGTATTCTCCCAAATTTGCCATCCGAATATTGGTTCTACAAAACCAACTAAAAATAGTACTCCTCTTATAGAACGAATAAAATCTTCTAACTTTGATATGGATAAGCTAAGTCGATCTCTACAAGTCAGTGTAAATTTTCCTCAATGGATAATCCAACCACTTACCATTGATTTAACCCTCTCAAAATACCCCAAATCAACTACAAATCCGATTTTCATTAAACACTTGTACTCCGAAGTGATATCTCATTAGGTATCCTAATCATCTCCAAATTTTCAGTGATGCCTCTAAAGCTCATGACGGACATGCTGCTGCATACTACTGTAAATACACTACTCACACTATATCCATACCTACAAACTGCTGCATCCTCACAGGCGAGACCACAGCCATTTTGGAAGCCTTAATTTTCTTCAAAACGCGTAGTAAGAATAGATGTGTCATTATCACTGACTCATTAAATGCTCTATTAGGTGTAACACAAATATACCCTACAAATCCAATATTTCGGGCTATAAAAAATGAGATAAATATAATTCAATCAACTCGAAAAGAAGTAGCATTTATCTGGGTACCATCGCATGTAGGAATAGCTGGAAATGAGAAAGTGGACAACCTAGCAAACACAAGTCGAATAAACTCACAATACACAACCAAAACAATAAATTACCCATATTCCGATCTCAAAAACCTAATTAAAGACCACTGTATGAACATATGGCAAGACTACTGGAAAGATTCAGGAACCAAACTATATGAGATTTACCCCCTTGTGAAGACCATCTCGAATAATCCATCCAATAGAAGGGATCAAGTAATAATTAACCGACTAAGAATTGGACACACTACACTGACCCATAGATTCTTAATCAACAAAGAATCTTCTCCAACCCGCAGAAACTGTTCTCTCCCATTGACGGTGAAGCATATTCTGATTGACTGCCAGTACCACGAAGAAACAAGAAGAAAATCTGGAATCTCAGATGACATCAAAACCACGTTAACCATAAAGACTGACCATGTCATAAATTATTTAAAAGATTTACGTTTATATACATCTATTTAATGTAAATAAAATGAACTTTTGTGTACGTTACTCCACTAATAACCCTTCGTGGTTGATGTGGATTATATATATATATATATATATATATATATATATATATATATATATATATATATATATATTGTTATGATGTGTTTTTTTGTTTGAATGATGAGCAATGAGTATTTTTAATAATATAGGGTTTTTATCGCGGTTCTCAAAGAATTAGTTTGTAAGTACTTTTTTAAATTATCTTTATTATAACTATTATGAAACACACATATATATCTAACCTAGTCAATGTAAATTTAAAATAAACTATCTTTAAACTGATATTCTTATAAAACTAATTAAATTCTATAGACAATCTAAAATTTAAACAAAACTATCTTCAAAATTGAAATTGTTATGACACTAACTAAATTATATTAACAAAATTTTGTACCTTTCTTTCACTGAATGCCTAAATGAACTGTTTTCCACTATATATATTCTAATCACCACTGAATGTCTTCGTACTTCAGTTATCCTTGTTTTTTGTGAAATTACTTTTTTCAATTATCAGCTTCTACCAATTTAAGATATATTTTTCTTCACCAGCATCTATACACCACCAACCAAACCAGCAAACAGCATTTATATTTATTCTTCTTTTCAATATACCAATATCCAATTATTATAAGTTGATTTATACTAATCTCCAACCATAATTTAATTTCTTCCAATATACCTTTTTTTATCTGATTCACTGACTCCAACTAACTTTCATATTTCTTACTAAACTTTTCTGACTGACTTCTTGAAAATTCTGAACAATTTACTTCAATATTCACTAACTAAATGTGTCTATTAACTTTCATAATGAACTGGCCTGACTTCTGACTAAAAACTTCTTAAACTACTGCCAAAAACTGCCTCTTCTGAATAAAAAAACTGCCATCTTGAATCCAAATCACGGGTATTTATATCTTTCGGATATTCCAGAACCATCTCGTAATAGATCATGTTCCAATTTAGTTCTATTTAATACATGTCTGAATTTTCTGGAACAAACCATTTCGCAAACATGGCCATCTCCGGAGATCCAGAGAATTCCATTCTTTTCTATTAATAATTTTGTTTACATTTAGGCTTTTCAGATCAGAATATATAATTAAATTAGTAACTTAACATTCTAATTTAATAAAATACACATTTCAAACAATATATTATTATAACCCACTTATATTCGTAAATATTCTTAAACGTCACTTCAGAGTATAAATATCTGTCAAATTTCGAGAGTATTTTTGGTTGCCTAGGCACATGGCTCACTTAAATCTATCTACCACATTATAATTACTAAAATACAACTTTTTACACTTAATTATATGCTAATTTATTAAAAATACCCTCACATAAATATATTTTTATTAAATTCTCTAGTATATAACTTATTTAAAACAACCAAATATCTAATATTATGTAGTATATAACTTATAAATTATTTTCTATAAACCGTAATCGTATCAATACCCCAAAATAATATTTAAAATAAATAATTTACTTATTATTTTTTTAAATATTAATTTTCTCATACCTTATTAAATTTAATAAATCAATTTTTTTTTTATTTAAAATGTGTTAAATACATCCCTGTTCGCTGTCTATGTCAAAACAGAGAACAACGGAGCACAGTTCGGCTATTCTATGGTCAAACTGTCATGTCAAATGGAGCAATGGATGCGATATCAGAGAATAAAATATAACCTTAATTAAAAATATAATCGATATGGTGTTCTGTTTGTTTATAGACAAAATCTAGGAATTATTTCCATTCAAAATAACTTTCATCAATATAAATTGGTAAGTTTTTTTTTTTTTTTTTTACTTTATTATATTAGAAAGACATTTTTATAGCAATTATAGTATCAATTTTGTGTCTAACCCCAAATTATGATTTTTAGGGTACAAATTAATTTCCATATATACAAAATTCAACAAGTATGATGTCAAATTGATTCAAAATAATGAAATCTACCATCTACCATTTAACAAATCAAGTCTATTGAATAAAATGGATGTATCAGTAAGTTATTAGTGTTATTATATTTGTGTTAAAGGTATAGAAAATATTATTCAATCTCTTCATGATATTGAAAAATGTCGTTGATATGAAATATGCCTCTTAGTCTGTTCTCTGCATCTATTAACACATAACTATTTAGTCCATTCTGATTTCAATTGTATATGGACCTTCAAACATTGGTTGTAATTTCTTACAACGGTTTTCTTTCATATTACTTTTTCTAAGTGAACGAATTAACACTTGGTCTCCTTTTTTAAATGTGATTGGTTTTTTTATATTTCGATTTTGTCTTCTGATATATTTTTCAGCTTTCCTCCTAATTCGGTTATTCACTTTCTGCATTACTTGTTCTAACATATCCTGATTATATTCACTAATCCACTTTCTGTTTCCTATATGGCCAAACATTAAATATTCTGGTACTTCCTCTGTATTCAAATTATGTGTATTATTTAAAAAAATATTCTACTTGTGGTATATGTTGCTGCCAAGTTTCGTGTTGATTTTGGCACAGTATCCTTAAATATTTTATAACTTCTTTAATATATCTTTCTGCAGGATTTGCCTGAGGATGTCTGATACTTGTAAAATGAATGTTGATTCCCTTTTTCTCACAAAATGCCCGAAATTTTTGGTTGTTAAAATATGTAGCATTATCTATTATGCAATTTCTAAATGGTCCTATTTCTTCGAAAAATTGATTAATATATAATTTTAATGTTTTAACATTTGTTCTGGAGCAGGGATATAGTTTAATAAATTTTGTATATAAATCAACTATCACTAGTATATGCTTTTTTCCTGTTGGACTGAGAACTAAATTTGAAATAAAATCCATGGAAACTGTATTTAATTTTTCATATACAACATTAGATTTATATGTGTTCTGGTTTTTGAAATTCTTTTCTTTGTTTAGTTGACATATTGGGCATTGGTTAGTAATTTTTTTTTGCTATACTTATGTCATTCTTTGCAAAATAATTGTCCCTAAATAGCATCCATAGCTTTCTTGAACCAATATGCATATAATTGTTATGTAAATTTTTCAATATTTTCTTTGCTAAAGTTCTAGTTATTACATATACTTCTATGCCATTTATTATTTTATAATAAACTCCATCTTTCTTAAGGACTTTTTGTTTTTCACTCAAATTGATCTGATCTCTTATAATTTCTTCTTTAGAATATAATCCAGTACTTTCTACTAATTGATTTAATCCAATTTTTATTGTTCGCTGCCCTTTTTGTGGTGTATTTTCTAACCTTGATAAAGCATCTGCCACTATATTGGATTTTCCAGAAATGTATTTGATTTCAAAGCAGTATTCACTAAGTATTAGACTCCACCGATGTATTCTACTGTTTCCATATTTGTTATTTAATATAGACGTTAAAGCTTGGTGATCTGTTTCTATTGTAAATTCATTACCCAACAAATAAAATCTTAATTTTGTGACACAGTGTATTATACTTGCTAGTTCTAATTCTGAAACTGAGTAACCCTTTTCATGTGGCTTTGTAATTCTTGAAATGAATTGTATTGGGTATTCGACCCCATCATGTATTTGCAATAATACCCCTGATAATCTCTCTATTTATGCATCTGTTCTTAATATGAATGGCTGTGTGTAGTCAGGATAGTATATTTTCAAATTTGACAGAAAAATGTTTTTAATTTCTTGGAATGCTAGTTCTCTTCTCTGATCCCATCTCCATTTTACACCTTTTCTCAGTAGTTCAAGTAATGGAATTTCTTTTATACTTAGATCTGGTATCATCCTTTTATAATAATTAATTATTCCAATAAATCCTCTTAAAGTTCTTAAATTGTGTGGTGTTTTATATTCCTGAATGACTTGTGTCCGTTCTGGATCCATTTCGATTCCCTTAGTGTTAAGTTTATAACCTAGATATATGACTTCTTTTTGAAAAAATGTACATTTTTCTTGATTTATTTTTAGTCCCACTTTGTCTAATCTATTTATTATAATTTTTAGGTGTTTCTCATGATCTTCAGCCGTTTTAGAAAAAATTAATATATCATCAATGTAGTGAATTACAAAATGTTCATATTGATCCAAAATATCATGAAGACATCTACATAGAGCACTGCAAGATGATTGAAGTCCAAATGGTACTACTTTGAATTGATATACTACTCCATCTATCTGAAATCCTGTATACTGTCTACTTTTTCTTTCTAGAGGTATTAACCAAAAACTATGCTGTAAATCGATTTTAGTGAAAAATGACATTCCTGTAATTCTTCCTAATATTCCATCTATACTCATTGGTGCTTCAAATTGCTTTTCCGTAATCTTGTTAATATTCCTTGCATCCAAACATAACCTGATTTCACCTGATCTTTTTCGTACTACTACTATGGGGTTAATAAAACGTGTGTCTGCCTTCTCAATGATCCCATCTTCTAACATATTATTAATTGTTTTGTTTACTTCTTCTCTGTATTTATATGGTATTGGGTATGATTTTGTTTTAAAATCTTTTTCTTCTTTAACTTTTATATTATGGATATAATTTTGTGCAATTCTATTTTCTTTATTGACAAGTCCCTTGTGTTGCTGCAATATGGAAATGACTATTGATTTATATTCTTCAGGGCAATTTAAAACTTTCATCATATCTTCTTCTTTACAAATCACATTATTCTTCAATATGTACTCATTATTCCTTGCTTCCAATTTTACGCACTCCGCCTCGTAGGCATCTATCTGCTTAAAATTTCCATTCCTTAAATATTCACTACAATAATTATTCTTTACATTCTTCTGGGACATTTCCCTATCATCAAAATACATTTCTTCTTCATAAACATCATTATTTTCTTTTAATAATATCCTATCAACTCTTATTCCTTCTTCCACCTCATCTTTCTGCATAAATTTAATTATTTGCCCTTCCAAAGTTACCATTTTTTCTTCAAAATCTATCTTTACTTTCTTCTTTTCCAATTCATCATTTCCCATTAATATATCAACACATAAATCCTTGACAATAAATCCTTGCATATTAATTTCTTTATTAAGAATATTAATTTTAAAATTGGCTAGTTTATCAATTTCACCCAACTTCTTATTATTTGCACCAACAATTTTAATTTTTGGAATCTTTATTATATCTGATAATTTTAATGTATTAAAAATAAAATTCTCCGAGACTAAAGTACTTTCTGAACCAGTATCTATCATAATCTTAATCATTTTATTTTTGGCCAAAGCATTTATATAAATTAAATTAATAGAGTCAATAATTTTATCCTCATCTAAAGAAATAAATTCAGAAGGTTTTTCATAATAGCAATGGCCTAACTTGTAATTCAGAAAGTTTACTGCACAAAATTTTGATTATTAGAATTGTCAGATTGTATCTGACCACTTGGATCTGATGTCCTATGTCTTTCCCTACTATGACTTCTACTCACATTTTCTTGCCTTGTACGATTTTGTTCCCTGTCTTCGCAGCTCCTATTCCTTCGAACACAATTTACCTGTCTGTTATAGTTAGGTCGCTCTGTATTTCTTCTATTGTTAAAATCTTGTCTATTATTATTAGTACTGTTATTAAAATGTTGTCTATTATAATTAGTATTATTATTAAAATTTTGTCTATTATAACTAGTATTATTATTAAAGTTCTGTCTATTTATATTACTGTTATTATTATTAAAATTTTGTAAATTATCACCACACCCATTATATGATTGTTTAAATTGTTGATTATCATTTTTATTATATTGAAAGTTATTATTGTTTTTTCTGTTGTTATTATTACTTGTCATATTGCCTCTTTGTATTCTTTGAATAAAATTAATAAAACTATCTATTGTTTGAATATTTTGTACAGTTACGGTTTGCACAACATCAGCATCAAAATGTCTAGATACATTTAAGACTGTTTCATCCTCTCTAAGTGGTGGTTCTAAATATTTTGCAACTGTTATCAATTTCAATGCATAATCTACCATATTTGATTTTAAATTTTGATTATACTTTCCAAAATATAGAATTTCTCTAAACTTTGCTTGCTCTAATTCACCCCAATAATAATTTAAAAATTTATTTTCAAATGTTTGAAAGTTATCTAAATCATTCTCAATACTAGCAAACCAAGTTGCTGCATTGTCATTTAATGTCATTCTAATATAATCTTTAATATCATTAATATTATTCACCAATCTTAATTTATGTTTTAAACTATTTATGTATACTCTAGGATGCAAATTTTTTATATTACCAGAGAATTTAATCCCAGTCTCATTTGTTAAATTTAAGTAAGGTCTCCCTATGTCTCTCATTTGTGAAATATCATCTATTCTCTGTTCCACATTTCTTATTTGATTACTATTTATTTGGATATTTTGTTGTATATCGTCTAATTTTTCTTCTGTGTTTCTCCTGTCTTCGTTAATTTTTACTTCTAAGTTACATTTCTGTAACTCTATTTTCTGTTCTATATCTATCTTATTATCTTGAATAATCCTCTTTACTTCTGTCCTCTCATTTTCTATCCTTTTCTTGTAGTCATTCCTTATATTTTTTATTTCATTTGCTACTTTTTTCTCTGCAGCTTCAAGTTTTTTATCCATTTGTTTTTCTATTTGTTTTACAATTTTATTATTATTATCTTCTATTTTCTTTTCTAATTTTCTATAATTCTCTTCTAATTTCTGTTCCATTTTTTTCATGTCTTCTTTGACTTCTTTTGAATTCTCTTCCAATTTTTTTATGTCTTCTTTGACTTGTTTTGAATTCTCTTCCAATTTTTTTATGTCTTCTTTGACTTCTTTTGAATTCTCTTCCAATTTTTTTATGTCTTCTTTGATTTCTTTTGAATTCTCTTCCATTTTTTTCGTATTCTCTTCCATTGTCTTGTTCATCTGCATCATTAATGACATCAAAGCTGCCATATTGACATTTTCCTCTCTTTCTGGATTCATTTCTGCAGTATCTTGTGGAGCTTGAACTAAACTCTCCTCTTGTATAGGTTGTGTTTCTACTTCCACATCTTCTTCATTCTTTTTGCTTCTTGTACCTTTCTTTCCTTGAGACATTTTGAGACTTTACTTGTTCAAATATAATTAAAAATAAAATCTATAATTTTTCCTTTCTACTGATGATTAATTTAATTATATGAGAGCACTTATCTTCCCAAACTAATTCTTTTAAATAGAGAGCCCCACGTTGGGCGCCAAATTGTTATGATGTGTTTTTTTGTTTGAATGATGAGCAATGAGTATTTTTAATAATATAGGGTTTTTATCGCGGTTCTCAAAGAATTAGTTTGTAAGTACTTTTTTAAATTATCTTTATTATAACTATTATGAAACACACATATATATCTAACCTAGTCAATGTAAATTTAAAATAAACTATCTTTAAACTGATATTCTTATAAAACTAATTAAATTCTATAGACAATCTAAAATTTAAACAAAACTATCTTCAAAATTGAAATTGTTATGACACTAACTAAATTATATTAACAAAATTTTGTACCTTTCTTTCACTGAATGCCTAAATGAACTGTTTTCCACTATATATATTCTAATCACCACTGAATGTCTTCGTACTTCAGTTATCCTTGTTTTTTGTGAAATTACTTTTTTCAATTATCAGCTTCTACCAATTTAAGATATATTTTTCTTCACCAGCATCTATACACCACCAACCAAACCAGCAAACAGCATTTATATTTATTCTTCTTTTCAATATACCAATATCCAATTATTATAAGTTGATTTATACTAATCTCCAACCATAATTTAATTTCTTCCAATATACCTTTTTTTATCTGATTCACTGACTCCAACTAACTTTCATATTTCTTACTAAACTTTTCTGACTGACTTCTTGAAAATTCTGAACAATTTACTTCAATATTCACTAACTAAATGTGTCTATTAACTTTCATAATGAACTGGCCTGACTTCTGACTAAAAACTTCTTAAACTACTGCCAAAAACTGCCTCTTCTGAATAAAAAAACTGCCATCTTGAATCCAAATCACGGGTATTTATATCTTTCGGATATTCCAGAACCATCTCGTAATAGATCATGTTCCAATTTAGTTCTATTTAATACATGTCTGAATTTTCTGGAACAAACCATTTCGCAAACATGGCCATCTCCGGAGATCCAGAGAATTCCATTCTTTTCTATTAATAATTTTGTTTACATTTAGGCTTTTCAGATCAGAATATATAATTAAATTAGTAACTTAACATTCTAATTTAATAAAATACACATTTCAAACAATATATTATTATAACCCACTTATATTCGTAAATATTCTTAAACGTCACTTCAGAGTATAAATATCTGTCAAATTTCGAGAGTATTTTTGGTTGCCTAGGCACATGGCTCACTTAAATCTATCTACCACATTATAATTACTAAAATACAACTTTTTACACTTAATTATATGCTAATTTATTAAAAATACCCTCACATAAATATATTTTTATTAAATTCTCTAGTATATAACTTATTTAAAACAACCAAATATCTAATATTATGTAGTATATAACTTATAAATTATTTTCTATAAACCGTAATCGTATCAATATATATATATATATATATATATATATATATATATATATATATATATATATATATATATAACGAGTTTATTACAGCTGCCGCCGTTTCTCGCAACCTAGCTTCCAACGCTTGCGATCGTTCCAGTCATCTACTTGTAGACCCCTATCTTCCATTGCACCTTTTACTTCTTGTCTCCACGATCTTCTTGGTCTTCCCTTTTTCCTGCGGTTGGTGGGGATCCACGATAACATTCTCTTTGGCCATCGTTGATCATTCATCCTTTCTACATGGCCATACCATTTCAGCCTTTTGCATTCTATAGTTTCCAGGACGTCAATGTCTATGCCCATACGCTCTCTGATTTCAGTATTCCTTACTCTATCTCTTCTAGTGAGTTGCCAACATCTCCAATAATTCATTTCCATTGCTTTTATTTTGGATGCGTCATTTTTATTTATTACCCAAAGCTCTGAACCATATGTAGCAATGCTTTCTATGATACTTTTGTATATTCTAATTTTAGTGTTTCGGGTGATGTGGTTGTTCCAAAGTATACTATTCAGTTGACGTATTGCTGAATTTCCTTGACCAATTCTAGTAGCTATTTCTTTTGTATTCCGACCATTGTTGGTAATGTTTACACCGAGATATTTATAGCTATTGTTTTCCATTTATAGTATTTTAAATTTGTTTGCTTCCTAGTTCTAAGTGCTTTCCTTCACCTCCCACTACTACGTACTCTGTTTTTGATGGATTAATTGATAAGCTCCACTTAGTATATTCTTCATCTATTTTTCGTAACATGTAGTGGATATCATCTTGATCTTCTGCAAGTATTACTTGGTCATCAGCAAAATGCAAGCTGTACAGTGTATGGTCTCCAATTTTAACACCCATAGGTTCACATTTTCTTTTCCAAATATCCAAAACCCCCTCCAAATAAATCTTAAAGAGTGTAGATGCAATGCAGCAGCCTTGGCGAAGTCCTTTGGTCACTTTTATCTTTTTTGTCACTTTTTGTCCAATCTTTATTACACTCGTCATATCATCGTACAACTCCCTTACAGCATTAACGTAAATCGGTGGAATATTCTTGTCTTCTAGCACCTGCCATAGCTTATCTAATTTGACACTGTCATACGCTTTTTGGAGATCAATAAATACCATGTGTGTCTCCATATGTTCCAAACGCTTTTCTATTGTTTGTTTTAGGCAGAACACATTGTCTATACAAGAACGACCAGTACGAAAGCCACTCTGATCTTCAGCGTCTTCCCAACAATCTTCAATTCGGCTTTTAATTATCTTCCCGTAGACTCTACAGATTGAGTTAGTTACACTAAGCCCTCGGTAGTTCTTACAATCTTTTCTGTCGCCTTTATTTTTGTATAGATTGCTGATATATGCAGTTTTCCATTCTGGGGGCAGCTCTTCTCCTTTCAAGAATAAATTAAAAGTATAGGCCAATAGCTGAAATAGTTTGTCAAGGCCATATTTAATCAGTTCAATGGGTACTCCCCCCGGTCCTGGAGCCTTTTCATTTTTCATAGCGTTGGCGTGTTTTTTAATTTCTTCTGGTGTTATTTCAGTTTCTTCGCGGTAGGAAATATCATATTTTTGGTAGCCAATATCTTGGAATTCTGTTCGATCTTCTGTCAGCATTTGTTCATAATATTTGACCCATAATTCTGGGGCTATTAGAGTTAACCTACTGCATTCTTTTCTATCTATTCTACTACCTCTAATTGTTTTCCAGGCTTCTTTACTTCTTGCTGTACCCATAAAATTTTCTACGTTATCGCAGGCTTTATTCCACATCTCATTTTTGGCTTTATTTACCTCTTTTTTTACTTATTTGTTTAAGCTGTTGTACTGTTGTCGATCGTAAGGGTCCTTTGTTGCTAGTCATTTGTTATACATATTCTTCTTCTTCCCCACAAGATCTTCTATTTCTTTATTCCACCATTCATTTCTATTTTTTATGCTATCCACTTCTCCAATAGCTTCCATTGCAGCTTCGTCAAGAGCTTCCATAATGTCGTTGTACGTATTAATTGGTGAGGAGTAACAAACATCGTGCAATTTCAGATTCAACTTCATTCGATACACATTCTGCTCCTCGATGGACTCTAACGTTATTAACCTTTATTGTAGAGTTTTCTTTGCATATACAGTAATCGATTATTGATTTCAAATTCCTCGTTGGCTGAATCCACGTGAATTTATGAATAACCTTGTGCTGATAATATCCATTCATTATCTTTAAATTCATATGATCGCAGAAACTTATTAATCTCTCACCGTTTTTATTTATTTTTTCTTCTCCAAATGGACCGACCACTTTGCTATTTACTTTTCTTCCGGTTCTAGCATTTAAGTCACCTAGTAGAATTACTTCCTTCCTAGTTCCAATACTCTCTACCAGGTCCGTCAATTCGTCGTAAAATTTATCCTTTACCTCGTCCTTTTCATCTTCAGAAGGTGCATATGCGCCCACTACCACTATGTCACGTCCTTTTAGCTTCATCTCAACTTTTATTAGCCTTTCGTTTATTTGTTCCCAGTTCTTAGTATTTCGTGACAGCCTTTTCTTTATCAATATACTTACACCTGCTGCTGCTCTTCTGTCTTTTCCTACTCCACTATAGAAATGAACAAAATCTTTAAACTCGTCTGTCCCTTTCCCTTTCTTTTTTGTTTCTTATGTTTTCTTTTTATATGTTTTTTCTAAATAAAAATTATTATATTTTAATTTTTAGACCAACTTTCCATGAATAATAAATTTCTTTACTAAAATTAAAAATAAAAGACTTTAACAGAAACTTACTATATAACGCGAAATAAAACTTCTTTATTCGTGATTTAGAATAGCAAACATCGCCGTGTACCTTTAGTCTAAATTGTTTATTTTTGACACGTATCCTAGAGAAATATTGTTTCCAACTCCTGAACTTATCGCAAGGAATGCTTCGAGGCATTATCAAGCTCTAACCGAGAAAACCGTCTTCTGTGTTTAAAATAAATCGCGTTTTAAGCACAAATATGCTGCTGCATGCATCTCTATAAAACACTTTTTATCCCTTTTTAATTTTCCGGTCTCCCTCGACAAACGTTTACCGTTTCTGCTGATTCTGAGGTTTAGGGAGACAAGAACAATATGACTGTTTGAATTCGTAGCAGATAGCACTACATGTGTAGGCATAATCCAGTAATTTTATTATCGATCTGTTTGAGGGAGCGCCAACACTAGTGAATAATGTCAAAGGATGTACCTAGTGTGGAGACAAACTTTATTTATTAGATTACACGTCAGACTGATGATGTGCCTCCGTGGAACCGTTCGTATTTCTCTCTTAAAGCACAAGGGCTTATTTCGGGAGCGAAATGGATTGTGGGAGTGTTTTTGGAAACTTGTTGACTTTGTTGCTTATAGAAAATTTGAATATGGAAATCTCCCACTAAGCCATTTATTGTCTAACGAAATCGGTGTAATTAGATCTAATGTAATAAACAAATTTGGCAAGAAACATGAAATTATAAAAAATATATATTCAAAAAGTCAACAGATTAATGATGTAAAATTACAAAAGAACTAGTAGAAAAAAATATAGGCATATATGTGCACTACAAGAGACGAAGAAAAAAGGAAAGGGTCAAATTATGCTAGATGATTATCTGATGATTTACAGTGGTGTTTCGAAAGAAACCAGAGCCAAAGAAGGAGTTGCCCTGTTAGTACACAGACAATTTTTACACCAAGTACAAGAATGTAACTATACCTCTGAAAGAATAGTAAGTGTAAAAATTTAACTGGATGGCAAACCTCTGAATATTGTAGCATGCAGAAAATTCCCTAAAAAACTATCGAATATTGGAAGTGTAAAAATTATCTAATACGCTCCTGGGCTATATATAAATTTTGGTATCTTTGTGTACACATTCCATACTCCCCAAGAAAGAATTTATGATTATATTTGGTTTTATTTATTTGTACGTGTTAGTTTTGAACTGGAAGTGATTCAAGGTCGTTTTGCGATATGTTTAACCAGAATTTTGGGTTTGTTCCGTGGTATGGACGGGACAGGTGAGACGTAAAACTGGTAGCCCCTGCCAATATCGAGGGTCGAATAAATTCCAATTTTTACGTTTAAGATGATGGGCTATTGAAGCAGACGTTTTAGTTAGTCGGTAAAGAAACCGACAAAATTTGTTGAAAATAGTGAAATATACTCTATGTAATATGTCAAATTTGGAAGAGTAATCACTATTTCTATTTTTCTAAGTACCTAAGAGATTTGTATCGCCTGCAACAATTTTGAAAGATAACCACATGTTGCCATTGTGTCCAGTTTTACATATTCCTGTTTTTAAGAAGCCGAGTCAAAGGTGTGTTCCAGTACCCCAACTTTCAACCTCGGATTTGTATTCGTCCCAATTAAGAAGCAGTTTCAGAATACTTTTCCCAGTGGAGAATTTGTTTGTGTGGCAGGGAGTTTAAATTCCAGTTCTCAACCTCAGAAATTTAAAGAAATTTAGTGAAAATCAAGGTAACCTTTTTGTGTTCAATTTTAAAGTAAAAATAGACAGTTTAAAATAATAATTGCTTTCATACAATTTAAAAATACATATTGTAATAATTAAAATTGTCAATTTTAGGGTGTGGCCATTGCTGTCATTTTATTTGTTCTCCGTTATAAAATTTAATGTTGACATATGAGAGCTGGCAACTAGCTTTATTATTTTTCTGACATTAGTTTGTTTTGTTTTTAGAAGGTTAACCTCTATACATGGTTTCACTTAAAAAGTTAATTCTTTATTTGTAGCAATTTTTTGTAAGATTTGTAGCATCTCCCACTTGTAAACAGAGTTTGTAAACGGATAATGACATGTAAGTGTTTCTTTGTTATTTTCTTATTTATCTCTGTAACTATCTATATAGTATTTTGTGCCATTTATTTTTGTAACTTTTTGTTAAGACAACAATAAGTGTTTTTAATGTAATTTATTTCTCTAAACCAATTTGTTTATTTCCGATTTTTGAAAAGTCTGCTAACCCCTTTTGTGTTTCTTTTTTAGGAAGGAAGAGCCTTTTTCCTTCATCCAGCAGGAGGATCCCTCGAAGCGGCGTCCAATCTTAAATAGCTGTGAGGTCCTTCTTGTTGTGTTTTGTTTGTCTGTTTGTTTCAGGAGATTCATGTATGTAAGTACCCTTTTGTTTCATTTTTTGTAGTTGCCCCAATCCGACCCCTTGCCATTCAACTTATCCACGACCCCAGTGCTCTCCAAATAAACCCTGAGTGCTGTTTGCATAAGTATCGTTTATTTTGCTTGCCCTCTCTCCACCCCCAGTAACTTCTGTCCCAATGTTCAACCCCTTATAGCAATATCCCATGTGGTAGGCAAAATCTTCGTTACAATGTGATAGCAATCTATGCACCAGATAACAACAGATACCACCACAAGGGAAACCTTCTACGAACACCTTCAGACGAGACAGCAAATGATGAATATATAATCATTATAAGTTATTTTAACGCCCGTGTTGACAATGATATAGTTCCAGGAATAAAACAGCGATATAACGAAAATATCAGACTATTTTTTGTCAAATAGTTGCAACCCTCTCAAATCTTGGATGTAAGAGCATTAACATCAGCAGAAATAGGAAGCGATTATAAATTGCTATTGTGCAAAATCCGAATAAAAACACATATTTATATGTGATAACAAAACACCAGAATACACCACAAAGATAAAAGTCGAAAGCTTACAGGATAACTCCACAAGATACCTATTCCAAAAAAGAATAACCGGAAACTGCAGAAACACATATATCACAGAAAGTGATGGAGTCGAAGAAAGCTGGGCAAAAATTAAGTCTAATATCTTAGCCTCAGCCAAGGAAGTTCTTAGTGAAAGAAATATAAATAAAAATGAATCATTTTTAAGGCGAAGAACTCAATGTTTTTGTACAGAAGTAAAGTAAAAATGTAAAGAAAAAAAAGCTTACCTGAAATACATGTCAAAAACTACAGAGGTATAAACTTGTTAAATACTACACTAGAACTTACAACTAAAATTTTACAAATACTAATAAATCAGAGGATAAGTTTAGCAGATGAACAACAGGGTTTTCGTAGTGGAAGATCGTATACAGATGCCATATTCGTTATAAAGCAAATTACTGAGAAATCACTAGAGTATAATAGACCAGTATTTCTGTGTCTAATTGATCCAAAGAAAGCGTTTGACAGAGTAAGACTCAGATGTAATCCATCTTCTGTATAATAGAGAAGTTCACTTAAATATCATAAAAACTATCGAAAATATCTACCAAAACAACAAAATTGAAGTCAAAATAGATGGAAAACTTACAGAACCTATAGAAATAGGCAGCGGAATAAGACAAGAGGATTCATCGAGCCCCATGTTCTTCAATTTGATCATGGATGATATCATCAAAAAAGTTAACAAATGAAGAGGATACAGAATGGTAAACAAAGAAATCAAGATACTCTGCTACGCAGACGACGCAATATTGATAGCCCAAGATGAAGATAGTCAGCAAAGACTGGTCCACAAATTTAACATAAAAGCAAGAGAATTTAATATGACAATCTCATCTCAGAAAACTAAAACAATAGTAGTCAGCAAAGAACCAACCAGATGTAAAATAGAAATTAATGGCATCAGTATTGAATATGTAATGGAAATAAAATACCTGGGAATTACACTGTTCGCTATGGAGATCTGGACAAAGAAGTAGGAGATCAAGTACAAAAAGCAAATAGTACAACATCACAGTCACAACGCAAACGGTACTGAAAACTGCAGAGATGAAAGTACTAAGAAGAATTACAGGAAATACGCTAAGAGATCAAAAGAGACTCACCATGGTTACGTCGAATACGTCTTTCCAAAATATCCTATGCATGCTCTATTGGATTTAAGTCTGCACTCCTTGGTGGCCATGGTAATAAATGAATTTCAATTTCATCCAAGTAATCTCGTGTTATTCTTGCGATGTGCGGACGATCATTATCTTGCATCAGACGAAAGTTTTCTCCAACAAATGGGGTAAATGGCACTACAAGATCTTCTAAACATTGCTGAATATACCCAGTGGCGCACCTACAATTTTCCTGGGGGGGGGGGTTAGGTTGGCCACCGAATTTTTTTTACGCTACCTCCATTTTGAGTCCTTAAAATTTGTGAGTAACAGTGTCGGAATAGTGCCCTGGGGGGGGGGGCTTTAAGCCCCAAAACCTCCGCTGGGTGCGCCACTGAATATACCGTTGAGCGTTCAAATTGCCCCCTTGAATGGTAACAAGTTATGTATGAGCCTCTAAGTAGATGTCTGCCCACATCATTATACCACCTCCAATAAATTGAACTCTCGCAGTAAAACTACATTGCTGATAACGTTCACCAACTCTTCTCCATATCCTACGCCGCCCATCTGAAGAGTATTTCATTCGTAAAAAGCACAGCACTTTAATAGTCAACACCCCAATTAAGACGTTAATGAGCGAAGTGTAAACGTTACCACCGATGATCTTCTGTTAATAGAGGTCCCGTGACAGGTATTCTGGCTGGACCTTAATCCATATTCATTTAAGAGTCTTCGAACGTTATAAACGGACACTATGTTTCTATGGACATTATTTAATCGTTGAACAAATACTGGTGCTGATAATGTACGATCGCGTAACGCTTGTAACCTAAGAAAGCGAACTTCAATTTGACTTGTGGTTCTTCATCTACCTTGACCTTGCCTCCTGGTGTATTGTACTGTTTCCCGAAACCTTTGTATTGCATCAAACACTATGCTTCGAGAAATTCCTAAAGCATTTCCGATGTAACGAATGCTCCGCCCATCATCTTGTAAAGCAACAGCTTGTGCTACTTCTTCTGGTGTCATAATTTTTTTAATGTAACTTTTAAACAGAAGACAATACAAAAATCTACAGTCGAACTTATAATCAGGTACAGTACCACAATAAACTTAAATTAATACTAACCACTATTTCACATTAATAACAAAAAACGTATGTGTAAAAGTGTTGTAGTTCACAAGAGATTCAAACAAGAAAAAAACGTTATGGCATAAAATACAATTCAAACAAATTAAATAAGTTTTGATCTAAACACCAACATAAAACAAAAAAATCTGAGTGTCCGGTTAATTTTGCACCCCAGTGTACATTTTCTTATATAGGATACCTTATTCTGCCTTCTTCTAGTGTTCGAATAAATCCATTCGAACATGTAAAACTTTTTATCAATATTTTTAATTTAGTATTTAACTCCACTTTTGTCAAAAATTCGGCCACTATGTAAATATATAAATGACAACATTGTCAACAGTGCTTAGTGTTATAGTGTTTGTGCGCTTAAGACTCTTCCAAAAAGGACTCCCCGAAAAATCAGGCACCCTGCCTACAACCCAGAGCGAATTTGGCAGAAGTCCTCAAAAATCCGTCAAGGATTTACTCCTCACAAACTTATAAAGTGCTCTCCAAATCTGTCAAAGATTTGTCCTGCTGTTAGTATAACAGCAATCAATTATAATCATAGATATATACATATTGATTATAATACAGTAGTGCCCGTTTTTGTATACACTAGAAGTTCTAGAAGTTTTTTCGCATAGTTCTCTGGGTAGCCTTTGACACATGGTTGCCACATCTCCACATCTCTTAACCAGGATCTTCGTGATAGTCACTTGAATGGACCCGCACATAGACGTTTTTGAAAAATTTGTTAACTAGTAAGTAGTATTTAGTAGTAGGAATTTTGCTTAGTTTTTTAAGTATTTGTACTGATTTTATTTATGCTATTTGTTTTTCTCTTTTTCTCTTTAATAAATCGTTTTGTACCTTTGGATCGGTTTTTGAACCGGTAGTGTTTAAGACATTCCTATATTACAGGTAAGAGGTCTCATATTTTGTAACCAGCAGTCTATGTTATACTCTCTATCTCATTTTAGGACATTCTTCATGTTTGTCCTATTATGTAGATACTAATTTTATCTACATCTAGTATCGAAGTATGATTCCGATTTTGTATACACGCCCTATCTTTCATTACTGGTTTACAGTTTTATCGAATCATATTTAAGCATTACTCACACAGTTAAAAAAACAATCAATTCGGCAGTTATTTGCTAGCGGTGTGACTAATAAAACATAGTCCTGCCCAAAACTATTAATACACCAATAAAAATGCAAACACTCAAATCTAGTTTTATTTCTAAGACAAATAAAAAACCTGCTCTGCATTCACTAAATATAACTAAGTGACACTCCCTTTCTTTCTTTATTGGTTTACAGTTTTATCGAATAATATTCAAGCGTTACTCATACAATTTCAAAAAAAACTATAAATACAGCAGTGATTTGTTAGTGGTATGACCAGTAACACATAGTCCTACCTAAAATTATCGATTAACCAATCAAAAAGAAACGTAAAACTAGTTTTACTGACAAGACGAGTAAAGTACCTGTTCGGTATTTATTTGATTTATGTGATCACACAATCAGTAAGTTTTTGCATGGATGTATTTTTGTATGGATTGTTTTGAAATATTCAGGTTTTATTAATCACAAGACCCAATGTTCAACGCAATAGAGGTGTGCTTATTAGTTCTTTTAGACGAACTAGTTAAAGAGAACTATTTCACAAAAATGAACTAGTTCGCGAAAGAACTATTTGTAGGACCGAAATCGAAATCCAACCCTAACATAACTGGTTGCCAGATGTCTCGTCTTATCATCACACAAGCACGGGTTTTCTTCGGTTTTTAGTCAGTCTTTCACTCTTTCACTACCGTACAAGTAGTTCAGGTTCGGAACCATTTCTTTCGATCGTATGTTTAGGTTTAAATGTTTTAAATTCATTTTTCAAATGTTTTGCAAATAACATTTTTTTTATTTGCAAAAAATTATTAAGATTTGTTTTTTATTAATCGTTTTAAATATAAATATGGTTCACGGATGATTTATTTTTATATTTACGTATATTTAAACTCATAGGTATCTATATTAGATTATTTCTAAAAGAACCTTACAAAAAAATCAGTGAATTTTCTAGGAACATTAAATAACACATATTCATTCTCACTTTTACATAAAATAAGATTTTATGTAGATGCATCAATCATTTTAACCACAACTTAAAATTGTTATTTCAAAATTACAATACGAGAAACAACACAGCATGTCAACGTTCAAGCCAATGCATAGGCATAAGATCCGAACCATTATGATATTAAGATAAGACTGTTTATGTTATTGTCACGTTCATAAGAATTATGATCTGTTATCTGAGACTAATCGACACTTCTTTTTTTAAACTAGTCAGTCCATCCCATTCTCAAAATAATAAATATATGATCTCATTCATTCATTATTTTCTTCTTTAAAAGTTGAGACACAATTTATAATGCAAATCGTTCGCAGTTAACTAGTTCTATGAAAATTAATGAACTAGTTCAATTAGTTCAGTTGAAAGAATCGTTCATTTGAACTATTTCGATGGTGAACTACACATCTCTACAACGCAATATTAAAAATTTAGGCTAAATTTTACAAGATTTGTAAATAAATAACGATTTTGCACTAATTTCAGTTTTAGGAGCACAATTAAATTTTTATAATAATTTATAATTTTATAATTTATAATTATAAAATTATAAATTATTATAAAATAATATATAATATAAATATTATAAAAACTATCAAAAACATCCTCCAAAACAACAAAATGAAAGTCAGAATAGATGGACGATTTACAGAACCTATAAAAATAGGCAGCGGAATAAGACAAGGGGATTTATTGAGCCCCATACTCTTTAATTCGAGATCATGGATGAAATTATCAAAAGCGTTAACAAAGCAAGAGAATACGGAATGGGAAACAAAGTAATAAAAATACTCTGTTACGCAGACGACGCAATATTGATAGCCTAAGATGAAGATAGTCTATAAAGACTGGTCCACAGATTTAACATAAGAGCAAAAGATTCTAATATGACAATCTTATCTCATAAAACTAAAACAATAGTGGTCAGCAAAGAACCAACCAGATGTAAAATAGAAATTAATGGCATCAGCACTGAACAAGTAATGGAAATAAAATACCTGGAAATTACACTGTCTAGCTATGGAGACCTGGACAAAAACATGAGAGATAGAGTACAAAAAGCAGGATGCCTTAATAACACTATATGGCTAAACAGACACATTAACATTGAGATGAAGTCAAGAATTTATAAAGCCAATATAAGACCAATAATGAAATCAGTCCCAGAAGCAAGACACGACACAGTCAAAACGCAAAGGCTACTGGAAACGATAGAGATGAGAGTACTGAGAAGAATTACAGGAAATACGCTAGAAGATCAAAAGAGAAGTGAAGACATTAGAAGAAAATGTAACGTACAGTGTATGAATGAATAGACGCATAATAGAAAAAAAAGAATGGAAGAGATAAGTCACCAATCGGCAGAAGAAGTATCGGATGACCGCGCAAACGATGGAATGACAACCTTCTATAGATGTATTAATTCGCCAATGAACCAGCAGAATTGCTTATAAAGAGGAAGAAGAAGAAGAAGAAGAAGAAGACAGTAACGGCGATGGTAATCCAAATTACAAACTCTAGCAGTTATATCAGATATTAATCATGAATTAAATATTGTTTTAAGAGAGCTAAGAACAAGTAAACGAATAGCTTTGTTTAGTAGACCTGAAATATATTTTCTATATATTGTAACGTGTCAAAAAGTTTTCACGTTTTAATTATTTATTTTCTCTTTACTTTGCATATTTTGTGAGACATACTGTATATTAATTGTAATCCTGTAATTATTTATATGCAGTACTTTCTCACTATATTTTTATGACCACTATAAACATTTATTTGTATATACAAACACGAGTTAGTCCGTTAGATATTTATTTTGAAATATTTCTCCGTTACCTTTTTGATCTCCCAAGTAGGGAATTTATTTTTTGTTAAACCCCAACTACGTTAATTAATGTGATTCTTTTTTGCTAATATAAATATGTCTGAATAATTGTCAAATCTAGTTATTTTTGATCTAATATCATTAAATCAAACAAACACTATATATCCTTACCATACATTAATGGATTCTCTGGACAACTGTCGAAAATGTTGAAAAAATATGATATCAAATATGATATCAATTAAATAGGCCAATAATTATCGAAATAACTATTTACAGACGACAGACGTAACAACGCCATCTAATAACAACAAGAGACATCATACAGTTTCCTACCTGGAGAAACCGAATTCAAATTTTTACCACTGTGCCTTCTACGCCTGCCTGTACCACTGTGCCTACGACGGGATAGATTTTGTTTCGATTCAAAGCAGTCTCATATACCGCTCTGATGAGACCTAAAGAGGTCGAAATACGTATAAGCGGCTTGCCGCTGCCCTGTATCGAAACAAAAATCCAATACCGTCATTATGTTTTATTTCTTTACTCTTTTTGGAGTACCAGAAACTGAATTCACTACGAATTTTGACCATAATTAATGGCAGGTGGAATGCATATTTTAGATTCCCTTGCTGAGTAATTCATCAAGCTGTTTGCTTTGCAAGTTTAAGAAGGCATAGTGGTAAAATTCGAATTCGATTTCGCCAGGTAGGAAATCGTATGATTTCTCTTGTTGTCGTGTCTTTTTGTTTACGAGTCTCGATATAACGATATAACTAAACATCAAGATTATTATCTACCCTCATCTTTTACTAAAAGATTTCTCCTTACTTTCAAAATTCAGTGTATAAAAGGTTTCTATTTTGTATTCAAAGAATTCCTATACCTGTGCCTTTGACATAATTGTTCATTAAAAACCGACTATTGCTATCATATCGATATATCTGCTCTATCATAGCTTAAAAAAACCATTACTCATTCTTATCTATTTGGTTTTTACAGAAATAATTTTCCTATTTATTTATTACATCGAGTTTAGTGGTCGATGAAATTAAATTTATAATATGATATTTTTTTTTTAATATTTTAGACCAATTATTCAAACCACAACAATATACACTCGCGATCATAAAATCCGGGTCATCTTGAAAATTTCAAGTTTCTTAAATATTTTTGCCTCTAGTGCAGTAATAACCTTTTTTTTTTGGCTAATGTATTTTTTATTTGTCTCTAATAACCTCTTGCAGACGACGTGGCATACTCTCAATTTTTCTCCGGATTACATGTTGTGGTATGTTATTCCACTCTCTCACTAACAGATCCTTAAGCTCCTGTGCGTTGTTAGGAGGAGGTGTATGGGTTTGAATACGTTTTTTCAAATCGTCCCAGAGATGTTCGATGGGATTCAGGTCCGGAGACCTAGCTGGCCAGGGTACCCTCGTAATTCCAACTTCGTCCAAGTATTACATACTGATCCTGGCAACGTGCGGTCGCACGTTGTCCTGCATAAAAACAGCGTTTTCTCCAAGCCCTGCCATGTTGGGCATAACATGTTCTTCCGGAATCTCCGTAATGTACCTTCGTGCAGTTAGGGACCCATTTTCGATGAAGGGTAATTCTGTGTGGAAGTCGGAAGATATACCTCCCCAAGCCATGACCGAGCCTCCACCAAATGGCATTCTTGGAGCAATGCAAGCTTGTGAAAATCGTTCACCGGTTCTCCTCGAAACTCTTACACGTCTATCGGATCCAGTTAGGCAGAAACGGGATTCATCTGAGTATAACACTTTGCTACAATCGTTAATTCCCCAATGCGCGTATTGTCGAGCAAAAGCTAGTCGTGCAACTCGAGGCACCCGGCGAAGTGGTGGTCCTCTAGCCATTACCCGAGAAGATAGTCAAGAAGAACGAAGTCTTCTTCTGACTGTTGCAACACTAAAATTGCGATTTCGTACTTCCTTTTGACGATTTTGATGCATAACCGCAGTTGAGGTCCGGTTTCGTAAAGCCTGAAACACAAGGAAACGGTCATCTAGTGCCTTGGTCGTTCTTCTTCATCCAGAACCAGGTCGCCTGGTTAGCAAACTTGCCTCCTGAAAGCGTTGAAGCACTGGTTGGACCATAGAAAGGCTTACGCCAACAGTTCTTGCGACTTGCCGTTGAGTATGGCCGTCTTTCACAAGTGCAACAATTTGTGCCGTTTCAACAACAGTCAAAGGCATTTTTGTCAAAAAATAAACACTAATAATGGCACTAATAAACACTAATGGTGGCAATAATAAACGTTTGTCCGTTGCATTTGAACAAAAAGTCGAAGTACAAACGAGACATTTAAAACAAGCGGAGTTACAGGTAGCGTTTATTTTGGGAAGTGTGCACTTTATCGCGAAATCGGCACTATTGGAATTCTTTGTTACAAAGGAAACCGCAACAATTCTCAGAAACATGCATTAGTTTGTATTTGTGTTATTATTATTTACGATAAAGCTCGTTAAAAATGAAATATCGGTGATTTTCAAGGTGACCCGGATTTTATGATCGCGAGTGTATTATATATATATATATATATATATATATATATATATATATATATATATATATATATATATATATATATATATATATATATATATAAACTTGTTTGATACATGAACTCACCCTATACTTTCTCATCCATATATTGGCCAACAAAGAGGGACCTGAAAGATGCCCCGAGTGCAAAGGGGAATAGAACCTGCTTGTTCTGTTGCGGTGACACCCTCACGCTAAAAGTATATGCCCCCCGGGAGGTTAATTAACTTTACCCAAAACTATAGACAAACATATTGATTTATATTCTTTAATGTTGTTAATAATCTTCAGCATTTTTTATTCAACTTCTTTGTGCATGTTTTTTATGGCAATGGTGTGTCAATATTGGTCTTGTAGAGTTTTTCTACTGCAATTTTAATGAACAACTTAGAACTTTACTTCAAAATCGTTAATCAAATTCGATTTAAATTGTGAATTCGTATAACTACCAATGATTTTTTGGTTTATTCTATTGAACTGTATTTATAAATCTAATTTATTAACTTTATTTATTATAAAACGTTCTAACACTTAGTTTATTAGAGTCTTTATTTAATTTATGTATAATTTTACACTTAATTTATTTTACACTATTTACACTATTCTAATTTATATAATTTATTTTGGGCGTTACAATTCAAACTCGACTCGATACAATTATTCTTTTTAGAATGATTGTTTACAATGAAAATATATATCCTAAAATATCCTCTATATATATTTATTAACCGTTGTTCTGGAGTTCTCTAGAATTCGGAAGGTGACCCCTTGCTGAACGTTCTCGAACGCCATAGAACCCAGACAGGTTTTATCGGAGGGGACCCTACTAAAAAATACTTGTTAGAAAAATATGTTTACAGTTTAGGTATGGGTCATATTTATCGTAATATTGCCCCCCTCTTAAAAGATGGTTCCTCCTGGAACCTTGTCGGAACTGGAACTGGAACGATATGCTGGTATCGCCAACTGGACCCTCTTTTACAACTTCCAGTTGTATAAAAACGACAAGGGACGTTTTTCTCTCCGCACCAGTAACTATGCGGATTGCAACAGACTAACACCTGGACTTCGGTGTCTTTAAAGATCTCCTCCACCATACTTCGGATAACCCAACGATCTAATTGGAGGCACTCTAACTTTGGTATGGCTAACTTGGCTAAAGACACTCCAAATCGGCTGATATATTCTTGGATCAACTTATCTGCAACGGTGGCGGCCTTCTGGTCTGGAAGTGCGTAAATCTCGACCCACTTAGTAAAGTAATCCATTACTACCAACATGTACTTTCCTCCATTTTCACTTTCTGGAAATGACCCAGCAATGTCCAAAGCTATTCTTTCAAACGGGCTTCCAACATTATATTGTCTCATAGGAGCTTTCCTTTTTCGGTAAGGCCCGTTGCTCGTAACACAAATAGTACATTTCTTATACCAGTCTTTTACGTCGTCGGAACTGTTCATCCAATAAAACCGTTCCCGAATTCGCTGAAGGGTTTTCCTTACACCGAAATGCCAAAGTAAAAGCGCCATAAACATTTTCGTATAAAATCAGTCCATCTAAAACTATTACTTTTTATTTTGAAATGACTAATGGTCCGACATAAAAATATTTCATAAACCAAAACACTTTTTATTTTTAACATACATTTCAAAATCGAAATTTATTATCCTCATTACACTCGACGCATTCTGCATTTTTCTTGTCACGATAAAATTTTAAAGTCGATAAATCTACTCTCAAATTGTGTTTTACGGCAAGGTCTTTATTAAATAAAAGCATTCAATCAACTCTTACGATAACGAGCTGGGTTTGATGGTTGACGGTTTGCAGTGATTCCTGTCTAATGGCGTATCAAGACAGTGTTTCATAGCCCCGCAACAACAATTTTTCAATTTAAGTGGTCGTTCGTTTCTTGGTGCGCCCGAGAAAAATGAACTTTTCCCACTGATTAGTAAGTTACCTGCCTCCTTTCAGTTTCCGTAGTAGGAAAATAATCATTTATGATACCGTTTTCACTGCTATCGCTTTAGGAAAGTAATTTTTAGAGAAACACTCCAGGAATGACCTAAATATCGTCCAACTGTCCGGAGTTTATGAAACATTTAATGATAGGGAATAAAATAGGTTATAAATAGACAAATATGCAAAATATGCAAAAAAAGTGAAAAATATGAGCATAATTGACGAGCAGCTGAGCAAAATGTATTAAATCCAAAATATATGATTTTGAATTATCGACAAAAAACTAATTGAATCAAACCTAGTTACAAGTGAATATTTTATTGACTATAGAACTTTATTAATAACATTATTTTTGACATACAGTTAGAGTTTTGTGTAATTTCGGAGTTTCTAATTTTTAAACCTTTCGTTTTGTTGAATTTATCTCAGTTTGCTTAAACATTGTGTGGATTTATAGCGTTTTGCTCCATACGAATGGATTTAGTTCGTTTTAATTAACCTTTGGTTGGATTTTTGTCATTTTGATATATAACTTAATAAATAAATGTCGAAAATAAAACACCAGTATACGAAAAATACTATTATTTACTTCTAAAACAAAGCTTCTCAAATATGTAGGCCTGTATCAGTTTCTAGACAATCACATTCCTTTTCCATTTCATTACCTTCATTAGCTGTGTCATCTTCTCGATTTTCTAGAATATCCTTATAACATTTAAGCTCGTTTTCTTCTCACGTATTTCCAAATTCTTGTATCAGTAAATGTTTTAACGGTTTTTTTTCTTTTCTCTTAGTGGTCTACCTAATCTCGCGGCTTCTAGTGCCAACCATACTTTTTACTTTTCTTAAGCAATGTTTTAAGAACTTCAGAGTTACTTTCTAACCTAAAATGTTCAAAGCATGTAATGGTTATTGGTGACAGATGATTTTTCTGATATTCCATAAATTTTTTAAAATATGATTGCAATTGTTTAACATCATACATAATCCAATCAGATGAAAGGCTTTTTACAGCTTCAAAAAGGCGGTAAACTTTTTCATATTTTTCTTTTATCTTTAAAGAAGCATATTTTGTTAAGGCTTTTTCAACGCGCCCAAATACTCTGTCAGCTGGTAAGAAGCTGTAACCTCTAACAGGGAATGTAAGATAAATTTCAGTTAATTAAGTATTCAGGCGATTTTTTTTTTCAGCCACTAGAGAGGGCAAGGATAACATGGGCGTTTTTATTCTGCCCTCCACATCCGCCATAAAATAAATGAACTTGAGTGGCAAGAAACTCCCATATTTCATTTTCTTCTAAAAATATTGGCAAACATCGTCAAACTGAAGAAATGGTTATTATCTATACATTGTGAGTTATATAGTTTATGTAATTTTGATATATTTAGGTTGGCAGATAAATAGATGCTCTTTGATTTTGATCTGTGACTTTCTGAGCCTTTTAGGTTTTCATCATCATCATATAACGGGGGTCCTACGGCGATTGCCGCTTCCCGCATTTCAGCCTCCATCTTTTCCTATCTCTCCAATCTCCCTCTTCTAAGCCTCTAGATTGCATTGTTTTTGGAATTTCTCTTCTCCAGGAATTTGGTGGTCTTCCCCTTTTCCTTCTTTCTGGCGGAACATACATTAAGGCTTTCTTTGGCCACCGCTCCTCCTCCATTCTCATCACGTGATCATACCATTGTAATTGCCTTCCTTGTATTCTATCTAAAAGAGTATCTCTAATTCCTGTACGGTTTCGTATTTCCTCATTCCTGATTCTTTCCATTCTCGATACTCGACATGACCTTCTAAGATAATCCATTTCCACAACGTCTACTTTATCTCGTTCATTCTTTGTCATCGTCCAACATTCGGCACCATATGTGGTAATTGGTTCTACAATTGCTCTGTATATGCGAAGTTTGGTATGCATCTTTATTTTATTAGACCACAGTAATGAATTCAGTATTCGGATGCATTTTTTCCCTTGGGTTATTCGGTTTTGTACATCTATCTTAACTCTGCCATCTGCTGATATGATACTTCCTAGATATTTATACTGGCTGCAGCCTTTTATGACTGCGTTTTCAAGCCTCAGATCTGTGGTATTTCTTCCAATTTTTAAATATTCTGTTTTGCTTATGTTTACAGTAAGCCCCCATTTGGCATATTCCTCAAATAATTTTCGATTCATATAATTTATATCTTCCTCATCGGTTGCAACCACCACCTGATCATCTGCAAACAACAATTTATACAGAGTTTCTTGTCCCACTTCGATGCCCATAAATCTACATTTATTTCTCCAATTCCTCAATGCTTCTTGGACGTATATTTTAAAGAGTGTCGGTGACAAACAGCATCCTTGCTTTAGGCCTTTAGTGACTTTAAATTCATTTGAGGTTCTGGTTCCAATTTTTACACACTTTTACACACTCCAATTTTTAAACCTTTTAGGTTTTCAATAAACTCAATAATATTTTTCTTTATCTTTACTATTTTATGAGAAAACTTATCTCTCCCTCGTCGTTCTTTTAGAGCAAGAGTATTGTGTTTCTTTTTACAAACTGCATTTACTCTTCGCTCACTAATTCCGAGAGCTGTTGACAAGAATTTTAGACAAACTCTTGTGGGTCTGGTACCCTTTATAGGTGTTACATGATAAAGAGTATTAAATGTCTGTCACGTCACATTAACTACAATAGATAAGAAATATTTTCCAAACTTATTAAACACTACCCTTCAGCACATGGACAAAAAAAACAAAAACAGACGAAAACAGCGCTATAAAACCAATTATTGTTTCCTCCTTTGCAGCCACAGGAATTTACTCTTTCTCCCACGAGAAATTTTTAAATAAGTTACCTAGAGAAGATGAAGAAATAGAAGGCCAAATCGATAACCTCTTGGTGATTTTCTAAAAGAGAGAAGATATTCAGCTGCACCATCCAGGCGAAATATTAAGAGAACCAAACTAAATGTCGACACAGGAAAAAGTGTTGTAGCTTAGCAACCTGATGAAACTGAAAGAGACAGTAAAGAATAGCCACCAAGTGATAACGTTACGCCTGTTTATCAACAGAAAGATGTTTACGCTTGTTTTATCGACTATGAGAAAGCATTCGATACTATCAAACATGACAAACTCATAGAACTATTACATCTTACAGGACTTGACACTAATGACATCCAGATTATAAAAAATCCATATTGGAATCAAACAGCCCACATGAAGAATGGACATATGGTGAGTGAAAACGTAACCATTTCGAGAGGAGTTAGACAGGGCTGTATTCTTTCGCCACTGCTTTTCAACCTGTACACGGAACAAATATTTCTAGAGGCACTGGAAGAGTACAACGAGGGCATCAAGATTAATGACGTACCAATAAGTAATTTTCGATATGCAGATGATACTGGCCGATAACATCGAAGATTTACAGATGATACTAAATAGAGTAAATACAACTGGCAACCAATTTGGACTGAAGATCGATAGAAAGAAAACTAAATTTATGGTGATCAGTAAAAAGAACATTCAACATATCGACCTGAATATTGAAGCCGAACGTATTGAAAGAGTACACCGATTTAAATATCTGGGATATACAGTAAATGATAAGTGGGACCCAGATGTAGAGATTAAGATCCGAATTGAAATAGCAAGATCCAAATTCATCAAAATGAGAAAGCTCTTAAGCAATCGCCACCTAAGCGTTAACATCCGATGGCGCGCCACGAAATGCTACGTACTCTCTACGCTACTTTATGGAGTTCAAGGGTGGACGTTAACAGAAGCAACTATAAAGAAGTTAGCGGCTCTAGAAATGTGGCTGTATCGACGCATACTGAGAATACCTTGGACAGACAGAGTGACCAACACAGAGGTATTAAGACGAATGGGTAAAGAGGTGGAATTGTTAACAACTGTTAAAAGGAGGAAAGCGTCATACCTGGGCCATGTGTTCCGTAATGATAAGTACAGTCTGCTACAGCTTATCGTGGAAGGCAAGATTGAAGGTAGAAGAGATTTGGGCAGAAAGAAGAAATCCTGACTGAGAAACTTGAGAGAATGGTTTCAAATACCAGAAGCTGCGAACATAATACATGCGGCACAAAACAGAGAAACCTATCGTTTGATGGTCGCCAACCTTCGGTAGAAGACGGCACATAAAGGAAGATAACGGAACGACGCCTTACAATGGCCAGATCAGCAACGGTCAAACTTACTAAAATCTGGAAAGATACGGACATAACCAGGAACACGAAACTGCGCCTAGTACGGATGCTTATCTTTCCTATCGCTACCTATGCGTCAGAAACTTGAACCAATAAAAAGTCCGACTCGCGACGTATAATGGCCTTTGAAATGTGGGTATATCGTAGAATGATGCGCATACCCTAGACAGCACATCGCACAAATGTCTCAATATTGAGAGAACTCGACATCAACACTAGACTTACCACAATCATCAACCAAAATATATTGAGGTACTTTGGACACATTACCAGCCGAATGGAAGGCATGGAGAGGTTGGTGGTTGAAGGATGAAGGCAAGATAGATGGTAAAAGAACCCGACGAAGATCGCCACTCCGATTGTCAGACCAAATAAAGTACGCTACCGGTTACTCTCTGTCTGAGGCAGCACACCGTACCCAGAAGAGAGAAGAATGGATATCAACCATTCGTCAAATACCATAACGTCACCACGTCCTTACGAAGGATAAAGGATAGAGGAGGAGGAGAGGATAACGAAACAGAAAGTGAAACGTCTTTGGATAAGTCTGACAATAATGATGGGGTTGAATATTTTGCATATAACAAGGTCATCAAAGAAGGAGTTTTTCTGTTAGTAAAGGTATTGGGAGGAAGAATGAAGAAGCAATACTAATAAAGAAGGCCTTTAAACTGGTCGAACATGATAAATTTTCAGTTGAAGTGAGTGATATTATTGCCATTTTGCCCTATCCTTAATTCTTTAATTCAACAGAAATATCGCAGCAAACTTTCTGGCCTAATAAAACTCACAGTCCAGGGATATTTTCTCGTTCTAAGTCACCGTTCACATCACAACGGCTTATGTCTCAAGATATTCAAAAATAAGTGGATTCTAAGTAAGTCTTCTTCTTCTTTTAATTTTATATAGGCAAAGTGTCCGTTTTTTTTTTCGACGTAACCTACTACCCTAGTGGAATGTTCTGTGCTTCTTCTTTCAATTGGACTTATCTTGAGTTAATCTAACTACTATCCATGAGGCACTTTTTGGCTTAAATGTACTTTTTCAAAAATGCCGTGATCACGTGAAGATATTATGAAAAGACTCTCGATAGGGTACAGCATGGAACGCTTTTGAACTTATTAAGAACCAAAGGCATTGGCAGTAGAAACCTACGTATCATAGAAAACTCGTATTGTAAGCAGAAAGCAGTCGTACGAGTTGATTGGATATTAACCGACGAATATTACATTTAAAGATACAGAAACATAAAAAAATTTCACACACAGAGCATGTTCTTAGAGGAAATCGTTACAGAATCCTTCAGCTCATCAATATTGTTTTCGCTTTTATAGTTCTAAATCGAAGACAATGTATCCGCTTTTATGAATATAAAACGTTTTTCTCAAGTGGAAAGCTAACCTGTCGTAAGGAGGAAACTTCACGTACCTATCGGTATAAATACCCATCTTCTTATTCAGTGCCCACCACAGAACCTATTAAGCTACTTTATCTTCTTCTTCTAAATGTGCCTATCTTCTAGAGACGTTGGCGATCACATTAACCCATCTTATTCTATTCATAGCAGCTCGAAATAGATCCGTTGTCAGTCCACTTCCTAAAATGGGCCAGCCAGAATATACGTTTACCTCCAGGGCCTCTCTTACTCTCAATCTTGTCTTGTAGAATCAACTGTAGAAGTCGGTATAGCTTTCTACTCCATAGAAGAGGACACTTAAGACGTAACGTCTAAGAATTCTTATGCGTATATTGATACTTAAGTTGCAGAGAATCTTGCTAATGTTGTTGAAAGAGTTTCTGGCTTTTTCAATACAAGTTTTTATTTCTTAGCTGTGATTCCAAGTAACCTTAATATTGCAGCCCAAATAGCATGTTTTTCCAACCTTTCTAACGGTGTATCGCCTATTGTAATTTGGGCGTTTATGTTGGTGTTCTTACTAATGATCATTATTTTTGTCTTCTTACAATTTAGTTTTAGACCGTATTTGTTACATGTTTCTACAACGTTATCCATCATCCTTTGAAGCCTCTTCGCACTATCTGCCAGCAACATTGTATCGTCTGCATGCTAATGTCTGCATGTCTAATATTGTTTATAGATTGGCCATAAAGCAATAACATCTTCTGATTCGTCCAAGGCCTCTCTAAAGATGTTTTCAGAGTATATGTTTAATACTGTCTAACTCCTTTTTCGACTGTGAAGATCTCGGACAGTTTATTTTCTAATTCTACTGTTGCTTTTTGTTGAAAAGATAAGTTTGAGATCAGTCTTATATCCTTACCATCGAGTCCTGATGTTTTTAGGATATCGATTAATTTCTCCATCATCCCCCATTTCTTTGTCAGCCATGCTTCTTTTGCCCCTTTTATCTACTTTAGTATAGTCTTATGCAACTTTCGTTGTCATTTCTACCTTCTAATTTTCTTCGCTCTTTCATCATCTGCAATAGTTTATCTGTCATCCATTCTTGCTTCTTTTCTCTTTTTGATTTTAGATATTCATGCAAAATTGTGGTAATAGATGTCTTCATCTTGTTCTGGGTCTTCAGAGGAAGACCCAGAACAAGATTCCTAGATAACATAGATCAAGATATGAGAAATATGGAAATACGCTTGGCGGAGGAAGGCGATGGATAGGGAAGACTGGAAAAAAATTCTCGGGGAGGCTAGAACCCACACAGGGTTGTAAAGCCAAAATGACGATGATGATGATGATGATGATGTCTTCATTTCGTGCCACTGTTCATCTATGCCTCTAGTAGTGTCTTCAACTATTTTCGCAAAATTCTTATTAATCTCTGTTTTTATTTTTGTCTGGATGTCATTTTCTTTTAGTAAACTTATATCTATCTTGGGCGTCATTTTCTTATGAATTATTTTGAGTCGTATGTTAATATTTGCAACCAATAGACTATGATTAGTGTTGCCCAAATGCAAGAACAAGACGAGACTAAGACAGTCTTGGTCTTGGTCTTGCGTCAATACACCTGGTCTTGGTCTTGGTCTTACCATATCTACCATGTCCAACGGGAGTCAATCTGTTTCTTAATAAACGTTTGGATTTAAGAAGCTTACATGTGCTAAAACAAGGTTAAAACACAAAAAAAAACAAATAATGACATAAACTTGACTACATTTTAAGATTAGATGAAAAACAATTATTACATTACATTCGAAGGAAAGCTCAATTGGGAATGAAGTTTATTGATGTCCAAAAAGTAACTACTCGTTACTTTATATTTTTACCTATCCAATACCCTAAGTATCGAATAGCAAACCAAGTATTTTGTTTACACAGTAGCCGGCATTATCTGTTATTAATTTGTCTCGTTACTTTTAAATATTAGCCGCGCTCTTCCAGCAAATTTTGTTTAACCTAATGATGCATTGAAATAGCAAGATGTGGTTTAATGAATATGCGTAAAATGCTCTGTAACCCCAAGCTATCACTCTCAATAAGGTTAAGAACACTAAAGTGTTATGTGTGGTCTCTATTACTATATGGTTGTGAGACCTGGACATTAAAACAGTATGACGTCAACAAATTAAATTCATTTGAAATGTAAATGTATCTCCGAATTCTAAGAATAAGCTTGACCAGAAGAACTACGAATGAAGAAGTACTCAACGAGAGCAATGAACACACGCCCTCATCTGGTCAATACTATCAAAATTAGAAAGACGTCATATCTAGAACACATAATGCGCTATAGGGAATTTGAGCAGCTTCAGGTAATAGTAGAAGGCAAGATTGAAGGTAAAAGCGGCATAGGACGAAAGAAAAAATCTTGGCTACCAAGAATTCATCAAGCCCAGAACAGAGAAATGTGCCATATTGATCGCTAACCTCAACAGAGAAGGCACTTAGGAGAAGGAGGAATGATCTCATTGTCTTAGGTCGATAAGATTTGTGGTATAGATTCCTCCTGCGTAATGCGCATAAGTCCAATTTTCCAAATTTTTGTTACATATTTTTTTGCATCTCATAGTCTCTAAGCATATACCCGAACTATTATACTCCCTAAAACGACACTCAATCCTTACTGCAAGACGCAAGACTCTCACAGACTTAGTCTTGTTCTTGCTCAAATCTTACACGGTCAGTCTTGGTCTTAGTCTTGCTAAAATTAGGCGGTCTTGGTCTTGGTCTTGATCTTGCAAAAACGCAAGAACAAGACCAAGACTGCAAGACCAAGGCCGATTTTGGGCAACACTAACTATGATCTGAGAAGATATCTGCGCTTGGATATGTTTTTGTTGAGGTGATAGAATTTCTAAACCTTTTGTTTATGTTGATAAAATCAATTTGGTTTCTTATGATTTGCCCAAGGGTATCACCAGGTGCTTCCCATGTATAAAGCCTTTTTGGGTGTAATTTAAAAAGTGTATTCGTTACAACCATATCCGTCTCTTGGCAGATTTGATCAGTCTTTCTCTTCTTTTGTTTCTTATGCCAAGACCATATGACTCCACGACATTCTCGAGTGTACCTTGTCCTATTTTGGCATTGAAATCGCCCATAATAATAGTCATGTTTTTGGTCAGTTTTAGAGTGTGATAGAAATTTACCATCTTATCATATCCATTTATTTTTTTATTCTCATAAACTATAACACATTAGCTGCTTTATAACGAAAATTGCATATATTGTAGATTTACCTTGCATAAATCTAAACTGATTTTTGAATATTTTAATTTCTTGGCAAAGTATACGTTTATCAATTCTATCAATTATTCTGTGACTTAGTAGAAATTTGACGCTATGGTTTGTATACTACGAATATTGAAGATGTTTGTTAGTTTATACAGGGTGGTCCTTAAGTAATTGTACAAAAAGAAACAGTAGATTCTACACTTTAAAATATTACGACTTAAGCCAAATTGCTTTAATAAAATGTTGATATTAAGAAAGATACAGGGTGTTAAAGTGCAAAATTAAAATTTTATTTTTCGCTATAACTTTCATGTTTTTAAACATTTATATACAAAAATTTACAACTGGGTACTATTAAATATGAGTAATTATAATGTGATGCACACTTTGATGTAACTGATAGAGGGCGCCACTTATGCCACATATGTGGTATAAATTTGCACTTAACTTTTTGCTCTTTAAGTTACCTTTATTTGGGAGAAAAAATATTAAAGACACAATATTTTAACAAAAAAAAGGTATACTTGTTAATAACCTCAAAACTCAACAGTTTTCGAGATAATCGCCTTTTAAAAATCAGCTGCATAATTTTGATCTAAGGCAATTACTCCAGGCAACGAAGAAAAAATAGACAAAAACATTAATACTTCTGAATTTTGGTATAAAATACCATTAACTAAAGTTAATAGTTAATAAAATATTAAATAAAATAAATATATCAGCAGGATAATTAATAATAGGATTTGACAAAATAACAGAATAATAGCATTTTACATCAAACATTTTACGTTTTATGTTAAATTAAAGTCATAATCAAATCATTTTGTTTACAAACCAAATTGAGAAATAGTTAAACTAAATAACACAACACTTTTTGTGTCAAAGTAAATGTTCGATATGTCCACCATTTTCTTTAATTAATTTGTCAATATATTTCATAAAAGATCGTCTCATATTAAATATCATCATTGGTTCTAAAGGAACTGCTGCAGTATTTATTTCTTCCCATAGTTGGTTGTGAATGCTTATGGGATTCTTATAGACACGTTGTTTTAATGCGCCCCATACACCAAAATCAAGCGGATTAAATTCGGGCCTACGTGATGGCTATAATGTATAATGGATGAATGTATTATTTTGGATACATATCCAAATCTTATGGTATATTATGGAACTACATCTTATTTGTCGCAGAAGTTAAATAATTTATTAAACTGTGATGTATCTCGTTCATTGGTTACTTATACAAACACGGAATAACCTATCGATGACATTACTTATTTATATGATTACGTTACAGCTTACGAGTAACTATAATTACATCTCGAACAAATGGACTATTATGATTTACTAACGAACCAATATTATGCTGAACTAAATTGCCTGTGTGCTTACTATATTTATAACAATATTGGTTATTAGGACAACGATGATGCTTTTGTAAAAATGCTGAGTCTTTCAGGTTAGATTTGTAGCAAAAGTATTATGAAACAGGACACATATGTGTTATTCAATACCTGTGCTCTAGTTTCTATTTGTCCTAAAAAAATAAGTAAACAATTTACGTAATAAACAATAAGTATTCTTTTCGGTTTTTTTATGAATTAAATAATTATATCAATATCTCGCCACATTGCCAAGGAATATGACTACCACGACCAATACAACGTTCAGAAAAGTTCTCTTACTGCCTTCTCTCTAGAATGTGGTGGTGTACCATCTTGCATAAACCATATATTTTGGGTTTTTAGCATTTTACAATAGAGAAAAAGTAATACAACGCTATTATAGAAACTTAAGAAGAAAATATAGATATAAAGAGAGGAGTAAGACAGGGCTGTGTTCTGTCACCATTACTGTTTAACGTGTACAGTGAAGCCATATTCCAGGAAGCGAT
Organism: Diabrotica undecimpunctata; assembly: GCF_040954645.1. Classification (NCBI taxonomy): domain Eukaryota; kingdom Metazoa; phylum Arthropoda; class Insecta; order Coleoptera; family Chrysomelidae; genus Diabrotica; species Diabrotica undecimpunctata. The sequence continues at coordinate 10,015,373 of NC_092811.1, read as the reverse complement.
AGCGGTTCTGGATAATGGAATCTCTGTAAACGGAAGAATAGTAAATAACATAAGATTCGCTGATGACACCGTTATAATGGCAGACACCCTGGAATCGCTACAAGAATTGGTAAATAGAATTAACGATTATTGCATTAGATACAGACTAAAAATAAATAAGAGAAAAACTAAATTCATGATTGTCTCAAAAACGCAACATGGAAATGAAAGATTAATGATAGAGCAAACCCAAATAGAAAAAGTAGAGACATATAAATATCTGGGAACCTGGGTTGATGACAAAAATGACCAAAGCAGAGAAATCAAAGTCCGAATTGAAACTGCAAGGCAAGCATTTGTGAAAATGAAGACAATGCTTACCAACAGAGACCTTCAGTTGCATCTCAGATTGAGGGCTCTAAGATATTACATATTTTCTATCTTACTATACGGAATGGAAGCTTGGACATTGAAGAAACAACACATAAGGAAAATAGAAGCGTTCGAAATGTGGTGTTACAGAAGAATATTAAAAATTCAGTGGGTTCAAAGGATTACCAATGCTGAGGTACTACGACGTCTAAATAAGGAGTTAGAAATTATGAACAGCATAAAAAGAAGAAAACTAGAATATTTTTGTCACATAACCAGAGGAGAAAAATATGAGCTGCTGAGAATTATTATGCAAGGAAGGATCCAAGGAAGAAGAAGCATAGGAAGAAGACGCATCTCCTGGCTGAAAAACCTTAGAGAATGGTTTAACTGTAGTTCACTACAACTTTTCAGAGCAGCAGCTAACAAAGTGACCATAGCCGTTATGATATCCAACCTCTGATAGGAGATGGAACTTTAAGAAGAAGAAGAAGAAGCGATAGCAAAGGGAAATTGTAAACATGATGACGGCCAACGTCTGAATACGGACACGACACCTAAAGAAGAAGATGGAATATTTTTTCTCAAGACATTTAGCATCCATAACAATGCACTTTGTGATGTTATATTATCATCTTTGAGTTGTTTTAATAAGAATAAACTATGAACTATGCTTATCTACAGGTATTCAGTGCTTTACCGCACAAATATCAAACTAAGAATTATTGTGCAACTGACTTATAAAATGCATTTATCTCGAAAACGGTTGAATTTTCAGGTTACTAATAAGTATACCTTTTCTTTGTAAAAATAATGTATCTTTAATATTTTTTAACACAAATGAAGCTAACTTAAAGAGCAAAAAAGTTAAGCGCAAATTTATGCCACACATGTGGCATATGTGGCGCCCTTTATTTGTTACATTAAAGTAAGTATAAAATTATAATTTATCCTTCTTAAAAGCATCTAACTGTAAATTTTTGTCCAAAAATATTAACAAATGCAAAAGTTATACCGAAAAATAAAATTTTTAATTTCCACTTTAACACCCTGTATCTTTCTTAATATCAACATTTTATTAAAGCAATTTGGCTTTAATCGTAATTTTTTAAAGTTCAGAATCTACGGTTTCTGTTTGTACAATTACTTACGGACCACCCTGTATAGACACTAAAAAACTGTTTCTCTATTCATTTGTTCTAATTCCATAATTATATTTAAAAAAAACTTGTTAACGTGTGCTGTAAAGCGTCTATACTTACCCGAGAGTCTCATCTAATTTAATCTTCTTTATCCTTTTTTATCTACGTAATCGCTTTAATAAAAATTATCCTTGTACTGCAATGTAGGTTACGTATTGTAGATATAAAATTTCACATAAAGTCATTAAACAAACCAAACAAAACTTGACATTCTTTTCTGTTCTACCACACTTGAAAAACACATTAGCTTAATGAAAAAGTCCACTCATATCCTTCCAGATTGTCAAGACTATGTCGCTGAAGTGTTATTAGGAACAATATACTAGGAAATCCTACCACGTTATTCAGTTTCATAACAAGCATAAACTAGTTTTAAGCGATTTCTTGCCCCAAAACGATGCACTTGTGTATGTAGTATCGGGTTAATTAGCGGATATTATTCTCTTGTCAACAAAACCACATTTTTGTTTGTGATATGAAGAGGTAGAGTGAAATGAATATTGAAGTATGGACTAAAAATATTGTTGAAATTTATTCATAAGAAATTTAGTTGTTTCTGGCTCGGGTAATACAAAGATTACGCATTTAATATTAGCAATGGGAATGCTACTAATTTACAAGATTTTCAGTACTTTTCTTTATTCCAAAATTCCTACAAAAACCTAGCTGTCACCAGTGGTACATACTAGTAGCTTTCTTCTTTTTCTTATGATGCGTATCTGTTGCATATGTTGGACACCAACATTGCTATTATAATTATATTGACTGCTGCCCTAAAAGTTCGCTAATGGTCAAGTTAAACCACTAGTTAAAATAAATTAAATAAACTTTTGGACGTTTGTTCTGGATGGAATATTAGGACACAGGACATAAAGGATACTAGCGAGTGAAGTACCAAAGGAAATACCCCGATAGTTGCACTGGCTTTAAGTCAACTCTTTTTTTGTATAAAAATATACCACAATTGCTAGGTATGATCGTCCAAGTTCAGCTCATGGTGTCACCTTAATTCTTTCTACAATTAATGATTTCTCTCCTATAACAAACTATGACTTTCTGTTGAATGAATCCTTTTTTGTGTTTTCATTGGTTTATAACAAGAATCTTAATCTATACATTCTTTGCATTTATAGATCACCTGATTTTTCCACGGAACTATTTTTTCAGAACCTGTTAAATTTGTTAGATGACCTGCCCAATAAAAGCAGAAAGATTCTATGCAGTGACTTGAATATTAATTACGCTGTTGCTTGTGCTACCCAATTCTCCTACAAAAATTACTAATAACATCTACCATAATTGATTATATTGTCTCAGATTTCTCACCCCCTTAATGTATGCTCTAGAATTATTAATGCAGGACTATCTGCTCATGAAGCAGTATATACCAAGTTAAACACTCTTAAACAATCCTTGAAAACAAAACATTTAGGTAGGATTTTTTCCACTCAGAACTTTCGTAAATTCCAAAATTTGTGCTTGCATTCTGGGTGGCACTTTCCCTCTGTGGACTATAATTTCAGTGATTTTTTAGATAGACTTCATAGATTAGTCAGTATTTTCAATAAGGCATTTTCTTTAATTATAATTATAATTAAGTCAAAACATCACAAACCCTGGACTACCAAAGGTATTTGCATATCAGCCAAGAATATGCGTTCACTACTGTACATCAAGAAATATACTACCAACGTCTTTGTCACTGAATATATTTCCAAGTACAGAGAAACCTATCTAAAACTTATCGAAACAGTTAAAAATATATACCATCAAAATCGTCTAGGAAGCTCTAAAAATGTAGCAAAAGAAACTTGGTAAATAATAAACGATCTTCGAAATAAAACTAACACAGCTCAAACAATTTTTCTTCCAAACCCTGAAAATCTAAATGAATACTTCGTTAATGTGAGTAAAAATATAACATCAACTATTTTGCCGCAACAAGATCATATTTCCTATATTCCAAATTCAAAAAAGGTCTTGAATTCATTCTTTATAAGATCAGTTGATAAATCTTAACTGATCCAAACTGTGGGGAATTAACAAGCAAATGTACTATTACGAATTAATACTAATTAAATTAACACGAACTATTCCTTCGATAGCTCTGGTAAGATAAATGAACTTTAACTCATAGGTGCAAATAATTATGAAAATTTAAATGGTTGCAATAAACAATCAAAAATATTTAAAGGTTGAGGTAAAACTAGATGAAAAACTTGCGGCTAACTACCATGAGTTGCACTACTTTACGAAACAACGAATAAAACGAATTCAATATGAATGCATCGATGCACTAGCGGGTGCGTTTGTCCCTCTTAACGACAAAAATTCTTGTGTCTTTAGCGAGATGTATTTCCGAGCCTCAGCGGTACTATTAAGGGACCGTAGGAATACAGGGAGGACAAATGTTTTGATTAGTTCACACCACCATATTTGAATTTAAACACAAACAATCAGTAGTATTAAAAGCAAATCTTCCTGTAGTACTGATGGACTATCCATAAACATTTTCTTAAACCTCCCAAAAAATGTTTTGGAAGTCCTGGTTTTTCTAATTAATGATTCCTTTGAAAAAGGAATATTTTCAGAGTGACTAAAGACAGCCATTATTATATTCTTCTTCATAAGGGTGGTGAAAAATCGAATGTCTGCAACTATAGACCTATTGCCTTACTACCGGTCCTATCCAAAATTATTAAGAGACTTATAAAAGCCAGACTTATGTCCTTTCTTGTTAAAAACAACATTTTATCACATAGTCAGCTCGGCTTTTTTTATCTAATAAATATACCAGTGACGATATGTTTTCTGTACTAGATGAGGTCTATCAAGCACTAAACAATAATCTTTACAATGCCACTGTTTTTTGTGACCATTCCAAAGCTTTTGATTGTATAAGATTATAAAAGATCTAAAAATCTAAAAACAATAAACTGGAAAAACAAAGCAAAACACAGAACAGAATGGAAAAAGATTCTGGAATAAGACATGACCCAAAAAGGGGTTAACTGTTGGCACTACCTATGCGTGAAAGGATGTCAAAGAGTCAACAAACAGTTTATATGGTAACCAGGCATTATTGTTATAATAAAACCGTTTATATTGGTCAAGACATCCTTTGAAATTTTCCATCTAAGTAGACTTTTTCCTGGATTTATCTTCTTTTCGATTCATCGACAAAAGGGCAAAAAGTATTGTCTTTATTCGTATATATTTTATAATTTGTGCACCTATCAAACAGTATTTACTTTAATTACATATTGATCAAAACACTAATTTGGTTGCTTCATAGATGCACTAAAACCTTTTATGATTTCTCGCGCCCCGTAGCAATGCCCATGTATTCAAATTTTGTTAATTTTAAAACAAAGCGTATTCATTAGCAAACAATAGAGATACATCAGTGAAAGAGCCGCATCTAAAAAACAGGTAAATTATAACCACATCCACCCCTATCTGAATGAATCCACCCGACGACGACGAATGCAGAACGGCATTTGCCAACCAGAGCGATACACTTTTATTTATTTTCACTCTCTGAACATATTCTTCATAAACGGCTGGAAGTTCATCGCTTTATGCTGCAAAACATACACATATATGTCATAGAGCGCTATTTTTAGGTGACAACTTCTTAATAACCTTCACTACTTTACGCGTTTGATATATTTCCGAACAGGGCCGTCTTATCCCGAGGGACGTTCATTCATTGCAACTACAGCTTTTTTAACGGCTCAAAATTCAACGTTTTTTGTAACACTCACTTTGTAGACTATCTTTAATCGTTTAAATATATTATTCATTAATTTGAATAGTTAACTTTTTCACTACTACATTTTCAGTTATTATTTCACGGAATCGTCGAATTAAAGATCTGACGTCTGCGCTGGATGGGCCATGTTGAACGAATGTTGGAGACTGAAACAACAAAACATATTATGAGGCAAACACCAGTAGGAAGAAGGTCAAAGGGAAGACCCAAACTTAGATACATGGAACAAGTGGAACAAGATCTGAAAAAAGATTGCCAACTGGAAAAACAAAGCAAGGAACAGAACAGAATGGCGGAAAATCCTAGAACAAGCCAGGACCCAGAAAGGGTTGTCGAGCTACTGATGATGATGATGATGATGATGATGATGATGATGATGATTTCACGGAATAGAACTTTATGATCAGGAAAAAAAAGTTGATAATCAATTTTTATTTATACACCATTACCATATTCTTTTTGAGTGACTTTCCTATCGAATATCGACAACAATTTTGAAACTTTGTCTCGATCTTAAGTATTCCTCCGCAAATTGAGAAAATACGAGATTGAGCCAGATTGCTCAATCTCGTATTTACGTGGCGTAATACGCCAGTATTACTGTCTATTTCCTGTCCGCATCTACCTTTTATCTTACCCTTTATTATGAGTTTGTTTTTTTTTAATTGCCGTATTGCCAGATTCCAGTAAGGGCCTAAGAAGGTATCCATTGAATTCTGACAGGCAACGGTGGGGGAAATCTTTTTTGGACATCTACGTCACGGAACAAGACACCCTGGCATCTTTCGGCCGAGTAGGATAGAAGACCCCAGGGTAGTGCCGGATTAACTGTGTTTCGGCTAAAACCTTAACCACCGTTCCAGAGAGAAGGTCTTGCCACTTAATGAACAACTAAAATAAAAAACTAAAAATATAAATTTCATAACCATAAATTTCAGATACCTGGCTCAATTTCCTCCTCTGTCCTCCTGCTCCTTTTTCTTCATTACCCCAGAAATCAGACAGTGTACTTCTCTCCATTCTTTCTCTCCTCTCAACATTATGTTTACAACGTTTATTTAATCCAGCCCGAAATCTCCCCCCTCATTTGCCCATCTCTGGCCGTTAAAAATGTGGACGGGAGCGTCCGGTACCCCACAAATACTACAGTCTGCCGAGGCAGGTTTGTCTATTTTATTTGTGAAAGTGCCAAAGCTACCATGTCAGTCCGAAACTGCGTCAGGGAATAGTCTAGTATCCTGGACTTACATTTCCACCACGGCCTCAGATCTGGAATAAGCTCCTTTGTCCACCTTGCCTTTTCGCTATCATTCGCCCATTCTCTCTGCCACTCTACTATCGTTCTTTCTCTCTCATTTTCATCTATATTTACATCTATTCTCCTCGCATACACCCTCGCTCGCTCTTTGCACAACAAAACGATCGGTATCACCGCTCCAATGACATATAGAGCCTCATTTGAAACTGTCCTATATACGCTAGATACCCTGAGGAGCATTCGCCTTTGCGAAGTCTCCATCAGCTCAGCGTATTTAGCAGTGTTTAGTACGCTACACCACACGGGGGCAGCGTAGGTTACCACCGACTGTAAAACTCCATTTTCCGTTCGGCTCGCGGAGATAAGAATACCCTGAATGGGCCTCCAATGTTTGACATCAGTCGTATCAACGCCTCCAGATTTCGGTTCGCCTTCTTTACCGTCTTTTGGATGTGTACTCCGAACCTTAGTCCTTCCGACAACCAGACTCCCAGATACTTAATCGATTTAACCGGTGCAACCTCCACACCTTTCACTATCAAGCGAAGAGAGGATGTTTCCCGGCTCTCTTTGAGAACTAACACCTCAGTTTTTTGAGGCGTTAGCTGTAGATCGTTCTCTCTGATCCACCTACTAATGCGACGCAGATTAGCAATGTACGTTTTCTGACTCGCCTTCGCAACCAGTGCTAGATCATCGGCATAAGCTATAAGAGTGCATCCCCTTGGCATCTGTAACCTCAACACCACGTCGTACAACACATTCCAGAGGATGGGTCCTAGTACTGAACCCTGGGGAACACCCTGCGACAAACTGATGCTGGTATCTTTTTCTCTTATGGACCTGTCAGTAAAGTATCTGTCAATTACATTGACCAGGTACTCACTAATGCAAAATTCTCTCAGCCTGGACATGATCTTTTCCCATGATGCCGTATTAAAGGCATTCTTGACGTCAAGCAAGATAAGAGCCACCCATCTCTTTGTATCCTGTGTAACTAAAGATATTACTTCTGTGACCGCATCTATGTCAGACCTTTTGGCCCTAAAACCATATTGGCGGTCACTCAGCGCATGCTTTTCTTCTAGCTCTCGCTCAAGGCGGCCTTTTACAAGCTGTTCGTAAAATTTAGCTATCGAACTAAGAAGGCAAATTGGCCGAAATCGTACCTCTTCACCTCTACCTTTCGGGATCAGTAATATATTATAAGTAATATATTTTCGGGATAATATATTATGAATTTAAGGAAGTAATATTTATTGTAATTCCAGCTCACGTTCCTTGTTCATTCGACGCAAAACATATAAGTTGGGAGTTTACCATTTCAAATGCGTCAAAGGGTAGAGAAGCAAAAACTATGACCCAAATTTCACGGCACAGACAAGTCAACACGAGGCGTGATAGAATAGGGTAAAGTGTGTCTGTGGAGGACTGCAATGTTGAAAGAATCAGAAAATTCAAATATTTGGAAGCAATATTAACAAACGATAACGACGTGCAAGAAGAAACCAAAACTAGAATTATCGCAGGCAACAAATTCTGTAATAAAGATCCTTTGAGAGAAACACATTTTTAAAAAACCTATGAATAAAATTTATAAAACTGCCGTAAGACCGATAGTATTATACGGATGCAAAACGTGGACACTAATAAAAGCTACAGAAGAAAAATTACAGTGCTTCGAATGGAAAGTTAAGAAAAATATACCGCTCAATAATGGAGAAAGGCATATAAAGACATCGGATAACAAATATAGAACTTAAGTAACTATACAAGCACTCAGACATTGTAAGAGATGCCAAGGCGTAAAGGTTAAGACGAGCAGATTATATTCAATGAGAACCAGATAACCAATGGCCAAAACTAGCTAGAAGTTTAACCCAAAAGGAAGCGACAACATGGCTAAATATACCATGGGCTTCGAGTTGGATAAAGACCTTATGAGGATCCGTAGGAAATGGCGGCAGATAGTACAGATATTCAAGACCCACGATGGGTTGTACAGCTACAGAGTAAAAAAGTATAATATCAACCGGGTAGCACTGCGGAAGAGATATTTGAAATGTATACTCCTTGTGCATAACCTTTATGCTTCTTTAGGGAATTTTTTTTTGTCTGTTTACCAATAACCATTTGGTTGTAAGAAATCTTCAAATTAGAAAGCAATTCTATTGAATTTCTTCTTCTTCTTCTTCTTTTTATGTAGACATGACTCTGCCTGTTTTTCAATGTGCCTCCAGTAAATTGTCGTTCCATCGTTTTCGTGGTCTTCTAACTGATAATCTTCCTATTAGGGAACCGTCGCTTGCCGTCTTTACTACTCTATTTGTTGTCATTCGGCTTATATGATCGTTCCATTCTACTCTTCTATTTCTTATTTAGTTTTTGATGTTCTCCACCTAGCAGTTACGTCGTATATCTGTATTTTTAGCTCTCTCCAATAGTGTCTTGCCATTAAGTTTTCTTAAGCATTCAAATTTTTACCACTGTGCTTTCTAAAACTTGCGAAGCAAATAGCTTGATAAATTACTCGACAAGGGAATCTAAAATGCATTCCACCTGCCGTCCATCATGGTCAAAATTCGTAGTAAATTCAGTTTCTGGTACTCCACACGGAGTAAAGAAATAAAACATAATGAACAATAAATTTGTCAACGGCAGAAGAATGCAGAAGGCAACTGGAAACCACTGCATTAAAGACCCATGGAGTATCCCTAGAAATCGTCATGGCTTATAGAAATGACAATCAATAACCTACTAATCATGGTTCTCGGATGCCAAGATTCGGCAGGGGAAGAAACAACAGTAACGACAGGGCTTCCCAGGCAGTTAGCCAGCGAAATCCCTGTTCACTAAATATATACAAATCCATCTGCAAAATCGCTACATGGAAGGTAAGAAGTATGTATGAACCTGGGAAACTGAGGAATATACAGCAAGATATGTTGCGACTGGAGATTGATATATTAGGAATAAACGATACAAGATGGATCAGCTCTGGCAAACTCAATACAGACAATGGACGAATTTATTACTCTGGAAGCAGCAACACTCAACACAGATATGAAGTTGCTATGATCCTCAGTGAAAAAGTAACAAGATCTGTAACAGGCTTCGTTCTGATGTCCGAAAGAATTATAATGCTGCAGCTATTGACAACCCATGGAAAAATGAACTTAATTCAGATTTATGCGCCAACTGCTGACAAAAATGAAGAAGAAATAGAACACCTGTATAGCGAACTTCAAAAAACATTACATCTCACAGCATCTAGAGATATAACAGTGATCATGGGTGATTTCAATGCAAAAATTGACGAGGGAAAGTGCTACCCTAATGTAGGAACATGTGGGCTTGGTGAAAGAAACGACAGAAGAGATCGCCTAATAGAATGTTGCCAGGAGCATAATGTTATAGTCGCAAATAAATTTTTTAAATTACCTAAGCGACGCCTTTATACATGGAAATCGCCAGCTGACAAAGACAACAAAAGCGTCAGAAATCAAATTGACTACATCCTAATAAAACACAGATATCGAAATTCAATTCAGGCAGTAAACGCATATCCAGGAGCAGACATATCCTCTGATCACCTTATTGCTAGGTTTCAACTTCAAATAAAAAAGACGCAAAAAAGTCACAACAACAATGCACTTAACATACAGAAACTAAAGTCAGAAGAAACAAATGAAAATCTGAAACACGAAATCAACACAAATCTAGATAGACACCCAAGAAATAATTGCAACGTAGAGCAGCAGTGGCAATTCTTCAAAACCTCTATATTGGAGCTATGTAAGAAAGTACTTACAACAACCAAATGTAAGAAAAAAGAGTGGATGACCCAGGAAATTCTAGAGTTGATGAATGAAAGGAGAAAAAACAAAACCATCAATACGATCCTCTATAAACAGCTTCAAAACCAAATAAGAAGAAAAATTAGGGAGGCTAAAGAAACCTACTTCTCTGAAAAATGTAAAGAAATAGAAGAACTGCAAAACAGATATGACAACTTTAATCTACATAAAAAAGTCAAAGAACTAGTAGGAAGTAGAAGAGCCTCGAATATATTGAATATATTGGAGGCAGAACAAAACTACGCCGGTGGAAAGAGTACATCGAGGAATTATTTCATGACCAGAGAGAAACTAGAACATCTGTAGATAGCCAAACGGGAGATGTAGGCCCAGAGATAACCAAATCAGAGGTTAGTCAGGCATTAAACTCAATGAAAACCAATAAATCTGCTGGTCCAGATGAATTACCAAGCGAGCTATTAAAGTTGGCCAACGAGAAAAACCTGCAAATAATAGTAGAACTGTTCAACGCTATCTATACTACAGCAATCATCCCCAGAGAAATGTTGACATCAGCATTTGTGTGTTTGCCAAAGAAAGTGAATGCCAAACAGTGACTATTGAACCATAACCTTAATGTCACATACCTTGAAAATTCTGTTGAAAATTATCTACGCCAGAGTTCACTCTAAACTGGAGCTGGATATTAGTGACACACAATATGAGTTCCGTAATGGCATGGGTACCAGAGAGGCACTATTGTCCTTCAACGTGCTGACGCAGAGATGTTTGGATGATAACCGTCCTCTTTACGTCTGTTTTATAGACTACAATAAAGTGTTTGATAAAGTAAAACATGACCGACTCATGGATTCGTACATCTACTTGGGAACAACAGTTAACTCAAATTGGGATCAAGCGAAGGAAATACGTATAAGAGTAGAAAAGGCAAGAGCATCGTTCACTAGCATGAAGCAAATTTTCACCTCTAAAAGCCTCACCCTACCTCTCAAAATTCGACTTCTGAAATGTTATGTATTCCTGGTTTTGTTATATGGAATGGAGGCGTGGACAATGATCGCAACATTGATGAAAAAAGTAGAGGCCTTCGAAATGTGGGCTTACCGACGTATATTACGTATATCCTGGACTGAGCACGTGACCAACGAAGAGGTACTACGCCGGATAGGTAAAGAGAGAGAGGTAGGAATAAGTATAAAGAAAAGAAAGTTGGAATACTTGGGTCACGTTATGAGACATAATAAATATAGAGTACTACAACTGATCGTTCAAGGGAAAATAGACAGCAGAAGGGGTCCAGGGAGGAGAAGACACTCGTGGCTCCAAAACTTGCGGCAATGGTTCGGATTATCATCTGCTGAACTATTTAGATCTGCCGTAAACAAAGTCAGAATAGCCATGTTGATTGCCAACGTTCGGAACGGACAAGGCACATGAAGAAGAGATGACCGACTCATGGAAATTTTAAAAATAAAAACCTAGATGAAAGAGATTTAAGGCTAATAACAAACCTTTATTACAATCAGCGAGCAATAGTACGAATTGAAAAGAGACATCTGAAGAAATGGAAATCAAGAGAGGAGTCAGGCAAGGCTGCATACTATAACCTCTATTATTTAACTCTTATTCTGAAGAGGTAATTCGAGAAACTCTGGAGGATGAAACAGTCGGCATAAGAGTAAATGAAGTCTTAGTTAACAACATCAGATATGCAGATGATACAGTAATAATAGCTGATAGTTTACAAGACCTGGAAAGACTCATAAATAAAATAGTAATCTGTAGTAGGGAGTACGGACTCTTGCTCAATATCAAAAAGACGAAGTTTATGAAAATTTGTAAAAACAACCATAATACTAACGAAATCTTGATAGTAGGGGGCCAGCAGGTCGAAAGAGTAAATAAGAACACTTACCTAGGAACACTTATAACAGAAAATAATGACTACACTGCAGAAATCAAAGTCAGAATCGAAAAAGCACGTTCTAATTTTATGAAAATGAAAAAGGTCCTATGTGGCAGAGACTTAACATTAGCTCTTAAAGTATGCCTAACAAAATGTTACGTATACAGTGTACTATACTATGGAGTGGAATCATGGACATTAAATCTAGACACAATGAGACGACTCAACGCCTTTAAAATGTGGACTTATAGAAGAACTATAAGGGTTTCCTGGGTAGATAGAGTTACGAACAATGAAGTACTGAGAAGGATAGGTAAAGAGGAGGAAGTCGAACTTACAATTAAAGAAAGAAAGCTACAGTATCTCGGATACGTGATGCGGGGCGAGAAGTATGGCATCCTGCGACTCATAATGCAAGGAAAGATAGATGGCAGAAGAAGCATCGGAAGAAGACGAATTTCATGGCTTAAGAACCTGAGAGAATGCAGCTCAAAACAACTATTTAAAGCTACTGCCTCAAAAATTAAAATAGCTATGATGATTTCCAACCTCCGTAGCAGAGATGGCACCTGAAGAAGAAGAGCGGTATTGCCACCGCCCTGAATCGAACCAAAATCTATCCCGTCATAGACCAATAGTTATCAAAATAGCTATTTACGTCAAAAAGAGAAATCATACGATTTCTACCTGGCGAAACCGAATTCAAATTTTTGCCACTGTGCTTTCTAAAACTTGCAAAGCAAACAGCTTGATCAATTATTTTTTATTTCAGGATAATTCTTATTTTACATAATACTAGGCTATGGTCGCTACCTACATCTGCTGAGTTGAGGCATCTTAAGTGGATTATTTTCGATGGATGTATATCTCTGTTGGTTACAACATAATCTATCATAGATCTTTGTCCACGGGTGTTATTTAATGTATTTATTGAAAAATCTATTGAATTTACCTATCGCATTGTAACATCGTTTAATTATTATAAATTAATTAAGCGCAAAATTTGACAGATCGTTAAAGTAAAACTGTTATATTGTGTGAATTCTTCAAATATCTTTCAGAAACCGGTACTGTGCTCTTCAGTGATGAATTTCCCTAGCAGGTGACCTCGTAGTCTCAGTCTCGTTTAGCGTTTTTAAACTGCAGTAAATTGTGAGTGTTATTTATTTTCATTTAATTACAAGCACGAGCCCAAATATTATTTTGTTGTCATTAGTAAGTCGGCAAAGCAAAGTAAGCAGATTGGTATTTTTAAACTGGCGGGTTGGGCAAATGCACCAGATTATTTAAAGTGTATAAACTCCTAAGAGGATTAGAGTAAAGTTTAGTTCATACGCCAGGGTTGGAAATGAAACCGGAGGTAGATTTCAAAAATGTCGGGACAGTTTAATGTGAATTGTGGATTAGAAAACAGTAGTCAAGATGGGACGTACATTTTTTTACGGCAATTTTTTGTAAATATTATTGTGATGTTAGAAAATAAAAAGTCATACAGACATGAACGTTAATCTTTTATTTGTGGAAAACTGCAACAAAAAATTTGTAGAAATGAAATCCTATCAAAATTCGAACAAGCGAGAAAAACGCATATGAACATAAAAACATTTTTTACTAGATCAGTTCTTAGTCTAGAGCTCAGAATTCGAATGATCAGATGTTTCGTTTTCTCTGTTTTACTGTATTGCTGTGAAAGTTGGACAATGTGTAGCATTTGCATTTTCCTTGAAGGAAATTTGTATTTTGAATTGAATTTTGATTTGTACTTTGATTTGTATTTTGAAATCCCCTCGTATATGTATTATATTGAGTCTTCTTAAATCGTCAGTCCATCTTGTAGGTGGTCGACCGACGCTTCTCTTGTCTTCCCTTGGCCTCCATTCCAATAACCTCTTTGTCCATCGCCCATCTGTCATTCTGGCTATGTGTCCTGCCCATCTCCATTTTAGTCTGGCTATGTTCTCGATGATGTCAGTCACTCCGGTTCTTCTCCTGATGTCTTCGTTGGTTATTCTGTCTCGCAGAGTTATTCCTAACATGGACCGCTCCATTCTTCTCTGCGTGACTCTCAGTTTGGTAGCTGCTGCTTTTGTTAAGGTAAGTGTTTCTGCTCCGTACGTCAAGACTGGGAGGACGCACTGATCAAATACCTTTCTCTTTAGGCATGTGGGCAGCTCACAAGAGCGGCACGAGATAGACGGGGTTGGAAACATGAGGAACAGGCGTATGTTCAGCAGTGGACTCTTGAGGCTGGATGATGATGTATTATATTGAAATCCACTCGTATATATTTAAAATCTCAAAGAATATTCTTAAGTGTATTTCTCTTTACTTTCGTACTTATAAAAACACCGAATTCTTCCAATTCATCGGAGCGTCGCTGAGTAAAATAAACCATTTTTAGAGTTGTTTATATCACGGCGCAAATTCTTCGATATTTTTTTTTTATCGAAACCGCTAAATATTCTGCGTTTCAAATAAATATTCCAGTTTATATGTTTTGTTTATGCTAAGTTAAGCGAATGAATTTAGAAGAATATTAGATCACTCTCGCTCTCGCTGGAGCTGCGGTCAAGAGTGATAAGCTTCAGCGTTATGTCCAAATTCACGTCGAATTTGTAAAGTTTTCTGTTTTTGCCCCATTTCAGGGAAATCTTCGTCTTATATTATGAAAAACAATTTTAGTAGCAGTAAATCGTAGCAAATTAATGTGTTTTTTAAGAGGCAGCAAGCTTTTTTTGTATTTTTGTACTTCGTAACTATTTATGTATATAGTATTTTTGCATTGTCTTATTTTTATAACTGTTTGTGGTAAGACACAATAAATGTTAAATTTTTTTTCTTAACATTTTGTTTATTTTTTAACTAACCCTTTTTTGAGTTTGATTTGAAAAAGATATGTTTTTCATTTTAAATAATTATTTCGATAGTTACAACTAGCTGTTGTAATAGTTATAATTAGGCACCTCGAAGTGGCGTCCTTTTTAATTTACTGGAGGTGTTTCCTGTTTCTTTTTGTTTTGTTTGTCCCAAGAGATTCATGACCCTTTGTTTCATTTTTCTGTAGTTGCCTCAATACAACCCCCTTGTCATTTACTTATCCACGACCCCAGCTCTCTTAACAAACCCTGAGTGCCGTTTGCACAAGTAGCGTTTATTTTGCTTGCCCTATCTTCGCCCCCAGTAATTTCTATCTCCAATCTTCTACCCCTTATAATAATACCCCATGTGGTAGGCAAAATATTATCGTTACAAATGGACTCTGAAAAAGAAAAAAAATAGATGCCTTTGAAATGTATACATACAGACGAATGCTGAGAATTTCATGTATACAAAAATTACCAATGGTAATTCGATGCATGAGTAAACAAAAAGAATTACTCAGCACAATTAAAGAGAGAAAAGAACCATAATTGGGTCATGTCTTGAGAGGTGAAAGATATTGTTTGGGAAAGTATGTACTATTTCTTTTCATATTTTTACTATTAATATTTTTCTTTTAGTGTACTATAATGTGATCTAATTCAATCTTGTATTCTAACGACTCTGTTAAAATATATTGCTTCCGGTTATTTCGTAAAATTGTAAACTGGCTATCTTATTTATTATGTTTTAAGTACGGAGAATTTGACTTCTTTTGTTCTTTTTGTGTCGCCAATACACACAAGTGTACCAATTCGTATTAAGGTCACAATTAACTTAAATTATCTCCAACTCAAAATCGCAACACAATAGAGTGATTTATTGGTGTACCCTCTTGGTATACAGACCACACGCAACGGTTAGAAGGTTCTTTTCTGACCGTCTTAAGTCTCAAAACACTTCATTCCAAGACAGCGAACCAAACACATCTAGTTTGATCGGTCTCGTATCATTAGCCTCGGCGTCCCGGGCGTCGTGATGCACCGCTACCAAATCTTCAGCCTCTTACGAATACATCAATATTTCAAAAGGTAAGTCTATATTCTTTGTACAGACAACAATAATGAGTAAGACCAGTTAATTTCTTAATTTACTGATAGTTGAATTTGCTATTTTTTGCTAATTTATTTACAAACAAAATATTGCATTTTTTTTTTCATTATTATTTATCTAATATCATTTAACCAGCGACCTCTTAAGTTTTATACAAAACAGATATGAATTACTCCAAATCATATTGGAAGGTAAAGTGAAGGGCAAGAGATCAGTTGGAAGACGCCAGAACTCGTGGCTGAAAGACCTGAGGAGATGGTTCGACCGCTCATCCGCAGAAATCTTTCGCGCAGCAGTTTCCAAAATTACAATTGCCATTTGGATCGCCAACCTTCGAAAGGAGACCGCGCAATAAGAAGTAGAAATGGAATAATTACAGTAATTACAGCCTCTTTCCATCTTACTTTATCCCAGGATTCTTTAGGTTACTTCCTTTACAATTATCATCTAATTTTTTACTTTCTTTATATTTCTTTCATTTACTTAATTAATTATGTTTGTTTAGCAAATGCTATTTACATTTAGTCTTTTCTATCTATGGTTTTCTTTATACTTCCTTTGTATATTTACTTGCAGGCAATCGATAAATATTATGCATCCCAACTATCCTGCTTTTATTCTTTTATCTTTTGCATAATGCTTAGTTCTTTATGTGACTCCAACACTTTGTTATTGCTTCCTCTTCTCATTACTGTATCATTATCATATCTTAGTCTAAAATCCGAATCTAGATCGAATCAAATTTTATACATAGACAAATGCGTCTTGCATGTAGTACCTAGCGGGTAGCGGGTAGACACTTTTCTACGATCCTGGTGGAAAATAGGTCTACTTCAGGCAAGCGTCCCTGCCCACGCGAGCCATACTTTGCTCTCAATTCCTTACTGAGAGAAATCATGTCCAATTCCTTTATCCTTTCAAAATCTAGTTTCCTACTTCCTATCCCTCCCTGGTGAAAAGCAGCAGCGATCATCAGTACCAGTTCAAGGCGTAGAGGAAATGATCCTGGACCGGCTTGAAACTGGATTACCACAAGCATGACTGGATCAGTTTAAATGGTTGTGGTACTGCGATGGGGAAGGCAACTGGAAAACCACCCCATTATATTTTCCACAAATCTAAATGGCAGACGAGAAAAAAAAATTTCCCTCAGTCCGGGGCACCTATTAAATGGGGAGAGGGTGCGAAGAATCCCCCCGTCAACTACCCAAGAAAGTGGACAGAGAATACAAATATACGACCGAATAGTATGCATTGCCACCTGGAACGTACTCAGCTTATTTATGTCCGGAAAACTGGCGGTTTAGATAAGTGCTTTTACTAAAGGATTTTTACCAGTCGATAATTTCTCTCTTTCTAATACTCTCTATGAACAAACCCGAAAAATGACTAAACATGAATTTAACGGATTTTTGCAGTAAGCCCACGATATATCATAGTATAGTACAGTATTAAAAAACCATTGTTATACAACTGTTTTTGTCTCTTTTTTTGTACAACTGTATTTTTTTGTACATTGTAAGGCTTCCATAGCGTTCTACATAAATGAACACAAAGTAAATCTGAAATATTTTGTTTTTACTCTGTCCTAAAATACGAATTTTAATTAACTCGGTTCAAAAACAAAACCCAGAACAATTTTGAAGCTTTTAGGTACACTGAAGTAATTAATATCTACCGTTTTTTCTACACGTATTCTCCTAACAAAAGACTGATGTATTTAATTGTTCCTACATTATATCTTAATCCCCGTCTTGCTTTTATAACACTGAGATCCGAGCAAAATCGATACGAAACAAGACGAAAGACCATTCAAGAACATACATTCCCGCTTTGTTCCAGTTGAAGTAACAGGCACAGCATTATTATGTTCAACAAATTACTAGAAACGGAAATCGCGATATTATTTTTCTTTATTAAGCTCTCGTGTATTTGCTTTCAATGCTTAATAAGTTCTGCTAAACTAACTTAAGAACAGATGTTGCAATTCGTGTTTCTGCATTCGAATTTATTTTATAAGCAGCACAAAATAAATTAATGTAGTTACTTATAAATGCAGGCGGTTATTTCAAAGAAAACGTTCACCTTGATACAAAAGAAGGGTACTTCTTTGGGAATGAGTTTAATTTGGTTTTCTGAATACGTTCAATATTACACAAACAGAGCAGGAAATAAGAAATAGTAAGATAAAAATTAGGATTATTTCGTAAATGTTTTTCGCTTGTTTACATATGGTAATTTCATCGGTAGTTATGTTATCTCTAGGGAAATTATACATGCATTAGTGATCATTCGTCTCTAGTTGATAACTGAATTATGTATTTGTTAATAATACCGAGACTACATCAAAACAAGATAATGCAATTAATACTAAATGACGATAGAGAGTGAGAGGTGAGTTTCTGGTGAGTATAACATAACTGAAATATATCCACTGAAAAAAGAAAAACTCCTACAAAAAAACCAGGCAGATTTGAAGATATCGAGGTGATACTCCCGCCAATAGATGTAACGATAATGCCGTCAACAGTTAGCCCTCTCTCTATGTACCCGCACTCTCACCAACAACCTACCACTATCATTGATGCGCACTGGAGATGTAATACCAGCCAAAAGTATAAAATGCGGCGAGGAATAATAAGAACTGATTGAACGAAGTTCATCAGAAGTATTGATCTGGCAAGAACTTCTACGCCTGTCTTTGGGTACCGATCAGAGCCCACCGTGCTTTCCCGCTGCTATCAGTATTGATCGACCGTTTCGTCCTTATCATAAGAAACCAAATAGACTATATACTTGTATCGAAATAGTTTCAACAGTGTTAAAACCTACCCAGGAGCTGATATTTAATCTGACCATAATCCTTTAGTGGGCGTGGACAGAACCAAGTTAAAGAATACAGGCGGAAAAACTGTAAAAAAAACCTGACATGAGAAAACTGAAATGTGGTGAAGTAAGAGAAATAGTCAGCAAAACAATAACTAGAAAATTTAAAGAAATCGATAATACAACGGAAAGCACAGAAGAGAAGATAGAATTTCTTAATAAAACGATAGTCGACATTAAAGACAATTTTATGAAGAACGAAGAAGGTAAAAATAAGACATGGATGATGACAGAGATTCTGCAGCTGATGGAAGAAAGAAGGAAAAACAAGAACAATAACTCTATGTATAAAACATTACAACGCGATATACAGAGAAAGATCAGAGAAGCCAAGCAGAAAGAACTAGAGAAAAATACCAAGAAAGAGACAGACAAATGTAAAAACGAAGAGTAAGTAAACTTATTAATGACAACGGAAACGTTTTCGTGGACAAGGAGAGTATTGATAATACCTGGAAAAATTACATACGAAATTTATTTTTTGATGAGAGGGAAAACCAGTCCCCAATACCTACGGAAACAGGACCAACTATACTAGTGGCAGAAATAAGACTAAAAAAAGGGAGAGCTCCAGCACCAGACGGAGTACAGTCTGAATTTCTTAAACTTTTTGATGATGAATCTTTAAGACTGCTGTGTAAAATCTTTAATAATTCTATGGCACAGGCGATATTTCAAAAGATTGGCTAGTTTCAGAATTTATTACGTTACCAAAGAAATAGGGAGAGAAAAGTGCAGAGAATATAGACTAATAAGTCTAATGAGCCGTCCACTAAAACTTTTTTTTAAATTATACATTGCAGAATATACAAGCTATGCGAAGAGAGAGTACAAGACACACAGATTGGATTCATGAAAGACGTAGGTAAGAGAGATGCACTGTTTAGTCTACAGGGATTATTCGAAAGATGCAGAGATATCACTTGTGATATCTACACCTACTCTGTGGACTACCAAAAAGCGTTTGACATAGTTCAACTCTGAAAAATAATGGATGGTCTAACAAAAGCCCAAATAGATGATAAAGACCGGCGTATAATACAAAATTTATACTGGAACCAATCAGCCACAATAAGAACAAATCTTGGAGATGAACGGTAGCGATCCAGATTCTGCGAGGCGTTAGACAAGGATGTATACTCTCACCTATATTATTTAACCTATATAACATGGAATCGTTTTAAATGGATAACGCCTAAACAACATCCGATATGCAGATGACATCATTATTTTTGCAGACAGTTTAAACAGTTTACAGCAACTAATAAACAAAGTAAATGAAGTAAGTTAAAGATTTGGACTACAAGCAAACATATTAAAAACAAAATTATGGTCATCAACAAAAATAAAATTAGAGAGGTCTAACTGCTTATCATGAATACACAAGTAGACCGAGTGAAACAGTTTTTCTATCTTGGAGCAATAGTAAACAAACAATGGGATCACTCACAAAATCTGGAGATAAAAATAAGGCTCCTACGATGTTATATATTCTGGATATTATACTACGGAGTTGAATCCTGGACACTCACTGAAGCGATGAAGAAAAAACTTAAAGCGTTCGAGATGTGGCTATACAGAAGAATACTAAGGATATCATGGACGGATAAGATAACCAACGAGACTGTACTACGAAAAATGGGGAAAGAAAGAGAAGTGATGTATACGATTAAAAGGAGAAAGTTAGAATATCTCGGATAGATACTGAGAAACGGCACTAAATACAGATTACTGAAAATAATCCTTCAAGGTAAAGTATTCGGAATTGGGAGAAGAAGAATATCATGCTCAAAAAACCTGAGGAAATGGTTCTCCACAACAACAACTGATCTATTTAAAGCATCAGTTAATAAAATAATTATAGCCAGAATGATCGCTAATATTCGAATCTAATAGGCACCAAAAGAAGAAGAAGAAGTTTCCGTCCTACACCTCGCCTTGGCCGAGTATTGTTTGGCCACTCATTGATCTTTGGATATTAAATAAATATCTTCCTTTATCCTACCCATTTATACGCCACTACCATTTATTTTTCGTTCAACGGCATCAATGTTGAGGACCACAGCCCATTTGTTATATAAATATATTTTTATTTAAAATAAACTTGCGTTTTACTGAATCTGGTGTCTTACAGAGCTACCCGACACAACGTACAGCTATGGGTATGTGTGATGAAAAGGGGAAATGGTATAAGCAGAGAACAACCCAACACATGGTCTCTGTTATTCTAGGGTATAAGGTCAAGTTTTTGATACAAAAAATTTAGTGGTGTCTTGTTCTTCTTCCTATGCAGTCCCCATTAACGGAGGTTGGTGACCACATTTCTAAAAGTTTCCCTTTTGCAACGTGGAATAATTCGTCTACAGTCATGTTTGTCCAGTCTCGAATATTTCGTAGCCATGACTTCCTCTTTCTACCTATTCCCTTTTTGCCATCAACTCTACCCTGCATAATGACCTGCAGAAGACTATATTTATCATTCCTCAGTATGTGTCCAAGGTATGCCGTCTTGTGTACTTTTATTGTTCTCAACAATTTTTTGTCTCGACCCATCCTTCTCAGCACTTCCTCATTGGTGACTCTGGCAGTCCATGGAATTCTCAACATTCTCCGGTATATCCAAAGTTCAAAGGCTTCAAGCTTCTTAACTATTTGCGCTTTTAATGTCCATGTTTCTACCCCGTAGAATAGTTGGGACCAGACGTAACATTCAATAAACCTCAGTCTCAGCGCAGTATTCAGATTTTTGTCACAGAACAATTGCTTGAATTTTAAGAACGCTGCCCTTGCCATTTCTATTCGTACCCTGATCTCTTGGTTTGGATCTAATTCTGAGTTGATGTAAGCTCCCAGATATTTATATTTAGTGGTGTAATATTAAATATTTATTTTAAAGTCTTTAAGGAACTTTATGATGATGTGCTGTAGCGGATAGGTACTCTTTTACAATCCGAATGAAGGACAGACCTATTTTATGAATGCGATCCTGCCATACGCAATATTTGAAACTCTCTCAAGTCCTATTCTATCGAGAAATTATATCCTAACCCCATTCCTACAAAATACCTATCATATCTTACCAATTTATCAAACCAACTCACCAATCGGCCTGGAAAACGTAATGTTTAAATGCCAAAGTCCCCTCAGCATAAACAGATATTCAAGAAAAGGATCCTCAGTCTCCAAAGAGAGAGAAATCCAAAGTCAAAAGAAGAGGCGAAGATCAGGTCAAACTAAAATCAGGCAACATACTTCACTATAAAAGAAAAATATAATCGGAAACTGGAGCAATAGATCTATCAATACAGAGAAAAAATGCAGAGTATTGACTGTATTTGGTATGGCAGAATTGAAGCAATACAATAACATACCAGCAAACGAATGGGACAGATACCTGACGGAACTGTTTAAAGAAAAGGAGAATAATAATCAACACAATAAGGTACCTGAATTAAGACACGAAATAGAAATCAGTTTTCAGGAAGTAGAGATAGCCATAAATTCACCCAAAAATAGAAAGTCACCAGGACCAGACGGAATAACCAACGAGCTCCTAAAACACGGAGGAGAAAGTATAACCCTAGAGATGACAAAACTTATACAAAAACTAATATTGCACCGCAAGATACCAGATGCATGGAGGAACAACAGCATAATGATACCAATGTTCAAGAAAGGAGATAAAGAAGACCCCAACAATTATAGAGGTATAAATCTACTGAACACCGCACTTAAGCTTACCACAAAAGTCCTAATCAACAAAATCAATAAACAAACAACTTTATCAGATGAACAACAAGGATTCAGTTTCGGACGATCTTGAGTAGACGCCGTATTTGTATTAAGATAAATCACAGAAAAGGCCATCGAGTACAATAAACCAGCATATCTATGATTTATAGACGTGACAAAGGCTTTCGATGGCATCCAAGTCGAAGACGTCTTACACCTACTGTATAAAAGAAACATAGCAATCAATATTATAACTATTGCCTCGGAATAGGACAGATTATCAGGACAAACGACGTAAGCTACGAATAAAGGACACTTTATAAGGGCATGGAACGTACTAAGTTGGTATCGACCTGGAATTTCCACAAGAGCAATAAAACAGCTGGAAGAACTACAATACGATGTGACTGCAATCGAAGAAGTCAGATGGACTGGGTCTGGGACAATCCAAATGGAGAAGTCAATAGTGTTATGGTCTGGACATGAAACACGTCATGAAAGAGGGTGTGGTTTTGTAATAAGCGAAAGGATTAAATCTGCTATACTAGATTTCAAAGCAATTAATGATAGAGTCTGTAGCATAAGAATAAAGGGCAAATGCTTCAATCTCTCGATATTCTCAGTGTATGCACCAACCGAAGAAGCAGCAGAGGAAGAGAAGGAAGAATTCTATGACTCCCTAACCCGATTATACACGGAAGCCCCAAAACATGACATCAAAATAATATTAGGGGACTTAAACGCAAAAATAGGCAAAGAACACATAAGGCCGGTAGCTGGAAATCAGAGTCTACATGACATTACCAATGACAATGGTTCAAGGCTGATTGAGTTTGCAGCAGGGTGCAACATGATTATCAAAAGCACCCAATTTGCCAGGAAAAACATATATAAGGTAACATGGAGATCAAATGATGGAAGAACGAGGAACCAAATTGATCACGTATTAATTGATGGGAGGCATTCCAGTAGTATAATAGACGTAAGAACTAGACGGGGACCAGATAGTGATACAGACCATTTCCTAGTAAAGGCCAAGCTCAGAACTAGAATCTCAACACAAACAACAGACAAACAGATGAAGATCGAAAGATGGAATGTGTCTAAATTGGAAGAAGAAGAGGGAAAGAGACAATACCAACTAGAATTGAGAAACAGATTCCAGGTGTTGGAAACGAAAGAAAATGAAAGAGAAAATATAGACCAGAAATGGCACTCCATTAAAACGATCATTACAGAAACAGCAGAGAAGTGTATAGGTCGGAAGAGAAAAGCAAAAAGAAATAAATGGTTTGATGAAGAATGCAAGGATACCTTAAAAGAAGCAAACAAAAGAAGAATCGACTACCTAGCAAACCCGACGTATGAAAAGCGTGAACAATACAATAGAGAGAGAGCATTAGCCAGAAGAGTAACTTCTGGAACAGTAAGGAGAAAAACGAGACAACATTTACAACAACAAATTGAAAAAGTAGAACGTGAACACAGAAGCAAGCAAAATAAAAAATTCTACAAAGAAGTAAGACAACATAAGAAAGGTGCATATATAAGAACACCGAACTTTGTGAGAGATAAAAATGAGCAAATAATTACAGCTGAAAATAAAATAATCGAAAGATGGGCTGAATACTTTGAAAGTCTTCTAAATGTCCAGGTAGACGCGGATGGAAATAAAGCAAATTGTGAGTACCAAACGGCCGAGATAGAAGTACCCCCGCCAAGCCTGGAAGAAATTATCACGGCGATAGAAACCCTAAAAAATGACAAATCCCCGGGACTAGACAATATTGATGCAGAACTGATTAAAAAAGGAGGGCATGAACTTAGAACTAAAATACACCAATTAATGAAAGAAGCCTGGGAACAAGAAATAATGCCAAAAGAATGGAGTGGCTGTATTATCGTGCCAATACATAAAAAAGGCAGAAAGGATACATGTGGCAACTACAGGGGAATCTCACTAATCGGTACTACATATAAGATATTAGCTTCAGTTGTACTAAAACGATTACTGCCATATACAGAGGCAATTATTGGCGATTACCAATGCGGCTTTAGGCCTGGAAGATCAACAATCGATCAAATATTTACTATCAGACAAATGCTAGAAAAGTATTGGGAATATAATAAAGAAGTACACCAGATCTTCATAGATTTCAAACAAGCATATGATTCCATAGATCGCTTAAAACTGTGGAGTGCAATGATGGAGTTAGGCGTACCAAAGAAGCTAATCATGATTGCGCGAATGTGTGTCAACAATTCCTTTGCACAAATTAGAATAGGAGGCAAAACTTCAAAGGCTTTCGGCATAAGCACCGGACTCAGACAGGGAGACCCGCTGTCCCCATTACTATTTAACCTAGCATTGGAATATGCAATGCGAAAAATCTATACCAGAGTCAAACCAGACATAACTGCCAGAGGAGCAAAGATTATTCTCGCATTTGCAGATGATGTAGATGCAGTAGCACAGACAACACTGGAAGTTAAGGATATAGTATCGAACTTTGAAGAAGCAACACTAAGCGTAGGCCTGAAAATAAACGAAGAAAAAACTAAATACATGGTCGTATCAAAAAAGGAACGACAGCGAATAAGACAAAACATTACCATAAACGATCATAATTTTGAGGTGGTCAAAGAATTCAAATACCTAGGAGCAACAATTACCAGTGAAAACACAGGAGAACGGGAGGTTGAAATACGAATACTGGCGGGGAATAAATCATTCTTTGCCATTCAACATCTAATGAGGTCAAAGCTTCTATCAAGGCGTGCCAAAATCCAAATGTACAAAACCATAATACGACCAGCAGTGACATATGGAAGTGAAACATGGACATTGAGAAAGAAAGAAATCAATAAGCTATTAGTATGGGAACGCAAAATCCTGCGAATTATATATGGTCCTTGCAGGGACAGCGTGACAAATGGATGGAGGAGCAGATACAACAATGAAATAGAGACTCTCTTCGGGAAAGGAAACATCGTAAGATACATAAAAGCCAATGGATTAAAATGGGCAGGCCACGTGGTGCGGAGTGATGACGACAGACTGATTAGCAATGTGTTTTGGGAAAGACCAGATGGTAGAAGATCGACAGGAAGGCCTGGAAAAAGGTGGAAAGAGTTGTAAAAGCCAATGATGATGATGAACCAATATTATACAAAGTCTCCTGAGTGTGAGTGTGGTGCGCAACGACAAACTGTCCGTCACAATGTTGAAAAATGACCACGAAGCCGGTTCCCTGGGGTTTTTGATGAGTTCTTGAATACAACCGAAAATGTTTTAGATTATATTGATACATTAGATGTTTGCAATACTCCATATAACGTGTTGTATTGTTTTTAATTATGTGTTATTATTACATGCCATACGCTACGTACGTACATGTTTCTGAACATGTTTTTATGCGATTAATAGAATGTTTAAAACCGTAATTATTACCAAATTTTAATGCGGAGATGGCGCCTCGATCTAAAGTGTTACGCACTAAATTCTTGGAACAGTATATTGTGAAATACCTCTCACGTTAGAAAATAAAACATTTCGCATCGAATCCGGAGCAGTTCGTCCAGCGACCAATCGGCGAAATGCATTACCATACGCGCAATAACGGTGCTATTAAATTTTAAATTAATTTTCGCATCGTGAAAATGAGTCGCTCGTTAACTAAAATACGGGTTAAGCGCACCCATTAAAACTATTACTAATTAATTTATTTGAAGTCCTGCAACAACAATTTCGAAAGTCCTCTATGGTATTTAAAGTTTGGCCAAAGCTTGTTTGGAATTGACAGTAGTTGCCACTCGCTATAATACGTCCAATTAGTGTCCGTACGATTTATCACTATTTTGAATTACTTCATATTATATTTTCGCCACGAATCGTAGGCGAGAGTATACATATTTAATTTGCAGTTCTTCTTCTTTCATTACATAGTTTCTGTATCGGTACCTTTATTCTTGTCTTCTTCTTGGTATACTTTAAGCGAGGAATTAATTTTAACCTTAAAATTATTTGACAATAATTTTAAGCAATACAGCAAGAAGTAAAGAAGCCTGGAAAACAATTAGAGGTAGTAGAACAGATAGAAAAGAATGCAGTAGGTTATCTCTAATAGCCCCAGAATTATGGGTCGAATATTATGAACAAATGCTGACAGAAGATCGAACAGAATTCCAAGATATGGCTACCAAAAATATGATATTTCCTACCGCGAAGAAACTGAAATAACACCAGAAGATATTAAAAAACACGCCAACGCTATGAAAAATGGAAAGGCTCCAGGACCGGGGGGAGTACCCATTGAACTGATTAAATATGGCCCTGACAAACTATTTCAGCTATTGGCTTATACTTTTAATTTATTCTTGAGAGGAGAAGAGCTACCCCCAGAATGTAAAACTGCATATATCAGCAATCTATACAAAAATAAAGGCGACAGAAAAGATTGTAAGAACTACCGAGGGCTTAGTCGAACTAACTCAATCTGTAGAGTCTACGGGAAGATAATTAAAAGCCGAATTGAAGATTGCTGGGAAGACGCTGAAGATCAGAGTGGCTTTCGTACTGGTCGTTCTTGTATAGACAAGGCTGCTGCATTGCACCTACACTCTTTAAGATTTATTTGGAGGGGGTTTTGGATATTTGGAAAAGAAAATGTGAACCTATGGGTGTTAAAATTGGAGACCATACACTGTACAGCTTGCATTTTGCTGATGACCAAGTAATACTTGCAGAAGATCAAGATGATATCCACTACATGTTACGAAAAATAGATGAAGAATATACTAAGTGGGGCTTATCAATTAATCCATCAAAAACAGAGTACGTAGTAGTGGGAGGTAAAGGAAAGCACTTAGAACTAGGAAGCAAACAAATTCAAAATACTGATAGCTATAAATATCTCGGTGTAAACATTACAAACAATGGTCGGAATACAAAAGAAATAGCTACTAGAATTGGTCAAGGAAATTCAGCAATACGTCAACTGAATAGTATACTGTGGAATAACCACATCACCCGAAACACAAAAATTAGGATATACAAAAGTATAATAGAAAGCATTGCTACATATGGTTCAGAGCTTTGGGTAATAAATAAAAATGACGCATCCAAAATAAAAGCAATGGAAATGAATTATTGGAGAAGATGTTGCCAACTCACTAGAAGATATAGAGTAAGGAATGCTGAAATCAGAGAGCGTATGGGCATAGACATTGACGTCCTGGAAACTATAGAATGCAAAAGGCTGAAATGGCATGGCCATGTAGAAAGGATGAATGATCAACGATGGCCAAAGAGAATGTTACAGTGGATCCCCACCAACCGCAGGAAAAAGGGTTGACCAAGAAGATCGTGGAGACAAGAAGTAAAAGATGGAATGGAAGATAGGGGTCTACAAGTAGATGACTGAAACGATCGCAAGCTAGGTTGCGAGAAACGGTGGCAGCTGTAATAAACTCATTATATATATATATATATATATATATATATATATATATATAAAATTATTTGGAGAGATTTGCGTCTTGTAAAGTCTTAAGAAGATTATTAAAAAAAAACTTTATAATAAGAAGTAATAAAATATTAAGTAATAATAATCTATCTATAGCCCAAAATCTATTCATGTGTTGAATATAGGCCTCTCCCATTTGTCTCCATTTGTCTCTGTCTTCTGTTTGTCTTTTCCACATTGGACCTGCTCTTTGCTCAATGTCATCTTTCCATCTTATTTGCGGTCGACCTCTTGACCTTTTTGCAGTATATGGTCTCCAGCGGCCAATTTTTTTTATTCCATCTTCCATCCTGATATCTTTCGTTATGCTCAGCCCATTTCCATTTTAATTTCAATGCATGTTCGACAGCGTCTGTTGTTTCGGTTTTGCATTTTATCCACTCGTTCCTCTTTTTATCTCTCAACGATATTTCCAACATTTGTCTTTCCATAGCCCTTTGAGTTTTCTTTATTCTATCTAAGTTGCTCTTGGTACACGTCCACGTCTGGGCACCATATCTCAGAATAGGTAGGACGCATGCATTAAATACCTTCGTTCTTAATTTTAAAGATATTTTTTGGTTTTTGATAGTATATGAGAGTTTTCCGAATGCAGCCCACCCCGTTCTTATTCTTCTGGTTATTTCTTTAGTCTGGTTACTTTTGTCTGCTCTGATAGCTTGTACTAAGAAAATATATTCTTGAACGTGTTATATGTATGTGTATGGTAATTACTGATCTGTCTTCTGTATTAGTCATTATTTTAGTTTTCTTTAGATTCATTTTTAGTCTTTTCTCAAAAGATGTTTTTTCTAGGTCTGAAATCATTATTCGTAGTTGTTCCATAGTTGTTGCTATCAGGAGTACATCATCAGCGAATCTTAGATGATTTAAATATTTCCCGTTTATACAAATCCCTTTATTGTCCCAGTCTATAGATTTAAAAATGTCTTCCAAAGCCAGAGTAAATAGTTTGGGTGGCGTTTTGATATATATTGTGGATTAACATTCTGTACCGTGAATCTATTCGGCAATTAACTAGCGCTTCTTCTACTGCCCATAGTTCTATGCTGTCAAACGCTTTTTCATAGTCAACAAACGCTAGGTATATTGGAAGGTTGTATTCATTGGTCTTTGCTATGACGTTACCCACTTTGCTTCACACCCTTAAAATTTTAAGGGTGTGAAGGTGGTCGGTTGTGCTGTACCCCTTTCTAAATCCTGCCTGTTCAACTGGTTGGTATGCATCAAATTTGTTGTTTAGTCTAGTTGTAATCACCTTAGTGAAAGTTTTATAGATTTGTGACAAGAGAGATATTAGTCTATAGTTAGCTAATTTTGATCTATTTCCTTTCTTATATATCAGAATTGTATTTGCCTTGTTCCACTCTTGCGGTATTTGTCCTTCAAGCAAACATTTATTGAAAAGTATCTTTAGGTATTCTTTTATCTTTTCCCCTCCTTGTTTTAACATTTCAATTTCAATTTCAATTTCATCGTCTCCCGGAGCCTTATTTTTTTCATATCTCTAATTGTTTTTTCTATTTCTTCTCCGGTTATGGGGGGTAATATTTCAGAGTTTACATTCATTATTTTCTTTTACAGGCGTTGTTAAGTTGTAACAGGTGGACTGTTTTTAGAGCTGTAGAGGTCACTATAATATTTCCTTGTTATCTTAGATATTTGGGTTCTGCTTTTTTCTATTACACCTTGTTTATTTTCCATCTCTATGATTTTATTTCTTCCTAGGTGGGACTTGATAGATCTTAAGTTTCTGTTTTCTTCTATAATCTTCTCGATTCGTTCTTTTTGATGTCGTTTGAGATCTTGTTTTATATGTCTTCTTATTTCTGTATTAAGGGTTTTGTATTCAGTTGTATTTCTTTTATTTTCTTGTAGTAGGCTTCTCCGTTGTTGTAGCATGTCTAAAGATATGGCACTTAGTTTTGATTTTTTGTCTGATAGTAATAATAATAAATTATATTAAATAAATTTAACAAATATATAAAAAAAAAATATTTAAAAACATTTTAATGGTCATTGTCCTGTAATTGCTGCAATCCACGGTTATGGAGGAGATCGTCCACTACTGTCTCGCAGACCGACAAATTAAGCCAAAACGATCTTCTGTTTTCAGGCATCAAAGGAATAAGTTTCTGTATTATTTCATCTTTTTTGCTTTTACGTATACCTCCTATGTTCGTATTTCTGCGAAAAATTTGACACCACGAATCTTACTTGCAGGAATTCAAGCTCCTAATAGTTTTCATCTTCGAAATTGGTTTTGAGTTTTTTTGAATTATTTATTAAAAATGTTTTCAAGGGTTCATTTTCATCTCCCTTTCGAGGTTGCTGTTTCTTTTTTGGCCATTCGAATGAAGTTTGTACTTGAAATACATTTAAATTTTTTCGTGATTGCCTTATAACAGACAATAAATCTTGAAAGTCAAATACATCTCTTTTTTAATTTATTGCTCAATGTTGCCATGAACACCATCAGCAGTCATATGTGTATGACCTTTGATAAGATATTTGAATGCTATGTTGTTTACATGAGAGGTGTTCAATTTTTTCACATGCGAAAATTCACATGTCATTTTTTCGCTCTATTACTAACTACCATTATACCACAATTTTACAATTATTTGCCATTCTCCAACCCTTCCTACTCACATTTCAACCCCACTCCATTAAAAATACAGACAGTTGTAAGATAGCAAACAAGAAAGACTCTCTCTTACCTGTTACCTAACGCTCGGGACAGATGTACCTCTCTTGCTTGTTGTCTATCGATGAGAACGGACGCTCTCTTTTCCCTGTTAACTGTCGTTTGTTGACAGGGGTGTTTTCTCTACTGTTGACTGCCGCTAACTAATTATCTTTCTCATGCTTTTAGTTACGCGAAAAATACCGCAAATACTGTTTTAAATCGTGTACAAACGCAAAATGTGCCCTATCTCGCGATCTCAGTGTTAGTAGCGCGAAACACGTGTTCAGAAACCGGTACACGGACAGATTTCGCGTATGAAAAACAACCGCAAGTGTAAGTCTGTCAATACCGCGAGTGTGTGGATCAGAAAAATTGGTAAGACTTTGTATAAACTTAATTTGCTATTGTCTGTATAACCTTTT
The DNA here is from genome assembly GCF_040954645.1 of Diabrotica undecimpunctata. Lineage (NCBI taxonomy): Eukaryota > Metazoa > Arthropoda > Insecta > Coleoptera > Chrysomelidae > Diabrotica > Diabrotica undecimpunctata. The sequence continues at coordinate 9,983,837 of NC_092811.1, read as the reverse complement.
ACCACATATCCTAATTTATTTGAACCAGCCCTATGTAATACAGTCCCCATTAACTGAAATTTTTTGTACAAGAGGTATGGGTATCATTATTTACCATAATCGCCAATGCAGTAAAAAAATACCAGTTTTTAATTTGGGAACTGCAATTATCTGCCCAAAAAACAAAATTGTTCGTATCAGGATCTTCTTTAAGTAAAGCATATATTGCATGGATGATATTAGAAGCAACGCGGACGCCAAATGCTTCATGCCAAACCACTGAATATTTGGAACTTGATTTCTTTTTTAAAAAAGTGAAGACTTTATTAAAAACAACTAAAAGATTAGTAAAAAAGACATCGTTTCCTGGTAACAATAATACTTTTTGCAAGTCAAAAGAAAAATACTTAGTTTTATTCTGCTTCTTCTTCTTTGGGTGCCGTGTCCGTATTCAGACGTTAGCCGTCATCATGTTTACAATTTCCTGAAACCTTTCTCTGTCGGCTGCTGCGCGAAATAATTCTTCTACTGTGGAACCACACCATTGTCTAATATTACGCAGCCATGAAAGTTTCTTTCGACCAATCCATCTCTTTCCTTCCACTTTTCCTTGTATTATAAGGCGAAGTAGATGGTATTTAGGTCCTCTAATTATATGGTTGAAGTATTCTGTTTTTCTACTCTTTATGGTGTTTATGAGCAGACGTTCTGAATTGATCATTTGAAGAACATCTTCTTTAGGATTCGTCTATAGCACCACAATTCGAATGCTTCTAACTTGTTTAGCATTGTGGTTTTTAACATCCATGTCTCACAACCATACAATAGGATGGACCACACATAACATTTCAGGACCTTCTTACGAATATTCATCGACAGGTTTCTGTTGCATAAAACTGGTTTCCGGGTCATAAAAGCCTTGCGTGATATTTCGATCCTGGTTATTATCTCTTCATCAGAGTCACAATTTACATTTAACCAGCTGCCAAGGTATTTGAAATGATTTACCTTTTCGATCTCCTCTCCATTAAGAGAAATCAGACCTTGATCTATATTGATCTTTTCAACTGCCATCCACTTTGTCTTTGAAATGTTGATTTTTAGGCCTCTCCGATAGCTTGCTTTACTGGCTAGATTTAGTATTGTTTGGAGATCTTGTAAATTTTCTGCAAGAATGGCTGTATCGTCAGCGTATCTAATATTGTTGATTACTTCTCCACCTAGGCTTACTCCCTCTTGTCTGTCATCTAAAGCCTCCCTAAAGATTTCTTCAGAGTACAAATTGAAAAGAGTGGGGGACAAAACACAACCCTGCCGTACTCCACGTTTGATGGGTATTTTTTCAGTCGAACTGTCTTCAATTTGGATAGAGGCTACTTGATTGTAATATAAGTATAGTACCTTAGTTTAATTAGTTTCTGGTAATCCTGGAAAAACCGACGGCATTGAAATTAATGTCTTGGGATACAAGGTTGTAACTGAATTATGCCAAGATATACCACACAAATCCTTGGTTGTTTTTGATAACTTTTTTACAAGTTGTAAACTGTTGGAAAATTTATATGCTAAACAGCTGAATGGTATAGGTACAGTCAAACCTATACGCAAAGGTTTACCTGATTTCATGAGCAAAAAGCAACCCAAAAATAAAAAACTTCAAAGGAATTGTTTGAGCAGTTGCCCTATAACAGCAATAAAGTGGTTGAATACCAAAGAAGTCACGGTTATTACAACTGGCAATCAACCACATGAAATAACCATGATAAAATGTTCACAAAGAGGTGGCACAAATAAAGATATAATATGCCCAAAAGTTATTGCAGATTACACACTAAACATGGGAGGTGTTGATCACTTTGATCACTCTAGATCATCAAATAACATAAGTAGGAAGTCTAGAAAATCATAGATGAGATTGTTCTTCTTTCTTTTAGATGCAAGTGTGATTGATGCATGTATTATGTACACAAGAATTCATGATCAAAAAAATACTTCCAACGAGGCTTCGCCTTGGAAAAGCTCTCATAGGTGACTTTACAGTAAAGGCATCTTGACCTGCGATATTTAAAATCGGGAAGGTTTGGTGGTTCAGACGAAATTCGGCTAAACAATGTAGGACCACATTTACCAGATGTTCAAAAAAATTATACAAGATGCAGATTTTGCTAAACAAAAAAAAGAAGAAACACGATTTAACATTATATGTAGTTACTGTCAAGTAGCTTTATGCCCAAAAAAATGTTTTAAATAATTTCACAATGCTTAGTTGAGACCTAAATTAGTTTTGTCACCCATATATGCATTTTTGTATTTTTTATTAAATAAATTGTTTAACAAATTGTACAAGGGTAATTAATTTCCCACCTACAAACATTTTTTAAGGAATAACAGGAAAATAGTTCCCACCACTTTTTTTATTGCTTTTTGAAATTATTTTTTATTTCAACAAAAATATGTTTTATTTACTTCCTTTAGATATCAAAATTATATAAACAAACAAATTAATTCTCCTTATATTCCATGTCTAATTAAGGGTTAAAATGCAATAAGTAAGAAATATATCTCGGAGTAATTTGATTGTAACTAATAAGAATTAAACTCACAATAAAAAAACCGACAACACACAGTTAATTTCTGTCGATGAACTAATCTGAATTAACATTTGAATATTTTTGATAAGTGTCCCACACGTTCGCAAATTCGTGCTATCACCCACCCTCCTTTCTTAAAGCTCGCTCAAACCAAACTCAAACCAATCTGAGCAATCGGGTAAAGTAATATTCCCAACAGTACAAATAATTTGTATCGCCACCTCCGCTCTCAACAGAAGCTTCAATTTGAAACGACGTTCCTAATCAAATTTCCTACTTCTTTTCGAAGGACAAGTTTGTCGGGCTAACTTTAAGTTCGATTCCGTTTCAATCTCTTTTGACCGGTTGACCATTGGGGCATAAAGGAAAATCTTCAGAAAGTAGAGAGACGATAAAGAGATAAGCTGTGATGTCGATTTTGGAGTATTATTAGGCTAAATATAAATAGGTATTTTATAAAGCTTAAAAATGGAAAAAAAAATCTAAAATGCATATAAAGCAGGTATACGAACCTTACTTCCAACGGTTTTACAACGAGAGCAAGTTTAAAAGAATATTTTTATTCAACTAATTCAAAAGAAATTTTAAATTAGGTACATCAATACAAGAGGGCCATTGGTTTACAAATATATAAAGATTCTGTTAAGATATGTTTGGTATATCTGGATCTACTTCTAATCAGAAATCCTTATCTAATTACACAGTAATAAATTGGGAAAGTAATGTGGATGTTGTAAAGCTTTCCACTTTATATGTCAAGCAGTTCTTAAGCAATATGAGCTCTATGGAATTGAGTAGTATCTTGTAGATAATAAACGACTTATGTGCTTTATGAAGCGTTGGTTATTGATGCTTTTGCAAGCGTTTTAAGAGATTTGAATATCTTAATATCGCTAATTTTATTTTATTATTATCGGAAATTTAGTGGGATCCTTTGGTCTAGGGGAACGTAATGAGCGCGGAGACCGTTTGATTGAATTTGCAACTGAAGAACAGCTCGTAGTGACAAACACCTTTTATGATCTTCCTCCTAGACGACTAAATACCTGGAAATCTCCCCAGGATACTCCAGATCACACAGTACTAAATCAAATAGACTATATTCTTATTAACAAACGATTTAGAAACTCTATAACATCTGTTAAAGCGTACCCGGGATCCGACATAAATTCGGACCACAATCCACTTATCGTCAAAATGAAACTTAGTTTAAAGAAAGTTCAAAGACCAAAAATTATGAAGTACGATATTAACCAACTGAAAAATAAAACAGTAAAGGAGAAGGTACAAAAACGCCTAAAAGAAAAAACGTGGGCTCGTACAGAAAAACCATGGGCTCGTACAGAAACAGATAACACAGATGTAGAACTAGAAAATTTGCACAAAGTAAGTCAAGAAATAACAAAGAAATACTTAAAACCTGAAAGAGCAAATAAAAAGGAATGGATGACGGAGGAGATTATATGTATGATGGAAGACAGAAGAAACGCTAAAGACAATAAGAATTACTATAACAACATAAATAACGAAATAAAAAGGGCTATTAAAATAGCAAAAGAAAATTGGTTTAGCTCGAAGTGTACAGAGATAGAGTCATTACAACAAAAACATGATTCATTTAACCTCCATAAAAAGATTAAAGAAGCGGCAGGCTTATATAAACACAAGAACACTGGATTCCTGACAGATAATCAGGGAAACATAGTACTGGAAATAGAGCATAAAAGGGATATTTGGATTAAATACTTGGAAAAAACTTTTGAAGATATACGAAGTAACACTGGTATTACAACAAACACCAATTGCGAATCTGGACCACCATTTACAGTCGAAAAAGTAAAATATGCCACCAAAAGCACCAAAGATGGTAAAGCAGTAGGCCCTAATAATTTCCACTCAGAATTCTTAAAACTTATGGACTATGATGGCATAAAATGGTTGACAAATATATTTAACAATATATATGATACAGGCATAATTCCCCAAAAATGGTAAATGTCAGCTTTTATAAATCTTCCAAAAAAACCCAATGCGAGAAAGTGCGAAGACTATAGAATTATAAGCCTTATGAGCCATTTACTTAAAACATTTCTAAAGGTCATTCACAAAAGAATATATACAAAATGTGAGGAACAACTAATAAGAACACAATTCGGATTTCGCGATGCTCTGGGAACACGGGAGACCCTTTTTGCTGTACAGGTGCTATTTTAGAGATGCAGGGATGTGAATTGTGACATATACGTATGCTTTATAGATTACCAGAAGGCATTTGACAGAGTAAAACATGACAAATTAATGACTCTAATGCAAGAAATTGGAATTGACAACAAAGATCTTAGAATTATCAGAAACATTTACTACAATCAAACGGCCAAAATCAAAATAGAAGACCAGTTAACTGATAAAATTGCAATAGAACGTGGAGTACGACAGGGCTGTATTTTGTCTCCATTGTTGTTCAATATTTATTCTGAATGGGTATTTAAGGAAGCTTTAGACGGTTATGCGAAAGGAATACTAATAAACCGTGAATGGTTGAATAACATTAGATATGCAGATGACACTATAGTTTTTGCCGATAATCTGAATGACTTACCGATATTAACAAATCGCATAACAGAAGTCAGCAACAGATACGGACTAGCTTTTAACATAAAGAAAACCAAATTTATGACAATTAGTAAAAAACCAATACTACACGCTCAACTTACAATCAACCAACAGAATATCGAAAGAGTCGAGCAATATACATATCTAGGCACCAATTTAAATAGCCAATAGGACCACTTAACAGAAATTAAACAACGAAGAATAAAAGCAAAAGCAGCATTCGTTAGAATGAGAACTATTTTCAACAGTCGAGACATATCATTAAAAACAAAATGCCGTCTATTGAACTGCTACATAATCGCAGTTCTGCTCTACGGAATGGAAGCGTGGACACTGACTGTTGCATCTATGAATCGGCTCGAAGCTTTCGAAATGTGGTGTTATAGGCGCATCTTACGTATAGCCTGGGTTGACAGAGTTACTAATGTGGAGGTCCTGCGTAGAATGGGAAAAGAATGTGAAATTGTCATGACCGTCAAAACTAAAAAGTTGGAATATCTAGGACATGTAATGAGAAATCAAGAACGTTACGGCCTTCTCCAGCTGAGTCTCCAAGGGAAGGTAAATGGTAAGAGAGGACCGGGAAGAAGACGCATTTCCTGGCTTCAAAATTTACGAAAGTGGTATAACACGACTACCACTGAACTGTTCCGCGCTGCAATAAACAAAGTAAAGGTAGCCGTGATGATCGCCAACATCCAGAACGAATAGGCACTTTAAGAAGAAGAAGAATATCGCTAAACTTTTTTATTATAACCAATTATAGTTAAAGGTTTTATTTGGACTTAAACGATCAAAACGTATTTTTGCAGAAAATGAGTAAAATACTTAGAACATATAATAGAGACTATATCACTAGACTATTTTTAACTGATAAAACGTCATAGCAGCGCCACGTTTCCTACTGACAAAAGTTCTTCATGCCCGTGAGTTATCAGCGACAAAATTATGACAGATCCGTTACGAAGGTGTCTGGAAATTCTATTGTTGTCTCTGGTTCCTATTGTTCTCTGGTTCCTAGTCCGTTTCTGAACCCAAACTGACTATCATCTACTCCTTCTTTCAGTTTTTTATTTATACGACCATGTATTATTTTCAGGAATAATTTGAGAATGTGACTTATTAGTGATATTGTTGTGTATTCACTGCAATATTTAGCGTTTGTATTTTTAGGGATAGCACAAAAGATGGAGAGTAACCATTGTTTCAGTATGTGTCATGTTTTGTATACTGAGTTAAATAAGTCTACTATAATGTCTAAGGTTTCATCATTTATGCATTTTAAGGTTTCTGTGGGGATTTGGTCTGGACCTACTGCTTTACCATTTTTGCTGTTTGTTAATGCCATTTTAATTTCCTCTTTTAATATCTTTAAAATCATATCCTCTTCTACTTCTATCTCCATCTGTTCTGTTCTATTATTGTCTTTGAACAGTTCATTGATGTATTCTGTCCATCTCTTTAATTTGTCGTGAGTATACAACACAAGTTTCCCATCTGCATCTTTCAGTATTCCCAGTTTTCTTGTTCTATTGTTGTGAGTTACTTCTTTAATTTTTTTATATGCGTTAAAACTATCATGTCTTTTCTGGTATTCTTCTATTTCTGCGCATTGTTCTTATCCATTGTTCTTTCGCTTTCTTAATTCTGTATTTTATTTGTTTATCCACTTTTTTGTACATCTGATTATCTTTGTTTTTATATTGACGTCTTTCTTCCATTACATATAAAATTTCTTCCGTCATTCATTGCTTCGTTTTATATCTGGTTGGTATTAGAATTTCTTTTTGACTTTTATCTATTTCTGTATTAATAACCATTTTTTATCCGTCTCAGTATTTTGTAGAATTTGTTCTTTAACATCCATTAATCCGCTGTTGATTTCATCTGCCAGGCGTTACCTTATGTATGGGTTCCTTAATTTACTTGTATTGATTTTTGCATTTGTTGTTCTTCGTTTTATTATTTTCATTTTGAGCCTAATTTTGGTCACTACTGGGTTGTGATCTGATCCTATGTCGGCACTTGGATAGATTTTTGCGGATATAATTGCGTTCTTGTATCTTTGTCTAACTAATACATAGTCTATTTGGTTTCTTACAATTCTCTCTTCTTGATCTGCTGGTGACTTCCAGGTATATAGTGTTCTCTTTGGCATTTTGAATAATGTATTAGCTTAAACAAAATTATTGTTTTGGCAAAATTCGATAAGCCTGTCACCTCTTTCGTTTCTGTTACCCAGACCATATTCTCCTGTACATTCTTCTACTTTTTCTTTCCCAACCTTTGCGTTAAAGTCTCCCATTATAATTGTTACATCTTGCGTTTTAACGGATTTTAAAATGTTGGCTAGGTCTTCGTAGAAAGTTTCAATATCGCTCTCTGGTTTGTCCTCAGTTGGAGCATAAACTTGTAGGATGTTTATTTTGGGTTTGTTCTGGTTTAATTGTAAGAGTATAATTCTGTTGGAGTATGGAGTGAAATTTATTACAGCTTCATCAATGTTTTTGTTTAATATTATCCCGACACCATATCTGTGTGAACCGTCTTGACTTCCTGAATAATATATTGTTTTGTTGTTGATTTTTACCTTTCCTGAGTCGGGCCATTGGACATCGCTGATTCCTAAAATATTGTGTCCATTGAACAAGGAATCTAAGTTCCTTTAGTTGGCTGTATACCATATATCACAAAAATTTTTATTAAAAATCCTTTATAAAAGGTATCTTATATACTAAAAGGCTAAGCCCTTTTCTTGTGCGCAATACTCCTCCTAAACGGTGATTGATAGGAGAATAATTTTTTCAAATAATTGAACAGATTGTTGAGTAGATTCCCTCTAGGGTATAAAATTTAAAAAATTCGAACCGGTTTAAAAATGGCGGCCATAAAATTAATTTTTTCTATAGTAAAGTATAGGTGTTCAATATTATATACAATGCAACAACGCGTCAATTCTCGAATGCTGGAATGCACCAACAAGTGTTTCCACTTAAGGAATAACGATAATGACCACTCAAAATTCGGGATCCTCCTGTCTCCGATTTTAATTTATGGGGTCTGTTTTACACTATCTGATGAGTTGGTATTTTTTTATTTTTATGTTTAGTTAGAAAGTATTCTGTTTCCAACAAGTGCAGCGTGTGTGAGGTGTTGTGATTGATATTTAGAGATTTAGACTACGTTTTGAGTTTAATACTTGAAGAATTAAATAATGAGGTAAGCATTACTTTGTTTTTAATTTATTAGTTAGAAATATATTATTAATTTTGTTGGGAATAAGCCACAATTTTACTTTAAATTAGGTTTATTTTAAATAAATAAATAAAAAATAAACTTATTATAAAGTAAAATTGTGGCATATTCTCAAAAAAGTGGAACAGTAGGCGGTAGTGTAGACTAGCGCGGAGCATCATACTGTTTTCTGTATTTTTTAAATTTAAATAATATTTAAATATAAATTTAGTTAGTTAGTTAGCTAGAGTTCTAAAACCGACTTCTTTTTCTTAAACGTGGCATTTTACAATCTAAAATATGCAAAAAAAAGTTACTTCTGGTTTTACTTCCATTTTTTATTTAAGAGGGGCGGAGTCTAACAATCATATTGTTTCCGTTTCCTAATGTGAATCTTCCTGAAAATCCTAAAAACTACTGTATCGATTTTTAATTAAAAAAAATTGGCGTCGATACAGTTTATTTTTAGGATTTTTGGAACATTTACACCAGGCGACGGAAACGATGGATCGACAGACTCCGCCCCTCTTAAATATCAGCAAAACTTACATCAAAACTCGATGTCGAGTTGGTCCGCTAGTATAATTTAAAAACAGAATCGAGCTATATCACAAAAGGTTTTCGGAATCCATATTCCATCATCAGTGTCCTAAAAATTATAAAACCACTTAATTAAAAAGAACGTGAAATTTAAATTTTGACCAAGGTTAATACAAAATGAAGTTAATACTTACTAGATATACATGTATTGAGACACTAAATATGTGGGTAAAAACCCGTCAAAAATTGCTATATTTAGTCTCAATTGATAAACACTGCACTATAAACACAACGTAGGTCTTTGAATGTAGAAACACGACTGGAATCTGACAAAAAACTGCTAAAAATTAATATTTTTTTGGAGAGCTCCGAAAAATTAGAAACATTTTAACAGTTTTTGAGTCTAAGGTATTATGCGTATTATTTTAGGATAGTCGGCTTGTGTTATTAAAAAAGTGTTCATTAGTCTCTTTCCTCTTTCTTCTTTTTCTTCTTATGCCGTCCCCATTAACGGAGGTTGGCGACCACATTTTTAAAAGCTTCTCTGTCTTTTGCAACGTGGAATAATTCGTCTACAGTCATGTTTGTCCAGTCTCGAATATTTCGCAGCCATGACTTCCTCTTTCTACCTATTCCCTTTTTGCCATCGATTCTACCCTGCATGATGACCTGCAGAAGACTATATTTATAATTTCTCAGTATGTGTCCAAGGTATGCAGTCTTGCGTACTTTTATTGTTCTCAACAATTTTTTTTCTCGACCCATCCTTCTCAGCACTTCCTCATTGGTGACCCTGGCAGTCCATGGAACTCTCAACATTCTCCGGTATATCCAAAGTCCAAAGGCTTCAAGCTTCTTAACTATTTGCGCTTTTAATGTCCATGTTTCTACCCCATACAATAGTTGGGACCAGACGTAACATTCAACAAACCTCAGTCTCAGCGCAGTATTCAGATTTTTGTCACAGAACAATTGCTTGAATTGTAAGAACGCTGCCCTTGCCATTACTATTCGTACCCTGATCTCTTGGTCTGGATCTAATTCTGTGTTGATATAAGCTCCCAGATATTTATATTTTGTCACTCTCTCTATTTGCTGTCTACCAAGAGTTAGTTGTTCATTATTTATTGGACTCCTTGATACTATCATAAATTTGGTCTTATATGTGTTGATGTCAAGTCCCATTTGAATGCATTCACTATTTATTGCATCTAGTAAAGTTTGTAGTTCTTCTATACTCTCAGCCATAATTACCGTGTCATCTGCAAATCTCATGCTGTTTATGATTTCTCCACCAATTCTTATTCCCTCTTTTCTTTCCCATAAGGCTTTTCTGAATATAACCTGTGAGTACACGTCGAAAAGAGTCGTAGACAAGACGCATCCTTGCCTAACCCCTCTCGCAATCGGTATATTATTTGTTTCTATATCGTTCACCTTTACTACTGCTTTTTGGTTCCAGTATATAGCCTTAATAAACTCAATGTCTTTTTTGTCTAAATTGATGTTTTTAATTCATCTATTAACTTCATGTGCTGCACTCGGTCAAAGGCCTTCCAAAAGTTTATGAAGCATACATATGCACTCTTGTTATATTCCCGACATTTCTGCAAGAGTACCGTCAACGCAAATAATGCCTCTCTTGTACCCATGCCTCCTCTGAAGCCAAACTGAGCCAAACTCTTTCCTCTTTATTTTTCTAAATATTTTCCTCTGTCTCTTTTAGAGAACATGTTTTCTTATTATATACTTAATTAATTATTAACAGTTTTTTTTTTCTAATTGATCCTACACCCTAAAATTTTAGCAAATTTTCCAGTAACAATAAAACTGCTTCATTATTTCGAGTGCCTTTCCAAACGCACTCACTGAAACAATCAATAACTGGTTTAAAATACTCAATCTGGACAAATTACTGCACCGAAAACACAATTTGAAAAAACGGGAACAAATCAATTACACCTGTTATTTGGTTAGTTATGTCGCCAATGAAGTGTTTATTGTCTGATCGGTTTTATCCCCTTTGTCATGGGATTTTAAAGAGAAAAAGTAAAGGATTTGACATAAAGGGATTTATGTTCACTTAATTATACTTGAACAATTACAATACTGTACATACTCCTGCCGCGTACGAAGAATTCAAACGATTTTTCGTAGTCCACAAATATTAAGATCAGTGGCGTGTTTTTAATTATTTTATACTTTCCATATTATCCAAATGGCAAATGTAGTTTTGGAAACTAACCATCTCCTTAGGTCTTTCAGCGACGAGTTCTGGCGTCTTCCTACTGATCTTTTGCCCTGTACTTTTCCTTCCGGTATAACTTGAAGTAATTCATATATTTCGCCTCTCAACACATGACTCAAGTATTGCATTTTCCTCTCTTTGATTATTCTTAGTAATTCTTTTTGTTTACACATGCGACGAAGTACCTCAACATTAGTAACTCTTTGTACCCATGGAATCCTCAACATTCGTTTGTATATATACATCTCAAAGGCATCTATTCTTTTTTCTATTTCAGAGTCCATTTCTAACTTTCACAGCCATACAGTAAGATAGAAACAACGTAACATCTGATCATTCGGATTCTAAGCTGTAGTTAATAATAAGTTCAAAGTTTATAAGTTCAAAGTTATTAATAAGACAATATGGAGTATTGTTAAAAAAGAAATCTATAAGGAAAATACTACGTCCAATCTGAGCTTAACACCAGAAAAGATTAACCAATACGTTACGAATATAGGAGATATTATATCGAAATCAATAGGAAACTCTGAACATGGCATAAACTACTATCTAAGCAGGCTACCTAGAAGGTCAAGTTCGATTTTTATGCCCCTAATAGTAGCATCTGATGTAAAATAATGCATACACAAATTAAAAAGTCCTCATGTGTTGAGCATTATGGTTTTAACAGTAAAATTATTAAGGCATCTCTAGATATAATTAATATGGAACTACTCACAATAATATTTAACAAATGTATTAACACGATTTACTGACCTAATGTATTCAAAATATCAAATATCAAAAGTAATTTCACTTCATAAAAAAGGAAATAAAAATGCTCCAGACAATTACCGATCTATTACCATAGTACCAATAATAAGTAAAATTTTTGAAATCTTAATTAAAGATCGTATAACAAATTATTTGGATAATTTTTCGACTGTTCTAACAACCATTCAAATTTCGTCATTTTGTGTCATGTGGAACAATTTCACCCAATCATGTCAACATTAGACTGATAATTGCATTCAGTGCAATTTTCAATCCCTATGACAACACGATCGAGTTTGACAACTTCATCCAAATAAATTTTAAAATGTCACGTTTGATTCATTTGTATTACTGTTTTTGCCATAGTATTCAGATAGTTTGGATTTTCGATAAGCAGAATCGGTAACCAGTTACTTCAATATTAATCTTTTTTCGTTTTTATTAAAAAAAATGGTGGAAATGCAGTGCATGCGCCAAAATTTCTAGGGTATCGATATCTTCTACAGTAACTTACAAGTTTTCTATTGGCAATGTTAACTTTCAATGGATATTGTTAAGAGAATTATATTGCTAAAGAATAAATTTTAAAAATAAACCATAACAGCGTGCTTTTTATCAATGATATGATCGAAATCGTTCAAAGTTAATAATACGTCTAACTCGAATAAAAAACTTCGACTTTTAGCTGACAATAGACCGAGTTTTTATATTTCTAGAAATCAGAAAATCATTACATATTCATCGGCGAACAATAGACGAAGATCTTTATCGTATCATGGCTGATACGCTACTGAAGGCGAGCAAAAACTTAAAACGGTAAAGGTCGACAATGAACCCACAATCCTAACGAGCATTCGGGGGAAGAAAGAATACAATATACGTTATCCATTTTGTAACGCTCTATATTTTCAGTTATTCTTTCTCGCATCACCGCCTACCTATAGTAAAAGTCGGTTTTCCAAAGCTCACTCTGTTTTCGTGAGCGTCTAATGTAAAAATAACACTTTTGAAGCAATAACGTATTCGTGCGCAAAAAATGGGGAGCGGACGAGCAATGGCGTGAGACTCGTTGCCCCGGGGGACAATCCTAACGTTTTAATTTCACGCGCTTACCTGCACACCATTGATATCGATGATTATAATCCGATGCATTTTTCAGGAAGGTTTTATTATCCGTAAAGCAATTCCGATTTGGGATGGATTTTCACTTGGCATTGTGTCCAAAATAAAATAACACGCTATTCTAAGAGAACCATCAAATTTATGTTAAATGAACGTTTCGTCATTTCGCAGTATTGGCAGTGTTTGGACGCAAATTACACGCCAATTAGCACAAAATTGTCTGAACGGCAACATTGTAAAAGTCAGAATAAATTGTTTCTTCTAGTTGACAAACACGTTTTTCATTCTGTCAAAGTTTTAATTAATTTATTCAAGTTTATTCAACAAGAAATCCATAACCAGCGCAAATATACAGTCCAACGTTTCATGCTTTCTTCTAATCTACATCAAGAAAGCAAGTATTGTTGGTCCATTAAAATATTCAACAGTTCTCTTCGTAACGGAAATCAACGTACCCCTCTAGGAAGGTATCGGTCTGGTACTGTTAGGATAGTTTACAATAGGTCATACGAAGTAATATCCTTTTTAACTTTTCTATATTATAATTTTCTTTGTTTTTCCTTCAATATAATTTATTATTCCTAATATTTGACTTGAAACTGATAAAATGTCAATTGCAATGCTACGAAGGAAACGGTCAGTAATCAAAACAAAATTAACAAATTTTAATAATTATTTAGATAAAATAAAAGTTTTGGACGAGCAGAATCTTCCAGTAGCGGATATAGAAATACGTCTTTTTAAGATGAATAACTCACTAAAAACGTTTGAAAATATTCAAGATGAAATCGACTGTCTGGAAGATTCTGTGTCTGAAGATGATATTACTTCAAGGGTAGAGTTTGAAAATAGTTTTTATTCTGCAGTAGCATTAGCAAAAGTACTTATATCAAAATCTGTTATTGATACATCATCTGAAATGTCTAATAATTCAAGTCAAAATTGTTCAAATAATGGTAACCATAGCAACATTAAATTACCTACAATAGAGTTGCCTAAATTATCAGGTAACTTTGAAAACCAACTAGATCTTCATGACTCGTTTGAGTCTCTAATTATTAATAATAGTACTTTAAGTCAAATTCAAAAATTTCACTATTTAAAATCTGCCATTTCTGGCAATGCAACAAAGGTTATCAGCTTGTTGCCACTTTCTTCTACAAATTTTAATCTTGCATGGCAGCTAAGACCTACAGATTCTAAGGGTTAGAAGATGGAGGGAAGTTGCCAGGAATCGACAGGAGTGGCGACTTCTTTGTGAGAAGGCCAAGATCCACAACGGATTGTCGAGCCACTTATGATGATGATAAAAATCATACATCAAAGCATATATAGACGAAGAAAAAATCAGCCGTACACAGTTTGGTTTTCAGAACGCCGTGGGTACGAGAGAGGCTCTCTTTAGCATACAAGTGCTATTTCAACGATGTAGAGTTGTGAATTACGATATTTATGCATGCTTCATTGATTACCAAAAAATAATTTGATACAGTAAAACACGACAAGCTAATGGAGATATTAACAAATTTGGAATAAACACCTGTGATCTAAGAATTATTAGCAATCTTTATTGGAATTGTCCATCCGTACAGGCAGGAGAATCAGATGATATCAAAATCAAACCTGGGGTCCGACAGGGACGTATACTATCATCCTTGCTATTCAACATATACGCTGAGAAAATCTTTCAAGAAGCAGTAGAGACATCTGTTTTTTCCTTACAGTATGTCATTTATTTCTTCAACTTCTTTTACCTAATTATACAGTTGGAACTTCTTCCACAAACACAAGACCCAACTTTTCACAAGATTTACTTTTTGGAAACTCTGCTAATTAGCACCGTCGTATCAGAAAAACTCTAGTGTCGTCTCCGGGTCTTCAAACCAGAATACCTATTGTAACGATAAGACTACCAAAGAGAATTGAAATATTATTGTAAAAATAATACCTCAATCAACCATGGGAGCTTATCGTCTATACCTTGCCTAGCTCAGTATCTCAAGGGTGAATTCGTCTTGTCTTAAACTAGGGATTGAACCTGAGTTCTTAGTTGATAGCAAATAAGACAAATTTTAACCAAACATATTTATTTAAATGAATAAAAAAACAATAATTAACCCTGCCAAAGCTTAACAGTTAATAAGTGTTACTTATTGCTTCGATGGGCTGCTTGTGTGTTCTAGCTGTTGGGTCCTCCAATTAGAAGTTGTGGCTTCTGGAGAGAGAGCTGCAGTCACACAATTGAATGTAGCCAATCAATTCAATCTGGTCAATTCAGTTGTTGATAAACCAATATTTCCAATAAATTCAATGAATCCAATAAAATGTCCAATAAACCAGTAAGGTTTTGATATGTCCAATAAACTAAAAGATAAGGAACAACTCGCATTAGAAACACATCAAAAAGAAAGGTTTAACTTCCTTGTCATCTTACAAAATTACACTTAAACAAATAGCGTATGGCAAGGATAAAATGACATATGAATGTTACTACTTAGTTAAATTCTGTTAAAGAGTCCTAATGCATATATCAGAAAAAAAAATGTGCTTTCGAAAGAAAGTAAGGTTACATTGGAAATGTGGTCAAAATTATAGAATAAATATCACAATGAAAGTACTTACCCCAAGAGAATTTGTAGACCATAAAAATGAGTCTTATAATAATGTTTGCCTTCTTTTATAAATTTCAAAAAGAGGCAAAAAATAATCCCACTACAGAAAAGTTGTTTTGACAGAAAGTGGGAGACTGAATGAAGTTAGCACAGATGTCATAGAATCTGCTATAGATATCATGAAACTAGCTTGTCAGTCAACACGGAACAGAATAGTCTGCCGAACAAAAGTGAGAGGGCGAATAATTATTCTATGGGACAGAAAGAGAGAAAAAAAAATAAAGACAGAGAAAGAAGAGAAAAACAGCGGGCGCCAACTATTTTTATAAATAAAAAATAGTAAAAATTAAACTGAAGATAAAGAAATTAATAAATTGATAAACAAATTAAAATGAAATAATTATTTAAATATAAATTAATAGAGATGTGACGTTTATAACGTTACACTATTTCTTCTCCTAGCAGGACTCACATCGACCCTTCAAACCTCTCTCTATATTTTTTAAATCAATTAGAATGTACAAATATACCTCTCATTCCAGCTGGTTTCTACCAATCAAATTTAAATGTTACCACATCGAATGTCGATTGAATCGATATCAAATGAGCTCTACAATTTGCAATTTTTTTAAGATTGTTTGTGGACACTATGTATAAATGCTATTTTAATATATGCGGTTAGATATTTTTATTTCTCTCCAACACATTAATAAAATATTAATAAATCTATTCCATAGAGGTTTTGAAAACCTAATAACGAAACTGTAGCTTTTAAACATTTCAGAGATCGTCCAATAAATGTTTAATTAATTTTTAATTGAAAACCGAGTCATATCGCAAATAGATTCATCACAAAAGCATTTTTAGATCGAGGTACATCTACGTTGAATGCAAATTTTTTATTTACCTGCAAAATCTCCCCCGAAAACATAAACAATGCCTGATGTTGACTCTAAATATTCATGGTAAATATTATTTTGTTGTTTTTATTAGCGCTGTAGCTTAATTTGTTTTTGGTATTAATTTAGCACGTCAGAATTTTTTTACTTGTTTTTTCACCCGCATTGTTTGTTTTTATCAGGTGATGTGGAGTTAACAACGTGATGTAGAACGAAAATCCCCCTAATCACATAATCATAATTATTCGTGTGTGTTTTAAGATGGTTAATATTATTAATCCATATTACGAGGCATGTTTTTTTAAGTAAGTACTGTTTTGCGATTCCGCCGCCGCAGCGCTACGGTCGGCGTTCCGCGCATGAGCGCTGGTTACCTACATCTCTTGTCTACGCACTGACGCCATTACAGTCTGATTCTTCATTGTATACTTGTTTACTCCAGTGTTTAAGATGCCTCCAACAATCGTGAGTCACGCTGATTGTGAAGTACGGACTGTTATACGATTTCTTAGTGCTAAAGGCGTAAAACCGATCGATATTCATCGTGAGATCGTTGAAGTTTACGGACAAAACATTATGAGTGATAGAATGGTAAGGAAATGGGTGAGAGCATTTAAAGATGGCCGCACAAATGTGCATGATGAAGAACGAAGTGGGCGTCCTTCGGGTCGTTAATGAAAATTTGGTGCAGAAAGTGGACGAAAAGGTGAGAGAAAACAGACGCTTTACAATTTCATCATTGTCCGACTGCTTTCCTTAGTATTCTCGTAGTATTTTGTATCGCATTGTTACCGAGAACTTGAATTACCGGAAATTGTGTTCACGTTGGGTTCCAAAAATGTTGGCGGATTTGCACAAAACCCAACGTTTAGGCAGTGCATTGACTTACCTTTAGCGGTACCACAGTGAAGGTGAAGATTTTTTAGATCAAATTGTTACTGGTGACGAAACGTGGGTGGCCTACGTCACACCAGAATTGAAACAACAATCCATGGAATGGCGACATTCATCATCACCCAAAAGAGTGAAGTTTAAGCAAACAATTTCTGCCCGGAAAATCATGTGCACAGTTTTTTGGGGCAGAAAAGGAGTATTGCTAGTGGAATTTCTGCCCCGTAATGAGACAATCAATGCAGCGTCTTATTGTGAGACATTAAAAAATCTGAGTCGTGCAATCCAGAACAAAAGACGTATCAAGTTGAGTAAGGGTATCGTTTTGCTGCATGACAATGCCCGTCCATATGTGGCTAATCAGACCAAAGATCTCATCAAATAATTTAAATGGGAAACTCTAGATCATCCTCAGCCCCAGATACAGCCCTGATCTGGCGCCCAGCGACTATCATTTGTTCCAGCACTTGAAGAAACACCTGGGCGGTCAGCGTCTCCAAGACGATAACGAAGTCAAAACATTTGTGATGCAGTGGTTAACAAGTCAGGCAGCAGAATTTTATCAGGAGGGTATTCAAAAACTTCTGACACTTATTACCACGTTATGACAAGTGCCTCAATATTCACGGAAATTATGTAGAAAAGTAGATTAAGGTACAGGCTTTCATGTAAAAATAAAATTATTGCCATATTTTTGCACGTCTTTTTTTAATTCCAAAACGGTACTTACTTAAAAAAACACGCCTCGTATATGGTTCTAGTAATTGTGGGAGTCTCTCCGAACACTATACAGACTATTGGAAGGGAGTAATAAATCATTGCGCTGCTACGAGTATTCCTTCGGCATAACTTTTGGTATTCGTTTAATATATTATTTTTTTAATAATATACAATTTACTATCATCATCATTTTGCCTTTACAACCCAGCGTGGGTCCTATCATCCTCAATAATTTCTCTGCAGTCGTCCCTATCCATCGCCTTCCTCCGCCAATCACGTATTCCCTTATTTCTCGTGTCTTCATCGATGTTATCAAGGAACCTTGTTCTGGGTTTTCCTCTCCTTCTCTGGCCAATGTATCTATTACGGAGGGTTTTTCTAGCTGGGTCATTTTGTTCCATCCGCATTACATGCCCTATCTATCTCAAACGTCCTATCTTAATATGTTTTACGATATCTGGTTCCCGGTAGATTCTATAAATTTCGAAGTTGTATCGTCTTCTCCACACTCCATTGTCATTCATTGCTCCATAGATTCTCCTTAGAACTTTCCTTTAAAAACATCCTAACATGTTTTCATTACTTTTTGTTAGAGTACAGTTCTCTGAACCATATGTTAGGGCTGCGCGTATTATTGTTTTCTAGAGTTATATTTGTGTATTTCTCGATATAATTGTGGATTTAAGGTGAAGTTAAAGCCCAAAATAGCATCTATTAGCCGTGCAAATTCTGCGGTTTATATCTGCGTTAGTATTATTTTCAGTGTTAAGGAGCGCTCCCAGGTATACAAATTCGTTCACTGCTTCGATGACGTCGTTTTCTATAACAAGTGGTTGTAGGATTATTATTAAACACATTTTTGTAGCGTTTTCCGTTCTCCTAACAATATTGATATCATCAGCATAGGCAAGGATTTGCACTGATTTATTATATATTGAACCAATAGTTGTGATATGTGACTTACGTATTACTTTTTCCAGAGCCAGATTGAGCAGTATACAGGAGAGAGGATCTCCCTGGCGCAGCCCGTTGTTTGTTTTAAAAGGTTCAAACAGTTCCCCTGAATTCGTACCCTACATTCAACTTTTTCAAGAGTTAGTTTTGTTAAATTTACCAACTGATTTGATATTTGTAGCTCTTTCATTGCTTTGAATATTTTTCTTCTATTCACAGAGTCGTAGGCTGCTTTGTTGCCTATAAATATGTGATGAGTATCAATGCCATATTTGAGTGTTTTTTTTTGTAATTTGTTTCAGGGTTGCAATCTGATGAATTGTCGATTTACCACCTCTGAAACCACACTGGTATTTTCCTACTATCCGTTCTGCATATGATGCCATACAGTGACATAGTACTGTGGAAAATATTTTATACGCTGCATTGAGAAGCATAATTCCTCTATGGTTAGAGCATTCAAAGATATCTCCTTTTTTGTTTTATGATTTCTGTGTCCATATTTCTTTTATAAGCTGCTATAATTGAAGCATGTTTAAAATCTCTTTAAATTATTCCCCTTAGGAGATTACTTTCACGCCGCCTATGTCTATATATTTTTTAAAAAGCCTTAAAATTAGCCCAAAAGCAACGAGCGATTTGTCACGCTTTTTTTTTGCAATGAAATATTTCGCCAAATGTTCTCTGCTCTTTTTATCTATCATTTGTTAAATAGAAACCTTTCCTAGTAACAAAGAACTCAGCTTCTATTGTCAAATACCCAGTTTACCTTCTAAGAAAAAATGACATGTTGGTTTTTGGTGAAAGTATAATTCCTGTCGGGAGAGAGAGCTTAGGTTACAAAAATGACCACACTAGCCTTGCCATTTAAATATTATTTTTGCGTGGCACTCTTTGGCCAATACTCCCACACTTTTTATCCGTAGCTTGTCTAAGATCAGAATTCGAATTCATTTTCAAGTTGGTTCCTGTGGCAAGCGGTTTGTCTCCATAAAACGGCGGTAAGTGTATCTTCAATTCACCCTTATCTATATATCTTCACACAGTGATTCCTATATTAACTATTTTCTCTTTTGTCAAACAGACGTCTTCCAATTCGTAAAAAGTGACATGACATTTATTTTTATATAACGAGTTTATTACAGCTGCCGCCGTTTCTCGCAACCTAGCTTCCAATGCTTGCGATCGTTCCAGTCATCTACTTGTAGACCCCTATCTTCCATTGCATCTTTTACTTCTTGTCTCCACGATCTTCTTGGTCTTCCCTTTTTCCTGCGGTTGGTGGGGATCCACTGTAACATTCTCTTTGGCCATCGTTGATCATTCATCCTTTTTACATGGCCATACCATTTCAGCCTTTTGCATTCTATAGTTTCCAGGACGTCAATGTCTATGCCCATACGCTCTCTGATTTCAGTATTCCTTACTCTATCTCTTCTAGTGAGTTGGCAACATCTTCTCCAATAATTCATTTCCATTGCTTTTATTTTGGATGCGTCATTTTTATTTATTACCCAAAGCTCTGAACCATATGTAGCAATGCTTTCTATGATACTTTTGTATATCCTAATTTTTGTGTTTCGGGTGATGCGGTTATTCCAAAGTATACTATTCAGTTGACGTATTGCTGAATTTCCTTGACCAATTCTAGTAGCTATTTCTTTTGTATTCCGAGCATTGTTTATAATGTTTACACCGAGATTTTTATAGCTATCAGTATTTTGAATTTGTTTGCTTCCTAGTTCTAAGTGCTTTCCTTCACCTCCCACTACTACGTACTCTGTTTTTGATGGATTAATTGATAAGCCCCACTTAGTATATTCTTCATCTATTTTTCGTAACATGTAGTGGATATCATCTTGATCTTCTGCAAGTATTACTTGGTCATCAGCAGAATGCAAGCTGTACAGTGTATGGTCTCCAATTTTAA
Source organism: Diabrotica undecimpunctata (assembly GCF_040954645.1). NCBI lineage: Eukaryota > Metazoa > Arthropoda > Insecta > Coleoptera > Chrysomelidae > Diabrotica > Diabrotica undecimpunctata. The sequence continues at coordinate 9,962,748 of NC_092811.1, read as the reverse complement.
CACCCATAGGTTCACATTTTCTTTTCCAAATATCCAAAACCCCCTCCAAATAAATCTTAAAGAGTGTAGGTGCAATGCAGCAGCCTTGGCGAAGTCCTTTGGTCACTTTTATCTTTTTTGTCACTTTTTGTCCAATCTTTATTACACTCGTCATATCATCGTACAACTCCCTTACAGCATTAATGTAAATCGGTGGAATATTCTTGTCTTCTAGCACCTGCCATAGCTTGGCTAATGGGACACTGTCATACGCTTTTGAAGATCAATAAATACCATGTGTGTCTCCATATTATGTTCCAAACCCTTTTCTATTGTTTGTTTAGGCAGAACACATTGTCTATACAAGAACGACCAGTACGAAAGCCACTCTGATCTTCAGCGTCTTCCCAGCAATCTTCAATTCGGCTTTTAATTATCTTCCAGTAGACTCTACAGATTGAGTTAGTTACACTAAGCCCTCGGTAGTTCTTACAATCTTTTCAGTCGCTTTTATTTTTGTATAGATTGCTGATATATGCAGTTTTCCATTCTGGGGGTAGCTCTTCTCCTCTCAAGAATAAATTAAAAGTATAAGCCAATAGCTGAAATAGTTTGTCAGAGCCATATTTAATCAGTTCAATAGGTACTCCCCCCGGTCCTGGAGCCTTTCCATTTTTCATAGCGTTGGCGTGTTTTTTAATTTCTTCTGGTGTTATTTCAGTTTCTTCGAGGTAGGAAATATCATATTTTTAGTAGCCAATATCTTGGAATTCTGTTCGATCTTCTGTCAGCATTTGTTCATAATATCCGACCTATAATTCTGAGGCTATTAGAGTTAACCTACTGCATTCTTTTCTATCTGTTCTACTACCTCTAATTGTTTTCCAGGCTTCTTTACTTCTTGCTGTACCCATAAAATTTTCTACGTTATCGCAGGCTTTATTCCACATCTTATTTTTGGCTTTATTTACCTCTTTTTTTACTTCTTTGTTTAAGCTGTTGTACTGTTGTCGATAGTAAGGGTCCTTTGTTGCTAGCCATTTGTTATACATATTCTTCTTCTTCCCCACAAAATCTTCTATCTCTTTATTCCACCATTCATTTCTATTTTTCTTGCTATCCACTTCTCCAATAGCTTCCATTGCAGCTTCGTCAAGAGCTTTCATAATTTCGTTGTACGTATTAATTGGTGAGGAGTAACAAACATCGTGCAATTTCAGATTCAACCTCATTCGATACAGAAACTGGGTAGACTCATTTTCAAAACCTTGTAGATTATATCTCTTTGTTGAAATGTCTTGCAGTATCATTGAACTTTCGTTTTCATTTTGTCATTGGCTTCCTTTAAATGTAAATAGTAGTGACGCTTTAAGCAAATGGTGATCAGATCCACATTCTGCTCCTCGATGGACTCTAACGTTATTAACCTTTATTGTGGAGTTTTCTTTGCATATACAGTAATCGATTATTGATTTCAAATTCATCGTTGGCTGAATCCACGTGAATTTATGAATATCCTTGTGCTGATAATATCCATTCATTATCTTTAAATTCATATGATCGCAGAAACTTATTAATCTCTCACCGTTTTTATTTATTTTTTCTTCTCCAAATGGACCGACCACTTTGCTATTTACTTTTCTTCCGGTTCTAGCATTTAAGTCACCTAGTAGAATTACTTCCTTCCTAGTTCCAATACTCTCTACCAGGTCCGTCAATTCGTCGTAAAATTTATCCTTTACCTCGTCCTTTTCATCTTCAGAAGGTGCATATGCGCCCACTACCACTATGTCACATCCTTTTAGCTTCATCTCAACTTGTATTAGCCTTTCGTTTATTTGTTCCCAGTTCTTAATATTTCGTGACAGCCTTTTCTTTATCAATATACTTACACCTGCTGCTGCTCTTCTGTCTTTTCCTACTCCACTATAGAAATGAACAAAATCTTTAAACTCGTCTGTCCCTTTCCCTTTCTTTTCTGTTTCTGTAAGGACTGTTACATCTAATTGAAATCTCTTAATTTCTTTCAACACCTCATCAAGCTTAGTCCGAATACCTTGCACATTCCATAATCCAAAACTCATTAACCTTTTTCGTAATCTGGGTCGTTTTCCGTTAAGACCGTCCGGCGTTTTCTTTCTAGGATTTTTTTCAATACAGTTTTTTTCCGTGTGATGGGGAGCAGGCCCATCGCCACAATCTCCAATCCTGGTGGACCGGGAAGATTTCTGTAGGGGCCTTCTACCCTTAGCCGAGTGACATGACATTTGACTTCAATAATTAAGACGGTAATTTCAAAACTGAGAACATACTGCGGTATTATGACTAGTAATGTCAGTTGACAATAATTATAATATAAATATGGCTAGTTACTAATCATAAAATTGCAATAAAATACCACATAACTACATAACATTGTCACATTTGACTGAATACAACCCTCGTAATTGTCAGATGTATTTAGAAATGCACGCAATAATTCTCGACATGCCCAAAACACAATACGTCTCAACCAAAAGGAAGTCTTGGAAAGAGGGATATATCATTTAGTGTAATTTAACAAAAAATTGTTTGTTCTTCGTATAAACTGAGTCCACTGTAATTAAACCGAATAAAAAACAACGTACGCCATCGAACATCAAAGGCCCATTGTTTTTTATCCCGTTTTTTGTGTCTGGGTCGGAAATAAAAATCAACTATTTACAACTGAGACATCCCAAAAGACATTAACCCCTTACGTATATTTTAATTATTTACGCGTGGCTAATTCAACCCTTACCGCGTACTTCACCTCGTTTTGAAGTGACTTGTAACGTAATTACGAATGGTCATTTTCCCCTTTACATTTTCCTTTGGCCAAATCCAAAAGGAAGGAAACACTAATAAGGTGACCAACGTGGCACTCTTTCTGTGAAAGGCACTAACTTAATTATTCCCTACCGGTCCAACCGATATGCTGATGGATATTCAAAGGATACAGTTCTATGGCCTTTAAAGACTGCTAGAGACCCAACAATTAATTTGAATTTGGGACTGTTAAATAGAATTTAAATGACACTAGACCAGACGAAGTTCTCTGATACGATAAACTTAAATAGTACGGGACTAGTTTATCATTTCTTACAAGATTTAGTATATCTTTAATATATATGTTACGGTAAGAGAAGATAATCTGGTAATTGAGGCGGTGGGTAGAATAAGGGCCTATAGGCCTATGGACCGTTCTTCCGCAGAACACAGAATTGAACTCTTTATGTTGTTCTCTGTAGTCTACCAATTTTTTCTACGATACTACGGTTTTTTTACGTTGGTACAACACTTTTTAGTGAAGTGCTGGCACAGCTGAGAAAGATTTGTGCCTCTAGATCAACTCTGTTTTGGTGAATTTCTGACAATGTGATTGAGGTTATGTTATATTTTTCACTATAAGTTTAACCCTCGAGCGGGCGCGCCCGTGTATTTTGTACACGTCCAATAGAAAAAGTCGTCTAAAAATAGAAGTGTCATCAATCTGGCGATATCGTCGCGTTTATTTGTCCAGTAGAGATCTGTCTTTCGAATAGTTGAGTAATATTTTTTGTTGCAGCTGAGTTTTGTGAGAATTCTTAGAAATATGAGAGTGTGACGGTTTTTGTGTACATAATACACGGCGCTCCTTCTAGTGTAAGTATTTTATCCATTAATTATTTTACTTTATAAAAAGTTGTAATTCGAAATTAAAGTCAAATTAACTTTAGTTTTACTTTATTTTAGGTTGAACAGGATATTGTAACATAATTGAGAAGGAATATAACGGCTACGCTGAGAGAATATCATGTAAGGATTTAGTTGCATTGTTATATTATTTGTGTGTTACTTTTTTTTATTTTTGCAGGGCTAGAAAGAAGTTTTTAACTGAGGCTGAGTTATATAAAATTCTTAATGAAGACCCAGAAACAGAAACTAGTGAAATAGAATATTCCGATGAATCTGAGACAGATGAAGAAATAATACACCATGATGACCACAATTCTGAATCTGAACAAGAACAGAATGACCACGATAGAGCCAGTAACTTCGAGGATAATACTGCAGTCAGTACGACTGCTTTCGAATATTTTCAAGGTAAAGATAAAAAAACTGCATGGCGTAAGACTCCGCTGTCGTCGCAATCAAAAATTAAAAAGAAAAATATTATCAAAATACTTCCAGGACCAAAGGCGGTGGCTTTAAAAGTGACCTCAGAACTTTCAGCTTTTGAAAAAATTATACATTCTGATATATTAGAGAACATCGTACAATTTACTAATTTGTACATTGATAGTAAAAAAGAATCTGTTCAATATAAAAGAGAACGAGATATGAAACATACTTCAAAAAGTGAAATAATGGCGTTACTGGGAGTGCTTTACCTCCTAGGCACTAAAAAGGCTAACCATACTAACGCACTTGAACTTTGGACATCTGATGGAACAGGTATAGAAATTCTTAGAGCTGTAATGAGTTACAAAAGATTTTTATTTTTGTTACGTTCAATGCGCTTTGATGACAAAACCACAAGACATGAACGGAAAATATATGACAAACTTGCACCAATTAGAAAAATATTGGATGCATTTGTTAGTAACTGTAAAAATTCCTATAATCTTGGTGAATTTGTTACAATAGACGAAAAACTAGAGGGATTCAGAGGACGTTGTAGTTTCATCCAGTATTTACCAAATAAACCAGCAAAATACGGTATTAAGCTGTTCATTTTGGGCGATGCACAAACTTACTTTGTTGGAAATTTAGAGGTTTATTGTGGACGGCAACCTGAGGGGCCTTATGCTGTATCAAACTCTCCCAGTGATATTGTAGATAGGCTTATTGCTTATATAAAAGGTTCAAATCGCAATTTGACAACCGATAATTGGTATACCAGTTATCCTTTAGCTATTTCCATTTTGGAAAATAAAATAACTACAATTGGCACTTTGAGAAAAAACAAAAGGGAAATACCTATTGAATTTTTACCCCAAAAACAAAAAGAAGTGGGAACGTCACTCTTTGGATTCCAGAAAAATTTCACTTTGGTTTCATTTGTTCCAAAAAAAAGTAAGTCGGTCATACTTTTATCCACGATGCATGACACTGCCATCGTAGACGTTGAAACTAAAAAACCAGAAATTATTCTAGATTATAATGCCACAAAAGGCGGTGTGGATACTATTGACCAAATGTGTGCATCATATTCTGTAAAAAGAGTAACCAGAAGATGGCCACTAATTATATTTTTTTCTCTAATGGATATGGCGGGTATCAACGCGCAGGTGTTGTTTTGTGCCAATAAAACAAATCCCAAAATATGTCGCCGAATTTTTCTAAAGAATTTAAGCTTGAGTTTAATGAAAGTACATCTTTCAGAAAGAGCGACAATGCGATATCTTCCTCAGGATATTCAAAGTTTTCTAATGAAATATAAATCATGTGAAGAACTTACTAGAACAGAAGTGCAAAGCTCTAGAAAACGTAGACGTTGTGCAATATGTCCAGGCTCAAAAAATTCCAGCACAACCATTAGATGTGGGCTATGTAGAATATTTGTATGTAAAATGCATTCAGAAACCACAATTACCTGCGTAAAATATAAGAACAATGAACGGCAGCAATCAGAAGAAATCGAGTGAAGTAACCCGTAGGTACATGTTTTATGTTTATTATTTTATGTAACAATAAACTATTTTTGTAAATCGTGGTTGTCATTTTGTTAAAACGCACTAAATTTGGTAAAATCAACTAAAATGTGTTTTGTGTTCAAAATACACAGTGCGCCCGGTTATGAAACGGTAGTCGGCGCGCCTGCTGTAGGGTTAAGTGTATTTTAAAGCAATGGCTAGTCGTAAAGCTATTTTAGATAATGCGGTGTCAAAAGGTACCAAAGAGAAAATTGTTCTAAAAAACCATTGAAAAGAAAACGTGGCAAAATCTAAGAAACAGAGTGGACAGGAGTATATGTCAAAATTTACGGGAAAAGCTGTACAGAGTAAGGTATTTTCTGTTGTCCGTAAGTGTTGTGTAGAAATATGTTTTGCAAAAATAGCTTTGCAAGATCAAAAGCGTTTATTTGACTCTTTTTCATGATAATGGTTCAAAAAAAGAACAAGACGGTCTTCTAGCAGTTTGTATGGCATTAGGGGAAGCTCCAAAAATGTATAGAAAGATAAAAAATCCCAAAATTAGCACAGTGTCACTGGAAATACAAGCTTAAAACTTCTGGTTGTGATGTACCCGTGTGCCGTTCCTTTTTTATTGACTTATATCAAGTAGTACTGAAGCGTGGAAGAATATTACAGAAAAAAATTGTTGAGAAAGCTCCACTTGATGAACAACGTAGAAAACACGGAAACCAAAGAAAAATTTCAGATGATGTTTACTCTATGGCTTTAGAACATTTAAAATCTATTCCTCATAAAGTAAGTCATTATACACCTGGAAAAAGAAACAGATTATACTTCGACAACCCAGAACTAACGATTAAGAAAATTTTAAAGACACTACTGGGAATAATCTTACCATGAAATACAAGACCTATTTGAAGTTTTTCAGAGAAACCAATTTTACGTTCAAAAAACCGAAGACTGACACATGCGATTATTGTCGTGAGTGTGAAATCAAAATAGAAAAGAACCAAAATGATGAATGCCGTGTTAATTACAATCTCCATAAAAAGAGACTCGAGGCATATTCCAAGCTAAAAATGATTACTTGAGAAAGGCAACAGATAATAGTGGCATTCTTATCCTGGAATTTGATTACGCACAAAATCTACCGTTGCCAAAGCTCAACATAACAAAAACAGTTCTATAAAAGACTTTTATAGATGTACGTATTCAATATTGTACCGTTTTTAAATAAAACGAGCGGTTCTTAATTTATATAAATATATTTATTTATAAGTTTACAGCACAAAAATATCTTATCAACTAACTTAAGTCATAGAAGGTCTGCTTATATATAAAAGTTGTTATGTACTAGAATATTCTGGAGCAATTCACCTCTAATTCGTTTGTTTGACGGGCCGATCTCTCCCGCGCTCGATACATCTGGAAGCTTCTCGTCGTCTCGAGATGCAACCGTTATATGGGCTACGTCGAATGCATGTTCGTAACACTGCTTCCCTCTTAGATCTGAGCGTCCCGATCAGCAACTCTTTATGTAGGCCCAGGATGGCGGAATCCACAGGACTCTCCAGCTGTGCATGAACCCCTCAGAAAGAAATAACAGTCTACTGTCTTTGAAGTACACGGTCTCGTCGGATTAATGCAACACACAGTAATTCGTACGCCGGTTTCTCGGAAGATCACTTCAAGCATGCTTCTGACAATCTTCCAATCCAGATTTTCTAGTGCATGGCCTATCTTGGGTAAGGCCAAATTCTTGATGTCATAATTGCACACTATTTTCTTCAAATTAGTTAGAGCACGCCATATATCCTCGTAGCTTGCCCTGTCTGTATACGACTTCCTGGTCACCATATGCAGCAAAGATCGAGGACCGTCTTCTAATCTCAGTACTCTTCCAACTTTAGATTGCTGATTTTTTACCTCGTCCAAACGACCGAAGTTCTTATAAAATACGAATGAGATTCCTTTAGTCATCTCAAGATCTTGGGCAACACAGTGGGCTAGAGAGACGTTATGCGGAACACTAAAAAGATCCTGCTGAACTTCTATGGTCACGCCGAATCTAGCACTCTTTCTCTCTGCGTAATTTGACATAAATTCATTAAAGCTTGGTCACCGGTCATCTTCGATCCCATGTTAAAGGGTTCGTGCTTCTTCTGTTTCGTTTGAGCCAGCATAAGGTGCAAAACGATTTATGTGAACTACTTTTGGTTTACCTTTCGGCAACTTCTTAATTTATTTATTCTCTTTTTAATTTCATACGGACCTTCCAATTGTCTTTGCAATTTAGGAGACAAGCCTCGACGGCGTTGTGGATTAAAAAATCCAAACGAGATCACCTACTTCATAGCTTTCATTCTTGCATCGAGAATCATATTGATCTTTCATTATGTCACTGGCTAACTGGATGTGTTGTCGGGCAAGTTCATGAATGTTGTTCATTCTTAACTTCAGGCGGTCGACATAATCTTCGCTTGCAACATGTTCTTCGGAAGGTCTGCAGCCAAACTCTAGGTCGCAGGGCAAACGAACTTCACGACCTAACATCAAGCAGGTTGGAGTCTGGCCTGTAGTTTCATTCACGGCCGAGCAGTAGGCGATTAGAAATAAATGAATATGCTGGTTCCAATCTCTTTGATGTTCTGATACAACTTTGGACAGGTGTGTACCCATCGTTTGTTACATCCTCTCCACCATTCCATCTAATCGAGGGAAATGTAATCATTTATTAATTTTTGTTCTATTTTATTCTATACCAATAAAGATGAAAAATGTTAGTTGTTATAAACAGTGCATCAATACACTAACACATAATTATAATTATAAGTTTTTGTTACACAAGTCGCATTTAGTAATTTTTTAAAGGGGGCCCCATTTATAATTTTGCGGGGGGGTCCTGATGGAGTTTGTTACTCCACTGCTAAACAATGTAAGTTTTTTATCAAAATGTATAAGGATTCTTTATTTACATTAATATGTTTAGAAATATGTAGACAAATTATACGAATATGATACTTATTCAACATACTTTCATGTATTTAATTATTTGTTAGGTTATGTGTTAAACGAAAAATCGTAATTTATTGTGGCTACTGGTACGAGGCGAGGGATGAACATATTGTTACGATAAATATACTGGCCTAACTTTTATGACTAATTATTCTGTTTTATTGTAGAAATTTCGGTGGAAGTCTAGAACCAAAATTATGGTGAATGAGCCGGCCAAGCTTCTCGATCTTTCGATGCTGTTCTAGTATATCAGGATTTCGTATATAAATACAACATTTTTATATGGAGGGCAGTTAATTCTGAACTCGCGCTCGCGAATTTGTAACGTACGGATATATATAAATTTGTCAGATAAGTTAATATAAATAAAGAAATAAATTAAATCCGTAAGTGTTATAAATATTGAACCTTTTAATAAATCCACAACAAATGGTGTCAGAGTGAGATGGAACATAAATTAGACTTATAATAATAATACAAGTGAATACGTAAAATAAATTGTGAAAATGGCTACGATTTATGAGCTGACAGTGACTAATTTAAGAAGACATCTCGAAGACAGAGAATTAGCTTCTACCGGAAAAAAGGCTGAGTTAGTCCAACGACTAAAGAACGCTTTGCTAGAAGAAGGACTAGATCCAGAGACTTATATATTTGAAGATGCTGTCCTCTCGTCGATTTCCAAAGTTTGTGGTGACATCGCATCATTAGAGAACAAAGTTTCCGGTGATATCGCATCATTAGAGAACAAAGTTTCTGGCGATATTTCGAAAGTTTCCGGCGACATCGCTTCTTTAGAAAGCAAAGTTTCTAACGAGATTTCTTCTCTGGAAAGCAAAGTTTCTGCTAACATCTCTAAAGTCACTTCTGAGATGTCTGCTCTTGACGATAGAGTGTCTTCGTTAAAAAACCAAGTTGCTGCCGATATGTTGGCCTTCGAAGAAAAGATATGGAAAGAGATGGAAAGGAAGATGGAGGAAACAGGGACAGCAGAGAGAGGAAACAATCCAATTAGAGTAGAGATAAAAGAAGACGAGACGAAATGTAAGTTGGAAACACGGCCGAAATTTGAAGGAAGTGGAAGTTCTGTGCATGTCAAAGTCCCAACTTTCGACGGAAAATCGTCATGGAACAACTACATGAAACAGTTCGAATCAGCTGCAAGAGCGAATGGATGGTCTGAAAAAGAAAAGGCTGTAAACCTGACTATCGCTCTTCGAGGAGATGCCTTAGATGTGCTTCAGACCATAGCCGTAGAGGAGACCGATGATTTCGAACAACTGAAGAAGAGGTTAAATATGCGATATGGCCACGAACATTTGGAGCATGTATATCAGTCACAGCTTAAAAATCGTAGACAGAAGAAAGATGAGGCTCTTCAAGAATATGAGGTAGATATTGCCAGATTAGTACGATATGCTTATCCAACAGCTCCCGAAGACATGATGGAAAAATTGGCCGTTCAAACGTTTATTGATGGTCTTCGTGATCATGAAATGCAGAGAACACTGCGATTAGCTCGTCACAAAACGCTGGTTGATGTCTTATCCGCCGCCCTCGAATACGAGTCAGCTACGCAGGCCTCTGGCGGGTACAGTAAAGTTAGGACTGTAAAAGAGGAAGGAGACGAAGATAAACTTGACCAGCTCTTTAATTTGATGAAAAGCATGACATGCAAGAAAAAGAAGACCATAAAATCAAGAAACTCACCATCAGGAAAACCAGAACGAGTCAACCTTAGGGGGGCAGCTTCGACCCGGAACTCTTCCAAAGACCCTCTTATACTAATAGCTTCTTTGAAATGTCGTGAAGATAGTGTATATGTAGATGGAGACATAAATGGTAAAAAGCATACGTTGTTGGTGGATACCGGAGCGACCAGAACCATCATACGCCCGACAGTTATAAACAGCCGAAAGAAACTGTTACCAACGAGGTTGCGACTTCGGACCGCTACAGGTGAAAATGCCAACATTCATGGAGAAATCCAGGTACAATTGGGAATTGGAGCAGAAAAGTTCGTCCATACTGTTATAGTTGCTGACATCGAAGAGGATGTTATATTAGGAATGGACGTAATGAATATGCATGGATTCCAATTGGATTTTAAGAATAAGGTAATCAAAGTTGGCAACGAGGAGGTATTTCTCCATCCACATAATGACAACACTGTGCAAGCAGCCATTACAGAAGATACAGTCGTGCCTGCAAGAAGCGAAACGATCATAGTAGCGCGGCTACAGGGATTTGTGGACGAAGGGAGACCTGTTATGATGGAGCCTTGGAACCACGACGATGAGGTTGGCCGTGGAATCATAATTGGAAAGGAATTGGTGACTTCGGCTAAGGAAATTCCTGTGAGACTTATCAATGTCAACGACTACCCAGTGACCATAAAGAAAGAGACAAAAGTAGGAACTTGTGTACCTGTGACATCCATAATCCGTCAGGCGACAACATCTGATAATTCCAACGATAAATTCGACCAAATGGTTGCAGTTGCAGGACAGTCTCTAAATCAGATGGAGAAAAGGAAATTAAGGGAATTTCTTCGGCAGTATCGCGATATTTTCGTACCGAAAGGAGGAAAGACGGGAAGAACTAGTGTTGTTAAGCATAAAATTGATACTGGTAATGCTAAGCCAATTCGTCAAACAGCTCGACGATTACCACAGGCGAAAAGAGAGGAAGCTGAAACGATTGTTCAGGAAATGAAGAAAGACGGGGTGATAGAACCTTCTACGAGCCCATGGGTCTCTCCGGTGGTCCTGGTTAAGAAGAAAGACGGAACGACGAGGTTCTGTGTGGATTACCGTTTGCTGAACAACGTTACCAAGAAAGATAGTTATCCTCTGCCTCGGATCGATGACACATTGGACACATTGGCTGGAAGTAAATTGTTTTCCACTTTGGATTTGAAGTCTGGATACTGGCAGGTAGAAATGGACCCAGTAGATAAAGAAAAGACAGCCTTCACCACAGGATCTGGATTGTGGCAATTCAACGTTATGCCATTTGGACTTTGTAATGCTCCTGCGACATTTGAGAGGCTTATGGAAAATGTGTTGAGAGGGTTATCTTGGAAAACATGCCTGGTTTATTTAGATGACATAATCGTCTTGGGGGAGACATTCGAAGATCATTTGAGGAATTTAGAAAACGTTTTTAATCGACTTAAAGCTGCCCAATTGATGCTAAACCCCAAGAAGTGCCAGCTATTTCAAGGTAAAGTCAATTATCTGGGTCATATAGTCAGTAAAGAAGGAGTGGCCGTGGATAAGGGAAAAATCGATTCCATTAAGGAATGGCCAAAACCAACTGACAAACATCAAGTGAGAAGTTTTCTTGGACTATGTACTTACTACCGGAGGTTTATCAAGAAGTTTGCAGATATCGCTAAGCCATTAACGCGACTTACAGAGGAAGCAAGAGAATACCGCTGGGATATAGACTGCCAAAATGCCTTTGAAACGTTGAAAAAGCATTTAATAACAGCACCAATTTTAGGGTATCCACTGCCAGAAGGAGAGTTCATCTTAGATACGGACGCAAGTAATGTGGGAATTGGAGGAGTGCTGTCTCAGATTCAAGGAGGACAGGAACGAGTCCTCGGATATTTTAGTAAAGTTCTTTCAAAACCTGAGCGGAATTATTGCGTCACGAGAAGAGAACTTCTGGCAGTAGTGAAATCAGTAGAGCACTTCTATCAATACCTCTATGGAAGGAAGTTTTTAATCCGAACCGACCATGCCGCCCTCAAGTGGTTGATGCAGTTTAAGAATCCAGAGGGTCAGATAGCCAGGTGGATCGAACGACTCCAAGAATACGATTTTAAGATTGAGCACCGAGCCGGAGTTAGCCACAGAAATGCTGATTCTCTTTCCAGAAGGCCATGCCCAGCAGAGTGTTCCCACTGCAACAAAACGGAATCCAAGGAAGCAGCAGTGCTAAGAACGACGATTGTCAACGACGACTGGACGCCTACTAAGATAAGGGAAGAACAAGAGAGAGATCCAGTTATACAGAAAATCCGAAAATGGAAAGAGGAAAACCGTCGACCACCTTGGCAGGAAATATCAAACCTATGCTCAGTAGTTAAGACGTATTGGGCCCAGTGGGACTCATTTATCATCGAAGATGGCTTGCTCAAACGAGTCCTGGAAAATGATGACGGTTCAGAGAAAAGAAGACAGTTGGTGATCCCAAAGAGCAGAATAGCCGAAGTACTTCGTCAGTTACACGACAGTCCATCGGGAGGGCATTTTGGTGTAAGGAAAACCCTTCAGCGAATTCGGGAACGGTTTTATTGGATGAACAGTTCCGACGACGTAAAAGACTGGTGTAAGAAATGTACTATTTGTGCTACGAGTAACGGGCCTCACCGGAAAAGGAGAGCTCCTATGAGACAATATAATGTTGGAAGCCCGTTTGAAAGAATAGCTTTGGACATTGCAGGGCCATTTCCAGAAAGTGAAAATGGGGGCAAGTACATGTTGGTAGTAATGGATTACTTCACTAAGTGGGTCGAGATTTACGCACTTCCAGACCAGAAGGCCGCCACCGTTGCAGATAAGTTGATCCAAGAATATATCAGCCGATTTGGAGTGCCTTTGGAGATCCATAGTGACCAAGGCAGGAACTTCGAAAGTGATCTATTCCAAGGAATATGTGATAGACTAGGCATGAAGAAAACAAGAACTACCGCGTATCATCCGCAATCGGATGGTATGGTAGAACGAATGAATAGGACAGTTGGCAAGTATTTGACAAAGATGGTGTCCGATCATCAGCGAGACTGGGACCAATACCTTCCGTTCTTCACAATGGCCTACAGATCTGCTGTTAACGAATCAACGGGCCAGACACCAGCCAGAGTCCTATTCGGACGCGAAATGCGACTACCTTGTGATCTAGAATTTGGGTGTCGACCTGGAGAAGATGTAGCAGGTGAAGATTATGTGATCGAATTACGAAGAAGAATGGACGATGTACATGAGTTGGTCCGTTCCCACCTTCAGATCGCTAGCGACCGAATGAAGAAACGGTACGATACACAAGCCGAAAAGGGTTGCTTTAAGAAGAACGACAAAGTATGGCTGTATAATCCCAAGAAGCGAAAAGGTTGTTCTCCCAAATTGCAGCAGTTTTGGGAAGGTCCATACCTCATCATGGAGAAGATCAACGATGTCATCTACCGAATAAGCAAGATTCCGAGGGGAAAGCCGATGATAGTACACCATAACCGGTTGGCATCTTTCGAAGGTGACCACGACGTAGATGAAGAAGTGGAAGTAAACCAAGTCCAAGATGTGTTTGACCTCACGTTTGAGGAATTCATGGGTGCCTATGGAGGTACCGGTAAAGCAAGACATGGTGTTACCACTGAAGAAAAGCAAGATCTACTCGCGCTCCCCGATGACTACTCGCTGGCCCTTACCATCCCGGCCAGTATCAAAGACGCACCAGGGTTGGCATCCGTCTTTCGAAGGAAGTTTGGTCGAGTTACAGAACTTCAATGCCAGGTGCCAGCTCCCGGTAAAACCTTGAAACTCCAAGATGCATCACGTTACCTTTTCTACCTGGTAACAAAAGACACTGCCCGTGACCAACCTACCTACCGAGATGTGTGGGAAGCCTTACTTCAATTGAGAGAGCACGTACTAGAGTCCGACGTGCAAAAGTTAGCCATGCCAAAGTTGGAGTGCCGCCAATTAGATTGGAGGGTTATCCGAAATATGGTGGAGGAGATCTTTAAAGACACCGAAGTCCAGGTGTTAGTCTGTTGCAATCCGCATAGTTACTGGTGCGGAGAGAAAACCGTCCCTTGTCATTTTTATACAACTGGAAGTTGTAAAAGAGGGTCCAGTTGCCGATACCAGCATACAGTTCCGGTTCCAGTCCCGACAAGGTTCCAGGAGGAACCATCTTTTAAGAGGGGGGCAATGTTACGATAAATATACTGGCCTAACTTTTATGACTAATTATTCTGTTTTATTGTAGAAATTTCGGTGGAAGTCTAGAACCAAAATTATGGTGAATGAGCCGGCCAAGCTTCTCGATCTTTCGATGCTGTTCTAGTATATCAGGATTTCGTATATAAATACAACATTTTTATATGGAGGGCAGTTAATTCTGAACTCGCGCTCGCGAATTTGTAACGTACGGATATATATAAATTTGTCAGATAAGTTAATATAAATAAAGAAATAAATTAAATCCGTAAGTGTTATAAATATTGAACCTTTTAATAAATCCACAACAATATTTTATGTGGGAGGCTTGAAACATGGCTCAAACCTCCCATCATGATAAAAAAACTGTTTTCCAGTATGTTTTCTTTCTTTTCGATATTAAAAAAAGTGGGCTCACAATCGTTTGTTTTTTCTTCTAAAATATGCACTACGGCATCTACAATATTAATTTTTTTACAGATGCCTTTTAAATGGAAATCGAAAGGCCGACTGCCTACTGATTCTGAAATTTTGGAAACTGCAGTACGGGAAATACGTAGCACTAACGGTAAAATCCGCACTATCGCTAAATATATAATATTGATAGAACGACTCTATCTAGATATATTAATAAATTTAAATCAAATGAAAATGTGTCGTTTGTAGCAAACTTTAATTCTTCGCAAATTTTTACTAATCAAGAAGAATATTTGTTAGTTCAATACCTACTCAAATGTGCTGACTTTCATTATGGACTTACTCCAATCGCAGTAAGAAAGTTTGCTTACATCTTTGCAACTAAAAATAATAAAAAAAATTCAGTAGCTTGGGAGAAAAATAGAGCTTCTGCGCGTGACTGGCTAAGAGGTTTTATGTCGCGACATAATAACTTATCACTTAGAACACCAGAAGCCACGAGTGTAGGACGTGCCACTGCATTTAATAAATATACCGTTCGGCTATTTTTTGACAATTTAAAGACCAGCATGGAAAGGGAATCGATTTTACACCTGATTGTATATATAACGCAGATGAAACGGGAGTTACAACAGCACACAAGCCACAAAAAATAATTGCGAAGAAAGGGCAGAAGCAGGTGTCAAAGGCAACATCGTGTGAAATAGGATCACTGGTAACGGTTTTATGTACTATAAGTGCGTCTGGTAACACTATTCCCCCATTTTTAATTTACCCGAGGGTTAGGATCCAGAATTATATAACAAGAGGGCTTCCCATTGGTGCTGATGCTGCTGTTAGCCCATCAGGCTGGACGACTCATGAGAATTTTGAAAAATATTTACTGTACTTTATTAGATATTCCCGAGTCGACATGAATCACAAGTGTCTGCTGATACCCAAAAGGGCTTAACATCTGTAAAAACAATGGAGTAATACTATTCACCATTCCACCTCATAGTAGCCATAAGTTACAGCCCTTGGATATCAACGTTTTTGGGTCATTTAAAAGATTTTATAATGAAGCAGCCGATAACTAGATGGTTAACAATCCTGCACAGCTGATATCCTTAAAATAAATATCTGAATTGGTATGACCCCTGCTGTAGTATTTGTTTTTTTATAGCAAAATCTTCAATATTGTCATTATACAGCCCCTTATCGGAACAGTGATAAACTTCATGGGAACTAAAAGCATTTTTTTAATTATGAGTCTATCTACCCAAATAAAAATGAAACGTTACCTGGAACTACAATAAGCGTAATTAATCTGCTCGACGTCCAATTCTACTTCTGGGTTGTCATTTTCATTTTGAGTAGGATTAGTAATTATTGTTTCGTGACTAAGACCAACTAAATCTATTGATGCTTCACCAGCTTCACTAGGCTGCTGTGTTAATTTACCAGTTGTCACAAAAAATAAAGAAATTTTTGGTAATTTTTGTTTTTGTTCGGATTTTTGAGCACGTTGCTTTCGATTTTCTGAACCACTTTTATATTCCCTCTTAGAACTGATTCTGTCTCCTGCAGATATATTACAATAAGAACGTTATTACATGTCGACTGGTCCAACGAAGACTGTAGTAACTCATTTTTTATGTAATTGAGATAATTATAAAAATGTATTTACACTGTTACCAAAATTCATTAATCTATTAAATGGATGTTTTTATAGCATTAAGTGATACTTTTAATAATGATCTTACAAGGGTAAAACAGATTTAAGACAGAAATGGTCATAAGTGACTTTTGAATGAGTTACTATAGTGTTCGATGGAGATATTTTTAAAGTAATAAATACCAGAATTATTTGTTTCTTAACTTTATTTATATAAAATGCTACATTTTGAAGAAGCTCCTGATATAATTTGCAGTTTTATATTTTAATTCAATTTTCCTCATCCGACTCTGCTTCGCTCTCAACTGAATCAACTTCGAGCTCGACTTTAGGAGGTACATAACTCTTTGAATTAAGATTTTTATAAAATCCATGGTACATTGTGGGTATTTTGCCGGTATTACACAGCTACAGTAATCCTTTTAGCTTTTTTTCTTCAATTGGTAATGGTGCATCATACAGTTTCGGTGGAAATTTGATAGTAGTGGAAGGCAGTCCTCTGCATTTTCGATTTAATTTTATGTCACAACCTCTAAAACCATCATCGAATTCGTATTTAAACATTATAGAATTTGCGAAACATTGCGAAAATTTTATTTCTCGTATTTTGCTAACTTTTATTGATTTCTTTTCGTTGTCAAGTTTCCAATTCTCGGTATCAGTCAGTTTTTTAAAATTAAAAAAATTATCTTGGGACATTTCCGTAACATCATAAACTCTTCCTGTAGTTTTAGCCATTCTAATTAATGTAACCCATTGTTCTGGCACATATACAACCGATTGCCTTTTCTTTGCATTTTCGATAACAGCATGCATACTGTCACCCTCGTTCTGAGTGTGGCCTTTTTCCAGAAATCTGTGAACAATATCAATATGAAAATGAGCAGCAGCAAAAGCAAACATCGAAAACACAAAACGATTCCTATTTTGTCCCCCACAGTTGTCTGAGTAGAATATTATCGTTTTAACACTTTGTTGTGCCTTGAGATCTAAAAATTTGATTATTTCCAACATCATAAACTGTAAAGTTATATGTAGAGTATTTGCTTTTGTAGTAAAAATCACTTACGTTAGACAAAGGGGTAGCTAAAACCTTTTGAAGGTCAAAGCAAGCCACACACAAGCTCTTATCATCTAGTGCAAGCTGTTTGTCTATGTCTTTTAAGTTTCTGATAACTTCTTTGTTTTTCATATGGGACTCATATTGTTCGAGCAATTTTGCTTTTTCAGCATCACTAGCCATATTAAAAAAAGAACAAACAGTACACTGGTCCTTTTTTGGTTTAAAGAACCCAATATTGAACTGATCATTGAAAATATCTCTATACTGGCGTGACGTGGCAGCTGTAGTGATGTTATTTTTTTCGCAATGCTCGTTGTACAATCGGTACATTTTCTGGATAGTTAGCCCTTCTTCAAGGTACATCTTCATCGTATTCTTACGGGTATAATGGGAAGGTACTACAGGAAACTGATTTATGTGATTTTTACGTTGTCTATAAGTTCTGGTGATAGTTTATGTGGTCTGTTAGTGTGCTTTCCACGTGTATCTTCCTCTAATGATCCACCATCTTTCAGTTTCCTTAATGCTGTAGTGATCCAAGTTTCTGAAACGTTAAGGGTTTCCAAAAACATAGTTTTGCAAACACGTTGTTTTTCATTGCGAATGTAGAAGTAATATTCTCGAGAGTAATTTCTTCGAGACCGTTGTTCTGCAGTAATAGTTACTTGTTTTTTGGCAACCTGTCTCACATGACGAGCAATAAAATCCCACTTTCTCGTATGATCTTTTAACTTCCAAAATTCATTGAAAAAAGGTCTCTATCTTCTTTAGCTATTTTGGTAGCACATTTTAGTCTACATGTGTTTGCGCATGGTGCACCCATCTGTCTTCCTTTAATTTGAATACCTTTTCGATTTTCATGTTCAAGTCCCAGGTTAGGACTTGTTTTAGATTTTTCATCCGCCCACTTACTAACGTTTCTAATTCTTTTCCTACTTACTCTCTCTATATTGCCTCTGCTTCTTCTCTTTCTATTTGTGGTTGCTTCAGTTATATTCTTATTAGGTTCAATTATTACTTCAGGGATGTTTTTGTCTTCTGTCGGAATGTAATCTGGGTCAGTATCAGAGTCTGCATGAAATGGTTCCTCATCGCTTTCCTTCTCAATTATTTCATTTTCATTCCTATTGGCTTCATTCTCTTCTAAGCTTACTAAAATTAAACAAAAATGAGGTAAATGTCTACGTAATATTTTTTCATGCGGAATTTAAACCAACCTGTAGAACATTCAGGATTAATATCAGTCTCGTGGTCACCAGGATCCTTATTCGCCTTTTTGTATTTGCTTTCTTCTACAATACTTTCAGCAATATGTTTACCTTAAAAAATAAGTAGGTTTTTACTTTGCTGTTATTATTTTAAATAAAGTTTATTATAAATTTACCTTCAAAAGAACGATAAGAAATATCCGTTTCAGTGTTTTATACGCTTTCTCAGCTAATTCCAATATTAACTCACTTCTGGAACACATTATGGCAATTATAACAAAACTAAACTTTTGAACATAACCTTAAACTAACGCAGAATACCGTAGTAACTCATGTTACGATACCTATGCTATCGCCTCAGATAACAACGAAGACTATTGTAACTCAAGATACGATGATTTTCTACGGTTGTTTTTCATAAATCGGAGATACTATAAAACTCTTACACGTAATATTGGTTGCATAACTACGTTTACTGAGATACGATTCTTTCCTGGGGAAGATATCATTATGTTTTATTGTTTTGCGCTCGTAACTCAAAAAGTGGAAAATTTGAGTTACTACAGTCTTCGTTGGACCAGTCGATGTGTAAGTGTTATAATTTCCTTATCTTACCGTTTATCTGTTGAGAGATTGTCCAATGATAACACAAGTCATCAATAATTGATAACTAAGTGCGTACCAAATTGATGCAACTAAACCGTAAAACAACACAAAATGCAAACAACCAAACAATGTAAGGATATAGTACTACTGCCGAATATCGTATCGAAATAGATATGATATGAGATGATAGTTGTCGAAATGCCGAATATGCCTATTTAAAATTTTGCATTCTTAAATTTAAACTTACAGGTTTTATGTTAGTTAATGTTTTTATGTTTATGTTTTTAAGATTTCCAGGCACTGCTTAAAAAACGTTGCGTCTGCTTATATATTTCATGCCGCGGGGGCCTCTGTTACGCCTCTGTTGTTTAGCCTCAAAAACAACTTTTCACTCTAACTTTCTTAACAGACTTCGATTGACATGAGACTTAACGTCAAAGAAGCAATGAGTAAGCATCCACTAAACGGAAAAATAAATTTATTTAAGTATTTGTTATGGATGTAATATTTATGGCTCAAACCTCCCACTGGCTCAGCCCTCCCCAGTCTCCCCTACATTAAAAAGATTTGACAGTACGGTACTCCACTCGGCGTCTACTTTATCAACTCAATCAGGAAATCATTAGGACTCCTTGCTTTGTCATTTTTAATATTCATGAGAATCTAGAGAAATCAAAAAATAATCTAAGAACATTATGCTTATGCTCTGATATTTTACAAAAATGTTGCGAAAATTTAAAAAATTCAATAATGAAAGAATGTTTCGTTCCCTATGTACCCTGCAATATCCCTGTTTACTGGAATGGTTATTCATCATTTAAAAAAAATTAATCAGTTAACAATTCTCGGAATTTCAAACTATTCTATCTGGATTGATTTTTCGGTGTAACATTTAGTTAGAGTGATGCACGCAGCCGAAAAAAGTGGCTGGCGGCAGCAAAGCGTTACCTAAACGCGCCACCTCTCCATTATTGCACACACGATATGGATGCGAACGAAAGAGAAACGTTCAATAACGTTTGCATATTGTATGCAGCGGTCATCAATCATTCAGATTGTACGTTTAGGGTCAGGAAATTCCGTTCATTTTGCGATGAAACCCATATGGCCGTAATCTTGTTTCGGGCTGAACCAATATTGTGCCGAGTGCTGGATTGTTGTGGGTAGATAAGGAACTCTAATCGAGTGGTAGAAAACTTCTTGGTAGAATGATGAACATTATCAAACAGCCTGCGAGCGAATTGATATACAAATTTTAAACTGTGTAAATTATGATTATGGATGCCGTAAATAAAAAAGTTCCCCTTTCGGTGCAACCGGCTGCTTTGCATAATTGCTTTTTTGTTTTTATAGACTAGGAAAGTTTTTAGGCAACACTCAGAATGATTTATATTTATACATTACTCAGACACGTCAGAACGAACCTAAAATCAAAGAAAACTTTTGGGATATGTTCGTTACCAAGAAATATAAATGTAATTAAGAAATGCAAAAAATTTATGACGATAACTAAGAAACAAAGTTGTTAATAGTTTTTAACAGTAGTTATAGATTAATATCGTTATAGACGACAAGGATATAAGAATTATCGCCAAACCAGACAGCAACAGTCTTCAAAGTTTCAACAAAACAGAAGATTTCTCCATTAAAAAAGGAGTAAGGCAAGGTTGTATACTGTCTCCAATGCAGTTCAATTTATACGTAGAAAAAGCCTTCGCAGAAGCAGTGGCGGACTCTAATAAGGGTATTAAAGTTAACGGCATATTTATTAATAACTTCAGGTATGCCGATGATACAGCCATAGTGGCAGATAACATCGAAGATCTTCAATGCCTTTTAAATGATCTAACTCTTGCAAGTGCAAAACTAATGATTATAAGTAGAAGTGATTACCCCAACGCAAGGATATATGTCTCTGGAGAAGAAATCGAACAGCTCAGGCAAATTAAATACTTGGGTTGTTTGCTGAACGAGGGTTGAGACCCCGAGAATGACATAAAGAGCAGACTTGAACAAGCCAGAAATGTTTTTTTGAGGCTTCGTTTCTGACTGATCGCAAATTGGACTTCAACCTTCGATACAAGATGCTTGAGTGTTACGTGTGGCCTGTTCTCTTATACGGAATGGAAGCATGGACGTTAAGAGCCAGTTCCATTAACAAACTTGAAGTGTTTGAAATGTGGTGCCTGCGTCGAATGCTTAGAATATCATGGACGGACAGGGTCAGAAATGAGGAAGTACTCAGAAGAGCGGGCTTACAGGATAGGGAACTTTTTAGTTATGTAAAAAGTAAGAAGACTGCATACTTGGGACACATATTAGAGGAGAAAGATATACTTTTCAGCAGCTGATACTCGAAGGGAAGATAGAGGGTAGGAGAGGTCTGGGACGTAAAAAAATGTCATGGCTGCGCAATATTCGACAATGGACAGGAATCCACAGCTATGAAATGCTTCCCAATGCTGCTAAAAACAGAATTATTTAATCCTGACTATTTAACAGCTCACCTGACAAGACGATGTACGGTGGACGCATACGCAGAAATGCACGGCACCTTAAGAAGAAGAAGATAGATTAATAAGGTTCTAAAAATGTTTTCTTGTTAGACCAGGAAACTAACGATTTCGTTGATACAGGTATCTAGCAACTGCTTTTGGACACAATTTGTAAGATTGGTTTGATTTGTAAAGAACAACTGTAGAGAATTGCCAGACAAAGAGAAGAGAAGGAAAGAAGATACACAAAAAAAAACAAAACCACTTAAATAAGGAACTTAAAAATATAGAAAACCGATAGAAATAATTCAGAGTATTCTATAAGAAAGTTAACATCAACAGAAAAGAATTGAAGGCAACGGCAAGACAATGCAGCAGTTAGAATGGCGACCTATTAACAACAAAGAAAGATGTATTGAATGGAAGGGTGGAATACTTTAACTAGGCATTTAAATAGAGAAAGAAGCAAAAATAATTGGAAGACGAAAGAGATGATGTAAGGGGAACAGGCGAAAGGAAAAACGAACCACCAACGATTCTTGAAGTTAAAGATGCAGTTAAAAAACTAGCAGAAACAAATCACCCAGAAAAGATAATCTCCCATCTGAACTATATAAAGAAGGTGGCCATGAGACCATAACGGGATTACAACAGCTTATAAAAGAAATATGGACACAAAAATCCTTCCCCAATGATTGGAATATTGGAGTACTTTGCACCATATACAAAAAAGGTGATATCTTTGAATGCTCTAACCACAGAGGAATTACGCTTCTAAATGCAGCGTATAAAATATTTTCCAAAGTACTACTTATATGCAGAACGGATAGTAAGAAAATTGCAGGCTGGTTTTAGAGGTGGTAAATCGACAATTTATCAGATTGCCACCCTGAAACAAATTTAGAAAAATCCCTGAAATATGGCATTGATACTGATCACATATTTAGAGACTACAAAGCAGCCTGCGACTTTGAATAGAAGAGAAATATTCAAAGCCATAAAAGAGCTAGAAATACCAAATCAATTGGTAAATTTAACAAAACTAACACTTGAAAAAGTTGATTGTAGAGTACGAATTCAGGGGGAGCTGTCTGAACCTTTTAAAACAAATAACGGGCTGCGTCAGGGAGACCCTTTCTTCTGTATGCTATTCAATCTGACTCTGGAACAAGTAATACGTATGTCACAAATCACAACCATTGGTTCAATAGATAATAAATCAGTACAAATCCTTGCCTATGCTGATGATATCAATGATGTTGGGAGATGTTGGGCGAAAAACGCTGTACGAGAGGCGTGTGTAGCAATAAAAGAATCAGCTACAAAATGGGTTTAATAATGTAATGTTTTTATTAATTCTAATTTATTGTTCTTATCTTAATTTACTAAAGGTTCAATATTTATAACACTTATGAATTTAATTTATTAAAATTTTATTTATATTAATTTATCTTACAATAATTTGTATATCCGAGCGTCACATTTAAAATACCCGATCGCGATATCTTCTTTTGACTGTTCTCCTTCAATGAAAGCTCCGTTATGATATATGAAAATACAGCTAGCCGTAGAATTCAGGCGAATCCCTCTGATTATACTAGAAAGTAAATCCGGGTCATCGTTCGACCGGTTTCTGGAAGCTTCGAAGTGACCGTTTCAGGTAGATTTCTGCCAGCTGATCGAAGGGTCTCGTAGAATCTACAACATATTAGTGAATAAACAACATGTTTACAGGTTTTTAATATGACTCATATTTTTACGTAACAATAATAAACACGAACAAAACGAAGTATATGAAAATAAGCAAGCAAGGAAAACTCCTACGACCACTTGTTATAGAAAACGACGTTACCGAAGCAGTGAACGAATTTGTATACCTGGGAGCGCTCCTTAACACTGAAAATAATACCAACCCATAGATAAACCGCAAAATTTGCACGGCCAACAGATGCTATTTTGGGCTCAATCTCCTCCTTAAATACACAATTATATCGAGAAATACAAAAATAAAACTCTACAAAACAATAATACGCCCACTCCTAAACCAAGGCGAATCTATGGAGCAGTGAATGACAATGGAGTGTGGAGAAGATGATACTACCTCGAACTTTATAGAATATATCAGGGACCTGATATCGTAAAACATATTAAGATAGGACGTCTAAGGTGAATGGGGCATATAATGCGGATGGAACAAAATGACCCAGCTAGAAAAACGCTCCTTGATAGACCCATTGGTCAGAGAAGAAGAGGTTTCTTGATAACGTCGATGAAGACATGAGAAATATGGGAACGAACCCAGGAAAATAACAACCTGGTGGCGAAGTAAATTTGTGATCTAATAAGGATCATGTAATGTAAACATAGCAAGGAAATAAAGAAGGAATAAATAAGGGGTAGTTAGCCTAGAAAAGAGTAATTATTATTTAAGTAATTATTATATATTCCAAATTGAATAAAGAACAACACAGTTACTAACTAACATAGTTAGTTAGTAACATAGTTAATGTATACATTTTTACATTAAACAAAGATTGAAAACTCGACCTAGTTTAAGTGTATTACACGAGTCTCAAATATCAGGTCGCCACGGTTGTTTAAAAGAAAAGAATCACGTTTAAAAACATAGACCTTCGCTGGAAAATAACACGGGGACTCAGTCAGCAAAAAAATAAAAAACTCGAACTTGGTACTACGATCGAAAATTGAGAATACGGGCTCATAACAAACGAACGTAGCGGGCCAGATGAGGGCAGTAAGAAGGAGGCACTTGAGAGTGCTCCACGCAAGAAGCACGGGCGACCGAGACAATACGCAGCCAGTGAGCGCGCTATTGTATCTCGACGGGGTAGTGTGACGTATAAGTGCCGGTATCTGGAGATTCGAAAGTTCGTGATAGCGCGCCGTACTTCAACTGACTGATCTTGAATTCCTGTAGGACTGGAGGCGTATTTATTAGCTAGAGCCTAAATACGCATAGGTAAGGTAACTAAGATCTATATACTAACCCAAGGAATATATAATAATACGGATTGTCCCTTTAATTCCTTGCTTTGTCTCTTCTCGTCTCCCTTCGCGCCTGATCGAATCATTATTGGTCATAACCGATATCTCGTTATCTTAGTTGTAGTATACAGTCTATTTAATACATTGTAAACTCGAAATTTGGTTTTATTGTTCTTCCCGGCCGTTACAGGTAGAGACTAGAAGAGATACACATTAGAGACCGACCGATTAATCGGCTTCGGCATCGGCTTCGGCCACCTTCGGCCAATATTTAAACGTTCAGCCAAAATTCGGCTTCGGCCAAAACAAAGCCGAAGGTTTCGCCGAAGGTGGAATAATAAAATGCTCTGTCAGTATACTATACTACTATACTATAGAAATGAAATAATCTCTGAACAGTATGCTTCGGTGAGTCTTTGATAATTTAAATAATATTTACACCCTATTTTATACCCTTAACTAAAACGTTTTACAAACTTTCAGGTCAGGTAGTAGGTAGGATATAAATTTTAACAATAGGCCAAGATGTCTCAAAGATCATCATTTGAATATTTCTCACGTAGTAAAATTCTGATAATAATAATTTTATTGTATTTGTTAAAACTCATGATTCCTGGTGTTTTGACTAGATACCTAAATGGCAAAACATCGACCATCGACTATGAATGTTTCGTGTTTAATGTTTTTTATTGTTATTTATTTTTATTATCGCTTCTATTACCAAATAATGTATAAATGTTTGACTTTTTTAACTCATAATTTCATAATTTTGTTTATCACATATCAGGTAATAAAAATATAATGCACATTATTTAAATTATTAACATATAATAGTAATAGGTATATTTTTAGTCACCTTCGGCTTTGGCTTCGGCCGAAGGTATCCTACAGGCCGAACTTCGGCATCGGCTTCGGCTTCGGCCAAAAAAATCACATTCGGTCGGTCTCTAATACACATTTTTCGCTTATGCAGTTCTCCCGCTTCTAAAGCAAGCCCATAGACTCACTCTTTACAGGACCTGAGACCTAGAAGTCCTTAATCCTCTTTCTCCCAAATCTCCCTACCCTCTTGTAAATCCGCGAGGGCGAAACCAGTCAGTCCAGACTAGTGGGACCAGTAAGCCTTGTCCCGCTCGCAGGGATAAGTATCCCCTAAGAATTGTAGATGCATCCAAGGATATTGAGACAGGCGTCTTCTACAATGATGACAGCAGCATTCATTAGAATGGTGACAGTAGGGTTTCCGCGAATATTATAATCGGTTCTCCAATTATTTACAGCGGATCCCCCCCCCCAATTGTAACAGTGGTGACAGCGATTTATTAGAGTCACTATTGAGGATCGACTTTTATTCATGGCCCATTTAACTCTTGTGGCACTATTCGATCC
Source organism: Diabrotica undecimpunctata (assembly GCF_040954645.1). Classification (NCBI taxonomy): domain Eukaryota; kingdom Metazoa; phylum Arthropoda; class Insecta; order Coleoptera; family Chrysomelidae; genus Diabrotica; species Diabrotica undecimpunctata. The sequence goes on along the minus strand of NC_092811.1, from coordinate 9,936,323 downwards.
CAAATTATTTCCTGAATAAAAATTTTCCCGAAGAAAAACTGAAGATTGCTTTGTAACATTATCCATTTGTAGATACCACCAAATTAAAATCCGAGTTATGTGTAGGGGAGACCGGGGTTAGTTGTTACACGGGGCAGGTTGTTACATTTAATTTTAATCAACTTAACGAGATGGCAGCACCTTTAACTCGACGTTGCCAATGCGGTGCATATCTCACTACATTTTAACGAACTTTGGTTAGTGTGGTTTACTACGACTATTTTTGTGTTTTTAGTAGCGCTCAGTAAATTTTCCGACATTGTTTAAATTTTTACTGGTTCTATTTTTACAAGGTAAGGCAACTTATTGTTTTCACAGCATTTTTTTTATTGACTGGTAGCTTTATTATTGTCCATACGTACAAAATTTTGGGACTGATGAGTAATTACAATTTATTTTTAATATGGCGTCCTGGGGCAGGTTGTTACTATTTTCAAGGGACAAGTTGATACTGTAACAACCTGCCCCAACTCAAGAAATTTGTTTGTAGCTTTATTAGTAACCTAGATTTTGTTGTAAATAAAATTGTAAATTTTTAATAGATCAAAATGAGAATCTACCTGAAGAAAAAAACTAAGCGTGGTGAAACGCCACAGGAAATCATTATTGCTGCAGCAAAGAAGGTCATGGAAAATGAAAGACCTCTTAAACCAGTAGCGGATGAATACGGGATTAATTTTATGACTCTTCAGAGATACGTCAAAAAGATCCAGAAAATTATGCTTGATAGTGAGTGTAGTAAAATGGTAATTTTTTTTCTATGAACACATATATAGCACATGCTTCGTTAAGAGTTGTTTTTTTTTTTTCAGATGCTAATACCATGTCCACAGGATATTTAAAAAATCGGAAGATCTTCTTTGATCTACAAGAAAATGAATTAGCTTTTTATGTTACTGAATGTTCAAAGATATATCATGGTCTTTCCCAAAAGATCTTAAACAGCTTGCTTTTCAGTTTGCTTTAAAAACTAACGTAACTGTCCCCGATAACTGGAGCAAATTTGAGATTGCATCTGCTGCCTGGCTAACAAATTTTTTAAAACGCCACAATGAGTTATCCATCCGTACCCCTCAGGCTACGAGCTTAGGGCGAGCCACAAACTTTAAAAGACACAATGTAAATTTATTCTTTGACAAAGTCTCCAATGTATTAAATAGGTACAATCTTGGAGCAAACGATATTTACAACTTAGATGAAACCGGAGTAACTACAGTTCAAAAACCTGCAAAAATAATAACATCAAAAGGTGTGAAGCAAGTGGGGGCGGTCACTTCGAGGGAACAAGAAACATTGGTGACAGTTTGTCTGGCAGTGAATGTCAGTGGAAACTCAGTACCGCCAATGTTTATTTTTCCGTGGAAAAATCATCGAGAACATTTTGTTTCCAGTGGACCACCAGAATGTATAGGAACGAGCAATCCTTCTGGATGGATGACGAAAGTGGAATTCTTAGTTTATGTGAATTCTTAGTTTTATTTTCATAGGAATATTAAATGTTCTAAGGAAAGTCCAGTATTATTAATACTGGACAATCACGATTCCCATTTGTCGGTTGAGCTAATCGATTATTGCAAGGAAAGTGGCATTGTTCTCTTGACCTTGCCTCCGCATTGCTCTCATCGATTGCAACCTTTGGACAGATCGGTGTTTGGACCATTAAAAAATTTATTAGCAGTCAGATGGATAGCTGGATGAAAACTCATCCAGGAGTTGCAATGACAATTTATAACATTAACTGTGACTCTAACTAATGTAGCTGTGTAACTGATGAAGATTTTCTGCCATCATCCATTACAGATAGACCTGAGCCGCAAGAAAATATGGAGTTTCAGTCACAAGCAGCCACACAAAATATACAAATACCACCAAGTACGCCACCACAAGTTATCAACAAGGAACCAGACTAAGATCCACAACCTTCAACTTCTCGCGCTTTAGTTACAGGACTTATTAGTCCTAAAGATATTCGTCCTATACTTAAAGCTGTAGCATTTTATTTTGAAGTCCCCTCGTATATGTGTTAATTGAAATCCCCTTATATATGCATTATAATAACGAAGAATTTTTTCAATGTTTCTTAGTTCGTATCCTTCAATTTAAAACCCAAATAATCTTTTTCGTTCTTTTTAGGTCGCCGCCGTCGACAATAAATCTTTTTATTGTTTATTTATGTCACAGGCGCAAATTCTTCGATATTTCTTTGTTCAAACCGCCCGATATTGCGTTTTCAAATTAATTTACATCTTAATTTCCGTTGTGTTTAGTTTATACGCTAAGTGCTTTGTTTGTTCTAACTTATGCGAGCAATTTTTAAAGATAATTTCGTCACTTTCGTTGAAGCCGCGGTGAAGAGCGGCCAGCGTCATGTCCAAATTCAATTTGAATTTGTAGTTTTCTGTTTTTGTCCCTTTTTAGGGAAATCTTCGTCTTACGTTATGGAAATCAATTTTAGTAGCAGTTAATCGTCTAATTCCACCTGTTCCGGTTGTTTAAGAGGCAGAGTCATAAGTTTTGTGCTCAGTGCCGGCTTCGGCCTCAAATGGTCGATCCAATTTGCAGTGTGAGATCCAGTCCCTTTTGTTCGTGTGTTCGTGTCCAGGATTCAACTCCATCCACGTCAGATTTTCGTTCCAGAATATGGAAATGGTTTCCCTTTGTTCCAGAGTTTCGTTCTTGCAGTTTCAGTCCAGAGATGTAACAAGTTTCAGAGTTATGTGCGAAATAGTGAAATCCAGGTAACATTTTTTTGTGTAAATTTAAAGTAAAGCAGACATTTTTTAAAAAAAGTAATAATTGCTTTCATACAAAAAGGAATTTGTAATATTTAAAGTAATAAATTGTATGGTTTGACTTTAGCTGTCAATTTATTTGTTCAGTTTTTTTTAAATTTAATGTTAATTTATGACAGCCCGTTTTAACATTTTTGATTTGTTTTGTTTTCTTTAAAAGAAAGGTTAGCTTACATGTAAATTTTGTAAGTTTTTGTAGTATCTCCAACTCCTGGAAATTGTAAACAGATGACACATGTAAGTTTTTTTTTGTATTTTTGTATTTTGCAGCTATTGTTCTTATATTTTTGTATTGTCTTTTTTGAGCATTCTTGTGTTCTCTATATTTTGTAACTGTTTGTGGTGACACAAAAATAAATGTTAAATTTTGTTTCTTAACATTTGTTTATTTTTTTAACTAACCCTTTTTTTTTGAGTTTCCATTTGGAGAAGATATATTTTTTTATGTTTAATAATTATATCTCCAGTTACAACTAGCTGGTTGTAATAGGTATAATTAGGAACCTCAAGTGGCGCCCTATATTAAATTTCTTGAAGTGTTTCCGGTTTATTTTCATTCTGTTTGTCCCAAGAGATTTATGACCCTTTATTTCATTTTTCTGGTAGTTACCCCAATCCGACACCCTGTCTTTTACTTATCCATGACCCCAGCTCTCCTACGAAAGCTTGAGTGCCCGTTCGCACAAGTAGCGTTTATTTTGCTTACCCTATCTTCGCCCCAAGAATTTCTATCCTCCATCTTCTTCCCCTAATAGTAATACCCCTATGGTAGGCAAAATATATCGTTACAAAGCTCAACCCAGAAAAAATACTGCACAAAATAGGAAACGAAGACATACGGCTATTTTGACGGACACGTCTGAAAAGAAAGCATCATTACAGCAAGAGCAACTGAGAAACTTAAAAGCTAATAAAAAGAGGTAATAAAGAAAATGAAGAATGTTTCTGCATTATATGTTGTGATTCGTACACTAACTCAAAATCAAAAGAGAAATGGGTGCAATGTGTAGACTGTAAGGGGTGAGCGCATGAACTTTGCAGTGACGGTTCTCCAATTTTTGTATGCATACATTGCCAGTCATTAAGAAAATTAAACTATTCTTTGGAAAGAATGAAAGTTACTAGTGTAACAATTTACTCCTGCCATGTAACAACTTACCTAATTACGGGGTAATATGATACAATTTGCAAGACTAAATAAATATATATTTTTTTCTTAAAAATGCTGAGTTTCTTCTAAATATAATATTTAAAATAACTATATCGAAGTGAGTGCTTCTGACACCAATGTTTATGAGGTGCCTATTTTACATACGAATGCACAAAAAAATAAAATGTAAAAATTATAACAACTAACCCCGGTTTCCCCTACTATTCGCTAATACTGACTTTGGAACTGCGATTGGTCTTGTGCCATTGCTTGAGGTCTCGGTTGAAAACGATCGTACAATTCTGCTTTCAGAGTCCATAAAATTAATTAACATTGCAAGCACAACTCCTATCACAACAGTAGAAGCAGAGAGATCCTTTTTAAATCTAAAAGAGTTATCTATCCACTGCTATCCATTGAAAAACAAATAATATCCAACTGCCAAAAATTTAATGAACTCGTCATTAACCATTTTGCAAGCCAGAAAACACGTTGTATTGAACTTAATTATAAATCCTGCTAATTAAAAACTGTTTAGGATATAAAACAATTGTTTATATTGTAGTGGTGATGTGCTTGGAAGTATTGTGAACTTATATCTACTAATAAACCAAGACTATTCACCAGAATCCTTAGGTAATTCATAATTTCACAATTTTTTGGTTGTTCATAATTTCGTATTTGCCGCTCAAAATAATAGATCCCCACCGATAAATAATTAATAATAACAGTGTTGTAACAATTTTTATTTCTAAGGCTTTAATACACACTTAATAATAATTAAATTACAACAGAACATAAAATCATGGTTAGAAGTGACATCTTGTAGTGGAACCAGAATAAAATACTTCCTAAGTTCGCGCTACTTTTGCTAGATGGCGTCACCTACACATACAAAATAATTTCCACTTTTTTATCTACAAATTTAAAATAAGTAATCTCCGATAATTATTATCACCTCACGTTTTATTCATTTAAGCGTGTACACGACCTTGTAAATAGTATGAGTTCTATTTCATATCTACTTACACTACAAATTTAACAAATTTAATAAATGGACTTTTAAAAATTAAATGATTGTTCAGTTTGTTTAATAATACTTATTTGCAACAGGTGTTGGAACATTCGAATTTTACTTACTTCGTTAAAAAAACTTAAAAGAAAGAATATAAATATAAGTAATTGAACTTATGGACAATTATTTGAAATAAAAAGAATTGAAGGCATTTCAAAGAAGTGTGGGAAATAAATATTTATTACCATTACCATCATGTAGCGATACAACTCTGGGTGCTATGATATTAAAATGTTTATAAAAGCTATACCTTTGGACTTTTCAGTTTACAGTCCGGGCTTCGCCTTCTTCTTCTTCTTCCTTCTTGTATGTAGGCTTTAAACCCTGTTTCTTCTTCAATGTTAGCCTCCTAAATTGTTTAAATTATCGCACCATCTTTTTCTTGGTCTGCCAATATTTCTTCGTCCATTTGTTTTCTTTTATACAGTACGAGTAACGAGTCTTCGAATTGGATGCGATTGAAATCCTTTGTCAGGTCTAGTCTACATAGATATGCTGGTTTATTGTACTCGATGGATGGCCTTTTCTGTGATTTGTCTTAGTACAAAATACGGCGTCTATGCAGGATCTTTTGGATCTGAATCGTTGTTGTTCATCTGATACAGTTGTTAGTTTATTGATTTTGTTGGTTAGGACTTTTGTGGTAAGCTTAAATGAGGTGTTTAGTAGATTTATACCTCTATAATTGTTGGGGTCTTCTTTATCTCCTTTCGTTCTTCGCCTTTATCCCCGAAAATAGGCTTGTTTGAGTGGCTTCTTGCGTTATGCTTATAGGAGCTTGACTCTGTATATTACCCTGTGGTCTGTTGGCTTCTTCCTGTGGTAAATGAGCTGCCATCCTAGCAAATAAACTGACTGTATTTCAATGTACATTAGTGAAACTAATAGTAGAAGAAGATTAGGATTCAAAACTTGAAATTACTTATAATATAAAATTAATTAATTAATTGTGGTAACGTAGAGTTTGATGGGGAACATTAAAGTTAATCTGGCTTAACAGGTTTGGACAATCAATACGTCCATGTAAGATCTTATATATAAAAATAGCTCCTGACATATCACGACGGTTCTTGAGTGAGGGTAAAGATAATTGTTCGATACGGGAATAATCATGATTTTCAATAGTAGTGTGGACATGGTAAGCACAATATCTCAAAAATGTATGCTCGACTCTTTCTATGCTATCAATATTGTTCTGAAAATAGGGTCACCAAGTAACTGAACAGTATTTTAGTATATATAAATAGTTCTAACTAAACAACAATACACTAATCTTCTTGAATCAATGGAGAAATGCTTGGAATTCCTAGTAACGAAACCAAGAAGTTTAGATGCCTTTATTGAAATAGAGTTTATGTGGTCACAGAAAGTAAGCTGTTCAGTGGCTGATTATTAATAGTATAGCTTGTTCCAATTCTTTATGAGAAAAACTCATAAAACAACATTCTTTTACATTTAAGTGGAGTTTGTTCTGATTGCACCAATAATTCTGTAGTCGGTCTGTCATCTTGTAGCAAGGACGTCATTAACGAAGATATTAAAAAAAAGTGGACAAGTGTGGCCTCCTTGAGGAACTCCAGATGTTACTGTGATACTGTCAGACAGATGACAACCTATCTTGACTCTTTGACTTCTCCCAGATGTAGAGTTTTTAATCCATTCAACAAACCTGACATGAAAGCTTACATTAATTAATTTCCCCAAAAGTATCTAGTGATCTACAAGATCAAATGCTTTGGAAAAATCTGTGTATTTTGCATATACCTGTTTACAGTCTTAAATATGAGATAAAATATTGCATTAGATTTTTTGGTATGAAAACCATATTGTGATTGAGATATCAAGTCTGTACATAACCAGAAAAGTTGCTTTGGTATAAGACTGTTGAAGAGCTTATTGATTGCAGATTGTATAGAAATGATACGATAGTTTTCAATATTGTCTTTCTGACCATTTTTAAGTATAGGAACAACATAACTTTCTTTCCATGAAGAAGGAAACATAGAGGTTTCCAGAGATCTATTAAACAATATAACAAATGGCATTACAAGAGTACCGGCACAATTTTTTTAATAAAAAATTAGGCACTCCATCTGGACCAGCAGTAAGCTTATTGGGCAGCTCATTTATGCCAATAAACATATCGGTCATGGTAATCTTAGAAGGACAAATATTTGAAATAAAGTTGCTATTTAATGGATGGATAGGTACATAAAGGTTGTTGTTATTTGGTGAATACACAGTTTGGAAGACGTTCATAAATAAATTAGCTATGTCTTAACCATTTGTTGCTGATTGAACTTGATAAAATAAGGAGTTAGGTAGGTTATGACTCGATCGCTTATCATTGATGTACTTCCAAAATGATTTTATATCATTTCTTAGGCCAGTATCTATACCTTTAATATAGCTGCTGAAGCAAATTTCAGACAGTTGTTTACATTCAGCTCTTAGGTGGTAGAAAAGAGACAGAAATGTATAAAACAATTTATTAGGAATTAAACTAAGCATAAAAAAAGTTCTCCAATCAGTTATTGTTAGTTTGAGGAATATCTTCACCCACAAATTCTCCTGTAAGCATACTTAAAAAAACAACATAAGTACTAATTTTATTATATTTATTAACATATTTATACAATAAAAGTAATATATAATAGGAAACTTAATTATATAAAGATTTAAATCTAAAAAGTTAATTCACAGAAGAAACAGTTTGCAGAAATGTTTACTACATGAAAAAGTTGGTTTATGATATGGTCTAATAGATTCATACAATATTATCCCTTTGATGTATAATATAACTTATGGAAATGTTGTTTATTTATAAATTAGTTCAAAAATAAATGTTAAACACAGGTAATTTTGTAACTATATTATATTTTAGTATCAAAGAAAACATTTGTAGCATTTAATTTTTAAAATTTGTCTTATATAGCTACTTTTGTCCAAAATTATGCCTTTTTTTAATTGCGATACATTATGATTATTTTTTAGCCAATAATATCTGCTGAACCTACTATAAAAGACATATTTACTCCAAATTGTCAATTTATCTTATATCTGTTAAAATGTTTATTATCACAAAACAAAATTTATTAGAAACAATTAACTATCAGACTTAATTATTGTGTGATAGGATTTGTGTAAATAAGTTTTTCTGTCTGTTGTTTATCTCCATTTATACAAACACCATGAGAATACAAAGGGTGACAAAGAAAATAAACACAAATATTGACTTAAATTATAAAAATATGTATTTCTAACATAAAATTATAAACAAGTGTTTTATATTTTTGAACATGTATGGATGTTGGTGATTATGTGCATATTGAAATGTAAATAATGTATATTTGGAGAATCTGTAACCTTACCTATGGCACAAAAATAATTTAATTTCATTTTACACCTGAGATTACAGACATATTGTGTAATATTGAATAATCGAAATGAAAGACATTTGAAACATTTCTCAGAAAGGGTATAAAAATATTGTGAATCCACAAAGAAAATCGGCCCCAAATAAAAATGAAAAAAGTAAATGTAACAACTGATATAATATATAGAGCAGTATAAATAGAAAAAGACAAAGGCGGGTATAACTTGTATGTTAATCATATGTAATGTATAAATAATGTGTGGTTGCCTAAAAGAACAAATTGTTGAGCGTTAATTACCATAATAGAAGAAAAATGAAATATTTAACAGAACTGACCAAAATTATACTCAAATCCTGAACAACATCAAAAGTTAAAGATAAGATTAACTGATAGCGGTTTGACTAGGATTTTGATAAAAAGATCCATATTTTAATGATACAAATATATAAATTATTCTAAATACACAAAATATAGAAACAATATTGCATGAATCCTACTAAACTGGAGCAAATAAAACAGGATTTTACATTATCAATAAAAAATATAAAAAGCTACTCTTCACAACATCTACTTCACTTGGCCAACTCATTCGACAACCAATCTAGTCCTTCGTACAAACCATTCCCTTGGGTGGCACAGGTGGCTTGAATGTACCACCTTCTGTTCTTCAGAGTGTGCAACTTAAGCTTGTCTGTCAATTCAGCAGTGGACATCGAATTTGGTAAATCTTGTTTGTTGGCGAATATTAACAAAATGCAGTCTCTTAAATCGTCCTCTCCTAACATATTGTGCAATTCTTCTTCGGCTTCCGCGATACGATCTCGATCATTGGAATCAACCACAAAAATAAGTCCGTCAGTGTTGGCGAAATAGTGTCTCCAGAGTTTTCTGATTCTTGTCTGGCCACCTACGTCCCACACTGTGAAAGATATATTCTTGTATTCGACGGTTTCTACATTAAAGCCGATTGTTGGGATGGTAGTTACAATTTCACCCAGCTTTAATTTGTATAAGATTGTGGTTTTACCTGCAGCGTCCAATCCTACCATTAAAATTCTCATAGGCTTTTTACTAAACAACCTATTGAACACTGCAGATATGGTAAGACCCATGATAAATGCTTTGTATCACTATACTAGAGTTTTGCACTTCACTTTTATATCGGTGTTATAGCTATGTATAAAAGTTTGCTAACATTGAAATTTTACACTATTTTTAAATGTCACAATTGTTGTAATTATCACTAGCTTTGTAGATTCCAACTCTACAAATTTGAATTTATAAAGTGTGGTGATTAATACTTTAGTGATGTGTACCATAAATATTAAACGTCAAAAGGATAGACGTCACCAATCAGATGTCATGTCAAAAAATGTCATCCAATTTTTAAAAAATTGTGGTTTTAAACTATAATAAATGATTAAGTTGTATTTTATATAAATATATTAAATCATAAAATAATTGTGTGGGATATATCATAAAAAATCTAATTTGGTTCTTATGTAGTCAAGTTTGTCTTTATTCAGAACGATTCAGATGAACTTCAGAACTTCAAAATGATAATATCGGTGTTGCCAGTTTCACAGTGTCTCTGCAATTATATCTTATTTATAAATATAAATTTATATCAAAATGTCTGTTTATTAATATAAATTATATTTTAAATGTATGACTTTAAAAGCAAATTACATAATAATACTTAAATGATTTTTAGTATATTTACTGCAAACATATTCATCTGTTTTTCTAATAAATAAATTGTGTTTTCAAATAGGTGCCTAGTGGAGTATTTGAAGAGAAAGAAAAAAATATATTTATAACATTTTAATTTGCTGCTCTCACTCCCAAGAATTGAAATTCTAAAAGAGAAATATGGAACCAATTCTGAGACAAGATAAACCTTTTGCAATTTTAAACTTAATTAAACTTTAACTGTGCCTAAACCTAGTTTAGGCACAGTATATTGCTTAATAAGCAATATACTGTGGTTTAGGCTTAGGTCACCGAACAATTAGTGCTAGTACTTAGGCAATCACCAACAGTGCTTAGGCAATCACTAATGAAGTCTGTGCGGTATGATTTCAAAATATTTTCATAAACTTCTATTCTAATTTCACATATAATGTAGTACATATAATGTTGTATACAAGATGCTGTGCAAAGAATTACCCGAAAGTGAAATTAGAACAGGATATATCACAAAACTAGACTATATTAGGTGAATTAAGATAATTATCGAATGTACATCCAGAAAAGATGCTTTTAGAGAAAGGGGGCATCAGCCAACAAGATCGGCCGATGATTTTTAACTTATATACACAGACTAGAGTAGAAAGTTCATAAAATATAGAAGTATGTATGATTATTCTTCTTTTGTTAATGAAACTGTAAAAAATGTAAGTTTATTTGAGCTATTAATATTAGGAGGTAGTAATTTTGTATTGTATGGTTGTATGTTTCCGACAATGAATCTATCAAAATATTTCCAATCTTGGCAAATGGTATATATTAACAATTTCTTATTTATTTTTAGTATATATAAAACAGAATAAAATCAACCTTTGACCTTCCTATTTCATCTGGCGCAAACCTTATGTAAAACCATCTTGTAGATATACGTCGCGGGATGTGAAAAGTTTCTACAATTTTGTATTTTGCTTATCCTTCCAAAATATATACAATCAAAATTGCAACAAGCAGAAGATATGAGGTCTTCTTTAGACGCACGCGAGCGCGAACTATACTATAAAATATAAGTCCATAGTCTAATCTATAATCTATAACTATAAGAGCCCATACCCTAGAATAACAGAGACACAGAGACTGTGTTGGGTTTTTCTCTGCCCATACTGAACCAAAAACGTGAGGTTAATGGAACGTGGCTGGATGTTGAAAGGCACGAGACCATTGACCATTGACAACTGGTAACCACGAATACGAAAGTGTTAAGGTTGTGTCATCGTGTTGATGTAGGTAAAGGTTTGGTTAGGTAGGCATCAGACTGATCGACCGACCACGACCAACCGTCCGACGGCGATCAACCAAATTTTGTATTTTTATTTTTAAACTCACATTAATCGTTCGTGTTCCATCGACCGACCGACCGTAAGAAAGTTCAGCATCGGGATTATGAAATTCCGATACGAAGTCACAAAACGAAACGAAGGCAAACTCGATACGAATACGTATCGAAGCCAAAAAGTGATTACGAACTCGGTTCGACTGGAATGTCAGAAAATGATCGGTAATCATCGTATTTTTGAACTGATGAGATAATAATTCGAACAAATGGAATGATTTATATGGTTATCACTGGTTATGTCACTGGTTCGGTTATGTCTTTTGTCATAAATAACCTTCATTATATATATTTATATAACACAACGTTTATGTAAAATAGTAACAGATTTCAATTATTTTCAAATTGAAGAAATCAAAGTATGTATTTATTTTTCTACTATAAATACAGCGTTATATTATGTTGATAATTATTGTATGTTTTTGTAGATGTTGCCAATTTTTATTTTACAAAGAAGGCAAAGAAGGAGAGATGAAAATAGGAGGCTTATTTTGCATCGGCAATATATTAGAACGGAAAGCGAACCATTCGATTTACCCGAATTCAGATTTGTAGAATTATTTAGACTCCATAAAAACATTGTGAGAAATTTAGTAGAACAATTACGGCCGTACATACAGGCGCCTAGGTCAAGAAGAGGCGTTAATATAGAGAGAAAAGTTTTACTTGCATTAAGATTCTATGCAACTGGCTCTTACCAAAGAGGTGTGGGTGAGGAATTGAATTTTGGAGTTAGTCTATCCAAAGTTCATTTCATAATCCATGAAGTGACACAGTTATTGGAGCAAAATGTTGTTCCCCAATATATTAAATTTCCGAATAATCCTGCTATGAGAAACCAAATGAAAATGGATTTCATGAATAAATTTGGGTTCTCTGGTACCATAGGCGCAATTGATGGCACACACATAGCCATATTAAAGCCTTGTCAGGATGAGCAAAATTTTATAAACAGGAAAGGTAATTTCATAAATTTTTAATTATATAAATGTATATACTTTCATGCATACTTTTTTTTTATAGGATTCCACTCCATTAATTCACAGATTATTTGTGACAGTAACCTTAGAATATTAAATATATTTGCAAATTTTTGAGGCTCCAGTCATGATTCATATATTTGAAGTAGATCTGAGGTTAAAGATTATTTGGAGAGAATCCATGCAAATAGAGAGTCTGGGTGGCTCATAGGAGATTCAGGGTATCCTCTAAGCCCAATATTAATCACTCCTTTCAGAGATGTTGTGGATGGGACACCCCAAGCACATTTTAATCAAGCACACATGCGTGCCAGGAATTGTGTTGAGCGGTGTATTGGGCTGTTGAAAGTCAGATTTCGTTGTCTGTTAAAAGAGAGAAGCTCAAGATACGAACCACAGTTTGTATGCAGGCTTATAAAAGTTTGTGCTACATTGTACAATATGTGCATAGAAAATAATATTGATGATCCCAATGTAGCAGCAGACAATATAATTGATACCAATGATGATGCAAATAATATTCCAGCACCTCCACCTGTTAGAGATGGGATTTTAGTTAGAAATGGCATTGTAAATAGATATTTTATTAATTAAATTATTTTACTAAAAAATTTACTGTACTTAACAGTACCTTGTGTTTTATTAAATCCACTGTGTACTCCAAAGTTTCACATCCTGATAATATATTAGGCTATGATATTTATAAATGAAATCCAAAAACTTAAAAAAATATATATTTAAACAGTCAACATGTGAGTTACTGTTGTTACAAAATGCCATATAGTCATTAATAAAATTGCTATATTATAACTACAAATATGGTAAAGTACATTCTTTATATCTATCAGAAATAGAATTAATGCCAAAATTGAAGATAACCTGGGTGAATACCAAGGAGGGTTTAGAACAAACAGATCTGTAATAGACCAAATTTTTACAATTAAACAGATCCTGACTAGCTAATATGTTGAATTAATCTGTCACTTAATATATTTATTGATTTTCAACAAGCATATGACACAATAGACACTCATAAATTGATTGACACATTAAAATATTTTGACTTCGGTTAAAATATATATAAATATTTTGACTTCGGTTAAAATTATATATATTTATATATATATATATATATATATATATATATATATATATATATATATATATATATATATATATATATATATATATATATATATATATATATATATATATATAATAAAATTAAAACTAAAACAGAATAATTCAAATACAAGCTACAAATACAAAAACAAAATAAGGAATCTTAAAACTAATAAATAACTGAAATAAGTAGCAGTTTCAATTTTTTTTTCTTACAAATTATAATATACTAACATTAACATATATATATATATATATATATATATATATATATATATATATATATATATATATATATAAGAAGAAAAAGGTTAATGCATTAAGTAAAATAATGGTAAAAGATATCGGCATAGCTTGATGTAGTGCTCCATTCTTAAGTTAATATTGCTCTTTTTCTAACTTAGCTGCACTGTACTGAAGATGACCAATATTCAGAAATACGTATACATGGTTGCCTTCCATATCATACACATATTTTATTATATATTTTTTCCTTTGTTGCGAGCTATGCCGATATCATTTACCTTTATTTTATATATATATATATATATATATATATATATATATATATATATATATATATATATATATATATATATATATATATATATATATATATATATATATAATATATATATATAACATATATATATATATATATATATATATATATAATATATATATATATATAACATATATATATATATATATATATATATATATATATATATATATATATATATATATATATATAAGGATAAAACTAAGCACAAAAATAAAATACATTAAAAAAACAGAAATTAAACACAAAAAATTAATTATACTTTCACTTTTTTGCCACTAGTTCTGCTAATGAATTGGCAATTGATGACATGCTTTTGTTAAGCTCCCTTAACTCTAATTTTATTTCCTTTAATTCAGTCAAGCTCTCCTGCATTAGCTCATTCTCAACATCTTGTATTTTCCTTTTTTTTGGATGGGGAAGTTTAGAATATCCATGGTCAGAAGCCTGTAAAAAATATTTACATGATGACTTGATATAGGTGCATGTATCAGATCTTACCTCTATAGATTTATGTTTAAATTCAGAAAATTTAGATGTCTGAATACTACTTGTAGAAGCAACCTATAAAAAATATTGAAAATTTATTAGTGAAATAATATGACTTAAGTATGTAGTATGTAGTTACATACCGGTAAATGGATAGGTGTGTCTTCCAAACTATTCTGTGGGAAAACATCTTTAGAGGTGGATAGGAAATCATCTTCACTGGTAGATGGAATCTGAAATTTTTTTGAATATTTACTATATATAATAAATAAATAACAGACTTAATTAAACATGTGACTGATACATACTCCACACTCAGATACACTGACTCCTTCATAAAATGTTTTTCCTAATATATTGACAACCCGTTCCTCTAGTTGGTTTAGTTTGGGCTTCACTTTTGGCCCTCCACCAGTGGCTGCAATATCTTGTTTTTTCGCAGAAGCCTTCCTTTTAATCGAGTATTTAATATCTGACCAAGTCTATAGTAAAAAAATACAGAAAAATAATTAATGGAAAAACCATACTTTGATATATTTAATCTAACCTTTTGCCATTTCTCAACAGGCTTACTTCCTTCACCAAGTGAATTTAATAGTTGAGCAAGCTCTTCCCAAAGTTTTCTTTGAATTATTCTTCCAGTGGGGCCAGAAAACTGTCCTTTTGCAAATTCTTTATGCTGCTCCATAAACTCTAAAAGGACGTTCCAATGACCCTCTGTTAATTTAAAAGACATGATAATTATTAAAGTACAAGAAAAGTACAGAAGATAAACGTTAATGGTAAACCCAAGAAAATTTTTAATTTAACGAATTTTTATTATGTCGCTGTCTAACTCAGAACAGAACAAATAGATTCGAATTTTAGAAGACTGAAAGAGAGTATATTTAAAAAGAGACACTAACATCGAATTGGCAATTCGATAGCGCTGTAGGTATCGTATGGTTTCTTCCAGTTGAGTCGATACGAAAACGTGACGAAAGTTGTTCGTAATCACTCCCTTCGGAAAAACATGGCGGATACGATTCGTATCGAATGTTCGTAATCCCGCCTCAGGAGGGTGTAGCAACATAACCACATTTTCCATTTTTGTAATATTATTTTACCGGGCTTTTTGTAGAATATTGAATTATGGATAGAATTAGCAGCGATAATTCTACTGATAAATTGTTTATCACTTATTTGATGTGGAGACGTCTTCGTAGGCGTAGGACAGTTTGGGTGCGAGATATTTTTTTAAAAAGACACCAACAAGGAGAATTCTTTGTGTTATATCCCATTCTATTAAATGATTGTATTAAATTTCAAAATTATTATCGCATGAGCAAGTCCTGTTTCAAAAAACTTGTAGAATTGGTAGAGCCTAATTTTTGTATTGGATATACAAACTGCAGAAAAACTATTGGCTTTTTAGAACGTCTTACTGTTACTATAAGGTTAGTATCTAAAATCAGTAAATACAAAATCACAATGTAATTTATAAAATTTTATAACCTAATTTATACCTAGCTATGTTTATACATCATTAATTTATTTTTATTTTAGATTTTTGGCAACAGGGGAGTCATTTGCGTCTGCCTCATATCGTTTTCGAATCAGTCCAAATGCAATTTCAATTATAATTGAAAAAATGTTAAAACTGATATATGAGTCTCTTAAAGATATATATTTAAAATTCCCTGAAAAAGAAGATTGGTGTAGTATTGCAGAAGGATTTCGAATGAAAAAATATTTTCCCAACTGTGCAGGTGCTGTAGATGGAAAACATATCAGAATTCGAAAACCAAGTAATTGTGGTTCACTATATTTTAACTACAAATTATATCATTCCATAGTTTTACTAAGTATAGTGGATGTGAATTATAAATTTGTAGTTGTAGATGTGGGTTCTATGGGACGAAATAGTGATGGGGGAATTTTTGAAAACAGCACATTTGGACAGTTATTTAACAGCAATCAAATAAAGCTACCCAATGATTCTCCTATTGAAGAAAATGGTCAGTCTATACCATATGTATTCATTGGTGATGAAGCATTCCGCTTAAGTAAGCATTTCATGAAACCATTTCCAAGAAGATCCCTTGATAGAACAAGAAAAATTTTTAATTATAGATTAGCTTTTGCAAGGGGAGTTGTGGAATGCACATTTGGTATATTAGTTTCAAAATTTCGGATATTTGAAAGCGCTATCAATGTGAATCCCACAAAAGTAGATGATATAGTGTTAAGTGCTGTAGTATTACACAACATGATAAGAACTGTTGATAAACTCATAGATGAAGGCAATGAATCCCAAATAAACTTTAATTCAGGTGCTTTAGTAGATCTCCATAGTGCACATATCACACATGGAAATGTAAATCAATCTACAAGTTTAGCCCGAAGAATAAGAGACTATTATGCAGAATATTTTTCTTCAACTGGAAAAGTATCTTGGCAAGATGAAAAGATTTTTATGAATAATGAAGACAATTAATACTAAAAGAGGATTGTTGAATTCATTTTACACTTTGTAATTTTTAATAAATACTATTACTCTGTAGTTGAATTTTTATACTTTTTGTGGATGGTTTATTTTTAAGAAGCGTAATATGAAAGTAGTGTTTTATTTTCTGAGGATTTACAAATACATCAGATATATATATATATATATATATATATATATATATATATATATATATATATATATATATATATATATATATATATAAAAGAAGGAATAAAACAATTCTGAAAGCTAGACCAAAAGTCAAGAGTGTTTCTGTAACATCCCGGCCAAACCTTCTGACTGCAGCCCTAATAAACTGTGTTGTTTGTTTATATCTACAGTCAATAATATCCAGTATTTCTTGTATATATATATATATATATATATATATATATATATATATATATATATGTATTTTTTACATTAGGTATGTGAACATAACATCTAAATATATAGATGTTTCAGATCCATTTTTTGATCAGATGCATCTTTTTTCCTCACTGGTAAATATATGATGAGATACACAGTAGTGTTAGCTGTTCATGTTTACATTTGTTTTGCACAAATATCTCTTAATATTGAGTTTTTTCCAGAATAGTTTGACTATATCTTTCAGGTCTACCATTCTGTTCTGAACTAAAGAAACAATTAGTTCATGTTTTACGCCTCTATTTTAAAAAGTCTCTAATCTACTATTCAGAAGGTGAAGCAATATAGATTTATTTAAAATATATACTGAATTGCCAATATAACAGAGAGTCAGATAAAATTAAATTATTAGAATTTTTCACCAAGCAACAAAAAAAATTGTTTAATTTATTAATGTTTGTATTTATGAAAGATTTATAAAGTGAAAATTGAAATACCAATAAACTTACTTTAAACTTTAATTGTGGCTTATTCCCATTAATATAATAATTAGGTTTATTAGGATATATACAAAGATGTATTAAATTAAAATTTTATTTTATTTAATAATTTTATTTTCTGATCAAAAAATTATTTTATAACAACTGTTCTATTAATTCCAAAGTTTTTCGCTTAAAGAGTCTTTGATTGTCTGGTGTCATTGCCTCCACATCATCCACTAAGCTCAATAAAAATAGCTCACTTGAACTGTTTTTTTTCGTTCTTGAATTTAATTCCTTTTGTTTCATGATTTCTATATATTCAGACATCTGCTTATCCACCTCCTTTGCTGATATTTTCCTTTTTTTGTTTTTAGGCGATGTACATGAAACATCCTCCTGTTCTTGGGTGTCTTCCACATACACCCTAATAGTTTCATCCTCGTCTGTTTCTAAAAACCCCTCTTCATCTGGTTGAAACGATTGACAACTACCTGAATTTTCAGATGGTGGCAGTGAATCAGGTTCAGGAAGTGGTACATTTGATTTGGTAGGCCGATCTTGAATGTGTCTTTCCAGAAAAGTGAGGTGGTCAAAATAGACCCACTTCTTTATAGGCTTTGCACCACTTCCTGAAGGGGCTTCATATTCGTGTCTCCGTTTCCTATACCCTGCTCGTAACATTTGCCACTTTTTTACACAGATTGGAACTATAAAAAAAGGAAAAATTACACATTTGACATAAATCACATATTTCTATAACTTAAAATGGAATTATATACATACAAATAAAATATTTACCTGTCTTATTCAATCTGCTGGCTATAATTTGCCACAAGGAATCAGATAAGTCTCTATTGGAGTATCCAGGCTGAGACTGATCATACAAAACATTATTCGCTCTCACATAACATATCAATTGATCTATTTCCGAAGTACTCCATTTATTCACTAAAAAAATACAAGTTTGAGTAACCCATTTTTCTAATTTTAACAATATAACATATAACTTACCATCTTCAGAATTGTTAGAACTCATACTTATTTTTCTGATAGTAACGCTAAAAAGAAAAACAACAAACAAAAATTTGATAGGTTAATTAAAACTTTTGATATGTCAATGGTCAATGTCATTGCTCAGAACACTATAAATGAATGCGAAATGTTCCATATTCATCGACCAAACGATCAAAAATTCCAACAAGTCCGAATTTCAAAACTGGACGATCGCGGTCGGTCGCCGTAAGTGATGGACGGTCCATTAGTCTGACTCTGCGCATACATTTTCATAGACTCGTAATGTTGGTCGATCGTGGACGGTCGGTCTGGTCGAGCAGTCTGATTCCTCCCTTATGGTTTGTTTTTTTTCCATTGAGTTCGATGTTTTTTTCTTTGTGCTTTCCAGAGTATAGTGGCTATCTTTCTAATAAGAATAGTAATAGACGTAAGTTTATTTTCCCCTGATATATTACCCAATAAAGGAAGAAGGAGACATAAGTTTATGAAAACAATGTGAATTGGCACATGACTATAAATGGATATTAAGATAGAAATTAAGAAAGAACTTGAGGAATATGATAATGGATTTAATAGTGCAGACGTACAATATATGCAGAGTCAGTTATCCACAGAAGTAGATATAAAAGATGTTAAAAAGGAAACACAAGATGATTCAGGTGATTAATTAAACAGTTTTGGATAAGTTTTAATATTTCCTTGAACTAAGACAAAGTGAAATCAAATACATCCTTTATAACCATTTTTAATATTAAATATTATTTTATTTAAAAATGACACTTTCATTTTAAATATAATAACAATTGGAATAATAAATACAACATAGCCTACTTTAATGTTTCCTTCCCTTCCTTGCTATAAAAATAACAAATTTTTATAGTTTGGTTTATATTTTAGGATTTCCCCAAATCAACAATAAAATGGAAACTAAAAAAACATCACCTAAACAGT
Source organism: Diabrotica undecimpunctata (assembly GCF_040954645.1). Taxonomy (NCBI): domain Eukaryota; kingdom Metazoa; phylum Arthropoda; class Insecta; order Coleoptera; family Chrysomelidae; genus Diabrotica; species Diabrotica undecimpunctata. Next base: position 9,916,354 of record NC_092811.1, on the reverse strand, counting down.
CATACTACAAAGAACAACTAGTAACTCTACATCCTGAAGAAGCCATATCAAACAGAAGTGTAAAAGTTCAAGTTGGACGAAAATCATATAAGTGTGAGACTTTTACTGCTGGAAATGATTTGAAAATGCATTTGCGAGCACATGCTGGGGAAAAACCTTATAAGTGTGAAACTTGCTTTAAAACATTTATTGCAGCATATAAATTGAAAACTCATTTGCGCACACATACTGGAGAAAAACCTTACAAGTGTCAAATTTGCTGTAAAACATTTACTGCTATAAATAATTTGAAACTACATTTGCGAACACATACTGGGGAAAAACCTTACAAGTGTGAAATTTGTCTTTTGCAGTTTTCTCAGAATAGCAATTTAATAACTCATAAGAAAGTACATTTGCGAAACCATAGTAATGAAAAACCCTACAAGTGTGAAATTTGCTTTAAAACATTTACTGCAGCAAATAATTTGAAAATACATTTGCTAACACATACTGGGGTAAAACCTTACAAGTGTGAAATTTGCCTTTTGCAGTTTTCTCATCAATGCCGTTTGATACAACATAAGAAATTACATACTGGAGAAAAATGTTACAAGTGTGAAATTTGTCTTAGACAGTTTTCTCACTCAAGCAATTTGATAAGGCATAAGAAAGTACACGCTGGAGAAAAGCATTACAAGTGTGAAATTTGCTTTAAGACATTTATTGCAGCAGGTAATTTAAAATTACATGTGCGAACACATACTGGGGAAAAACCGTACGAGTGTGAAATTTGTCTTAAGAGATTTTCACAAAAGTCAAATTTGAAAATACATATAAGAGTACATACTGGAGAAAAACCTTACACATGTAAAATTTGTTTTAAGCAATTTTCGCAGCAAGGTGATCTGAAAAAACATTTGAAAATGCATATTCGAAAAAAAGTGTAGTGTTTTAAACAATTAACTGAATGCATATTCGGCATTATTCTTCTTCTTCTAATGGCGCTACAACCCTTTGTGAGTCTTGGCCTGTTTAACAATGTTCTTCCATTCTGCCCTGTCGGATACTTTCCTTCGCCACTGCCTGATGTTCATGGTTTTAAGATCCCTCTCTACGTCGTCTATCCATCTTTTACGGGGCCTTCCTCTTGTTCTGTTTCCTTGGGGCTTCCATCTCTGGACTACTTTTACAGCTCGATTATCTGGCATTCTTTCTAGGTGACCAAGCCAGTTTAGTCTTTGTGATTTTACAAATCTGACAATATCTGCGCTCTGCGTTAGTTCATCCAGCTCGTGGTTCATTTTAATTCTCCACGAACTATCGCTGCATTGGGTTGGCATTCGGCATTATTATCAAAATAAAAAAGATAATTTTTACTATATTAGGAGATGCCTCCATAAACCATTGTGTCACCAGACCTCTTTATAATCAAAGGAATTTGTCCATATTTAAAAAAAATTGGTCGCTTTTATTAAGATCTTGATATATGGTTGAACAGCTTTTTTTATTTAAAAATGAAAAAGAAATATAGATCTTAAAAGGTCTTAAAAGGAATAAGAAGTGAAGTGCGGGAGTGTAAATTTAAGGTGGAACAGAATTAAGTTTAGTAAAAAGTGTCTTTGGTTATTAATTAGAAGAACACTAGTTACTGTAAGGAACAATATTTCAAATTATTGTATTTCAAATATTTAAATTCATTTAATTCCAATATAATAGAAATAAAGAATGAATTTAAAAACGTGAGTGTTGGCTAATATCAACCTGTGTGTAGAAAGTCCTAGAGAGATTGTTTTAATCCCTTAATCATGAAACATGAATTTACATAAACCAGGATGTAAATAGTATACAAATCTGAGGAATGGTTTTGGAAATCCTCAATATAATTTATTAATTAATTACCATTATAATATGGTGGCAGTGATGATTTAATGAAGTGAGCCTTCTAGTTTAATTTTTATAAAAGCCTTACATGAAAAGTAAATCAAAATGGAGATGCTAAAAAAGTGGGAGGCTATGTCAGTGAGTGGAAATATGGCTGTAAATTAGAAGAAAGTTAAAAATTCCTTTGAACTCTATAGTATAGCAACAGGGTTTTCTTTAGTGCATTGGGAAAGAGGTCTTGGACACTTTGAATTTAAATTAAATTTTAACAGATGCACAAAAACAGAATTATGATTTTTTGTTGAGTGAAGAATTTGTTACACAGAGTAATTTATCAGTGGAGTCACATAAATTCAATAGAAAATAACAAGAACCGAGTGAGAGTTTTGATCCTTTTTTAGATGATTTAATAAGACTAGCTTCAGGTGGTGATTTTGGTACATTAAAAGACTGGATACTTAAAGGTGAAATAGTGATATAAATTGGAGATAAAAGACAGCTTACTTCAGGAAACAGATTTAATAGTAGTTAAATCTATTGAAATATGTAAAGCAGCTGAACAAACAGAGGAATATGTCCGCCAGTTAATGGACAAAACAAACTCTTTAGAGGTAAATGATGTTAAAAAAGGAAATTTAAACAGAAGTCAAGACAAACCACATATTAGTAATCAACAAAATGCAAATCATTGGAGGACAAACCAGAATAAAGAAGTACAACAGCAAAATGTGGAAGATCCACATCTTTTTAATGTCTGTCCTGCTATGGGAAAACAGTGTATAAATTATTACACCAATTTAATATATATTTTTTTATATAAAAGTATTGTTAACTCTATAGAATATAGGTAATGGTAATCAAATGTCTAATGTTCATTGTAGTAGTAGGCAAGTTAATTATAATGAAATTGTGTTGTTTGCTGTAAAAATCAATACATTGTGTGAAAACTGATTTAAAGATTTAAAACTAACAGGATGTAATAAAATGGTGAGATTTAATTTAGATACAGGGGTTTAGGTAAATGTAATTCCAAAACATATTTTTTTTAAATATTAAACATACAGTTAATTTATTTTTATTGTTACATTGCATGTTTACAATCTACTCTATATATACAGAGTAATAAGTAAATAGTCTGTAAGTAAAATATCGTGAGTTAGGTCCCGTCCACTGACGGTTCTATAAGTATTATTGCGGTAGGTCTTCTGCTCTTAGTCTGAATCTTCTTTCAGCAAGTAGTTGGGTGAATAAATTATTTATCAGTTCGTTATTGTGGTCAATGGTGCGATTTTTATATTTTATTAAGTGATTCTTTATTATGCCTTAAGTAATGTGATGTCCAGATCATTGTGAAGTATTTGGTTAGATATATACCATTTAGCTTTACTTATCATACAAAGTATTTTGGATTGTAATGTTTGAAATATCTTCGTATTTGAAGGTTTACTACAGCCCCATAGTTCTATTCCATATGGCCAAACTGGTAAGAGTCTAGCTTTGTACAGAAGCAAAGAAAAAAACGGTGAACCTTTTAATTTTTGCAATATTTGATTTTTCAAATCCAGAGCCATGTCATTAATTCTACGTTTTACTGTGTCATTTGAGAGAAATGTTTTCTACTTTCTTACAACTGTCTTCACTAAGTACGGTACTACAAGCAGTAAGTAAACAAGGTTTAATTAGTGACTCATCAATAGTATGTGGTTTCTTGTCTTTAACTATCAAAAGTGCTATTTTGTATGATGCTTTCTGCGCTTGTAATAAAGCCGACTCTCTTTTGTCCCTTTTCAGCAAGTATTTTCCGGGCTTTTGGACGGTTGTTATACCTGTCTCGTCTGCATTATATATTTTCCATCCATCCATCCAATGGTGCTACAGCCCAAATCGGGCCTTGGCCTCCTTCAAAAGGCTTCTCCAATCATCTCGATTTACCGCTGTTCTTTTCCATGAACGCGTTCCCAGGCAGTTCCTGGCATCCTCATCGACTTCATCTTCCCATCTCTTTTTAGGTCTTCCAACAGGTCTTTTTCCCTGCATTCTTGCATTTAATAATTTTCTGGGGATTCTATTTTCATGCATGCGGACCACGTGCCCTGCCCATCGTAATCTCTGCAGTTTAGTATGTTGTGCTAGAGTTGGTTCGCTATATTGCTCGTATATTTCTCTATTATACCTAATTCGCCAGTTGTTGTTTTCACTTATTGGGCCCAGGATCCTACGTAATATTTTTCTTTTAAACACATCTAATGCATTGGCAGATTTCTGTGTCACCACCCATGTTTCACTACCATAACTTACTATGGGCCTGATTATTGTTTTATAGACCCGGAGTTTTGTTTTCCGGTGTACGTCTCGCGATTTGAATATGTATCCCATCGCGAAATAGGCTTTATTTGCCAGCACAAGCCTTCTATTAATTTCCGGTTCTTCTTCATTGCTTGCGACCAGATCCATTCCTAGGTATGTGAATCTCTTTACATGTTCTATATCGTCAATAAAGTGTTGTTGCACCGGTCTATTTGATCTGGTTTGTATGAGTAGTTTTGTTTTATTTGTATTTATTGCTAGCCCTACTGCTTCTCCACTCTGTTTCAACTCAACGTAGGTTTCTTCCGCTGCATTCACTGTTCTGCTCATTATGTTTATATCATCTGCGTATGCTGCTAATTGGGTAGACTTGTTTGTAAGTATGTTATTTCCGCTCACCGTCAACCGTCTAATTACATATTCAAGAACAAGATTAAAGAGCGTTGGAGCTAGTCCGTCGCCTTGTTTCAGTCCTTGCGTGATCGTAAACGCATCAGTGATCTGTCCCTGAATACATACCTGTGCTTCTGTTTCTGTCAATGTCATTTGCACTAGTCGTATTAATTTTGATGGTATGCCAAATTCTTTCAATATATTAGGTAGAATTGTTCTATCTATTGAATCATAGGCTTGTTTAAAATCTACAAAGAGATTGTAAACGTCCATGTCATATTCCCATGCTTTGGCTAGTATTTGTTTAACTGTAAATAGTTGGTCAATGGTAGATCTATTTTGCCTAAACCCTGCTTGATATTCTCCGATGATTTTTTCCGTGAGAGGTTGTAGTCTTCGATTAATGATGTTTGTGAGTATTTTGTATCCCGAACAAAGTAAAGAGATGCCTCTATAATTCTGACACAACAGTTTGTCTCCTTTTTTATGAATAGGGCAGATTATACTTTTCTTCCATTGTTGGGGAATTTCTTCTTCTATCCATATCTCTCGTATTAGCTGGTACATCTGTTGTGTCAAATTCCTTCCTCCTTGCTTGAGTAGTTCTGCCGGTATTTTATCTATTCCCGGTGCTTTATGGCTTTTTTGTATGTGGATTGCCATTTGGACCTCCTCTAGCGTTGGGGGTCTAGTTAATTCATTTTCTTCTCCATCTTTCCCCAGTTCTTGTTGTTGTACCTCCTGTCGTGCCTGCTGCTGCCTCTGTTGTTGTAATGGTGGTTGTGTCCCTTTGTTTAGTAATTCCTAAAATATGTCATCCAGGTTCTCTTAATTTCGTCCATATCGCTAATGATTTCACCCTTCTTATTTTTGCAGAGGCTAGTAATCGGTTTGTATCCTTGTCTTAGATGTTTGATAAATTGGTATGTACTACGTGTTTCGTTTTTCTTAAACTACCTCTCTATGTTTAGTATGCATTATATATTTTGGATGCCGAAAATTTATATTTATCCAATATGGATTTTAAATTAAAGAAAAATATTGTAGGTCTACAGTTTTGTTAAAAATAGATAATGCGGTTAATACTTGTCGCCTCCGGTTTTCTGAATCGAATAGTTGGATTTCTTTTAAGGAAGCCGTCAACCCAGTCTCTTGCAGAAATTTCTTTTTCTTTTGAAAATTGATTATGTAAATTTATAGGCACTTTTTGTTTTATTTCTGTGGGAGTTATTCATGTATCATCAAAATGTTTTGATAACTTTATGACTTGCTTTGTCAAAACTTCTTCTTCTTTAGTAAATAAAGAATGAATAGCTAAAGAAGCAGCTATTGTATCATTTTGCTTTAGTCATGGTTGAATTGTAGATCTGGGAATTGCAAAACTTCTTGCAACTTCACGGACTCTTCTGCCATTATTTACTGCATTTATTGCTGCACTAATTTGCTCAGCATTCCGCATCGTGCTTTGTCACCTTTTCTCTTGTAAACTCGAGGCATCTGAAATATAAGAATTTATAAATAAATGCTCTGTATTATATAAGTAAATACAATTTGGGGTTAATAATGGCCGGCCAGCATTACCTCCAGGAGCGTGGCTATTATAACCCCAAAAATACATATTTATACTGATCGACTCATAATCATTAATCATTTAAATTAGAGCAAGAACTTTTTATATAGTCTTAAGCTACGTTAAAAATTTAACAAATGGGTACCAATTATGCAGCTAAAGAAACTTAATTACATACTTGTACATACCTTTAAAAATCTTGCACTAATACGTCAACTCCAACAAAATATGACATTTTCAAAAATTCCTTCTTTGCCGCAAAACATCGTGCATTTAGGTGCAGTTTGAACGAAACACTGTTAGATGGCGCAACAGGTATTAAACGCGAAAATGTAAATGTAAATATTTCATGGCTACCATTACCCCAGCGGCCACCATTCCCCCTTTTAAACTCGGTTCGCTATTCCCAGTCCGAACTGTCTAGTGAATTTAGTAATTATTTTTTTGCGAAGTTAGTTACTTTTTGACAGACTAAAAATGGCTGGAAATTACTATACAATCAAGCACACGTACTCACAGCCAATATTAATAGTAAACAAACTAAATAGTAAATAAAATAGAACTTTGCGAATTACCGACAATTAATATTTATTTATCTGCACCATATAATAAATGGTTATGTTAAATTATAACGACTAAAATATATTTTTTAAATATATACTACCCAGTGGCGGCTGGTGTGGCAAAATTTTGGGTAGGCCAAGCCAGCAAATTACATAATAGCTATGTGTAATCAGTGACGGATCCAGAGGGAGGGGTCACGGGGTCATGACCCCCCCCCCCCCTAACTAATTTTTTAATGATTTCTCTGTTCATTTTAACTTCTGCGTTGTATCTAATTTTTGCGATTTTTATTTTTCGTCTAGCAAATCGCGAACAGAAAACACCCTCTTCTGTACATCCTTAATTAAAGGACAGGAAATTACTTAAATGTTCCTTGCAACTGGAATGTTTTTTTTTTAAGGATGCAGGCATATTTTTTAAATCAAAGTATCCTTCACAATTCTATACACATTTCTTATTAGAAAATAACAAACACGGCCAACAATATAGTCTGTTTTTCGTAATACTTTCAGAAAACCATTTGTAGACATCATACCAAGAGCAATTAAAAGTACGCACCTTTTTCCCATCTTTTTGGTCAATACGCAATGTTGGAGTAGGCCTTTCATTCATAATAATTTTTTTCTATCATTTTTATGTATCAGTTATAAAACAATCTCACATATATAAGTTGCATACAATCAGGAGATATAGAAATCATGCAAATGAGATTTTTTTTCTTCGAATTTTACGAATTTTTTAAAATTTATTTGGGCAACCGTGCACTTGTTTGCAATTGTGTTGTTTGTTTAAAAATATGTTACAATTATAGATTATGTTACATATTTTTTTATCATAATTTAAAAGAAAATTTATATTACAATTCGATAATTACGTTACAAGTTTCAATGATGGTCGGTGTAGGCCCGATCGTCTGGTGCCTAAACAGCAAGCATAAACACGACAATATAAATCGTTGTCCGGCAAGCTGCGTAACTTCAAACGCTATTTGTACGGAGATCTTATGTGAGCTGGGTCGGCCAATTCCGATCGGGCCTATTAATGATATTTAAAATGCCTGAATACGATTCGATGCTTTCTGTGGTAATATAATAACATAGTTGTTTTAACGGACGCTAATGTATTGAGTGATTTAGTACATTTAAAAGTTATTTACATGCATTAACATAATTTTTGAATATATGTTTTTCAATTTTAAAGCTCTTAAAATTATAGGGTAGGCCCGGCCTATCCTGCCTACTCCCAAAAGCCGCCACTGATACTACCCAAAATTTGATGAGTTTAGTATACACTTCCACTATTTAGAATAATTCTTCTTTTTTCAAAGAAAGAAGTCTGCAATAGTAGGATACTTGAGCTATTAATACTGAGAAGTAGGAATTGTTGTGTTGTAGGTTTCCGACAATGAATCTGTCAAAATATGCCCGAGGCCCGAGCTAAGCGAATGGAGTTTACACTACATACACACACACACACACCCACACACACACACACACACACACACACACACACACACACACACACACACACACACACACACACACACACACACATCAGTGGTCAGAAACGATTCAATTCTATTTAACCTTGAAAAAAGAATCTTGGCAGTCTTGGCACAGCAGACACAAATTGTTCCTTATGCTGTGACCTTGGGTAGACGAGAGCCAAATAAAATGTCTATCAATATAATAGACCCATATTCATATTCTTTTAGCATTAAACTGTGCCGTAGCATTGATATATAATTGAGTGTCATAAGGACCTGCTTGGAGGTATATGTTTACTGCAACACTGGCTTGCTCGTTGATTTTATAATGAAATTAAATTATAATTGTCAAAAGGAAATCTATGAAAAAATCTTAGAAAAATAAGATTTTAATAACAAAAAACAAAACATAATAAATTGAAATTATTAGAGAGGATACGAGAAACGATCGTGCGCGTGCAGCGGCGAAATCTTGCAATATTTTTAGTTCTTAGAACATTTAATAAGTACAGTAATTGAAGAAAATGGGATTTCGAAAATGCTGTGTTATAAATTGTAAAAATACAACAAAAAATACTCAATTCAAGTTCTATTCGTTTCCAACTGCTAAACACAAATTAATACAAAGAGAGAAGTGGATTTATACCATAATAAAGCAGAAGTAAGTAACATAACCTAAATTTTGCAATTTTTGCATTCTTATGTCCGATTTCATAAAATAAAGTGTAAATTTCAGTTTCGTAATTCTATAACTCTCACGTATCTAAAATTTAAATTATTGTAGAAATCTGTTAGCTTAACATTTTAAACTCAAAATTCTGATAATCATCTTGGATCAAGTTGAAGTTTGTTTACAATTTTATTTTTTTCAAATTTAAAAAATTGGTAAATATTTTTTTTTAAAGTTTTTTCACGATTCTTTGTAAGGTATGGATTGGTAAAAGATACAGTTATGCATACACTTAGTCTAAAATGAACATTAGTTAAAGTGTACTTTAGGTTGTCATTTATGAAATCGCAAAATATGATATGCAATTATTAAAGTGAATTATTTAATTGAATTTTACAGCGGATTTGATTGCAATTGGAACCCTACACGTACTCACTTAATCTGCAGTGCTCATTTTATAGGAGATAAAAAGAGTGAAAGTGAGCTAAGTCCTGATTATGTACCAACAATATTTTCACCAAAGTTGGAGCATAAATTAAGTCAAAATGCATCTCTTAATAGACATGAGCGTTTCAAAAAGCGTTATCTACAAAAACGATTACCAATATTTGTAGATAAAAAGCCAATCGGTTCTGCGAATGAACTGCATCTCAAGAATTTGGAGTCAGAAATAGCAGCCAATTCAATGAGTGAAAATATAATGGATATTAAGGTTGAAATTAAGAAAGAATATGATAATGGATTTAGTAGTGCAGACATACAATATATGAAGAATGGCTTATCCACAGAAGTAGATATAATAGATGTTGAAGATGTTAAAAAGGAAAAACAAGAGGATGATTCAGGTGAGATACTAAATTAAATATGAAAATATAAAGCCAAATATGGACATATGCATTTTCTAGTTGCAGTTTTGCATAAATTTTAATATTTATTTGCTTAGATGTCCTCCATATTTATGTCCATACCAGAGTAATTGGAAAATGTGACTTTAATTTTAAACATAATAAATATGGCATAACCTGCAATAGTATTTCTAGCATTGTTCTTGTATAATTTGATTGTGTAATAAGAGGTTAATAGACATGAGCATTTCAAAAAGAGTTGCCTAAAAACAAGATCACCATTAATTGTAGATAAAAAGCCAATTAGTTCTGTGAATGATCTGCATCTGAAGAATTGGGAGTCAAAAATAACAGCAAATTCAATGAGTGAAAATATAATTGATATTAAGGTTGAAATTAAGAAAGAACTTGAGGAATATGATAATGGATTTAGTAATGCAGACATACAACATATGCAGAGTGAATTATCCACAGAAGTAGATATAATAGAATATTTCGAAGATGTTAAAAAAGAAAAACAAGAAGATGATTCAGGTAAGACACTAAATTAAACATGAAAATGTAAAGCCAAATGTAGACATGTTACATTTCCTAGTTGCAGTTTTGCATAAGTTTTAATATTTCTTTATGTCCTCCATATGTCCATATCAGAGTGTGACTTTAATTTTAAACATAATAAATACAACATAATCTGCAATAGTGTTTCTAGCATCATTCTTGTATAATTTGATTGTGTAATAAGGACTTCTACAAACTTGAAATTTATGTCAATGGATTCTGCTTCAGTTAGTGATTATGCTCAACATATTTGACTATATGCTGGACATTTTGTATGAATAAAAATTACTGATGTAATAGTTTTATTTCCAATTATCTGACATATGTGGACTTTTGTGGAAATTTTGGTCCAGATACAAAACAATTGTAAAATAAGCATTTTTACTAAAAATCGAAAATTATAACAAAAATAAAATATTTCTAGATTTTAATTATTAAATTATTGTTATAGTTTGGTAATATTTTAACAGATTCATTGTTGGAAACATACAAAACAAAAATTCCTACCACACTTATTAATAGCTCAAATAAAATTACTGTTACAGACTTCTTTCATTGTGAGAGTGGATATGCATTAATTATTGTAATTAAAAACTTTTTATTGTAAATACTAATCTATATACAACTACACTGCTGAGTATAAAATTATGGTCACCCCATAATATGAATTTATTTTAGAAATTATTATTTTTAACTATTTTCGGTTGTAGCATAGTTTACCAACCAATTGTTAAAAGGAAAAAACCTTTTTACCCTCAAAAGTTTATTCAAAGTAATGAAAATAAACAGTTTTCATATAATATACTATATACAGTACATTCAACCAACTTACTGGAGTATTTCAGACAAAGCTGGAGTATTTCAGACATGTAATGAGAGGTCCCAAATATAGGTTGCTACAAAATATCATGCAAGGAAAAATAGCAGGCAAACGCAGTCCAGGACGAAGAAGGCGAGGCGAAAAAGCAGGTTAGATTTTTACACATGCCAGTGCTAGTAAACAATCGAGTGGTTTTCATCTAAAATTAAAGTACTTGTTTTGTAATTCTCTTATGTGCTAATACACACAAGCAAAATATGAAAAAAGTTAAATACATTTTTTTCTACATCTGTGTATAATATACCTTGTTAATGTTCTACGTTTTTTCCAAATACCTATTTCACAAATTTATAGACCTTACCTTTGTAAACTTACCAGTGTATTATTTCTTTTGTATGTTTATGTTCTTTTGCCTGAGAAGAAGAAGAGACAGTATATATTTTAATAATAATAAAAATAAGAACAAACCATTTACATGAAATATTTTTCCTTTAAAGTGCAGCTTTGTATTTTGTATTATACCCAAATTGTACTACAATTTAGATACCTAAATACTGGGATAACTCCTGTAGGAATTGAAATAAATAAATATGGAATTCCAATTTAAAGCTTTTTAATTATATATGTTTTAAACATCTATCTCTATCTATATAAGGATTTTTACAGCAGTCGCTGCCTTCCTTCTTTCAACCAATGTCTCCAGTTCTTTCTGTTCTGCCATTCTCCATCTCTAAGGTCTCGTCTTTCCATGGCCTCGTCTGCTTCATCCCTCCATGATCTTCGGGGTCTACCTCTTTTCCACCTTCCTATTGGGCTCCAATCCGAAATCTTTGCTATCCACCTTGTATGATCTGTTCTTCTCACATGTACATACCAAATTAAACGTTTTTCTTCAATGTAGCTGAGTATGTCTTGTTTTACTGCCATTCTTCATTTTATCTCCTCATTTTTGATGCGATCCATTTTTGTCACTCTGCAGCTTCTTCTCATGAACTCCATTTCAGTTGCTGTGATTTTGGACCTGTTTCGTTTCTTTATTACCCAATTCTCTGCTCCATAGGTCATTACACTGCGTACCAAGGTGTTGTAAATTCTCTTCTTTGTATTTATGGTAATCTGTCTATCTCACAGTACCCCGTTCATTTGTTTAATACATGTTCTTGTCTGTGTTAATCTGCTGGTTATCTCTCGCTAGGTGGTTCCATTTTTTGAGAGTATGAATCCTAAATATTTGAATTTGTCAGTGCCGTTAATTTCCCTATTATCGTCCATTTCCAAGTTTCTCACTGGTTCTTGCTCTGTTGTTAAATATTCGGTCTTTTCTAGATTTATTTCCAGTCCATTTTTTGTGTATTTCTTTTCTAATTTTCGGAGCATATAGCACAGATCTTCTTCATCTTGAGCCGTTATCACTTGGTCATCTGCAAAGCTTAATGTGTACAAGAAGTTGTCCCGGATTGGTATTCCCATCCCTTCACATTTCCTTTTCCATGGTTTTAATATTTGTTCGAGGAATATCTTGAACAGTTTCAGAGATGTGGAGCATCTCTGTAATAAGCCTTTTGTGGTCTTAAATTCGTTGGAGTATTTATTGCCGGTTTTACCTCTTACCTTGTTGTTGTTGTAACGGTTTTTTACGGCTTCTATTAACCTCTGAGTTATTCCGATTTCCTTCATCGTGTTCCATAGTTGTTTTCTGGGGACCGTGTCATATGCCTTTTTTAAATCTATGAATGCCATGTGTACTGGTCTATTTTTTGCCGTTTTAAACATATTAGGAATATGTGGTGGATAACCACATCAGCTATTTGCATAAAAAAAATGATGCCTTTAGTTTAATCTTTTCACTGTTATTTGGAATTTTTTCAGTTCCTGCATAAGCGCTATGGCAAAATGGTAGTCTTCTTGGTCGGTATCGTTATTGGTTAGAATTTGTACTATATTCTTGCCTACACTTGTGCAAGTATTGACAAGTTTATTAATTGATACCTCATTTTTCCTTTTCTTTTTATGTTTTTTTCAACCCTGAGATTGCGCTTCATTTGTGACTTTAGGCGTGCATAGTAACTGTGTCGTTGTTTTCGGTAATGGCACACAGTCTGATTCTGAAGTCCCTTCTTGCCCTGACTCATTTAAAATATCCTCGTCTACCTCAGAGTCATTTTCTGTGGGAACAGAGGAAAGAATACCCTCATCGTCCACAAGCATTTCTGACCATGAACTTGATTCATGTTTTTGACCTTCAAAGTTAATTGAAAGAAATGAAAATGAGCAGTTTTCCTTTGATATACTAAATATTGAAAAAGAACAATTTGTAAAATAAATTCAAATTATGGGGTGACCATAATTTTATGCTCGGCAGTGTATCATCATCATCACTGGCTCGACAACCCTTTTTGGGTCTTGGCCTGTTCTAGGATTCTTCTCCATTCCGATCTGTTTCGTGCTTTTTTTCTCCAGTTTTTTATTTTTAAGGTTGTCATATCATTTTCTATTTGTTCTAAGTATCTCAGTTTCGGTCTTCCTCTTGTTCTTTTTCCTACTGGCATCTGTTTGAATATTTTGTTTGGTATTTCGCCTTCTTCCATTCTTTCTACATGTCCTATCCAACGCAGCCGTCCTATTTTGATGAATGTTATAATATCCGGATCCTGGTATATTTTGTATAGTTCACAGTTGTATCGTCTTCGCCATATTCCGTTTTCTTTTGTGCTCTTATATATGTGTCGCAAGATTTTTCTTTCGAAGGTGGCTAACAACGTTTCCTCTCTTTTAGTAAGTGTCCAGGTTTCTGAGCCATATGTGAGTACCGGTCTTATTAGGGTTTTATATATTTGGCATTTTGTCTTTCTTGCGACGTTATCTGATCTTAGGTGTCTAATTAAGCCATGGTAACATTTATTTGCAATAAATATTCGACTCTTCACTTCCTCCGTAACGTTATTATCAGACGTGACTAGGGATCCCAAGTATATAAAGTTTTTTACCTCCTCTATGTTGTATTCTCCTATTGTTATATTTTGTGGCTGCCTTATTTCTGCGTTTTTTCTTACCTGCATATATTTTGTTTTGGTCTGATTGATTTTAAGACCACTATTTTGTGCAGCTCGTTCTATTTGGTTGTATGCCTCTATCATTTCTCTTCTTGATCTTGCGATTATGTCAACATCATCTGCAAATGCTAGTATTTGCACGCTTTTATTAATGATTGTTCCTCGTGTATTGACTGTTGTGTCCCTCAGTATTTTCTCGAGCACGATGTTGAACAAGATGCATGATAGAGCGTCTCCCTGGCGTAGTCCCTTTTTTCTCGGCAGTGTATGCAATTTCAAAAATAAACTTTTGTTTTAATTGATACAGTTTAATTTTGTTAACAAACTGCATATGAAGATTTTTTTTGTTTAAATATTGGCTATATAATGTATGCTTCATAGTACTTTCCAGCCACTGAGAGTTATTCAAAATTGAACCAACACATCAAAAATAATTACTAAATTTAGTAGACAGTTGGGACTGGAATCAGCAAACCGAGTATAACAATATTGTTTATTTATATTATTAAGTGGATATAGAATTACTTGAAACTTAAAATAGTAAATTGCAAAAGGTAAATTTGCTTGTTTTAGATTGTTTATTACTACATTTTTTTCTTATAGACTTATTTATTTTTATTCCTGTTGTTGACATTCTTTCTGTACTAATTTTTCTTTGCGGTAAACAAACAAATTTTTATAGTTTGGTTTATATTTTAGGTTTTCCCCAAATCAACAATAAAATAGAAAATGAAAAAAAATCACCTAAGTGCTCATACCACGAGGAACAACAAATAAGTCGACATATTGAAGAAACCATATTAAACAAAAGTGTAAAAGTTCAGATTGGACAAAACCCAAATAAGTGTGAAATTTGCTTGAAGGCATTTGTTACAGCACATAAGTTGAAAATGCATTTGCGAACACATAATGGGGAAAAACCGTATAAGTGTGAAATTTGTCTTCAGCAGTTTTCTCAGCACAACAATTTAGTAAATCATAGTAAAGTACACACTGGAGAAAAGAATTACAAGTGTGAAATTTGCTTTAAGGCATTTACTACAGCACAGTATGTGAAAGTACATTTGCGAAGACATACAGGGGAAAAACCTTACAAGTGTGAAATTTGCTTTAAGACATTTATTACAGCAGATAGTTTGAAAGTACATTTGCGAATACATACTGGGGAAAAACCGTATAAGTGTGAAATTTGTCTTCAGCAGTTTTCTCAGCACAGCAATTTGTTAAATCATATTAAAGTACACACTGGAGAAAAGAATTACAAGTGTGAAATTTGCTTTAAGACATTTATTTTAGCAGATTATTTGAAAATGCATTTACGAACACATACTGGGGAAAAACCATATAAGTGTGAAATTTGTCTTCAGCAGTTTTCTCAGCAGAGCAGTTTGGTAAATCATAGTAAAGTACACACTGGAGAAAAGAATTATAAGTGTGAAATTTGCTTTAAGGCATTTGCTACACCAAAGAATTTGAAAGTACATTTGCGAATACATACAGGGGAAAAACCTTATAAGTGTGAAATTTGTCTTCAACCGTTTTCTCAGCACAGCAATTTGGTAAATCATAGTAAAGTACACACTGGAGAAAAAAATTTCAAGTGTGAAATTTGCTTTAAGGCATTTACTACAGCACAGTATGTGAAAGTACATTTGCGAAGACATACAGGGGAAAAACCTTACAAGTGTGAAATTTGCTTTAAGACATTTATTACAGCAGATAGTTTGAAAGTACATTTGCGAATACATACTGGGGAAAAACCGTATAAGTGTGAAATTTGTCTTCAGCAGTTTTCTCAGCACAGCAATTTGTTAAATCATATTAAAGTACACACTGGAGAAAAGAATTACAAGTGTGAAATTTGCTTTACACAGTTTTCTCGGCAAGGCAATTTAAAAATGCATAAGAAAATACACACTGGTGAATAGTGTGAAATTTGTTTTAAGCAATTTAGCTTACGGGGAAAGCACATACTGGAGAAAAACCTTACCAGTGTAAAATTTGTCTTAGGCAGTTTTCTCTCTGGTGCAATCTGATAAAGCATAAGAAAGTACACATTGGAGAAAAGCTTTTAAGTGTGAAATTTTCTAAAAAATTTATTGCAGAAGATGGTTTGACATTACATTTGCGAACACATACTGGAGAAAAACCTTACAGGTGTAAAATTTGTTTTAAATAATTTTCCTATCCCATTAATTTGAAAAAACATACTGGAAAAAGGTGTGAAGATTGTTTAAACAATTAATCGAATGCATAATCAGCATGACCATCGAAATAAAAAATATCGTTACTATTGAACCGTTTTTAAATAAAACGAGCGGTTCTTAATTCATGTAAATATATTTATTTATAGGTTTACAGCATGAAAATATCTTAACAACTAAACTCGTCAATCATCGTTACTTATATGTATATATATATATATATATATATATATATATATATATATATATATACTAGACTCCCTCTATAACGAGAACTGAAATGACATTACCTCGTTATAAGCCGATCTCGTTATATCAGACAATAATAATACTGTGCATACATATGAATCTGTAGTTTTCTAAACCATTAACTTCCTATAGTAAATCCATCCGGAGCAATATAAGATGCTAATAAATATTGTTTGAATGACGTTTTTGAAAAAAAGTTATTTACTTTTATTGTCAATGAAATATATTAAAACATAAAAGAGTTGTTTACTTTTATTATCAATGATATACGTTAAAACAAAAAATCTGTACTTATATTTTTTTCCAACTACATAATGTATAAAACATATTTTCAAGGATAACACAAACTATTGCTTCTGCAATTTTAAGAACTCTGTCATTTTTAACTGCTTTAAATGGTCCAGTATCATTGTATCATATATTTTTTAAAGATGTGAAACAGTTGTATTTATTCATTGTAAAGAAGTTTATTGCGGGCTGCAGTTAAGTTTATTGAGGGGCTGTTTGAAAAGGTATTTATTTATGGCCACAACCGGACCAAAAATATAAAAAACACGTTTTTGGATCTTATTTTCTCTCGTTATAACCAAATTTGCCTCGCTATAGACGGTTATAGTTCAATAGAAATTTCACGGTACATCTAATGTATCTTGTTATAAGCGAAACCTCGTAATAACCGTGTTCGTTATAGAGGGAGTGTACTGTATATATATATATATATATATATATATATATATACATATATATATATATATATATATATATATATATATATATGTATATATATATATATATATATATATATATATATGTATATATATATATATATATATATATATATATATATATATATATACAAGTTATTATGTAGGTACTGGAATATTATGGAGTAGGCCACCTCTAATTCGTTTGGTTGACGGGTCGCTCTCCCCGCGCTCGATTCATCTGGAAGCTTCTCGTCTCTTTCGAGATGCAACCGTTACATGGGCCACGCTGAATGCATGTTCGTAACAATATTTTAAAAGATGGTTTTTGTATAAGATGTTTGATTCAGGTCTCGAGATATGGTCAAACAGCCTTTTTTTATATAAAATGCAAAAGAATTAAAGATCTTTGAAAAACTAGTATGTCTGTAAGTGCAGGAGTGTTAATTTAAGGTAGAATATAATTTAGTTTAGTAAAAACCAGCTTTAATTGTTAAAAAACATTAATCACTATAAGGAACCATATATAAAATTGTTGTAAGACAAATATTTAAATTCATTGAATTTCTGCATACATAGAAATAAAGAAGTAATTTAAAATTTTCTGAGTATTAGTTAATATCAACCTGTGGGTGTCGAAAGTCCTAGAGAGATCGTTTTAATCCCTGAATTATAATTTACATAAACAAGATTGTAAATAATATATAAATCTGAGAAATGGTTTTGAAAAAAACAGGAAAACAACTACTGTGAATAAAAATCGAGGAACAAAGCTTAGGGAGTGCTACTTGTTAATATTAAGAATAGAAGGCTAAGAAATTAAAAATGGCGAGAAAAAGAGTGAAAAGGTTTTTTTACAAATATGACATAAAAGAGGAATTTGATTTGTAGTTATAAGAAGGCTGTTAACCTGAAGAAAATTGTGTGCCAATGAGAGAATTGAAGAAGAAAAAAGTAGTCATGGTACTGGTTGTGGTAGTGTCCTTTGGGATGAGCAGTTTTCAAAGATGATCAGTAATTATTCAATAAAAATTTCCAAACAAATATTAAAAGAGGAAAGAACGAGCAAAGAGCGACTCATTTTGAATTTTGTCTCAATATCAAATAGACGTTTTGGGAGCAAAAGCAGCAGTACAGTTTAATAGCAGTTAGAGAGGTATAGAGTGTTTGATTTCATGTTTTGATTAATTCATTGGAATTTATAACAAATGAATTTATGACAAGAATCATTTTCAGCCACATATCTTGGGGCTTTTTCATTTTTAAGTGGTTGTAATGCTAATGTTGCTGTAATATTGAAATTGGTTGCCTCGTTCTGTTCTGCTCTTAATTCGCTCATAGTTAAATGTTCTTCTTTATCATCTCTTACTACCTCGTTTTGTTTATTGCCTTCTTTGGTGTCTCGTTCACCTAGTAGATCTTGAAATTATTCTTTCCATTTATTCATCAAATCTTTCTGATCGGACAATATTCATTTTTGTGTGATTTATGTCATATGTTTTTTCGATTCTCAATGATCTTAGTGTTCTATAAAAAAAGCTTTTGATTTCTTTTTCTATTTCACCCCATTTTTTACAATTTCTATCCATGTTTGCTTCTTCGATTCAGTTATTAGATTTTTTTTCCAGAATCCAGAAATTAAAAAAAATACGCAGATCGTTCAATTTTTTAGTGTCGAAAATAAAAAAAAAATGATGGAGTGGATCACGCTAAGAACAATTTTATAAGAAAGGTCGTCCTGTAGCAATATATTCTGACAAAAGTAAGTAACATAACCTAAATTTTGCATTCTTACGTCCGACCGTCCGATTTCATAACCTATTTAAATTAATTCTAGCAGTAGCGCACCTAGAATTTCCCTCTGGGGGGGGGGGGGTTTGGTTGGTCACCGAAATTTTTTTTATTATGTTACCTCCATTTTGAGCCCTTAAAATGTGTGAGTAACAGTGTCGGAATAGGGTCCTGGGGGTTTAACCCCCAAAACCACCCCTGGGTGCGCCACTGAATTATAGTTCAGTTTCGTAATACTATAACCCAACCCTCATATCACATATTCAAATTGTAGAAATTTGTAAATTTTATTTTTTTCAGATTAAAAAAAAAATTGTAAATATTTCTTTTTTTTAGCTTTTCGTGATTATTTGTAAGGTTTGGATTGACAAAAGATATAGTTGAGGCCAACTATCTATCGTCCGTCGGCAAATTCAAACAAAAATATAACTTCCAGATTATCTTTTACCTCCTTTAGTCCAGACAAATTAATATATGTATTTAATATATTATTTACCACCAAAAATGAGATGTTTTAACCAAATAATGCTTCAAATATCATGTGCACAATAATTTTGAATTACGTTCCACTAATGAACTTGCTTTATTATCTTTAAAAGTAGAAAAAAGTTTCAATTATATTGCTTAATATTTCGTCTAAATATAATCGTCTAACAATTTTAACTGTACTAGTGCACAAGTATCAATTTTCAAGTTTTAAACTGATTTATTTACGATGAGTACTCTGGTTGTAAAAATACCGACATGTGCCTTATCTAAGGGACCGAACTTGCAAATTTTTAACTTAGTTGTGTTGAAATTTTGTTGTGAGTAGTTATAATAATGTTTGTTTTTTTGAAACTGTCTATTTGTGTATAAAGAAACTGTTTAGACCATGAGAAAAATCACCTACAGTTTTTCGCGCATGGGAGCAAGAGAACCCCAGTAGTAGTAGAGAAAGTGTAGTAGTCAACAATCTTTTAAGTGTACGTGATACGAAAAACAATGACGCTGAGACTGTACTTGTAGAAAAGTGTTTAAGACTTCCAAAGAAAAGGATTGTTTTGAATAAATAATCTAAGAGAATTTGTAAGAACGTTAACAAAAATCTTCAAAATGATCCTGAAAATAGTTGTAAAGGCAGATAAGAAAAGCAGCCTTTTCCAGCGGCCAGCATCGTGAAAAGTTAAAAAGAGAAAAACAAGATCGGATGCTGGAAAACCTAAACAAATTAATATCGTGACTGCTAAATGTTTGAGGAATTTGGTTTACGAGGATACGAGGAATACAAAAAAAAATTAATACCAACAATTGATATTATGTACACCAAGCTTGTTGCGATGGGAAGAAGCTGCCCTAAAACCACTTTACGTAGACGGCTGAAAAAACTTGGGTTCAAATACAAAATTGTTGATAAACGGGTGGCTGTTATGGAAAGTAAGAGGATACTACCCTTTGCGAAAAAAAAAATAGAAAAATGTAGTGTAGATTATCATCAGAATATGAATTCTAATATATTCGAAGAGTGGTTTTAAAATACAATACTTCCCAATATAACACCGGGCAGTGTGATAGTTATGGACAATGCTAGCTACCACTCAAGGTTTCTCAAAAAAATTCCTAACAGTTCGTCTTCAAAACAGGAACTAAAAGATTTCCTCTCAGATAATGATTTGTATTTTGAAGACAAATATAATAAAAAACAGTTACTTGGAGTGCTTCGTACTAAAACTTATAAGAAATAATATATACTGGACACTATTGCAATACAACATGGCCGTACTGTTTTGAGGTTACCACCTTATTTTTGGATATTCAATCCTATCGAACTTATTTGGTGACAAGTAAAAAAAACGGATTCGGAGGAAAAATATTTTTCCAAAATTTGACGCGAAAGTGGTCGATATATTTCGATATGAACTCTCAAAGATTACAAGTGCCGACTAGAAAAAAGCAGTAAATAGTGTAGTGAAAGTAGAAAATAAGTACAGAAGACTAGGACAATTATTTTCAAACAGTGGACAACTTATTATTAATCTGGTGGATAGTGACGATGATGAGAGGTCGTCTGCAGTAGAAATATTTTAGACAAGGTACGCTAATATGATGATTATTTCAGTTAAAACAACTCAACAGTTTTTCATTATAAATTGCTAACTTTGTTTAAAACAATATTTTCATAAATGTAAAATACTCTTCCACAGTTTCGTCTATGTACGTCATCATTAAATGCTAATAGGGCTTTTCAACGTTTCTCATATGTTTCAGGCACTTGTCATATGTCGTATAATTTTAATATATCTACGTCATACGTTGTTGGTATATAGTATTGAAAAACGACTCTTCGCAGCGAGGCTACGGTGTGTGACGTCAGCAGTCGTATCGACAACTTGTGTATACGTCTTTACAAAGTGTATAACCAGTTCTTTAAGTATTTATACAGTGATAATGAAGCCAAATAAGTGGTGTTTTGTTCCTGGATGTCTAAATACATCGAAAAACAATTCTGAGAAGATTTTTATTACAGTTCCAAACAATTTAAACCGTAAAAAGAAATGGTTTGTTGCAGCTAGAAGGGACATCAAGGAAGTGTCAATAAAAACTAAGTTTTTCTGTTGTGAAGATCACTTTAATGTAAGTTATGGATCTTGTTTCTAAATAAGTTTTTAAATTACGGGCAATACTCAGTTTAGTACACTCTAACCTAACCAAATATATTTTCCTCAAGGCACCGCGTCACAGTGTTGCCGTATTTATTTTAGTAAAATATGTATATAATATGAATGTTAGAAATATAAAGTTACTTTTACGAAATAATAATTTGTGTTTGAGAAGCTACAAATTTTGCCATATTTTTTTTTTTGTAAAATGTATATGAAGGTTTAAAATATAAGTTACTTTTACGAAATTATAATTTGTATTATGAGAAGCTACAAGTTTTGAATAAGTATAAAACAAATATTTTCTGTTACTTTAAATGAAGTTAATTATTGTAAATTAGCACAATTTTACAGTATATGCGTTTGATCTTTAATTTAACTAAAATCTATGAATTTTTATATTACAATTTTAATGCATTTCTATTATATACAGTAATTTTATTATTACTATTAATTTTTTATATCATTTTAATACCCTTTAGTTTGTATATGCATTTAATTATCTTTAATTTAATTAAAATCTATGATTTTTTATATAATTTCAATGCCTTTCTATATTATGTACGAGTATGAAAAAACTGGAGACTTGGCAACTCTGACACCATTTAAGGAATGAATTCTGCTTCACTTCTTACTATAATGATTGTGCAATGATTTTTATTTCATGCAAAACGTTATTTTTTATGTAATTTCCATTTAAAATATGCCCGATTTTTAAAAGCCACCGCCATTATTTACCATGAAACAACAAGAAAAGGCAGGAATGAGTACAACAGTTAACTGTTTCTTATGGCCAAGAAGGGTAATTTTAACCAGTGTTGCCATAGTTATTCAAAATTATGTTTTCTAATGAAAAAAAAATTACCTTCAAATTGGACATTAAAATAACATTCTGTTGTTACCTACTTTTAACTGAAAATTATAGCCTTTTAACAATTACAAGGATCAGGTTAGATCTGGTTACGTTACTTTACGTTTATTATCATGTTTTCTTTTGAAAAATAAAAATTTTGATTTTTAATTATATTACAAAATTTTATTCTTATTACTGCTCTTTTTACCATTGTTAGGTTAGATTTGGTTTATTGGTTTGCATTTTTAATACTAAAATGTAAAGAAAAATTTAGTTTAAAGAAAAGTAATATTCATTAAATTTTTAATGGCAACAATGTCAAATGTACATAAAATTTAACTTCTTGCGAAATTATGTAATGGTTACCTAGTTTAAAAATATTTTTAATACACCTAAGCAAGTTAAAGCACCTAATAGCCAGCCAATGTAGCCATGCATACATACAACTTTGACATTTTTTTTTTGGAGACAATTAAGCATTTATTTTTTTTTTTAGCTTGAAGAAGACATGGAAAATTATATGGAATATAGACTCAGTAAAGTTGCTGCTCGGATGAAACCTGAAGTAGTTCCACATATATTTAC
This sequence comes from Diabrotica undecimpunctata, assembly GCF_040954645.1. Taxonomy (NCBI): domain Eukaryota; kingdom Metazoa; phylum Arthropoda; class Insecta; order Coleoptera; family Chrysomelidae; genus Diabrotica; species Diabrotica undecimpunctata. The sequence goes on along the minus strand of NC_092811.1, from coordinate 9,893,200 downwards.
TTGTCAGCCAGACAAAAAAAATACCACCTTCCGGCCAAGTAGTGAAAGCCGAAGTAGAAAAAGGAAAATAGAAGACATTTTAGTGGAATCTGAGTTGTCGACAATCAAGTCAGTATTACCTGAAGATATACCAGACAATCAACAACCAAGTACTTCATACCAGGCCAAGAATCATGGTGAGACTGTAGAAACTTTGTCACCACCTTTTAAAGTTAACTTTGGTTGTCAGGCCAATCCAGTGCATTATCGTAGTAAGTCAATACAAGTGTCAGGGCATTTAAAAAATATTGTAAAAGATATTTCAACTTCACCCATAAAACTTGTGATTCCTATTGAATCTGTTATTGAGAAAAGTATACATGAAAGGTTGTATTGTATGTGCAATTTTTAAATTGATATGAAGTAATAAGGAATAGATATTTGTCTCTTTCGAGATTAATTGCAAATTGCAAACACCTTTTGTAATCTGGCAACTGCTGATTTGACGATTGCCGAATCTATCCCCTAATCTATCAAAGTGTAATTGTTAAAAAAAGTTCTGATAATTAACTGCAATTAATCTCAAAAGAAATAAATATTTACTCATTGTTGTTTTATGTAAATTAAAAATTGCAGAATTCATATAATATAAACAAAATGTACTTTTCTAAAGCTTTATCTTTTTATATTTGAAGTATACAGCATCTACATTATAAAAACATGCCATCACTGCTGTTCCGAAATTTTTTGTTCCATGTTTGACATTTGCGGCTATAATCAGCTTGTACTTTCGGTAAACTCAACCCTTATGTCCTCCATAAATGTGACTTGAATTTTAAACATATATATATATATATATATATATATATATATATATATATATATATATATATATATATATAAATATATATACAACATAACCTGCAATGGCAAAAGTAATGAGAAAGTGCCGATGAAGTTAGCTACAAATGAGGGACAGATTTATATTTGGCAGTGTTACCATATCACAAATCAATCACGAAAGAGCATTTGATATAATATTAATTATTAATGTTACTAAACATTATTTTTAAGTTTTTAAAAGAAGTTTAATTAATTTAAATTTAATTTATTATAATTTAAATTAACTTTGATTTTTTAAGCTTTTAAATTACCAAGTTATGTTACAATTACTGTATTCATGCACCATTTCATCAAAAAATTATAAGAAAATAGGCATAAAATTAAAATCTGCTGAATATCTGTTGCAATCTGGCAACTAGTGTTTTCAAAGTGTTGACAGTATTGCCAAGTTTATTTGCTAATCTACCAAAAGCCAATTATAAAAGTTTTTTCTAATAACTAACTGCAACTAATATGAAAAGAAACAAATATTCATTCGTTCGTGTTTTATATAAATTTAAATGATTTTAAAAAGTACCAGATTTCATAAAATAATATAATAAAAATGAAAATGTACCGTTTCAAAGCATGATACTATAACAAAACAAGATAAGTCAACGCGCATGTTCTTGTGACGTAAGCCCGAGACAACTTTAATGAGGGCAAGTTAAATGTTCATAAGTGTTCATGTTAATTATATTACTGTGTTAATCGAGTTTGCTATCCTGTGTATTTCAAAACGTAGTGAATGATATTTTTATTTATTCATTGATGTAGTAAAGACTTTGTATATTATATTGTTATATAAATTTTCTGGTGAAAACATTCAGTTCATTTAATAAAACATGGCCTGAAAATAGACGCAAAAGAAGAATGGAAAAAAGAAATATATTAAAAAACATGTAAGTATTTTGGTTTTAGACACACTTTTACAGCAGAGCAAATGTTTCTATAGATAATAATAAATGTTTCTATAGATAATAATATATACTAATGCCCATTTTAATAGAACTTGAAGTAATACTTTATTTTTGATAGGTCTTTTACTTTTTTTTAGATGTAAAATGTATTTTAAAATACGAATTCTAAATCAAAATATTAAAGATAATTGCAATATCCGCAAAAGAAAAATCACAAAGATTGTAAAATAAATGTCTAAATGATATTCATAAAGTCTTAAGTATGACCCGCTTTTCCTATATGGTCAAATTCTTTACATTTTGCCGGTCTTTTATATTTAATTTATGTTTTGTAGCAATATTTATTTTGTTTGTAATACATACAATCAAATCGTAGATTCATATATTTCTTTAATTAATTTTACAATTATTTACTTATTAATTTTCAAAACACGTTTTCACAGAAAGTAACTAGTTATGACTTCTTAGTGCAAGATATGGCATCGAGGTATACTTACCGTTAACAGTTTAAGTTGTTGATTACAGTAATGGAACAACGTTGCTATATGCATCGTTAAAATATAATACATAAAAGTCTCCTGGCTTTGTCTCGCTATGACGTCATGTGCAAAATCGATTAAAATTAGAACGCAAGTGAGCATATCTTGTTATTGTATCAATGGTTTCAAAGCATATTTGAGGCATAAAACATTATACATAATAAGGACATGGCAATACCGCAAACACAAATTTGACAGATCATTTGTAGTTTGTATGTAGCTAACTTCATTGGCACTTTCTCTATCTATACTTTCTAATATATTATTTATCTATTATCTATATTTTTGCCCCTACAATAGTATTTCTAGCATCATTCTTGTTCTTGTATAATTTGATTGTGTAATAAGAGGTTAATAGACATGAACATTTCAAAAAGAGTTGTCTACAAACAAGATCACCATTAATTGTAGATAATCCAATCAGTTCTGTGAATGATCTGCATCTGAAGAATTTGGAACCAAAAATAGCAGTCAATTCAATGAGTGGAAATATAATGGATATTAAGATTGAAATTAAGAAAGAACTTGAGGAATATGATAATGGATTTAGTAATGCAGACGTACAATATATGCAGAGTGGATTATCCACAGAAGTAGATATAGATGTTAAATATGTTAAAAAGGAAAAACAAGAAGATAATTCAGGTAAGACACTAAATTAAACATGAAAATGTAAAGTCAAATGTAGACATGTTACATTTCCTAGTTGCAGTTTTGCATAAGTTTTAATATGTTCATATCAGAGTGTGACCTTAATTTTAAACAAAATAAATACAACATAATCTGCAATAGTATTTCTAGCATTACTCTTGTATAATTTGATTGTGTAATAAGAACCTCTACAAACTTGAAATTTATGTCAATGGATTTTGCTTTAGTTAGTGATTATGCAAAACATATTTGGGTTAAATTGGTTTTTCATGCAATGAACATAACCATAACCTATAGATATATTTGACATTAAATGTAAGCTTAATATAATATGTCACTGCTGCCATAGGGTCAATTATTTTCATACTCTCACATCTAAAATTATGGACAAGAGCACTTAAATAATTATATGAAATTAAAATTTAAAACAAACAAAAACGTGAAAAATTCATATATAATTAAAAGCATTAAAATTATACCTTATACTTATAAAATAAATTTATGCCTAAGGTAAAAATTAATAGTTTAGAAACTACAGAATAAAGTGAAGTTAAATGAAAATAAAAAAATAAAAAAAAAGGTTAAACAAAAGAATACACTAAATTAAACTAAACTTAAATTGAACTACACTAAATATTGTTCTGTGCCACATAATAAGAATTCTACAAATAGGTCTTTACACCTCATACGTTCTGTCCACATAAACTCTTGTAGGTACGAGGGAAAGAATCTGAGAAAGTACCACATTGTCTCCGGAGCTTCTTTTTGGGGCGCATCCAAATGTTCTCTATGCTACATTTAAAGTTAAAAATAATATTTTATGAACGCTTTTTAATATGAATTCAAAAATTGTGGCTTCTCATAACAAAACAACTTCGTCAAAGTATCTTTATATTTTAAAAACTCTTAGACTTTATACAAAAAAATATGGCAATACTGTGACGCCCAAACATGTAATTCAGATGGCAAGGTTAGGCAGAAAACGTTAGAAACTGGAAGTGCTGAGTGTTAAGTTTCAATTTAAAACTTTCTCAATACATTATTATTTTTTTTAATTATCATATTATCTTTCATCATCATCATTTTGGCTTTAGAACCCTGTGTGGGTCCTAGCCTCCCCAAGAATTTTTCTCCAGTCGTCCCTATCCATCGCTTCCTCCGCCAAGCACGTATTTCCATATTTCTCATGTCTTCATCGATGTTATCTAGGAATCTTGTTCTGGGTCTTCCTCTTCTTCTTTGACCAATAGGTCTATCAAGGAGCGTTTTTCGAGCTGGGTCGGTTTGCTCCATCCGCATTACATGGCCTACCCACCTCAGACGTCCTATCTTTATGTGTTTTACGATATCTGGTTCCTGGTATATCCTATAGAGTTCGAAGTTGTATCGTCTTCTCCAGACACCATTTTCATTTACCGCTCCATAGATGCGCCTTAGTATTTTTCTTTCAAAACATCCTAACATGTTTTCATTGCTTTTTGTTAAAGTCCAGGTTTCTGAACCATATGTTAGGACGGGGCGTATTATTGTTTTGTAGAGTTTTACTTTTGTATTTCTTGATATAACTGTAGATTTAAAAAGGAGATTAAGCCCAAAATAGCATCTATTGGCCATGCAAATTCTGCGGTTTATCTCTGCGGTAGTGTCATTTTCAGAATTGACGAGCGTTCCCAGGTATACAAATTCGTTAACTGCTTCGATGACGTCATTTTCTATACCAAGTGGCCGTAGTGTTTGTGGTTGCGTACCTATTTTCATGTATTTTGTTTTATTGGTGTTTATTATTAAACCCATTTTTGTAGCCGCTTCCTTTAATGCTACATACGCCTCTCGTGCTGCGTTTTCCGTTCTCCCAACAATAATGATATCATCAGCATATGCTAAGGTTTGCACAGATTTGTTATATATTGAACCGGTAGTTGTGATTTGTGACGTACGTATTACTTTTTCCAGAGCTAGATTGAATAGTATAGAGGAGAGTGGGTCTCCCTGACGTAGCCCGCTATTTGTTTTAAAAGGTTCAGAGAGTTCCCCCTGGATTCGTACTTTGCATTCAACTTTTTCAAGGGTTAGTTTGGTTAAACTTACCAACTGATTTGGTACTCCTAGGTCTATCATTGCTCTAAACAATTCTCTTCTATTTACAGAGTCGTAGGCTGCCTTGTAGTCTATAAATATGTGGTGCGTGTCTACACTGTATTCCAGTGTTTTCTCTAGAATTTGTCTCAGGGTTGAAATCTGATGAATTGTTGATTTACCACCTCTGAAGCCAGCCTGGTATTGTCTATATTATCTTTCAGCGCATTTAATTGTATGCAGTGACACAAAAAAAAGACAGATATATCATTTAATCGGTAAAAAAAATTCATAAATTAAACTTGTTAAACCTACCAGAAATTTAGCACCCATTTAGCATCCAAAGTGTTTAAAATAGATACATATAATATGAGAGTCTTATATAATTTTTATTTTATAATTACGTTGAAAACTGAAGGATAAAGTAAATAAATTGTTTTAGATTTCCTAAAGACTCGTCATTGCAAAAAAATGGATTATAGCGAAGCACCGTGAAAATTTTAAACCATCAAATAGTTCTAAAATGTGCTCCAAGCATTTCACGGCGGATTCATTTGTTGCTAGCGGATGGAGTTCAAAAAACAACTCAAAAAAGATGCTGTACCCAGCATTTTCGATTTTCCAAACCGTTTAATCGAGCAAGTTAAAATTAGAAAATTTTCCGTAAAAAAAACTGCCTCAGACAAAACAACAGGCTCTAAAAGTGAAAATATAAATACAACAACAAGTGAATCTCTCATAAAGACTCCAGTAGAAATTCTAGAGGAAACTACCTTAGAAAAAACCTTCATTCATCTACAACATTATCTTGGTGACTTTGTTGAACAAGAATCATCTAACAGAGATGAGGAATATAAAGTGGTAGTAAATAAATTATTTCAAAAGAAAAACAATCAAAATCAAAATGTTGCAACAACAAAATAGAAGGCTTGTTAAAAAAGCTAATACCTTAAAATTTTTACTAGAACATCTTAAAGAAATAATATAAAAATCTAATAAAGATAATTTATTTTCATTATTGCAATAAAGATGAGAACTGCAATAATAATGTCAATAGACTTAAAAGTAAGTTAACAAAACTATTTTATTTTGTGACCAATAAATAGATTTATATACATAATTTTTTCCCCTAAAATGAAACTTCCATCCATAAGTAAAATTTTTATCCTTTAAATTTATTTTTCATTATCAAACAAGAAGAGGTAGGTACACTTTCAATTTAAACATTTATTTTTACAAAATTACTTTAATTCAAAAATATTCATTAATTCCTTTGCTATAGTCCTTTTCCATCATATTGATAGCACATTATGTATGTAAATCCTCAACAGGTCAAAAAACCATAGGCGTCACCCTATACTTGTTTTGAAATAAATAAAAAAAAAATTAATATTTTAAGATGCCGTCAACAATTCATTATCTTTTAAAAAATCTTCTGTAAAATAAGTGTCCACTAATCTCTCTATACCTTTTTTGTGCGTAAAAAACGTCGGTATATATGCCACACGATTATTGTTAATTATACACGGGTGATTAATGAGAGAATTCAATGTTTCATGAAATAAATTAATGTAAACAGTAATTTAAAGGTGATTATTGTTTTCTATACAAGTTATCGCCTGACACAAAAAAAATACCTTCTTTGAACGATTACCTGGAATTACTGATCAGGCTTCACTAATGATAGTTTAAGTAGTTTTTATGCCACATTACAGCTTATGCCAATAATATAAATTAGAAATTGTTTGCATCTTCCATTTAGTTTGTAGAGTACATTGTTCATGTCTTACCTACCTATGTTTTTGGTGTCGATATTTTGTTATTTGCATTTAAAAATGACGTCGACAACAGGTTTTATCCCGGTTAAGTGTAGTTTTAAAGGTGCCTTCAGTCTAAGAGAGAAAAATATAATATTAAATGTACACGATGCACTTGTACATCAACACCCTTTAAGTAATGTTCGTGAAATCGTTAACATGTGTTCAAATATGACAGGGGTTGGAGAAGCAACAATTTATAGATTCGTAAAAGAAAGAATAGGAGGAACTGTTTCATCTCCCAAGAAGAGTGGAGGGAGTAAACCCTTGGAAATTGAAGAAATACATAAAAACATGATAAGACGCAGCATCCACTCATTTTTTTTTTAACAAAGAATTTCCAACATTGGACAAAATCCAAACATTAATTAGAGAAAACGAAGAGTTACCAATCATAAGCAACAAGAAATTATGGGGACTATTGAGAGAGATGGGATTTCGTTGGCAAAAGAATAGAAGAAAATCCGTTTTAATTGAAAAAGATTACATTGTATGTTGGAGACCAGATTATCTAAGAACTATTAAAAAGTACCGAGAAGAAGGGAAAACAATTTTTTATTTGGGCGAGACTTGGCTAAATGAAGGTCATACTGTACCATATCTATGGGTTGATACAAATGTGAAAAGTTCCCGTCAGGCATTCATCGAAGGTGTATCTACTGGAGTAAACAATATTCCCGTTGGAAAAGGACGCAGACTCATAATAACCCATATTGGAAACGAATACGGTTTTGTCAATGGTGGATTATTAAGTTTTGCCTCAAAATCAACCAAAGATTACCACGAGGAAATGAGTGCTGACGTTTTTGAAGAATATTTTGAGCAAATGTTGGATTTGATTCCAAAAAATTCTGTCATAGTCATGGATAATGCTAGTTACCATTCAAGACTAGCAGAAAAATTGCCAACAACGGCATGGAAAAAAGGAGAGATAATCGAATGGTTGGATAAACACGCAATTGAGTACAAGGAGAATTCGACAAAAAAAGGAATTATTACCTATTGTAAGGCAACATAAAGCAGCTTATAAAAACTATATAATTGATGAAATGGCATTAAACCGTGATGTAATTATTTTACGTTTACCCCCATACCACTCTGATCTGAATCCGATAGAAAATATATGGTCTCAAGTAAAGGGTGAAGTCGGACGCAACAACAAAACTTTTAAATTAGAAGACTTACAACAATTATTAGAACATTCCTTATCAAAAGTAACTCCAGAAAATTGGAAAAATGCTGTTAGTCATGCTCACAAGGAAGAAAATAAAATGTGTAATTTGGATAATATGACTGATGCAATGCTGGAACCGGTAATAATTAACATTGGAGTTGAAGATTCCTTAGATTCTGAAGAAAGCAGTGAATCTGAAATGGAATTTGATTAAAATAATATTCATTTTTTTACAAATCGGCCCCTGTTAGGGCCACAAATTATTTTATATATAACCAATAAAATAAACATCTTACATTTCTTGCAAATTTATTAGTAAGGTCAGTGGCCCAAATTCAGACATGTTTAGACTTTCACGTTCCATTTTATTTATTGGAATTAATACTTATTGAGTAACATTGACCAGTTTTTATTTTCTCGAATTAATAACTATTTCTAAGAGAACCTGACAAATTATTAATCATAAAACTTCGACAAGTTAATTATATTTTTATATTTATTATAACCATACAAAAATCACCTAATTCCGACATCAGGAGTGCAGTTTGCTCCAAAATCAGACATGTCAGTGAATCTAATTCAGACACTGATCCTAAATCAGGCATTTGAGGAACATTATTCCGACAACAAATAAAAACACTAATTTAAGAAAAGTTAATATAAAATAGTACAGATTATTTATAACATTATATATTATTATGCGTTTTTAATTCTTGAATAGGGAAAAATCTTCTTTTATTTATTTCTGTGGGAGGTTTGATCTTCTTAACAACTTCATGGTTATCATACCAAATTTCATCTTTTATAGTTGGCCATTTCCACCAACCGCCAGCCTTAACCATTGCATTAGCTAAACATCTTTTCACTGTTTTTATCTGTAATTTGTGCTGGATAATATTCTTCAAAATAGGTGACAATTACAAAATCACCTATTTTTATTTCTCCAATCAAAACTTCATCTAAAATAATTATTATTGTAGAGTAAAATTAAGCAAAACACCTAGTTACTTAAATAAAATGGTGTCTTACCTGAATTTTTCATGTCATCGTTATCTTTATTTGACTCTTCGTCACTAACTGATCCATCTTTTTCTTCTTCTGTGCTTTTTTGTTTATTTTTAATGATCTTTTATCTAGGTTTTTTTATATTTTCCTCGCGCAATTTTTTATTTTCTTCTATTTTTCTCTTTCTCTCTTCTTTTTCTCTAATTGCGTTTTTCTGGTCTTCGTCTTTTTTCAAAAAATATTGTCTCCAAGCGTCGGAGGTGCCTACCGAAGGAACCTTAATTCGACACTTTCTTGAGGTTATTTTTTTCGTAGGTTCAGGCCAGAACAATGCGTTTTTAAACGGGGATGGTATAAGCACTCCTGGCAGAACAAGAGAATGTTTATTACTTCTGCAAGTCTTCATATCTTCATCTTTATTGACTAATTCCTCTCTTAGTTGCTTCTCTTTAATAACAGTTGATTTTTCTGGTGTCAATTGTAAGGTTGCTAATATTTTTCCAGTATTATTTTTCTCTTCTCTGGCCGATTCCTCATTTATTTGCTCATTTTCAATGATATTTTTATTTTTATTATTGACTGATTCCTTTGGTATTCGTTCGCTTTCAATGATATCAATTCGTTTTTCTGGGGCCAATGAAATAATTTCTAATGCATTAATTTTCTTTCCTATAACATTAGTTTTTGTTGTTTCGTCGAATATTTCTTTTGTGCCTGTTTTGTTAATGCTTTTCATTTCTTCAATAATTGTTAATTCTTTTTCAGCATATGCGCTAACGCCAAGAAGTTCTACTTCGGTTTCAGTATCTTTAACTATGTCTTGTATGTCCAAAATTACTCCTTGTAACGTATCATCAGCTTCAAATTCGACTTTATTTTCCCATCCATCTTCTAAAATTAGGTCTTCTTGAATATCGATTATAATGTTGGCGGTTTTCTCAATATTTTGGGATAATCCAGATTTCTGGTATAGTTTGTACCAATCGTCATACAAACTCTTATCTTTAATTTTACCTGTCCACTCTGCACCCATCAGTCCATAACATTTAGTCAAACCATCTGGCTGAATGAATGATTCCAGATATTGCAAATGACTCACTCTTTCAGGATCCGGTGCGGCTGTACTTGTGTTAAGCTCATTGTCTTCAGCGAGAAGTTTATGATAATCGATATTATCAGCATTAAATGGACAAAGACCACATACTTTAAAAGATTTTTTGAAAATATCTTCCACATTTGTTATTGAACTTAAAGCATTTTGAAGGACAAAGGCAAAGGTGTCTTTTCCTAAATGTTTATAATTATTTTGGATTTTAAAATTTTGTACTTCAGTTTTCCATTTCATTTTTAAAGATTTAAATAATCCCACATCTAGAGGTTGTAGAATATGTGTGGAATTTGGTAATAAACTTATCAGGATTATTTGTTTTTCTCTACAGTAGTCAGTCAGAGGTAAGGTCACGTGTGCCTTATGTCCATCCAAGTATAATATTACTGGAAACTGAATATTTTCAGATAAGAGCCATGGGTAAAAAATGTTTGTTATAATATATTCTAAAAAAGATTCTGAAGTCATCCATCCGCTGGTTGACTTACCAATACTCCAACCTTTAGGCACCTGCGATACTATGTGCTTGGGTATTCTCTCATATGCGTACATTACCATGGGTGGAGCTAGTTGACCGGCAGCATTAGCCGTAACAAGAACAGTCAAGCATTCTTTGTCATCACCAGATCTATCGTGCAGGGACTTACTTCCTTTCGTGGCAAGTACTTTGAGACGTTTTGGCGAGAGAAAAAAAGCAGACTCATCCGTGTTGTATATTCTTTTTGGATCAATTATATTAATATTACATGAAATGAAGTATTCTTCAATTTCCTTATGCCAGTTTCTGATTTTGTTTTCAGTTACGGCTGCTCGAGATGTACATAAGTTTTGAGCTATTTGTTCACTAATTTCTGGATGCCTTTTGGTAAATAATTCATACCAGTGACGACCTGATCTTCCATCTGTAAAATTCTTAGGGCGCTTTAAATTTTTTATCAGAAGGCAAACACTATGGAACAATTGATCCTTGGTGACAGAAAAACCCATTCGCCCCATATTAATTATCCATTGAACCAATAGATTTTCTTCATAAACGGATAGTACAGAAGGTGGTCCGCTGCGACATTCTTCTGGGTAAATGCCCCGGATCTTCCCAATGAGTGTAGTTCTCGGGACGTTATATAGCATCGCTGCGGCTAAACAAGGTGTTCCACCTTTAATGGCATCTAAAGCACGTCTCACATCATCTTGGGTATATGCCTTCTTTTTCGTCGACATTCTGTAAATAAAGCAAAAAACTATTGCAAATAATATCTAAATGTTAAAATAACAGAGAATATTCGTTTACAAAAATTAAACATAATTCGGACAGTTAAAGCCCCTAACTCCGACACCTGTGTCGGAATTTGGATACAAGCTGTAAAAAATAGTTCTACTAACTAAAGTAGTATAGACTTATGTTAATATAAGACAAACGAAAGAAAGAGAACTATATCCACTTTATAACTTATGTACGCAATTCCGACACCTAGTGTCTGATTTACGAAACACAGGAAATTTCTTATACCTTATTCCGACACGATTAAAAATTTTGGATGCTGTAATTATACTGATGGAATTCCAACTTAAAATGAAAATTTAAAGCCCTTATATACAACTTCAACAAAGTTTATTCTAATTTTCTTAACTAGTAATATCTTATAGTAAATAAAATAATAGCTGAAATCTGCTTACCTTATTAGAAATTCTTTCTCGATGGACACAACACACAATGTGTTAGAACCGTCCAACATTTAGGTTATGTATTGACAAATACAATGTCGGTAAGATAGGAAACGAATTTTGAAATGAAAAAATCAATGTTAAATTAAACCAATAGATCTCTTAATATTTATCTGGGTATATCAAATTTCTTATTGTAACCGAATAAACAGAAATATGTCTGAATTTAGGACAGTGTCTGAATTTGGGTCACTTACCTTACCTGTTAATCTCCACTCCGACACTGGCAACTTTATTTAGGGATTAGTAACCCTCAAAACTATTGTATTCTATTCTGCTTCAACCTTTATACCTGGTGGTCATACTCAATTTAAAATTGTTTTCCTATATACTTCTGTAAACTTGTTGACAAATATCTATTTTTCATTGAGTCACCCGTATTAACAGTTTAGGGATTTGCATACATAATGTGTTATCAATATGATGGAAATGGACTATAAATGATATATCTTCCATATCTTTTACAAAATATTGCCGTTTTAATAAAATTCATCTAAAATTAGGTAATTTTATTAGGGCTTTTCGAAAAATCCAATCTAACGTTAGAGTTCTTGCCATATTGTGACGTTACTTGCGCAAAAGGTGTTTGCTTCAACGATTCGGTACAGGGCGTGTCTATAAGTTTTAATGGTCTAAAGTTTACCATATTTGACTATATGCTGGACATTTTGTATGAATAAAAATTACTGACGTAATAGTTTTATTTCCAATTATCTGTCATATGTGCACTTGTAGTCAAAACTTTGACAGATTTATTATATTTATTACTAATTGCATCAATAAATTTTTGTCCAGATACAAAACAATTATAAAATAAGCATTTTTACTAAAAATCGAAAATTATAATTTTAATTATAAATTATTGTTATAGTTTGAAAATATTTTGACAGATTAATTGTTGGAAACATACAAAACAAAAATTCCTACCACACCTATTAATAGCTCAAATAAAATTACTGTTACAGACTTCTTCCATTGTGGGAGTGGATATGCATTAATTATTGTAAATAAAAAATTTCTTAAACTGTTTGTTCGGGCTGTTAGGCCGTTGTCTTATGAGATTAGTTCTCGACCTTTCGCCAACACTAGGGGTTGGCATCTTCTGGAGATGTTACTGCTTCGCTTGTAACCTGAAAATGACGGTTCGTTGTACTACGGAGGCAATATATGTTTATTTAATAGTACAACGAACCGTCAGTTTCAGGTTACAAGCGAAGCAGTCATTCATTTTTCACATTTATTTACAGTTTTGGCCCATATTTCTGGAGTTGCAGTTTAAAGAGCTTCTTGCCATATTTCGCTAACTGCATCGTCACTGTATCTGCTGCATCCAACATGATTATCATAATATGTTTTATGTATACCCCAGATGTGGTCGATGGGATTAAACTGGCAGTGACCCGGCGGTAACTGTAGTACTTAATGTCCAAAATTTGATACAATTTGGTCAACTATATAAGCTGTTGGTTTTTCATTACGTTTCGAAATTCCCATTAACTCTGATTTGAAGGCGTATTCCGGAAAATTGATATTATTTTTAACTAGCCAATTTTTTATGCTCCATATGTTCCACGACTGTTTTGGTTGTTTCTCCAAAATCTCTGAATGGTAAGGTGCATTATCTAAAACTATAACTGATCAGACTCGTTAACAGTTTCTCCTCAAGCCATTTAACATAACTGCATTCATGTTTCCATGGTAATCAGCAGATTTCGATTTTAAAGAAAAAATCAAATCTGAGTTTTCTATAAAGCCTTCTTTCCCTCCTGCATGAAAAATGATGTGTCTTTTGCCTTCACAATCTGTGTTTTATTGATTTTATGCTGTCCTCTTGCCAAATTCTTTTAATTTCACCCTTTGCAAATATCCATGTCTCATCTAAGTATATGAATGTTGCATTTTCAGATGTAAGTCTATTCTCTCAAAAATTTAATTCTTTTGTGAACCACACTACTCCTTTTGCATAAAAGTAACCTATTATTTTCTTTTTTTGAATGTAAATCCTAAATCTCTCAACGCTTTCTCCACAGGCTAGTCCTTTTAATTTTAGAAACTTGTCTTTCTCTTATTGTGGCAAGTAAAGTATCTAAACTGACTTGTTGATTGTTTTCACGAATTCGATACAAAATATTGCGAATTTTGCGATATAAGATCTTCTTGAGAATCTTTGGCAGTCTTGATTACAGTCTTTAGCTTACTTTCACTTATCCCGAGTACGTCACAATCGCGTTGATTTATGCATAATAATGACTCTAAAGGTCCACCATTGTCTCTTTTCATGGTGAAGTATTTATGAACTTGAAACTACACGTTTGAATTACAATATACTGAGTTTAGATCAATATGACAGAAACTTTCTAACTGTTGTGCTTGAGAGGTATATATATATATATATATATATATATATATATATATATATATATATATATATATATATATATATATATATTTATTCAACCGATTATACAGACCCGAAACGCATAGGTATACCGACGTTACCAGTCCAAAATTGACGTTACCAGACCCGCAAAAGGGTCTGACAACGTTTTCTTCGTTATTTGCATATCATATGCATCCCCGTACATGCCACTAAATTTTTAGAGAATTTTATTTGGGACTGGTATAACGGTTACACACCACATTATACACAGTTTTAGTTCAATTGATAATTGTAAAGAGGGAGCGCAGTTCATTTCTGTATATCGTATATAATTTAAATTCCTTCTTACAACCTCTAAGACTTTCTCAGGCCCAAAAAATGGCAACGCTGTATGTTAGTAGTTACTGTTATTTAAATATTTTTAAAGGTATCAAATATCAAATCATTACTCATCCGTACATACTACAGACTATCGACACGTTTTTAGATCCTACGTTGTTAAAACGATTATTATAGGCACATTCGAAACGATTAGATAAAGTAATTATATAATATACTTACTTGCTGTCATATACTTTTTATTTTTAATTTATAAGACTTACTTATTTAAGAAGACAAAAAAAACGCATCAATCTCTCAGGGTTATTAGCGTTACAATAGTGAATTCTTTAGGGAATGAAACAGTTTTTGGAGGACACTGTTCCCATTTAAGGCACTTTTAAGTGAGGTCGGGATGCAATGTTTCTTTCGTTCACTTTTATATTTATCGTGTTTTACAGATAAGTCAGAGTTGAAAATTTCAAAATTGGCTTGTTTCTTCTCTTCAGCAAGCATTCGTGTGTGATTTTCGTATATCCGATACACAAACGTGTCACTATCACTTGTTCTCTTCACTTCCTTGATTTTGATTTCCATGGTTGTCCACTTTCGTTTATTCCTAGTAATTTACTTGGGGTACTTTTCATTTGTCTTGCCAAGTTCTTGTAATCCTGTTTGAAATGAGTTTTTATCTGTGTGTATCGTAATATTAAATATTCTTGATTTTGGATTACTTGTAGCATTTTTAACTGGCGCGTCAACATTTTCGTTTCCTTTTATTCCTTTATGTGACGGGACCCACAAAAATTTCAACTCAGTGTTTTCGTCTAGGATTCTTTTAAGCTCTATTTTAATGAAAAGTAGAAGGGGATAGTTGCAATAAAGCTGTTGTATGGCTTTAAGCGAACTAAGAGAGTCACTGATTATTATCCTTTTTTGCTTATTTTCCTGATGTATGTGAATAATAGCTTGTAAGATGGCAAATAATTCAGCAAAGAAAATAGTGGTGATGTCTGGTAATTTAAAAGAGGCTGAGAATTGTTTTGAGTACACAGCAGCTCCTACTCCGTCGTTTTCACACCACTATTTGAATTTATTATATGATGGAATTCTTGCTGTATGATAGTTGTTAAGGTTTCTGCTTTGTTAAATTGTGCTAGGCTAAGATCGGATTTAGGTAAAGGTATTGTCCAAGGTGACGGGATGGGAGTGAAGGATAGGTCATAGTTATTTGGGAATTGAAAATTGGTGTTGACTAAATGTTTTTATACTGTGATAAAAGGGAGGATCTGTTCGAGAAGTTGAATCAAATTTAGTTTAGAAACGGTCAGCAAATACGTTGTGAATTACAAGTTTTTTTTGGTTTGCCGAAACTGCAGCGGCATAACATAGACTTAGGTATTGCCTTCTGTGGGAGATAGGGAGTTCTTCAGATTCACAACAAAGGCTTTAAATCGGGCTAGAATGGTAGGCCCCAAGAGAAATTTAAATAGCTATATTGTGAATATGTAGTATCTAAAGTTTTAAGTAGTGTTTTTTTGGCCAAATTGTATACAGTAGACCCGTAATCTAATTCTGAGTGAATTATAGCTCTGTATATGTGAAGTAAGCATGAGTTGTCGGCTCCTCAGTTCTTAAAAGCAAGTGATCGTAGTAAATTTATCCTAGGTTAGCAGGATTTCTTCAGGTATTGTATAATTGATTTCTACGTTAGTTTACGATCAAAAATCATTAATGAGAATTTAATTGAGTGTTCAAAGAAATTTTCTCTTGTAGTTTAATCTCTGTTATTCTCAGATGCATAGATGGCTCAGATGGATATTATGATTCTTTTAGAAGTTCTCTATCATTTTGCTTTTATAAAACTTGCGTTCTAAGTCCTATATTGTATTGTGGTCATTAAAGTTGCCAACGAGAAATAAAATTGAAATTGTGGTCATTAAAATTGAAAAATATTTGTTGCAAGTTTTTAAATTTAAAAGGTTTATGGAACGGTAGATTTATTCATAAAATTGTTAATTTCAATTATTCGTAAAATATGGTTGTTTCCAACTTATTTTTTTACAGCTCAAATTGTGTAGTATTATAACTTACCTATAAAATTCTAAATGGGTTTTTTGGGTGTGGCCCATAAATCGAGCAATTTGATCCATTTCATCATTTTCAAAACTGGTTAACTGTAAAATGGTTGCTATTTGTTTTCGGAACCTGGTACTTGTTAACAGTTCTGGATTTTTTGCATCACATTTCTGTGAAAATTTTCTTAAATGAGGTACAGCACTTATCCATCTATCGTTTGACCCAGGATAAGCAAAAACATATTTATTCGTTTTTGGAATGATTTCTGTTGTCCTCCGTTCTTAATTTCTTTGCACCTTGTTTTATAAAGTTCTTATTTTCCACTCACATTAATAAATTTTATATTCGTATTGCATTTTAAATATACTAAGGAAAAACGTTTCAATTCAAAAAGAAAATTCTTTATTAAAATATTATGAAAATTCAAGATGATATTAATAGTGACCAAAATTAATTAAACATATATTATGTATTTTATTTAGATAATGCCAGCAAAACCCTAAAATATGAATAGGACTATATCTTTAACTATTATATAAAATGCCTTTATTTACATCATTTGCATATTAAACATATTTTTAAATATCAATATAATAGTTTTTAGGGATAAATTTCAGATGTTTTTCGCAGTATGACACGCATAAATACACAATTTTTCTTTTATTGGTTTTTGAATGGAGCCGGAAAAGTATATTTATAAAAACATAAACAGTTATCACTCCAAGTTTCACTGCTGTGTATTTAATGCACAAATCATATGTTCAAGCGATTGCAATTTGAGCTTGTTGGTTAAAATAAACTAAAAATACCTATTGAAATTTAATATTTAAAAAATTTTAAGGAACGACTTGACCTTAAACTTGATTTATATTTGAGAAATAAATTGCGAAATAACGGGAATTTCTGTTTATAGTAACTAAACCTAAAATTGCTGTTCTTTGCGTTTCTTAAATAAATATTGTAGTTAATATTATTAACTCTATTTTTATTAAAAAGTACGTTTACAGAAATAAGCCCCTATAAATGTGTTAATAAAACGATTGTATATACCGTAATTAATCTATATTAATTGCAATTGATGGCAACTTGTATGCCTGCCATTTGGAGTAAACAAATCCTTTCAGAAGGTAAGAAGTAAACCACAAAACGCACACTACCAATCATTTTAGCGCCAAAAAATTTGGCAACATTGCGGGGACTGGGTCCGTCCAGTGAATGATACTTTTTCATATATAAGGGTCTGGGAAAACGGTTAAGTTTGTTGGGTCTGGTAAAGATTGTTTACTATCTTAAATTTTTTTTTAATAAATTTTTTTACCCCTCTCAAGTTCCCTTGAACTAATACAATAAAACCACCTAAAAAATACAATATATACTTCTTTTAACATTATATTTCAACTGGGTCTTAGGTGGTCTGTTAAGTATCTTGGGACTGGTAGAGATAGTTGAATCAATATATATATATATATATATATATATATATAAGGAGTTTATTACAGCTGCCGCCGTTTCTCGCAACCTAGCTTCCAACGCTTGCGATCGTTCCAGTCATCTACTTGTAGACCCCTATCTTCCATTGCACCTTTTACTTCTTGTCTCCACGATCTTCTTGGTCTTCCCTTTTTCCTGCGGTTGGTGGGGATCCACTGTAACATTCTCTTTGGCCATCGTTGATCATTCATCCTTTCTACATGGCCATACCATTTCAGCCTTTTGCATTCTATAGTTTCCAGGACGTCAATGTCTATGCCCATACGCTCTCTGATTTCAGTATTCCTTACTCTATCTCTTCTAGTGAGTTGGCAACATCTTCTCCAATAATTAATTTCCATTGCTTTTATTTTGGATGCGTCATTTTTATTTATTACCCAAAGTTCTGAACCATATATAGCAATGCTTTCTATGATACTTTTGTATATCCTAATTTTTGTGTTTCGGGTGATGTGGTTATTCCAAAGCTTGAGAGGTAAGCTATAATATAACCGCTTACAAAGATCCTAAACACATTAAGTAAATTAGCCTAATGATCATTAGGAATGCCGATTGTAATTGAATTATGTCTGATAAAAAGTTTAGAAATGGTTGGATATCGTACATAAACAAATTAAAATGTTTCCCACAATGATTTTATTTTTAGTACAAGTATTTTCATTTGAAAATAAAAAGTTAAATATATTTACCAAAACCCTAACTTTAAACTTGTAATCGCAGACATCTCAAAAACGGTACACTCTAACAGACATACGGTCAATCTAACCACCACTATTTAAATTGATAAAATAATTTTTTAGTTTACTTCGAAGTATTTTTTAACAAAAGTAAAAACGATATTTTAGTACTTTGTATATCTACTTTGAATATAGATTATCCTTAGCACGATAGTATTTGTTTCAGAACAAAATTATTAAACAAGTAGGTGAAAGAAATTTACGTTAAATAACATTATGCAAGAATATCTACTATTTATTTAAAAAAAATGTAGCAAAATATGCAAAACTATGAACAACGGGTTAATGACACATATATTTATTTTATACCTAAAATTTAGCAAAGTGTTAAACATTATGGAGAACACCAGTGCAGTTTACCGTGCCTTTTACAACAACGAAAGGTTTTCTGTAATTCCGTTAATCGTTTAGAGGTGTAAATTGGTTTTCTTGAAACAAAAGAAATTTTTGCACTTCAGTGGCGAGTATTCTTTCCTCTGGCAGTGAAAATAGCTTGCAAATGATGTGACATGCTTTGAAACTTTTATATCACATTCTGTGATATTCAAACAAACCGGTCTGTTTGTATTGTCATCATACGTTCTGCACACTTGGACGACTTACACCAACGTTTCTAACAGTTTCGCGCTGACCGTGGCCATCTTCTTACGCCCCACAACAGAACTTCTGGTCATTGCAATACACTGACAGTGACAACACTACACAAACAATTTACAATTGACATTAAAACCGCTGAAACAAAAACTGCTGATAATGGTTTTTTAGAATTAGGGTAACGGGGTCTTTTTATCTCAAAAAGCTTATCGAAAAAACAGCAATAACAATGTTTTCAAGTAATCCATTCGTAAATTATGTTACAATCGAAAATAGCTGAAAAAGTATAATTTCAAAAATAAATTCAAATTATGGGGTATCCCTAATCAGCGAACTGAGTATAACAATATTGTTTATCTATATTTAGTGGATATAGAATTACTTGAAACTTAAAATATTAAATTGCAAAAGGTAAATTTGCTTGTTTTAGATTGTTTATTACATTTTTTTTTGTTATAGACTTATTTATTTTTATTCCTGTTGTTGACATTCTTTCTGTACTAATTTTTCCTTGCAGTAAACAAACAAATTTTTATAGTTTGGTTTATATTTTAGGTTTTCCCCAAATCAAAAATAAAATGGAAAATGAAAAAAAATCACCTAAGTGCTCATACCACGAGGAACAACAAATAAGTCGCCATATTGAAGAAACCATATTAAACAAAAGTGTAAAAGTTCAGATTGGACAAAACCCAAACAAGTGTGAAATTTGCTTTAAGTCATTTACTAGAGCAAATTATTTGAAAGTACATTCGCTAGTACATACTGGGGAAAAACCTTACAAGTGTGAAATTTGCTTTAAGGTATTTGTTACAGCAGATAACTTGAAAAAGCATTTGCGAATACATACTGGGGAAAAACCGTATAAGTGTGAAATTTGTCTTCAACAGTTTTCTCAGCACAACACTTTAGTGAGTCATAGTAAAATACACACTGGAGAAAAGAATTACAAGTGTGAAATTTGCTTTAAGGCATTTACTACAGCAAGTTATTTGAAAGTACATATGCGAATACATACTGGGGAAAAATCTTACAAGTGTGAAATTTGCTTTAAGGGATTTATTACAGCAGAGTACTTGAAAAGACATTTGCCAACACATACTGGGGAAAAACCTTACAAGTGTGAAATTTGCTTTAAGGCATTTGTTACAGCACATAAGTTGAAAAGTCATTTGCGAACACATACTGGGGAAAAACCGTATAAGTGTGAAATTTGTCTTCGGCAGTTTTCTCAGCACAGCAATTTGCTAAATCATAGTAAAGTACACACTGGAGAAAAGAATTACAAGTGTGAAATTTGCTTTAAGGCATTTACTACAGCAAGTTATTTGAAAGTACATATGCGAATACATACTGGGGAAAAATCTTACAAGTGTGAAATTTGCTTTAAGGCATTTATTACAGCAGAGAACTTAAAAAGTCATTTGCGAACACATACTGAGGAAAAACCTTACAAGTGTGAAATTTGCTTTAAGACATTTATTTTACCAGGTTATTTGAAAACTCATTTGCGAACACATATTGGGGAAAAACCGTATAAGTGTGAAATTTGTCTTCGGCAGTTTTCTCAGCACAGAAATTTGGTAAATCATAATAAAGTACACACTGGAGAAAAGAATTACAAGTGTGAAATTTGCTTTAAGGCATTTGCTACAGCAAAGTATTTGAAAGTACATTCTCGAATACATACTGGGGAAAAACCTTACAAGTGTGAAATTTGCTTTAAGTCATTTTTTACAGCAGAAAACTTGAAAATTCATTTGCGAACACATACTGGGGAAAAACCTTACAAGTGTGAAACTTGTTTTAAGACATTTTCTATAGCAAATAATTTAAAAACTCATTTGCGTCTTCATACTGGGGAAAAACCTTACAAGTGTGAAATTTGCTTTAAGGCATTTATTACAGCAGAGAACTTGAAAAGTCATTTGCGAACACATATTGGGGAAAAACCGTATGTGTGAAATTTGTCTTCGGTAGTTTTCTCAGCACAGAAATTTGGTAAATCATATTAAAGTACACACTGGAGAAAAGAATTAGAAATGTAAAATTTGCTTTAAACAGTTTTCTCAACAAAGCAATTTGAAAAGTCATAAAAAAGTACACATTGAAGAATAGCATTACAAGTGTGAAATATGTTTTAAGCAATTTAGCTTATGGGGAAAAATCTTACAGATGTAAAATTTTTTTTTAAATAAGTTTCCTACCCCATTGATCTGAAAAAATATACTGGAAAAAAGTGTGAAGATGGTTTAAACAATTAATTGAATGCATAATCAGCATGACCATTGAAATAAAAAATATTATTACTAATTTAAAAGATGGTATTTGTATAAGAGGTCTTGAGATATGATCAAACAGCCTTATTTATATAAAATCAAAAAAAGAATTAAAGATCTTTAAAAAACTAGTATGTCTAAAGAATTGTATTTAATTTAATTAAAACGAATAAGAAGTGAAGTGCGGGAGTGTTAATTTAAGGTAGAATTTAGTTTAGTAAAAACCAGCTTTAATTGTTAAAAAAACATTAATCACTATAAGGAATCGTATATAAAATTATTGTATGACAAATATTTATATATATAATTTAATATTTTATAATTTATATATTCTTGTATACATAGAAATAAAGAAGTAATTTAATATCAACCTGTGGGTGTCGAAAGTCCTAGAGATATCGTTTTAATCCCTCAATTATAATTTACATAAACAAGATTGTAAATAATATATAAATCTGAGAAACAGTTTTGAAAACTCAAACAGGAAAACAATTACTTTGAATAAAAATCGAGGAACAAAGCTTAGGGAGTGCTACTTGTTAATATTACGAATAGAAGGCTAAGGAATTAAAAATGGCGAGAAAAAGAGTGAAAAGGTTTTTTTATAATTAAGACATAAAAGAGGAATTCGATTTTGATAGTAGTTATAAGAAGTCTTTTAACCTGAAGAAAATTGTGTGCCAGTAAGAGAATTGAAGAAGAAAAAAGTAGTCATGGTACTGGTTGTGGTAGTGTCCTTTGGGATGAACAGTTTTCAAGGATGATAAGTAATTATTCAATAAAATTCCAGACAAATATTAAGAGAGGATAGAACGAACAAAAAGCAATTCATTTTGAATTTTGTCTCAATATCAAATATATGTTTTGGGAGCAAAAGCAGCAGTAGAGATTAATAGAAGTTGGAGAGGTGTAGAGTGTTTGATTTCATGTTTTGATTGATTCGTAGGAATTTATAACAAATGAACTTATGACAGGAGTCATTTTCAGCCACATCTTGGGGCTTTTTCATTTTTAAGTTGTTGTAATGCTAATGTATTGTACTAGATCAGGCAACCAGATACCTGGACTGATGATCTGGAACTGGAAGGTGTGGACACCTTCGTCTACCTGGGCTCTCTGCTGACCAAAGACAACAATGTCAGCGAAGAAATCAAAAGAAGAATAGTGCTATTATGGCTTGAGGAAACATATGACCCCAAAACTACCCAGAAAAATTAAAGAATAGTATTCTTATTATTTTTTGAAAGAATTTCTTTTTTATTGTTAGTTTGTTAACGTTCTATTGGATTTTTATTAATTATATATAACCTGCTCTTTCCTGGTTTATTAAAAAGATATGGCAACACAGCCAAACGCCAACATTTCATTCTATGAACTTTAATTGACAGCTCAATTATAGCTAACTTCACTGGGACTAAATGTGAGAGACATCCGAAATATCAAATATCCGAATAGGTTAATGGATTTAGTGCATGCAGACCATAGATAAAGAATATATTATATTACTGAAGTGCAGACGTACAATATATGAAGAATGGGTTCTTCACAGAAGTAGATATAATATATGTTAAAAAGGAAAAACAAGAGGATGATTCAGGTGAGATACTAAATTAAACATGAAAATGTAAAGCCAAATATGGACATGCATTTCCTAGTTACAGTTTTGCATAAATTTTAATATTTATTTCCATATGTTCATACCAGAGTAATTGGAAAATGTGACTTTTAAACATAATAAATCCAACATAACCTGCAATAGTATTTCTAGCATCATTCTTGTATAATTTGATTGTGTAGTAAGAGGGCAAAAGAGTTGTCTAAAAACAAAATCACCATTAATTTGTTTTGTACCACCATTGTAGATAATAAGCCAATCAGTTCTGTGAATGATCTGCATCTGAAGAATTTGGAGTCAAAAATAGCAGCCAATTCAGTGAGTGAAAATATAATGGATATTAAGGTTGAAATTAAGAAAGAACTTGAGGAATATGATAATGGATTTAGTAGTGGAGACATACAATATATGCAGAGTGGGTTATCCACAGAAGTAGATATAATAGATGTTGAAGATGTTAAAAAAGAAAAACAAGAAGATCATTCAGGTAAGACACTAAATTAAACATGAAAATGTAAAACCAAATGTAGACATGTTACATTTCCTAGTTGCAGTTATTATTATTATTACTAATGCCATGAATAAATTTTTGTCCAGATACAAAACAATTGTAAAATAAGCATTTTTACTAAAAATCGAAAATTATAAATTATTGTTATAGTTTGAAAATATTTTGACACATTAATTGTTGGAAACATACAAAACAAAAATTCATACCACACTTATTAATAGCTCAAATAAAATTACTATTACAGATTTCTTCCATTGTGGGAGTGGATATGTATTTATTATTGTAATTAAAAACTTTCTACTGTAAATACTAATCTATATACAACTACACTGCTGAGTATAAAATTATGGTCACCCAAAAATATGAATTTATTTTAGAATTTATTAATTTTTCACTATTTTTGGTTGTAGCATAGTTTACCAACTAATTGTTAAAAGGAAACAACCTTTTTACCCTCAAAGTTTATTCAAAGTAATGAAAATGAACAATTTTCCTTTAATATACTTTATACAGTACATTCAACCAACTTACACATCTAAATGATTAATGGAATTCACAGAAAACCTTTTGTTGTAGTACAAGGCACGGTACACTGCACTGGAGTTCTCCATAATCTTTTTAATTACTTATGTCGACTTTACACTACATGATTTTATCAAATGACAATACCATATGAGATTTGTTATGATTCCTTGTTTCTATGATGTTTTAAAAAATTATGTTTACACTGAATGATAATTTAAGACTTATTATATGAGTGACAATGAGGTTTTATTGACTTTTCTTTTTGTTTATGGTCATAGAGATATTAGACACAGTATAGGTAACAACTAGATTTTTAAACTATTATAATGGCAAATAAATCTTTGCTTGCATTGGATTCCTGACTTTTATTAATAATACGCTGCCAACAACAGATTAGACAATAGGTTCAATATCAATGCAACCAAAGTATTATATACTCTGAATGCAACAAACAAAAAATAAATAAATAAAGGATGTTGTCTCTCGAGAAGGGAATTTCACTGAATTGACATAAGACTAAGGCACGATATTCAAATATGTTGGTGTTACCAGTATTATTATCGAAAATCATATGATTTTATCATGCGGAATAGGTACCGTCCTATAAATATAATAAAATTATATTAAACATAATTATACATACAAATTAAATAAATTAAACATCTATCAAAATACAATTAAACATCTATGAAAACTACACAGTAATTCATCACCTGGATTAGACGGACTCACCTCCTTTTTCCTCAAAAAATGTGCAGAATCTGTGTAGCCATCCCTATATCTCTAATAATGAATACTTCTTTTAATGAAGGTTCTCTCTCCTTGTCCTAGAAATTGGCTTCGGTTACTCCTATATTCAAGAAAGGAAATAAACTTGATTGCAATAATTATCGCCCAATCAGTTCCTATTGTCGGCAAGGTCATGGAATCGATTATTTAGGAAGCTATGTCTGAGTTTCTTCTTCAAGAAAATATGAGGAGCTATTTTTCAAAAGGCAACAAGTCCATTTTTTCCAATTTTTGGGTATGGTTAAATAACTGATTTGACGATTCTGCAAATCGCAGGAGACCAAATTATGTGTTTTAGAATTAAGGGCATATAGTTATCTAGAATTATGATTTTTGGTAAATCAGAATGATTCCTATCCATTTATTTGACCGCCATTTAAATGGACTTGTCTCTTTTTGAAAAAAAAAAACGCGGACTAGTTACATTTTGAAAAAAATATGTATTTTAATTAATACACTAAAACATAAAGAACGAATTAAAAATATGCATTTCATTCACACCTTTAGTTCTGGCTCTTCTTGAACACATTCGCAATTAACGTGATAGTCGTGATCATTTTCCGCATCCTCTTCATAGTTTTGAATATTATTAATCAGCAGTTCGAAATACCAACTTAAGCCTTCTTCAAGACGCCAGTTTTCTCCGAAAGCTGCAATCAAAAGTTTGTTAACGGCTTTTCCTTTATCAGCCGAAATCTTATTGTTTTCCCTTAATTGTCTCAGTGAAACACCTGCTAAAGATTTTCCTCTTTTCAAAAGGGTTTTTTCTCTTTTTGAAGGATCGTTGTTTCTATAAAATACTTGCGAAATTATCGTTACTGCATTATGTTGTTTACCACGGTTTAAAGTTTTCTTTATATTAACAATTTTTTGTTCGCTTATCCCGTCGTATTTATTAAACACCGCGAGCAAGCCCTTTAGATCGTACACTTTCCAATCCTTCTCCAATTCAAATACATTTCCAAACTTCTTGTAGATAGCAGTATAATCTGAAGGTAAAATAATTCTGTCGTGTCTCCGTAAGTCTTTTTCAACTCGTCCGAAGATGCGATCAGCAGGCAAATAAGAATGACCACGCACAGGAAAAACGATTTCAATTTCTTTAATATGCATGGGTGATTCCGTATACAGCCAGTACATTAGGAGGTGCAGGATGTGACTATTCTTACTTTGACCGCCACATCCATCACAAAACAAACGAATTTTCGTTACGGATTCATTGAACTGAGAGTGCTTTAAAAAATGAAGAAGCGCTGACCCAACCTCGTTTGATCCTCGGCCGGAAAGGTTCTCAGTCCAAATATAAAAGTTTGGCATCCTGGCATCTACATCAACTACACAAAAACAATAATAAGCTATTTGGAGAGAGTAAAATGTTTCCTGTATGGGAATTTTTCGCAGATTTTGAACTTGTTGGAGGTCAAAACAGTAAGTAACTTCGTTGTCTCGCTTTTCTTTCATTAGTAAATTAAACTGTTTGGCCTTATGTTGATGAACTTTTAAATCACGTTTGGCCTCATCGTCTGTTGGAGTATTTTTTATTCGAAATTTTGTGCGTTCGCAGTAGCTACATACATCTGTAGCAGGTGAACCGAATCCAAGATTAAACTGCGTAGAAAAAACTTTATGAAAATAACAATATTTCACTTGAAACTCGACATCTGCTTGATCATTATACGTCTCCCACATTTTTCTTATGGTTAATGACGAATGCAGATAGAGCCTTTTAGATTTATTTCGGTTATAATAACTCTCTTGGGCTTTAAAATTACCAATGAATTGTTTTACTCGTTCAAATTTAGGTAGTTCTTTTGGAGAACGCCTGTCACCGCCACTTTTATCTCCAACGCTTTCTCCGTTTAGAGTTTTACGTGCAATTAATAAAACACGTGGAGCTTTCACTTCAAACAGTTTTAAGAAAAAGGCTCTGCAAACAACAGAATATCTTCCCTTCTTACCGACCTGCTTTGTTGCTTTAATAAAGTCCTCGTAGACATACCGTCTCAGGACTTGCAACTTAATGTAGAGTCATATGTCGCCATGTTACCAATCCAACGGTAACTTTACCATCCTATTTGTAAACACGACATAATGTAAACTAAACTTTATATATTAATTTTTAAAGGGTTTTTACCCTCATATTTAGTGGCTACATTCATGTAATATATTGACACTGATGATGGAATACTTATTCCGAAAACGTTTTGTCTTTTTAACATAGCCCGACGGGGTTTTTTTATATACCTTTTTATAAAGGATTTTATTGGAAAAATTTTTATAACAATATTGTTAAGTGGATATAGAATTACTTGAAACTTAAAATAGTAAATTGCAAACGGTAAATTTGCTTGTTTTAGATTGTTGATTACTACATTTTTTTTCTTATAGACTTATTTATTTTTATTCCTGTTGTTGACATTCTTTCTGTACTAATTTTTACTTGCAGTAAACAAACAATTTTTGGTTGAGTTTACCGAAAGTACAAGCTGAATATAGCCGCAAATATTTCGGTTTAGCAGTGTTGGCACTTAGCATTTTTGTTCCATGTTTGACATTTGCGGCTATAATCAGCTTGTACTTTCGGTAAACTCAACCCAATTTTTTATAGTTTGGTTTATATTTTAGGGTTTCCCCAAATCAACAATAAAATGGAAAATGAAAAAAAATCACCTAAGTACTCATACCACGAGGAACAACAAATAAGTCGACATATTGAAGAAACCATATTAAACAAAAGTGTAAAAGTTCAGATTGGACAAAACCCAAACAAGTGTGAAATTTGCTTTAAGGCATTTGTTACAGCAGATAACTTGAAAAAGCATTTGCGAATACATACTGGGGAAAAACTGTATAAGTGTGAAATTTGTCTTCAACAGTTTTCTCAGCACAGCACTTTGGTAAATCATAGTAAAGTACACACTGGGAAAAAGAATTACAAGTGTGAAATTTGCTGTAAGGTACTTACTACAGCAAATTATTTGAAAGTACATTTGCGAATACATACTGGGGAAAACCTTTATAAATGTGAAATTTGCATGAAGGCATTTACTACAGCAAATTATTTGAAAGTACATTTGCGAATACATACTGGGGAAAAACCTTACAAGTGTGAAATTTGCTTTAAGACATTTATTACAGCAGATGGTTTAAAAGTACATTTGCGAATACATACTGGGGAAAACCTTTACAAGTGTGAAATTTGCTTGAAGGCATTTACTAGAGCAGGTATTTTGAAAATGCATTTGCGAACACATACTGGGGAAAAGCCGTATAACTGTGAAATTTGTCTTCACCAGTTTTCTCAGAAAACCCATTTGGTAAATCATATTAAAGTACACACTGGAGAAAAGAATTACAAGTGTGAAATTTGTTTTAAACAGTTTTCTCGGCAAAGAAATTTGATAACGCATAAGAAAGTACACACTGGAGAAAAACCTTACGAGTGTGAAGTTTGCTTTAAGACATTTATTACAGCAGATGGTTTGAAAGTACATTTGCGAATACATACTGGGGAAAACCTTTACAAGTGTGAAATTTGCTTGAAGGCATTTGGTACAGCACATAGGTTGAAAGTGCATTTGCGAACACATACTGGGGAAAAGCCGTATAACTGTGAAATTTGTCTTCACCAGTTTTCTCAGAAAAACCATTTGGTAAATCATACTAAAGTACACACTGGAGAAAAGAGTTACAAGTGCGAAATTTGCTTTAAACAGTTTTCTCGGCAAAGAAATTTGAAAATGTATAAGAAAGTACACAGTGGAGAATAGCATTACAAGTGTTAAATTTGTTTTAAGCACTTTAGCTTACGGGGAAAGTACATACTGGGGAAAAACCTTCTTCTTCTTCACTGGCTTTACAACACGGGGTGAGTCTTCGGGGCATCCACTATCGCCCTCCATCCTCTACGATCTTGCGCTTTTATTTCCCATTGTTGTACCCCAATTCTAGATAAATCGGCTTCAACATCATCCTTCCATCTTTTTCTCTGTCGGCCTGCTGATCTTCTACCATCTGGTCTTTCAAAAAACACTGTCTTTAACACTCTGTCATCCTCTGATCGTACCACGTGACCTGCTCATCTTATTCGGTTTGCCTTGATATGTCTGACTATGTTTTTAGTACCATACAAAGTCACCAATTCAGCATTGCGGCGTCTTCTTCAATCCCCTGTAAATTCATCTTTTTGAGAGCCAAATATTATTCTGAGAACCTTTCTTTCAAATACTAGAAGCTTACTGATTTCCCACTGGTTGAGAGTCCCATGTTTCACTGCCATATGTAATAATCAGGCGAATAATCGACTTGTACAGTGTTAATTTAGATTTTCTTTTTAGCAGCTTCGATCTTAATAATGTTGAAAGGGGGTATAATGCTCTATTTCCCGCAGCTATCCTTGCTGAGACCTCTTTTTCTATGTGGTGGTCCGCTGTGATTATCGCCCCCAGGTATTTAAACTCCTTTACTACTTCGAAGTTGTGATCTTTAATACTGATGTTTTGCCTAACTCTTGGTCTTGGATTTTTAGTTACTACTATGTATTTTGTTTACCTGTTTCCTCCTCGAGCTGTGTTTACCAATAGTTTACCAACTAATTGTTAAAAGGAAACAACCTTTTTACCCTCAAAGTTTATTCAAAGTAATGAAAATGAACAATTTTCCTTTAATATACTTTATACAGTACATTCAACCAACTTACACATCTAAATGATTAATGAAATTCACAGAAAACCTTTTGTTGTAGTACAAGGCACAGTAAACTGCACTGGAGTTCTCCATAATCTTTTTAATTACTTATGTCGACTTTACACTACATGATTTTATCAAATGACAATATCATATGAGATTTGTTATGATTCCTTGTTTCTATGATGTTTTAAAAAATTATGTTTACACTGAATGATAATTTAAGACTTATTATATGAGTGACAATGAGGTTTTATTGACTTTTCTTTTTGTTTATGGTCATAGAGATATTAGACACAGTATAGGTAACAACTAAATTTTTAAACTATTATAATGGAAAATAAATCTTTGCTTGCATTGGATTCCTGACTATTATTAAATAATACGCCGCCAACAACAGATTAGACAATAGGTTCAATATCAATGCAACCAAAGTATTATATACTCTGAATGCAACAAACAAAAAATAAATAAATAAAGGATGTTGTCTCTCGAGAAGGGAATTTCACTGAATTGACATAAGACTAAGGCACGATATTCAAATATGTTGGTGTTACCAGTATTATTATCGAAAATCATATGATTTTATCGTGCGGAATAGGTACCGTCCTATAAATATAATAAAATTATATTAAACATAATTATACATACAAATTAAATAAATTAAACATCTATGAAAACTACACAGTAATTCATCACCTGGATTAGACGGACTCACCTCCTTTTTCCTCAAAAAATGTGCAGAATCTGTGTAGCCATCCCTATATCTCTAATAATGAATACTTCTTTTAATGAAGGTTCTCTCTCCTTGTCCTAGAAATTGGCTTCGGTTACTCCTATATTCAAGAAACTAAATAAACTTGATTGCAATAATTATCGCCCAATCAGCCAATCAGTTCCTATTGTCGGCAAGGTCATGGGATCGATTATTTAGGAAGCTATGTCTGAGTTTCTTCTTCAAGAAAATATCATCCCTCACCAACAGCATGGCTTTATCAAAGGTCGTTCAACGATCACAAACTTACTTCATTGTGTAAATGATTGGTCATTATCTTTAAACAATCAGCAACCTGTCGCTGTAGTCTGCTTAGACTTTTCCAAAGAGTTCGACTGTGCTCCAAAACGTTGATTACTAGCTAAATTGGATCACTATGGTATCCGCGGAAAGTTAAACATTTGGATTCAAGATTTTCTATCACAACAGATATTTCAAGGTTCGTGTTGGGGAAGACCACTCACTAGATAAGCCAGTCAAGAATGGCTTATCTTCTTCTTATGGAATCAGTACTTGGACCGCTTTTTTGTGTTTACACTAGTGATTTTCCGCTCATTATATTCAGTAAAGTTTCCATTTACGCTGATGCTACGAAATTATATGTGAATCTACCTATTAACCAGCATGTTCTTCAACACGATCTTGATGCAATATTCAAATGGTCCTCAGAATGGTCTTCCGCTTAACATTGAAACATGCGTTGTTTTACATATCGGCAAAAATAACCCATCACTGCCGTACTTTATTAATGGACATACCTTAAACTCGGTAACCTCTCACAAAGATCTCGGAGTGATAATTAATACTGACTTAATTGGTCTGATCATATAGTATCGGTGTGTAAAGCAAACTAGAAACTATTTTTGATCCGTAAATGTTTTATACGTATATCTCTAACCTCTGTTAGTAAACTTTACTCAATATACGTTAGATGTGTGGAATCCAGATCTCAGTCGCGATAAAATCCTACTTAAAAATGTTCAGCGTAAAGCCACAAGACTGGCATTCGGCCGTGTAAGACCTAACTATGAAGATAGACTATCCATGACTCATCTTACGACATTCGTTCAGCGACGTCTTCGAGGTGACCTAATTATGTCCTTCCGTATTTTAAAACATAATTTTGGGAACCTAAACACCATATTCACTTTAAACCAAGACGAAAGATTAAGAAGCCATCGTTGCAAATTAAAGAATGGACAATATACTGTAAGGTCCAGAGTGAACTTCTTCCCAAATAGAATATTTTGGAATATTCTGGAATAATTTGGATCAAGACACCATATCGGCGACTAGTGTTAATATCTTTAAAAATAAACTTGATAGCGCTTTATATTATTTATAGGATTACTCGGACCGCATTATTTATTTATTGTTTCACAATTTTTTGTATGATTTACTTAATTATTTAACTTAGCTTAAATTTATAATTGGTGTTAGTTTTATGATATTTTTTTTGTTTTTTGGGCATATATTTGGGCAATAATAAATTCAAATTATGGGGTGACCCTAATTTTATACTCAGTGTATGCAATTTCATAAATAAACTTTTTTTTTAATTGGTAGTTTAATTTTGTTAACAAACAGCATATGAAGATTTTTTTTGTTTAAATATTGGCTATGTGAATGTATGCTTGTATAGTAATTTCCAGTCACTGAGGGTTGGTCAAAATTTAACCAACACATCAAAAATAATTACTAAATTTAGTAGACAATTACGACTGGGATCAACAAACCAAGTATAACAATATTGTTAAGTGGATATAGAATTATGTAAACTTAAAATATTAAATTGCAAAAGGTAAATTTGCTTGTTTTAGATTGTCTATTACATTTTTTTTTGTTATAGACTTATTTATTTTTATTCCTGTTGTTGACATTCTTTCTGTACTAATTTTTCCTTGCTGTAAACAAACAAATTTTTATAGTTTGGTTTATGTTTTAGGTTTTCCCCAAATCAACAATAAAATGGAAAATGAAAAAAAATCACCTAAGTGCTCATACCACGAGGAACAACAAATAAGTCGACATATTGAAGAAACCATATTAAACAAAAGTGTAAAAGTTCAGATTGGACAAAATCCAAACAAGTGTGAAATTTGCTTTAAGGCATTTACTACAGCAAAGTATTTGAAAATACATTCGCGAATACATACTGGGGAAAAACCGTATAAGTGTGAAATTTGTCTTCAGCAGTTTTCTCAGCACAGCAATTTGCTAAGTCATAGCAAAGTACACACTGGAGAAAAGAATTACAAGTGTGAAATTTGCTTTAAGGCATTTACTACAGCAAGTTATTTGAAAGTACATATGCGAATACATACTGGGGAAAAATCTTACAAGTGTGAAATTTGCTTTAAGGGATTTAATACAGCAGAGTACTTGAAAAGGCATTTGCCAACACATACTGGGGAAAAACCTTACAAGTGTGAAATTTGCTTTAAGGCATTTGTTACAGCACATAAGTTGAAAAGTCATTTGCGAACACATACTGGGGAAAAACCGTATAAGTGTGAAATTTGTCTTCAGCAGTTTTCTCAGCACAGCAATTTGCTAAATCATAGTAAAGTACACACTGGAGAAAAGAATTACAAGTGTGAAATTTGCTTTAAGGCATTTACTACAGCAAGTTATTTGAAAGTACATATGCGAATACATACTGGGGAAAAATCTTACAAGTGTGAAATTTGCTTTAAGGCATTTGTTACAGCAGAGAACTTAAAAAGTCATTTGCGAACACATACTGAGGAAAAACCTTACAAGTGTGAAATTTGCTTTAAGACATTTATTTTACCAGGTTATTTGAAAACTCATTTGCGAACACATATTTGGGAAAAACCGTATAAGTGTGAAATTTGTCTTCGGCAGTTTTCTCAGCACAGAAATTTGGTAAATCATAATAAAGTACACACTGGAGAAAAGAATTACAAGTGTGAAATTTGCTTTAAGGCATTTGCTACAGCAAAGTATTTGAAAGTACATTCTCGAATACATACTGGGGAAAAACCTTACAAGTGTGAAATTTGCTTTAAGGCATTTTTTACAGCAGAAAACTTGAAAATTCATTTGCGAACACATACTGGGGAAAAACCTTACAAGTGTGAAATTTGCTTTAAGGCATTTGTTACAGCACATAAGTTGAAAAGTCATTTGCGAACACATACTGGGGAAAAACCGTATAAGTGTGAAATTTGTCTTCGGCAGTTTTCTCAGCACAGAAATTTGCTAAATCATAGCAAAGTACACACTGGAGAAAAGAATTAGAAATGTAAAATTTGCTTTAAACAGTTTTCTCAACAAAGCAATTTGAAAAGTCATAAAAAAGTACACATTGAAGAATAGCATTACAAGTGTGAAATATGTTTTAAGCAATTTAGCTTACGGGGAAAAATCTTACAGATGTAAAATTTTTTTTAAATAAGTTTCCTACCCCATTGATCTGAAAAAACATACTGGAAAAAAGTGTGAAGATGGTTTAAACAATTAATTGAATGCATAATCAGCATGACCATTGAAATAAAAAATATTGTTACTAATTTAAAAGATGGTATTTGTATAAGAGGTCTTGAGATATGATCAAACAGCCTTATTTATATAAAATCAAAAAAAGAATTAAAGATCTTTAAAAAACTAGTATGTCTAAAGAATTGTATTTAATTTAATTAAAACGAATAAGTGAAGTGCGGGAGTGTTAATTTAAGGTAGAATTTAGTTTAGTAAAAACCAGCTTTAATTGTTAAAAAAACATTAATCACTATAAGGAATCGTATATAAAATTATTGTATGACAAATATTTATATATATAATTTAATATATTATAATTTATATATTCTTGTATACATAGAAATAAAGAAGTAATTTAATATCAACCTGTGGGTGTCGAAAGTCCTAGAGATATCGTTTTAATCCCTCAATTATAATTTACATAAACAAGATTGTAAATAATATATAAATCTGAGAAACAGTTTTGAAAACTCAAACAGGAAAACAATTACTTTGAATAAAAATCGAGGAACAAAGCTTAGGGAGTGCTACTTGTTAATATTAAGAATAAAAGGCTAAGAAATTAAAAATGGCGAGAAAAAGAGTGAAAAGGTTTTTTTATAATTAAGACATAAAAGAGGAATTCGATTTTGATAGTAGTTATAAGAAGGCTGTTAACCTGAAGAAAATTGTGTGCCAGTAAGAGAATTGAAGAAGAAAAAGTAGTCGTGGTAGTGTCCTTTGGGATGAGCAGTTTTCAAAAATGATAAGTAATTATTCAATAAATTTCCAGACAAATATTAAGAGAGGATAGAACGAACAAAAAGCAAGTCATTTTGAATTTTGTCTCAATATCAAATATATGTTTTGGGAGCAAAAGCAGCAGTAGAGATTAATAGAAGTTGGAGAGGTGTAGAGTGTTTGATTTCATGTTTTGATTGATTTGTAGGAATTTATAACAAATGAACTTATGACAGGAGTCATTTTCAGCCACATCTTGGGGCTTTTTCATTTTTATGTTGTTGTAATGCTAATGTATTGTACTAGATCAGGCAACCAGATACCTGGAACTGGAAGGTGTGGACACCTTCGTCTACCTGGGTCCTGATTCTAATTGAGATTTCGACTCAAAACATGTCGAAATTAATATGGCGACGTCGAAATGCGACTTTGCGAACCTTGTGGATTTCAGCTGAACTAATCAAACGACGTCACTAATTTTCGACTTATCGAAATTAATTTCAACTTCAAGAAAGTGGTTGAAATTTCATTTCGAGTCGAAATTAATCTGTCATGACTGACTGGACTGGGAGAAGTGAACTTAGGTTCAGTTTAAGTAGGCGGTGTTTTGATCCTTGCAAGGAAAACTGAGGCAAAAAGTATCAATATGGCTGTGTTTTACGGACATTTGCTAGTTTTGGAGGAATTAGAGAGGTTAGATATCCGACGTTCATAACGGAGGATAAGAAGAATGTTAGGGGATACTCAAAATTCTTTTTCACTAAGTGATGCTCAATTTAGGCAGCAATTCCGGCTTAATAAACAAGCTGCAAATTATTTAATAAGGGTATTAGAACCATATTTGGAAGAAGGTGTTTATGCCTCTAGGATACCCAAAATGTTTAGGGTTAGTATTACTAAGCTGCAGTAAATTTAAAAATATATTAGAATATAACCACTAAGTCAAATCTTAGTGGTTATAACTTAAGGATCTCCCACATCGCCTTTTTTTTTTCTTGCCATCTTTTCTTTCAATTCAAAATATAATTGAGAATGGCCAATATTTATGATTTAACAACTCAAACAAGAAAAAAAAGACGTTCACGTAACGTAAACAAAACAAACATTCAACAAGCGTAGTGCAGCCAATAAACAACAGGGCCAACCCAAATTTTCAGCAGTGTCAAAATGATAAAGTAAATATCCCCAGTTTTAACTACAATCGAAATGAATGAGAATCGCTAGCGATTGCGACTGTCATGGCGTAGTCGCTTTTAAATTTCGACATCGAAATGAAATAGAATCAGGGCCCTGGGCTCTCTGCTGACCAAAGACAACAATGTCAGCGAAGAAATCAAAAGAAGAATAGTGCTATTATGGCTTGAGGAAACATATGACCCCAAAACTACCCAGAAAATTTAAAGAATAGTATTCTTATTATTTTTTGAAAGAATTTCTTTTTTATTGTTAGTTTGTTAAAGTTCTATTGGATTTTTATTAATTATATATAACCTGCTCTTTCCTGGTTTATTAAAAAGATATGGCAACACAGCCAAACGCCAACATTTCATCATATAAAAACCGAACACATAGAAGCGACACAACGGTCCAAAAGCGTGTACCATTTTTGTATACGCATGCCCGATTCTGGTTGTGTAACTGTCAAAAACACGTGCTTATTCTTTAATTCTGGTTGTTTTCGATAGTCCGTAGGCGTCTATGGTAAATACTCGACACAACAAGTGCATTTGACCATTTATATAATTTATTTATAGTTAAAAGGTTATAGTTTATAGTTATAGTTAAATATATAAGTTTATAGTTAAAAGTTTAATTTATATTTAAAATGTCTGGATATATTTGTGCGATTCGCGGATGTTCAGCTGTGACAGGAAAAGGAATAAGTTTATTTAGATTTCCCAAGAATAATAACAGGTAATTACTATTGCTTTGTAATTATTATTAGTTATTACATAATAGTATTGGTTTGACTTTCGAACAGTAAGCCGACGCCGACGTGTCTGTCCGAGCTATAAAAAATAAACTTTGGTCTGCCAAGGGATAGTTCAAAATGAAAACATTAAATTTGGTGTCAGTGCTATTTCTTTTATTGAAAGACGCAAGTCTCCGAAGGCTCAGGTCAAAAAATCAACAGATGGTGGCCCGGCGTCAGTGCGCTCGAAGACAACAATACGAATATAGTATTTTTAGGAAATAAAAATATATAGAGGGTTTTATACACTAGAATATTTTATTTAAGAGCGTAGGCGCAAAATTTCGGGCAAATGTTTTTTAAATGTATTCATTTTTTTCGAATCCTGAAAAAACTAATAAGTATTTTTGAAAAATTTAAACGCAGAATGAAAGACCACATTATTACTGAGGGCCAAAAGTCCCCGAAAACTTCTATGTTTATTTTAATAAGTTACAGGAGTGAAAAAAAAAAGAGAAAATTTAGTGTGATTTTTAATTTCAAATATCTCATTCAAAAAAACTTTTTGTTTTTTCTAAGGGACTTTCGGCCCTCGGTAATAATGTAATCTTTCATTCTGTGTTTAAATTTTTCAAAAATATTTGTTAGTTTTCTCAGGATTCCAAAACAATGTTAAAAAGCATTGGCCCGAAATTTTGCGCCTACGCTCTTAAACGAAACAAAGACATTACTAAAATGTTCAAACTAAAAATTGTTAACGATTTAAAAATTGGCAGACAACTTTTGTATATAGCAAAAAGTAGATGAGTACCTATTTAGTTTTTTCATAATTTAATGTAAGTTTGTTTATTTGCAACCATGTTTTTGAAATTTTGAAGTCTTGTTCTGTTATAATTTTAAGATTTTTAGTAATTTCTTTGTTTCGCTTAAGAGCGTAGGCGCAAAATTTCGGGCCAATGCTTTTTAAATACAATCATTTTTTTCGAATCCTGAGAAAACTAACAAATATTTTTAAAAAAATTAAACACAGAGTGAAAGATTACATTATTACCGAGGGCCGAAAGTCCCTTAGAATAAACAAAAAGTTTTTTTGAATGAGATATTTGAAATTAAAAATCACACTAAATTTTCTTTTTTTTTTTTTTTTCGCTGTAACTTATTAAAATAAACATTACAGAAGTTTTCAGGGACTTTCGGCCCTCAGTAATAATGTAGTCTTTCATTCTGCGTTTAAATTTTTCAAAAATACTTATTAGTTTTTTCAGGATTCGAAAAAAATGAATGCATTTAAAAAACATTGACCCGAAATTTTGCGCCTACGCTCTTAAGAATTTATATTGTGTGATATGCCCACTGACTATTAATTTTCTGGTTGTTAGCTGTCATTGGCGGCTTGGCCACGTAACTTCAAAGGACTTTCGCTTCTCTGTGTTCGGTTGTTCTCTGATTTCATTCTATGAACTTTAATTGACAGCTCAATTATAGCTAACTTCACTGGGACTAAATGTGAGAGACATCCGAATAGGTTAAGTTAATGGATTTAGTGCACAGTGCAGACCATAGATAAAGAATATATATTACTGAATTGCAGACGTACAATATATGAAGAATGGGTTCTTCACAGAAGTAGATATAGATATAATAGATGTTAAAGAAAAGATGTTAAAAAGGAAAAACAAGAGGATGATTCAGGTGAGATACTAAATTAAACATGAAAATGTAAAGCCAAATATGGACATGCATTTCCTAGTAACAGTTTTGCATAAATTTTAATATTTATTTCCATATGTTCATACCAGAGTAATTGGAAAATGTGACTTTAATTTTAAACATAATAAATTCAACATAACCTGCAATAGTATTTCTAGCATCATTCTTGTATAATTTGATTGTGTAGTAAGAGGGTAAAAGAGTTGTCTAAAAACAAAATCGCCATTAATTTGTTTTGTACCACCATTGTAGATAATAAGCCAATCAGTTCTGTGAATGATCTGCATCTGAAGAATTTGGAGTCAAAAATAGCAGCCAATTCAGTGAGTGAAAATATAATGGATATTAAGGTTGAAATTAAGAAAGAACTTGAGGAATATGATAATGGATTTAGTAGTGGAGACATACAATATATGCAGAGTGGGTTATCCACAGAAGTAGATATAATAGATGTTGAAGATGTTAAAAAAGAAAAACAAGAAGATCATTCAGGTAAGACACTAAATTAAACATGAAAATGTAAATCCAAATGTAGACATGTTACATTTCCTAGTTGCAGTTATTATTATTATTACTAATGCCATGAATAAATTTTTGTCCAGATACAAAACAATTGTAAAATAAGCATTTTTACTAAAAATCGAAAATTATAAATTATTGTTATAGTTTGAAAATATTTTGACAGATTAATTGTTGGAAACATACAAAACAAAAATTCATACCACACTTATTAATAGCTCAAATAAAATTACTATTACAGATTTCTTCCATTGTGGGAGTGGATATGTATTTATTATTGTAATTAAAAACTTTCTACTGTAAATACTAATCTATATACAACTACACTGCTGAGTATAAAATTATGGTCACCCAAAAATATGAATTTATTTTAGAATTTATTAATTTTTCACTATTTTTGGTTGTAGCATAGTTTACCAACTAATTGTTAAATTAGTACATTCAACCAACTTACACATCTAAATGATTAATGGAATTCACAGAAAACCTTTTGTTGTAGTACAAGGCACGGTAAACTGCACTGGAGTTCTCCATAATCTTTTTAATTACTTATGTCGACTTTACACTACATGATTTTATCAAATGACAATATCATATGAGATTTGTTATGATCCTTGTTTCTATGATGTTTTAAAAAATTATGTTTACACTGAATGATAATTTAAGACTTATTATATGAGTGACAATGAGGTTTTATTGACTTTTCTTTTTGTTTATGGTCATAGAGATATTAGACACAGTATAGGTAACAACTAAATTTTTA
Source organism: Diabrotica undecimpunctata (assembly GCF_040954645.1). NCBI lineage: Eukaryota > Metazoa > Arthropoda > Insecta > Coleoptera > Chrysomelidae > Diabrotica > Diabrotica undecimpunctata. Next base: position 9,853,420 of record NC_092811.1, on the reverse strand, counting down.
AACTATTATAATGGCAAATAAATCTTTGCTTGCATTGGAGTCCTGACTTTTATTAATAATATGCCGCCAACAACAGATTAGACAATAGGTTCAATATCAATGCAACCAAAGTATTATATACTCTGAATGCAACAAACAAAAAATAAATAAATAAAGGATGTTGTCTCTCGAGAAGGGAATTTCACTGAATTGACATAAGACTAAGGCACGATATTCAAATATGTTGGTGTTACCAGTATTATTATCGAAAATCATATGATTTTATCATGCGGAATAGGTACCGTCCTATAAATATAATAAAATTATATTAAACATAATTATACATACAAATTAAATAAATTAAACATCTATCAAAATACAATTAAACATCTATGAAAACTACACAGTAATTCATCAACTGGATTAGACGGGCTCACCTCCTTTTTCCTCAAAAAATGTGCAGAATCTGTGTAGCCATCCCTATATCTCTAATAATGAATACTTCTTTTAATGAAGGTTCTCTCTCCTTGTCCTAGAAATTGGCTTCGGTTACTCCTATATTCAAGAAAGGAAATAAACTTGATTGCAATAATTATCTCCCAATCAGTTCCTATTGTCGGCAAGGTCATGGAATCGATTATTTAGGAAGCTATGTCTGAGTTTCTTCTTCAAGAAAATATGAGGAGCTATTTTTCAAAAGGCAACAAGTCCATTTTTCCAATTTTTGGGTATGGTTAAATAACTGATTTGACGATTCTGCAAATCGCAGGAGACCAAATTATGTGTTTTAGAATTAAGGGCATATAGTTATCTAGAATTATGATTTTTGGTAAATCAGAATGATTCCTATCCATTTATTTGACCGCCATTTAAATGGACTTGTCTCTTTTTGAAAAAAAAAAACGCGGACTAGTTACATTTTGAAAAAAATATGTATTTTAATTAATACACTAAAACATAAAGAACGAATTAAAAATATGTATTTCATTCACACCTTTAGTTCTGGCTCTTCTTGAACACATTCGCAATTAACGTGATGGTCGTGATCATTTTCCGCATCCTCTTCATAGTTTTGAATATTATTAATCAGCAGTTCGAAATACCAACTTAAGCCTTCTTCAAGACGCCAGTTTTCTCCGAAAGCTGCAATCAAAAGTTTGTTAACGGCTTTTCCTTTATCAGCCGAAATCTTATTGTTTTCCCTTAATTGTCTCAGTGAAACACCTGCTAAAGATTTTCCTCTTTTCAAAAGGGTTTTTTCTCTTTTTGAAGGATCGTTGTTTCTATAAAATACTTGCGAAATTATCGTTACTGCATTATGTTGTTTACCACGGTTTAAAGTTTTCTTTATATTAACAATTTTTTGTTCGCTTATCCCGTCGTATTTATTAAACACCGCGAGCAAGCCCTTTAGATCATACATTTTCAAATCCTTCTCCAATTCAAATACATTTCCAAACTTCTTGTAGATAGCAGTATAATCTGAAGGTAAAATAATTCTGTCGTGTCTCCGTAAGTCTTTTTCAACTCGTCCGAAGATGCGATCAGCAGGCAAATAAGAATGACCACGCACAGGAAAAACGATTTCAATTTCTTTAATATGCATGGGTGATTCCGTATACAGCCAGTAAATTAGGAGGTACAGGATGTGACTATTCTTACTTTGACCGCCACATCCATCACAAAACAAACGAATTTTCGTTACGGATTCATTGAACTGAGAGTGCTTTAAAAAATGAAGAAGCGCTGACCCAACCTCGTTTGATCCTCGGCCGGAAAGGTTCTCAGTCCAAATATAAAAGTTTGGCATCCTGGCATCTACATCAACTACACAAAAACAATAATAAGCTATTTGGAGAGAGTAAAATGTTTCCTGTATGGGAATTTTTCGCAGATTTTGAACTTGTTGGAGGTCAAAACAGTAAGTAACTTCGTTGTCTCGCTTTTCTTTCATTAGTAAATTAAACTGTTTGGCCTTATGTTGATGAACTTTTAAATCACGTTTGGCCTCATCGTATGTTGGAGTATTTTTTATTCGAAATTTTGTGCGTTCGCAGTAGCTACATACATCTGTAGCAGGTGAACCGAATCCAAGATTAAACTGCGTAGAAAAAACTTTATGAAAATAACAATATTTCACTTGAAACTCGACATCTGCTTGATCATTATACGTCTCCCACATTTTTCTTATGGTTAATGACGAATGCAGATAGAGCCTTTTAGATTTATTTCGGTTATAATAACTCTCTTGGGCTTTAAAATTACCAATGCATTGTTTTACTCGTTCAAATTTAGGTAGTTCTTTTGGAGAACGCCTGTCACCGTCACTTTTATCTCCAACGCTTTCTCCGTTTAGAGTTTTACGTGCAATTAATAAAACACGTGGAGCTTTCACTTCAAACAGTTTTAAGAAAAAGGCTCTGCAAACAACAGAATATCTTCCCTTCTTACCGACCTGCTTTGTTGCTTTAATAAAGTCCTCGTAGACATACCGTCTCAGGACTTGCAACTTAATGTAGAGTCATATGTCGCCATGTTACCAATCCAACGGTAACTTTACCATCCTATTTGTAAACACGACATAATGTAAACTAAACTTTATATATTAATTTTTAAAGGGTTTTTACCCTCATATTTAGTGGCTACATTCATGTAATATATTGACACTGATGATGGAATACTTATTCCGAAAACGTTTTGTCTTTTTAACATAGCCCGACGGGGTTTTTTTATATACCTTTTTATAAAGGATTTTATTGGAAAATTTTTTATAACAATATTGTTAAGTGGATATAGAATTACTTGAAACTTAAAATAGTAAATTGCAAACGGTAAATTTGCTTGTTTTAGATTGTTTATTACTACATTTTTTTCTTATAGACTTATTTATTTTTATTCCTGTTGTTGACATTCTTTCTGTACTAATTTTTACTTGCAGTAAAGAAACAATTTTTGGTTGAGTTTACCGAAAGTACAAGCTGAATATAGCCGCAAATATTTCGGTTTAGCAGTGTTGGCACTTAGCATTTTTGTTCCGTGTTTGACATTTGCGGCTATAATCAGCTTGTACTTTCGGTAAACTCAACCCAATTTTTTATAGTTTGGTTTATATTTTAGGGTTTCCCCAAATCAACAATAAAATGGAAAATGAAAAAAAATCACCGAAGTACTCATACCACGAGGAACAACAAATAAGTCGCCATATTGAAGAAACCATATTAAACAAAAGTGTAAAAGTTCAGATTGGACAAAACCCAAACAAGTGTGAAATTTGCTTTAAGGCATTTACTACAGCAAAGTATTTGAAAATACATTCGCGAATACATACTGGGGAAAAACCTTACAAGTGTGAAATTTGCTTTAAGGGATTTATTACAGCAGAGTACTTGAAAAGGCATTTGCCAACGCATACTGGGGAAAAACCTTACAAGTGTGAAATTTGCTTTAAGGTATTTGTTACAGCAGATAACTTGAAACAGCATTTGCGAATACATACTGGGGAAAAACCGTATAAGTGTGAAATTTGTCTTCAACAGTTTTCTCAGCAAAGCACTTTGGTAAATCATAGTAAAGTACACACTGGAAAAAAGAATTACAAGTGTGAAATTTGCTGTAAGGTACTTACTACAGCAAATTATTTGAAAGTACATATGCGAATACATACTGGGGAAAAATCTTACAAGTGTGAAATTTGCTTTAAGGGATTTATTACAGCAGAGTACTTGAAAAGGCATTTGCCAACACATACTGAGGAAAAACCTTACAAGTGTGAAATTTGCTTTAAGGTATTTGTTACAGCACATAAGTTGAAAAGTCATTTGCGAACACATACTGGGGAAAAACCGTATAAGTGTGAAATTTGCATGAAGGCATTTACTACAGCAAATTATTTGAAAGTACATTTGCGAATACATACTGGGGAAAAACCTTACAAGTGTGAAATTTGCTTTAAGACATTTATTATAGCAAATTATTTGAAAGTACATTTGCGAATACATACTGGGGAAAATCTTTACAAGTGTGAAACTTGCTTGAAGGCATTTACTACAGCAAATTATTTGAAAATACATTCGCGAATACATACTGCGGAAAAACCTTACAAGTGTGAAATTTGTTTTAATACATTTATTACAGCGAGTAGTTTGAAAGTACATTTGCGAATACATACTGGGGAAAAACTTTACAAGTGTGAAATTTGCTTTAAGGCATTTGTTACAGCACATATGTTGAAAGTGCATTTGCGAACACATAATGGGGAAAAACCTTACAAGTGTGAAATTTGCTTTAAGGCATTTACTAGAGCACATATTTTGAAAATGCATTTGCGAACACATACTGGGGAAAAGCCGTATAACTGTGAAATTTGTCTTCACCAGTTTTCTCAGAAAACCCATTTGGTAAATCATATTAAAGTACACACTGGAGAAAAGAATTACAAGTGTGAAATTTGCTTTAAACAGTTTTCTCGGCAAAGAAATTTGATAACGCATAAGAAAGTACACACTGGAGAAAAACCTTACGAGTGTGAAGTTTGCTTTAAGACATTTATTACAGCAGATGGTTTGAAAGTACATTTGCGAATACATACTGGGGAAAACCTTTACAAGTGTGAAATTTGCTTGAAGGCATTTGGTACAGCACATAGGTTGAAAGTGCATTTGCGAACACATAATGGGGAAAAGCCGTATAACTGTGAAATTTGTCTTCACCAGTTTTCTCAGAAAAACCATTTGGTAAATCATACTAAAGTACACACTGGAGAAAAGAGTTACAAGTGCGAAATTTGCTTTAAACAGTTTTCTCGGCAAGGAAATTTGTAATGCATAAGAAAGTACACAGTGGAGAATAGCATTACAAGTGTTAAATTTGTTTTAAGCACTTTAGCTTACGGGGAAAGCACATACTGGGGAAAAACCTTCTTCTTCACTGGCTTTACAACACGGGGTGAGTCTTTGGGGCATCCACTATCGCCCTCCATCCTCTACGATCTTGCGCTTTTATTTCCCATTGTTGTACCCCAATTCTATATAAATCGGCTTCAACATCATCTTTCCATCTTTTTCTCGGTCGGCCTACTGATCTACCATCTGGTTTTTCAAAAAACACTGTCTTTAACACTCGGTCATCCTCTGATCGTACCACGTGACCTGCCCATCTTATTCGGTTTGCCTTGATATGTCTGACTATGTTTTCAGTTCCATACAGTCACCAATTCAGCATTGCGGCGTCTTCTCCAATCCCCTGTGAATTCATCTCTTTGAAAACCAAATATTATTCTGAGACCGTTTTTTCAAATACTTATTAGCTTATTAATTTCCTGCTGGTTGAGAGTCCATGCTTCACTGCCATATGTAATAATTGGGCGAATAATCGACTTGCACAGTGTTAATTTAGATTTTCCTCTTAGCAGCTTCGAACTTAATAATGTTGATTATTTGCTCTATTTCCCGCAGCTATCCTTGCTGAGACCTCTTTTTCTAGGTGGTGGTCCGCTGTGATTATCGCCCCCAGGTATTTAAACTCCTTTACTACTTCGAAGTTGTGATCTTTAATACTGATGTTTTGCCTAACTCTTGGTCTTGGATTTTTAGTTACTACTATGTATTTTGTTTACCTGTTTCCTCCTCGAGCTGTTTACCAATAGTTTACCAACTAATTGTTAAAAGGAAACAACCTTTTTACCCTCAAAGTTTATTCAAAGTAATGAAAATGAACAATTTTCCTTTAATATACTTTATACAGTACATTCAACCAACTTATACATCTAAATGATTAATGAAATTCACAGAAAACCTTTTGTTGTAGTACAAGGCACGGTAAACTGCACTGGAGTTCTCCATAATCTTTTTAATTACGTATGTCGACTTTACACTACATGATTTTATCAAATGACAATATCATATGAGATTTGTTATGATTCCTTGTTTCTATGATGTTTTAAAAAATTATGTTTACACTGAATGATAATTTAAGACTTATTATATGAGTGACAATGAGGTTTCATTGACTTTTCTTTTTGTTTATGGTCATAGAGATATTAGACACAGTATAGGTAACAACTAAATTTTTAAACTATTATAATGGCAAATAAATCTTTGCTTGCATTGTATTCCTGACTTTTATTAATAATACGCCGCCAACAACAGAGTAGACAATAGGTTCAATATCAATGCAACCAAAGTATTATATACTCTGAATGCAACAAACAAAAAATAAATAAATAAAGGATGTTGTCTCTCGAGAAGGGAATTTCACTGAATTGACATAAGACTAAGGCACGATATTCAAATATGTTGGTGTTACCAGTATTATTATCGAAAATCATATGATTTTATCATGCGGAATAGGTACCGTCCTATAAATATAATAAAATTATATTAAACATAATTATACATACAAATTACATAAATTAAACATCTATGAAAACTACACAGTAATTCATCACCTGGATTAGACGGACTCACCTCCTTTTTCCTCAAAAAATGTGCAGAATCTGCGTAGCCATTCCTATATCTATAATAATGAATACTTCTTTTAATGAAGGTTCTCTCTCCTTGTCCTAGGTTGACTTTTCCAAAGAGTTCGACCGTGCTCCAAAACGTCGATTACTAGCTAAATTGGATCACTATGGTATCCGCGGAAAGTTAAACATTTGGATTCAAGATTTTCTATCACAACAGATATTTCAAGGTTCGTGTTGGGGAAGACCACTCACTAGATAAGCCAGTCAAGAATGTCTTATCTTCTTCTTCTTATTCTTATGGAATCAGTACTTGGACCGCTTTTTTGTGTTTACACTAGTGATTTTCCGCTCATTATATTCAGTAAAGTTTCCATTTACGCTGATGCTACGAAATTACATGTGAATCTACCTATTAACCAGCATGTTCTTCAACACGATCTTGATGCAATATTCAAATGGTCCTCAGAATGGTCTTCCGCTTAACATTGAAAAATGCGTTGTTTTACATATCGGCAAAAATAACCAATCACTGCCGTACTTTATTAATGGACATACCTTAAACTTGGTAACCTCTCACAAAGATCTCGGAGTGATAATTAATACTGACTTAAATTGGTCTGATCATATAGTATGTGTGGTGTAAAGCAAACTCGAAACTATTTTTGATCCGTAAATGGTAAATGTTTTATACGTATACCTCTAACCTCTGTTAGTAAACTTTACTCAATATACGTTAGATGTGTGGAATCCAGATCTCAGTCGCGATAAAATCCTACTTAAAAATGTTCAGCGTCAAGCCACAAGACTGGCATTCGGCCGTGTAAGACCTAACTATGAAGATAGACTATCCATGACTCATCTTACGACATTTGTTCAGCGACGTCTTCGAGGTGACCTAATTATGTCCTTCCGTATTTTAAAACATAATTTTGGGAACCTAAACACCATATTCACTTTAAACCAAGACGAAAGATTAAGAAGCCGTCGTTGCAAATTAAAGAATGGACAATATACTGTAAGGTCCAGAGTGAACTTCTTCCCAAATAGAATATTTTGGAATATTCTGGAACAATTTGGATCAAGACACCATATCGGCAACTAGTGTTAATATCTTTAAAAATAAACTTGATAGCGCTTTATATTATTTATAGGATTACTCGGACCGCATTATTTATTTATTGTTTCACAATTTTTTGTATAATTTACTTAATTATTTACTTAGCTTAAATTTATAATTGGTGTTAGTTTTATGATATTTTTTTTTGTTTTTTGGGCATATATTTGGGCAATAATAAATTCAAATTATGGGGTGACCCTAATTTTATACTCAGTGTATGCAATTTCAAAAATAAACTTTTGTTTTAATTGGTAGTTTAATTTTGTTAACAAACAGCATATGAAGATTTTTTTGTTTAAATATTGGCTATGTGAATGTATGCTTGTATAGTAATTTCCAGTCACTGAGGGTTGGTCAAAATTGAACCAACACATCAAAAATAATTACTAAATTTAGTAGACAATTACGACTGGGATCAACAAACCAACCATCAGGGTCGTACTGATGTACGACCTATGTATCATATGATTTTTTAAAATATTTACTTTTGAAACTGTTAGTGTAAGAATTTCTTGAAATTTAATCATTATATCACAATTAAACTAAACTCTAAAAAATAACACGACCAGTAAATAACTTAACAATAACTATAACATAAATATAACACAATATAATAACTTAAAAATCAACACGATACAATTAGAATTTAAAATAATCACAAGTTGGGATCTGTAACATGAGAATCTGTCTCGCTTACGGTAATAAATTATATTTTATTGCCTCTTGACGAATAAGACGGCGAATATCAACACGTGCTCATGTTTACTGATGGGAATTTGGTAAACGAATATACTTTAACAATATTGTTAAGTGGATATAGAATTACTTGAAACCTAAAATAGTAAATTGCAAACTGTAAAATTGCTTATTTTAGATTGTTTATTACTACATTTTTTTCTTATAGACTTATTTATTTTTATTACTGTTGTTGACATTCTTTCTGTACTAATTTTTACTTGCAGTAAACAAACAATTTTTGGTTGAGTTTACCGAAAGTACAAGCTGAATATAGCAGCAAATGACAAAAATATTTCGGGTTAGCAGTGTTGGCATTTAGCATTTTTGTTCCATGTTTGACATTTGCGGCTATAATCAGCTTGTACTTTCGGTAAACTCAACCCAATTTTTTATAGTTTGGTTTATATTTTAGGGTTTCCCCAAATCAACAGTAAAATGGAAAATGAAAAAAAATCACCTAAGTACTCATACCACGAGGAACAACAAATAAGTCGCCATATTGAAGAAACCATATTAAACAAAAGTGTAAAAGTTCAGGTTGGACAAAACCCAAACAAGTGTGAAGTTTGCTTTAAGGCATTTACTACAGCAAAGTATTTGAAAATACATTCGCGAATACATACTGTGGAAAAACCTTACAAGTGTGAAATTTGCTTTAAGGCATTTGTTACAGCAGATAACTTGAAAAAGCATAACTTGCGAATACATACTGGGGAAAAACCGTATAAGTGTGAAATTTGTCTTCAACAGTTTTCTCAGCACAGCACTTTGGTAAATCATAGTCAAATACACACTGGAAAAAAGAATTACAAGTGTGAAATTTGCATGAAGGCATTTACTAAAGCAAATTATTTAAAAGTACATTTGCGAATACATACTGGGGAAAACCTTTACAAGTGTGAAACTTGCTTGAAGGCATTTACTACAGCAAATTATTTGAAAATACATTCGCGAATACATACTGCGGAAAAACCTTACAAGTGTGAAATTTGTTTTAATACATTTATTACAGCAAGTAGTTTGAAAGTACATTTGCGAATACATACTGGGGAAAAACCTTACAAGTGTGAAATTTGCTTTAAGGCATTTACTAGAGCACATATTTTGAAAATGCATTTGCGAACACATACTGGGGAAAAGCCGTATAACTGTGAAATTTGTCTTCGCCAGTTTTCTCAGAAAACCCATTTGGTAAATCATATTAAAGTACACACTGGAGAAAAGAATTACAAGTGTGAAATTTGCTTGAAGGCATTTAATAAAGCAACTCATTTGAAAATTCATTTGCGAACGCATACTGGGGAAAAACCTTACAAGTGTGAAATTTGTCTTAAGAAGTTTTCGCAGCAAAACCATTTGAGAGGACATAAGAAAAGACATACTGGGGAAAAACCGTACGAGTGTGAAATTTGCTTTAAAACTTTTATTTCAGCATATAATTTGAAAATGCATTTGCGAACACATACTGGGGAAAAACCTTACAAGTGTGAAATTTGCTTGAAGGCATTTACTACAGCAAATTATTTGACAATACATTCGCGAATACATACTGCGGAAAAACCTCAAAGAAATTTGAAAATGCATAAGAAAGTACACAGTGGAGAATAGCATTACAAGTGTTAAATTTGTTTTAAGCACTTTAGCTTACAGGGAAAGCACATACTGGGGAAAAACCTTACAGATGTAAAATTTGTTTTAAATAATGTTCCTATCCCAGTGATCTGAAAAAACATACTGGAAAAAAGTATGAAGATTGTTTAAACAATTAATTGAATGCATAATCAGCATGACCATCGAAATAAAAAATATTGTTACTATTTTAAAAGATGTTTGATTCAGGTCTTGAGATATGGTCAAACAGCCTTTTTTATATAAAATGAAAAAGAATTAAAGATCTTTGAAAAACTAGTATGCCTAAGGTATTGTATTTAATTAATTTACTTAAAACGAATAAGAAGTGAAGTGCTGGAGTGTAAATTTAAGGTATAATAGAATTTAGTTTAGTAAAAATCAGCTTTAATTGTTAAAAAAAACATTAATCACTATAAGGAATCATATAAAATTATTGTATGACAAATATTTAAATTCATTTAATTCTTGTATACATAGAAATAAAGAAGTAATTTAAAAAGTTCAAATATTAGTTAATATCAACCTGTGGGTGTCGAAAGTCCTAGAGAGATCGTTTTAATCCCTCAATTATAATTTACATAAACAAGATTGTAAATAATATATAAATCTGAGAAATGGTTTTGAAAACTCAAACAGGAAAACAACTACTGTGAATAAAAATCGAGGAACAAAGGTTAAAGAGTACTACTTGTTAATATTAAGAATAGAAGGCTAAGGAATTAAAAATGGGGAGAAAAAGAGTGAAAAGGATTTTTTTAATTAAGACAAAAGAGGAATTCGATTTTGATAGTAGTTATAAGAGGGCTGTTAACCTGAAGAAAATTGTGTGCCAGTAAGAGAGTTGAAGAAGAAAAAAGTAGTCGTGGTACTGGTTGTGGTAAGTAATAAGTAATTATTCAATAAATTTCCAGACAAATATTGAGAGAGTAAAGAATGAGCAAAGAGCGAGTCATTTTGAATTTTGTCTCAATATCAAATAGACGTTTTGGGAGCAAAAGCAGCAGTTAGAGGGGTATAGAGTGTTTGATTTCATGTATTGATTAATTCATAGGAATTTATAACAAATGAACTTATGACAAGAATCATTTTTAAGTTGTTGTAATACTGATGTTGCTGTATTATTGAAATTGGTTGCCTCGTTCTGTTCTTAATTCGCTCATGGTTATATGTTCTTCTTTATCATCTATTACTACCTCGTTTTGTTTATTGCCTTCATTGATGTGTCGTTCTCCTAGTAGATCTTGAAAGTATTCTTTCCATTTATTCATCAAATCTTTCTGATCGGACAATATGTTTTTTAGATTCTCAATGATCTTAGTGTTTTATAAAAAAGCTTTTGATTTCCTTTCCTATTTCACTCCATTTTTTACAATTTTTATCCATGTTTGCTTCTTCGATTCAGTTATTAGATTTTTTTTCCAGAATCCAGATATTCCAAAAAAATAGGCAGATCGTTCAATTTTTTAGTGTCGAAAATAGAAAAAAAAATGAAGGAGTGGATCAAGCTAGGAACAATTTTATAAAGGTCGTCCTGTAAGGTCCATTCGCTTAGCTCGGGCATATTTTGACAGATTCATAGTCGGAAACCTACAACCAAAAAAATTCATACCCCTCAGTGTTAATAGCTCAAAGCAGACTTCTATTAAAATAAGAAGAATTATTCTAAATAGTGGAAGTGTATACTAAACCCATAAAATTTTCCCTGTATGTATATTTAAAATATAATATTTGAGTTGTTACAATTTCACATATATTGTAGTAAATATTGTTGTTTATTTTAATTAATATAGTTTTATTGTTTTATTATTTTTGTTTAATTCTTTTGTTAGTTCTATTTTGAATTTTATTATTATGGATAGTCAAAGTTTTCCACTTGTTCCATCAGCTAATGCGTTGGTAAGTTTTTCTTAAATAAATATTCTATTTGTTCTTTATAAGTTAATATGATTAGATGAGTAAGGATGCTGTTAAATTACAAGGTGATGAAACTGCACAAAGGTTTATTCAAAATACCTAACATTCTTTTAAATTATTTGCCAAATGAAACCCTGTTGAGGTAAGTTGATCGTTAAAATATATTTTCCGTTGACCGTCCATTTATGATCAATTTTAACACACTCAAAATAATTGATTAATGACACCTATTAATGAATTATTTTATATTAATGAACGATTTCATTATAGACAACACAGCATACATTGCTTGCATAAATTAATTAAACGATCTGTGATTGGCAGTGACCTGTGGTGTAGGCAACCAAACATATACCTATTTATATTCCCACTAAAAAATTAATTTAAAATGAAGTATTAGCCGCTGTTAGTACTATCTGTCATTGTATGTCATTATTTACTTTATTGTTTAAAATTCTGTGTATTTGAAAAATCAAAGGATGGATATTGACGAAGAGTTTAATTTAACTCCACCAGAATTTAACTTCTTCTATCACAGAATTTACAGAGGTCAAAGAAGACTTAAATATAAATTTGTCAAAATGCTATACAGCAGATAATCATTTATCAATATCTTCCTTTAGTTTCAGTAATTGTACCATTTCGAATATTAATGTTTACTATAATAAAACTACCACTAAGGAAACTTTGAATAAAGTCAATGAAAGCTGAAAAAAATTGTTGTTTATCGTTAAGCAAATAAATATTTAAACTAAGATATCTTTATTTCTGAAAAGTACGGTCGACGGAAAAGTTTTGTTTTTGTAACTCGTGAATTAAAATGGCGATTAACATCTCTATCATTAACGCGCTCACGCGTTAAAATATCTCAATGGTTAATCGCCCTTATTAATACATTTGTTGGTTAAATAACTATTATCGAATTATGTAAATGTTACAAATGTTCTTAATAACAAAAACATTTCAGTTTTATAGCATGTATAAAGAAAGTAAGTTTCTATTATATATAAAAAAATATATTTTATAAAAAAAGTTTAGGTTAATTTAGTTTATATCGTTGAATTGCGCCAAATGTAGGCAACCAACTTAAAGTTTTTGCTTGAGCTTCTTGAGAATATTTTCAATAAACGTTTAATGTTTTCCAGTTAATTTATTATTTTTTTAAAGTGATGATAATAATGCTGAATAAGCACTATTTCAAATGATACATTATCACAAAACATACTCAATATTGTGTTATATAATCTATATAATAAAGTACGTTAGATAAAATACTAGTTTCGGATAGGAATAATTGAATATTAGTAGAGATAGTGCAAACACCCCTGACCATGGAGCTGCGCGAAGGCGGAGTCAAAATTCACGTAAAGATAGAAAGGTTCTATTGTAATTGGAATTATACTAACCAAACTGAAACGTTCTACCTTCGACTGCAACCTCGAAATTGTTACAGTGTTGGACTGAGTAATAAATACAAAATTGCACGGTGTATAACAAAAATCATTTTTATGTGCATTTCGTTTATATTTTCAATGATATAGTCACGTAAGAGTATATAGTTCTCGTAAGAGTTTTAATTGTCTATAGCAGGTTCTTCTAATAGTTCACATCCTAGGTCACCTTCATCATCGTCAGTGTGTGACCACAAACTGTCAGAATCATCTTCGCCAACATGTATAATTAGTTCAGTCACGTCATCTATTAAGTGTTCTTTCTTAAGGTACTCCTATTCTACTTCAATAACGTGTTCACATGTATTCTTCCACACATCTGCTCCGAGATTGTTGAATTCTTCGGCTATCTGCCTAACATCGGACATGTTAAACTTTATTTGAAGCGATATGAACTACTCTCCAAATTTTTTCAATGGGATTTAGTTCAGGGTGGTATGAAGAAAGACGTAATACAATGTGTCCTTGTTTCGCCATTATAGTGTCTACTACATATTGTTTATGTACTGGTTTATTTAATTTAATTTTTTAATAAAGTTCTGGTTTTGTATCAGTCGCTGCAAAATAAATGCATCTTTCTGTTAGCCATCACTGCGTGTCCTTTTTTTCCATGAAGATGTAGGGGCCGCTTCACAGGCTACGTTATGATAGGATGCGTTGTCCAATTCAAGGACGGTTTTCTGCTGTAAGTTGGGAATTAACTTTTTTGAAGCAATTTTATGAAGTTTTCGTGGTTCTTCGTTATGATAATCTCCAGTACGCTGACCAGATTAGAAAATTAGTAGGCCATTTGGAACGAAACCTTTTCCCCCTCCTGCATGTACGATAATTAACCGCTGACCTTTGGCAACAGAAGAGTTGTTGTACCATCATCCCATGATTTAGATGTTGTATGGCTGCTGTTGAGATACGTTTCATCAGTGTAGATAACATCATAACCCTCAGCTCTATATTTTTTTTAGTTATTCGGTTCGTTTGGCTCGAATATCCGTTTTTTTCATGAGTATTTTTCGGTTGTCATTTGTGTTTTTCCCATTTAAAACCTAATTTCTTCACCAGTTTTCTGAACGACGATAGTTTACCTTGAAAATTAATCTTATTCTTAACAGAACACAATGACATTGTAGGTCTGCTGCCATAAATCATTGCAAAGGTATGCACTGTGTTTCTTATAATTTCTCCCTGATAACCATGGACGTTGGTTTTAGATTTTTTTTGATTAATATTTTTTCTGGGAGATTTAAAGATGTTTCCCGAGCTGCCTGAAGGAGATGAAAAATCGGAAACTCTTTCTCCTTCTTTCATAATTCTTTGGACGCTGTTTATAGAAATTCCAGTGGCTTCAACAACCATATTTAAAACGTGTTTAGATTTAGATGTGTAAAGATTTCGTGTCGTTTTTTTCGTGCTCCTTTTTTATAAACTTATACACGTTGTAAATAATCTGTCGGCCCTGACTGTAAATAACACGGCTATTATTCATTGTGATGGCAATGTGAAGGAAATGGAAATGTAAAAATATTTTGATTAAACAATTATGTTTGTTTTCAAATGTTTTCATTTTTCTATAAAAAAAATCACCATAAAAATATAATTTAATTATAATCCGAAAACGAATTAAAAAAAAGTTTAAAAAATTTAAAATTTTATGTTAAAAAAAAACACGGTGTATAAAACAAAGATTTCAAAAAAATATAGACTCAAATCAACATAAATCGTAACGTATGAAGTAGTTTTAGAAAAAAAATTTTCCAATATCAAATATTAACGTAATAATTGAAACAGACTGCAAGTAATTTTTGTTTTGCACCAGTCTCAAAAAAAAAAGAATGAAAAAATTTTATTTAAATTTCCTTAATGAGCCCCTATGTATTTTAATTTATGATAAAGTCTTTTGACCGCATTTAATAAATTTGAATACGCAACAGGCTGTGGCGCACCCAGCGGGGTTTTCGGGGTTAAACCCCCCCCCCTCAGGCCATATAAAGTAAAAATATATAAAAAATCGTAGGAAAATATAACTTTTCTTTCACACACAATACAAAAAATCCAAAACGCTAATTGAATAATTAAATTACCACGTTCAATATGCAGAACACAATAATTATTGTATAAATACACAATAATTAATACACTACTGTATCTGCGGCGGCCTTGTGGACTATCACGGGTTGTGTTTCTCTCATCGAGTTAGATTCTAACTCGATGGTTTTCTGCATGTGTTAGCAGTAGAAAAGAGACATCTCTATGATAGAAAAGAGCATTTGACAACGGCTATAAAAAAAAGAAGAAAAGGAAAGATCAATGGAAAGATGGCAAGAAGAGGGGAACAACAAGGAAGATGTTGCCTAGTGGACCAAGGTGCTGATCCTGAGCCTAAGGGACTGGGTAGATTGTCTGTTTTAGATAAATCGGAAATAGGCTAAATAAAAGTAACTAAAGGACTAAAACAGGGATGCAGTATAACAAGTAAACGGGAGAAAACATACAATCTTATTGAAAGTTAACACCTCGAAGTCAAAAACATAGCACACTACCACCTATCAGTGAAACTCCCGTGTTAACGACTAAAACAATGATTGGCGCATCGCCCAGTGACCGGGAGCGTAACTATATATACATGCATAAGGCAAATAATAAACTGAAATACCACGAACAAACTGTGATAATAAATGGGTTTTGTATTCTTGTGTACTCTGGTGACGTAACTCAAGTATCCCCACCCCAGTCGGAAGAGGCAACCGTAGTAAGTCAACGAACCGTGAGCTATCTCCACGGTTCGTATCTCTGGGTAAACTCAACCTTACTCATTCTTGTTTTATATATATATATATATATATATATATATATATATATATATATATATATATATATATATATATATATATATATATATATATATATATATATATATATATATATATATATATATATATATATATATATATATCAAAAATTGCAGAATTCTGAACATAATATAATCAAAATGTACTTTTCTAAAGCTTTATCTCTTTTAAATTTGAAGCACATACACCACATACATTATCAAAACATGCCAACACTGCTAAACCAAATTTTTCTGTTCCATGTTTGACATTTGCGGCTATGATCAGCTTGTACTTTCGGTAAATCGACCAAATATTTTTTATTTAATAAAGAAATAACATTGCTTATAAACAAAGAAAGGCTTTAGAAAATTTAGAAAATAATATATGTATTGTCTTTAAATGATTAAGAGTGTATATCACTTTTACATATTCCATAACAATATCGCTTTGTTGTTTCTTATATGTGTTCTTCTTATGTTGTTTCTATAAACTTCAGTAGTTTATGGACCGATATTTAAACTTTCAAAGCAATAAAGAACCTTTTAAGCTTTGTTTATATTATTTTGTGTATATTAATTGGAGTAGTGCAAGCACTTTTAAATAAAATACAGTCGATTTATGAATATTTCAAGGTGACAATCTAAGAGCAATTTAAAAACGCTGATTTTCTCGTATACATTTTATTAGGTAGGCATTATTCATCTTGAGATTTAGTAACAGCCTAAAAATTTTAAAAATCGTAATATATAATTACACAGAGCTTATACTTATATTAGCCCGAATAACTTATTATTTTGTGGTATAGCTGTTCAGGAAACTAATGGAGCTCGCTGGATGTTGATGTTAATAGGCAGGAGGCCATCACAATACATACCCACATTGGCAACATGGCAACGAAGAAAGTAGAAAGTTATGTCAACAAAGATGTTGTTTCTTTTCTCATTTTTTTTTAAATACGAATTAGTATATGACTGTGATGGATATTAAAGTAGAAATTAAGAAAGAACTCGAGGAATATGATAGATTTAGTAGTGCAGAAGTACAATATATGCAGAGTGAATTATCCACAGAAGTAGATATAATAGAAGATGTTAAAGAGGAAACACAAGATGATTCAGGTAAATTAAATATAAGAAATAGGATGGTAAATATAGACAACATACTTTTTCTAGTTGCAGTTTTGCATAAGTTTTAATTTTATTGTCTTTTGTATGTGAAATTTTTTGGACTTAATGTCAAAACTTTGATGGATTTACTGTGTTGGTGTCTACTGATATTGATAAATTTTTGACCAGGCAAAAAATTTGTAAAATAAACCATTTGTAGTCCATTCACTCAGTTTAGGAATATTTTAAGAGATTCATTGTAGGAGATATAATAATAATATAATATATTAGCACTTCAACTTCAATCCAAGTAGACTCATGGCTTGGTTTACAATTTTCCTCCATCCTTGTTTTTCCTTTGCTTTTGCTTTCCAATTGCTTGTAATTGAGGTAACTCAGGTAGTGGTGGTTGATCCAAGTATTTTTGTGGATCAGGTCAAACTGATATGCGTAAACAAAAATACCTGTTCCAAATACCTGTTAAAAAATACTGGTTTGGAAATCAGTTTGTTATCATTCGTTTAATAGACATGTAAGCATAACCATATCATTATTTGTATTTTATTAGATTTTTTTATAGTTATTAAAATGACTGTTTGACTACAAATACTTAAATTACTGTTATTCAGAGATTGCATAAAAAATGGCAATAGTATCTTGTCTACTTCACGCCAATTGCCATCTGTTGATATTTCTCTAAAGCTTTGTAAGCGTATGCACGAGTATACAAGTAAGTATACAAGAGAAAAATGAGGACAAATGCAATGAAACAATTAAATTGTTATGTATTTTTTATGTATATTTGTCGAATAGTCCACTGATCGACAAGCTTATGCAATTTCCTGATTAATATGAATAACAACAAATGAAAACGCATAATATGATTATAATAAATTTTAGAAGTACTACATGAACACGTAAAAATAAATATTTGCAAATAAAATTTTATATATTTTAATGATAATTTTTGACAATGGTGGTTTTATAGATATGGATGAATGAATTTGGCAACGTCAACTTGTTTGTAGCATGTAGAATAACTAGAAAATTATTCGTGTTGCTTAGAAATTAATTTATGTTTCGAAATCTTAGTATGTCTATTATACATTAGTCTTTTTGTTCAAATTTGCCATAAAACGATCTTTATACAATTCAATTTAGAATATTTATTTGGTAAATGCCGTCTATCATATTACATTCAGCTAAGATAAATTTAAACTTCATCCGGGTGCATACACCTACAAAAATAATTTATAAGTTATTTTACCACGTTCAGTAACAAAAAAAAACCAAGTACATATTTCACCTAGCGCGAGTTCTCTTAAAAATATATACCGAGGTACCGAGTACATTATATACATAAATCTATTATCCACATCGATCAAATCCAAGTCCTGCATCACTTCCAACATCCAAGTATGAGTACTGAGTACATTCGTAAATGTAGGTACGCGTCCGAGACATCCGAGTCCGAGTACTGTTTTATCATCCACCCGTACAGCTGAGTCTGTTAAATAGATATCGAATATAAGTATTGATACTGATACCGATCCCGTTCAAGTCCAAGTCCAGCCAAAGCGAGTACAATGTACGCGTACGCGTACTCGTTTATATTGGTGTTAGGGATCAGTTCCACAAGTATAAATAAAATACCTGTTCCAAAGTAACTGGTACGGGATCAGGTCACCATCCCTAAACTCAGGTCATCTTTAATTTTATGACTCCATCTGGTCATAGACCTTCCTTTTTTCTTTTTACCACCTATTGTAGTGCTTAACAAGATTTTTGGCATTCTTTGGAAATGTCAGCAATTATTTAATAAGCCGGAACGCCTCAAAAATGCCCAATTTTCTTTGCTATAAACTAGTACAAGTCTACAAATAATTAAAAAAATCAGAAAAAATAACAAAAAAAGTATTGTGAGCCAAAAAAAAATTACATAAAAAGCAAATAAAAGTATATATACATGTCTTAATAAAAAAACCTTAACTAAAACACATTAAATACCACTGTTTTTTACTGTTAAATTATGAAAAAATGTGTAAAATTGTTTAAAATAATCAAGATTTTTAATGTTTCAAAACAATATGGCGGCCATGGGCAAGAAGTTAATTTTCATGTACATTTGACATTGTTGTCAGTCTTAACATTTAAAATACCTAAAAATTTAATGAAAATTACTTATTTAACTCTAAAGTCTTGTAAGGAATTGCTATAAGGTATAGCATAGGATTATTTACATTAAAATTTTAGTGTGACAAATAATATAATTCGTTGGGGATGAAATAATACCCAGAGTGCTCACTCTAAAGTCATTTAGTGTATATAGTATTACAATATTGTAATACATAGTTTATAATTATGTAGTTAAAATTTTAGTTTAACGGATACTATAATTCGTTGGGTGATAGTCATTTATTTTTTGACTTAGGTTAATATAAGTATATTAATTTTTATATCTTATCACAAGTTAACCATTTTCACTTTATTTTGTTTAAATAATAGTATCTAAACTTACAAGTTATTATACCTATATCTAGGTATCTAGATAACTTTATTATTTGGTAAAGATTACCTTTATTATTATTTTGATGATCATAACATATAACGAGTTTAGTGATGAGAAAAATTTCTCAAGGTACTTTCGAAATTTTTCTACTGGGTGGTGAAAGTGTGTAGCGTTATAACTGCTACATTGCCTGCTTTCTTTCTTATGTTAATATATTTCGTTAATTCTATTCTCCAATTTCCATATCTTCTGTCATAATTCATATTCTTCTATATCCTCCATTGTATCTCTTATTTTTCTATATATTTTCTCAGATATAGATTGTATCAGAATTATGTCGTTACTTAATTGATTCATTATTCTCTTTTCATTTTTACTGGTATTTGGTATAAAAACCAGTTGGCGTCCAAATCTATCTTCTTTATATATATATATATATTTCAGTATCTACCTTTCCTATTTTCTTAATAATCATCATTTTTATCTTTTACTCAAGTTTCTAAAGAATGAATTTTATTTTCATCTCTATTTCTGTTACTTTGGAACGAGAGGTGCCATCTTTATTCTCTGTATTGCATTGTTGGATAACTGTCTGTGAAAGACTCCTTTTTGTTGACATTTCCCCCTTCCTGTTCGATACAAAAGTCGATATAGTGGCTTCTATTTCTAAAAATGTGGATTTTCTTCATGACTTCTGTAAAAGTACAATAACCAATTGTTATGTCGTCTCCTGATTAGGAGTCAACCTCCGGGATACATTTCTCAGGTGCGGGTCAAATTCTATTAACATCCAGAAGACCAACCGGCCTGAGAATAGCACTATCATTCCGATAGGAGAGTTGACTCCGGGGCAAGAAAATCCACAGCTAACAACATGGCTTGCTAACAACCATAGCAGAAAAGACCAGGATAAAACCTAGGATTTGGTGACAAACATTTTTCTTTACTATAATGTAACACTGTAGCAAGAAGTCGAATAATTTTTATTTAAATTCAATATCATATTTAAACATGTATTTTTCTGTCATTTTTTTTTAATATTTTAATAAACATGTGTTAATTTTACTGTGTATTGTTTCTTCTTTTTACTTGTTTGCGTGTGTTGCTCCAGAGTAGGCCATATTCACGTCCTGAGTGAGCTAGCCAGGGAGTGTTTCGTGTAACATCTAATGTAGCAATTTTGCAATTGATACATTAGGGGTTATGACGTTAAAAATTGGTCCCAACGGGAAACGATTTGTCGCTCCAACTTTGTTAGTGATGTTAGTCAGGTTGTAGCAGCAAACTAAGGTTTGCGGTTACAAGTTGACAACAGCAGCTCAACGTTGGGATGTTACAAATTGAGCCTCGAAGGGTTACAAATTGGCACCCAATGAATATTCGTTGGCACGTCATAGATTGACGTCCAATGAATGTTCGTTGGAACGTTACAACCTTAATAAACAGGTAGATAAAATCTTAATAACCGGATGGATATAATGATGCGGCAGCTGTAAAGAATGCATGCATTCTCTCCTTCTTATCAGGAAATCTTTTGAAGTAGAATTCTGCAAGGTAACCTACAAAATGGTCTTGCCTTAGTCCAAACTTGGGAATGGTGGACCGAACTTCCCTCCAGAGTCTCTCTTTGTTGTTGGTATGTGTACCTGTCTCAGGATCGACAAATCGCTTGGAATGATTGACTGTTTGGTGAATAAATCCTTCTTGGCTCAAACAATTGTATGATTTCCAACAATCACTATAAATTGTTGTGCCAGGAAGAACCCATTCTTTAATTATCCCAAGGAAAGTATCGGCATCCCTTGATTCCGCAGGTATTAAAAAACAATTCTTGGAATTCCGTTCAAATCCACCAAAAACCCACTGTCCAACCACACGGCGACCTCTATTGTACTTTCTCTTGCCGAATTTCGCTTCATCAACCTCAATAACGGTCGAAGGGCCCCCTATTTTGATATAGTGTTTCATCATGTAATCCAGAAAAACTTCTCTGCAAAACGAGTACCAATCAACCATCGTCTTGGAAGAAATCTCGAACTTGTCATTTACGAATTCTTGCCTAGGCGGCTTTAAATGTAATAAAGTTGCCACGAACATAAATATTTTCTCTACCGGCAATTTACTTGCTTCCAAAAAGTCCCTTTCTTTGCCGATAGACTAAATCCACACTTTTTGTGTGTGTTTTTTTTTTGTCTTTGGACAAGTTTATTACATTTAAACCTACCTTCAGCGTTAATTCGTAACTCGTTGCCGCAACGACACACCATTTTGTCTTTAATAACACCGTGTTTGATCATAATATCTAGGACACTACCTTTGTTCAAACACAATGTGAAACTTTCCGTAAATCTTAATTGACACCCACCACACTCCATTTTGTCTTCCTTTCGTAACGAACACGAACAAACAAGAAATGAGTTGAAAATGCCACACGTATTTCCCTCCAATATTTTAAACACAATTGCCAAATTTAGATGTTTGCAAATCTAAAGTACACTTTAATGCAAAATGTATCCGTATTTTCATATGAAATTATCTTTTATCGTCTAGACGGCAACGCAACTATATAAAAAGTTTCATTCATTCGATTAAGGTCGGGTATTTTCGTTTTGATATTGCACGTTATAAAAAATATACGTTCACAGAAAATTCCTAGATTGACACCTAACCGTTAAAAGTCTGTCTGTAAAGTTTATTATTAAAAATGTAAACCAATAAACCAAATCTAACCTAACCCTGTTAAAAAAGCAGTAATAAGAATAATATTTGTAATAGTTATTTAACCAACAAGTGTATTAATAAGGGCGATTAACAATTGAGATGTTTTAACGCGTTCGCTTCGCTCACGCGTTTATGTTCGAGATTGTTAATCGCCATTTTAATTCACGAGTTCGTTACAAAATTTTTCCGTCGACCGTACTTTTCAGAAATAAAGATATCTTAGTTTAAATATTTATTTGCTTAACGATAAACAACAATTTTTTCAGCTTTCATTAACTCTATTCAAAGTTTCCTTAGTGGTAGTTTTATTATAGTAAACATTAATATTCGAAATGGTGCAATTACTGAAATTAAAGGAAGATATTGATAAATGATTATCTGCTGTATAGCATTTTGACAAATTTATATTTAAGTCTTTTTGGACCTCTGTAAATTCTGTGATAGAAGTTAAATTCTGGTGGAGTTAACTTAAACTCTTCCAGCATAACTAATAAACCAAGTATAAAACTTATACCCAGAATAAATCAGGTATAGGCAAAATCACTACCAATAAACATGGAATAACTTAGATATAGGTTATACTTGGTATAAGAATTTATTCCAGGATTATACCGACCCGCACCCTTGTTTAAGTCTGGTATAACCTATTTTATGAATGTCAAAGTCATCAGTGACAAGAATATATTATTTTTTGTATTGTTTTGTGATTGTGAGTAGCAATATATAAAAAAAATGTGTTTAAGAGGTGTTGCGGCTGTCGAGGAAGTTGATAATTTAATTCACCTGATGGAAAATGCACGAAAAAGAAAAACTTTTAAAGAAAGTATAAATCCCTTTTCAAAATACACCGATAGAGAATTTAGAATAAAATATCGGTTTTCTAAAGATGGTGTAAGGTTTTTAGAAAACTTAATAGGTGATTCACTTATTGTGGACACGCGAGGAGGCGGTTTATCCTCTACTGTACAGCTACTCACCGCTTTACGATATTGGGGTCGCAATGAAGTGAGTATATATATGAATTGTTTTATCTAGATTATGTACATACAACTGCTGTACTAAATAACTGTTAACACAAAAGTTTTCTTGATTTTTGTAGATTCAAGATGATGCAGCAGATATTCATGGCTTAACCCAGCAGTCTATCACTAATGTATGTCGTCGAGTCGCAAGAGCGATATTGGAGAAAAGATTTGATTATATCAAAATGCCTTCTCTTCGTGAAGAATTAATTTTAATGCAACAGTTTGAACAAATAGCTGGTTTTAAAAAAGTAATTGGTACTATAGACTGTACTCATATCAGAATACCTAAAATACAAGGGCCAAGTGGACAGTATTATATAAATAGGAAAGGATATAGTTCCTTAAATGTTCAGGTGAGTTGTTATACATTTTTTTGTAATATAGGTATGTGGTTTAATAAGTTTTGTTTTAGGTGGTTAGTGACAATCATTTAAAAATAAGAAATATTGTTGCTCATTGGAGAGGAAGTACACATGACTCCCGCATTTTTAATGAAAGTACATTAAAACAACGGTTTGAGGGAGGAGAATTTCATGGGTTGTTATTGGGAGACTCTGGTTATGCTTGTTCCCCTTATTTATTTACACCAGTTTTAAATCCTTCCAACCGTCAGGAGGAACGATACAATTATGCACACATCAGAACACGTAATACTGTTGAAAGATGTTTTGGTGTTTGGAAAAACCGATTTAGGTGTTTACTGAGTGGATTCAGAACATCCTTAGATAATACAAAAATGTATATTGTAGCTTTGGCAGTATTACATAATATTGCAATTTATTTAAATGAGGAACCTTTTCCTGATGATGGTGATGTGCAATATCCACCTCAACCACTAATAGCACCAGTAATGCATAATAATATACAAAGGGGTGCTGCATCAAGATCTGTATTTATAGAACAAAATTTTTGAGGAAAATAAAACTATATGTCATCATTTATATTTATATATTTTCTTCCTTTTTCTTTTTTAAAATATCCTCTTGCAACTTTAAAATTTTCATAGTTTGAGCATGTTGCTCACACATGTGCTTTACACGTAGCTTATGCTCTTTCATTAATCGTTTGTTCTCCTGGACCCTAAAATAGTGCATATCTTCATATGAGGCCTTAGAAAAATTAAAAGTATTCGTGGATGTCTGAAACAAAATTTAAAAAAATGTTATATGATGATAATTATTCTTTTTATATAATCATACCAATGTTTTCTTTGTAGCTCGCTTAGGTGTTGGTATTGATTTACTCATTCTAGTTTCTTCAATGTCATGATGTTGTATCTGTAACAAAATGTTAGAATTAGTTTTTTGTACACTTTTATTTATATGTTCATTCTGATTGTAAGAAAATATACTAATGAAAAAAATGTTTCTTTATTTTTTATTACATTCTATAAAATATCTTACGCCAAATGAAGTACTAGGATAATTTAAAACTTCTTGTTCAATGTTCTGGGCCACTGCAGATTCCTAAAAAGATAAAAGTATGTTTATATATATATATATATATATATATATATATATATATATATATATATATATATATATATATGCATATACATGCAGATGCTGTATGCTTCAAATATAAATATAGTTTTAGAAAACTACATTTTGTTTATATTATGTTATTAATTCAGCAATTTTTGATTCTTATAAAACAACAATAAGTAAATATTTGTTTCTTTGTAGATTAATTGCAGTTAATTGTTAGAAATTTTTTGGCAATTGCCCTTTGATACATTAGGGGACAGATTTGGCAATCGTCAATTCAGCAGTTGCCAGATTGCAACAGATGTTTGCAATTAACCTCAAAAGAGACAAATATTTACTCGTTATTGTTTCATATAAAATTAAAATTGCAAAATTCATAAAATAGTATAATCAAAATGTACTTTTTAAAAGCTTTCTCTCTTTGTATTTGAGCATACAACATATGCATTATAAAAACATCCCAACATTGCCAAACCGAAATATTTCATTTCATGGTTGACATTTATGGTTGGGTGGTAAACTCAATAATATATACACACATATATATATATATATATATATATATATATATATATATATATATATATATATATATATATATATATATATATATATATATATATATATATATATATATATATATATAGTTTACTCTGATTATAAGAAAATATACTAATGAAAAAATGGAATTTTTATTTATTTATTACATTCTATAAAACATCTTACCACAAATGAAGTACTAGGATAATTTATATCTTCTACTTCAATTTTCTGGGCCACTGCAGATTCCTAAAAAGATAGAAGTATGTTATATATATATATATATATATATATATATATATATATATATATATATATATATATATATATATATATATATATATATATATATATATATATATATATATATATATATAATTCATTCTGATTTTAAGAAAATGTACTAATGAAAAAATTTTTTTTTATTACATTCCATAAAATATCTTACCCCAAATGAAGTACTACAATAATTTAAAACTTCTACTTCAATGTTCTGGGCCACTACAGATTCCTAAAAAGATAAATATATATATTCAAGTAAAATAAATAAGAAAATACTAGATTCAATATTGTACCTTTACACCATCACTGTCAAATTCATTATGATCCACTTCTAATTCAAGGGGAATCATTTTTGCTATCTCCAATACCTCAGGAGGAGGAGATGGTGGTTTAGGACCACCTCCAGTTTTATTCAACTCTCTTCTCAACTGGGACATTTGCTTCTTGCAATTTATTTTGGCCAACTTCCACTGGTTCATTAACTGTTTCTTGTCCCTTGTTCTAACATTGGCAGCATTAAACCTTAAAATAAGTTGAATACTCAGTATCAAATTATTTAAATACATAAAAAAATGTTTTAACCAACCATATAAATTTGTTAAATAAATGGTTTGAAATAAAAAAGGTTTTGATGAAGTATATAATTTTAAGTAAACACTTACCTCTCCGTTATTTGTAGCCATGCATTTAATTTTGATTTGTTTGTGTTGGTGCTAAGGTCTTTATTTTCTATTGTGTTTAAATAATCTCTTAAGTTGCTTACTTTTTCTTCACTTTCCCAGTTAACGCAACGTTCTCTTTTATTTGAAGCCATTTTATGCTTTTTTTCAATTTTAAAATAATCAAACTCAACCTACAAGATGTAAGATAACCAGAATATAAAAAATAAAAATATATTTGGTGTCAGTTGTCACGTTGTCAGTTTCGAAAAATCAAAATTGACATTATTTCAGTCAATATGTTGTTGTTCTATGTATTTGTGCAAAAGATTGCGACATTGACAAACTATTATTTCGGAATAAAGTGGGAATACTTATAACGAGTTTATACCGAGTTTATTTGTAACAAATTATTTTAGAATTATATTTACCTTATACTTAGGATAACTATTCTAGGTATAAATACGGAATAACCTTAGAATAGGAGTGTTTTATTAGTAAGAGTGTAAGTCAATATCCATCCTTTGATTTTTCAAATACACAGAATTTTAAACAATATAGTAAATAATGACATACAATGACAGATAGTACTAACAGCGGCTACTTCATTTTAAATTAATTTTTTAGTTTGAATATAAATAGGTATATGTTTGGTTGCCTACACCACAGGTCACTGCCAATCACAGAGCGTTTAATTAATTTATGCAAGCAATGTATGTTGTGTTGCCTATAATAAAATCGTTCATTAATAGAAAATCATTCATTAATAGGGGTCATTAATCGATGATTTTGAGGGTGTTAAAATTGATCATAAATGGACGGTCGGAAATATAATTAAAAATCAAAGTTTTTATTTTTTATAAGAAAACATGATAATAAACGTAAAGTAACCTAACCAAATCTAACCTGACCCTTGTAAAAAACTTTAATTTTCAGTTAAAAGAAAGTAATAATAAAATGTTATTTTAATGTCAAATTTGAAGGTAAATTTTTATTTTTCATTAGAAAACATAATTTTGAATAATTATGGCAACACTGGTTAAAGTTACCCTTCTTGACCATAAGAAACAGTTGTCATTCCTGTCATTTCTTGTTGTTTCATGGTAAATAATAGCGGTGGCTTTTAAAAATCGGGCATATTTTAAATGGAAATTATATAAAAAACAACGTTTTGCACCAAATAAAAATCATTGCACAATCATTAGTAAGCGAAGCACAATTCATTGATATAAATTTCATCTCTGTAAACATCGTTCCAGCTTATTACACTAGTACCGAAATGTCGTTTTTGGAAAAGCTTTCAGAGTACAATTATATATATTAAATATGGATACTGGAATGGAGAGAATAAAACACATCTTTACTTGGGCAACACAGAATGACAACTCCTTTATGGTTCTGTCAAGATAGCCAACCTGATTTACATAGTATTTGGGGATCGATAGCCAACATTTATTTATTTATATACGGCATCCATTTACTTACAATTTTTACAAAGTTACATCTTAAAAACAATAAATTATTAAAATAACAAACACCTCAGAATAATACAAACATATAAGAATTATACAGATGTACAACAAACTTATTGTAAGATACTTTTTAGTTGTTTTTTAAACAAACTAATTTTGGAGTCAAAAATATCCATTTGTCTTGGTAGGCTATTAGCACTCCGGACCAATCGTGTAGTTGGTTCATTGATACCATAATTAGTGTGGTGAAATGGCACTGAAAAGATTTCTGATTGTCTGTTGCTTCTACTAGGAACTTTAAGACTAACAAGCGATAAGAGTTGAGGACAATCTATAAAAGCATTGATAACTTTGTGTAAGAAACATAAATCTAACAATTTGCTCCTTGAGTCAAGTGTTGGTAAGTTAAGACTATCTCTTACCCACTGATAGTCGTATTCCTCTCTCCTGTATCCACTCTTATAGGCTGCTACCCTCAAAAATTTATTCTGGACTCTTTCAATCTGTTGAATGTAACAGTGGTATGATGGGGACCATACAACTGATCCAAACTCCAGGATGGGTCTAAGGACAAAGACAGGTCCACTGATGTGCGTTAGATAAATCCCAGCACTTTCATCGCTCTATTTGTTACTTGGTTGATGTGGCTTGAAAATGACAGTTTGGTGTCTAACCAGATTCCCAAATCTAATACTTCATTTTTCGAGGCTAATGGCAAGTTATTTATGTACTAAATAAATTCAATTGGATTTCTTTGCCTTGAGAATGACATTTGTTTATATTGAGTGACATTTTGTTTAAAGTGCTCCAATCATAAAATGATTTAAGATCTTCCTGTAATATAGCAGCATCATTCCAGGATTGAATTTTTCTAAACAGTTTTATATCGTCAGCAAACATAAGAACACTACAATTTTTGATTTGTTGTACTAAATCAACCAGAAACAAACAAAACAAAACAGGGCCACAATGGGAGCCTTGTGCGGCCACTAACAAATTCTGTAATCCACTGAAGAAGGGGATCCAAAATACCCAACGCTCTTAGTTTTTTGTAAGAGAACCCCATGGTTTACCCGATCAAATGCTTTGGAAAAGTCAGTATAGATTGAGTCAACCTGGAATCCATCTTCAAAGCTGTTATATATATGATTGACATACAAAACTAGGTTGGCATATATTGACCTCTCTCTTATAAAGCCAAATTGTTCAGGGTCAAAAATGACTATATACTGACCATTTTGAATCCAAATCACACCATATTTATATCATTTTTAATGTTCACGAATATTCTTGAAAGAAAATATATTCGAATCCTTCTATTTCATAGACATTACAATGTTCGCGAAGATTCTACTGCGAACAAAGGTTAAATTCTTTCTATTGACGTCTTATTTTATATTTCTAGATAATTCTTTTTTATTCTATCTAGAAAACTACTATTCTAACTAAAATTCTATCGAGAAGTTTATGGAAATTTAGGCTTTTCAGATCAGAATATAAACTTATATATAAATTAAATCTTAAATTAATAAATAACCCTATTTTTTAATCCATAGTCATTTATAAAAGTTCTTATGACTAAATTCACTTCATTGTATACTTGGTTGCCTATAAAGATGGCTCACTCAAACATATTTACAATATTATATTTATTAAAATAACCAAATACATTGCAAAATAAAAACTTTTTAAACTTATTATTATGTTAATTTCTTAAGAATGCCCTCATATAAATACTTTTTATACTATTCTCTAGTATATAACTTATAAATAAATTATTTCTTTAAACACTACCTTTGTTTCTCCTATATTTAATATTATCTCATATATATATATATATATATATATATATATATATATATATATATATATATATATATATATATATATATATATCTATATATCGAGAAAAGGAGTACGACCGTCAATCCAAAATAAACTAAGGTACACTCGAAGAGTGGTGGGTTTTTCGGTCAAAGTGGAGAAATAAAAGACAAAGAAGGTGGCTACTTCATCTATTTATTGAAGACGTTTCGCTTTCTGCTCAGAAAGCATCATCAGTTCATCTAAAGAACAATATGAAACCAAACATCCATAGAGAAGTTACAATAAAAGTGTGTTACCTTACAAAGACATGTAGCAGTCAATGATGTTAAAAATTTGAAAAAGCTTACGAAACTGGTCATTTAGAGTAAAGTTGTATAAATCCATTAATTGAAACTTGGTATAGTTTGCAATTTAACAAAATTAGCACAGCAAAAGAACATGTGATAAACATACATGTATATAAAAAAGTTATTATAAAAACTTAAGTAAAAAAACATTAAGGTTTATTTTAAAGTGTAAAAAACTAGAAAGATAGAAAGCACTTCCAACCATTTATTTAATCAATTAGATTTTAAATTTAACTTTAGGTAACATTATAAGTTATTTAGATTAATATAGTATAAAGATAAAATGAAGTTACCAATCTTAAGCTTACTGAGTCTCGCCGATAAATGAATTTACAGGTTTAAGGCTGTTTTATCGGTGCATCAAAACCTAGGGACAGTGTTTTCTCTGTTATTTACTGACAAAATGTCTCGAAATTTGGACACGTTATTCGAAATTATGTTGCCTTTAAACTGATGGTTTTACTTTTTTTATTTTTTTGAAACTTCTGTTGAAAAATTGGAATATACTGTTTAACGTTCTATTATAACCAAACTTTTTACGCCCATCACTCGAAAGAGTTTTTTTTTTCTGTAATCGTTGATTTTTGTTTCACCTTTCTGTGTCCAGTAATAATCGAGAAAAGCGTGTTCCAAATTTAAAGAAAATTGCTAAAAAATACTGAAATCTAATAGTGAAACGTGTTACTCATCATTGGGCTTAGTTTCATCGTTATCGCCTTCGTGACGTCAAATCTCATGAACGTACGGTCAGTTAGTTCGTGTTAAAACTAATTTGAATGGAGAATAATGTATTTGTTGTCATTAAACTACCCGTCGGCCGGCGGCACTGAGTAAAGATGGTCTCGCGTAAGCAGTGTGGAAAAGTAAGTGATACGCCCATTTCAAATCGCAGTTGGCTTGAACTGCTAAAACAGCCTTAACACCCACGCACACAACGTGAATAGAGATGGCCTTGAGGTCAAAATGACAAGAACAGCAAGGCAAACTACCAACCTCTATATAATAGGGCGGTACTGATGAACTGATGATGCTTTCTGAGCAGAAAGCGAAACGTCTTCAATAAATAGATGAAGTAGCCACCTTCTTTGTCTTTTATTTCTCCACTTTGACCGAAAAACCCACCACTCTTCGAGTGTACCTTAGTTTATATCTATCTATATATATATATATATATATATATATATATATATATATATATATATATATATATATATATAGTAACAATCTTCTTCTTCTAATGCCGTCTCCACTAATGAAGGTTGGCTATAACCATTGCAAATTTGTCTCTCTCTTCTGCTTTTCTTAAGAGCGTCTGTTAACCCGGTCCAGTCGCGAATTTTTTTCAGCCAGGATATTTGTCGTCTACCATGACCCCCTTTTCCTTCGATTTTACCCTTCATAATCAGCTGCAACCACTCGTACTTATCATTTCTAAGTATGTGGCCCAAATATGCTGTCTTTCGCCTTTTAATGGTGGTCAAAAGTTCTCTGTATGTTCCCATTTCTGTGCAACACCATTTCGTTTGTAATATGATCGGTCCATGGTATCTTTAAAATTCTCCTAAAAAGCCATATCTCAAAAGATATATATATATATATATATATATATATATATATATATATATATATATATATATATATATATATATATATATATATATATATATATATATATATATAGACGTTTTCCGAGTCCATGAGAGCAGCCCAAAATCGCAAGAGATGGAGAGAATTGACAGCCCGCATTGTAGGAAATCACGATCCTCAGCAATGAGGAAACGACAAGAGATTATATATATATATATATATATATATATATATATATTTCCTTTAGACTTATGTGTTTTTATTCCGGCTGTTGAGTTTCTGCACACATTTTTCCTCACAGCAAAATAAAACAAATTTTTATAGTTCGTTTTATATTTTAGGTTTTTCCCAAATCAGCATTAAAATGGAAACTATAAAAACATCACCTAAAGATTCATACCACAAACAACAACAAATAAGTCAACATGCTGAAGAAACCATATTAAACAAAAGTGTAAAACTTGAGATTCGACAAAAATTTTACAAATGTGAAATTTGTCTTAGGCAGTTTTCTCAGAAAAGCAATTTGACAACGCATAAAAAAATTCATACTGGGGAAAAACATTATAAGTGTAAAATTTGCTTTAAGACATTTACTACCGCAGATAACTTAAAATTGCATTTGCGAACACATACTGGGGAAAAACCTTATAAGTGTGAAATTTGTCTCAGGCAGTTTTCTCAGCAAAGCAATCTGACAACCCATAAAAAAATGCATACTGATGAAAAACGTTATAAGAGTAAAATTTGCTTTAAGACATTTACTACCGCACATAACTTAAAATTGCATTTGCCAACACATACTGGGGAAAAACCTTACAAGTGTGAAATTTGCTTTAAACAATTTGTTGTTGCTGAGAATTTAAAAAGGCATTTGCGTACACATACCGGGGAAAAACCTTATAAGTGTGAAATTTGTCTCAGGCAGTTTTCTCAGCAAAGCAATTTAACAACGCATAAAAAAATGCATACTGATGAAAAACGTTATAAGTGTAAAATTTGCTTTAAGACATTTACTACCGCACATAACTTAAAATTGCATTTGCCAACACATACTGGGGAAAAACCTTACAAGTGTGAAATTTGCTTTAAACAATTTGCTGTTGCTGAGAATTTAAAAAGGCATTTGCGTACACATACTGGGGAAAAACCTTATAAGTGTGAAATTTGTCTCAGGCAGTTTTCTCAGCAAAGCAATCTGACAACCCATAAAAAAATGCATACTGATGAAAAACGTTATAAGAGTAAAATTTGCTTTAAGACATTTACTACCGCACATAACTTAAAATTGCATTTGCCAACACATACTGGGGAAAAACCTTACAAGTGTGAAATTTGCTTTAAACAATTTGCTGTTGCTGAGAATTTAAAAAGGCATTTGCGTACACATACCGGGGAAAAACCTTATAAGTGTGAAATTTGTCTCAGGCAGTTTTCTCAGCAAAGCAATTTAACAACGCATAAAAAAATTCATACTGGGGAAAAACATTATAAGTGTAAAATTTGCTTTAAGACATTTACTACCGCAGATAACTTAAAATTGCATTTGCGAACACATACTGGGGAAAAACCTTATAAGTGTGAAATTTGTCTCTGGCAGTTTTCTCAGCAAAGCAATCTGACAACCCATAAAAAAATGCATACTGATGAAAAACGTTATAAGTGTAAAATTTGCTTTAAGACATTTACTACCGCACATAACTTAAAATTGCATTTGCCAACACATACTGGGGAAAAACCTTACAAGTGTGAAATTTGCTTTAAACAATTTGCTGTTGCTGAGAATTTAAAAAGGCATTTGCGTACACATACCGGGGAAAAACCTTATAAGTGTGAAATTTGTCTCAGGCAGTTTTCTTTGCATAGCAATTTAACAACGCATAAAAAAATGCATACTGATGAAAAACGTTATAAGTGTAAAATTTGCTTTAAGACATTTACTACCGCGCATAACTTAAAATTGCATTTGCCAACACATACTGGGGAAAAACCTTACAAGTGTGAAATTTGCTTTAAACAATTTGCTGTTGCTGAGAATTTAAAAAGGCATTTGCGTACACATACTGGGGAAAAACCTTATAAGTGCGAAATTTGTCTCAGGCAGTTTTCTCAGCAAAGCAATTTAACGAACCATAAAAAAAATCATACTGAGGAAAAACGTTCATAAGTGTATAATTTGCTTTAAGACGTTTACTACCGCAGATAACTTAAAAATGGATTTGCGAACACATACTGGGGAAAAACCTTACAAGTGTGGAATTTGCTTTAAAACATTTGCTAGTGACAATAATTTGAAAAGCCATTTTCGAAGGCATATCGGGGAAAGCCTATAATCGGGGATAATTTGCTTTAAGATAACTGGTGTACAAGCCTTCAATTAACGCACACACTTTTGGATAACACGCATTGTCTCGGAACTTTGCGAAATAATCGCAAGGGTAATCCAGCTGAAGTAATAAATAAAACACTTAAAAAAGGTGAACTAATTGCCAGAGAAAATGAAAGAGGAATATGTGAATAGGAATATTGATTATAATTCAGGTAAAAACTCCATCGATTTATCCAATCAGATGTCGAGTTACAGTACGGTGCTGCGACGAACTGTCCATTGTTACAAAAAAATAGCTATAGAAATTTTATTAGGTACTTTAACTGTTAATGCCTATTTCATCTACAAGGAGTCCGAACAGACCAACATATCCCTAAATGATTTTCGATATGCAGTTATTAGTAAAAGTAACCCTCAATGCTCACGTATTTATAAAATTAGACTGTAAGGCACGGGAAAATAGACGGTACTGCAAGGGATGTTACATGACAAAACGGGATGGACGGATAGATAAAAATAAAGCGAAGAATGTAATAACGTACTGTGCCCAGTGCGAAAATTGTCCTAGGTTCTGTCTGGAATGTTTCAATTTATCTCACAAAACTCATTAATTTTTTTGAAATAAACGTATGTACATGTACATGCCTATATGTAATAGATATGTATTTCTATAGCTTATTTGTTTAATACATTTTTTTATCAATTGAAGGTATTCTTATTTCTATACTTAATGAAAGACCTCAAGATAGTTTTTACACCAGATTTTTCTAATCGAAATTGCTACACACAACCTGGTTCAACAGTCTATATTTCAGAGCCATAGCGGACACATTCCTGTTCAAACCACATAAAATGGTGTCCTCGCGGCCGGGTAAGGACGATGAAAAATTTAAAGTTAAGAGTCCACCGTGGCCCAGGCGGCGAATTTTAAATCGTACATCCGTGTTCGCCGTGGCGCTTAACCTGTTAAAAAATCTACCCCTGGCAACAAATCACCAAGTAGTGCTGGAAATAGTAACATTCAAAATTGTGCAGATGTCAATTCTACATCGTAGAGCCAAAAATATTATTGTATATATATATAATGTACCTGAAAAACATTCCAGTGAATCTAACATCTGTGTTGAACATGATGGAAATGAGGTCTAAGGAATTCTCAATAACATAAGTGTAACGAACAGTACCTTTAAGCTTTTCGTCTTGCTCATCTAACAAATAAATCAAGACCAAAGTAGCATTTACTGATTCAGCCCTAATTATCATATATTTAAAACATAGTAAAGATTTAATGGGTTCTAATTTGCACATTGGAGATGATTCCCAGCCTCTGACAGTTGGGCAAAATTTAAACAATACATCAAAAAATTAATTTCTAAATTTACTAGATAGTTGGGACTGCGACAAGCGAACTGAGTATAAGAATATTCTATAGACTTATGTGTTTTTATTCCTGTTGTTGAGTTTCTGCACACATTTTTTCTTACAGCAAAAAAAAACAAATTTTTATAGTTCGTTTTATATTTTAGGTTTTCCCCAAATCAGCAATAAAATGGAAACTAAAAAAACATCACCTAAACATTCATACCACAAACAACAACAAATAGGTCAACAGGCTGAAGAAACTATATTAAACAAAAGTGTAAAACTTGAGATTCAAGAAAAATTTTACAAATGTGAAATCTGTCTTCGGCAGTTTTCTCAGAAAAGCAATTTGACAACGCATAAAAAATTACATACTGGGGAAGCACGTTACAAGTGTGAAATTTGCTTTAAGCAATTTGCTGCTGCGGATAATTTAAAAAAGCATTTGCGTACACATACTGGGGAAAAGCCTTATAAGTGTGAAATTTGTCTTAAGCTGTTTTCTCAGCAAGGTCATTTGAGAAGTCATATGCGAACACATACTGGGGAAAAACCCTACAAGTGTGAAATTTGTCTTCGGCAGTTTTCTGAGAAAAGCAATTTCACAACGCATAACAAATTACATACTGGGGAAGCACGTTACAAGTGTGAAATTTGCTTTAAGGCTCATACTAGACCAGATAATTTGAAAATACATTTGCGAACACATACTGGAGAAAAACCTTATAAGTGTGGAATTTGCTTTAAAACATTTGCTAGTGGCAATAATTTGAAAAGCCATTTTCGAAGACATACTGGGGAAAAACCTTATAAGTGTGAAATTTGTCTCAGGCAGTTTTCTCGGCAAAGCAGTTTGTCAACGCATAAAAAAATTCATACTGAGGAAAAACGTTTTAAGTGTAAAATTTGCTTTAAGACATTCACCACCGCAGACAACTTAAAAATTCATTTGCGAACACATACTGGTGAAAAACCTTACAAGTGTAAAATTTGTCTTTGGCAGTTTTCTCAGAAAAGCAATTTCACAACGCATAAAAAATTACATACTGGGGAAGCACGTTACAAGTGTGAAATTTGCTTTAAGCAATTTGCTGTTGCTGATAATTTAAAAAGGCATTTGCGTGCACATACTGGGGAAAAACCTTACACTTGTGAAATTTGTCTTAAGCTGTTTTCTCAGCAAGGTCATTTGAGAAGTCATATGCGAACACATACTGGGGAAAAACCCTACAAGTGTGAAATTTGTCTTCGGCAGTTTTCTCGGAAAAGCAATTTCACAACGCATAACAAATTACATACTGGGGAAGCACGTTACAAGTGTGAAATTTGCTTTAAGCAATTTGCTGTTGCTGATAATTTAAAAAGGCATTTGCGTACACATACTGGGGAAAAACCTTATAAGTGTGAAATTTGTCTCAGGCAGTTTTCTCAGCAAAGCAATTTGACAAACCATAAAAAAAATCATACTGAGGAAAAACGTTCATAAGTGTATAATTTGCTTTAAGATAACTGGTGTACAAGCCTTCAATTAACGCACATACTTTTGGATAACACGCATTGTCTCGGAACTTTGCGAAATAATCGCAAGGGTAATCCAGCTGAAGTAATAAATAAAAGACTTAAAAAAGGTGAACTAATTGCCAGAGAAAATGAAAGAGGAATATGTGAATAGGAATATTGATTATAATTCAGGTAAAAACTCCATCGATTTATCCAATCAGATGTCGAGTTACAGTACGGTGCTGCGACGAACTGTCCATTGTTACAAAAAAATAGCTATAGAAATTTTATTAGGTACTTTAACTGTTAATGCCTATTTCATCTACAAGGAGTCCGAACAGACCAACATATCCCTAAATGATTTTCTATATGCAGTTATTGAAGAATGTTAAAATTTGAAAGCGGCCAGTTTTATGAACGTACACGTCGTGCAAAAGTAACCCTCAATGCTCACGTATTTACAAAATTAGATTGTAAGGCACGGGAAAATAGACGGTACTGCAAGGGATGCTACACGAGAAAACAGAAAGAAAGAGAGAAAACACAAAACTAATTAATGTTTTTGAAATAAATGTATGTACTGTACATACCTACATATATGTAATAGATATGTATTTCTATAGCTTATTTGTTTAATACATTTTTTTATCAATTGAAGGTATTCTTATTTCTATACTTAATGAAAGACCTCAAGATAGTTTTTACACCAGATTTTTCTAATCGAAATTGCTACACAGAACCTGGTTCAACAGTATATTTCAGAGCCATAGCGGACACATTCCTATGCTAAAACCACACAAAATGGTGTCCTCGCGGCCGGGTAAGGACGATGAAAAATTTAAAGTTAAGAGTTCACCGTGGCCCAGGCGGCGAATTTTAAATCGTACATCCGTGTTCGCCGTGGCGCTTAACCTGTTAAAAAATCTACCCCTGGCAACAAATCACCAAGTAGTGCTGGAAATGGTAACATTCAAAATTGTGCAGATGTCAATTCTACATCGTAGAGCCAAAAATATTATTGTATATATATATAATGTACCTGAAAAACATTCCAGTGAATCTAACATCTGTGTTGAACATGATGGAAATGAGGTCTAAGGAATTCTCAATAACATAAGTGTAACGAACAGTACCTTTAAGCTTTTCGTCTTGCTCATCTAACAAATAAATCAAGACCAAAGTAGCATTTAATGATTCAGCCCTAATTATCGTATATTTAAAACATAGTAAAGATTTAATGGGTTCTAATTTGCACATTGGAGATGATTCCCAGCCTCTGACAGTTGGGAAAAATTTAAAAAATACATCAAAAAATTAATTTCTAAATTTACTAGATAGTTGGGACTGGGACCAGCGAACTGAGTATAACAATATTCTGTAGACTTATGTGTTTTTATTCCTGTTGTTGAGTTTATGCACACATTTTTTCTTACAGCAAAAAAAAAACAAATTTTTATAGTTCGTTTTATATTTTAGGTTTTCCCCAAATCAGCAATAAAATGGAAACTAAAAAAACATCACCTAAACATTCATACCACAAACAACAACAAATAGGTCAACATGCTGAAGAAACTATATTAAACAAAAGTGTAAAACTTGAGATTCAAGAAAAATTTTACAAATGTGAAATCTGTCTTCGGCAGTTTTCTCAGAAAAGCAATTTGACAACGCATAAAAAAATTCATACTGGGGAAAAACGTTATAATTGTAAAATTTGCTGTAAGACATTTACTACCGCAGATAACTTAAAATTGCATTTGCGAACACATACCGGGGAAAAACCCTATAAGTGTGAAATTTGTCTCAGGCAGTTTTCTCAGCAAAGCAATTTGACAACCCATAAAAAAATTCATACTGATGAAAAACGTTATAAGTGTAAAATTTGCTTTAAGACATTTACTACCGCACATGACTTAAAATTGCATTTGCCAACACATACTGGGGAAAAACCTTATAAGTGTGAAATTTGCTTTAAACAATTTGCTGTTGCTGAGAATTTAAAAAGGCATTTGCGTACACATACTGGGGAAAAACCTTATAAGTGTGAAATTTGTCTCAGGCAGTTTTCTCAGCAAAGCAATTTGTCAACGCATAAAAAGATTCATACTGAGGAAAAACGTTATAAGTGTAAAATTTGCTTTAAAACATTTACTACGGCAAATAACTTAAAATTGCATTTGCGAATGCATACTGGGGAAAAACCTTACAAGTGTGAAATTTGCTTTAAGCAATTTGCTGTTGCTGATAATTTAAAAAGGCATTTGCGTACACATACTGGGGAAAAACCTTATAAGTGTGAAATTTGTCTCAGGCAGTTTTCTCAGCAAAGCAATTTGACGAACCATAAAAAAAATCATACTGAGGAAAAACGTTCATAAGTGTATAATTTGCTTTAAGATAACTGGTGTACAAGCCTTCAATTAACGCACATACTTTTGGATAACACCCATTGTTTCGGAACTTTGCGAAATAATCGCAAGGGTAATCCAGCTGAAGTAATAAATAAAAGACTTAAAAAAGGTGAACTAATTGCCAGAGAAAATGAAAGAGGAATATGTGAATAGGAATATTGATTATAATTCAGGTAAAAACTCCATCGATTTATCCAATCAGATGTCGAGTTACAGTACGGTGCTGCGACGAACTGTCCATTGTTACAAAAAAATAGCTATAGAAATTTTATTAGGTACTTTAACTGTTAATGCCTATTTCATCTACAAGGAGTCCGAACAGACCAACATATCCCTAAATGATTTTCGATATGCAGTTATTGAAGAATGTTAAAATTTGAAAGCGGCCAGTTTTATGAACGTACACGTCGTGCAAAAGTAACCCTCAATGCTCACGTATTTACAAAATTAGACTGTAAGGCACGGGAAAATAGACGGTACTGCAAGGGATGCTACACGACAAAACAGGATGGACGGATAGATAAAAATAAAGCGAAGAATCTAATAACGTACTGTGCCCAGTGCGAAAATTGTCCTAGGTTTTGTCTGGAATGTTTCAATTTATTTCACAAAACTCATTAATTTTTTTGAAATAAACGTATGTACATGTACATGCCTATATGTAATAGATATGTATTTCTATAGCTTATTTGTTTAATACATTTTTTTATCAATTGAAGGTATTCTTATTTCTATACTTAATGAAAGACCTCAAGATAGTTT
This sequence comes from Diabrotica undecimpunctata, assembly GCF_040954645.1. Taxonomy (NCBI): domain Eukaryota; kingdom Metazoa; phylum Arthropoda; class Insecta; order Coleoptera; family Chrysomelidae; genus Diabrotica; species Diabrotica undecimpunctata. The sequence goes on along the minus strand of NC_092811.1, from coordinate 9,813,372 downwards.
TTACACCAGATTTTTCTAATCGAAATTGCTACACACAACCTGGTTCAACAGTCTATATTTCAGAGCCATAGCGGACACATTCCTGTTAAAACCACATAAAATGGTGTCCTCGCGGCCGGGTAAGGATGATGAAAAATTTAAAGTCAAGAGGACACCGGTGTCCGCCGTGGCCCAGGCGGCGAATTTTAAATCGTACATCCGTGTTCGCCGTGGCGCTTAACCTGTTAAAAAATCTACCCCTGGCAACAAATCACCAAGTAGTGCTGGAAATAGTAACATTCAAAATTGTGCAGATGTCAATTCTACATCGTAGAGCCAAAAATATTATTGTATATATATATAATGTACCTGAAAAACATTCCAGTGAATCTAACATCTGTGTTGAACATGATGGAAATGAGGTCTAAGGAATTCTCAATAACATAAGTGTAACGAACAGTACCTTTAAGCTTTTCGTGTTGCTCATCTAACAAATAAATCAAGACCAAAGTAGCATTTAATGATTCAGCCCTAATTATCGTATATTTAAAACATAGTAAAGATTTAATGGGTTCTAATTTGCACATTGGAGATGATTCCCAGCCTCTGACAGTTGGGAAAAATTTAAAAAATACATCAAAAAATTAATTTCTAAATTTACTAGATAGTTGGGACTGGGACCAGCGAACTGAGTATAACAATATTCTGTAGACTTATGTGTTTTTATTCCTGTTGTTGAGTTTCTGCACACATTTTTTCTTACAGCAAAAAAAAACAAATTTTTATAGTTCGTTTTATATTTTAGGTTTTCCCCAAATCAGCAATAAAATGGAAACTAAAAAAACATCACCTAAACATTCATACCACAAACAACAACAAATAGGTCAACAGGCTGAAGAAACTATATTAAACAAAAGTGTAAAACTTGAGATTCAAGAAAAATTTTACAAATGTGAAATCTGTCTTCGGCAGTTTTCTCAGAAAAGCAATTTGACAACGCATAAAAAATTACATACTGGGGAAGCACGTTACAAGTGTGAAATTTGCTTTAAGCAATTTGCTGCTGCGGATAATTTAAAAAAGCATTTGCGTACACATACTGGGGAAAAGCCTTATAAGTGTGAAATTTGCTTTAAGGCTCATACTACACCAGATAATTTGAAAATACATTTGCGAACACATACTGGAGAAAAACCTTATAAGTGTGGAATTTGCTTTAAAACATTTGCTAGTGGCAATAATTTGAAAAGCCATTTTCGAAGACATACTGGGGAAAAACCTTATAAGTGTGAAATTTGTCTCAGGCAGTTTTCTCAGCAAAGCAATTTGTCAACGCATAAAAAAATTCATACTGAGGAAAAACGTTTTAAGTGTAAAATTTGCTTTAAGACATTCACCACCGCAGACAACTTAAAAATTCATTTGCGAACACATACTGGTGAAAAACCTTACAAGTGTAAAATTTGTCTTGGGCAGTTTTCTCAGCAAAGCATTTTGACAAAGCATATAGAAGTACATACTAGGGAAAAACTTTACAAGTGTGAAATTTGCTGTAAAACATTTACTAGTGCAAATAATTTAAAGGTGCATTTGCGGACTCATACCGGTGAAAAACCTTACGAGTGTGAAATTTGTTTCAAGACATTTACTGTAGCAAATATTTTGAAAAGGCATTTTAGAACACATACTGGGGAAAAACCTTACACTTGTGAAATTTGTCTTAAGCTGTTTTCTCAGCAAGGTCATTTGAGAAGTCATATGCGAACACATACTGGGGAAAAACCCTACAAGTGTGAAATTTGCCTTAGGCAGTTTTCTCAGCAAAGCATTTTGACAAAGCATATAAACGTACATACTGGGGAAAAACCTTACAAGTGTGAAATTTGCTTTAAGCAATTTGCTGCCGCTGATAATTTAAAAAAACATTTGCGTACACATACTGAGGAAAAACCTCACAAGTATAATTAGGACATTTACTACAGAAAATAATTTTAAAATGCATTTGAGGACACGTACCTGGAAAAACCTTACTTCTTATTGCGTATTCTCCTTTTGAAGGTTGGCGATCCAAATGGCAATTATAGCTTTAGAAACTGCTGAACGAAAGATTTCTGTGGATGAGCGGTTAAACCATCTTCTCAGGTCTTTCATCCACAAGTTATGGCGCCTTCCAACTGATCTTTTGCCCTGCACTTTATCTTCGAAATAAACCCCGTCATCTAAAATACAAGTTCGACGAAATTTTACGCGAGCATGGCCATATTCCTTTGCGTTTACCTCCGTACCATCCTGACCTAAACCCGATTGAATTTATATGGGCTACAGTCAAAAATAATGTAAGCCAGAAAAACGTTACATTTAAATTAGCTGACGTTCAAACTTGACGGCTGAGGAAGAGTTCAATAAAATTGATGCAAATGAGTGGAAATAACGATGTGACCATGTCATTAGGAAGGAAGATGAATACATGGACAGCGAGATAGTGGTTGATAACGCCATGGAAGTAGCTCCTATTATTATAAATATTGACAGCGAATCTTCCAGTACAGAGTTTTCTTCTGATGATGAAGATGAAGAAAATTAACCATTAGAAAATTATTTTCAGTTACTATTTTTCTACACTTGATACTCGTTTTAGTGTTATAATAAAACCAAAATATCAAAATTAAATAATTACTGTGTTACATTTATTTATACAATACCCTCCATTTAATATGAAAGACAATATCAACGTAGTTTTATTTGTTAATTAAATTCAGTCATAATTATTATTGTGTTTGTATGTTAAATTAAAGAGATATTAGAAACCAGTGTCTTTCTATTTAAATTGACTAAAAAAATAATCATAATAATTGAAGGGTCCACGGGAAAAACGTGTTCGGTCACATTTTGTAACTTTTACAGGAGAGCTAAAATAGTGTTATAATCTTGTATAGAAAATTCTAAAATGATAGTAAATATATTATTAAATACCTAATGAATTTTGAAACAATTCAATAAAAATTCAATTATATCGTCATATGGCACTTAAACAATAAAAACTAAACAAAGAACATTTTGGACTTGCTAATAATGTGTTTAATCCATTGTGATAACTCCACGTAAGTGATTAGCCCAACTATTATACCTTGAAATGAAGATTGAATTTTCAGAATGAAAGATAGGTCAGCTTTAAATAACTAAACACAAAAATTACAAAGCACAAGATATTTTATTCAGAATCTACTTTACAATATTACGTTTTTTGTTTGGCTTCTTTTGATTTTCAGAGTAATATGGGAGATTGGTAAAATATTGTCTTGCAGCATTCCCACAGAATTGTTTAAGTACTTGTAAATAATCATACTTCGGCTTTGATATCGGTAGGCGATCTGAAAATAAACGCAAACATCACCTATTTTGTTTGAATTTTACTTTGATGGTCCTACGAAAAAGATCACTAGTATTTAGACGTACCTTGATAAGCCTGTTCAGGGTAGAACAATTCTCCATCCTGCAGAAGAGGTTGTCGATCAGTTTTACGTCTAACGTCAGATGATATCCAAGGCCCATTGTAAGTGTCTCTATGAAACAATTTGATTACTTCTTTTGTTATTTTAGCCTCACGAGTTGGTCTTGTAGGAAATGGGCATTTGTCCTTATATTTTGCTTTTAAAAAAGAGGTCCAATCTCGTATCATATCCTGCTGAACTGGAATTATATTGAATGGGGTGGGGTTTGATCGTGCTGCTCTAAAAACGTCATTCCATTCATTTTTGGTCTCAACTATGCTTTTCTTGTTGACCAAGGAAGTATTTTTGTCGCATTCCAGATAAGAATGTCCTCTGATGTGAAACGTTATTAAAATTTTGTCTAGTCTGTCAATGCCATGAACTAAGTGATACAGGAACAGAAATACAGGGTAATTTTTGTTCTGTCCCGAACATGAGTCACAAAATATTTGAAAATCTCTTACATTCGAATTAAGAACTTCACTCATGTAGTGATTCAAAAAGCTTCACTTCACATGCGCCCTTATTTCCTATATCTTCGGCGTATGTGTAGAATATTGCATTCCGGTTTGAAAGTTGATGTATATTAAAACTGTAAAAGGACAACTGTCGCTTATAATATACATCATTGGATGTAATGTTTGGAACCGGTAAATTCTTCTTGTAGTCCATACATACACATTCTTTGTTAGGATCTGATTTACATAGTTTTCTTGCCTTTCTTTTCCTTGTATAAAACGTCACTGCTCTTAATTTATGAAACTTATTTTCATTTCCAAGGGCAGTAATTTCACCCTCAATCACTTGTTTCTGATCGTCACTAGCTTCAGTAAGTTTAAGAAATTTCCGTTTCTTAGAATAAGAAACGAGGAAGTTCGTAGACGAACCGGAGTGGAAGACATTATCGAACATATTACAAGGCAAAAATGGAGATGGGCAGGACATGTTGCAAGAATGAAAGACGACAGTTGGACAAAAAAATTGCTTGAGTGGACACCACGAGCTGACAAGCGAAGCCGAGGAAGACCCCCAACGCGATGGACCGACGACCTCAAAGAATCGTGACCAATTGGATAGCAGAGGCACAGAACAGAAGCAGATGGAAAAGTCTAGAGGAGGCCTCCTATGTTCAACAATGGACAACTCAGGGCTGATTGATGATGATTTGTCACATATTGAACAAGTATCTGTTCGGGGGTATCCAAAAGAAAGATTAAATTTATTCTTAAAGATTTTTCTGTAACTCTCATACGATACAGGAAGATTGGGATATTTTCCTTTGTAAAGTTCATAGCATTTAGATATCGATAAATCTTCAGGTAGGTAAATTTTTTACTATCGTTGAGGCCATAATAGCTTCTTATGCCTCTAAATGAGTTTATACGGTCATAGACTGCCTGTTTTTTCTCATCACTCAATCTTTGGTGCCGATTTAAATGGCGACCTCTTTGGTCCCTAGGAGACAAGCCTTTTTCTTTTAAAGAATTTTGTATTGTATCTAGCCTACGTCGTGAAATACCATGTAAGGATATGAAAGCCTTCTTGCAAACAGGAACTTCCTGCATAATATTGCCTCGTTTCACTCTTACTAAATATCTAAAATTACAGTATCTCTACTTTTTGGATCGTCCTGTCTTCTACGAACAACCAATGTTACTGAAATAAGAGAGGTTAGATATGATGACTGTTCGTTCCAATAGCCTAATAGATTAAAATCTTTTATATCCTACTCCTATCCTCGGACGGAATAATTTTAAAACAACCAAACATTGAGCAGTTACAATCAGGACCTGTTTCATGACTACTAGCTAACATTCTTTTGTTTACATCAGTTAGTCTACCAAAACTATGTTTTTTCTTAGAAGTTTTACCTGACGATGGCTTCTCTCTCTCATCACCACTATTATCTACACTGTTAATTTCCATTTTTCCTATTTAATACTGACTGATGCTCACTCAAAAACAACCAATAGCGAACTGATGCAATGGCTCCAAGGAAGCACTGAACACGTTCTTTGCGTTTAGGCAAGCGACTAAGCACACTCTTTTCGTGTGTCTCCAAATTAGAAACGGAAATATCTCACGGACTGAACACGTTGTTTGCGTGTGATGTAGACAGGTTCGTAGTACTCGCATTGAACTACCAGAATGCGTTATAAAACAAAATTCCAAAAAATTTTCCCGTGGACCCTTCAATTTCATCTTTCTAATGATATATTAAAGCTTGCGAAAAAATATTACTACTTTTTTAATTGTGTACTATACCGTTACGCCTCTGAAACTACTTAACAGAAATAGTAAACCGATAGGAGAATCATGGCGTAAACAATCTATTTCTCAGTGACGTTGTGCGTATTCCGTCGCCCAGTTAACTGGCATTTGCTGTAATTACATCTCCATCTTATAATATCATCGCGTTCAATGAGAATATTTTTTCGACTTCTCTTCAAGTGCCTACAAAATAATAAAATTTACATTTGAATAAAGCTCTTTATCTTCTAATTGATTGCTTAACTCAGACACAATATTAAGACTTTTGTGTTGCACTTTTTATTTATTATATGAAGGGGTTAGAATACAAAGGGTACAAGTACCTTTGACTTATAAAATGAGATATATGTACTCCTGAAAACTAGATACAATTATTTATTGGAATACATAGGATCCAAGTGCATTTTCTAACTCCTAACGCCACCTTTTGGGTACTAGAAAAAGTATGTGAATATAATTGTAGATATCCTTAGAATACAACGGATGTAAGTGTACTTGTACCCTTTGTATTCTTACTTAATCAGCCTTGGATGACTTTAATATACCTTACTTTTAGTACAATACTTTGAATTATTGTTTTTGTGTTCATTTGTTAATTAGCTAAAGCTAAACTAAAACGTTTCAACTAATAGATAAATATTACTACTGACGAATCATAACAATGGAGAGCGACGAAGGTAAGTTTTTTGTTTAATTTTAAACAATAGTATTACACTATTCACATTTATTTTTCCTAAATTTTGTGAGGTTATTTATTTTTGTTTCCAGATCCTTACAAAACCGATGAAGATGACTCGTACCACCCTTCTGGGAGCAGTACTGATAGTGAAAGTGGTTATAGGAATGAAGCCAACTCTATAACAAATGAGGCAATGTCATCCGTGAGTAGTCTATCTTCTAAAAAAACTAGAAAACGGCAAAGGCACGAATCCTCATGGAAAATTAAAAAACGTCAAAATCTACGAACCCACGGGAAAGAGTATGTGTGCCGTAAAATTAAATTACACGAGGCCAAATCTTTAGTCGCGTATCCACATCAATGTCGTTAGAAAATATATCTCAAAAAGACAGCAATTATTTAATGCGTTTTATGAACTGCCATCGTACGACCATCAGACATCATTCTTGTCGTGTATAAAAAAAGTAAGTGTTGCAAAAAGAAAAATGAACAGAAACATAAGCAAGGGTTTTAGTACACAAATTTTTTTGTTGCAAAAACGAGTGTGCAAGCCATATTTTTTAAAAACGTTTGACATTTCAAACAAAAGATTTATAGTACATCCACTAATAATTTTCCAACATAAACATGTCTTATTCTGGTATCAAAGAGACCGCCTTTCAAATCAAGGTTGTCAGACATATTTCCTAAAATTCCTAAGGTTATATTTAAAAAATATTCTCTATTCTCTATTCGTTATTATTCAATTGCTAGTCAACGAACGACACTCTTAAAAAATAATATGAACTTATTCTCAAAAATATATATATAAATTAATTAACTAGGTACTAATATTTACATGGACTCTTCACTAATGAATTAAAGCAACCGTGAACTTTGTATATATTACTTATATTCTAAGTAATTTTCGAATATTGGCAATATTGTAGTCTGGAGAGAATTTGAACGTTCGACGTTGCCCTGTTGGTGAATTTAGCGGTAATACTTTTATAGATATAATGATCGACTTTTAAGAAATCAGACAACTTTTAAGAATCCAAGTTCTCAAAAACGGTTTCAAGAATTGTATTATTTTTTTCCAAATTTCATTGATTTTATACCTTACCTGGAAACATGAAAAATTGCAGATATATTAATAATGGTATTAAGGTTATATTCACTAATTTTAAACTCATGCATTATGGCGGCAACAGCGCGAAGCGCAAAGCCGATAATTCTAATGAACACCTGTTGTCTGGCTAGGCGACACCCTAAAATATTTCCTTTTGCAGAGGCGTAGGCTTATAAGGTATAGGTAATATAAGTTATAAGTAATATTATATTTTTCTAGGATGGCATTTTTTAAGATGCATCAACTTCTGTGTTATCAATAAATAATGACAATTATGTTAATGACAGCTCTGAATTAAAAAATAAAGATTTGCACGTACAATCCCAAAGAATAGTTTTAAATATGTATGAGTGTTTGAAAAAAGAAAATATTGGGATGGCTGATAATGCAATTGTTTCGAGAATTCATGTATTAAAAAAATCGGGTATAAGACGATATATACAATTATTAAATTAGGCACAGTTACAGATCATTCCTTAAAACGAAAGCGACCAAATAAAAAATTGGGTAGGATTGACACTGCTGCAAAAGACGTTATTCAGGGAACAGTTTACAATTTTACAGGCACACTGACGATTCTTTTCAGTCCTTCTAATTAATTTCTTTACAGCTATCGCGATGCATCTTGAACACTAGTATTCATTATTATACAGTGTGTCGCATTTAAGATGAAGACAACTCTATATATCAGCTACTAAAATACATACAGATTTGACATTTTGCACAGTCATACATGTTGTTAGTGCACATTTTTTTAAGATAGTCATCTGAAATTTAAATTTTAAACGCGGCTTACTGCGAATCCACAAACAGGGTAAATTTTCGATATTTTGCTTCGCGTTAGAGAAATCGGAAAAACTTATTTGGAAAAGTTGTTCCACTTATTGTAAACGCACATACCAAATTTCATGACAAAATTCGCAATTTTAGTTTTTCAGTATTATTTGTAATCTCGATCCTAAATCTACAATTGGCTGTCTAAAGATGCATCTCGGGACAGCCAACTGTCCGTTTTAGAATCCTGACTACAATTGAAGAGCTTATTTCCAAAGTGTCTTACATCCATATAATGAAATCCATGAAATTACAGATTTTCATACAAATTTAACATACAAATTATACAATTTTACAATTTTCATATGCACTTTTAAATGGTAAATAAGAAGTTGTTTTGGTACATATAACTTTATTCTAGACTTGAAGAAATCTATAAAGTTTAAAAAAAGAAAATTTAAAAAATCGAAATTTTGGATTTAAGACACTGGAAATAAGCTCTTCAATTAATGAAAAAAGTAAAAGTGCGAATTTTGACATAAAACTTTGTTATGTGGGGTTAAAATAATATTTGGAACATCTTTTCCAAATAACTTTTTCAGATATCTCTAACTCGAAGCAAAATATTGAAGATTCACCCTGTTTGTGCATTAACAGTAGGCCGTGTTTAAAAATTAAATTTCAGTTGACTATCTTAATTGCTGGATAGACAATGTTTTAAAATTTTCTGACAGAATGAGCCATTATTTACAGATAATTGTAAAAAAATATTATGGTTTATGTAAAAACTAAATAATAAGTCCAATATTCTTATAAATCACTAAAATTAACAAGCTTTAATTTGAAAGAATTAATTTGTTATTTATTCGGTGTTGTGAGCCCGCTCCCATTTGAAAAAAAAACTGATTCCGTCCTTTGAAGAGTCCTATTCAAAAATGCCCCGTTTAAACAAATCGAAGGTTAAAGGGTGCCGGACATTTTTGCCGGAAACAATTCAAATTCAAAAGATCACCTTTTTCTGCTACGGAAAATATTGCTCCGATTTCTCACCAAAATCAATGTTGATACTTTAGTTTAGATACTCTTGAATCTCAAAAATACTCATTTACATATTTTTCAAGCCTCGAAAATGCATATTAGGTATCGCATTTTTCGGATTTTAAATCGCTTATATCTCCAAAACTATTAACTTTTGAGAAAAATGACATAGATCTTATTTAGAGTCACCCAAAAACCTAAAAAATATTTTTTGGAGCACAAAAGGTGATATTTTGAATTTGTTTAAAAAATTGTTTAAACAATTTCTGCCCAAAAATTGAGAAATTTTCCTGAATATAATTATGTAAAAATTAATAAAAATTATATGATTTTTCTTGAAATATGCGTTTGATAACTGATCCCTTTTCTTAATTTCCACGCCAATGGTCGGCATCGACATCAAAGAACCTCAAAAGCCGACGCTTGGCAAATTGACAATGGAAAAAGTATACATTTGTATGCAAAAAGAACAGTGACCTTGGAATAGTTGAACCAGATAAAAGAGGTAAAGGACTGAGCAATAGAAAGATCAGTGGAAACGACACAAAATTGATTACTGATTACATCAACAAATTTCCGAGATACAGAAGTCACTATTCTAGGAAAGACAATACCGCTTCAAGGTATTTGTCTTCAGAGTTAAACGTACAGTGTATGTATAATCTATACAAAGAGATCTGCCTTGAAGATAATAGGACCCCAGTCAAGTTATCTTATTACAGATATGTGTTCAATAATCATTTCAATTTACGATTTCATAGACCACATTCTGATACCTGTTCCAGATGTGATAAGTACCAAAATATTATTAAACACTCAACAGATCAAAGAAATGTCGCTGAAACTAAGGTTCAACTATCTGTCCACCAACATAAAGCTGAGCTAGCCTGTGAAACAAAAAAAAAGATATAGATACCTACATATCTTCAGCAGATACCTTAGTTGTATGTTTTGATCTGCAACAAACTTTACCCACTCCGCTGATCACAACATCTAAAGTGTTTTATTTGAGGCAGTTGTGGACATATAATTTTTGTGTTTACGATTTGTTGCACAACAAGGCTCATATGTTTACGTGATCTGAAAATATTGCTTCGAGAGGGTCACAGGCAATAGGATCGTGTCTTCTGCAGTTCATCAAAACTTATTGCCTACAGTGATTCCTGTGAAGGGCAAAATAAAAATAAATATATAAGCAAATTGTTCATGTTTCTTGTACAAGCTACTCACTTAGAGGAAATCCACCATAAATTTTTAGAACCTGGACACACGTATATGGAATGTGATCGTGCATTTTGCTCTTATTGAACACGCCAAAAGAAAAAAATCCGCAAGTATTTATCCCACAACATTGGACTTCCGTTATAAAATCATCTGTAAGAAGTTTTGTTGTGCATGAAATGACTCAACAAATGTTTTTTACATTCCAAACATTAAATACTCTAATAAACGATCCAAAACTAGATGTGGAAAAAAAGCCTCTATATTTTAGAAAGATAAACCACTTTAAATACTCTAAAGATGCTGCAATATTTTCATTTCAATTTAAACATATTCTTCAAGAGGACTTTCCGTTTTCTAAATGGGTATCCGTTTCACCAAGAGGTCGACTTTCCCTCAAATTAGAGAATATATTGTCCACAAATACCGACGATATAACGATTACCACAGCAAAGTGGAAGGATCTCCAAACATTACTTGACTATATACCACCTGTCTATCATCAGTTTTACAAGGATCTACCTCATAAGGAACAAAAAAAGAAAGAGACAAAAGCAAGAGAGTCTACAACTAGAAAGTCCAATAATGTGACAGCTTTAACTTCCAGGGTGGCGCATGAATCAGATTCTGACAACGATATGGATGATAGTGCCATAATTGACTCTAGTGACCTAATTGACGATTATGAGAATGTATAGTAAAATATGTGTTATTATGTGAATAAAATTTATAATAGCCTATAGATATTTTGTTTCCACCTGTTACTAATGCTGAAATAATGCTGGAATACAACGGGTACAAGTAACTTTTTTGTATTTTTTATGGAAAAAAAGCTTTAAATTTTTATACTACTAATGCTAGAATATATCATTTGTCTTATATTTACCTTCTTTATCGAAATTGTAAAGTTTTTTTAACTGCAGATTTTACTGTAGCAAATTAAGTTTAAAGCCAGTTTACTCAATATATTGGAATTAGTACTTATACCCTTTGTATTCTAACCCCTTCATATATTTGTGGCTAACCCACATTTACTTTCACTTAAAATTTTATTTAAAGTGGGCATTTTATTCTTGAAAAAGAAGCTGTGTACTATCTGTCGTACAGATGTTTTAACTCTTTCATGGTATGTTGCAAAGATAGAAGGTCGACCGTCAATATTTTTAAGACATCTTACTGTTCCAGTCCGCTTATCTTCCTTAATTGTTCTGTAAATAGTTGAATTCGAAACACCTTAAATTAGTATATTACTTTAGTAAGTCTTGATTTTAACAATAACTATTCCGCAAAACAAACCTGTTGCCTGTTTTATTTTTGCTGTGGCTGTTATTTTCATTCCAGGATTATCAATTTTTATTTGTTTGTACATGTTTAGAATGCATTGTTTTCTGAAAAGAACTGTTTTTTATGTAAATGCAAACGAAAATCTAACAAGTAAAGGACGCAGAAAATACAAAAAAATATAAATTTTGAATTTTAAAATGTCATTATTGTCAAAATGTCATAATTTAGTGGAGTAAACTTGCCTGCGGTTGGACCAATTACAAGCAAGTATTACAGCGCGATAAATTTGAATTAATCCTCCTGGTTAAAAAACAAACCATAGTAGACCAAGTAAGCGAAGATTCTTTTTTACAACATCTTTATGTATAACATTTTACTGCTATTGTCTTATTCAGCGCTGCTCAACAAGTTATCGATTTATTCCATCCATCCAATGGCGCTACAGCCCAAATCGGGCCTTGGCCTCCTTCAACAGGCTTCTCCAACCATCTCTATTTACCGCTGTTCTTTTCCATGAACGCGTTCCCAGGCAGTTCCTGGCATCCTCATCGACTTCGTCTTCCCATCTCTTTTTAGGTCTTCCAACAGGTCTTTTTCCCTGCATTCTTGCATTTAATAATTTTCTGGGGATTCTATTCTCATGCATGCGGACCACGTGCCCTGCCCATCGTAATCTCTGCAGTTTAGTATGTTGTGCTAGAGGTGGTTCGCTATATTGCTCGTATATTTCTCTATTGTACCTAATTCGCCAGTTGTTGTTTTCACTTATTGGGCCCAGGATCCTACGTAATATTTTTCTTTCAAACACATCTAATGCATTGGCAGATTTCTGTGTCACCACCCATGTTTCGCAACCATAACTTACTATGGGCCTGATTATTGTTTTATAGACCCGGAATTTTGTTTTCCGGTGTACGTCTCGCGATTTGAATATGTGGCCCATCGCGAAATAGGCTTTATTTGCCAGCACAAGCCTTCTATTTATTTCCGGTTCTTCTTCATTGCTTGCGACCAGATCCATTCCTAGGTATGTGAATCTATTTACATGTTCTATATCGTCAATAAAGTGTTGTTGCACCGGTCTATTTGATCTGGTTTGTATGAGTAGTTTTGTTTTATTTGTATTTATTGCTAGCCCTACTGCTTCTGCACTCTGTTTCAACTCAACGTAGGTTTCTTCCGCTGCATTCATTGTTCTGCTCATTATGTTTATGTCATCTGCGTATGCTGCTAATTGGGTAGACTTGTTTGTAAGTATGTTATTTCCGCTCACCGTCAACCGTCTAATTACATATTCCAGAACAAGATTAAAGAGCGTTGGAGCTAGTCCGTCGCCTTGTTTCAGTCCTTGCGTTATCGTAAACGCATCAGTGATCTGTCCCTGAATACATACCTGTGCTTCTGTTTCTGTCATTGTCATTTGCACTAGTCGTATTAATTTTGATGGTATGCCAAATTCTTTCAGTATATTAGGTAGAATTGTTCTATCTATTGAATCATAGGCTTGTTTAAAATCTACAAAGAGATTGTAAACGTCCATGTCATATTCCCATGCTTTGGCTAGTATTTGTTTAACTGTAAATAGTTGGTCAATGGTAGATCTATTTTGCCTAAACCCTGCTTGATATTCCCCGATGATTTTTTCCGTGAGAGGTTGTAGTCTTCGATTAATGATGTTTGTGAGTATTTTGTATCCCGAACAAAGTAAAGAGATGCCTCTATAATTCTGACACAACAGTTTGTCTCCTTTTTTATGAATAGGGCAGATTATACTTTTCTTCCATTGTTGGGGAATTTCTTCTTCTATCCATATCTCTCGTATTAGCTGGTACATCTGTTGTGTCAAATTCCTTCCAATGCCAATCGATAATAAATATCGATTTATTATCTAAATTAAATATAATAATGTCGTATTTATACAGTGAATTTATTAACAAATCTCTTTTAATGATTTTTGTTTAATTTTTTATAACTTATAATGTAGGTTTGCCAAATAATCAAAGGATGTTGATTGTTACTAGAAAAATAAGGTTCCATCCACACATATTATTAAAAATGATTCATATTTTATTATTTTTGTAAACTTAAAAAGTAGTTGAATTTAGTAATTATTTTTTTGCGAAGTTAGTTTCTTTTTGACGTGACTGGAAAGAAGAAGTGGCTGGAAATTACTATACAACCAAGGCCCAAGCACACGTACTCATAGCCTTTATAGTAAACAAACGTAAACTAAATAGAATCTTGCGAATTACCGACAATCAATATTTATTTATTTGCACCATATAATGTATTGATAACAGATAATAAACTTATTTAGTGTACAAAATAAAAAATATTTTGAGGAAATAAGTTCCACAAAAATAAGAAGTGACCAGTCAATCAGAAAAGGTCTTAAGGCCCTATGACACTATGCATTTTCTTATATCGTTTCTGATATAACAAGTATACACACAAATGTACGTGCAAGAAACGATACAAGAAAACATAAATAACTTTCTATATAAGAAATGATACAAGAAAATGCATAGTGTCATACGGCCTTTCCGGGTGCTTACCGCATACTTAATTATTGTTGACGTTTTACTAGGATAGAATCAACATAAACTTTGGTTTTGTTTATGTTACAAAATAAGTATACTTCCCTATGCAAAGAGAATTTAGCAAAACAAATACATGATACTAAAAAAAAGCAAATATTAGTAATTTCCAACAATTCATTCAGTTATGCTAAGTATTCATGTCCTGCAGAACAACAATAGAACTATATTTAATAAAATAAACAGCGTGATTAATACAAATATTTACTTAGAATATGTTAAATTATAACTGAAAAATATTTTTTAAATATAAACTCCCCAAAATTTTATAGGTTTAGTATACACTTCCAGTCTTAGTAAAACAATGATTGGCGCATCCCCTAGTGACCGGGCGCGTAACTATATATACATGGCGCTAAATTCAAAAGTTTAGTAATATTACCTAGGATTGTGAACTCATTTTAAAGTAAAGGAAAATCGATATAATCATAAAATAACAAGAAATATCCTTATTCTATACGATAATAAATATTTTTCGTATACTTTTTGGGTTTTCTTGTTATGTTGAGATTATATTTATTTTCCATTACATTAAAATGCCAAAGTGGTTAAAAAAATTAAAGAATAAAATATAGAATAAAATCTTTATTTATAAAAATGTTACAAGAAATGTTATATGTGTTACAAGAAATATTAATAATACAAACCAAGTGTAGTATAATTTAGTTTTCTTAATGTTATAACAAGAACTGGTCAGTAGAGATGTGTAGTTCACCATCGAAATAGTTCAAATGAACGATTCTTTCAACTGAAATAATTGAACTAGTTCATTAATTTTCATAGAACTAGTTTATTGCGAACGATTTGCATTATAAACTGTGTCTCAACTTCTAAAGAAGAAAATAATGAATGAATGAGATCATATATTTATTATTTTGTGAATGGGATGGACTGACTAGTTTAAAAAAAAAGAAATGCTGATTAGCGATTAGCCTCACATAACATATAATAATTCTTATGAACGTGACAATAACATAAACAGTCTTATTTTAATGTCATAATGGTTCGGATCTTATGCCCATGTATTGGCTTGGAAGTTGCGATGCTGTGTTGTTTCTTAGATTGTAATAATTTTGAAATAAAAATTTTTAGTTGTGGTTAAAATGATTGATGCATTTACATCAAATAATACATATAATTTTATGTAAAAGTGAGAATGAAAATGTGTTATTTAATGTTCCTAGAAAATCATTTCCTAAAATGGCTAATGTAGAAATTATGACTTCTTTGATTTCCAAAAAACGTGACAGCATTTCATATGTGGAATTTCACCGAGTAACATCTTGTTTTAATTTTAACGCTGGCAAATTCATCTGCTCTTGGGTTTGCTTTAGCTTGGTAAGGCCCTGTGAGCTTCTTTTAAAAAACTCGACTACTGATTTGACTTTTTTTATTGTCTCCTCAATTTCTTTTATACCTTCTTGAACAGCTAAATTCAGGGAATGTGCAAAACACGATAAATGGCTCCACTGGCAACGCCGCACTGCTGCTACAATGTTACATCCAATAAAAATTTCGATAAATTTTCAACAGTATGTGGTTTACCGCAATTTACACAATCTAATAAACCCGAAGACAATTGAAAATCCTCACTGAAAAAATGAACGGTAACAGCAATAAAACTCT
Source organism: Diabrotica undecimpunctata (assembly GCF_040954645.1). Taxonomy (NCBI): domain Eukaryota; kingdom Metazoa; phylum Arthropoda; class Insecta; order Coleoptera; family Chrysomelidae; genus Diabrotica; species Diabrotica undecimpunctata. The sequence goes on along the minus strand of NC_092811.1, from coordinate 9,797,301 downwards.
CGTTGTTAACAGAGGTCCATAAGACTGTTGTTAAATTCACAGCACTGGCACTTTTTAAACGGTTTTTTAACTTTTCTAGTTCTGAAAGATATAGATTTGGTATAAAACTTTCTGCTATGGTTTTCCTTGTGGGCAAAGAATATCTAGGATATAACATTTTGACAAACTTTTTAAATTCGATATCCTCCACTATAGAGATAGGCTGGTACTCTTTGACAATCATCCTAACTAACTGTAAATCCAAATTTCTAGCTTTTTGACTGTGAACGGGTCGAATTACATAGTCCCTGATAGGAACAAGGGGAGTAGGAGCAGGCTTTTTCTTAAGAATTATAACTGCTTTCTCTTCATCTTCCCCTACTTGTCCTACTAGCGAAACTGATTTTGACGTTGAAGCTTGAGGTTCTTAAAATGTATTTTCTGATTTTTCGGGTCCTTTTTCTATGTATCTCTCAACATTGAGATATTTGAGATTGATAGCAGGGTGTTTCATTCTTAAATGTCTTGATAAATTGCCCAGTGAACCACTTGCAATACTAATATCACATGAAGAGTAATTACACTTTGCAGATTTTTGATTTTTATCGTTTTTCTCGAAATGATCCCATAAAAAACTTCTATTTCGTCTGTTACTCATCTTTTGGGATTGATTAAGAAAATAAATTATTATAAAGAAAAACTAAATAATCATAAAATAATTTAAAACATTTAAACCTAAACATACAATCGAAAGAAATGGTTCCGAACCCGAACTACTTGTACGGTAGTGAAAGACTGACTGAAAACCGAAGGAGCTTGTGTGATGATTGAGACGAGACATCTGGCAAATAGTTATATTAGGGTTGGATTTCGATTTCGTTCCTACAAATAGTTCTTTCGCGAACTAGTTCACTGAACTAGTTCATTTTTGTGAAATAGTTCTCTTGAACTAGTTCGTCTAAAAGAACTAATAAGCACACCTCTACTGGTCAGTATTTAAATAATTGTTTTGTCATTCTTATGTCAAGTTTTATGTGAATAAAAGCCTAATTCTGCAAAAGGCACTTTACTACAATTTTATTCGCATAAATTTACAATGGAAAAGTACTTTAGACCAGATAAACTAGAGGTTGATCCAAACTGTCAAACTTCCACCAAAGAATTCAAACATAGGTATATAACATTCAAGAATTTCTTAGAAAGCAATTAATTTAAAGATAAATCCCTAGAAGGTAAAGATAAGTATATGTTTTTAATAAATTTAGTCTATGATTACATAAGCGAAGCAATCAACCTGGAAAACCAATTGCTTTTTTCACACGTGCCCTCACAGATTCTGAATGAAAACATTATGCAATTGAAAAAAAATACTTTTTCACTTATTTACATGGGCGAAGCATACACAAGAAAAATGACCCCGGTAAGAATTTACTGCTAACATTTTATATGGTTGCCGTTAGCGTTTAGTTCAATTTGTAGATTCTTCTTCTTCTTTAGATGCAAATCCACTAATGGATGTTAGCGATCACATTTTCCATTAATTCTCTATTTCTTGCAATATGTATCAGAGATTGTATGTCGTTAATCCCTGTCCATTGCCTTATGTTTCGGAGCCAGGACATTTTCTTGCGTCCCATTCCTCTCTTGCCTTCAATTTTACCCTCGATTATAAGTTGGAGGAACTGGTATTTTTCATTTCGCATGATGTGACCTAGATACGACGTTTTCCTTTTCTTGATGGTTTCGAAAAGTTGGCGTTCTTGGTTTATTCTTTTAAGGACATCTATATTTGTGACTTTCGCTGTCCATGGTATTTTTAGGATACGGCGATCGAGCCACATTTCGAAAGCTTCTAATCTGTTTATATCCCTCGTTTTGAGTGTCCAGCCCTCTACGCCATATAGCAGCACTGACCACACGTAGCACTTAGTAAACCTTAGTCTCAGTTGAAGATCGAACTCTGAACAAGTCAGTACCTTCTTGAATTTTACGAAAGCTTGTCGAGCTTGCTCAATGCGACATTTTACTTCCCTGTCCGATGCCCAGTCTTCAAAAAGCCACGATCCCAGGTATTTAAATTTACTCACTCTTTCAATGGACTTAGTATTCAGTGTTATGGTGGAGTTTTCAAGTGCATCCAAGTTTCTGGAGATGATCATAAATTTGGTTTTTTTGGTATTAATCTCTAATCCCATTCGCTTACTGTATTCTCCGATTATAGTGACAAGTTGTTGAAGATCGACTATGTTGTCACAAATTAAGACACCATCATCAGCATATCGTATGTTGTTGATCAGTACTCCATTCACTTTGATTCCCATCTTTGCATCCTCCAGAGACTCTTGAAATATGGCTTCCGAATAAATGTTAAATAAAAGAGGGGAAAGCACACATCCCTGTCGAACGCCGCTTCTTATATGTATGGGTTTGGATATAGAATTGTCTATTTTTAACTGTGCCGTTTGATGCCAGTACAAGTTTTCAATGCATCTTATGTCTTTTTGGTCTATATCAACTTTCTTGAGGATCTGCATTAACTTGTGGTGTTGGACACGATCAAACGCTTTTTGGTAATCTAAAAAGCATAGGAACACATCCTTCTTCTGATCGTAACAATTTTGGACCAGCACCTGTGTTGCTACTATTGCTTCTCGTGTTCCTAAACCTTGCCTAAACCCGAACTGGGAGTCACTGATGTCCCATTCACATTTTTTGTATACTCTTTGATGTAGTATTTTTAAGAATATCTTTAAAGTGTGACTCATCAGGCTAATGAGTCTGTGATCCTCACATCTTTTTGCATTGACTTTCTTGGGCAGGGGAATAAAGGTAGAGCGTAACCACTGTTGAGGATAGCAGCCAGTTTCATAAATTAAGTTAAATATTTTGTGTAGTGCTGAAATTCCCCTTTCATCCAGTAATTTGAGTATTTCTGACGGGATTTCATCTGGTCCAGGTGCCTTATTGTTTTTTGAATTGAATATTGTATAGTCACTTTATATTGTATAGTCCTTTATTTGTAGATTAGTCACTTTTAATTGAAAATTGTTCAACTATAAATCAAAATTTTTTTTTAAATATGGACAAAATTCCTTTGGTTGTGCAAGATCTGATCAGACACAATGATGTATGGAAACTCTTTTAAAATAGTAAAAATGTTTTTTTATTTAGATTTTCATGCCAAAAATGGATTCATTTAATCGTTTAAAAGAATTTTTAAACATATTTTCAAATGTTTGTTCAGATTACCTCGCTGTGAAAATTGCTTAAGACAAATTTCACACTTATAAGGTTTTTCCCCAGTATGTGTTCGCAAATGTATTTTTAAATCATTGGCTCTAGTAAATGTCTTAAAGCAAATTTCACACTTGTAAGGTTTTTCCCCAGTATGTGTTCTCAAATGCATTTTCAAATTAGCTGCCCCAGTAAATGTTTTAAAGCAAATGTCACACTTGTAGGGATTTTCAGTATGATTTCGGACATGAATTTTCAAACAATATGCTCTGGTAAAGGTCGCAAAGCAAATTTCACACTTGTAAGAATTTTCCCCAGTATGTGTTCGCAAATGCCTTTTTAAATCACTGGCTCTAGTAAATGTCTTAAAGCAAATTTCACACTTGTAAAGTTTTTTCTCAGTATGTTTTCGGACATGAATTTTCAAATAATATGCTGTAGTAAATGTCCTAAAGCAAATTTCACACTTGTAAGGTTTTTCCCCAGTATGTGTTCGCAAATGCTTTTTCAAATGATATGCTAAAGTAAATGTTTTAAAGCAAATTTCACACTTGTGCGGTTTTTCTCCAGTATGTCTTTTCTTATGTTCTCTCAAATGGTTTTGCTGCGAAAACTTCTTAAGACAAATTTCACACTTATAAGGTTTTTCCCCAGTATGTGTTCGCAAATGCGATTTCAAATTATATGCCGAAATAAAAGTTTTAAAGCAAATTTCACACTTGTAAGGTTTTTCCCCAGTATGTGTTCGCAAATGCATTTTCAAATTATATGCTGAAATAAAAGTTTTAAAGCAAATTTCACACTCGTACGGTTTTTCCCCAGTATGTCTTTTCTTATGTCCTCTCAAATGGTTTTGCTGCGAAAACTTCTTAAGACAAATTTCACACTTGTAAGGTTTTTCCCCAGTATGCGTTCGCAAATGAATTTTCAAATGAATTGGTTTATTAAATGCCTTAACGCAAATTTCACACTTGTAGGGTTTGTCTCCAGTATGTGTTCGCAAATATATTTGTTGATGATTGTGGTATGAATGTTTAGGTGATGTTTTTTTAGTTTCCATTTTATTGCTGATTTGGGGAAAACCTAAAATATAAAACAAACTATAAAACTTTGTTTTTTTGCTGCAAGGAAAAATTTTTTGTAGAAACTAACAATAGGAATAAAAACAAATGTCTATAAGAAATAAACATAGTAATATGCAATCTAAATTAAGCAAGTTTACCTTTTACAATTTACTATTTTAAGATATAAGCAATTATATATTCACTTAACAACATACATAAACAATATAAAATATTTGTCAATAAAAGATTAGATTACTGATTGTCAAAATTTAAGTCATAAACGTCATCAAATGAATAACAATATTAAATCATCTGTTTAAATTTTTTACATACTCCTCATTTTAAAATAATATATAAATACAATCATTATTTTTAAATATATTATTTAGTTTGTATAATAGTTAAATTTATTATCAAATGATATTTATACTCAGTGACATTCGAAGTGTTACACCCAAAAGGAATAATTACTTGAACTTAATTTTTTGCAACAGAATGACTATATTTAAAATATGCTACGATAACACTATATATATATATATATATATATATATATATATATATATATATATATATATATATATATCGTAATATTTAAAGTCTTGGTGCGCCAAGCAATAATTAGCTAATTAATTTTTTAATTTTTTTGATTAATTAAAATTATTTAAATGATATGATTATGACTCTATCACAATTTTTAATTCTTTTATCTCAGGGTTAAATTCGTGCTTCAATATCTATGCTATTACATGTGAAAGGTAAGGTCCAGAGAATACCGGAATAATAAAAAACACATATGATCTAACACTATATATTGAAATAAAAATAATGAAATAATTCACACTCAAAAGTTTTCAATAAACAAATCTCATATAAGGATTCTCAAAATTTTGTTCTCCGTACGTGAACAATCAAAATTAATGGTACAAACAATATTAATTGAAATCTCAAAATCCCAAACTATTCTAACTCTCCTAATCAAAATATTTATATCCTTTCTAAATTACGTGTAAAAATTGTGTTATCAATAAAAGAAAAAACTGCAGAAAACAAAAATATCTCTCTCTGATGATGAGTGGTCCAAATCCTTGTTCCTTGTAGACTGTATTATCTCCTCTCAACCGCTCCCTATGTAATCAGCAATCTTACAACAGATTGTTGCAAGTATATCGTCCTTAATGATCTCCTTCAAAAGCAACAATCATTCAAATTATGATAGCCTTTCTCCTCTCGATAAACTGAATCTTTCGTTGGCCCGAGTGAAAAATGACTCTTGGAATATCTTCTCTTTACGATAAACTGAATCTCTCGTTGGCCTGTACAGTGACTCTTGGAATATAAGTAGGAAAATATGACTTACAATATTTTGCTGCTTCAGCTTCTGTCAGATACACTAACTCCACAAAAACTCACTAACATTCAACACTACTGCTTGCTACTTCTTGGGAACCACCAGAGAACAATCACTGTTCGTCTTACAGACTTGGAAAACCAACTGATTATCTTTTTTCTCTCCTAAATCTAGCCAAACTCTCACTCCTACATACCTATCCCACCTTTTTCAATCTCCGCCAATCAAAACTCGTCACAATTCCCCCATTTTTTCATTTCGATAACAAACAAATTTTTACCTATAATTATAAATTTCCTAAAACTTATTTACAAATAATATTTTTCTATAATTCTTAAAAACTAACAAAAACCTCTTTCTAAAATCCCTTCTATTGTCTTTAATCACTGCATTTAATGTATTTGGAAAAACCCGGTTCAATTGTCTTTGGATTTCACTTAAAATTATGCGGGTCACTCAAGTATAACAAAGAAATAATTTATGTATAGCTTACATTTTGTTTAGTACAAGTAATCCAAGAATTTAATAACTTTCCTTCTTCGAAATGTTTGTTGTTTATTATCCTACTTATCTGAATTATTTTAATGTTTTTGAACTTTGAAATATTTTAATCAACCCAATATTTTTCTCGATTTTACATATCATAACAATATATATATATATATATATATATATATATATATATATATATATATATATATATATATATATATATATATATATATATATATAGCTACCAAGAATCGAACAACAAGCAAGGAAAACATTCATGAGCATGAAAACATTTTTTACAAGATCAGACCTTAGTCTGTAGCTTAGAATCAGAATGATTAGATGTTACGTTTTTTCTGTCTTACTGTATGACTGAAAGTTGGACAATGGACTCTGAAATAGAAAAAAGAATAGATGCCTTTGAGATGTATATATACAGACGAATGTTGAGAATTCCATAGGTACAAAGAGTTACTAATGTTGAGGTACTTCGTCGCATGTGTAAACAAAAAGAATTACTAAGAATAATCAAAGAGAAGAAAATGCAATACTTGGGTTATGTGTTTATAGACGAAAGATACGAATTACTTCAAGTTAGACTGAAAGGAAAAGTACAGGGCAAAAGATCAGTAGGAAGACGCCAGAACTCATGGCTGGAAGACCTGGATCGCCAACCTTCGAAAAGAGACGGCGCCATGAGAAGGAAAAGCGATTTTGACAGGGGTAGAATTATTGCGTATAGAGATATGGGATTGTCGTATCGCGAAATTGACAGTCATGCGTGTCTGTCGTGTGTTGACAAACGAAGGTAGTGGAACACGAAGAAGACGCAACCGAGGCGTACCACAGAGCGTCAAGATAGGCGCTTTAGATTACTGGCTCTGCGAGACTGTTTTGCTACTACGCGTCAAATTGCTGACCAATGGTTTGGAGTAGTAGGTAGACCTGTTAGTATGCGTACACTATACCGTCGCATTCGAGCCTTTGGACTGGTTTCATTCCGTCCACGACTAGTGCTTCCTTTGACTGCGGACCACTGTCATCACCGTTTGAATTGGTGCAGAGAACGGCAGCATTGGGTGGCAGGAATGGCGTAACGTAGCATTCAGCGATGAATCACGATTATGTATAGGAATGCATGATGGTAAGACGCTGCCGTGGAGAGCGACGAGATATCGGGTTTGCTGTTGAGAGGCATGTACACAGGAGAGTTGAAGTAATGGTTTGGGGGGCTATTGCCTAAGGTAGCCGATCACCGTGTTTATTCGAGGCAATATGACAGCTGCGCGTTATGTATGTATGTATGTTTAAATTCTATCGAACATGTATGGGATATGATGGGAAGGAGACTGTCCACTTTGCACCATTCTCCACAGACTATGGCACAGTTAATACATGAAGTTCAAGTTGCTTGGAACGAGGTGCCACAAGCAGACATCGATCATCTCATTTTGTCAATGCCTAAACTTGTACAGGAGTGTATTCAGCTACGGGATCGGCAAACACATTATTAATTTTTTTGAAGTTATACTTCTATACGCGCGTTCGACGTTGGAAATTTGTATGGGAGTGAATCGGCAAAATCATTACATATGTACGATATAGGTAAGAGAGAGACAGAAGATATATTTTCTCTCTCTTTCACGAGAATAAAAATGTTCCTTAAATAAATATATTTAATCATGGTAAATTAAATATATGCGTAAGTAAGTTATGTAAATTGTCATTTTTTAAATACTTATGAATATTGCATTTTAATTTGTATTGTATTATTATATTTAATTATATTAATAACAAAATAAACAATGAATTTTACTGCAGAGTATGTGTAAAAAAATTTTTTTTCCTTCAACTCCTTTCATACATATATGAAAATAAAAAAATACATTTTCATCAAAATATTGATTCAATCTTTCATTTACTATACTCCTATTACAGGTCAAATGTTTATATACAGCAAACGATGCATCATATATCTATATACCTAATTCTGTTTCTCTTTCTGCTCTCTCTTACCTATAGCATTACATATATAATGATTGTGCAGATTGACTCCCAAATAAATTTGTAACGACGAACGCGTGTATAGAAGTATAACTTAATTAAGCTTAAATTAAGCTCAAGAAATTATTCCTTCTGGGTGTACCACATCTAATGTCACTGAGTATATTTATATTATTTTATTACAATTGAATATAAAAGGCTATGATAACAAGTCACACCGTTTGTCCAGTAAGGTAACGCCACGTAGGAAAGAAATCTGAACTACCAACATTTGTCATTTCAATCATATTTTGTTCTTGAAACAAATTGATGATTCAAATATTAATCAGAAATTTTACTACTTCAGAGTAATTAATTTTTTCGCAAAATTGCTAAAAGTATATGTCACTGTAATGCAATATGTGTAATATACGGTGTAGGTAAAAGTTTATGGTCGGTATAGTAGAATTTAACAGGATATCTAACACAGATATAGAATCATATTTTCAGCGAATACACAAAGATAACAATCATATTTCTCCTTGTTCTCCCCTCCACATTTCTCATAGACGCCCATTAGTGAGACGATTATTTCCGATCCAGCTTATACCTAATGTTATGCTTTTATTAATTCTAATTTATTGTTTTTATTTATTTATTAAAGGTTCGACACTTATAACACTTAAAAGTTTATTTAAAGTCTTTATTTGTACTAATTTATTTTACAATTAATTTATTATAATACGTGCGTTACAATTTAAAAACGCGGCGCGCGATGTTCAGAAATTAACTAACTGTTCTTTAAAAACTTTAGTATTTATACAGGGTGTCCCAGACTAATTTACCCACGCTATATCTCTTAAACGAATAGAGATTTTCGAATGAGACAAAAAGTGGTCTATTCTACTTTTAATACACTTAAATACGGCATAGAAAAAATCATCCCCTAAATATTAGTCCCTCAGTTACAACCCCTAACTTTAATTTTTTTAATAGCACCCTGTATATTTTTTTATAGTTTTGGATGTGGTCTTCTATCGTCTATTCAACAGATTTATTAAAAATAAAATCGGTTTGTAAATAATCAAGAAATCAATATTTTTTATTTTTGTTAATGAAGTGTCCCAGATTAATTTATCCAGGCTATATTTATTAACAAAATAGAGATTTTTTTAAAGGGACAAAAACCGGTCTATTCCATTTGTAATACACTTTAATGTGGCGAAGAAAACATCATCCCCTAAATATTCATCTCTTAGTTACAACCCCTAACTTAAATTTTTTAATGGCACCCTGTACATTTTTTATAGTTTTGGATGTGGTCTTCTATCGTCTATTCAATCGATTTTTTTTTAAATAAAATGGGTTTGTTAAGTATCGAGAAAATATCAGTTTATTTTTTATTTTTGTTAAAATATTCAAGATAGCGTTAAAAAATAGAATAGAAAAGAAATATTATGCTTTATTATCATTGAAAATTTTACTATTTTAACTACGTAGTATAACTTCTGACGTGCGTACGAAGTACACAGTCTTTTTATTTAAACGTTATTTTTAATTTTTCAAAATTTAACTAACTAATCTTATTTACATTAAATGTTCGAATTCTACCCACCTGCTGCAACACACATTTCGAATCGTTCCAGAAGATTTCTGGTACATGTGGCTCGAATCATTTCTGGAGTAATTTGGCGACATGCTTTTCTTATTTTTTCTTTTAATTCCTCTAAATTTTGCGGTTTTGATTGACAAACAATATCTTTTATCGCTCCCCAAAAGAAAGAGTCAAGAGGTGACAAATCACATGAACGTGCGGCCCACATAATTTCTGGAGAGTTGTTTGCTATCCAGTAGTTATCAAAACGGTTTTGTAGGTGGTCGCTAACGATTCTCGCATTATGTGGAAGAGCTCCGTCTTGTTGCCACCACATTTCTTGACGCTCATGAAGAGGAATATCTTCTAGCAAATCGGGTAGAATATTTTCTAAAAAGTCTAAATATCGAACACCTGTTAGAGTGCCGTTAAAAAAGTAAGGACCTATAACACGGCCAATAAATAAACCGCACCACATATTTATACCCCAAATATTCTGAAATCTTGTTTCTATCATCCAATGTGGGTTCACGGGAGACCAATAATTGGAATTGTGATGGTTGATAACACCATTATTGTAAAATCTAGCCTAATCACTTCACAATATTTTTGATAAAAAAAGTGGATCATCACTGATTTTTAACATCATTTTTGCAATAAACTCAGGACGTCTTTGGTCATCACCAGGCTGTAATCCTTGAACTAGGTGCACTTTAAAAGGATGGTACTTAAAATATTTGAGAATTCTATGCACAGAACTTTTTGGAATGCCACATTCACTGGCGAGGGTTCTAACAGACACCTTGGGATTAAAATTAACATATGCTAGTACATTAATAAGGTTTGGGTTACATCTTACTGTGCGTTCAATTGTACCTCTTTTATTATTAGGAAAATGTCCCTGTCTAAGTGAGCGTTCCAAATTCTTAAAGGTTTTTTCGTTTGGAATGTTTCGATTTGGAAACCTTTCTTGATATAATTGTCGGGAAATTCTCCTATTTTTTAGGCATTCTCCATAAATCAAAATGATATCAACGTACTCGTCAGGCGAAAATAAATAAGGCATATTGAAATGTTATAGATACAGAATTACAACAAATATAATTATTACTGGTCTAATATCAAACGTCAAAAATAATAATTGTTGATTTGACAGATCAAATCATGGCAACCTGAATTAAGGGTAATATCCAAGACGTAAAATAACCGCAAAAGTTTTTCAAATATTGTATTTTGTTAATTTTTGCACACTGGAAGATAACGTATGCTCCTACAAAGACCAAATTTTGAAAAATTAAAAATAATGTTTAATTAAAAAGACTGTGTACTTCGTACGCACGTAAGAAGTTATACTACGTAGTTAAAATAGTAAAATTTTCAATGATAATAAAGCATAATATTTCTCTTCTATTCTTTTTTTTTTAAGGCTATCTTGATTAATTTAACAAAAATAAAAAATAATTTGATATTTTCTTGATACTTTACAAACCCATTTTATTTTTAATAAATCGATTGAATAGACGATAGAAGACCACATCCAAAACTATAAAAAATGTACAGGGTGCCATTAAAAAATTTAAGGTAGGGGTTGTAACTAAGAGATGAATATTTAGGGGATGATGTTTTCTTCGTCATATTAAAGTGTTACAAATGGAATAGACCAGTTTTTGTCCCTTTAAAAAATCTCTATGTTGTTAATAAATATAGCCTGGATAAATTAGTCTGGGAAACTTAATTAACAAAATTAAAAAAAAAATTGATTTCTTGATTATTTACAAACCGATTTTATGTTTAATAAATCTGTTGAATAGACGATAGAAGACCACATCCAAAACTATAAAAAAATATACATGGTACTATTAAAAAAATTAAAGTTAGGGGTTGTAACTAAGGGATGAATATTTAGAGGATGATTTTTTCTACGCCATATTAAAGTGTATTACAAGTAGAATAGATCACTTTTTGTCCAATTCGAAAATCTCTATTCGTTTAAGAGATATAGCGTGGGTAATTTAGTCTGGGACACCCTGTATATAAAGCACCGTTAAACTAGAATCTCGTCGAAGGATGTCGACCTGACCCTTGGCGAATAGACTAGAAGGGCACGCCATACTGGTTTTATTCGGCCTAGGGAGACCCGTCGATCTTCTTACTAGAAAATACTCGAATGAATAAGCATATTAGTAATAAACATGTTTACAGTTCTGAATCATACGACACGTCACCATATATCGTAACACTAAGAAACAGCGGCAAGGTTGCCTTATTAGATATTTTAATTAAAACACTAAATTAATTCAAAAAATTGGCGATCAGTGGCGCGGTTATATTGCAATTCAAAACTGGATGATGAATTTAAAAACAAATTGACACAAATACTGGTACAAAATTTCTTAAATCCATGAGAAATTTACAGATTCGCATTATTATTTGACGAAATTGTAACAATTTCTAATAAAACAAGATAATTTTTGCAACATCGCCATTCATACATCCTCTTCAACGGTAAACAGAGTTAAGAGGCAGGTTGAACGGTATGCTATGTATTTTAGAAGTGAGTCATGTACGTTTTTATCGTTAACGAAACTGACTAGACTGATTTCGGTCTAGTACAATTACTAAAATCGGGTTTAGCAGAAAGATTTACAGGGATAGAACAGAGTGGCACATTGTCATTATGTACATTTATGGATTCGCGGTTTAAAATGCAGGGATTTTCTGATAAAAATGAAGCTAAAAAAACAAAAGAAAGAGTTAAGAAACTGGTTACTTCTATAATTAAAGAAAAAGAAGATTGTACTATTGAAAATCAACCCGTACAAGAAAAAAAAACCGATAAAGATGACGTAAGTGGTGTATTTTTGACGAATTAATTGGACATGACTCATCTAAACGTACACCTGTATCGAGAGATGCATAAGAAGTCGACATGTATTTGTCTGATGATATATTACCCAGAAAAAATTCGAACGGAAATTGGAACTGTCCATTACAGTAATGGAAAAACCAACGCCATATATATCCTAACTTAACTACTGTATTCATAAAATATTGTAATATTGTAGCCATCTGTTCCTTTTGAACACATGTTCAAAATCTGATTTAATTTTAAACAAAAGAAGAACACGGTTAACAACAAGTAAAGTGGAAAAACTTATGTTTTTAAATGTCAATTTAGCCGATTCGCCATTTAATAATAATATGTAATGTAAATTTAAGTACGATTTACTATTTGTATTGTTTAATTTATTTTTCAAGTTATAATAAATATATCCTTCATTAGTTTCTTTCACTTCAATACATATAAACATAAACGATAATAGCCACTATGTTTGTTTATGTACTCTTTTACTTGAAACTACTGTTAAACAATCAACTAGTGGAATAATTGAACGTTACTTGTTTACGGAAAACGGTTCAGTTGCGTTAACGCTAAAAACGTCAACTACCCACCTCTACTCGTTAGCACAGTACTAAAATCAAAAGGTCCTTACTTTAACACCGCGACGTTGCCAAATAATTATGTATGAAGCTTTTTTATTGTGGCGTCATAATGCAGTTTATTATTTTTATTGCGAATAAGGCACAAAGTGACTTTAAAATAAGCTTATTTTGATGTTTAGATTTCCAATTCGGAAATTGTACTTAAAATACGAAACATGAATAAATTTTATTTATATAAAATATATTTCCGAAGTGGAAATCAAAATATTAAATTACACTTCTTGTAAAGTAAAATTGTGGCATATTTCCAATAAAACACAGTAAGCTGACATTTAAATAAATTCGCTCAAATTTGATTATCTTAGAACATTGTTCAAATGCTAAAAAGACAATAGGTCAAATAAAACCAATAAGTTTGGCAACGTTGAACTTCCCCTCTTTTATTATTTCCACTAATGCATTTTCGACGATATAAAGGGCGGACCTAATATACCTCTCTCTTTTTAAACAGATGTTGCTCACTCCATCTCACGTAAGGTCCACACCGACCATAAACTTTACCTATACTGTACAATAATTATTAATGAATATACACTTCCTATTATTCATGATTATTCTTCCTTTTTCAGTGAAAGAAGTCTGAATAGTAAGTTTATTTGAGCTGTTAATAAGGTGTGATAGAAATTTTGAAATGGGTAGTAGTGTATTAAGGGGGTATGATTTCTAGGGAAATGAAATCTGTATCAATGAATTCTGCGTTACTTACTGACAATTGTACAATGTTTATTTTACAAATGTTTTGTGCTTGCTCCAAAAAAATATTGATAGCAGTAATATACACAATAAATTTGTCAAAGTTTGGACATCAAGGAACAAAAATTTCACATACAAGAGACATTAAAGTTGCATGAAAATTAAAACTGCAACTAGGTAAAGTATCTTGTTTATATTTGACGTCACATTTCTCATGTTTAATTTAGTGTCTCACCTGAATCATTGTCTTGTGTTTCCTTTTTAACATCTTTTATATCTACTTCTGTGGATAACTCACTCTGCATATATTGTATGTCTGTACTATTAAATCCATTATCATGTTCCTCAAGTTCTTTCTTAATTTCTACCTTAATATCCAGTTCCATTATACAGTTATGCGGTATTTAGTACCAATTACCAGTGTAGTCAGTGTAGTGTTTAAAACAAAATATATCTATGGTCTGACTACATAAACATAACCTACTTTATCTTCTTTTGCTTCTTCCTTTATTGGGTAATATACCAGGGGATAATTTGCCCAGCTAATTCAGGGGGGATATTCTCAACTTGCTCTAGACAATCAAATATTCCCATATAACACTAAACTGAAATTATTTTATATTTAATTGAAACTTCTTCTTCTTGGGCCAAACACTATAGGAAATACAATAAAACACAGGATAAAACTTTTCTCGCTTGGGGGTAGCAACCAAGCTGGATACATACCAGAAATGATAGTCAGAGAACTCAGGTCTAAAAAAAAGAGAGGAATTTGTAAGGTTATGTTATAGTAGAATATAAGAAAGGAATATATATTATAGGTTGATTTTGGCTAGATTAAGAAAAGTAATCAACAAATTTAGTCTTTGAGGATTAAGGTTGGATAGGAGAGAGCAAATCTCTATAGGAGTTTGTAGCTTTGTTTTAACCAATTCTTTGTAGAGCTCAAAATTTGGAGAAACATTTATTGGACACTCTAGGATAATATGATTTAGAGATCCAATTTGACCACATTCACAGTATGGGTTGTCCAGAGTACCTATGAGGAATAAATGAATGGAACAATGTCCTGTTCTCATCCTAAGGTGATATGCCATCTGTCTTTATAAGGAAATTGACTGAATCATGGTGATTTGTTCCATTTATTGACTATTTTACTATAAAACGACCCTTTTGATCTTTTTAAATTCCATTCTTGTACCCATCGAGTCCAAATTAGCTTTTTAATAGGAAATAAATAGTTTGAATAATGCAATTTAACTTTGGCCGGCATTTTTAGTGATCCTCCTATGTTTGCGAATTTGTCTGCAACAAAATTGCCTTTAATATCCGAATGCCCTGAAATCCATGCCAGAATAATACTGATGTTCTGTTGATTGGCTTCTATAATGCCCCTTTTGGCCATGATAGAGGTGTTTAGTTTCCATTGAGTAAGATTTTTTCTCTATCTTTTGGATAGCACTCTTAGAATTAGACAAGATTAAGGCCCTTTTGATATCCTTCTCCAAGATAAATTGAACCGCATGATTAATTGCAATACTAGGTTATGAGTATTCAAAGTCAGGATAAAAAACACCAAATCCTGCTGACATGTACTATCAACTGACCCATCTGTAAAGATTATAGTGTGAAGTGGATTGTCAAGTGAGATTCTTTGAAATTGAATTAATGCATGTTCATCACCTTTATTAGATTGCACATTCCTAATAGGGATAGAAGTTAGTTTATATTCTAATTCAAAATTGTGACATGGAAATAAGGCACTAGAAAATAAATTTGGTGTATGCTGGAATTCATTCATGATGGAAAGTAAGAGGGGAATACTTTTTTGTTCCAGTAATTATGATTTGATTGCATTGATATCTGTAATTGATTTAAATAAGATTTTTTAGGAGAAATTTAGAATTAAGCCATTCCCATCTGTACTTGAGAGGAATTTGACCACTTTCACCTAACAATGAATGAATACGGGTAGATCTCATACATCTTGTTATGATACAAATACTTATATTGTAATTTATCTAACCTGTTGATTAGCGCCTTGGGACAATCTGATAATATTGACATCCATAATCTAAATGACTCTGTATCAAACCATTATGAATTATCTGGAGAGTTTTAGGATCACTACCCCAATATGTTCCACATAGAGCTCTCATTACATTCAAGCTACAACTTACTTTTAATTCTATTAAATCCACATATGATTTCCACTTTAGGTTTTTTTGAATAACTACCCCTAAATATTTCACTGTATCCACCCATTTAATTGCATGACCTCTAATTCTTATGTTCAGAGGATTAACTTTACCATTTCCTTTTTAAAATATAATTGCTGAGGACTTATTGTAAGATATATTAAAGTTGTGTTCTAATAACCAGAGATCCAACTTTTCCATTAACAAGTTCAAAGAATTAATTAATTTAAGTAGATCAGCCCCACTAACCAAAATAACCAAATCATCTGCATGCATTATCAGATTACAAACGTTGGGAATAATCTCATATAAAAATAGAGAATAAAGATTAAATAACATTGAACTTAGAGGGGAGCCCTGAGGTAAGCCCTGAGTAGTTTTTCTTGGACCATGAATTTGACCAGTTTTAGTATGTTGACACTATCATAAGCTGCTGAAATATCTAGGAAAAGTTCTACAGTAAATTGATTCAATGAAAATCCATGTAGTATTTTAGAATTTACTTAGTAATGAAATGCATTCCATGCAACCTCTACCCCTTCTAAAACCAAGTTGCAATGGATTTAAAATATGAATATGTTCTAAAAACCACTCAATTCAGATTTTAATTAATGTTTCCAGCATTTTACCAACACATGATGAAAGAGAAATTGGTATATAATTAACTGAGTCAGTTTTATCCTTTCCATGTTTAACAATAGGTAATATAACCATTTGTTTCCAAGAGATAGGAACCTGTCCCTTCCATATACATTCATTAAAGAATTGAATTAAGAGTAATGATCCAACATGCAGTAAATTTTTTAACATAGAGTATAAAACCTGATCAGGACCCACAGCAGAATCAGTTTTAGAAAGAAGAGTATTATGATATTCATCAAATCATATGTGATTCTCAGAATACTGCAAGAGGACTGAAAAGTAATTCAAAATCTCCAGAAATAGGTAAGAGAGATGTTAAAATTTACTGGGCCTCATCTCCTCAGATAGCAATTGAGATAAAAGAGACAATTTACTACTAGAAACCTTATTAATTTTATTCCAAATATCTTTAAAGGGAGTATTTCTATTTAGTTTGCTACAATAAGATCTAAAGCTTATTTTTCGCTTTAATTTTAGAAATTTTCTAGCTTTCCCTATGAATTTTTTAGCCTTTATATAGTTTTCAACACTAGGAGAATTTTTGAATGTATTAATAGCTGAAACTCTCTTTTGTATTATATGAGCATATGAATCATCCCACCATGGAATGTGATATTTGTTATTATGAGAGGAGGTCCAAGGAATTGATGTGTCTGCCACTGATGATATATAATTGATAAAATTTTCATTGTCCTCAATTGGAAACGATAAGAAAATATACTCAAGTTTTTTATGGAAAGAAAACCAATCAGCCTTTTTGAAATCTAAGTCCTGGGTTGGGATGTCGACATGGCATAGAATGGGAAAATGATCACTAGATCCTGTATCTGGAATGGTAGTCCATCCACTAATTTTAGGTGTCACATCTATCGAAGCCAATGATAAGTCAACTACTGATTTGCTGCCACCAGGACAAACCAATCTTGTTGGAGAACCATCATTAAGAAAAATTAACTGGAGCTCTTCTGCAGTTTGCAAAATATTTCTGCCATTAACACTATCTCTTGAGCTTCCCCATGCTCTATGATTACAATTTAAATCACCCATGATAAGTAGAGATAACTTTACAAAAGGGTAGATTAGTAGCAGATAACACTTTAATTTCCTCTTCTGACAAAGATATAAAAACCCATCTGACAAAACCTTTACAAGAAATAAGATGAGTGGGAATGAAAACCTCATAACCTAATTCTTCTCAGTCCTTCCTAAGGATAAAGGAATTGGCAGATTGTCTGTCCTTGAATACTACCCCAACTCTATTTTTTCCTTTCTATCAAACTTAGCAATCTTTTTCAAACACTTACTTAGGATATGATAGTTACCCACATTACTATTTTACCCTGAACAAAGACCTCAAAGGGTATTTTCTATTGCATTGTTTTGAGACAGATTTTTACTTATATTAGGGTCCGGATCTGGTGGCTAGTCAAGAGGAATTTCGTTCTCCATAATGGCGAATGTTAACTAAATTTAAATCTACCAAAACGTTTAGATGTGGTTTGACTATATAAAAGATTAGGAAATATGTTAAAGGAATAGGATCACAAAGAAAATGTTAGTAAGGCGCTTACTTGAATTTTGTAGGATAAATCCAGCAATCTCTTCAAACACGAGGCAACCATCCACCATCAAAATTCCAAAAAAGATTCGAAAATTATGAAAAGATCATACAAAATTACAAAATATCAAAACCTGGGACGTCTTTCACATTTAGTATTTAGTCCCAGTGAAGTTAGCTATAATTGAGCTGTCAATTAAATTCACAGAACACATTTTTGACGTTTGGCTGTGTTGTCATGTCTTTATAATGTATATGTTGTAGGCTTCAATTACAAATAGAGAAGCTTTAAAAAATACATTTTTATTATATTATTAGGACGATTTTCACATTTGGTCCCATTGAAGATAGCTATAATTGAGCCGTCAATTTAAGTTCATAGAACAAATTTTTGATGTTTGACTGTGTTGTCATGTCCTATTATTATATGTATTTTATAGTAAAGTAGACTTTACATTATACACACTTTACACTACATGATTTATCATGTGATTTGTCATATGATTTGGTCATTAAGTGAAATTTACATGTTTACACTGTGTGATTTGTCATATGATTTTGTCATAAGCACTGTCATGCGGCTCGTCATAGCTTGTCACAGGAGAATAGGACGGTGCCTATTCCGCATGATAAAATCATATGATTTTCGGTAATAATACGGGTAACATTAACATATTTGAATATCGCGCCTTATTCTTATGTCAATTCAGCGACATACCTCTTACCAAGAGACAACATTCTTTATTTATTTATTATCTAATGTGTGCTATTGTATCGTATTTTTCTTTTATTATTTATTTAGTTTATTTTATTCTTAGTTTAGTGTTTTATAGTCTTCTTAGTCATACTTTTAGTTTAGTTTTTTTATTAATTATTTTTAATTTGGTATAATATCAACAATAAATTTGATATACCCTGTCCACAATTTTTTCGTAAGAGCCACCTGCAAGCCCAAAGGTGTCTGATCTTTTTCTTCTTACTGCTGTAATCTGTACGCAGTTGTTGCCGGCGTGTTATTATTAAAAGTCGGGAAGCCAATGCAATCAACGATTTATTTTCCATTATAATGGTTTCAAAATCTAATAGTTGATACCTATACTGTGTCTAATGTCTCTATGACCATAAACAAAAAGAAAAATCAAGAAAACCTCACTCATTGTCACTCATATCATAAGTCATAACTTATCATGCAGTGTAAACACGATTTTTTAAAACATCATAGAAACGAGAAATCATAACAAATCTCATATGATATTGTCATATGATAAAATCATGTAGTGTAAAGTCTACTTTTTACATGATTTTATCATATGACAATATCATATGAGATTTGTTATGATTCCTCGTTTCTATGATGTTTTAAAAAATCGTGTTTACACTGCATGATAAGTTATGACTTATGATATGAGTGACAATGAGTGAGATTTTCTTGATTTTTCTTTTTGTTTATGGTCATAGAGATATTAGACACAGTATAGGTATCAACTATTAGATTTTTAAACCATTATAATGGAAAATAAATCGTTGATTGCAATGACTTCCCAACTTTTAATAATAACACGCCGGCAACAACTGCATACAGATTACAGCAGTAAGAAGAAAAAGATCAGACGCCTTTGGGCTTGCAGGTGGCTCTAACATTAATTAATATTATATCGCATGCTCTTTCGTGATATGGCAACACTGCCAAATACAAATCTGTCCCTCATTTGTTGCTAACTTCATCGGTCCAGATCACATCACATATTCATTTTCAAATTGTAAAAATTTGACATTGTCAATTTGCTTGGTAAAGGGATGGTAAAGGTTAAAGTGGGTAAAGTTCACTTAACATTTTAACCTCAAAATTCTGATAATCATTTTGGTTCAAGTTCGAGTTATTATATTTTTTTCAAATTTAAAAAAATTCTAAATATTCAGTGTTCATTTTATTGGAGATAAAAAGTGAGAAAGTGAGCTAATTACGTACCAATAATATTTTCACCAAAATTGGAGCATAAATTGATTCAAAATACATCTCTAAATATACATGAGTGTTTCAAAAAGCCTTGTCTACAAAATCACCATTAATTGTAAATTGTAGATAATAAGCCAATCAGTTCTGTGAATGAACTGCATCTGAAGAGTTTGGAGAAAGAAATAGCAGCCAATTCAATGAGTGAAAATATAATGGATATTAAGATGGAAATTAAGAGAGAACTTGAAGAATATGATAATGGATTTAATAGTGCAGACATAGGATATATGGAGAATGGGTTATCTACAGAAGTAGATATAATAGATGTTAAAAAGGAAGAACAGGAAGATGATTCAGGTGAGACACTAAATTAAGCATGAAAATGTAGAGCCAAATATAGAGATGAATTTCCTAGTTGCAGTTTTGAATAACTTCTAATATTTTATTATGTCCTTCATAAGTCCGTATCAGAGTAATTGGAAAATGTGACTTTAATTTTAAACATAATAAATACAATATAATCTGCAATAGTATGTCTAACATCATTCTTGTATAATTTTATTGTGTAATAAGGGGGTAGGACCTCTACAAAATTAAAATTTATGTCAATGGATTCTGCTTCGGTTAGTGGTTATGTACAATGTGTTTGACTGTCTGCTCAACATTTTATATGATTAAGGTTTAATGATCTAATAGTTTTATTTCCAATTATCTGTAATATGTGAATTTAATATGGACTTGATGTCAAAACTTTGTCAGATATATTATATTTATTACTACTGCCATCAATAAATTTTTGTCCATATACAAAACAGTTGCAAAATAAGCATTTTTACTAAAGATTGTTAATCATAAGAAGAATAAAATATTTCTAGACTTCAGTTATAAATAATTATTTTTATAGTCTGTTCGCTTAGCTTGGTAATATTTTGACAGATTCATTGTTGGAAACATAAAACACAGAAATTCCTACCACATCTAATTAATAGCTCAAATAAAATTACTGTTGCAGACATCTTTCATTGAAAAAAAATCGGTTGCCTGTAAAGTCGGTTTTACGGGCGAAGATTTTACGTGACAACGTCTTTTTCTCGGAAGAATATTTATTGATATGAATATTATTAAATTGCACAATAGGAACAAGGAATTGAATGAAAATAAGAATTGCACAAATTTTAACTATAGAAATATATTTTGTCTACTAAAACATTGTACATGTAAACTTAAACTTAACTAATTTCTATTTGAGTGATTTTGTTGAGGATAGGACGATGATAGGAGAAATATGAAATGAAAGGAAGTGTTTCTGCTGTAATGTGTCTTGAACGCGAAGAACGCTCGAGAAAGACAGAGACACAAGCACGGAAGCACGCACCGATTCAACGCGCCTAATTCTCTAGTGCTGCGCGCGCAGCGGACCGATCATGTTTGAGTGGGAGAGAGACGCAAGGCATTCGCCGGTCCGGCGGGCCTCTCTCTCGTTCGGTGACTCACTAACAGACGTGAGCGGGCGTTACACTTTTTCATGAATGACTCCGAGCCACAACCTAATTTAAGACGTTGTCACATCAAAAGGAAGAATAATCGTGAATAATGGGAGTATATATGCATTACTTTTCATTCAAAACTTTTCATTATAAATACCAATTTATGTACAACTATACAATTTCTATATTAATTAATATATATTAATATATAATTAATACAGTTTAATTCTTTAAGGTACAGAACTCATTTTTTCTTTTTAGGACAAATATTTTTTAAAATTGTGAAATCAAATAGAGGTTAATAAGTTACCTGACCCATTGTTTGTTTTGTGGTTTGTTTGATGTCTTCGTTTTGGATGCTTTTGTTGTCCTGTTTTAGGCTTTGCCTCTTCAGCACGTGGTTTGTTTTTTTCTGTTTGGTATTGGCACTGGAGTGTTTGTGGGATCCCTGGTGTTTGTGTTGTGGTGACCTGGTCGTCGGAGGAGCGCCTGGACAATCAGAGGTGAAAGGTAATGGCGAAACGGTTCTTTGCAGAATTTTTTTGATCTAAAAAATAATTAGTATATATGTGAATTTGAATTTACTGAGTTTATGAATTGGTAAATTGGTAACTGTGTAAACCGATCCTCCCCCTGTCTAGAGCAAGCGCGAAGTGAGCATTTAACGTTGATGGCGACGGCGATAGTAGAGGGGAGTTCGTTGCTGGTGAGTGCCAGTAAAGTGCGTAGGAAAGGAAGTTTGGATTTAGATCTTCTTCTGAATACATTGCTGATGGATGAGCAGGTAGTTTTCAGAATGTTTTTAGCTCTGAGGTTTTGGCCCTAGATGGTGTTCATTGTGTAACTCCTGCTCAGAGAGGGAAGCCTCTCATTGATAAGCTGGATATTCGACAGGTGATGTATTAGGGCGGATCGGTAATCGTGTCGCTTGTAGTTTGCTCTATGCAGGATTCTCCTCTACAACGCAAGCAATCTTTTTATGTTGTGGTCGGGCAACATAGTATAGATATTGAATCTATACTCGATGACTGGCCTGATAAAGGTTTTTTATGTGTGTCTGAGTGATAGTGTCTATGTTCTTCTGAATTTACCACAAAGAGCATTGAGTAGTCCGAGTCGGCTCCTGGTCTTATTACAGGCTTTATCCAGATCGACCGCCCAGTTCAGTGTTTGAGTAAACACTACACCGAGGTACTCGATCCGGTCACGGAGCTGTAGTTGGTCCCCCAAAGTCTTAGATTGTGCCTTGCAGAACTTATGGGTGTGATAGATTGGCTTTGCTTTGGATGTCTGAAGAGAATCATTTGTGTTTTGTCTGGGTTGGGTGTTACTCTCCATCTCCGACACCACCTGTGGACCAGGTTAAGGTGATTTCGAGCAAACCCAAGTGTTGAATCAACATCCTGCACAGTTGTTATGCGAGCTGTGTCGTCTGCGTAGATCAAAGTGGTTGTTCTTGTGTATCGAGGGTTAGGGAAGTCACTGTTGTATATATGATGTATAGTATTGGAGCTAACACAGAACCCTGAGGTACTCCTGCGGTGGGAGTAAAAGAATCGGAGGAATGACTCCGTTCCTTCACTGTAACTTGACGATGAGAGACATATGAATAGATAAGTCTGACGAATGAGAGTGGTAGGCCGATTTTCAATAGGCTGAAGTTA
Source organism: Diabrotica undecimpunctata (assembly GCF_040954645.1). Classification (NCBI taxonomy): domain Eukaryota; kingdom Metazoa; phylum Arthropoda; class Insecta; order Coleoptera; family Chrysomelidae; genus Diabrotica; species Diabrotica undecimpunctata. The sequence goes on along the minus strand of NC_092811.1, from coordinate 9,773,901 downwards.
CCAGCTGAAGTCCGTTAGAAGAGGTCTACCCTCCGGACGCTGGTACTCACTTGAGGCATGGTTATATGTTGCCTGAAGTTAAATCTAATAAAATATTAAACATCATTCATTTTTAACAACATGTACATTTTTTATTTTTGTAAAGGGTTGTACCCTAATATTTGGTGACTAGGCATGTTAACCTGCTTTTAACCTGATGATGGAATTATTTTTCCGAAAACGTTTGTTATTTTGATGTAGCCCTTCTAAGGGTTTTTTAAATATACTTACATACAAAGATTTAAACCTCTTTTAGTTAATTTTTAGTATGTAATGAATGCTAGATTTTCTGTGTGTCTAAATCAATAATTTTCACTAATTACATGTAATTTCCACTAATTTTTACCTCTTGTTCAAGCTCTTACTCTTTACCAAATTCAGCATATTTTGTTTTACAATCTTAATCACTATTTTCTTTTTAAATCGGTATTGTTTTCTGATTATATTTCCAATTCCAAATCTAACTTTATTCAAACAAACAACAATAAATAACATACAATAATAACACCATTGACTGACAACCTGTGACTGAAATAATGACACTTGATATAAACATTTATTTGAAGTCAAAGAAACTTTTACGTCCAAGAAATTCACAAATTTATTGACACAGACATTCATTAACTTCTTCGTGAATTTATTTTTGGTGTAAAGTCCGCACACACAAAACCCTTATACAACCAGTGTTAACATATGGATCAGAGACATGGACCACTTCCAAGACAGATGTAAACCTCCTGCTTATATTTGAACGAAGGATCCTGAGAAGAATATTCGGTGGCATCTGTGAAAATGGTGTTTGGAGAAGGAGGTACAACTACGAGACATATCACAGATATAAACATATCTTCCGTGGTAAAGACGTAGTGTCCCTTATAAAAATCGGAAGAGTAAGATGGGCAGGACATCTGGCAAGATCACAACAGAACAACCCTCCTAGAAGAATCCTTATGTGACAACCTGTGGGAAGTAGAAGTAGGGGTAGGCCAAAACTCAGATGGAGGGATGGTGTAGATGAGGATGGTAGAAAAATAGACACAGCAAACTAGCAACAGTTGGCAATGGATAGAACTGACTGGCGTAATAGACTTGGGAAGGTCGAGGCTCTTTTATAGGACTGTAGCATCAATGATGATGATGTAAAGCCCGCATTAGACCATAATATATAACTACTTAAAACTTGGTTGTTTTACATTGTTTATTACTATATTTATTTGTTTTTATTCCTGTTGTTGAATTTTTGCACTAATTTTTCCTTGCAGTAAAAAACAATTTTTTTAGTTTGGTTTATGTTTTAGGTTTTCACCAAATCGACTATAAAACGGAAACTGAAAAAACATCACCTACACATTCATACCAACTAAGTCAACACGCTGAAGAAACCATATTAAGCAAAAGAGTAAAAGGTCAGATTGGACAAAAATCACACAAGTGTGAAATTTGTTTTAAGACATTTACTACAGCATATTATTTGAAAATTCATGTTCGAACACATACTGGGGAAAAACCTTACAAGTGTGAAATTTGCTTTAAGACATTTATTACAGCAGATAGTTTGAAAATTCATGTTCGAACACATACTGGGGAAAAACCTTACAAGTGTGAAATTTGCTTTAAAACATTTATTACAGCAGATAACTTAAAAAGGCATTTACATTCACATACTGGAGAAAAACCTTACAAGTGTGAAACTTGCTTTAAGACATTTACTGCAGCATATTATTTGAAAATTCATGTTCGAAATCATACTGGGAAAAAATCTTACCAGTGTGAAATTTGCTTTAAGACATTTGTTTCAGCAGATAGTTTGAAAATACATTTGCGATTACATACTGGGGAAAAACCTTATGAGTGTGAAATTTGCTTTAAGTCATTTGTTACAGCAGAAAACTTGAAAAGGCATTTGCGGACACATACTGGGGAAAAACCTTACAAGTGTGAAACTTGCTTTAAAACATTTACTATAGCATATAATTTGAAAACTCATTTACGCACACATACTGGGGAAAAACCTTACAAGTGTGAAATTTGCTTTAAGCGATTTAATGGATCAGATAATTTGAAAAGGCATTTGCGAACACATACTGGGGAAAAACCGTACAAGTGTGAAACTTGCTTTAAGACATTTACTATAGCAAATAATTTCAAAATTCATTTGCGCAAACATACTGGGGAAAAACCTTACAAGTGTGAAATTTGCTTTCAGCGATTTAATGCATCAGATAATTTGAAAAGGCATTTGCGAACACATACTGGGGAAAAACCGTACAAGTGTGAAACTTGCTTTAAGACATTTGCTATAGCAAATAATTTCAAAATTCATTTGCGCAAACATACTGGAGAAAAACCTTACAAGTGTGAAATTTGCTTTCAGCGATTTAATGCATCAGATAATTTGAAAAGGCATTTGCGAACACATACTGGGGAAAAACCGTACAAGTGTGTAATTTGTCTTAAGCAGTTTCGTCAGCAGAGCAATTTGATAAATCATGAGAAAGTACACACTGTAGAAAAGGATCACAAGTGTCAAATTTGTTTTAAGCAGTTTTCTCAGAAAAGCGATTTGATAACGCACAAAAATGTGCACACAGTAAAAAAACTTTACAAGTGTGAAATTTGTCTTAAGCAGTTTTCTCAGAAAAGCAATTTGATAAAGCATAACAAATTACACACTGGAGAAAAGGATTTCAAGTGTCAAATTTGCTTTAAGGAGTTTTCTCAGCAAAGCAATTTGAATAGGCATAAGAAAGTACACAATGGGAAATAGCATTAGTAGTACTATGAAATTACATTTGCGAGCACATACTGGGGAAAGCCTTACAAGTGTGAAATTTGTTTTAAGCGGTTTCACAGAACCAAATTTGAAAATACATGTTTAAAAATTGTTTAAACAATTAATTGAATGCATATTCAGCTTGTCCAAATTTAAAAATTTTTATTCAGTTTTATTCGGGTCTCGACATATGGCCGAACAGCTTTTTTTTTATTTAAAATGAAAAACTAGTATGGCTAACGAGTTATATTAATTACTTTAATTAAAATGAATAAGAAGTGAAGTGCGGGAGTGATAATTTGGGGTAGAACAGAATTTAGTTTATTCAAAACCAGCTTTAGTTGTTAGAAAAACATTAATCACTATAAGGAATCATACATAAAATTATTTTATGACAAATATTTAAATTCATTGAATTCCTGTATTCATAGAAATAAAGTAATTTAAAAATTTTTGAGTATTAGTTAATATTAACCTGTGAGTGTATAAAGTTCTAGAGAGATCGTTTTAATACCTCAATAATAATTTACATTAACTAGATTTTAAACAATATACAGGGTGTTTCAAAAAGGTATGTCATAAATTAAGTCACGCATTCCGGAGACAAAAATAAATTGGTTGAATCCAACTTACCTTAACAAAAGTATACACAAAAAATGTTACATCCCTTTGAAGTTACAAAATAAAAATTGTTTTTTTCATTATCTCCTAAACTACTTGATATTTTGTAATAAAAATGGACACGCTACTTTCTTGTTCTGAAAGCATTTTTCATAAAAAGAAACAACAAAATCTAAGGGGATTGTGCAGCCCTAAATCCCCCCAAACTTTTGAGTACGTTCAAATCAAATGAATTTTGTGGTATCATTAGTTTAACAAATTATTTTTAAAACTTTTTGCCTCTTCTCACTTTTTCGAAAAACTAGTTCTTTCCTAGTTGGCCATAAAATTACAATTAGTTTCTACGGATACAATAATTACAAACAGTTTTATCAATAATAGTAAATAATTTGAAGCTATCATTTATTGTGTGAGTAAGATTAATATTAAAAATTTTGATATTACAATGGCCTACACATTTCGGGAAATGGCAGATATGCATTTAACTTTTGGGTAAGTTGGATCAGATTAAATTATGATTTCAATAAACTATCGGGAATATCGTAGGTGAATGTCAAGGATATAGTGCAGCAGTCGTAAGGCGTTATGCAATAAAATACCCCAATCGAAATACACCCGATAGACGATTATTTCTGACCACTGAAGAGAGTAAAGAATGAGCAAAGAGGTTACAGCGACTCATTTTGAATTTTGTCTTAATATCAAATAGACGTTTTGGGAGCAAAAGCAGCAAAACAGATTATTAGCAGTTGGAGAGCTATCGAATGTTTGATTTCATGTTGTGATCAATTCATAGGAATTTATAACAACAAACGAACATATTAGCCTGGAGTTATTTTCAACTACGTATCCTGTGGCTTTTCTATTTTTAAGTTGTATTAAGTACTATTTCTAATGCCATCGCGGTTATGTTTTCTTTATTATTGGAATTGATTGTCGCATTCTGTTCTGATCTTAATTCACTTGTAGTTACATGTTCTTCTTTTGTATTTCTTATTTTATGGCTAGGTTTATTTTCCATTAAAAGCATACTTTTTGAATTTTGCCGCCTAAAATACAGAGCCTACGTTTTAAATTTGTAGCCAAATAAAATTAGTTTCGGCCCGTCCGCATTTGGCGCTAGAACCTCTGCCAAAACTTTAGATGGGACTTACCTTACTAGAGGGCTTATGTACTCTGCTGTGCTTCTGTTTGTAATTGTAAAGTTGGGTTATGTGTTATGTCATTAAAGATGATTCTTTCTTTAAAATAATAAGAGTTGGCACATGACTATAATAATGGATATTAAGGTAGAAATTAAGAAAGAACTTGAGGAATATGATCATGGATTTAGTAGTGAAGACGTACGATATATGCAGAGTGAGTTATCCACAGAAGTAGATATAAAAGATGTTAAAAAGGAAACACAAGACAATGATTCAGGTGAGACACTAAATTAAACATTAAACATATGTATTTGACTGTGTGCTCAACATTGTATGTGCTTAATGATAGATTACTGATCTAATAGTTTTATTTCAATTGTCTGTTGTGTGTGAATGTTTATGAACTTGATGTCAAAACTTGACAGATTTATTTTTGATATGTACTAATACCAAAGGAAAGAATATAGACGCTAATACCAAAGAATATAGACCGGGCAAATGTTTGCCCAGGTACCAAACTTTTGTAAAATTCCAAAATAAGCATTAATAATAAAAATCATAAATTATAAGAAAAAAAAAATGTTTATAATCTGGACTTTAGTTACAAATTGTTGTTAACAGCATTGTTTATTTCTCATTCACAAAATAGGAAACATTAGCTTATTCCCAATAAAAATAGAATGGAAATACCAAAAGGGGAACTTGCTTGTTTTAGATTGTTTATTGCTATAGTTATTTCTTATTGATTCATTGCAGTAAAAAACAAATTTTTTAGTTTGGTTTGTATTTTAGGTATTCCCCAAATCAACAATAAAATGGAAACTAAAAAAATGTCACCTAAATGGTCATACCACAAAGAACAAAATATAAGTCAACATGCTGAAGAAACTATATTAAACAAAAGTATAAAAGTTCAGATGGGACAAAAACCTTACACATGTGAAATTTGCTTTAAGACATTTACTGCAGCACATAATTTAAAAATACATTTTCGCGCACATACTGGGGAGAAACCTTACAAGTGTGAAATTTGCTTTAAGACATTTTCTACAGCAAATAAATTGAAAATTCATTTGCGAACACATACTGGGGAAAAACCTTATAGCTGTGAAATTTGCTGTAAGCAATTTACTGTAGTAAGTAATATGAAAAAGCATTTAAAAGTGCATACTGGGGAAAAACCTTACAAGTGTGAAATTTGCCTTTCGAAGTTTTCTCAGCAAAGTAATTTGAAAACGCATAAGAAAGTACATACTGGAGACAAATGTTACAAGTGTGATATTTGCATTAAGAGTTTTACTGCAGCCAATAATTTAAAAAATCACTTGCGAGCACATACTGGGGAAAAACCTTACAAGTGTGAAATTTGCTTTAACACATTTACTGCAGCAGATAATTTGAAAAAGCATTCTAGGATACATACTGGTGAAAAACGTTACAAGTGTGAAATTTGTCCTAAGCAGTTTTCTCACTCAAGCAATTTGATAAAACATAAGAAAGTACACACTGGAGAAAATCCTTACAAGTGTGAAATTTGCCTTAAACAGTTTTCTCAGCAAAACAATTTGATAAATCATAAGAAAGTACACAGTGGAAAATGTACACTAAACAGCATTTGAAAGCACATACTGGGGAAAAACCTTACAAGTGTGAAATTTGTCTTAAGCAGTCTTCTCAGTCAGGCAATTTGATAAAGCATTAGAAAGTACACTTTAGAGAAATCATAAACATGTGTCAAATTTTTTTTAAGGAGTGAGAGGCAAGATATTCCTAGTTGTAGTTTTGCATAGGTTTTAATATTTCTTAATAAATTTCCAATTGTCTGTTGTATGTGAACTTTTATGCATTTGATGTCAAAACTGACACATGTATAGTAATTACTATTTAAATGGGAATAAGCCACAATTAAAGGTTAAAGTATGTTTATTTTATGTTTCAATTTCCACTTCGGAAATCGTTCATAATTTATTTTTTGTCCCTCATAATTTAATATGGAATCACTAACAGGAGAATTTTATTGTCATCATGGCATGTATTTGTCTTTTTAAAGACGAATTACATGCTATGATCTTTTCTGACGGATATTCTCAAGTTAAAGTTGATTTCATGTAATCGAATGAACTATCTTATACGTAAAGTCGTCCCAGGAGCGCAACTCAACAATATTGACAATATCATTTAAAGTCGTCTACTTTAAAATGTATAATGTATGTCATATAAATATCAATGTAAATATATATATCAATGTAACATTTATAGGTCTTACTGCTTATATGCCTGGATCGTATCAGTACTTTAATAATATTTAGTTTCATTGTAATATACTTCAAATTGATGTTATTACTATCATCCATCAACTCAGCCAAATAGCAAATCGCTTGACCTAACTGATAGGTTCCTGAAAAAAAAAAAAATTTTTGGGTCCCTTTCAGTCATCTCTGGAAAGTTAATTATTTCTTGCCATGTCAGCTTGGTCGTTGTAGTAGGACGTCTTGACCACCTGGGTGTCTCAGTTTCTAATGCTAAAGTATCCTCACCTTGATTAGATTTTAACATTCTTTTGATTATTGTATCCTGTAACCCATCATTTTGATCACTATTCAGACACTAAAACTCAAATTCTTGATCTTGTGATAACAAAAACAATATATAATTACATGCTCTAACATAGGCTAGGGTAGCGCCTTATACTTACTGCAATTGATATTAGTAAGTAAGCACAATTTAACTTTCACAGATTAACCTCTGACGATATCTCAAAATTCACATCTAGTATGATGCACAATACTAAATGCGACACTCTTCGTTTCCTTAATGAATCGTTAATCACTCGATCGATACAAAACATTGATACATATTGCACTTTGATAATTTGAGTTTCAGAATTTCGAAAATGTTTATACATATTCAAATACAACATGTCCTTTAATATCAAAACGCATAACTACTAATACCAACAGAAAATGGGTCAATACTGAAATTCTTCAGCTTAGTAAAAAGCTGAAGGATTTATTTTGGCTAGCAAATGTTAATGGTAATCCAGATTTAATGTATAACTATAAAATACAAAATGCCAACTTTAACCGTAAGGTAAAGGATATAAAAAAGCCTCATATCAAAGTTATCTACATAATCAAAATAATAATAAAAGAAGGAAGGAGATATGGAAAACTGTGAATCGTTAAACGGGTAAAAATAAAAACAATTTTGAGTGGAGCATTACTGACAATAATAAATTATTGATATATCCAGAACACATAGCAAACAAATTTGGTGAGAATATTTGTACATCAGTCAAACGCACATTATTAAAACATTTCAATAACTATACCTTTAACGATTTCACAACTATGATAATTAACAACACATTCTTTTTTTCTGAGGTCTCACCATTTGATATTGAAAATGCTATATCTTCCTTAAACTATACCAGCTCAATAGGTATTGATCAAATCCCCACTAAAATAATTAAATACATTTCTTCATATATATCTCCTGTTCTGTCTCACATCATCAACCTATCTGTCAAGGATGGCAAGTTTCCAAGTGACCTTAAAACGGGAGTAGTTAGTCCAATTTTCAAAAAGGGAGATCCATGTTTGGTTGATAATTACAGGCCAATCACCGTAACAAGTGTACTCTCTAAGATTATCGAAAAGTGTATTTACAGTAAAATGTTAAATTTTCTAAATAAATATGATATTTTAAATAAATGCCAGCATGGGTTTCTTCCTAATAAATCTACAGAGAGTGAGTGCTTCTATTTCATTATTTAATTATATCCACGCTGCTTTGGATCGAAAAAGGTATGTGGGTGCACTTTTTTTGACTTAACTAAGGCTTTTGACTCTATTGACATTGAAATTATACTGTATAAATTAGAAGCCCTTGGTTTTCGGGGTCATTTCTTGAACTGGTTAAGGTCATACTTACAACATCGTAAATTCCTAGTAAAAGTCGATAATAAGAAGTCATCTATTTTTAATCTTGATCAAGGTGTACCGCAAGGCTCCGTATTGGGACCCTTAATATTTCTTTTATATGTCAATGATTTGAAAATTTTTTTAACTGCAGACCATACAGTTCGTTATGCAGATGATTCAACAATTGTAGTTTACGAGTCAACTGAAGTCGAACTCATTTCAAAAATGAACTTAGTAGCACAGGAATTTACAACCTGGTGTAAAAGGAACTCTTTAATGGTAAATGCAAAGAAAACTATTTGTATGCAGTTCTACTCGCGCTGTAAGCCATCCCATGGTTATAAAATCACAGTCAGTTCTGAGGAAATACCCTTTAGTGATACAACACTATTTCTTGGTAGCATTCTAGAAAGTAATATGAAATGGGATGAAAATGTCACTAAAGTCTGTAAAACAATGAATAAGGATTAATATGAGATCCTTCAGTTGAAAACTCTATTTAACACCAATCAATTGATAAGTGTGTATTATGCATTGGTTTATTCATATATGGCCTATAATGTTGTCTTTTGGGGAAACTGTAGAAACTCTTCTAGAGTTTTTATAACTCAAAAGAGAATTCTTAGATTGATATTCAATATTGATAATAGACAATCATGTGGTAAATATTTTATTGAACACAGACTGTTGACTTTTCATGCTTTATATATTTATAAGTGTATTATTCACGTCAAAACTAAATTTCAAAATTTTACCCTCAACTCTGACTTTCATAATTACCCGACAAGACACGAGAGGTTGATAAGCGTGTGTAAACACTCCACAACTATCTTTGAAACTAGCCCTGATTTTGCAGGATCTAAATTTTACAATTGTTTGCCACTTAATATAAGAAATGAAAATAATATTCAAAAATAAATTAAAAGCATGCTTGATCCAATTATGCATTTACAACCTAAATGATTATTTTGACTTAATAAAAGACTACAAGGAATGAGGACCGACGGGTTCAGAGACGCTCTATATCGCATATCTTTCTTTTATATTTTATTGATTTTGTTTTATGTAATTGTCCTATATAACTTGTTGATCATGCTTTATTTACTATATGACTTGTCCTATATCACAATGTGATCTGATGGGATTAATAAAGAATATTCTATTATATATATATATATATATATATATATATATATATATATATATATATATATATATATATATATCTTTGGACTTATGCGTTTTTATTCCCGTTGTTGAGTTTCTGCCCACATTTTTCCTTACAGTAAAAAAAAACAAATTGTTATAGTTCGTTTTATATTTTAGGTTTTCCCCACACCAGCAATAAAATGGAAACTAAAAAAACATCACCTAAACATCCATACCACAAACAACAACAAATAAGTCAACATGCTGAAGAAACTATATTAAACAAAAGTGTAAAATTTGAGATTCAACTTTACAAATGTGAAATTTGTCTTAGGCAGTTTTCTCAGAAAAGCAATTTGACAACGCATAAAAAAATTCATACTGGGGAAAATCATAATAAGTGTAAAATTTGCTTTAAGACATTTACTACCGCAAAAAACTTAAAAATGCATTTGCGAACACATACAGGGGAAAAACTTTACAAGTGTGAAATTTGCTTTAAAACTTTTAGTTCAGCAGATTATTTCAAATTTCATTTGCAAGCGCATACTGGAGAAAACCCCTACAAGTGTGAAGTTTGCTTTAAGACATTTACTGGAGCAAGTAATTTTAAAACACATTTGCGAATACATACTGGGGAAAAAGCTTATAAGTGCGAAATTTGCTTTAAAACATTTACTACCGCAGATAGTTGTAAAACACATTTGCGAATACATACTGGGGAAAACCTTTATAAATGTGAAATTTGCATGAAGGCATTTACTACAGCAAATTATTTGAAAGTACATTTGCGAATACACACTGGGGAAAAACCTTACGCGTGTGAAATTTGCTTGAAGGCATTTACTACAGCAAATTATTTGAAAATACATTCGCGAATACATACTGCGGAAAAACCTTACAAGTGTGATACTTGCTTTAAGACATTTACTAGTGCAAGTAATATGAAAATGCATTTGCGGACACATACCGGGGAAAAACCTTACGAGTGTGAAATTTGTCTTAAGCGGTTTTCTCACCAAGGTAATTTTAAAAGTCATATGCGAACACATACTGGGGAAAAACCTCATAAGTGTGATTAAGGCATTTACTACAGCAAATAATTTGAAATTTTTTGAACTCAAAAACTTTTTTTGTTTCATTGTACTACTCTCCCCTACATAAATTTTGGACAACTAAAAGTGTCAACCATGTAATTAAATATTTGGGTTTGGTAGTGTTGGCTGTTTTTATAACGCATTGTATGCTTCAAATATAAAGAGATAAATCTTTTAAAAAGTACATTTTGATTATACTATTTTATGAATTCTGCAATTTTTAATTTATATGAAACAATAACAAGTAAATATTTGTCTCGTTCGAGATAATTGCAAACATCTGGCAACTGCTGGTTTGACGATTGCCTAATCTATCAAAGCGCAATTGCCAAACAAATTTCTAATAATTAACTGCAAATGTCAAACAAAGAAACAAATATTTACTCATTCTTGTTTTATATAAATCAAAACTTGCAGAATTCTTAACATAATATAATCAAAATTTACTTTTATAAAGCCTTATTTTTTTTATAATATTGGAAGCACATACGTCATACATTATAAAAACATGCCAAGACTGCTAAATCGATTTTTTTTGTTCCTTGTTTGACATTTGCGGCTATAACTATAATCAACTAGTACTTTCGGTAAATCAACCAAATATTTTTTATTTAATAAAGAAATACCATTGCTTATAAACTAATAAAGACGTTAGAAAATTTATAAAATAATATATGTTTTGTCTTTAAATGATTTAGAGCGTATATCACAACAATATCGCTTCGTTTGTTAGAGGTACAAATTTTAACATTGATAGAATAAAAAAATTGATTTGCTAATTGTGATATTTTATTTTTTTCAATAACCAAATGACTTTCTTTGGTATGTTTTCTTTTAATTATCTATATTATTTATATTACTAACCTAACTTGTTTGTTTAAAAAATGGCCGACACTAGTTTTTTGGCGAAAAGCCATCGAGTTAGCGAAAAGCCCTATGGACTGTAACAACAATTTCTTATTTGTATATAAAAAGGGGTAAAATCGGCCTTTGACCTTTCTAGTTCACCTAGCCCAAACTTTGTGTAAAATCACTTTGTATTCGCCGCGCGAGGTGAAAAGTGTATTTTCTCTATCCTTCCAAAATATATAAAATCAAAATAGAAACACAGTATAGATAACAGTTGTTGTCTATACTGTGATAGCAACAAGCAGGTCAAGTAGAATATTGACTCGGTTGTCTGTGTATCGTGGACTCGGTTCGCGGTTCGCTATCTCCAGTCCGAACTGTCTAGTGAATTTAGTAATTTTTTTTTGCGAAGTTAGTTACTTTTTGACAGACTAAAAGTGGCTGGAAATTACTATACAACCAAGCACCCGTACTTATAGCCAATATTAATAGTAAACAAATTAAATAGTAAATAAAATAGAACTTTGCGAATTACCGACAATCAATATTTATTTATCTGCACCATATAATAAATAGTTATGTTAAATTATAACAATTAAAATATATATTTTAAATATATACTATCCAAAATGTTATGGGTTTAGTATACACTTCCACTATTTAGAATAATTCTTCTTTTTTAAAGAAAGAAGTGTGCAATAGTAGGATACTTGAGATATTAATACTGAGAAGTAGGAATTGTTGTGTTGTAGGTTTCCGACAATGAATCTGCCGAAATATGTCCGAGCTAAGCGAATGGAGTTTATCAGTCCTTCAATATGCACGCAAATAGATCCACAGAATAAATAACAATTGCTTATTATTCTGTGGTATAGCTGTGAAGGAAACTAACAAATGGAACTCACTGGATGTTGATGTTAATAGACAGGGGCAGGAGGCCATTGGCAATATGTTGTATGCTTCAAATATAAAGAGATAAAGCTTTTAAACTCGGTTCGCTAATCTCAGTCCGAACTGTCTAGTGAATTTAGTAATTTTTTTTTGCGAAGTTAGTTACTTTTTGACAGACTAAAAGTGGCTGGAAATTACTATACAACCAAGCACACGTACTTATAGCCAATATTAATAGTAAACAAACGAAATGGTATATAAAATAGAACTTTACAAATTACCGACAATCATTATTTATTTGTTTGCACCATATATAATAAATAGTTATGTTAAATTATAACAATTAAAATATAAATTTTAAATATATACTACCCAAAATGTTATGGGTTTAGTATACACTTCCACTATTTAGAATAATTCTTCTTTTTTTAAAGAAAGAAGTCTGTAATAGCAGGATACTTGAGCTATTAATACTGAGAAGTAGGAATTGTTGTGTTGTATTAATCTCCAATGAAACAAATAGTTACGCATTGTTGTTTTATATAAATCAAAAATTGCAGAATTCATAACCTTTTAAGAACAAAATGTACGCTTCTAAAGCTTTATCCTTTTATATTTGAAGCATACAGCATCGTCAATCTACATTATACAAAACATGCCAACACTGCTGTACCGAAATTTTTGTTCTATGTTTGACATTTGCGGCTATAATCAGCTTGTACTTTCGGTAAACTGAACGGTTAGTTTCCTCTCGTTTCTCATTTTTTTAAAATAGGAAGGAATGAATTAGTATATGACTGTGATGGATATTAAAGTAGAAATTAAGAAAGAACTCGAGGAATATAATGGATTTAGTAGTGCAGACGTACAATATATGCAGAGTGAGTTATCCACAGAAGTAGATATAATAGATGTTAAAGAGGAAACACAAGATGATTCAGGTAAGACACTAAATTAAGTACAAGAAATCTGATGGTAAATATAGACAACACACTTTTCCTAGTTGCAGTTTTGCATAGGTTTTATTGTCATTGTCTTTTGTATGTGAAATTTTTTGGGCTTATATGACAGTTGACATACTCTTAAATGGTGTCAGAGTTGCCAAGTCTCCAGTTTTTTCATACTCTCACATAATATAGAAATGCATATAAAAATTAATAGATTTTAGTTAATTAAAGATAATCAAATGCATACACAATAAAATTTATTAAAATGATATAAAAAATTAATAGTAATAATTAAATTACCGTATATAATAGAAATGCAATGAAATTATATAAAAATTCATAGATTTTAGTTAAATTAAAGATAATCAATACCTAATAATAAGGTTCTAATAGAGAAGATTTGGAAAGTGCTAATTTACAATATTTAACTGCATTTAAACAGAAAATATTTGTTTTATACTTATTTAAAACTTGTAGCTTCTCATAACACAAATTATTATTTCGTAAAAGTAACTTTATATTTGTAACATTCATATACATATTTTACTAAAATAAATACGGCAACACTTTGACGCGGTGCCTTGAGGAAATATATTTGGTTAGGTTGCACTAAAATGCGAATTGCCCCATAATTCAATTATTATAAAACATAATACAAAGTTATTTTATTAAAAAAATCTCTAATGTCGTATCAAAGAATATAGACGCTATATTCTTTGAAGCGTCTATATTCTTTGGTCGTATTATCAAATTAAGAAAACCACAGCCACAACAAATCTGAACAGACACTTTTATTACTTATGCGACATGCTAAAACGATCCTACTATATAAACCATTTATAGTCCATTCACTCAGTTTGAGAATATTTTAAGAGATTCATTGTAGGAGACATAATAATATATATTAGCACTTAAAGCCAAGTAGGCTCATGGCTTGGTTTACAATCTTCCTCCATCCTTGTTTGTTCTTTGCTTTTGCTTTCCAATTGAGGTAACTCAGGTCATCTTTAATTTCATGACTCCATCTGGTCATAGACCTTCCTTTTTTCTTTTTACCACCTATTGTAGTGTTTAACAAGATTTTTGGCGTTCTAACTTGGGTCATTCTTTGGACATGTCCTTTTTGGAAAAGCTTTCAGAGTTACAGTTATATATATTAAATATGGATACTGGAATGGAGAGAATAAAACACATCTTCACTTGGGCAACACAGAATGACAATTCCTTTCTTGTTCTGTCAAGATAGCCAAACTGATTTACATAGTGTTTAGGGATCGATAGCCAACATTTCAATAGTCCTAACCATCTTTGTGCTCTTTCTTACTACTGAAATTATATTATGCTCTTTAGATAATTCTTCTAACTGTTTGTTCTTTGTGTCCACTTGTGTATGATTTTTCTACCAAATATCCTTTGAAGTATTTTTCTTTCTCATACTTGTAGCATTGATCGCTCAGTTTTTGTCATAGTGGTTTCTTAGGCATACGTAACTATTGGTCTTATTACAGTTTAATATGTTCTTAATTTAGTTGCTTTGGATATATTTTTGATTCTGAGTATTCTATTGTGTGCATACATGCAACAATTTTCTAACCTTAATCTTTTGTAAATTTTCTCTTGGATACTTGGTTTACTAAAAATAAGTCAAATTTAGTTTACTCAAAAAATTATACATTTTTCCTTTATGTATTCCATATTGTCCCTGTATATTATAAAACGTTGGTTGTACTTGACAAGGCCTATCACCACATCATTTGGCTTAGATCTGGTTTCAACAAAGGATGTAAATATAAAGTATTCACACTATAATCACAGGTTCACTACTCAACTAGAAGATGACATAATATATGTTTGTATGATATATCATTCAGCAATTATGATAGGCCTCTGACTTACAGAAAACTATATTCTTATCTATTCTATCTATCTATTCTATCGTATCAAATTAAAAAAATAATTTCTCCAATGTATATTTAAATACATTGTATATGTATATTATATGTATATTATAAAATGCAAGCCAAATGTTTGAAGTATTTGGTTACCCATGTGATTTTTGCAAGAGGGTGATGTGCAAGGAGCTGTGCTGGAATTAGTTAAACGGGATTAATTAATATGTTCATTGTTAGCTACCAGAATTATTCCTTTCTTTTGTAAGGATTGTATATGTGGGATTATGAATGCCCTAAACCTAAACAATCATGTCAGTGCGCTTGAAAACAGTTTAAGTGAAGTGAAAATTGCCAGCACCCAGAATATTATTGGAAATTGGTAAGATAAGCATGAAGATGAAAAGTTTTAAAACAATCTATGATGATCTAAAAAAAGCTCTTAGTATTATTAAAAATATTCCCCTGGCAACAAATCTGTAAGTAGTGCTGGAAATGGTAACATTCAAAATTGTGCAGATGTCAAGTCTACATCATAGAGTCAAAAATATTATAGTATATTATAATGTACCTGAAAACCATTCCAGTGAATCTAACATATGTGCTAAACATAATAGAAATGAGGTCTAAGGAATTCTCAATAAAATAGAGAGAGAGCTAGAGAAATTTATTGTTTTTAAAATGAGTTTACATTTATAAAACTCAACATAGTATAGTACAAACAAGGCACAAGATACAGTAAAATACTAATTATAAAATTTCCATAATTAAAAAAATATATATCAAATATCCTCAAAAAATTCCTCTATACTATAGTAACATTTAGATAAAAAAAACTTCTTGATTGCTCTTCGGAATACAAAAATATTGCGATCTTCTATCAAGTTGTAGGTGCACTTTCTTGCCAGTGTAAATAAATGATTTTTTAATTAGTGTAGAAGAGGGAATTGGAAGCAGAAAATAACATAATTTAGACAAGTGTTATAAGGAGAAATTGTCCGAATATCCTCTTTATGTTTTTTAAAAATTAAACAAGCTAGTTCAAAAATATACATGCAAGGAAGTGTCAAGATACCATGTTTCCGGAACAGAGGCCTGTATGATGTACCAAACTTGACCTTACATAAATATCTGAGTGCCCTCTTTTGTAGCATAAAATTTCTACTGAAATGATGAAGATAACAGCTACACCAAATGGCAAAACCATATCTCAAATTAGATTTAATCTGATTTAGATTGAAATCTAAATGGCGAGCAACTGATTTGACCTCAAAAGCAACCCGATGATATCTTTTTGCTTAAGCATACAGTGTGTTACTCAAATTTAAGTTTATTATCAATATAGAGACCTAAAAATTTGTTTACGATATCAGAACAAGTGCCTTCATTGCCCAGAGTAATGTTGTTGGGATCATTCTTAAAAGAAATGAATTTGGTTTTTGAAAAATTTAATGTCAAATGATTAGCTTTTCACCACTTGATTTTTAGCACATCACTACTAATAATCTTGTTCAGTACCTTAGAGTCCTTGTTTTGCCATAAAATTGTGATCATCATTGTGATGTCATCTGCAAATATAGTAACCAGGCCATTAATGTGGAGGTTAGTTATGTCGTTAAAATATATAAAAAATAAAAGATAGGACCCAAGGCAGAGCCTTGAGGTACTCCACAATTAATAAAGATATTACTAGAATAGGGCTCATTGATTGATACAGACTGGCATCTGTCTTCCAAATATGAACTGAACCACTTTAGAGCAGTGCCTCTGAAACCATATCTTTATAGTTTATTAAGAAGTATTTTGTGATTGAAACAGTCAAAGGCTTTAGGTCGATCATAGAAAACTGCGGCAGCAACATAATCGTTATTTAAGTCCAAGTATACTTTTTCCATGAATTCTAAGATGGCATCATATGTACTTTTTAATAACTGGAAACCGAGTTGGAAGAAAGAAAGTAAATTGTGTTTTTGTAAGAAAGTCATCATTCGGATTTTTATCAATTTTTCTACAACCTTTGAAAGCGACGGCAACAAAGAGGTAGGACAATAATTAGCGGGCAAATCGTGGTCACCACCTTTATACCTGAATGACCCTAGCACATTTTAAACAATCCCTAAAGTGACCCGTTGAAAAAGATGTGTTAATTTCCTCCGCTAAAATTCTCAGAATATTATCAGGAAGAAGGGATAAATCTTTAGATGGGATATCATCCCGTCCTGTAGCCATAGGATTTTTAATGGCTTGTATAATATTTTTTATTTCAGCCGAGTTAGTGGACAAAAATAAAAGGAATTTGTAGTGTTCACTCCATTTAAAAAATGCATTGGATCAGAAGAAGAATTAATTTTTCGAGCGAGTTCTGGACCTACCAAGCAGTAATATTTATTCAGCTCACTAGGGTCTAAGACTATATCAGTAATTTGGCGAAATTTAGCTCTAAGATTATTAACTATTCGCCAAGATTCCTTTTGTTTATTATTGGCATTTTCATTTGGCTAATTTAGTAACCTTACTATATATGGACATTTATGTATAGAAATATATCAAAAATTCATCATTGCATATTATATGTTTTTTAATGTAATTTAATGATCTTTATGCAGGAGTTTATGCAGGAAATTCTAATTCCTTTATTAACCCAAGTTTTCTTAATTTTCGATTTAAGAATTCTTTTTTGAAATGCTAAATTGAAAATCTTCATGAGAGTGTGATAAAATTACTGAAGCAATCAGGAACGCAAAAAATATACCAATGTTCCTGATTACATAATTTAATAAACCTGTCAAAATTACTTTGGCTGAAAACCCTACCCCATCTGGCTGTATAAGGTAGATTCTTAACGGGAAATTCACATAAAATGCGATCATGATCTGATGAAAAATAGGAAATCACTCTGCACACAGCCAGATCTGAATGTAGATTAGTACAAATATAATCCAATATGCTTTATCTCTGGTTGGATTGGTAACCAGCATTCTCATATTAAAACCATTAAGTAAATTTGTAATGGCAATGAATGAATGTGTGATGAATCCAAATAATCAATATTAAAGACACTTGTCAATATAATAAAAGCATTTTGTGGAATTTTTTCAAGCAAGGATTCCAATCTTTGAGAGAATAACTGAATAATAAACTTAGGGGGTCTGTACACAACAATGAGAAAAGTATTAAGCTTCTTACTGAAAGTAATAGAGAATTCAAATTCAGATTCAATGCAGAGGTGGTTAAATTTATTGTAGTCAACAAAATTGAATTTATACTGAAACGTTGTATTAATTAAAATAAATGTGCCTCCATGGATGCTTTCAGATCTGCAATATTTGGATATTATGGAGTAATTGTTAATACAGTAGACTCCCTCTATAACGAGAACTGAAATGACAGACTAATTACCTCGTTATAAGCCGATCTCGTTATATCAGACAATCATAATACTGTGCATACATATGAATCTGTAGTTTTCTAAAACATTAACTTCCTATAGTGAAGCCATTCGGAGCAATATAAGATGCTAATAAATATTGTTTGAATGGCGTTTTTGAAAAAAAGTTATTTACTTTTATTGTCAATGAAATATATTAAAACATAAAAGAGTTGTTTACTTTTATTATCAATGATATACGTTAAAACAGAAAAGCTGTACTTATATTTTTTTCCAACTACATAATGCATAAATCGTAATTTCAAAGATAACATAAACTATTGCTTCTGCAATTTTAAGAACTCTGTTATTTTTAACTGCTTTAAATGGTCCAGTATCATTCTATCATATATTCTCTAAAGATGTGAAACAGTTGTATTTATTCATTGTAAAGAAGTTTATTGCGGGCTGCAGTTAAGTTTATTGAGGGGCTGTTTGAAAGGGTATTTATTTATAGCCACGACCGGACTAAAAAGGTAAAAAAAAAACGTTTTTGGATCTTATTATCTCTTGTTATAACCAAATTTCCCTCTCTATAGACGGTTATAGTTCAATAGAAATTTCACGGGACATCTAATGTATCTCGTTATAAGCGAAACCTCGTAATAACCGTGTTCGTTATAGAGGGAGTATACTGTACAAAGTGTTTCCAGAGGATACAACCAGTGCTCAGTTAAAAGCACAAGATCTGGCCAATCATTTTCGCTAAGAAATACTTCTAGTTCCTTAACTTTATTGCATACAGAACATATGTTGTATAAAATAATAGAAAATATATTAACGATATTAGATTTAGATGTACTGGTATCAAGTTTATCACCTACCACACTTACAATATTATTTATGTTATTTTTGTGCCCTGTATTGTTAAAGATCCTATTTGTCCTGGTTGGGACATACTAATTCCTTTCTTATGGGAAGGCCTTCAAAAATCCTTATTGCTTATCCTTACCTTTTAAAACCGATTCCTTTGGACCTCGTAGATTGTTTGTAGATTTGATCTTTGTATTTTCCGCCAATCCCAAACATAAAACACTTAATTCGGTTTTCCTTAGTCGGTAGTTCCTTTACAATATCATCCGCGTCGGAGAATTGTTCTTGATTTTTTACGAACTCTTGGATATTTTTAAGTTCATTAGTATTTAACAGTAATTTATACTTATCTTCTTTTTCCTCCAATAAGTGCCTTAGCATTTTCTTTTCTAACTGCAATAGATTCATGGATTCAGTAACATCAGTTTGTTTTTCGAAACACCATACGCGTGTCACATATTTTAGAACATTTTAACTTGCTTTTAATGGCATAGGAAATATGATATCTTTTTCCGTACACCACACATACTATCGTTTTATTTGGCTTAGTATTACAACATTTAAATGTTTTATCTTCAAATGTTTCCTCATCTATTTGCGAGAGAAGAGACGGCACATTCACTCCTTCCGCCATGTTGACAATATACCATATATCAATAAAATAAGTGTAACGAACAGTATCTTTAAAGCTTTCATCTTGCTCAACTAACAAATAAATCAAGACCAAAGTCACATTAAATGATTTAGCCCTAATTATCGCATACTTATTTAAAACATCGTAGAGATTTAATGGGTTCTAATTTGCACATTGGAGATGATTCCCAGCCACTGACAGTTGGGCAAAATTTAACCAACACATCAAAAAAATAATTTCTAAACTTTCTAGACAGCTGGGACTGGTACCAGCGAACTGAGTATAACAATATCGTTTATTTATATTGTATTCCTGTTGAGTTTCTACACACATTTTTCCTCAAGGAAAAAAAACAAATTTTTATAGTACGTTTTATATTTTAGGTTTTCCCCAAATCAGTAATAAAATGGAAACTATTAAAACATCACCTAAACATTC
This sequence comes from Diabrotica undecimpunctata, assembly GCF_040954645.1. Taxonomy (NCBI): domain Eukaryota; kingdom Metazoa; phylum Arthropoda; class Insecta; order Coleoptera; family Chrysomelidae; genus Diabrotica; species Diabrotica undecimpunctata. Next base: position 9,753,266 of record NC_092811.1, on the reverse strand, counting down.
ATACCACAAACAACAACAAATAAGTCAACATACTGAAGAAACCATATTAAGCAAAAGTGTAAAATTCGAGAGTCAACAAAAATCTCAGAAAAGCAATTTGACAACGCATAAAAAAATTCATACTGAGGAAAATCGTTATAAGTGTAAAATTTGCTTTAAGACATTTTCTACCGCAAACAACTTAAAAATGCATTTGCCAACACATACTGGGGAAAAACCTTACAAGTGTGAAATTTGCTTTAAACAATTTGTTGTTGCTGAGAATTTAAAAAGGCATTTGCGTACACATACCGGGGAAAAACCTTACGAGTGTGAAATTTGTTTCAAGACATTTACTGTAGCAAATAAATTGAAAATGCATTTACGAACACATACTGGGGAAAAGCCTTATAAGTGTGAAATTTGCTTTAAGACATTTGCTACAGCAGATAATTTGAAAATGCATTTGCGAATACATACTGGGGAGAAACCTTACAAGTGTGAAATTTGCTTTAAGACATTTACTACAGCAGATAATTTGAAAATTCATTTGCGAATACATACAGGGGAAAAGCCTTATAAGTGTGAAATTTGCTTTAAGGCACATACTACACCAGGTAATTTGAAAATACATTTTCGAACACATACTGGAGATAAACCTTATAAGTGTGAAATTTGTCTCAGGCAGTTTTGTCATCAAAGTAATTTGGCAAGGCATAAAGAAATTCATACTGAGGAAAAACGTTGTAAGTGTAAAATTTGCTTTAAGACATTTACTACCGCAAACAACTTAAAAATGCATTTGCGAACACATACAAGGGAAAAGCCTTATAAGTGTGAAATTTGCTTTAAGACACATACTACACCAGATAATTTGAAAATACATTTACGAACACATACTGGAGAAAAACCTTACAAGTGTGAAATTTGCTTTAAGACATTTACTACAGCAGATAATTTGAAAATGCATTTGCGAATACATACTGGGGAGAAACCTTACAAGTGTGAAATTTGCTTTAAGACATTTACTACAGCAGATAATTTGAAAATTCATTTGCGAATACATACAGGGGAAAAGCCTTATAAGTGTGAAATTTGCTTTAAGGCACATACTACACCAGGTAATTTGAAAATACATTTTCGAACACATACTGGAGATAAACCTTATAAGTGTGGAATTTGTCTCAGGCAGTTTTCTCAACAAAGTAGTTTGACAAGGCATAAAAAAATTCATACTGAGGAAAAAAAAACGTTATAAGTGTAAAATTTGCTTTAAGACATTTACTACCGCAGATAACTTTAAAATGCAGTTTCGAACACGTACCGGAGTAAAACCATACTTATTGTGTAGTCTCCTTTTGAAGGTTGGCGATCCAAATGGCTATTGTAGCTTTGGAAACTGCTGCATGAAAGATTTTTGTGGATGAGCGGTCAAATCATCTCATCAGGTCTTTCAGCCACAAGTTCTGGCGTCTTCCAACTGATCTTTTGCTTTGCACTTTATCTTCCAATATGATTTGAAGTAATTCATATCTTTCACCTCTCAACACATGACCCAAGTATTGTATTTTCCTATCTTTGATTTTGATGAGTAATTCTTTTTGTTGACTCATGTGCCGAAGTACCTCACCTTGGTAACTCTTTGTACCTATGGAATTTTCATCATATCCTCTGTATATATACATTTCAAAGGCATCTATTCTGTTTCAGAGTCCATTGACAAAACTTTCACAGCCATACAAAAAAAACAGAGAAAACGTAACATCTGATAATACGAATTCTGAGCTCCAGAATAAGAGGTCTGATCTTGTAAAAAATGTTTTTATGTTCATGAGTGTTTTCCTCGCTTGTTCGATTCTTGATAGGGTTTCCTTTTTTTTGGGTTACACTGGCTGTTGATATTTGCTCCCATATATTTTATGGAAGTTACCTGTTCTATTATTTGACCCTTGGCATACACATGTACGTTAATTGGTGTCTTTGAAAATACTAAAGTTTTAGTTTTGGATGTAAACCGAACATTTCGATATGAAGTTGCTTGCTATTAAGACGGTATCATCAGCGTACCTGATATGTTGTCTATGTTCCGTTAATCTTGATTCCACCTTGAACCTCATCTAATGCTTTTCTGAATATAGATTCCGAATACAGATTAAATAATAGCGGCGATAAGGCGCAACCTTGTCGCACTCCTCGTCGGATTCGTATATTTTCGGATGTTGTGTGCTTATTTCAATTGTTGCCGTTTGGTGCCAATATAGTCCTGAGATAATTCGCAAGTCTTATTCGTCAATTCCAGTTGTTCTCAGAATTTCGATCATCTTTTGATGGTTAATGCAGTCAAATGCTTTTCGATAATCAATAAAATATGCATATACACCTACATTCATATCTCTGCATCGTTGTGTTATCACATTTAAGGCAAATTTATATAGTTATAGTTTGGAAAAAATGTAAATGTAAATACTTTTTTCTTTTTGGGTGTGGTAGTCAATAAAAAATAGAGCTTTGCTAAGGCGTACTATTTATTCTGAATCCAAACTTTCGGTGGTTTTTTGCCACCTTTATCAAGGTCTACAAAGAAAATTACTATGTTGTAACAATTTGAATGATGCAATAAAAAAGCTATAAAAAAACTTACCCGAATGTAAGATTCGTGGCATAAACAACAACGTTAAATAACATGATATGTACTGCAATTGCAACTAACTTTAAAAATGTTACTGTTTAAAAGACACTTTGACAATTAATACATACGTTAAAAATTTAAAATACAAAATGAAAGACAACATGTTAAAACAGTCGTCATTGCAAACTTGATTTCAGTCACATTTCACGAGCAGAAAGAGAGAACATGGGAGGACAATTATTGTTTAAATAGTTTGAAGAAAATACAAAAAACAACTTTACTTCATCATAGGAGAGGAGAGATAGATTTTCGAGCTCAAGGACTTTAAAAGGTTTTGGAAAAAATATTCTCAATTTAGAAATTAAGATTACTTTTGCTGATATTAATCATTTAGAAAATAAGCTAAAAGATCTCCAGGCCAAATCAAAATCTATACTTAATTATTACACATATGTTGAGTTCAAACGTAGACAACAAGTCTTTTTCATAAAATTAAGAGAATCAATATCAATAAATTTAATAAGTTCATATTAGATAGTTTTGACAGTATTGGTTTCAGGGAGAGTTGGTTGAAAAACCTCGCTGACTTAGAATTTCCTGTAGAAGTTAAAAAGTTGTTGGCTTTAGGCCCTAAATTCGCTTTGCTTCCTAACAAAAAAGATTTTAAAGTTTCATCTTTGTTGACAGACATCGAAAACATCTTAAGACCAATTGAGAATGTCGATTCTAAGGTCCAAATTCACCAATATAATCACTAACTTGCTTAACAAAGATGAAAAAGACCATTTCTTAAATAAATATTATATCAAATGCAAAACTTTTTGAAACATCACCCTGAGATCAAGATTGTCCAGAGCGACAAAGGCAATGTTACTATAGCAATGTACACTAGAACCAAATATACAAAAATGTGAAGACTTACTCACCGACACTAAATATTATAAAAAGTTGAACAACAATCCCGTGTGTACTTTACAACAAAAGGCTAATAAACTAGTTTCTGATTTGGTAAAGGAGAATCAAATAGATCAATCAGTTGGTAAAACTTTGAAAATTTACAATGCAATTGCTCCTAGATTTTATGCTCTCCCAAAAATTCATAAACCTACTCTGTCTATGAGACCAATAGTGTCCTCAATAGGTACACCTAATGGCCCCATAGCAAGTTTTTTAACTAATATTCTCACAGAAACGTACAGTAATAACAATGAGTTTTACATTCAGGACTCTTTCAGTTTCAGTTCTTTTATTAATAACTTAAAATTACCTATCAACTATAAGCTCGTTAGTTTTGATGTAGTGTCTTTGTTCACCAATTTACCATTACACACAATCTTGGTTAGTGTTGAGAAACACTGGGATGACATATCAATGCACACAACCCTTAACTTAGCTAATATCAAAAAACTCATTTCTTTTGTTTTTGACTCTAATGTTTTTATTTTTAATGATTGTTAATACAAACAAGTCTTTGGTACTCCAATGGGTTCCGCTATTTCACCAATACTGTGCAATTATGTCTTGGACTTGATTAAAGACTGTTTGCAACAAATTAATTTTAAAACTCCGTTCATAAAGAGATACGTAGATGACTTAATCTTGGCACTACCTGCAGACTCTATACAATCTACGTTAAATGTTTTCAACCAACGAAACCCACACTTGCAATTCACGTGCGAGGAGGAGCGGGTGGGATCTTTGCCTTTCCTTGACATGAGATTGCATAGATGTGAGGATAATGTTGTAAAAACACAATGAAAACACACACTATAGCAATAGATTCATAAGCTACCATTCTTACCATCCTCCTAGGATAAAAACTAATTTAGTCCTAGGCGATGAAAGAACGTGTCAAAAGGTTATCACATCCCAACATGATCTCAACCTCTTACGTAATATTTTTGTTGAAAATTCATATCCTCCAAGACTGATTAATAAATTAATTTTTAATGTTCCTTTTGTTAATAGAAATAACATTCTTACTATGTCACAATCAGTGCCCTCAGCACAAATTAATTCTGCTCCAACAAGTTTGTATTTTTATGCCCTTCCATATATTCCGAATCTAACCATTGAACTCACTAAGATTTTCAAAGAATTTAAGAATATCAAAATAGCTAACAAGAACATCAAAACCATACGTCAGCTATATAGCAAAATAAAACAACCCCTAACCACTCTAGAGACTACAGATGTTGTTTATTGCATTCAATGTACTGAATGTCCATCCACGTACATTGGTGAAACTGAAAGGAATCCGTCTAGTCGTATCATTTCTCATAAGAGTGACTGTAGATTAAACAAACCTACTTGTGCTTTGGCAGAGCATACTATCGATCTAGACCATAAGATAGATTTCAACAATGTAAAAATATTAGCCAGAGAGAAAAATAAATTTAAGAGAACTTTCTTAGAGATGGTACATATCAGCAAGAGTGATAATAACAATCTGAATAAAAGATCTGAGATCCAGAATCTTAGCAAAATTTACAATTTTATATTGACTTTTGACTGAGCTATTTTGCATTTCAGAGTTTTCTTTTCTCTTTTTAAAATTTCTTTATTAATTGAATTTTTTTGATCAAACTTCAGTTATTAATTCAGTTTTGTTTTGTTTGGTTGTTTTTTCTAAACCTATTTACTAAATACTATTTTTCTTTTTATTGTTTATGTTGTAAATAATATTTGTAATTTCCCGCTCAATTTCAAGTTAGTAATACAGTTGGTAGTACTCAAAATTCATAAACAGCATTTTGTTAGACATTAGTTTGAAAGTTGTTTTTTGTATTTTCTTCAAACGATTTAAACAATAATTGTCCTCCCATTTTCTCTCTTTCTGCTCGTGAAATGTGACTGAAATCAAATTTGCAACGACGACTGTTTTAACATGTCGTCTATCATTTTGTGTTTTAAATTTTTAACGTATGTATTAATAATTGTCAAAGTGTCTTTTAAACAGTAACATTTTTAAAGTTAGTTGCAATTGCAGTACATATCATGTTATTTAACGTTGTTGTTTATGCCACGAATCTTACATTCGGGTAAGTTTTTTTATAGGTTTTTTATTGCATCATTCAAATTGTTACAACATAGTAATTTTCTTTGTAGACCTTAATAAAGGTGGCAAAAAACCACCGAAAGTTTGGATTCAGAATAAATAGTACGCCTTAGCAAATCTCTATTTTTTATTGACTACCACACCCAAAAAGAAAAAAGTATTTACATATATATATATATATATATATATATATATATATATATATAAAGTATTTATATATATATATATATATATATATATATATATATACATATATACAATAATATACAAATATATATAATAAATGAGTATGTAATTGATGTTGTTTATGGTTTATGTAATAAAACACAATATTACATGTAGTTGTTAATTTATTTCAAAACCTAAGATATAGCAATACTCAGTGAAGGTTGGGTGGGAAGTATATATGTAACTAAATAATACACTACTGAACTTTTGGCAAATGGTCATTCTCAATTAACACTTTTTTTTCTACTTTATAATATAAATTACATGTTACACTACTAATATTTAAAACTAAAATGTATGCATTCAATTTAAATAAAATAAAATATAAAAGTAAAATGGCAATTCACCAAAAAATTTGTTTTATTAATTCCAGACCAATAAACCAAAGAAATTTACTCAAGTATTATTGAACATTTACGAGCAGGAAATTGTCGAGCATTGTCGCATTTGTAAATTCCTTGGTATATATTGAAATCCCCTCGTATATGTATTAGAATACCCAAGAATATTTTCAATGTATTTCGTTTCCTATGAAATGTATTGTCGCAAAATCGACTGACAGCTTTCCGTTAACTATTTTTTGGTAAGGCATTTTGGATTGCAAGAATTAAACATTAAAATACAAAAAAATATATATAAAAATAAAAAATGGTACTTCGGTACTCCCAAAAAATGTTCTTTTCAGCTTTTCAACTTTCAGATCGGCCGACATCCTAAGCTTTTCAAGCATATATTGACATCTGGCTGATGATTTATCCCACAATCCGCCGCTGGGCTGTGTGATACTGCGGATAGGATACACGCCAGCGAATTCGAATTTTAGTGGCAGAGAATAGAGGGGCTTTTTAAACGCCCGATTCTTCTGAGTAGCGCGAATTAAATAATTTCCTTCTCCAAATGCAATCATGGGATAAGGAAACTTGGCAGATGAGCCGGGAGGTGGCAAGGAAGGGTTCTTCACGAATCTACTCGTGGCACTAGTTTTCGGATGAATAGTGTCATGGTCGATTTGGAACGGACCGGGATTGTGCCGGGGGTGTGTATGTCTTTGCGCTAAACACAATATGTACATTAACATGCGAACTGTTTCACTTCCGAGTTTTTTTAAGATATAGGTCATTCAAATCTGCTTTTTTAAAAGTACATAGGACCTTAACCTAAGAAAAATGAAAATTATATATATATATATATATATATATATATATATATATATATATATATATAAATTTTTTGTTTTGGTATCGACCGTATATTATTTAAAATAATATTCTTGAGTATATGTCAGGTTCTATCGGTCTGGAATTAACACAATTCTATTTTCTAGTCACTTAATATTTCGCCAACTGATTGTTGGCTTCATCAGAAGTGCACTACAAATTTATTAAAACAAAGAGATAAACAACATTAAGATAAAGTTACATTAATATTTACTTACAGAGGTAGAACTGTTCACAAAAACTACAAGACAAACATTTGTTTTACACTTTCACAATTAGACTGACAATTTTTAAGTTAATATACACATAGAACAACAAAAAGTGTATAGTGGACGAGATGAGTTTCTTTAAATTTCTATATTATAAAATAAGGTAGCAGGTATGCGGTAAATTAATATTGACTTAAATGAATTGCAGAATATTGCTGTAGATGCTGCTTAGCTGATTCGTATCTGCTTTGTAATTTATTAAATTTAAATAAGACTAGCAAGGGTTCTAAATTCTTTTCATAATTTCAAAATTGCAAATAAAACGGTATTTTCAATAAAGAGCCTTCACACAAAAATAAAAGACAAAACACCTAAGGAGCAAATGTCACATGTAGTCTACAGCATTCCATGCAAAAAAACTGCAATAAAAAATACATAGGTCACACAGAAAGGCATTTAAAAAATCGCATAATTTCACATAAAAGCGACTGCCGATTACATCATGACCGTTGCTCATTAGCGCTTCATGTAGTAAATGAAGGACACCAGATGGACTTTGAGTCAGTAGAAGTTCTAGAAAGGGAAACCAAGAAATCTACTCCTTTCTTTTAACAGTAGACAAACAACATATGAAATTCAATAATTCAACAGATTCCTTTTTAGAATAAGATTATTACATTACCATATTATCACATAGTTTAAACAAAATCATACAGTTTAAAAAATCATACTAAACATTCAATTACAATAATCAAATTTTCTTTTTTAAAATAATGTTAAATACGACATCATCCGATACTACTCTTAAGTTTAATCATATTACAAGTATTAATAATAAACTTAACCATTGCATTACTGCATAGTAATTTGTTACAGACTTAGGTATCATTGAAAAGGAACAATAATCATAACTAATAGGAGTGGTCAGTTGGTTAAAATTTAACTGGGATCAACGAACTGAGTATAACAATATTGTTTATTTATATTATTAGGTGGATAAACAAATGCTTGAAACTTAAAATAGTAAATTACAAAAAGTAAAGTTTTTTGGTTTCAATTGTTTAATACTATATTTATTTTTTATAGACTTATTTGTTTTTATTCCTGTTTCTGCACAAAAATTTTCCTTGTAGCTAAAAAACAAATATTTATAGTTTGTTTTATATTTTAGGTTTTTCCCAAATCAGGAATACATTGGACACTAAAAAAACATCACCTAAACATTTATACCACAAACAACAACAAATAAGTCAACATGCTGAAGAAACCATACTAAACAAAAGTATAAAAGTTGAGATTCAACAAGAATTTTACAAGTGTGAAATTTGTCTTAGGCAGTTTTCTCAGAAAATCAATTTGACAACTCATAAAAAATTACATACTGGGGAAAAACCCTACAAGTGCGGAATTTGCTTTAAGACATTTACTAGAGCCGATCAATTGAAAATGCATTTGCGAACACATACTGGGGAAAAACCTTACGAGTGTGAAATTTGCTTTAAGACATTTACTGCAGCAAATGATTTGAAAAAGCATTTGCGAAGACATACGGGAGGAAAACCTTACAAGTGTGTAATTTGCTTTAAAACATTTACTACAGCAAATAATTTGAAAAATCATTTTCGAACACATACTCGGGAAAAACCTTACAAGTGTGAAATTTGTCTTAGGCAGTTTTCTCAGAAAAGCAGTTTGACAACTCATAAAAAATTACATACTGGGGAAAAACCCTACAAGTGCGGAATTTGCTTTAAGACATTTACTAGAGCCGATCAATTGAAAAGGCATTTGCGAACACATACTGGGGAAAAACCTTACAAGTGTGAAATTTGCTTTAAGACATTTACTACAGCAAATAATTTGAAAAAGCATTTGCGAACGCATACTGGGGAAAAACCTTTCGAGTGTAAAATTTGCTTTAAGACATTTACTGCAGCAAATGATTTGAAAAAGCATTTGCGAACACATACTGGGGAAAAACCCTACATGTGTGAAATTTGCGATAAGACATTTACTAAAACAATTCATTTGAAAATTCATATGCGAACGCATACTGGGGAAAAACCCTACAAGTGTGAAATTTGCGATAAGACATTTACTAAAGCAATTCATTTGAAAATTCATATGCGAACGCATACTGGGGAAAAACCCTACAAGTGTGAAATTTGCGATAAGACATTTACTAAAGCAATTCATTTGAAAATTCATTTGCGAACGCATACTGGGGAAAGACCTTACGAGTGTGAAATTTGCTTTAAGGCATTTACTGCAGCAAATGATTTGAAAAAGCATTTGCGAACACATACTGGGGAAAAACCCTACAAGTGTGAAATTTGCGATAAGGCATTTACTAAAGCAATTCATTTGAAAATTCATATGCGATCGCATACTGGGGAAAAACCTTACAAGTGTGAAATTTGCTTTAAAACATTTACTAGAGCCAGTGGTTTGAAAATGCATTTGCGAACACATACTGGGGAAAAACCTTACGAGTGTGAAATTTGCTTTAAGACATTTACTGCAGCAAATGATTTGAAAAAGCATTTGCGAACACATACTGGGGAAAAACCTTACAAGTGTGAAATTTGCTTTAAAACATTTACTAGAACCACTGGCTTGAAAATGCATTTGCGAACACATACTGGGGAAAAACCTTGCAAGTGTGTAATTTGCTTTAAAACATTTACTACAGCAAATACTTTGAAAAATCATTTGCGAACACATACTGGGGAAAAACCTTACAAGTGTGAAATTTGTCTCAAGCAGTTTTCTCGACAAGGACATTTGACACAGCATCAAAATGTACATACTGGGGAAAAGCCTTACAAGTGTGAAACTTGCTTTAACACATTTACTACAGCAGATAATTTGAAAAATCATTTGCGAACACATACTGGGGAAAAGCCTTACAAGTGTGAAACTTGCTTTAACACATTTACTACAGCAGATAATTTGAAAAATCATTTGCGAACACATACTGGGGAAAAACCTTACAAGTGTGAAATTTGTCTTAAGCAGTTTTCTCAACAAGGAAATTTGACAAAGCATCAAAATGTACATACTGGGGAAAAGCCTTACAAGTGTAAAATTTGTCTTAAGCAGTTTTCCCAGCAAAGCAATTTGATGACGCATAAGAAAGTACACGCTTGAGAAAAATCGTTACTAATTGTGAAATTTGTTTAATCAGTTTCCTCTTAAGTCATTTGCACACATTTAAGCAATTTTCCTAGCAACGTGATCTGAAACAAACATTTGAAAATACGTATTGGAAAAAAGGTGTAAAGATTCTTTTAAACGATTAATTGAATGCATACTTGGCATGAAGATCGAAATAAAAAAATATTTTTACTATTTTAAAGGAGTCTCCATACATCATTGTGTCTGATCAGACCTTGTACAACCAAAGGAATTTTGTCCACATTTAAAAAAGTTCGGTCGGTTTCATTCAGGTATGCAGTTATCGTCAATCAGCTTTTTTATTTAAAAATGAAAAAGAAATATAGATCTTCAAAAAATTAGTGTCGTTAAGAAATTGTATTAACAAAAAGAGAAATCAAACGATTTCTACTTAGCGAAACCGAATTCAAATCTTAACCACTGTGTTTCCTAAAATTTGCGAAACAAACAGCAGTAGAGCAGTGACTATACCGTTCTGAAGAGACTTAATGAGGTCGAAATACGTATCAACGGTTGTTGCTGCACTGTATCAAAACAAAAATCTAATACCGTCATTCTGTGAAATTGTATTAAATTAAAAGGAATAAGTAGGAAGTGCGGGAGTGTAAATTTAAGGTAGAATAGAATTTAATTTAGTAAAAACCAGTTACTTAGTTGTTAGAAAAATATTAATTAGTGTAAAGAACGATATTTATTTGATGACACTACGTAACAAGTTCCGAGAGTGATATTTTGCGAGATGAGTAGGAAGTTTCCAGGACGAGCCGTGGGCGAGTCCTGAAATCCTGGGCGAGTCCTGAAATCCTGCTAGTCTCGTAAAATTACTTTTGGTTCGTGTTACGTACAATATTTTTTCTGTAACCGTTTTATACCTATGTTAAAAAGAATATATTAATAAACTTTACTTATGAACTTTTATTAAACACTTTAAAGTTATTCTCGTGAATTCTAGATTAGAAAAATCTACTTATGAATATTAATAACACAATTATAACAATTATTTACATTAATATTGTTAGGAATATTAACAGAAGTGGCAGTATTGAAATTAATCTTAGACGTGTCAGTACTTTTATTTTACTATTTTTTGAGATATTAACTAGCGGCCATTTTCAATCTGTGTTTCCCTAATCCCATCTGGAATCATTTCGACATCACTTTCACTGCTGATTTCCCTTTGTGCGAATGTTTTGCGAATATGAATATAAGAAAAAAAAATAATTTGATTATGTTAATTAAATAAAAATCCATTCACTTCTCAGTTTTTTTATTAAGAAAACTTTTATTTTTCAAGCTTAAAAAACTATAAAATTAGAAAACAAAAAATAAATGATGCAAAGTAAACAAAAAAAACAAAAACAAATTATTCTCTAAAACTTTTATTAGCCTAAAGTTTTTAATTTTAGACAATCATCTTGAAAAAGCTAAGAATTATTCAACTACAAACTAAAAACAGTCTATGTGTTTTTATGTAAAGAGTTTAAACAAACAAACATAAACAGCCTGTTATTTGCTTACAGATCTTTTCCATAAATATTAATTTTGGGTTAACAAAAATTCTGCTCTCTCTTATTAAAAAATAACAATTCTCTGTTTTTACTTATTTTTAAGTTTTTTTTAACAATAAGTAAAGTTTTCTCCTACAAGTCTGTTTCGATGTAGCGTATAAAGAAGTCCAGCGCCACTAAACAAGCGCTCGCTCGGGACACTCTTGGTGGTATAACTAAATATTGCTGCACTACAGGAAAAAGAAGATCGTACCTTCCCTTGTTCACTTTCCACCATGTTAGAGGGTCGACGTCACCTGGGTGACGGGGAAGATGGACAGGGTTTTGAAAACTAAGAACAGGCACGTCATCTTCACTATCACTCGTATCCATCAGTAAACTCATCATTTCTTTTTAGGACAGACACGCTTTTCATTCGGGTAAACTGAATTGGAAGATATGTCAGTTTGATTGTCTCTGAGCATATCTAAAATATGCTCTATAACAAGCTCTTTAGTCGACGTATTTTTAAAAAATGTAGCTTTATATTTTAGGTCAATGAAGATCGCCGTAGCAAACAATTTCATTTTCTAAACCCGAAAACATGCAAATGAGCTCGTCTTTTATGACGGTAATCGTACCACCAATGTGTTCATCAGATGAATCAAGATCATGAACAACTTTTTCTAGAGTGACTATTAAGGGAATTACAGAAGAAATAGAAACATCGACAGCACTTAACTCTCTGATTATTTCTTCAAATGATCTTAGTAAACTGATAAGTTTCGGAACAATCATCCTTTCTTCAGAAACCAGTTGGGGAATTTTATTATTTACCGAAGCGTAGATGACTCTTTGACTTTAAAAATACGCTCCAACATATAAAAAGTGCTGTTCCACCTAGTAGCACATTCTTGGATAATCTTAAGAGGTTTTTGATTAGGCCTTTTTTGTATATTGGTCAGCCCATCTTGGGCAGCAGTCGAATGATGAAAATAAGTTGACATCTTTCTGCATTTTGTTATGGCAGCCACGACAGATTCTTGAGCCTTCATCCCTGCTTTTAACACGTTTTGAATCTTGTGAGAAGTACAGTCAATATGTTCAAAATTTAATAAGTTAACACCTTTTTTCATGTTAGCACCTGCATCGCGAAGTACACATTTCACTTTTTCTTTGGGTATTTCCCAAAACGACAAGATGTCTTTAAGTTTGTAAGCAATATTTTCTGCAAAATTGCTGAATTACTAAATTTATCTGAACTTATCTAACTACAACATCGCGCAAATGAAACTGCCGGCAGTGCCGGAGACAATTACAATTAATTAAACAAATTAAAAAAAACTGAATATTCGCATTTGCGAATGTCGGTGGCATATATTCGCATTCGCAAATGTTTAAAAAATGACATTCGTTACATCACTAAACTCTAATTTCACTATTTGGGAGAGTGAGTCATCGTTTGAAGGCGTAGAAGTGGGGAAAGACGTATGAAAATCCAGTGGCGTACACTCACTTTTATTTCAACGTTAATTATATTATATTGTTTAAATATTATTGTTCAAAATAGGCCACAATATATTTATCTGCAGGTTTTTACTGAAGTTTCCATCTCTATATCCAAAGACCGTTTTCAAAGATACAAATTATAGTTATTTTTATTTTATTTGTTTATTATTATATATTTATATATTCTTATATTATTTTCTTTTTTTTTTCTTAACTTTAAAAACGATCTCTGTACTAGAGATCGAAACTTCAGTAAAATAAACATGTAAATAGATGTATTGTGGCTTATTTCCAACATTCTCCCTAAAAATACGGAATGCCATAAGCAAAAAGCCACAGAAAAATAAATATTGCTATCATTTGTATATTTGAAAACGATCTCTTTATATAGACATCGAAACGTCAGTAAATTAAACATTTCAATTAAATATATTGTTACTTATTCCCACCATTATTTCTAAATATACAGAACGGCAAGCAAAAAGACATAGAAAAATAAATATTACTATCACTTGTATATTTGAAAACGATCTCTTTATATAGAGATCGAAAAATCAGTAAATTAAACCTATAAATAAATATTATGTGGCTTATTCCATACAGTCTCCTAAAAATACAGAATGACACAAACAAAAAGCTATAAAAAACAAGTAATTTTGCAGAAAGCTTACTGATGCCACCAGGTTGTCGCGGAAGTTACGCTAAAACGTCTTTTGACGTGACCCGTCCTTAAAGAGTTACACAATGAATTTTTTTTAAAACAAATTTTAAGACAGTTTCCCCACCACCCGAGAGGTATGTCTTGTGGCGCGTCACTTTTTAAATGGGTGTTCGCCAAGAGCCATACTGTCCCATTAAATAAAATAAACAAAACACTTAAACAGTATAAAACAAAATAAAATCCTATAAAATAAAATAAAATTCTATAAAAACAAAATAAAAATAATTTTGGATGTAACAAAACATTGTACTATTCTATTTAAACACAAACACTATACACACTTACTATGTTCTCGTTTTTTTTTGTTTTTGGTTTTTTTATGCTGATGCTTACTAAACTATTAGAAAATATTATTCGCTGTCTAAATCTGAAGATGCAGTGCTGCTATCGCTGTCATTATCTTCACCTGGTGTAATTATAATTGGCTCTAGTAAAACTTTGACATGAGTGTCAAGTTCCCACATACGATATTCTTCTTTAATTATGTGGCCTATACATTTAGCCCATTTCTCTGGAGTTACATGGAGGACTGCTTGAATCAAAAGTTCCTTAACTTCGTTTAATTTGAGCGTTTTGTTATTGCGTGCTACTTTTCCTTTCACTTGCGCCCAGATAAGTTCAATGGGATTAAGTTCGCAATGATAAGGTGGTAGACGTAGAACTTTGACACCATAATCTTTTGCAGTTTCATCCTCAACATATTTAAGATATTCACTTTTCCTTAACCGTACAATGTCATGTAGTTGAATTTTGAGCATTGATTCTTCGTATGCAATCCCCTTTTCTGTAAGCCATTCTTGAATTCTCCCTTTCCGCCATGCCGAAGCCATTCTTGAATTCTCCCTTTCCGCCATGCCGTCGTCGGTAATTGTTCTAGTCTGCGGCTATGATATGGCGCATTGTCCATAACAACCACAGACCCAGATTCCAATTTTGGTAAGATTCTCTTAAACCAGCGCTCAAATACTTCGGAAGTCATTTGTTTATGATAATCACCTCTTTTTTGTGACTTAAATTGAAGCAAACCATCATCAAAGAACCCTGTATCACTTCCTATATGGGTGATAATTAAACGCCGTCCCTTTCCTGATGGAGCTTTTAATCCTGTAGACCAGCCTTCTATAAATGCTTCGCGTTTACTTTTGACATTTAAATGTTGCCAAACTTTTCCAACTGTATGACCTTCGTTAATCCAGGTTTCATCCAAATAATATATTTTGCATCCAGTGCTGCGAATTTTTCGTATTTCTTCTAAATATTTTCTTCTCCACAGAATAATTTCATTTTTTTGTAATAGCATACTTTTTCTGTTGCGTTTTACATATCGAAAGTTCATTTCGCGCATGGTTCTGATTAAGACCCTATGAGATATCTTGGGTAAAGAGTCATCGTTTTTGAGCTCTTGAGAAATTTTTTTCAGTGTTGGAATTTCACTTCGAAAATAAAATGAATGAATTTTTCGACGTATAATATTCCTTGTCTCGTCATCGAAAACAATGCTTTTCCTACCTCTAGTTTTACCTTTTTCTTGCTTTTTATTTTCCGATGTATTTTTAAGTACAGGATAAATACAGCTAACGGATACTTTTGTTAAACTGCTACAAATGTCGATCGCTTGGCTAACATTTAATTCCATTTTTCTGCCGACAATTCCTTCATAAACGTTTCGTATCATTACCTTCCCTCGGACGTTAACATTTTCCGTCTCTTTTGCGGCTTTTCATTTTTGGAATCAACATCAGAATTTTGCTGTCTTCTCTTGGAACAACTCGGTTTTTCGTCCATTGTATTTCAATAATCTGTGTATATACTATATATACAATAATTTCAACAATTCTGTATAAGAATATAACTAAAAATTTACTATAAAACGACAAAATATAACACTCTTATTATCAATAACACGTTTTATCAATACTACAATACATTATTGTTAAAACAGTATTGACAACAATAAGTTTACCAACTTATCACATAAAATATACTCACAAAATACATTACCCATAGAAACGCCCATGTAAAAGAACCATTCCTCCGGCGAAAAAATAATAAAAACTAGTTTTTATGGCATGTCTGCGTCCGAATTGTAAACGGAATTTCCTCGCTAATTCCAACATTGCCAAACGATTGAAAAATAATGTTTTAAAATATCGATTTTTATTTTATAAATTTAAATATGTAACGAAACGGAACATATAAATAAAATTTATTTCATTACAATTTTATGCTTAATTTTTACTATTGAAAAAATCATGTTTTTTTGTATTTTTATGACGGTAATAATCGCTGCGTGGAAGAATACAGGTTTTGTATGACCATAATTACTACTTGTGAACAAGATTTGGCTACACTGTACGACAACTCCTGGTCAGTTTTTCTATAGAGAAGCACAAATAAATATACTACTTTATATATTCTGTAATTTCTTATGAGGAAACGCAAATTGCAATCGAGAAAACAGGCAGTTTTCGAGAGCCGCTGTGTACATTTAAATTTGAGGATATTCCGCTTTTAAACTATGATATCACTCTTCTGAATTGAGGGTTTCTACTATAGTTGAGGTTATTGTCAAAGCTGTTACCTAGGTACCCAAAATCGTCCCGAAAGAGAAAAGATTAGTCCCGAAAGTAGATACTTTCGGTACCAGTTGAGTAAAATGGTACTTTCGATTTAATAAATCATACCGAAAGTTTTATTTGCGGGATGACTACAGAAAAAAATATTTAAATTCATTGAATTGCTGTATGCATAGAAATAAAGAAGGAATTTAAAAGTTTCTGAGTACTTATTAGATAATATCAATCTGTGGGCGTAGAAAGTACTAGAGAGGTCGTTTTAAGCTGTGGATGAAAAGCTTAGGTAGTGCTCTCTATTGATATGAAAAATTGATGGCCAAGAATTTAAAAATGGGGAAAAAAGGAGAGGACGGTTTGTTTTTAATTAAAACAAAAAAGAGGAGTTTGTTTTTAATCGAAACTACAAGAAGACTGTTTTGAGAGAGTTGAAGAAGAAGAAGAAAGAAAGTTATGATAGCAGTAGCATATATAGCAGCCTTTTGCAGTAGAAAAAAAATGAAAGATTCGTTTGAGACTAAAATGTATCCTTGGGGAAAAGCAGTTTTCATATAATAATATATTTGATTATATATTATATAATAATATAATATTTTCTGAAGCATACAAATTATTTGTTTTAATTGCTACTATATCCGCAAGTTCAGTTGCCCTTGAACGTAATTTTTCTTGTTTAAAAAGAATTAAAAACTATTTAAGAAACGCTATGTCGCAAAATCGACTGACAGCTTTGTCTTTACTTTCAATTGAGAAGGATTTTGTTTCCAGTTTGTCTAACAACGAACAATTTTACGACACAATTATAAATAAGTTTGCTTCTGCCAAAAACATGCGCATTAATTTAATTTATCGGAAATAAAATCCATTAAACTATTTTTTGGTAAGGCATTTTTGTTTGCAAGAATTAAACTTTTAAATACAAAAATATATATAAAAACAAAAAATGGTACTTCGGTACCCCCAAAAAATGTTCTTTTCGGCTGTTCCACTTTCAGATCGGCCGGCATCCTAAGCTTTTCAAGCATATATTGACATCTGGCTGATGATTTATCCCACAATCCGCCGCTGGGCTGTGTGATACTGCGGATAGGATACACGTCAGCGAATTCGAATTTTAGTGGCTGAGAATAGAGGAGCTTTTTAAACGCCCTATTCTTCTGAGTAGCGCGAATTAAATAATTTCCTTCTCCAAATGCAATCATGGGATAAGGAAACTTGGCGGATAAGCCGGGAGGTGGCAAGGAAGGGTTCTTCACGAATCTACTCGTGGCACTAGTTTTCGGATGAATAGTGTCATGGTCGATTTGGAACGGACCGGGATTGTGCCGGGGGTGTGTATGTCTTTGCGCTAAACACAATGTGTACATTAACACGCGAACTGTTTCACTTCCGAGTTTTTTTAAGATAAAGGTCCTTCAAATCTGCTTTTTTAAAAGTACATAGGACCTTAACCTAAGAAAAATGAAAATTATATATATATATATATATATATATATATATATATATATATATATATATATATATATATATATATATATATATTATATATATATATAATTTTTTGGTATCGACCGTATATTATTTAAAATAATATTCTTGAGTATATGTCAGGTTCTATCGGTCTGAAATTAACACAATTCTATTTTCTAGTCACTTAATATTTCGCCAACTGATTGTTGGCTTCATCAGAAGTGCACTACAAATTTATTAAAACAAAGAGATAAACAACATTAAGATAAAGTTACATTAATATTTACTTACAGAGGTAGAACTGTTCACAAAAACTACAAGACAAACATTTGTTTTACACTTTCACAATTAGACTGACAATTTTTAAGTTAATATACACATAGAACAACAAAAAGTGTATAGTGGACGAGATGAGGTTCTTTAAATTTCTATATTATAAAATAAGGTAGCAGGTATACCGTAAATTAATATTGACATAAATGAATTGCAGAATATTGCTGTAGATGCTGCTTAGCTCATTCGTATCTGCTTTGTGATTTATTAAATTTAAGTAAGACTAGCAAGGGTACTAAATTCTTTTCATAATTTCAAAATTGCAAATAAAACGGTATTTTCAATAAAGAGCCTTCACACAAAAACAAAAGACAAAACACCTAAGGAGCAAATGTCACATGTAGTCTACAGCATTCCATGCAAAAAAACTGCAATAAAAAACACATAGGTCACACAGAAAGGCATTTAAAAAATCGCATAATTTCACATAAAAGCGACTGCTGATTACATCATGACCGTTGCTCATTAGCGCTTCATGTAGTAAATGAAGGACACCAGATGGACTTTGAGTCAGTAGAAGTTCTAGAAAGGGAAACCAATTATAAAAAACGTCTTTTCCTAGAAATGGCTTGTATAGCACAAACAGAGAACAACATAAATAAAAAAACAGTTGACAAACAACATATGAAATTCAATAATTCAACAGATTCCTTTTTAGAATAAGATTATTACATTACCATATTATCACATAGTTTAACAATAGACTCTTAAGTAAAAAATCATACTAAACATTCAATTACAATAATCAAATTTTCTTTTTTAAAAAAATGTTAAATACGACATCATCCGATACTACTCTTCAACCTTTACATAATAACTAGGTCTTGAAATTAACCAAGATCTAATTATCAAACTCTAGTTAAAGTGATCTTCAATCACTCTAACAATTTCAATTTTTAAATAGCTCCAACTTGAGATTCTAATCAAATACAGGTTCAGACACCTAATAAAGACAACGACCACTAAAATCTTCATTCAACTTTAACTATCAAGGAAAGAAGAAGATTTTAGAGGTTAGAGTTTTCAAACCTGCAAATCAACCACATTGGTTGATTCAGGTTAACAATTAAATAAAAAAAGATGTAAAACTCTCCAAATATTGGAATAATAAAGGAAGCTATTCTTTCAACTGTGTTTACCCAAAGAGTCTCAAAGTTTATTTTCTAATCAGTTGATTAACACTACTTATATATATATATATATATATATATATATATATATATATATATATATATATATATATATATATATATATATATATATATATATATATATATATATATATATATATATATATATATATATATATATATATATATATATATATATAAGCTAAAAGCTAAGTTTAATCATATTACAAGAATTAATAATAAACTTAACCATTGCATTACTGCATAGTAATTTGTTACAAACTTATCATTGAAAAGGAACAATAATCATAACTAATAGGAGTGGTCAGTTGGTCAAAATTTAACTGGGATCAACGAACTGAGTATAACAATATTGTTTATTTATATTATTAGGCGCATAAACAAATGCTTGAAACTTAAAATAGTAAATTGCAAGAAGTAAAATTTTTTGGTTTAAATTGTTTAATACTATATTTGTTTCTTATAGACTTATTTGTTTTTATTCCTATTGAGTTTCTGCAAAAAAATGTTCCTTGTAGCTAAAAAACAAATATTTATAGTTTGTTTTATATTTTAGGTTTTTCCCAAATCAGGAATACATTGGACACTAAAAAAACATCACCTAAACATTCATACCACAAACAACAACAAATAAGTCAACATGCTGAAGAAACCATACTAAACAAAAGTGTAAAAGTTGAGATTCAACAAGAATTTTACAAGTGTGAAATTTGTCTTAGGCCGTTTTCTCAGAAAAGCAATTTGACAACTCATAAAAAATTACATACTGGGGAAAAACCCTACAAGTGTGGAATTTGCTTTAAAACATTTACTAGAGCCGATGTTTTAAAAATTCATTTGCGAACGCATACTGGGGAAAAACCTTACGAGTGTGAAATTTGCATTAAGGCATTTACTGCAGCATGTGATTTGAAAAAGCATTTGCGAACACATACTGGGGAAAAACCTTACAAGTGTGAAATTTGCTTTAAAACATTTACTAGAGCCGATGTTTTGAAAATTCATTTGAGAACGCATACTGGGGAAAAACCTTACGAGTGTAAAATTTGCTTTAAGACATTTACTGCAGCAAATGTTTTGAAAAAGCATTTGCGAACACATACTGGGGAAAAACCCTACAAGTGTGAAATTTGCGATAAGGCATTTACTAAAGCAATTAATTTGAAAATTCATATGCGAACGCATACTGGGGAAAAACCCAACAAGTGCGAAATTTGCTTTAAAACGTTTACTAGAGCCAGTGATTTGAAAATTCATTTGCGAATACATACTGGGGAAAAACCTTACAAGTGTGTAATTTGCTTTAAAACATTTACTAGAACCAGTGATTTGAAAATGCATTTGCGAACACATACTGGGGAAAAACCTTACAAGTGTGTAATTTGCTTTAAAACATTTACTACATCAAATAATTTGAAAAAGCATTTGCGAACACATACTGGGGAAAAACCTTACAAGTGTGTAATTTGCTGTAAAACATTTACTACAGCAAATAATTTGAAAATTCATTTGCGAACGCATACTGGGGAAAAACCTTACAAGTGTGAAATTTGCTTTAGGACATTTACTGCAGCAAATGATTTAAAAAAGCATTTGCGAATACATACTGGGGAAAAACCTTACAAGTGTGAAATTTGCTTTAAAACATTTACTAGAACCGAGGATTTGAAAATGCATTTGCGAACACATACTGGGGAAAAACCTTACAAGTGTGTAATTTGCTTTAAAACATTTACTACATCAAATAATTTGAAAAAGCATTTGCGAACACATACTGGGGAAAAACCTTACAAGTGTGAAATTTGTCTTAAGCAGTTTTCTCTACAAGGAAATTTGACAAAGCATCAAAATGTACATACTGGGGAAAAGCCTTACAAGTGTAAAATTTGTCTTAAGCAGTTTTCCCAGCAAAGCAATTTGATGACGCATAAAAAAGTACACGCTTGAGAAAAATCGTTACTAATTGTGAAATTTGTTTAATCAGTTTTCTCTTAAGTCATTTGCACACATTTAAGCAATTTTCCTAGCAACGTGATCTGAACAAACATTTGAAAATACTTATTGGAAAAAAGGTGTAAAGATTTATTTAAACGATTAATTGAATGCATACTTGGCATGAAGATCGAAATAAAAAAATATTTTTAATATTTTAAAGGAGTCTCCATACATCATTGTGTCTGATCAGACCTTTTACAACCAAAGGAATTTTGTCCACATTTAAAAAAAGTTCGGTCGGTTTGATTCAGATATGCAGTTATCGTCAATCACCTTGTTTATTTAAAAATGAAAAAGAAATATAAATCTTCAAAAAATTAGTGTCGTTAAAAAATTGAATTACGAGTAAATTAAAAGGAATAAGAAGGAAGTGCGGGAGTGTAAATTTAAGGTAGAATAGAGTTTAATTTAGTAAAAACTAGTTACTTAATTGTTAAAAAAATATTAATTAGTGTAAAGAACGATATTTATTTGATGACATTACGTAACAAGTTCCGAAAGTGATATTTTGCGAGAGGAGTAGGAAATTTCCGGGATGAGCCGTGGGCGTCTCGTAAAATTACTTTTGGTTCGTGTTACGTACAATATTTTTTCTGTAACCGTTTTATATGTTAAAAAGAATATATGAATAAACTTCACTTATGAACTTTTAGTTGTAGGCTTCTTATTGTTACCGCCTTTTTTTAATTTAAATTTGATGTTCTGTCAAGGTTGTCAATGTGTAATGACAGACGATAAAGACGGTAAGAGATGAAGTGGGAATAAAGTTGTGTGAACCATGTTGGTGTTTTATTTTTATTTCTTAAGAAATTGAAGACATATGAATGTTTAAAAAATAACATTCGTTACATCACTAGTTGATGTTATTGTCAAAGCCGTTACCTAGCTACCCAAAATCGTCCGGAAAGAGAAAAAATTAGTTCCGAAAGTAGCTACTTTCGGTACTAGTTGTGTAAAATGGTACTTTCGATTTAATAAATCATACCGAAAGTTTTATTTTCGGGATGACTACAGAAAAAAATATTTAAATTCATTGAATTGCTGTATGCATAGAAATAAAGAACGAATTTAAAAGTTTCTGAGTACTTATTAGATAATATCAATCTGTAGGTGTAGAAAGTACTAGAGAGGTCGTTTTAAGCTGTGGACGAAAAGCTTTGATAGGAAAAGTAGATGGCCAAAAAATTAAAAATGAGGAAAAAAGGTGAGGACGGTTTGTTTTTAATTAAAACAAAAAAGAGGAGTTTGATTTTGATCGAAGCTACAAGAATACTGTTTTGAGAGAGTTGAAGAAGAAGAAAGAAAGTTATGTTAGCAGTGCCTTTTGCAGTAGAAAAAAGTTGGAAGATTCCTTTGTGACTAAAATGTAATATCCTTGGGGAAGACATTTCCTAACAATATTAACCCTTTATCGGGTACATTCAAAAATATTTCAATAACCTTTACTGGATAATGCAGCCATACTTCTTCTTCAGCCTGTATTCGTGTCCACTGCTCACCTGCCCACCTCTTCTGTGGTCTGCCTACTAGCCTACTCCTCGCCTGTTCTCTCTTGGTCTCCAGCCATACGGTTACGTTAAATTCAAATGTATATGTTACTCAAGCTATGCTTTTCGAGGCTTTCTGTTCAGTGTATGCAGTTGCGGTGGGAGAACGTCATCCAATGGTTAATGTTGCTGTTGTATATGTTGTATCATGGTACAATGAATACACAAGGTATGATACATAATGTTCCAAAATCGGTTCGCTTTCGCGCATGATGTAGTCAAGAACGCTTATTCCCGCAACATTTGAATGTAGTTGTGTAGGAAAGACTTTTAATTTTAAGTTTTTTTTATATAATTTGGCTAATTTAATTATAGTAATTATAAAGAGATGATAAAATTATGTTATTATAATATTTAATCATAAATAAAATTTTGAAGTTTATATAAGTTTATTGATTTTTGATACAGTTATTTTGTTAACATAGATATCCTTTATAAAACAAGTTTTAATTATCTTTTATTACACGTAGGTACAGGTTAATTAACTTATACTCCAGAGTTCGATATTTCAGATGTTTAAAAAGATACAAAAAAGTGGTAGTGAAGGTACACAAAATTTGTACGTATATACCTGCTGAACTAAACCCAAAATTAAACTAAATAATGATAAAGTCAACTTTATTTATGAACGAATAAGCTATTTGGCCATCGAATATGAGTGTAGTGAGGTCACACAATATTGCATAACATTTTACATGACATCTTTTGTAATATTCACACATAAAATTATCTTGTTATTGTTTATAATAATGATAACATATATTTTAATAGTGATAACATGATTTAACAAAGAAAAATATGTTATTTTGGAAGATGCTAAATCGATTTCCTCCGAAACAGTTCTTATTGCAAATTGCATAGCAGGCTGAGGCTAGTTTCTTACTTAACTAATCGATATGAACGAACCATTTAAGGTTTCATGACTAATAATTAATAAAAATAGAGATTTAGACTTACGTCGTTGACCTACTGTCTGTGTCAAGTTAAGAATTCATAAAGGAGCCTTATGGGAAGCGGTGATGCCAGAACTACCGATAGACTGAGATAGGCGAGAGTAGTGGAGTTGCAGCGAAAAAGCAGGGCCGAACTGCATGTTATATTGCACATTAGACGTTTTTTCACTTAGGTAA
This sequence comes from Diabrotica undecimpunctata, assembly GCF_040954645.1. Taxonomy (NCBI): domain Eukaryota; kingdom Metazoa; phylum Arthropoda; class Insecta; order Coleoptera; family Chrysomelidae; genus Diabrotica; species Diabrotica undecimpunctata. Next base: position 9,728,853 of record NC_092811.1, on the reverse strand, counting down.
CTTTAAATTTTTTTTGTTTTTTTGAAAAATAAAAATTAAAGACATGTCTTTTTCTCACAACAGTTATTTATTAAATTTCGGCTTAGGTCATCATCAGACTCTTAAAAATATTCTTAATTGTTTAATGAACAAATTGAGTGAGTATTGTGGTAGATATTATTAGTGTCAGTAAAAAACATAAAAAAACAATAAAAACTTCTGTATATTTTAAAAAAAATACAACAGAACCATAGAAATGTAACAAATTATTTGGTTTTTTAGTTTGACATTTATATATTTACAATATTACAATTATCAAAAACTATGTACATTCTTCGTCCATATCCAAATCGGAATTGTCACTACTATCATATAAATCTATAACTATGGGAGTTACGTCTTCCATTAGACCGTCCACTTCCCAAAATTTTTTCTCCAGAGTCATTACATGTTGAATATAGTTTTTCCAGTTATCAGACGTAACATTTGAAAACGCTTTTTTTATGAGGTCCTCCATATCCTTCGCTTTGAAGGTGCTGTTATTTACGGCCACATGCCTTTTTACTTGGCTCCATACCATTTCAATTGGATTTAATTCGCAATGGTATGGAGGCAAACGAAGCACTTTGACATTATTTTGTTGTTTACAAAGTTCTTCAATTTTGTAATTATCAAAATTTTGTTTAAATTGCGCGACTACCTCCAAAAGCTCGCACTTCAGATAATTTTCTTCAAAAAATATGTCTTTTTGTCTTAACCAGTCCATAATGTTATTCTTATTCCACGATTGGTTAGGCAACAACTCGGTTTTTACACTATGATATGGAGCATTGTCCATAACAATAACCGTTTTTCGAACTAAGTTGGGCAACAGTTTGTTTTCAAACCAGTTCTCAAAACACGGACCGTCCATTTCGTCGTGATAATCAGCGCTGTTTTTTTTTGCAAGGAAAAACATTTCAGCACCGTTTACAAAACCATTTTCACTTCCGGCATGGACAAGGATGAAACGTGGTCCACGCTGAGTGGGATGCTTTAGTCCAGTACTTAGCCCTTTTATGAACGCATCTCTTGCCGAGGTGACGGTTTTGTCTTTCCATTCTCTGGAAACCGAGTGCCCCACATTGACCCATGACTCATCCAAATACACAATGTCATAGCCCTCAGCCCGATATTGTTTAATGGCCCTTAAATATCCATGCCTCCATGCAATTATATCAGGACGTTCTATTAGCACGGCACTTTTATCACGTTTTGCATAAACAAAGTTCATGTCTTTTAACAACCTGTACATTGTACTGCGGGTAAAATTTGGCAAGTTTTCGTCTTGGTTCACTTTTGGCAGAAGACGATTCAAAGTAGGAGGAATGTTTTCAAAAAAAAACTATGCACTGTTCGACGAACGCCGATACGAACACCTTCATCGTAAGTATAGTCTCTGGAGTTGTTTCGGCAACGGGTTCTTTTTCTGTTTGTTTTTACCTCAGAAAGCTCACCTTCTTTGTCTTCCTGTACGATTTTTTGAATCGTACGAACTGACACTCCTGTCATCGCGGATACTTTGTCGAATACAATACGTTGACTTTCATCTCGAAGCAAATTAATGTGGTATCTCACTACGTTTAAGATCACTTTTTTAGCACTCAGATGTAAAATTTGACCACTTTTAAACGGCAAAACTGGATCCATTTTAACAATATAATTTTTTACACTTGAGATTTGAGTGCGCGATGGTTATGCCTTAACCCTTGTCCGGGCAGAAGAATTTAAAAACGTAATCGGGCAGTTTGGGCTTATGTATACAGACAAACATATAATCTCCACTTCACCTAATTACACTATTTTGAAAAACATACCGCTCATTTATCTATAACTCATAAATCTGTCTGCTTTCCAAATGTGCTTTCCAAATGACACTATTGTTTGGAATGACTAAGTACATAAAGAGAATTAGAAAACTATTAATAGTCAATTATAAAGTAATCAATATTGTTTACTGTTAGGGCCTGTTAGCCCGGCTTGCCCGATAATGGAAGTTTAAGCACAATATCTTAATTATTATTGCTTTCTATTTATTAACTATTGTGAAAGTAATATTTTATAAATAATTTTGAGAGTTGACACCTAAGCTGTCAGAATTACCTGTGCCATAATAATTAACCAATTGCGTAAAACCTAATATTTTAACCACTAATAAAGACATTTTTCTAATAATCTTTAAAATCACTTCCCTGAAAATGTAACCATATTTATAAGTAATTGTAGTCGTTAAGCTTATTAAATAGATACGTACCTATCTTTTTAAAATAAATTTGATTAACATTGGAAAATATAAATAAAAATTTGAATATAAATAAAGAATGGGTTATTTCGGCCGGCCCTGCATAGTCCCGTGAACTATTGGCAACATACGCCCGTAAGAAATGCACTGGCCTATCTGTTCAGTTGTGAATTCTTAACTTGAAACAGTCTGTAGAAGTAGTAAGAAGCTGCTCAACATACTTTTTGGACTCTCTATGTTCGGCTCTTTGTACATATTTCTTTTGGTTGGATAAAGGGTAGCCAATTTTGATTTAGGCAAATAAAGACTAGGTATTGCTTCAGGTTTGAGTTTTAGACCCTTTTTAGAAACGTAATTTAAAAGTTCCTGTTGTAGATTTCTTTGGTAATCTTCAGTTTTAAAATGTTTAGAACAAATTCTTGCAGTATTACAATTAAAATTATCCTATCTACAACAAGATATAATCCACAGTTTTCTGGTCACACTATCTTTAGGAAATGTATGAAACCTAAAGATTTTATCTTCATTGTCACTATTGCAACAAGCAATTTCACAGCGCACTTTGAAAAAGGTACAAAATCAGATATACAATGGCAAATAAAAACTTTCAGTTTTACAAAAAAAATACTATACAGTATAAATAAACAGTAACTAAACACCACAAGTACACATAAGTCTCAGACACAGCCGCGCCTTACTGGTAATTTTTTACGCGCTCGTCTGGGATACGGCCGCCGGTTAAATTTTACCCATCAAATTTTTTAAGCCCTTGCGAAGTGGATATTTGTATAAAGACAATATGTAAGCATATATCTAAATTATTTTTCTATTATAAAATAGATGACTCAGTCAGTATTGAGTTACTTTAAAATATATTTATTATTTCATAACTTGCAATTTGCAATAGTCACCATTGATAACCAATATTATTGTTGACTTTTGTTTTTATACAGGCTTTCTGTCTTGCCGGTGTTAAGTCGTCTGAAGTCGATATTTATTGTGTTTTGCGTTTGAACTAATTTGTGTCTTATTTTCATATAAGTAAATTTTGCATATAATAATCGATAGGTTATAGTAATGTGTATATTTTTTATTTTACTGAATTTCATTATAACTCATCTAAAAACTGCTTGGAAGTGAGTGACAGTGAATCAGAATAAGCAAATCTACTACTATTTACCTATTCACAGTATTTCCTCTGCAGAAAATTTTTAAATTTCAACGGATTTGCATACAAAAAGAGTGCTTATATTATTAGTATATGTATGAAAACAAAAATAAATATTTCGCCTGAATCCCTAGGAAAAGTAAAGGTTTTACGCTACTGAAAATATATTTTTTATTCAATTATAACCAAAACAAAACATTTAAAAAAAAAATTAGATCATTTTTTGACATAATTTTAAAATTAATGTGTACGTTAAGCTGTAATAATGGGTTCGAGCGGTCTTAACTACGTCACACTCCTGGGCCAGCTGTCAAATGTCATGCGCAATATCATACCTTGTGTATTCATTGTACCATGATGTTGTATGTCTGACTCATGTCATGTCACTTGTTAGTGTTGTATGTCTTACTGATGAATTGTCACTTGTCATGAGATATCAGATTAAAAAAGATACCTCAAGAATACTTTTGTTCATAACAAAGAATAGAAGAATTTTTCACGTTATTTTTGAAAGTCGGCAAAAGGTTACTCAGGTTGGACGCACGTGGTACCACTAAGGAGCGGTTATGTCAGCTCTACTCTATTATTGCTTCTAAAATATGAAAGAGTGGGGCAATAAATGCAACTTTAGATATTTTTATATGTAGATGCCGCGTGGTCGTAGAATAGGATTAAATTTTTGCGTTTTATAAATTTTTTTAAAGAAAATAATATTATTTTAACTTCTAATAAATTAATCTTTTTAGAAAAATTATTATGATTCAAATTTTTAATTGAAATATGTACAAATCTTAAGTATAAATCAGTTTAAGACTATATTGTAATAATTTCACCAATATTCATTCATTGTGAAAATTATGTTTTGTAACTACTAGTTGTTATTTTATAACAAAATTAAATAGTACCCATACAGCGTAAAAACTTTCACATATACCATTCATTAAAAGGTACTGTTAAATATTTCAAAAATAAATCGGGAATGCTTTTTGTTGTTATTAAAAAAATATGGATGAAATGGAAGTTTCGGCGAAATGTAAAATTTCATAATTTTGTAAAAAGTTTTATTGAATACTTTTTTTTAAATTGAAATTTTTTAAAAATGTTTCGTTAATTTCTGGGCAGAAAAACAGTATAATAAAAAGTTATGTGACGGTTTTTCGTTGTGTTGGAACAAACCTATTTTTAATTCAAAGTTATACAATTAAAAAAATAAATACTTTGAATATTGTAAATATCATACATTTTTAAGTTTTAAAATTAAAAATTTAACAATTCAATATATTAGAAATAAAGATTTTGTTGCTATACACGCATTCGCCGTTACAAATTTATTTGGGAGTCAATCTGCACAATCATTACATATGTAATGCTATAGGTAAGACATAGCAGAAAGAGAAACAGAATTAATAACAACTTACTAACAATTAATAAACAACATTTGACTTGTAATAGGAGTATAGTAAATGAAGGATTGAATCAATATTTTGATGAAAATGTATATTTTTATTTTCATATATGTATGAAAGGAGTTGAATGCAAAAATTTTTTACACATACTCTGCAGTAAAATTCATTATTTAGTTATTAATATAAAAATACAATACACTGCAACATAATTCAATATAATAATACAATACAAGTTAAAATGCAATATTCAATAGTATTTAAAAATGACAATAATATACATAAAAAAATACAGTGCAACATAATTCAATATAATAATACAATACAAATTAAAATGCAATATTCATAAGTATTTAAAAATGACAATAATATACATAACTTTTCTACTTACATGTTTAATTTGCAATTTAATAATATTAATAAAAAAGTCCTCCCCGACTGGGAATCGAACCCCGGTCTCTCGCGTGACAGGCGGTGATACTGACTACTATACTACCGAGGACATGACACAAACGCATTTCAAAATTGACAGTTCTGGGTCATACAGTGATTTATTGAGATTATTATTTTGAAATACAAAAGACTAATATAATTATGAACATTTAATAAATAATACAAAACATATCACATAAATAATAATATTAATAAATATTTTATTATATATATAATATTATATGTATATATATATATATATATATATATATATATATATATATATATATATATATATATATATAATATTAAATATATATACAATAGGAACATTTTTATATTCGAGAGAGGAAGAGAGAGAGAAAATATATCTTCTGTCTCTCTCTTACTTATTATCTTACATATGTAATGATTTCACAGATTCACTCCCATACAAATTTCCAACGTGGAGCGCGCGTATAGAAGTATAACTTCAAAAAGACAGTTTGCAAATCAATGGCATCGAAATTTGTTTAGGCGTAGATGCAAAGTTACCCGTTCGTACTCCTTTCCCACTTCCCCCTAACTACATATTTCACTATGAAATTTTCATGATAGTTGATAGTTTTAAGCCGACGGCCACGCCAGGCACCACGCACGCTGTGAGTTTATGCAGCCACTCTCTTTTGCTTTTGAAGTATAAACCATGACCGTAACCAAATCGCCCATTTGAACTGCTCTTCTATAAGCGTCTATTCATTG